>NC_073624.1:128724405-130024405 GCF_029407905.1 Bubalus kerabau | reverse complement strand
CTGGCAGGCAGATTGTTAACTACTGGACCACTGGGGAAGTCCCCTTTGGTTTTCTTTAAGCACACACTTCTTCAGAACTTCCACTATACTAACGCAGTATCGCAATCTGAATTTACTTTGCAAAAAGAGAAGAAAGGTGGCCTTCCTTCAAAAAGGGAAAAATGAGGTCTGCTTCTATTTACAAACATCTAGATGTCCAAAACAAGTGGGATTACAGTTTACAGAGATCCTGCTATCCGCAACTTCAGTGGAACCATGCCGAGGACAACAGAGGAGCCAGAGTTCTCATTTTAAGTTCTGATTCCCACAGGTCCTAGAGTTTGAGCAAGGTCCTAGATGGTTATCATCTTTCACAAACAACCTGATCCATCCAGGGACCAATGTCTCTACATAGAGCAGTCCGCTCCCCCAGTGACCATCTTTTATGAAGAAGTTTTTAGTTGTTATAACACATGCAGCAAACTACTTGATACATTTTTACATGTCTACATCCTTTTACATACATATACCCTGGCCCCCAGATTCCCACATAGAGTATTTCCACCACATCACGAAGAAGGCTCCCTAACGCCTTTTCCAGTCCATAAACCCCAAGTGTAACCAATCCCCTGACCCTTATCACCACAGATTAGTTTTGCCAGCTTTTGAACTTTATATAGATGGAATCATATGCTGCTTCTGCTAAGTCACTTCAGTTGTGTCTGACTCTGTGTGACCCCAAAGACGGCAGCCCACCAGGCTCCCCTGTCCCTGGGATTCTCCAGGCAAGAACACTGGAGTGGGTTGCCATTTCCTTCTCCAATGCATGAAAGTCAAAAATGAAAGTGAAGTTGCTCAGTCGTGTCCGACCCTCAGCGACCCCATGGTCTGCAGCCTTCCAGCCTCCTCCGTCCATGGGATTTTCCAGGCAAGAGCACTGGAGTGGGGTGCCATTGCCTTCTCCAAGATGGAATCATATAGTATGTTGTAATAATCCTCTTTTGCAAAGCTCATCAACCTCACAGGGTCTTGGAGAACCACTTAAAAGTGCAAGGGTTCTGTGAATGGATTGTTCAACAGTCCTTGATCCAGACTTCTGGCATCCACAGCTGGCTAGGTGGGAAATTAAAGCACCTCTTTGCAGTGAGGGGGAAAAAAAAATCAAGAGACCAACCACAGCTCACTTTGCTGCAAAAAATCAAAGGAAACTCCTGCTGCCCTTGA
This sequence comes from Bubalus kerabau, assembly GCF_029407905.1. NCBI lineage: Eukaryota > Metazoa > Chordata > Mammalia > Artiodactyla > Bovidae > Bubalus > Bubalus kerabau. The sequence goes on along the minus strand of NC_073624.1, from coordinate 130,023,202 downwards.
AGATGAAGAACAGCTGGGTCCTTCCTCATCTGACACTTGATAAACTGCTTCCGGGGAGGAGGATCAGCCAGGGGAAAAATAAAGCACTTTCTGTCTGGGGAGCACGAGTTTCCTTATCAATTTCTCTTAAAGGGGCAACTCCCCAAAGATGGTCCTCTCGACAACTGCTCCAAGTTTCTCCATTTCTGTTTTTCTCTCTCACCTCTGAGAAGAACTAGGGATGTTGTCCCTCCACTAGGGATGTTGTCACCATCTCTGCAGAGCTGCTCATCACAAAAGCTGCAAGGAATTTATTCAAAGCCCTATAACAATCTTACAGAAACAACACAGTGGAAGCCATGTTAAGTCTCTTGGTCACCCTTTTAGCTGCCTAAAAGGTATAACCCAGGACCAGGTAGGTACTCCTGTGGTTCAACAGGAAATCCTCATTTTTTTTTAAGAGGTGCATTAGAAATGTTATTTCTCTTGTTTTCCAAGCTTTGAAATGCAAACAGACTCTCCCATGGCTGAGTGTTCAACATAATTAATCAAAGAATATTCAGTCAATGTATCTTTGGTTAATGTACCAAAAGAAATGAGAAAAAGTAGTGGAATGAAAAGAAACTCTTTAATCCGTGTGTTCCCCTTTCCAGTGACTCAGTAGCAGGGCGTCAGCTCATACAAACAGACGAAGTGATGCAGATGGGGCTGATTTGCTAGATAGGACCCAGATTTGTCTAGCCTCCTAGTTTTCTTTTTTTAAACAATCTCTCATTTACAGAATAGACGACTTCCTCTGATACTGTGGATAAATCTTAGGCTCATTAAAATTCTAGGCTGGTGGGGATTCAGGAGGTAATCTTGCCAAATCCCTTCTTTCCTTTTAAATGTATTATTATTTTTCAAATTTTTGGCCACACCATGCAGCATGGGGGATCTTATTCCCAGACCTGGGATCAACCCATGTACCCTGCATTGGAAGTTCAGATTCTTAACCACTGGACCACCAAGGAAGTCCCACCAAATGCATTCTTTGAACACAAAAACTAAAGGATGGCCAGGCTGGGTAAGGGACCAGGACAATGAGACCCAGTCGGTAAATGGCAGAACCAAGCCCAGCCTTCAGGTCTCCCGTAATGCCTGGTTCATTTCTTTACCCTTGTGGTAGCCTGCATCTGTGCGTGCTTGGTCATCTAGTCATGTCTGACTCTTTGTGACCCTATGGACTGTAGCCTATCAGGTGCCTCTGTCCATTGGATTTTTCAGGCAAGAATACTGCAGTGATTACCATTTCCTTCTCCAGAGCCATCTTCCCAACTCCGGGACTGAACCTGCATCTCCAGTGTATCTTGTTTGGCAGGCAGATTCTTTACCCCTGAACTACCTGGGAAGCCCTGCGTTATCACATTATTCTTCTTTCCCCTCTATACAGGAAGCTGAAGGCAAGATGTTGGTGGGGCTGGTTCTCATCAAAAGGCTCAACGAGGGAAGGATTTACTTTTCTGCTTCTTTGGCTGTTGGGCAGCCTTCAGCTCCCTATGATTATAGAGCTAACAGCTTCAGTTTATTTGGTGGTGAGAGGCCACCCTCAAGTATTAAAGGCCACCCGCAGTTCTTTGTCACACAGGCCTCCAAAACATGGCCAACTGTTTCATCAAGGCTGGAGAGAAAAGATCTAAAGGGAGTTTGCTGGCAAGGTGGAATCTCATGTAACACCACATGACCACGGGAAGGATATCCCATCACCTGCCATATTCTATTGGTTAAAACCAAGTCACAGGTCCCACCCACACTCAAAAAGAGGGAATTACTCAAGGGCTAGACTTCTGAGGCAGACATCACGGGGGATCACCTTCAAGTTTGTCCACCATGACACCATAACCTGACATTCCCCTCTTGGATTGTGTAACCAGTGGAAATGAGTGTCAGTATTCATCTGAGGCGACTACGAAGGTGGCCACAGAGCATCGCAAGGCACTTGTCACCTCTCCTCCCTCAGCTTAGCACCTTCACACATGCTTCTTCTCATAAAAACCGTTTGAAATTCAAACCCCACTCTTGCCTCCCACTCAGTACTCTTCCTCTGACCTTGTGCAGACTTGATTCTGAAACCAATCAATCCTTTCCACTCTCAGCTCATGGAAACTTGCTCTTAATAGACTGCAGCATTTCTGCTTTCTCTGTTTCACTGGGGATTCCAAAAGAGTCTCTCTTTCTGTCATTCATAACAAGATCTTCCCTCTTATCAAAAGGTGAAAGTGGAAGTTGCTCAGTCATCTCCAACTCTTTGCAAACCCAAGGGCGATACAGTCCATGGAATTCTCCAGGCCAGAATACTGGAGTGGGTAGCCTTTCCCTTCTCCAGGGGATCTTCCCAACCCAGAGATCTAACCCAGGTCTCCCACATTGCAGGCAGATTATTTACCAGCTGAGCCACAAGGGAAGACCAAGAATACTGGAGTCGATATCCTATCTTTTCTCCAGTGGGTCTTCCTGACCCAGGAATTGAACCAGAGTCTCCTGCATTGAAGGTGGGTTCTTAACTAACTGAGTTATCAGGGAAGACCTTTTTCACAAGACAACCCCCATAATTTAAAATAATGTCTCCAATTAAATGCATTCATTTAGAGGCATAAGTAATATTATACCTGAGTAAATAAAATTGAGCAGGAGCCTATAGAGCTCCTCAGCACAAAAGCTTTTCTGTATCTCCCATTTCTAGATTGGGCTTCCCAGGTGGTACTAGTGATAAAGAACCCACCTGCCAATGCAGGAGACATAAGAGATGTGGGTTTGATCCCTGGGTCGGGAAGATCCCCTGGAGGAGTATATGGCAACCTACTCCAGTATTCTTGCCTGAAAAATCCCCATGGACAGAGGAGCCTGGGGGAGTACAGTCCATAGGGTCACACAGAGTCTGACATGACTGAAGCAATTTAGCACATGTATATGCATATTTCCAGAAAGAATGAAGAGACAGAGCCAAAGCAAAAACAACACCTAGGTGTAGATGTGACTGGTGATGGGAGTAAAGTCCAACGCTGTAAAGAACAATATTGCATAGGAACCTGGAATGTTAGGTCCATGAATCAAGGCAAATTGGAAGTGGTCAACAGGAGATGGCAATAGTGAACACTGACATTTTAGGAATCAGTGAACTAAAATGGACTGCTGCTGCTGCTGCTGCCACTAAGTCGCTTCAGTCATGTCCGACTCTGTGCAACCCCATAGATGGCAGCCCACCAGACTCCCCCGTCCCTGGGATTCTCCAGGCAAGAACACTGGAGTGGGTTGCCATTTCCTTCTCCAATGCGTGAAAGTGAAGTCGCTCAGTTGTGTCCAACTCTTAGCGACCCCATGGACTGCAGTCATTTCCAGGCAAATCATTCAATATCACAGTAATCCAAGCCTATGCCCCAATCAGTAATGCTGAAGTTGAACGATTCTATGATGACCTACAAGACCTTCCAGAACTAACACCCAAAACAGATGTCCTTTCATCATAGGGGACTGGAATGCAAAAGTAGGAAGTCAAGAGATACCTGGAGTAAAGCAAATTTGGTCTTGAAGTCCAAAATGAAGCTGGGCAAAGGCTAACAGAGTTTTGCCAAGAGAATGCACTGGTCATAGCAAACACTGTCTTCCAACAACATAAGAGAAGACTCTACACATGGACATCACCAGATGGTCAATACTGAAATCAGATTAATTATATTCTTTGCAGCCAAAGATGGAGAAACTCAGTACAGTCAGGAAAAACAAGACCAGGAGCTGACTGTGGCTCAGATCATGAACTCCTTATTGCCAAATTCAGACTGAAATTGAAGAAAGTGGAGAAAACCACTAGACCATTCAGGTATGACCTAAATCAAATCCCTTGTGATTATACAGTGGAAGTCACAAATAGATTCAAGGGATTAGATCTGACAAGAGTGACTGAAGAACTATGGACAGAGGTTCATGACATTGTACCGGAGACAGTGATCAAAACCATCCCCAAGAAAAAGAAATACAAAAAAGCAAAATGGTTGTCTGAGAAGGCCTTAAAAATAGCTGAGAAAAGAAGAGATGTTAAAGGCAAAGGAGAAAGGAAAGATATACCCATCTAAATGCAGAGTGCCAAAGAATAGCAAGGAGAGATACAAAAGCCTTCCTCAGTGATCAATGCAAAGAAACAGAGGCAAACAATAGAATGGGAAAGATTAGAGATCTCTTCAAGAAAATTAGAGATACCAAGGGAACAGTTCATGCAAAGATGAGCACAAAAAAGGACCGAAATGGTATAGATCTAACAGAAGCAGAAGATGTTAAGAACAGGTGGCAAGAATACACAAAAGAACTGTACAAAAGAGACCTTCATGACCCAGATAATCACAATGGTGTGATCACTCACCTAGAGCCAGACATCTTGGAGTGCGAAGTCAAATGAGGCTTAGGAAGCACTGCAAAGCTAGTGGAGGTGATGGAATTCCGGTTGAGCTATTTCAAATCCTAAAAGATGATGCTGTGAAAGTGCTGCACTCAATATGTCAGCAAACTTGGAAAACTCAGCAGTGGCCACAGGACTGGAAATGGTTTTCCAATCATTCTAGGAATTAGAATGAAAAATGCAGTTTTCATTCTAATCCCTAAAAATGTCAATGCCAAAGAATGCTCAAACTATTGCACAATTGCACTCATCTCACACACTAGTAAAGTAATGCTCAAAATTCTCCAAGCTAGGCTTCAACAGTACATGAACTGTGAATTTCCACATGTTCGAGCTGGTTTTAGAAAAGGCAGAGGAACCAGAGATCAAATTGTCAACATCCACTGGATCATTGAAAAAGCAAGAGAGTTCCAGAAGAACATCTACTTTTGCTTTATACGCCAAAGCCTTTGACTATGTGGAACACAACAAACTGTGGAAAATTTTTCAAAAGATGGGAATACCAGACTACCTTACTTGCCTCCTGAGAAACCTGTATGCAGGTCAAGAAGCAACAGTTAGAACCGGACATGGAACAATGACTGGTTCTAAATTAGGAAAGGAGTATATCAAGGCTGTATATTGTCACCCTGCTTATTTAACTTCTATACAGAGTACATCATACGAAATGTCAGGCTGGATGAAGTACAAGCTGAAATCAAGATTGCTGGGAGAAATATCAATAACCTCATATATGCAGATGACACCACCCTGATGGCAAAAAGCAATGAGGAACTAAAGAGTCTCTTGATGAAAGTGAAAGAGGAGAGTGAAAAAGCTAGGTTAAAACTCAACATGCAAAAAAAAAAAGATCACGGCATCTGGTCCCATCACTTCATGGCAAATAGATGGGGAAACAATGAAAACAGTGAGAGACTTTATTTTTCTTGGGCTCCAAAATCACTGCAGATGGTGACTGCAGCCATGAAATTAAAAGACATTTGCTCCTTGGAAGAAAAGCTATGACCAATCTAGTCAGCATATTAAAAAGCAGAAACATTACTTTGCCAACAAAGTCCGTCTAGTCAAAGCTATGGTTTTCCTGTATTCATGTACAGATGTGAGAGTTGGACTAGAAAGGAAGCTGAGCACCAAAGAATTGATGCTTCTGAACTGTGGTGTTGGAGAAGACTCTTGAGAGTCCCTCGGACTGCAAGAACAAACCTGTCAATCCTAAAGGAAATCAGTCCTGAGTATTCATTGGACTGAAGCTCCAATTCTTTAGATCTGATGCAAAGAACTGACTCACTGGAAGACCCTGATGCTGGGAAAGATTGAAGCCAGGAGGAAAAGGGGATGACAGAGGATGAGATGGTTGGACAGCATCACCAACTCAATGGACATGAGTTTAAGCAAGCTCCAGGAGTTGGTGATGGACAGGGAAGCCTGGCGTTCTATAGTCCATGGAGCTGCAGAGTCAGACGTGACTGAGCGACTGAACTGAACTGATGTACATTTCTAGAATAGGCTTCATTCAGCCTCCTAGACCTTCCCTGAGTTCCAATGCACAGGTTCAACAGTTGCTACTCAGGGAAAAGAAGGGATGCCCATACAAGGGAGGAACAGTTAAGAAACAACATTGCAGCCCTGGGGCAGAGTGTGGGTTCCTCCTCAAGGGATACACAGAACCATACCTTTGAGCTGTTTTGCAGATACTGACACCCCAACGATGTGGGAGAAATTAACCATATGCTGCCTACAAGCACAGAGACCCCAGACCCATTAACCAGAAGGTTGAGGCTGACTCCCACTTACCTCACCACCAACCAATCAGAAAAATGACCACAAGCTGATCACGCTCTTTGAGCCATTTCTATAAAAGTCTCACTAGCCCCTCCAGGTTGGACACACAGTTTTGAGGGCATTAACCCACCGTGGCCCCCCTTGCCTTGCAAAACAATAAAGTTATTGTTTTCTACTTTACCCAAACTATATCCAAGAGGTGTTGTCGGGGTACAGAAGCTGGATTCGGCTTCAGTCCCTAGGAATTGATTTGAGTGATGGCACTTGCTGACCATTAGGAAGCATCAGTTCCAAAGATGTACAGCCTTCTCTCCGTGATGAGATTTCCATGTTCTCAGCTCCAAGAGAAGGTGGAAGTCAAAGGAGGCAAGCAAGATAGGAAGGGAGGAGTGAACAAGACACTGTCCTTCGACAACCCAGCCTCATCCTAGATTTTAACTCACACCTCTGAGATTTAGATTCATCTGCATATGGAAAAGTGACCCCTCACACTGGTCACAATGGCCATCATCAAAAAGTCTACAAATAACAAATGCTGGGGAGAATGTGGAGAAAAAGGAACTCTACTATACTGTTAGTAAGAGTGAAAATTGGTGCAGCCATCATGGAGAATAGTATGGAGGTTCCTTAAAAAACTGAAAACAGAATTACCATATGACTCAGCAAGGGCTCCCCTGGTGGCTCACATGGTAAAGTATCCACCTGCAATGCAGGAGACCTGGGTTCGATTCCTGGGTAGGGAAGATCCCCTGGAGAAGGGAATGGCTACCCACTCCAGCATTCTTGTCTGGAGAATTTCATGGACAAAGGAGCCTCACAAGCTACAGTTCACAGAGTTGCAAAGAGTCAGCATGACTGAACGACTAACACTTTCACTTTCATGACCCAGCAATCCCACTCCTGGGCATATATCTGGAGAAAACCATAATTCAAAAAGACACAAGCACCCCAATATTCATGGCAGCACTATTTACAAGCCTTGGAAACAACCCAGATGTCCATTTGAGTTGGAAGGATAAAGATGTGGTATGTACACACAGTGGAATATTACTCACCCTGAAAAAAGAATGAAATTATGTCATTTGCAGCAACGTGGATGAATCTAGAGATTATCACACTGAGTAAAGTAAGCCAGACAAAGACAAATACTGTATATATCACTTATATGTGGAATCTAAAAAATGTGATGCAGATTAACTTACAGAACAGAGATAGAGCCACAGATACAGAGGACAAACTTAGAGTTGCAGTGGGGTGGGACATGGGAATAGACAGGGGGCTTAGGATTGACATAAACATCCTACTATGCATAAAAAAGATAGCCAGCAAGGATCTACTGTATAGCACAGGGAACTAGGTAAACTATGTTTACAATGTTTTGTAATTGCCTATAAGGGAAAAAATCTGAGGGGAAAAAAAAATATATATATATACACACACATATATATGTATGACTGAATCACTCTGCTGCACACCTGAAACTATCAGAACAATGTAAATCGACTATACTTCAATAATATATATATATTCAAAATAATAGTCACATTAATCAGGATGTTTTGATTTTTGTTAACTTATAAAAGTAGAGCTGCCACTTGGAAATATCACATCTAGAAGAACTGGACAGTGTTATGATTCTTAGGCTGAACAACCAAGAGAAGAGCTTTAAAGGAGTATTTCAGTGGACGTTGAGGATTTTCTCTTATAGGAACTGGAGAAACAGCATAGTAAGAACAGACAGCCAAGCAGGAAGAACATGTAGAGCTGGAAGTAAATCTCAACTCCCCTGAATTCCAGTCTGTCCGCTGCAATTTCTGGTAGGGCTCAAGTTAGAGGAAGAAAAATGTCTCAGGTCTCAGGCAAGCTTTGTTCAAAACTGGAAAGAAACTGAATGCCTGCAACAGAAAACATTAGGGAAGAAATGTGCAGGCTTAGTCGCTTATCTCATCTACTCATGAGTACACAAAAAAGAAAACTACATTTCATGGCTGGGCTACAACAAATGAACAAATCAGAACTCTCACTACAGCAGCAGACAACTTGTTTCCAAAGGAAGAGAAAGAGAGCTTTCCTGAGGTTCAGACCCTATCCAAAATATCTGATCCAAAACACCCCAAGATATTTAGTTATGGAAGCACCAAAATGAAACATGGAGTCCACTTGTGGGATGGCCCTAATCAAGAAAAGTATATAACTTCATGGACTAGGATATATGTCTGTCTGGTTTCTCAGTTCAATAGTTTTCTGGGAAACAGGTAATATGCCATATATTTAGTACAGCTTATCTAAGAAGTGAATATATTTACTGCCCATTAGAAGCAGTGAACTATTTGATGTCTGAATAAATGAAAGAGTGAGTAAGTGAGTGATTGGATGAAAAAAATGAATGAATGGATTAATGATTAAGTGAATATGCATTCACAGTAAGTTCCACTGTTTGATCTGTTACCAAGTCATTGACCAACGAACCTTCCCATGAGTGGTATTTGAAATTCCCTGCAGTGATTTTCTGAAGTCCCTGCCTGGCCCATGGGGCTGCTCAAGAGGGAATATGGTGGCAGTGGGGTCTGGTTTGAAAGCGTTCTTTTCTCCACCTTCTCAGCCACCACACCAAAAAGCTTCCGTGTATTCTGAGAGAAACACAGGACCCATGCAGGTTTCAGATAGAACAAACACAATGACTTATGCACCACTACCCATTTTTTAGAATAAATTTCTGTTTCTAGAATAAATTTGAATTACAAAACCTTCATGGAACTGAAAGCACACCTATGGCATGAAATCAGATACACCTACCAAAGATGCTTATGTTAAATATTTAATAAAACAAAATGCTGACTTAAAAGAAAAGAGTTTGGATAAACCTTTGAAATCTGCTGTCCTGGGTTATGGCATTTAAATGGTCTTCAAATGATTTCATTCTTTCTTTTAAAAGAACTGTACAGAGGACAGAAGTTCAAGTCCTTCCTCTGTATTATTTGCCAACATAATGCACTTGTCACTAAAGAGTGTTTCTTAAACTCGCACACATGTACGGCATGAGAAGAATACAGCACAAAACCCAAACGTTTCATACCTACAATCATAATTATATTCCTTGTTTTAAGAACAGGGCATCTTAATATATGTTCACTGAAAATGAGCAAATTCTATAAAAAGAAAACTAAGAAAGCAAAGTCATCATTCTGAAAGAAGCATCTTTCTTCTGAGCCTGTTGAAAAAACTCTGAGGATATATGCAAGCTTTTATAACACTATATTGGTACAAAGTAGATGATAAAGAAGGATAAAAATAATCCTTCTAAGAGATTCTTATCTGGCCAAGTACTATGGATGATACATAACAGACTGACAAGGAGGAAATGTGAATGTCACAGAAAACATGTGTCAAAACCAGAAAATGGTTCTGAGAAGTTTACACTGAAAATTTCTCTGCCTCAGGAGTCCATACACAGCCTCAAGCCTTCTCAGCTGCAAACCACCCAAAAGGAGCAATTTATTTCCTACCCTCTCAAAGACTGTCATAAATTAAGGCTACCTGCAGCTGCATGAGGGAAAAATGTGCCACTATCATTAACCAAAAAACTGACCAGATTTCCGGGACTTCCTTGGTGGTCCAGTGGTTAAGAATTCAATACAGGAGACATGGGTTTGATTCCTGACTGGGAACGAAGATCCCACAAACCACGGAGCAACTAATCCCGAGGGCCACAACTAGAGCCTGAGCAGCACTGCAACAGAAGATGCTGCATGATGCGACACAGATCCTGTGCGCTGCAACTAAGACCCAACAGAGCCAAATAAATAAATGTTTAAAAATTGACCAGATTCCTAACTGTCCAAGTCCCTTTAAAGACTTTGCAATAAGATAAGAAAACAAAATATATTACTCTACTGATCAATGCACAGTCACCAATGAATTGAACCAAAAGACATCATGTGTGTGTGGTGTGTGTGTGTGTATTTTTAAAAAAGTCTACTTCAATCCTGACACGGGGTAAGGAAATACTCAATACAGCGGGGCTTGCTAGGTGTTCCCCTCTTTCTGAAGCTCTCCAGTGATGGAGGCTCCAATGCCTTTGTCATCTTAGCAGTCAGGAAGTGATTTCTTATTTCCAATGAAAAATTATTTGATATGTACATCCCTGTTGTGTCCTACATGGGCCTGAGCAGAAATGGCTTAAGAATCTTAAGCCAGGAGTCCACAGTTGCATGGGACAAAACTTAGCTTCTGCTCACTTCACAGGAAGGTGTCTCCGGGTGCTTGGAGGAGGAGCCAGAACAAGATCTTGACCTTACAAGGAAATGGTACTCAGCATGGGGTGCAGGAAAATATCAAGGCTCTCTCTGGGTTGCTTACACACCTGCCTTATTCTTCCCTCTATGTGGACCAGCTTTCTCTGTCTCTCTATCCACACAAAAGCCAGAACAGCTCCCTCTTGGCTTCTCCTCCGCTTAAAAGACCATGCCAACTAGACCACCATCTCCTGGTTTTAATCTCAAATTCCAGGAGGGAGAAACTGATACAGCGACCTTGGGTCAAGGGTCCACTCCAATCTGATCCATGGTGTCCAGGAGGAAGATGATGCTAAGGGCCCACCCTGAAGATACAGTGCAGGGCAGTCATGGGGGTCAGGCTGAGCTGGGAAGATATTCCCAAAAGTGTCCACTCCAACTGTTCTCAGAAAGACATGCCATTTTCCTGATTCACCTCTCTCTCCCCCAATATTTAAATCTTGCCTCTAGAACATGTTTTAAATTCCAGTGACCCATTTTCTCTTCTTTCTTGTTCATTTCTTCCAAATCGTTTCTAAAGTGAAGTTATCAGAACGAGGCAAAACACTCTGACATGAGACTGGGCGTGGGATTGCATGCCAGTGTACTTAGGCGACCAAGCCGTGGGCGTCCCAAATCTTGACAGAGGAACACAATTAGAAGAGTTCTGTGCAGGATAGTCCTGGAAGACCCCACAGAAATGGAGATGGAACTACTTCTGTGTGTGTCTAAATGGTCTTTCGCTAGTACATTTAATGAATGTTTATCGACTGAGGTGCCAGAGATACTCTCTGATCTGGGAACAGAATCATCACAGTTCTATGTTCCACGAGCCACACTGAGGACTGGAGACCCAGTGATGAGCTTTGCGCTTGCACAGCTCTCCATCTGTACATTTCAGACACACGATTAAGCTAGCCATGACAACAGGTAAGGGAAGTGACAGCCTCATGGGAGTCCCGGCAAGGATACCTCACCACATCCAACACGGTCAGGGCAGCTCCCTGGAAGAAGTGACACTTAGACTGGGCCCTGGATGAGTGAGGTGGCATATGTGCATCTGTGGCCCTGCTGGTGACACAGAGCAGATGACCAGAGAACAGGGTCAGTTTCTGCTCACAGTCCAGCTTCATCTTGTACATTTCTGTCATGCTATGTGCCAGCTGAGTTGCGTGACCTCCCGGTAACAGCTCATGTGCACTGCTGTGCATACACCATCCCTTTGCCCAAAATGCAACTCTTCCCTCCACCTACTTCCTATGGTTTATTACTCCTCCAGCTTCTGATCCGAAACTCACCACTCCAACACCAACCTTTATCACACCCTATTGTTTCACTTGCCCCTTTCTTTAGTCTGTGAGATTTTAAGGCAAGAATTCTGTCTCCCATAACTTATATTCTGGAACATCCAGATGTTAGAAAACTTTGCAAGGGACTTACCTGTGGTAAAGAATCCGCTGGCCAGTGCAGGTGACATGGGCTTAATCCCTGGTCCACGAAGATTCCACATGCTGCAGAACAACTAAGTCCGTGCTCTAGAGCCCATGAGCTGCAACTGCTGAGCCCACGCCCCTACAGCCTGTGCTCCACAAGAAGAGAAGCCATCGCAGTGAGAAGCCTGTGCACCCCAACTAGAGAGCAGCTCCCGCCCACCGCAACTAGAGAAAGCCCACGCACAGCAATGAAGACCCAGTGCAGCCAAAAATAAAATAAAATTTTAAGTTTGCAAAATGAATAAATGGAAATAAAGGTGCATTTCTGGATGGCAGGCAAATGGCTTGATGCTGCTGCTGCTGCTGCTGCTAAGTCGCTTCAGTTGTGTCTGACTCTGTGTGACCCCATAGACGGCAGCCCACCAGGCTCCCCCGTCCCTGGGATTTTCCAGGCAAGAACACTGGAGTGGGTTGCCATTTCTTTCTCCAATGCATGAAAGTGAAAAGTGAAAGTGAAGTCGCTCAGTGGTGTCCAACTCTTCGCGACCCCACGGACTGCAGCCTACCAGGCTCCTCCGTCCATGGGATTTTCCAGGCAAGAGTACTGGAGTGGGGTGCCATTGCCTTCTCTGGGGCTTGATGCTAGATACACAGTATTTCATTTAATTCTCAAAACCATCCTGGAAAAGTTATATTCGCCCCCGTTTTGTAGGTAAGATAACAAAGGCTGGAAGAGATGAGTAACTTGTCAGCATTGACACTGCTGAGATAAGAGGGCAGCTCCCGGGGCGGATTTCATTCCCTCCACTTCTCCCAACAACACAGATAGTACTGCGGTTGTCCCCTCCTTCCTGAGGGGCTACAATTCAATCAGCATCCTTATCAACTCTCACTGAAACACTTAACAGAGTTCAACAGCTCAAACACACATGGATTCATTTTTTAACACAACTCACCTGATTGTTTCCAGCCACTTAAGGAAAGGAGAAACACTCACCGCTGGAGTGATTTCTTTTAGACTAGGCACTTTGCAGAGACTCAGGATAGACTTACGAAGAACAGTGAGAAATCTCCTTGCCCAAGCCTCTTCTATGGCCAGGAAGACTAGGTTTTCCTGGAGTGAGAATTTGGACCATTAGCAAACGGTTTATAACCAACGACCGATGATCTAAGTGTCCTGGAGACAAACATGTTCTCTTAAAAAAGAATCGTTCTGCATTTTAATCCTGTCTAATCTGAGAAAAATACTTACTAAATTGTTAGTGTGTATTCATATTCAGGAATAAAACTGACTCTCTGAGATGTTATAAAATGTTATGCTTTATTCCTGCCTTCCAACTTTTTTTCCTTTAAAAGCTTTTCCATCTATAATGCCATTTGCAGGAACATAGGTGGACCTAGAGATTGTCATACTAAGTGAAGTAAGTCAGAAAGAAAAAGACAAATACCATATGATATCACTTCTATGTGGAATTGAAATAGGAGAGAAATGAACTTATCTACAAAGCTGAATCAGATTCACAGACCGAGAACAGACTTCACGGTTGTAGGGGAAAGGACGGTTTAGGAGTTTAGGATTAGAAGATGCAAACTGTTATAAATAAAATGAATATGCAAGGTCCTACTGTACAGCACAGGGAACTCAATTCAATATCCTGTAATGAGCCCTAAGGGAAAAGAATATGAAACAGAATACATAAGAAATCTTTTCAATCTTCAATTTCACATGCCAAGCTCCACTGTAAAGTAACCTTTTACAACCAAATTATACATCTCTTCCAAGTGGGTCATTTTTGAATTGCTGACCTGACCTTTACTATTTTGGGAGGATCAAACAGAAGTTGCTCACTATGAAATCAATTATACTATGAGCCACTGTTCCAGTTATCACTAGAAACAACATCAGCAACCTCTACTCATGCACTGGTCTGAAAGGGCAGAGTGAGTAGAAAGACTGTCCTTCTCCAAAAAACTCTCCCTCTCAACTTACAGAAACTCTTCCTAATATTTGAAAACAAAAGGACCCTGAAAACAAGGAAAAACATGCTTTTTCCTTGTCACTAGCTGAGTTATTCAATGCCCCGCATTTTCTACCTTGGGCTACAAAACCTCCCCCCAGATAAACTGGGTTTTGCTCAGTATTCCACATGCTCTGAGACTGGATTCAAGCAGTGAATGGCAGGCCAGGATGGACCAGAGTTGTGGTGTTCATTTGGGACTAGCCTACCGTCTACTCTACAAATGACTTAAAACTACACTCATCAGAATTTTTTAAAAAATCAGTGGACAAAGAAGATGTGGCATAGATAGACAGATCTACAACGGAATATTATTCAGCCATAGAAAGGGGAAAAACTGTGCTATTTGCAGAGATGTGGATGGACCCGGAATCTGTCATACAGAGTGAAGTAAGTCAGGAAGAGAAAAACAAATAATCATGTATTAACACATATATGTGCTAGAAAAATAGTATAGATGAACTTATTTGCAGGGCAGGAATAGAGAGGCAGACATAAAAATGGACTTTGAACTGGAAGACTGCAATGTGCATGGCCATGTGTAAAACAGAGAGCTAGGGGGCAGCTGCCGTATAACAGAGGGAGCTCAGCTCTGTGTGATGACCTAGAGGGATGGGATGAGGGGATGAGGTGGGAGGAAGCTCCAAGAGGGAGGGGGTGTATGTACACCCATAGCCGATTCACTTCATTGTACAGCAGAAACCAACATAACATTGCAAAGTAACCATATCCCGATTTTTAAAAATTATTTGTATTAATATTCACATATACCAGCACCATGCACACTACACGGAGTATTAATGCGCTCAGGAGACAAGTGTACTTCATTTTAGGCAATAAACATGACCTCTCCAAAAGCTATTCCTAAAAAATTTTTTTACTAGAAAATGCTGTGAGCTCACTATTTGAAAACATCCTTTAGGGAAACAAGGATGTGTGCCAAGTAACACATCCCTGCTAAAATGTAAATAATGTGTCTATTTTCCAGATGTAAGTATTTGTGGATTTCTATTTCTGGACAAGGACATACCTCGGCTGTGAACATCTCCTCCCAACTCTGATCTGTGTATGCTGGCATGGAGTAAATGCTCTCAAAAACTTTGCTAAATGAGTGATTTCCCTGGTGGTCCAGTGGCTAAGACTCCATGCTCCCAATGCGAGGGGCCTGGGTTCGATCCTGGTTGGGGAACTAGACCCCACATGCTCAACTAAAGATCCCACACACAGCAACAAAGATCAAAAAGTCCAAGTGCTGCAACTAAGACCTAGCACAGCCAAATTAAATGAATAAGTAAAACTTTGCTAAAGGAATAAGTGAAAATAAAGGAACATATATAGATGCTCTTTTATCCTGCAGAAGAACCTCCATCTGAGATCTCCAAGATCCACAACTTCAATCATTCTGTAACCAAATGCGGCCAGTCCCCCACAGCATCCAGGGCCTGGGGCCTCACTGTCCACTTTTAGGATGGCTCATTCCTGGTCTCTGGTCCTCCCCCTGCCCTCCACAGTCATCTCCTCCCCTCCACAGGCATCTCCTCCCCAACTGGTGTCTATCCCAGAGAATTATGAAAGGAAGAGTCCAGCTGGCCATTTCTCTTCTGCTGTGGCCCTGGTGGGAGGGGAAAGGAAGTCACTAGAAAAGCTGTCCTATATTCCTATATAGAAAAATGGTATCAGTTCAGTTCAGTTCAGGTCAGTCGCTCAGTCGTGTCCGACTCTTTGCGACCGCATGAATCGCAGCACGCCAGGCCTCCCTGTCCATCACCAACTCCCGGAGTTCACTCAGACTCATGTCCATCGAGTCAGTGATGCCATCCAGCCATCTCATCCTCTGTCGTCCCCTTCTCCTCCTGCCCCCAACCCCTCCCAGCATCAGAGTCTTTTCCAATAGATGACCTTATTTGCACAACAGAAACAGAGAACAAAGGTATGGACACAAAGGCAGTAAAGGGAGGGATCAGATGAACTGGGAAATTGGCCTGACATATATACACTATTGATACTATGTATAAAATAGATAGCTAATGCGTACCTATTGTATAGCACAGGGGACTCTACTCAGTGCACTGTGGTGACCTAAATGGGAAGGAACTCCCCAAAAGAGGGGATATATATATATATATATATATACACATATAGCTGATTCACTTCACTGTACAGTAGAAACTAATACAACACTGTAAAGCAACTATACTCCAACAACAATTTTAAAAAATGAAAAGCTATCCAAACTGTTCTGAATTCTCGAGCACTTTCTACAGGGTATCAATTTACAGTGAGTGGGTACAGAATCACGTTAGCTGCAAAAGCAACCAGTTCTTTGCAGAAGGTGGTTTATTTTAGCCTGGCCCCTCCTGGAAACACAAGACGCAGTCTAGGAAGAAGGAAGAGAAGGCCAAGAATTGAGAAGGCAGGCCTGCTAAGTGAGCACTACTGCTCCAGGTAAGACAGTTCACTTGCAGCAGAAATTTGGAGTGAGGCTAAATGAGGACTCTTCACCTCTCCATGAAACATCTGGCATTATTTGGAAACACTTTTGGTTGTCACAGCTTGGGAGAGGGGTGTACTACAGGCCAGGGATGCTGCTAAACACCCTTCTATGCACAAGACGTCCCCCCACCGACCCCCATAATAAAGGATTATTCAGTGACCAAGTGTCAGTAGCATTGAAGACGAGAATCTCTGGGTTAAATGAAAGTGTGCCATCAAGAATTCTGGCCCACTGTGGCAAGGCCCATATTTCAAGTAAAATAGTCATATAAAGTCAGAATTTCCATAAAAACAAAAGAATTCTGGTCCACGTGTATCCCTATGACTGATCCATGTGGATGTACATCAGAAACCAACACAACACTGTAATTAACCTTCAATTAAAAATAAATAAATTAAGAAAAAAAAGAATTCTGGTCTATCGTGGTTGCCAATATGGATGCAGGTGAGGGAGGGACAGATTGGGAATTTGGGATTAGCAGATACAAACTATGATATATAGGATGGCTAGACAACAAGGTCCTACTATATAGCACAGGGAATTATATTCAATATCCTGTAATAAACCATAATGGAAAAGAAAATGAAAAGGGATATCTGTATAACTGAATCACTTTGTTGTACACAAGAAACGAATACATTTTTAATCAACTATACTTCAATTAAAAAAATCATGAGGGTTTGCCATAGGCATGCAAGATTATTTAACTCTATAAAACCAGTCAATACAATTGCTATATTAGAATAAACTAAAGCCACTTAAAAAAAATAATAAAAGGATTCTAGTCTAGTCTATGGTTCAGAAAGCCAAAGATGGCACTCACCATAGAAGAATAAGGAAAGGGTAAAGCAAATTCCAAGCTAACATAAGTGAGCATAAAGAACTAAACAATACAAAGCATTATGATGTACATTCAAAGGTTTTCTCGCTTAGAGATCAATGTTTCAGGTCATATCCATTCCCTCGTTCAATAAACATTAACTGAGCAACTACTTTGGACCACATGCCTTCTGGGCTCTGGATACACTTACAACTGGGAAGCCAAGGACTTCCTAAGAATGAAAGTGAAAAGTGTTAGTTACTCAATCGTGTCCAATTATTTGCAACCCCATGGACTGTAGTCCACCAGGCTCCTCTGTCCATGGAATTCTCCAGGCAAGAATACTGCAGTGGGTAGCCATTCCCTTCTCCAGGGGATCTTTCCAACGCAGCGATCAAACCTGAGTCTGCTGCTTGGCAGGCAGACTCTTTACTGTCTGAGCCACCAGGGAAGGCACCCCTAAGAATACTGTCCAGCAGTATTTTTGTTCAGAAATAAGGAATGTGGAATTGGAGGACTGTGGCTACTGAAAAGAGGAATCCCACCCTTCCACCAGCTTATAGCTTAATTCTCAGTTGACTGTTACATACAAACCATCCCTCTCAGACCCAGGGGCCTTTAGGATTTAAAAAAAAATACAAACAATTCTTCACAAAAAGTCCCTTGTCTACAGGTAAATTTGTTCATCTTGTTGATTGGGCTCAGAGTCTTGAGCAAAGATTATTCCTGCACTGTTCCCAATTACCTCATTTATCTTCACTGCCCCAAACAAGGGCTTCCCTGATAGCTCAGTTGGTAAAGAATCCACCTGCAATGCAGGAGATCCTGGTTCGATCCCTGGGAAGGGAAGATGTTCTGGAGAAGGGAAAGTCCACCCACTCCAGTATTCTGGCCTGGAGAATTCCATAGACTATATAGTGCATGGGGTAGCAAAGAGTTAGATATGACTGATGAACAAAGTCTAAAAATTAAGAGGACAACAATGAATACTTGGTCAACCAATAATATCTGCTGCTATAAAGGCAGCTTACTTACACTCTCCACTAACCCAGACACCCTCACTGTCAACTCCCTCAGTGGGGACACAGAGAAGCCACTTTGAAAGATGAATCAAAGTGACGTCATAATATCAAGGATAAGGCTTGGAACATTCCCTAACTTGCTCTTGACACCCTGAGAAGAGTATTTCGTAATCATCATCTCTTCCAGTTTGTTGAGTGTAATTATTAACCAATAAAATAACTCACTGATACCGACAGATAAACCTTTATTTTCCTTTTTTTCCTACTTGGGTAGAAATGGAAAACAGCCAAAGGACTGCCCTAAAACATGCGTGGCAACATTAATAAAACATGAGCTTTTTTAAATTTAAACTCAAAATCCAATTAATTCATCAAATTGTCAGTGTCACCTCAAGCATTTTAGTAAAAAGGAGATCTCTTGGAATAAAGAAGAATCGTCACAGGAATAGAGGGTGGAGTAAAGTGATTTTTCTTATCACAATGATCACTGTAGCCTTATCCCCTGATATTTACTCTTTCAATGAAGCCCCAGAGAAGGTATTTAAGAATACCACTGGTGGTACAAGAGACTCATTTTCCATATCGTCTTTTCCCTGCCTTAATTTTTAAGTGTATTTGTACCAAACACAATCAATCACTGCTGTAAGCTCCCCACCGACACCCAGAGTCATGACCCTTGGTGAAAATTTCTACAAAGCACACAGGACCAGTCACAAATAGAATTACAATGATAAATCTTATGACTTCAGGGCCTAAATAGACAATGCTAGGAAGGCTGTAATTTGTACAATTGTCTTTATTCAGACAATTCTCATTTCTTATTAAGGGAGCTGAGAACAGAAATAAGAAAGAGACAATGTCTAATAGAAATTTAGAAAGCAGAAATATAAACTGAGAGTCCTACCCTTATCTATAAAAGAAATCGTTTTCAATGGGTTTTCTTTCTCTTATCCTATACCCAGTGTTTCTCAGCTGAAAAGAAAACTTGGTCCCTTACTTCTGTGATCCAAAGCCCATTTATCAGCTACAATTCTAGCATTAGCACCAGGAGATTGGAGGAGACGCAGATAACCTTTTAAAGATTGATACGGAGTTAAATGCAATCACTCTCGTCCTTTAAAAACAAGTAAAGGCATGAAACAAAACATTATAAAATTATTTGCTTCCTCCTGCACATAACTTAAAAGTTACCAGCTAACCGCCAGCATACCACTGACCTTTGGCTTGGAACCAAGGGCTTTAGGGAAAAACTAAAGGTAGACATATTTTTAAAACTCAATATGATTAATTTACAAAAGCCTGATTTTTTTTCCTGAAGACTGATAAAATATGTTCCAATTTCAAGTACTGAAGGATAAAACCACATCCCAGAATAATTAAGCTGTTAGTCTTGATTACAAATGGAATGAAGCAATACTCATTTCTTGGACTGACTGAGGTGGTAAATAGCTCTCTTTCTGCTTGTGGAACAACAGTGATGGAATCACCAAATTATAATTTACAGTTATAGGTTCCAGAGTTCGTTGTAGCCAACTTCTCTCTTCCAAATGAGAGAAAGAAATCCCCCCAAATTAGTCCTGATCACACAGGTAATGTCTGTATAAACTGAACACAGCATTGCCAAAGCCATCAGCTGGAGCCATTGGCAAAGAAAAGTTTCGGCTGCTCCACCTGGCACCAACCATTCATCTCTCAAGGACCAAATGCCAATCGCTAGCATGATCCATAGGCAACCTCCAAACTGAGGACAAAGGGAATGAAAGAGATCTAAAACGAAGACCCCAATAATTCCTGCATCATCAGGCCTAAGGTATCCAGGGAGGAGTTAAAATCCAGGCGTGCCGAGTCTGCGGTTTCTCACTAAGCCAGCTGAGACCCAAGCCGGGGCAGCTAACACTTTCGGATCCACAGAGAAGCCACACAGGACAAGAATACACTGAGTTTCCAATCTCCTGTGACACCTCAAGTGCAAGGAGATAAAGACAGAGAGATGTCTGTGGGAAGGAGAGAGGGTGTTAAGAAAACGGATCAGAAATTCCTAAAGGTCCGAGAGAACCGTCTCCAGGCCTCTTCCTAAAACTTGCAAACCTGGGTTTGTGTGTGCGGACAGGACAGCAGGGAGGGGCTGGACTCGAGTCTGGGCGCGCTCCCGGAGACTGCTGAGCCAACTGCAAGGCAGATGCGCCAGCGGACCAGGAAAATGGGGCCGGGGCGGAGGTGGGGTTGGGGGGGCACCTGGAGGGTACTTGGGGGGGAGGGTCTTACTTTTGTAGCTCGTCGCCCAGGGCTGGTAGCCGTAGTAGCCGGTGATGCGCAGGATCCGCTCCTCGATGGACGTGAGCCCCACGGGCCCGCTGGTGAGGTCCTCCACCGAGCGCGACCATTTCAGATCCTCCTTAATCGACTCGTCCACCACCAAGTATTTGAGCTGCCGGAGCTGGGGGCTGATGTCGGACAGTCTCCGGGGGCTGACGTCCGGTGACCTCCTCATGCCACTGAGGCCGCGGGCAGATTGGTAGGGAGGGACAGAAGGGGCGGGGGAGAATGTGGGTGAGATCCCAGGGCTAGCTGGGCGCAGCCGGGGGCCCTCTACGGGAAGGTGCGGCCCTTCCCCGCTCCACCGCCCCCACCCCCAGCTCCCTCGGCAGCCTGGGCGTCGGGTCCCGTCTCCGGAGCCTGGCACTGGGCGCTTCGGGGCAGAGCAGGTTGGGGCGAGTGGGGAGGGAGAGGATGCCCTAAACTTCCCAAACAGCTCTGCTGCGCGCGCCGCCCCCTCCCCAGCTTCAGACTGCCCGTGTCCCAGCTGCCGAAGGCCACCCCGCCGCCCGCTCGCGCACCCGCACCCGGGGCGCTACTCACATGGCGATGCCTTTGCCCCTGGGTGCGCTGCCGGGAAACTCTCGGATCCCCATAGGCAATGTCAGAGTAGGGCCGGGAGCTCCCAGACTTGAAGCTGAGGGGCCGCGGGCCCGAGCTGCCCGCGGCCGCGGCCCCTGGGAAGGTGGACTCGAGGCCCGACGAGGGTCCCCACGCCGCCCGGGCGCGCCCGCGCCACGGTCCGCGAAAGCCTCGGCGGTGTGCGGCGCGATGCGGGAGCGGCGGCTCAGCCCGGCTCCAACCGGTCCGCGGGGCTCGCTGCAGCCCGCCGGCCGCAGGGCAGTGCCAGCGCCGCGCCCCTTGCTTGTAGCCGCCGCCACCGCCCCGGGCACACGGCAGGCGCGGGAGCCCCCGAACCCGGAGAGCGCCGGCGGCGGTATGCGCTCTCGAGGCACCTGGGCGGACCGGAGGTGCTGGCCCCCAAACGCGGGAACCAGGCGGGGGCGCTGCTGCCCCCTTCCCGCCGCCCACGTGTGCGCGGGGCTCCGGAGCCCGCACCAGCCGCCCGCGCTCCGCCTCGCAACCTTGGGGCTAGGGGCGCGCTCCTCCTCCCCTCTCTTAGGACCTATCACATCATTCTGTTCCTGGTTCAGCAGTTCAGCTTTTTCTCTTTCCTCCTTCTAAAATAATGAGCAAAAACTACTTGGAAAGACAGAAACCTGGTTCCAAACCCACCAAAATCATGCTCAGAATGCCAAATGCATAAATGGCATTTCATAGTCAAAGCTGAGACACTAGTGACTTGATTTATTATGCTGTGGGCATCCTTCGGTCACCCCTGGCCCTCAGAGTGCTTACATTCCCAGGCTGACCCTGTTACTAAGTCAGTTCTCTCTTCTTAGATTTCTACTTTATTTAGCTTCTACTTTTTTTTCTTCTGTCTGCAAACCATTCTTTCTAGAACACCTAATCAGTTTTCATAATGTTATTTTTCTGTTATAAAAAAATACATATAGGTTCATTCTGAAGAATTTAGAAAATACAGAAATAGGTAGAGAAGAAAATTCTCAATTTTCAGCCCAAAAGGACTACTTTGAATTAAGTAGTCCACAAATTTTTCCACTCATTTTCTTTATCAATGCAAAATACCTTTTCACAAAATCAGGATGGAACTGTACACACTGCTTTTGGTACTTTTTTATATTAAAATTATATTGTGTCTCAGCAAATTAGGAATAGAGAGGACCTCCTCACATTATAAAAGACAGCTTCAAAAACCTACAGTTAGCATCATACCAAATGGAAAGAAACTACAAACTTCCTTAGGTTAGGAGCATGGCAAGGATGTCTCAGCACTCCTCTTCAATATTCTACTGCAAGTCCTAGCTAATACTATTAGATAAGAAAAGGAAATTTAAAAGTTTGTCTATTGGGAAGAAAGAAATTGTTCACAGATGACATGATTACCTAGGTAGAAAACCTCAAAAAATCAACCAAAACTTGACCTGGAACAGATATGAATCATAGCAAGATTGCAGGATTCCAAGTGAATGTATAGAAGTCAATCAACTTCCCATATACAAGCAATAAACCATTGTAATTTGAAATTGAAAATGTAATACCACCTACGCTGGCACACAAAAATGAAGTACTCAGGTATAAATCGGACGTAATAGGTATTGAGATCTATACGAGGAAAACTATAAACCTCTGAGGAAAGAAATCAGAGATGAACTAAATAAATGGAGAGTGAGTTCAGATTCATTGGTAGAAAGATTCAGTATTTTTAGGATGTAGTTCTCTCCAACTTAAGATATAGACTCAATGTAATCCCAAACAAATCCTCAAGTTATTTTGTGGCTATCAACTAAGTGCTTCAAAAGTTCATATGAAGAGGCAAAAGACCCAGAATAGACAACACAATATTGAAGAAGAACAAAGCTGGAAGGTTAACACTATAGCACTTCAAGACTTACTATAAAGCTGCAGTAAGCAATGCAGTGTGGTATTGAGGAAAGATTAAACAAATAGATAACTGGAATGGAATAGAGAGCCCAGAGACAGTCACACAATTATGGTCAACTGATCTTTGACAAATGAGCAAAGTCAATTCAATGGAGAAAGGATAAACGTGAAAATGAAAATCGCTGAGTGGTGTCTGACTCTTTACGACCCCATGGGCTGTAGTCCATGGAATTCTCCAGGCCAGAATACTGGCGTGGGTAGCCTTTCTCTTCTCCAGGGTATCTTTCCAATCCAGGGATCAAACCCAGGTCTCCTGCATTGCTGGTGGTATCTTTACCAGCTGAGCCACAAGAGAAGCCTGGAGAAAGGATAGTGTTTTCAATAAATGGTGTTAGAACAACCAGATATCCACTTGAAGAAAAAAATGATCATAGGCCTAATAAAATATTAAAAATTCTAGAATATAATATAGGAGAAAATCTAGATAACTTTGGGTTTGGTGATGTCTTTTTAGATATAAGTATCCTCCATGATAGAAAAAATTGGTAAATTGGACTTCATTAAAAGTAAAAAGTTCTGCTCTTCAAAAGATACTGTCAAGATCATAAGATGATTTACAGAAAATATATGCAAAAGAAATATTTGATAAAGAACTAGACTAAATAAGATAAATAAATAACTAGAATAAATAAATAAGAACTCTTGAACTCAACTATAAGAAAATTAACAATCCAATTTAAAAATTGGAAAGATATCTGCACAAATATATCACCAAAGATGATATACAGACCATCAAAAACGTGAAATGATGCTCAACATCATATTCCATTAGGGGGCTGCAAACTAAAACAATGAGTAGGATACCACTACACACTTACTAGAATGGATATAATTCAAAATACTGACAGTATCAAATGCTGACAAGGATGTGGAGCATCGGGAACTCTCATTACTGGTGGAAATGCAAATGGTATGGCCACTTTGGAAGACAGTTTTGCAGTCTCTTACACAACCGAGTATCTTCTCACCATGTAATCCAGCACGTACAGGTTGATATTTATCAGCATTGAGTTGCAGACCTGCACACATGTGTTTACAGAAGCTTTATTCATAATTGCCAAAATATGGAAACAAACAATATGTTCTCCAGTAGGTGATGGAGAAAGGGTGGTATATTCATATACTGGAATATTATTCAGTGATAAAAACTAGTAAACTATCAAGTCATGAAATGACACGAAGGGTCCCTAAATGTGTATTGCCAAGTGAAATAAGTCAATATTAAGGGGTATATAGTATATGATTCAAATTATGTGACATTGTGAAAGAGACAAAGTTATGGAGACAGTAAAAAGATCATTGATTACCAGGGGTTCCTGGTGTGTGTAGAGATAAATTGGAAGAGGAGGGATGAATGAGTGAGCACAGGGGATTTTTAGGGCAGTGAAACTCTTTTGTATGATATTATAATGGTGGATAACTGTCATTTTACATTTGTCAAAATCCATAGATTGTATCAATACAACACCAAGAGCTAACCCTGATGTAAACCCTAATGTATCAACTTTGGTTGATAATGATATGTCCGTGTCAGTTCCCTGATTGTAATAAGCATATTATACTAGAGCAGGGTGTTAATATTGGTGGGGAGGCTGTGTGTGTATGTGGGGGTGGCAGGAATTTGGGGACTCTACTTTCTCAGAATTTTACTGTGAACCTAAAATTGCTGTAAAACACAGTCTATTAACTGAAAAAATTAGATTTTTCAGCTTTTCAGTGTTATAATATTCTTCTAAAAGATTATTTTTACTGGATGTACTTTAATTTTTATGACTGCTAAGGTCATAAAAGCAACATTATAAATAAAGTAACAAGTAATATCGGGTATATAAATTTAAAAAACCAATATCTTTGTACATGCTTGTTAATCTCTGTGTGTGGGGCGGTGGCTTAGGAATAAGGCACTTCTCTGCCTCTGTCTCTCTCTGTCTTTGTGAGTGTGTGTGTTCTTGTGTGAAGAATTTCTTCTTAGTGCCTTCTTTTGAGACATGGGACAACCTTCTTTTACCCTTGTACCTGAACTATCTCATCTTAAGCTGGTCTTGAACTGGTGTTCCTAGGGTATCCTCAGAATTCACCTGATGTTGGACTCACTCAGGAAGGTTGTTTAAAGTGCTGATTCTGAATTACTACCTATGAGTGTAAGCATGGAACTCTCCATGTCACTGATTCCCTGGATGGACTCTAGGCACGCTAAGAACCACTCACATAAATAAGCGAAGTTTCATAAATTCAGAATCCTCCACTTTGCTTTTATAGGCACAGGGAAAGATCTGGGCATGGCCAGAAGAAGACAGGTGTCTCTTCTCTTTCAGTCACCACATTCTGGCTACTGTAACCCTTGGCAAGGTCTTTGATCTAAGCCTCCTTTCCCTCCATATAAAGAAGATAACCTTGTAATATTGTGGTGAAGATAAAATGAGTTAATACATGTAAAGTATCTAGAATAGGGCCTAGCACATGGCCAGGGCCAGTATTTAAAATACATAAGCTATCATTATTAGCAATGCAGTCAAAGGTTGAAATAATTTTATTTTTGACAGTCACATCACACTGTTGACTCATGTCTAGGTTTATTGCCTAAATCATCTACATAATTTTTACATGTGCAGCTGTTAAGCCGCATCATTCTCCTCTTTTTTAAAAATAAATATCATGGGATTTAGGGTCAGATAAAAATGACTTAAATAGCAGCTTCACGCACCAAATAGATAACTTGTGGACCTTATTTGATTCCCTCAAGCTTCATTTTTGTATATCAACCTCAAATAGTTACTATGAAGATTAAATTCAAGTATATTAAGAGCTGAGCACAGTGTAGAGCAGTCCCTGGGGTCACAGAGTGTCGGACATGACTTAGCAACTAAACTGAACTGAGCTGAAAGCCTGGGCCCAGTACTCAATAAATGGTAGCAACAACAATTATTGTCACCTCTCTCACGTTGCCGCCTGCCAGATGCAGTCATTGCCATAACATTTCAGGGTGTTTGGGGACAGTGATTTTGTCAGTGGCTGTAATCACTGCCCCCAACTCACCAAGTATTCTGGGCACCTCTTTATCTCCTCACCCTTCAGCACTCTCATCTCTGTGAGCAGCCCTCTTAAAATCTCGTTCTGAAGTATGTAGCTCACATACATACTTCAGCCTGCGTAGTGTGATACCACACATGCGCTCCCTCTTGGACATCAGGGCCAACAATCTACCCTTCCAATCGGGTGTGGTCCACCAGCATAACAGCATAAAAGCCCCGCTATGAGCTTTCCTGTTAACCATGTGTCAATCAATACCTGAAGCTTTGCTTTATAGCATAATGACTGTCAGAAATGAGTTATTACTGGTGAAATTATTGGCTTGTTTAATGGCATAACAGGCTTTCCTGGTGGCCCAGATGGTAAAGAATCTGCCCGCAATCCAGGAGACCCAGGTTCAGCTCCCAGGATCAGGAAGATCATCTGGAGAAGAGAGTGGTTACCCACTCCTGTATTCTTGCCTGCAGAATCCCATGGACGAAGGAGGCTGGCAGGCTACAGTCCATGAGGTCACAGAGTCGGATACTACTGAGCATCTAACACTTCACTTTCAAAGGCATGACACGTGTTGGGAATGGGCTCACAGGGGGAAATGATGGGATTTAAGATACGTAGACTGGATACAATATCTCAGAGGTCACCTCCACCTTCGCATCAACTGGTTATATAGGATTTGTAAACTTTCTCCTTAGAGATGGTATCCAAGGTTTGCCATCCCTCGTCCAGCCAATGGGTCAAAGGTTTTAGAGTTGCCCTATGGCAATAACAAATGGCAAATATAAAGGTAAAGAAATTCTACTCAAGAATATCATCCTTCTAAGACTTCCCTGGTGGTCCAGTGGCTAAGACTGTGGGCTCATAATGCAGGGCACCCAGGTTTGATCCCCGGTCAGGAAACTAGATCCCACATGCCATAACTATGAGTTCACATGGCACAACTAAATATCCTCCGTGCCTCAATGAAGAGCAAAGATACCGTGTGCCACAGACCCAGTGCAGCCAAATAAGTAAATAAATTTAAAACAAATGAAAAGAACATCGTTCTTCTGCCTAGAGTGAGTGTCAGGTGTGGTCAGAGCAACTAAAAAAACAGATGCTGCAAGTTCATCTAACTTAGAGAATAGGCCTTATAAATTGTTTATATACACTTATTAATAAATATTGTTTGTTTAATAGCTGTATATATGTATGGTGCCATATGGTATAAGTTACTTTTATTATAACATAATAGCTGGGTTATAGGTTATTGCCTTTCCATTTACTCATGTAAAGCCTTTCATTGGCTAACACTGTCCACCTAAAGAGCCTAAGAGCTCGGCAGGAACATGTGGGTTAGTTAGCAATACATTTACAAAGCAGTGTGTGCAGGAACTCTACCCCAAGAATGTAAGTTAGATCCTGAGATAAGATCTCTAACATTTAGAATCATTAAAAAAGCAATGGTAGGAATTTTTAAAAAATCCTTTATACTGGTAGTTCTTAAACTTTATCATTCTTCAGAATCACTTCAGATGCTAACAGATTGAAGACTTAAATATGAGATCTAAACAATAAAACTCCTAGAAGAAAACACAGGGGAACAGCTTCTTGACAGATATATACATATATATATATATATATATATATATAATTTTTAATATTTATTCAACCCTAACAAAGAAAAAAAATTCTGCCATTTGCAATAAATGGATGGACCTTAAGGGTCCGTATGCTAAGTTGAATAAGTCAGACAGAGAAAGTAAACACTGTGTGATCTCTCTTACATGTGCAATCTAAAGAAGGCAAACTCGTATTAATAAAAAAAGATTAGACGTGTGGTTGCCAGAGGGATTGGGAGGTACAGAAATTGAGTGTAGTTGGTCAAAAGTTACAAACTCCCCATTGTAAGATAAATAAATACTGGGGATGTAATGAACTACATGATAACTCTAGATACCAACTACATGATAACTCTACATACCAATGCTGTATGATATATTTGAAAGTTGCTAAGAGAGTAAGTTCTACCATTTTGCAATGTATACATATGTTGAATCATTATGCTATACACCTTAAACTTATACAATGTTGTATGTCAGTTATATCTCAATACAACTGGAAAAAAAAAAATAAACTGAACATGAGTTTGAGCAAACTCCAGGAGATAGTGAAGGACAGAGAAGCCTGGCATGCGGTAGTCCAAGGGGTCACGACTTAGCAACTGAACAGCAGTGATGAAGTAAAACAAAATATAGATTCTCATACTCCAGTCATGGTGGGGGGTTTTCCCCCCACCAAGCCTGGGAATGTGCATTTTAATGAACATCTTTGATGAGGCTGATACATATGAGCAGTGAACTACAATCCTCATACTATAATGCCTCAAAACTTGAGTATTTTAAAAATGCTAATTTCTAAGACTCTCTCGAGATTTCTCAGTAAGAAACTTGGGGGTATGGATTGCACATAAACATTTTTAAAGGCTTCTCGGTGGTTCTTTAACATAGGAATCATGGTTATTTTAA
The DNA here is from genome assembly GCF_029407905.1 of Bubalus kerabau. Lineage (NCBI taxonomy): Eukaryota > Metazoa > Chordata > Mammalia > Artiodactyla > Bovidae > Bubalus > Bubalus kerabau. Next base: position 129,994,575 of record NC_073624.1, on the reverse strand, counting down.
AGTCCTTGTTGGTTAGCTCCAAAATTGAGGTAATCTATGGATATACTTCTATTGTCTGTTTTTTCTCTTGGATGTCTACCATTTTCTTGCTTAGGTCCATGTCTAGTAATTTTTTTTTTGGATTCTAATCACGGTCATTTGAAACATTATACAGCCTCCAGATCCTATCTCCCACCAGAGAGATATTTCCTTCTTACATTTGATACTTCCTTCTTACACTAGAGTGAAGAATTTATCATCATAACCCAGTTAGGGATTAAACTGATCTGCAACTAAATTGCAGTACAATTCTACATCTGCTCTGCCTGTTTCCCTTAGGCATATTCCTCCCAGGCTTTTGATTGAAATCTTGGCAGGTATTAATCTCCTGAATTATAAAAGACTACAGAAAATCTACTTCTGCTCTTCAGAGATTCCCAACCCAGATCCCAGCCTCTCCTTCATGCATTTTTAAAAACTGTTAAATATCTTAAAGAAAGATTGCTGGTGATCTTTAGATAGGACCTTTCTCCTATGGGGTTTTTATTGCTTAATTCCCCACAAGACTGTGTTAAGGTTCCTTTTCTGTTAGAAGCTTTTGAGCTGGCTTCGAGTTTCCAATTTGTCCTCCAACTCTGCTAAATCACTAAAGGTTTTACTGATTTCATCAATCTTTGGCAGAGACTCTCTTTCAAGGCCATTTTCAATTTTCAGCTTTCACCTCAAATTGGCAAATACCCCTGAGGGGGGAAAGAGTTGAAAGCTATGAGCTCACCTTAGAAGAGTTTTGCTTCTCGGGAATACAAATTCATCTAATCATTGTTCTTTCCACAGCTCTCTGCTATGTTTACAGCATAATTTACTTTTCAAGTTGTTGCAGTGAAACTGTTGATCTGCCAAGACCTGGTACATCCTAACTGAATGTAGATGTCTTCCTATATCTATTTATAGATATATCTATACATATTTTTAGCACAGACATCACTTTGCCAACAAAGTCTGTGTAGTCAAAGCTATGGTTTATCCAGTAGTCATGTATGGATGTGACAGTTGGACTATAAAGAAGTCTGAGAACTGAAGAATTGATGCTTTTGAATTGTGGTGCTGGAGATGACTCTTGAGAGTCCCTTGGGCTGTAAGGAGATCAAACTAGTCAATCCTAAAGGATATCAACCCTGAATATTCATGGGAAGGACTGATGCTGAAGCTGAAGCTCCAATACTTTGGCCACCTGATGTGAAGAATTGACTCACTGGAAAAGACCCTGATGCTGGGAAAGATTGAGGGCAGGAGGAAAAGGGGGCAACAGAGGATGAGATGGTTAGATAGCATCAGCAACTCAATAGACATGAGTTTGAGAAAATTCTGGGAGATAGTAAAGGACAGGGAAGCCTGGCACACTGCATTCCATGGGATCACAGAGAGTTGGACACGATTTAGCATGTCCAACAACAACAAATACATACTTTAATAGATATCTATACATATGAAGGAAAGTTATGACCAACCTAGATAGCATATTCAAAAGCAGAGACATTACTTTGCCAACAAAGATCCATCTAGTCAAGGCTATGGTTTCCAGTGGTCATGTATGGATGTGAGAGTTGGACTGTGAAGAAAGCTGAACGCTGAAGAATTCATGCTTTTGAACTGTGGTGTTGGAGAAGACTTGAGAGTCCCTTGGACTGCAAGGAGATCCAACCAGTCCATTCTAAAGGAGATCAGCCCTGGGTGTTCTTTGGAAGGACTGATGCTAAAGCTGAAACTCCAGTACTTTGGCCACCTCATGCGAAGAGTTGACTCATTGGAGAAGACTGTGATGCTGGGAGGGATTGGGGGCAGGAGGAGAAGGGAATTAACAGAGGATGATATGGTTGGATGGCATCACTGACTCGATGGACGTGAGTTTGGATGAACTCCGGGAGTTGGTGATAGACAGGGAGGCCTGGCGTGCTGTGATTCATGGGGTTGCGAAGAGTCGGACACGACTAAGTGACTGAACTGAACTGCTGCTGCTGCTAAGTCGCTTCAGTCGTGTCCGACTCTGTGCGACCCCATACATATTTTTGGGCTTCCATGTAGCTCAGACAGTAAAGAATCTACCTGTAGTGTAGGAGAGCAGGGTTGGATCCATGGGTTGGGAAGATCCTCTGGAGGAGGGCATGGCAATCCACTCCAGTATTCTTGCCTGGAGAATCCCGTGGACAGAGGAGCCTGCTGGGCTACCGTCTGTGGGGTCACAAAGAGTCAGACACAACTGAGCGACTACCACTACTACCACTGCGCTTATTTTTTATAGATCATTGTTTACTTTTCTTTTTCTAAAGCAGCATGTATTTGTATTAAAGCTAACACTTTTTATCAAGCTGCTGCTGCTGCTGCTACTAAGTCGCTTCAGTTGTGTCCGACTCTGTGCGACCCCATAGACGGCCTCCTACCAGGCTCCCCTGCCCCTGGGATTCTCCAGGCAAGAACACTGGAGTGAGTTGCCATTTCCTTCTCCAATGCATGAAAGTGAAAAGTGAAAGTGAAGTCTCTCAGTCGTGTCCGACTCTTAGTGACCTCATGGACTACCCTCATAAATTTGCTATTTTAAGATTCTTTTTTTTTCCTTCAGCTGACTCCCCTTTGACTTCTGGGCTAATGTGAAGGAAAGAGGTCAGGGATGGAGATAATTGTGTGCTGGCTTCATTTTGCTTAGTCAACACTTTATGCATTTATAAATGACTTCAGTTCTGAGACTAGCGTAACAACAATAGTAATTTGTATATCCACATGCTGTGTCAGAAGAAAGCCTACTAATTTTTTAATCTGAATGAGGTTATATATTTTTCATTTTCTGCCAATGATGAAACCTCAGCTAGTAAGATCATCATAATGGGTGGTGTGTTACAAGTCAAACTAACCAGCTTCTGCTTATTAATCAGGAGTATATTCTATAAATATGTTTCTAGAGTTTAATTTCTAAATCAGTAGATGAAATTGATCTCATTAACTTTTAAATATTACTTTACTGAAAATATGCTTTTTGATATGAGAAAGATGTATTCTTCACAAAAAGTCCAAATACCTTGAAATATTTATGATATTAAGATATATTTATTTTTGCAGTTAATTAAACATTTATTTTATGCATACCTTGTGCAAGGTTTTGTGATAGAAGCTAGTAATACAAATGAAACATTTTCTGCCCTTAACATACCCACAGTATAATAAACACAAACAAGCGAATAAATAAGCCACTGAAATACAGTGCAATAGAGGCCATGATTGATGTATGCAAGACTCTATGGAAGCATGCAGGAAGGACTTTTGAGTCAGTACTGGGAGAAGAGTAGAGAAGGAAATGGAGCATCAGGGAGATGTCGTAAAGGCTTCTTAGATTAGAGAGAACACAAAGTAGTTTTGAGAAATGAATAAAAATTAAGAAAAGGAATAAAAAGGAGGAGCAGGAGAGGAAGAAGAAGGAGAAGAGGAAAGATGAGAAAATGAAGGAGGAGGAGATGAGGAGGTGGAAAGGATAGAAAAGGAAGAGAGAGAAGAAGAGGAAAGAATAGGAAGTGGAAAACAACAACATTACAAAAGGAAGAAGCACTGGGTTCAAAGGCCTGGAGGTGTGAGACAGCAACTTGTCTGGAGGGCAGTCTGTGAACAGGGAAGCTATAATAGCATGGAGAGGTGGACAGCGTCAGATACAAAGGGCTTTGTAAACAAAGCCACCATCACGTCCCAGGACTGGGGAAACAATATCTTAACTGGTCTTCCCACATCCACTGCTGTCGACCTTTTAGCCAGAATAATGATTTCAAAGGCCAGATGGATCCTGTCCCTCTGTTCTGTAAAAGGATTCAATGGCATCCCACTTCTTAAGGTTGGGGATCTTAATCCTGCCCCACCCAGGCTGTACCTTGCCTTGTGCCCTGTGTCTGTTCTCCATCCACAGCAGCCTCTTAGAGCCCATGAAACAAATGTGCTTTATGTGCTCCAGCTTCCCTGAAGGCTTACCTTCCCTCAAGGTAAAGAACCTGCCCGCAATGCGGGAGACCTCGATTTGATCCCTGGGTCCAGAAGCTCTCTTGGAGTAGGAAATGACAACCCACTCCAGTATGTTTCCCTGGAGAATTCCATGGACAGAGGAGCCTAGAGGGCTACTGTCCAAGGGGTCTCAAAGAGTCAGACATGACTGCGTGACTAACACTTTCACTTTCTTCCAGGATGTTGCACAAGACACTTCTCTGCTTGGAAAGCCCTATCCACCTCCACCCCCAACCCCAACAACTACCTTTTCAGATCCTTCAACAGTCCTGTCTCTAACTCAGACTCTTTCTCTCCATAAGGAGTTTTATGAACCTCCCAAACTGCATTAAATCCTTTCTATACAACCCTTTAATACTCTATAATTGCCTTTATAACCCTTATCAGAGCTGTATTTTTACCTGTTAATTTACATGATTATTTGACTAAAACCTCTCTCCTCCACTGGCTCAAAGTTAAAAGAGGCAGAGATTGCTTTGCTCTCATTGTAACCTTTATATCCAGCATAATGCCTGTTAGGTTCTGCTAAAAAACAACAAAAAAAAGATATGTTAAATGAATGAGAAAAAATTTTTAAATGAAGGAATAAGACTATAATTGGATGGTAAGATATGTGAGGAATGTATGGCACACAGTTTTCAAAATTTATTCTCACTTTTTGTTCCTCTTAGTTCCCATTTCTAGGTTAAGACTAGATTATAAGATTGCCAGGGGTGTAACTTCTATGATGAATTTCCTCCCAGTCAATCTCCTCTGAGGCTCTAACTTTCAGTCTTTCTACAATTCTAATTTTTCAACCCAGATAGTATGTGTAGCAATAAAATGTCCTAGATTTTCTGAGTTAGTCTTGATTTTAAGTATTTTGTTACATTGTTCTCAAAAAACTCTCTATTGTCAAAGAATAATGTCCTAATTTTTGGTTCAGAGAATGTAGTCACTGTGAAATATGTCTCTGATAAAGAAAATATATAGTTCACTTTTGATAGATGATAGATACATGCATATACAGATAAGGGCTTCCTTGATGGCTCAAGCAGTAAAGAATTCGTCTGCAGTGCCAGAGGCACAGGAGATGTGGGTTCGATCCCTGGATCATGGAGAAGGAAATGACTACCCACTCCAGTATTCCTGCCTGGAAAATCCCATGGACAGAGGAGCCTGGAGGACTATAGTCCAAAAGGTCACAGAGTCAGACACAATTTAGCACACACACACACACACACACATAGATAGATAGATAACAGATAGCGATAGATGTGGCACAATGGTAAACAATCTGCCTGCCAATGCAGGAGACACAGGAGATGCAGGTTAATCCCTGGATTGGGAAGACACCCTGGAGAAGAAAATGGCAACTCACTCCAGTATTCTTGCCTGGAAAATTCCATGGATAGAGAAGCCTGGTGGACTGTAGTCCTTGGGGTGGCAAAGAGTTGGACACAACTGAGCATGCTAACAAAGTGATAGATGGGTGGGTAGATAAATAGATAGAATAAATGAATGGATGGATGGATGGACAGGTACCACGCATGCTATATTTGTTTTATCTTGCCCCTATAAATGGTAACATTCTTTAATATAAGGATCATGTTTTCTATTCATTTCTCCTATAGTTCAATGATTAAGTGAATCCTGTTATTGGATTAGCCAATAGCAGGCAGAAAGAGTAGATTTCTAATGTGGTACAATATGAAGTAGGAAATGATGTCTTTAAATCCACAGACATTTGCTCTGATCAGCGAAGATATATATTATGACATTTTTACTGTAGTGGAGGCAATGCTAGTTGTTTCAACTATTCCTCTGCGTTAGCTACTGTCGTCTGTGTTTGGCAAGGCATTATAGGAAGAGATGAACTCAAGAGAGAAAGTTGATTTATAAACAGAATAGAAACAAAACAGATGCAGTCTAGAAATTTGGAGCCTACAGGACTGGGAAAGCCAATTGCTGCTACATTCCAAATAAGAAGAAATGAGACTTTAGAGGCTCTGGGGAAAGAAGATCAAGTGAATCTTCTTTTATTAACATCTGCCTGCAACACAGGAGCCGCAAGAGGCATGAGTTCAATCCCTGAGTCAGGAAGATCCCCAGGAGGAGGGCATGGCAACCCACTCTAGTATTCTTGCCTGGAGATTCCCATGGTCAGAGGAGCCTGGTGGGCTACAGTCCATAGGGTCACAAAGAGTTAGACACGACTGAAGTGATTTAGCATTCACGCATACATACCCAACTCTGAGAGCCTCAGGATAGATGCCATCAAGTTGAGAGAGAGAAGGATGTGGGTAAAGAAGCCAAGAGGCAAAGGAGACATGAAAACTATGTTTAGGAAACAATTCTGGGCATAGTTAAGGGCACATAGTATGAAGTGGGAGACAAGAGATCATTTTTGAATACAAACATACTCAAAGTACAAGTTTCAACTAAAAATACTTTTGACTCTTACACACTTGCTACAACCTTCAGATTCGGGCCCAAGAACAGAAATAGACTGGAAAAGCTTTACGGACCTCATCATCCTTAACACTGATTTCAGCCACAGCCAGGAAGGATAACTGGAAAGGATGAACTTGCCCAAAGGCTGAGCCCAGGGCCATGGGGAACAAAGGACAAAGCATTCCCTCTTAAAGAGCAGAATTTGGGGGATTGAGCAAAGAATTTTCCCTCCCTCTCCCCACTAGAGTAGAAAGCCATCCCAATGCCTGCTCTTTAGGACTTCATTACTGTTACGGATCAATGACTACTGTTTATTACTCACCCTTCCTTTTTCTCCAGGAAGTATGTGTCGCTGCCATCCTGTCCCTATTCAGCTACTATATCTTGAGTGCCAGTGGGAAACCAGATAATTTAACTTTCTAGTCAAAGTTTGCTTTAAACAGTCACATTTGAATTTGAGGAAGAGGAAAATTGAAGAATCAATACATCACAGGGAGATTCTGGACTTGGAGCTCTAAGCAGTGACCTGTTGGGACTTTGAGCTGTTTCCTTAAAGGAAGCACATTCTAGATGCTCATGAAGTGATAAAATGGATACATGATCACTATGGCAGAGACAGTGTTTACCAAACCTTTTTCACCTACTCTATGTCCTCTAGCATGGATATCTAGAAAGACAACCTAGCTCAGCCTCTCTTAAAAGTGAGGCCATCTTGGGGCTTCCCTGGTGGCTTAGTGGTAAAGAATCCACCTGCCAATGCAGGAGACATGGGTTCAATCACTGGGCCAGGAAGATTTCACACGCCACAGAGCAACCAAGCCAGTGTATTGCAGTTACTGAGACTGTGCTCTAGAGCCCAAGAGCCTCAGCTATGGAAGCCCGTGTGCCCGAGAGCCCATGCTCCTCAATGAGAGAAACCTGCAATAAGAAACCCAAGTACCACATCTAGAGAGTAGCTTCCACTTGGTAACAACTAGAGAAAAGCCTGTGCAACAAGAAAGACTCAGCATAGCCCAAAGTAAATAAATAAAAATTTTTAAAAAGTGAGGCCATCTGGTACATTCTTTTCAATGACATGTAGATAGAAGTTGTGTGTGCTACTTCCTGACTTGACCTTTACAATTTCTTGAGAAATACTTCATGTGTTCCCTTTTTGCTTTGGTGCCAAGGAATGATGGTGCCACCAGGTAAAAGAAGCCTGCGTCTCTGAGTGTCCAGTTGAAGAAGAGCTGTCAAACAGCAACATCCCTTTTGATCATTTCATGAGCAAAAAGCAAAACTTTAATTGTATTAAAATAAAAATAATCATAAACTTTGCACATGCACCAACCTATGGACATTCCAGAGTTTCTTTGTCTGTGCAACATAGCAATACTGTCTTGACTTGCTTGCCTTGGCAAATACAGGGCACCAGCACAAATTCAGTGGTTCTCTTCTCACCTTCTACTTTGCCCTGTATTTCCTTTTAGCTACAGAGTTCCCGCAGGGCTCCCCTGCTGATTCAGTGGTAAAGAATCCGCTTGCCAATGCAGGAGATGCAGGTTCGATCACTGGGTCAGGAAGATCCCCTGGAGTAGGAAATGGCAGCCCACTCCTGTAGTCTTGCCTAGAAAATTCCATGGTCAGAGGAGCCTGGTGGGCTACAGTCCATGGGGTCTCACAGAGTTGGACACCACTTAGTGACTGAACAACAACAGAGTTCCTGCATTTTGTACCTTTGTTCTATTGCAGAAAACCAAAGGGGGGAAAAAAGAGAGATTACTTTCAAGAGAAACATAACCTACTTGTATCTTGTCCAAGATTTTTAAGCACTCTGAATGATACAAAGTTGAAAGCTCTGCCTTCAAGGAATGGCAAAGCAGTAGGGGACAAATCACAGTGGGAAGGAGAGGGTGGGATGAATTAAGAGAATAGCATGGAAACATATACATTACCAGGCTTAAGTAGATGGCAGGTGGGAATTTGCTGTGTGACACCGGGAGCAAGCGACCTAGCACACGCTAATTAAGGGGAAATAAACCCATGGCCCCAGTTTTAAGAACTTATGACTATGCCCCTCCTTCCATTCCTAACAGATTATTTATCACCTGGACATGCACTTTTTCCTGCTTCAGATTTAAAACTCTTGGCTGATTCCTGCCTGTCACTCAGCATATATCAGAACTGTCGACTACTGTTGGTGTACATAGGCTCTTGGGGATTAAACCAATTCCGGCTTTAACCAAAACAGATACTCGTAGGTACAGGAAACTGACTCCAAGAACAAAGCCCACAAATAAAACTTCTCTAAGTATATATACTTTGCCCTCTATATGCACAGATACTCAATGTGAGATTCCTAACAGCTAAATATATGTAAGTTTTTGGGAAAGACTTCAGTAATCAGCTATTTCTGCTGCCTTTTCAGTGAGAAATCTCTTGCCTGGCATCTCTAAGAGGGCGAAACCTAGTCTCTGCTTCAGCACCCTCAGTGTCTAGGATCTCCTGATTTCCAAAGAAGCCTTTTCTGTGGATGGACACCTTAAAACCTAGCTCTACGTTCATCAGTCTAAGCAAATAAGTCACCTACATTTTGAACTCTATTCAACTCTTGTTTTATTTTGAATAATTCTTCATTGATTCATTGATTTCTTCAACTCCTTTATTTCTCATAATTCTTCATTGAGAAAGGATTGTTATGTGGAGTTAAAAGAAAAAACACCTACATTGGGGAAGAAGAAGCGTAAGAGAAGCTGTAAGCATTTTCCCACAGCCCCACTGATCAGGGATATAGGTGCCTGACCCGGGTGCCTCCTACTCTTGGCTATGTTTGTGATTTATGTTTGTTTTGTTATCCGATGGGTCCTGGGAAGTTTCATCCACTCCATCATGATCACTTGAAACCATTTCATTCCCTTCAGTGACCCCAGAGCTCTGTTTGGAGCATTTCCAGCTTCTGTCTGCTCAGGCCTACATACCCCTCCAGGGAGGTCGAGACTTGGAGGGGAAATTGGCAATAAATGCACTCAGCACAGCACGGTTTTTTCCTCTGGTACACTGATCCTTTAACTTCTTTGAGATTCTGCTGCCAAGCACTGAGAAATCTCCCTGGAGGGTCTGGGAGGTTGTGTATGAGTCACAAATATGCATACATATGATTTTGAGTTTCATTAAAGAAATTCACAGACCTGAAGATGACCTATGAACCTCAAGAATCCGAGCCTTCCAAGCAAAGCCGAGTTACTGACTCTGTGCATCTGCTTCAAATTACCAAGTCCTGACTTAATGCTGACTCCTGTCAAACACAGCACTGGGCGTTGGTCAGGCATGAATAAAGCAGAGTTCCTACACACAAGGACACACCATCTAGAGGGCAAGTAGACATACACTTAATTCTAGTAGATCATGTTCTCTTCTCGTTTATTGGACTAGAGTTGATTTGCAATATTTTATTAGTTCCAGGTGCACAGCAAAGTGATTCAGTTATATGTATACATTTTTTAAGATTATTTTCCATTATAGATTATTACAAGATGTTGAATATAGTTCTCCATGCTATATGGTAAGTCTTTATTGCTTATCTATTTTATGTATAATAGTTTGTATCCATTAATCTCAAACTCCTAATTTATCCACCCACTCCTCCCAGTGGGGCTTCCCGGGTGGCTCAGATGGTAAAGAGTCTGCCTGCAATGCGAGAGATCTAGGTTTGATCCCTCAGACAGGAAGATCCTCTGGAGAAGGGAATGGCTACCCACCCAAGTATTCTTGCACCCAAGTATTCAGTTTCATAGACAGAGGAGCCTTGTGGGCTACTGTCCATGAGGTTGCAAAGAGTCAGACAGGACTAAGCAACTAACACTTTCATTTTATTATTTTTAATAATAATTTAATAATCACCACATGTAAGTGATATCGTATGTTATTTGTCTTCCTCTCTCTGACTTACTTCACTAAGTTTAATATTGTCTCGAGTCCATCCATGTTGCTGTGAATGGCAATATGTTGTTCTTTTTTAGGGTTGAATGCAATTATTCCACTGTATATATGTACCACACCTTCTTAAGCCAACTGTCTGTTGATGGTCATTCAGGTTGCTTGCATGTCTTGGCTGATAGTGCTGTTATGAACATTGGGGTGCATGTATCTTTTTGAATTAGCGTTTTTGTCTTTTCCAGATACATGCCCAGGAGTAGAGTTGGTGGATCATATGGTAGTAACACAGAGCAGTCTCTGGTGTATAACTGTAGTTGAATGTGCTTCCAGAGAGATGAGATGGATTGCATCTTAGTGGACTTAGTTGCGACCATTGAGGGCCACATGACCACATCCTGCAACATACAAGGTTATTATGTGCAGTCTTGCATCATCACATGTTTGCTATGACACATGATTAATAGCCATATAATCTTAGGTGGACATTTCATTAACTTCCAAAACATCTTTTAAGTGTCCTCTTAAACAAAAAGGAGCATTGTCATAGAGGATTTTAAGACCTATTCCAATTTTCTTTTTTATGATTCTATGCAAAGCGATTTGAGTTTTGTGAGTGTTTTCTACTTGTTTATTCAAAACTTCTGGGTCGGTAGGAGGCTGGCAAGAATGTCTGAAGTTTATTTCGTTGGAGATAGTTTATCACTGCTGAAGTTGATTGGCACTTGACTCTAATTTTTTCCATTGTACCCAACTGCAACAAGGCAAGGCAGCTGGTCCAGCCAGCAGAGCGTAGGGAGGAGGTTCCTACTCCTGTGCACAGGAATAAGTGGGTGAAAGCAAAGTCATGCCCTGGAGAGAAAAACTTCTTGAGTGTCAGAGAAGAGGACCAAAAGGGAGCTCCCTAGGAAGAGAACCAAAGCAGGTTTTTGAAGTTAAGATGCAGAACCATGAGGTCAAAAACTCAAATGTCAGTGGCTTCACACAGAAAAACAGGAGGGTGTCTGGGGCAAATAACAGGAATTAGGAGCATTGCTAAGAAGGGATTTTCCAGTGTCCCCGAAGCATGTTCTCAGTGGGCCGAATCCACTTAAATCCAGGGAGCTGATCAACACAGGCACACCTTTTTTTCCATGTCTGCTTTCACTTCCGGTACCATCATTGATGAGTCCTCTTCCAGGCTACCAGATTTTTAAAAAATCTGTATTTATCTGGCAGTGCTGGGTCTTAGTTGCAGCACTCAGGATTTTCGATATTAGCCAAACTCAGCTGCGGCATGTGAGATTTAGCCCGCCGCAACCATTCACTCATTCACTTAAACCAAGTTTTAATTTACATCTCATCAAATCAGTCAACAGACCTGCTAGCAAATAATTTCTGGTTCTTTTTTTTTATGTTACTGTTTTTTTTTAATTGGATGCTAATTACTTTACAATATTGTATTGGTTTTGCCATACGTCAACATGAATCCGCCATGGGTGTACACGTGCTCCCCATCCTGAACCCCCATCCCACCTCCCTCCCTGTACCATCCCTCTGGGTCATCCCAGTGCACCAGCCCCAAGCATCCTGTATCCTGCATCGAACCTGGACTGGCGATTCGTTTCACATATGATATTATACATGTTTCAATGCCATTCTCCCAAATCATCCCACCCTCGCTCTCTCCCTGTGTCCAAAAGACTGTTCTATACATCTGTGTCTCTTTTGCTGTCTCGCATACAGGGTTATTGTTACCCTCTTTCTAAATTCCGTATATATGCATTAGTATACTGTATTGTTTTTCTTTCTGGCTTACTTCACTATGTATAATAGGCTCCAGTTTCATCCACCTCATTAGACCTGATTCAAATGTATTCTTTTTAATGGCTGAGTAATACTCCATTGTGTGTATGTACCACAGCTTTCTTATCCATTCATCTGCTGATGGACATCTAGGTTGCTTCCATGTCCTGGCTATTATAAACAGTGCTGCGATGAACATTGGGGTACACGTGTCTCTTTCAATTCTGGTTTCCTCAGTGTGTATGCCCAGCAGTATCTCTTTTCCTCTTCCCTTGTCTATCTGATAGAGATTTGGTGTTGTAAAGATGCGTGCTCAGTCGCTCAGTCCTGTCCAACTTTTTGCAACCCCATGGCCTGTAGCTCCCCCGGCTCCTCTGTCCATGGGATTTCCTAGGCAAGAATACTGGAGTGGGGCTCCTACTCCAAGGGATCTTCCCGACCCAGGGATCGAAACTGCATCTCTTGTATCTTTTGCATTGACAGATGGGTTCTTTACCACTAGTGCCACCTAGGAAGCCTATAGTAAGAATGACCTGCTAATAACTTGAACCCGTGTGTTTCAAATTTCTCTTCCTGTAAACAACTATTCTCTGGTAGCCATTTAGCTAAAGCTCTGGAATGGGGGTGGGGGCTGACAACACCTCAGGAAGGATGAGGAGAGTGTGCTGTCAGGGAAGTCTTGCCCAGATTGGAGAAGAAGGGAACCTCCCATCTGGATTGTGGGAGATGAGAGACCAAAGAAGTTGAACGTCAAGGTTTCCACTTGTCCCAGAGTTGAGGCTACATCTCTGAGAGTGAGGTCCAGTTGTTGCAGACAATTCTTGGTGAGTCTAGGGGACAGTAAGAGCCTCGGGGCTCCTGGCATATTTTCCTGGGCAGAAGAAAGACAGGCTGTGGATTCCTAGTAGAGGAGATGGCTTGCCTTTGAGAAGTGGGTAGAAAGTATATTTGGAACTTCCAGACTTGGGAGCTATTAATACTTTCAGATAAAGGAGAAAGAGAGAAAGTGCATGAGCCAAGACCATGGGATTGGCACAGTCCTCAGGTCTGTCAGATAAGACCACTATAGAAGGGACTCCTGATGGTTAGGAGCAAGGCAGGCCAGTGGTCAGAGGCAATGGATGACATCACATACCAAAAGGCTAAAGGACTACTTGCACTTCAGAAGATACCAGTCCCAGCCCACCCAACTATTCCACAACAGAGACCAGAATGAATCCAGAGGACCCTTCGTGGATCTGGGACACTCTTTTTTAAAACTTTTTATTTTATATTGGAGTATAGAAGATTAACAATGTTGTGGTAGTTTCAGGTGAACAACAGAGGGACTCAGTCATGCATATACATGTATTCATTCTCCTGCAAACTCCCTTCCCACCCAGGCTGCCACAGAACATTGAGCCGAGTTCCCCGTGCTATGCAGTAGGTCTGTGTTGGTTACATTTTAAATATAGCAGTGTGTACATGTCCTTCCCAAACTCCATAAATATTCCTTCTGGGACACACTTAACTGTCAACACTGTCTAAATATTTCCTTGGAGAAGGAGAAGGTATAGAATTATGAAAGAAATTGTTTTAATAAAAATGGAGACCCTTTAAACTGGAAAAGACAGATATGCTGTTAATGGGCTGGTTGAAGTTTCCCGACTACTCAGGAAGTTGGCAAAGAGGGGAAATGATTACAAATGCCAACTTTCTTTTCATCATTGAGGGCAGAATGGAAAATTTGTGACCTACTCTACTAATCATGAGGGAAAAGACTGCCAGACACAGTCAAGAGGAAGAATAACCAAGACAGTGCAGAGGCAGAATAATTAGCTTCTGAATAATTAAGATCTTTCGATGGACTGAACAACCCACTATCTTATAGAGAAAAAGACTTATTTCTGGAGAGTAAACAAATTGCCTGGGGGCAATCACACCTTCCCTGCAGAGCTCGAGGTGGAATTCACAGATATTGAGCCCAATCTTTCAGTCAGTTCAGTTCCGTCACTCAGTCATGTCTGACTTTTTGCGACCCCATGGGCTGGCTTCTTTGTCCATCACCAATTTCCGGAGCTTGCTCAAACTCATGTCCATCAAATCAGTGATGCCATCCAACCATCTCATCCTCTGTCATCCCCTTCTCCTCTTGCCTTCAGTCTTTTCCCAGCATCAGGGCCTTTTCCAATGAGTCAGTTCTTCGCATCAGGTGGCCAAAGTATTGGAACTTCAGCTTCAGCATCAGTCCTTCCAATGAATATTTCCTAAAGGAAATATTCTGATTTCCTTTAGGATGGACTGGTTGGATCTTCTCGCAGTCCAAGGGACTGTCAAGAGTCTTCTCCAACACCACAGTTCAAAAGCATCAATTCTTCAGCACTCAGCTTTCTTTATGGTCCAATTCTCACATCCATACACGGCTCCTGGAAAAATCATAGCTTTAGCTAGACGGACCTTTGTCAGCAAAATAATGTCTCTGCTTTTTAATATGCTGTATAGGTTGGTCATAACTTTCTTTCCAAAGACCAAGCATCCTTTAATTTCATGGTTGCAGTCACCATCTGCTGTGATTTTGGAGCCCCCAAAAATAAAGTCTCTCACTGTTTCCATTGTTTCCTCATCTATTTGCCATGAAGTGATGGGACCAGATGCCATGATATTTGTTTTTTGAATTTTGAGTTTCAAGCCAGTTTTTTCACTCTTCTCTTTCACTTTCATCAAGAGGCTCTTTAGTTCCTCTTCGCTTTCTGCCATAAGGGTGGTGTCATCTGAATATCTGAGGTTATTGATATTTCTCCTGGCAATCTTGATTCCAGCTTGTGCTTCATTCAGCCCAATATTTCACATGATGTAATCTGCATATAAGTTAAATAAGCAGGGTGACCATATACAGCCTTGGCATACTCCTTTCCCAATTTGGAACCAGTCCTTTGTTCCATGTATGGTTCTAACTGTTGCTTCTTGACCTGCATACAGATTTCTCAGAAGGCAGGTCAGATGGTCTGGTATTCCCATTTTTTTAAGAATTTTCCACAGTTTTTTGTGATCCACACAGTCAAAGGCTTTGGTATAGTCAATAAAGCAGAAGTAGATGTTTTTCTGGAACTCTCTTGCTTTTTCTATGATCCAGTGGAGGTTGGCAATTTGATCTCTGGTTCCTCCACCTTTTCTAAATCCAGCTTGAACATCTGGAAGTTCTTGGTTCACGTACTGTTGAAGCCTAGCCCAATCTTTAGTCTTATTTATCTTAATTATCTTCACACACTTTAACTGATTTTTGTGTAATGTATCTTTATGTCCATAGTCTAGATGGAAATGCTGAGAGGTAGTAATCAATTGATGCAAATGATGCAAATTAACACTAGTCAGAAAGTAGCAAAACTTAGTGCTGGGTTTGCATTTCACTCTGGGTCACAGATTTTCAGCTCTATGGAACCAGTGCTCAATGGAATTTCTCAGAGTGCATGCATGCTCCGTCACTCAGTCACGTCTGACCCTTTGTGATCAACAGACTGTGATTCCTCTATCCATGGAATTCTCCAGGCAAGAATACTGGGGTGGGTGGCTGCCATTTCCTCCTCCAGGGCATCTTCCCAATCTAGGGATCGAACCTACATCTCTTGCAACTCTTGCCCTGGCAGATGGATTCTTTACCACTACACCACCTGGGAAGCACTATTCATCAGAGTAGCTTTCCTCTAACAAGGACATGGCATTTGGGTGACTGATGTAAAGCCAACACTGTGAGCAGACCTTATTTTCAGAGTTGAAAAGAGGGTGAGGAACTCTGGTTGAGTAGCTGGGAGTTGCACAGAATTGGCAATAGATTCATCCTGCCCTAGGGCAAGTGTAGAGAAAGTTCTGCATATCATACTCTCAGAATGCAAATCCAGAGGTGGAGGAGAAGGTCAGGCTCTGGAAAGGAAGATAACCTTGAGAAGGATTTACAGTTAGAACTGTCCCAGAGAATTTTCTTAAAGTTGCTTCACAAGCAGAAGCATCACCCGGGGTGGCATCAAGGCCACAGAGGTCCTGTCATTCTTGACTCTGACTTCTGGAAAAGAAATAGGTAAAAGAGAAGAAGAAGGCAGCTTCATCCTCCAGTCTGGGTCCCACTGGCTCTTGCAGCTGTATCACCTCTGACAGTCTGGAGGTCCCAGCTGGAGGACCACACCAGAGCAGCCTTCAGTCCTCTTCATGCACTTCACCACAAGGGGCGATTCTCACTCAGCCGCCTCCACGCTCCTGCCCTTGCCTCCTGGGCCCGCCTAAATTTGGAACATCTTAAAGTAGCCAAAGGGGTTCTTGTTATTCTAGACCTTATAGAGGCAAGGAAAAGAAGGGTAACTTGAGAACGGCATAACAGTTGATTGAAGGATATAACACACACATATATACATACAAATATATATATATATAAACACCAGACTTCCCTGGTGGTACGGTGGATGGGAGTCTACCTGTCAATACAGGGGACACAGGTTCCATCCCTGGTTTGGGAAGATTCAGCTTTCTGTGGAGCAACTTGGCCCCTGTACCACAATTACTGAGTCAGCACTCGAGAGTCGTGTGCTGCAACCACTGAAACCCACGTGCCTAGAGCCCATGCTCCACAAGAAGCATCCACTGCAATGAGAAGCCCAAGCACTGCAAGGAAGAGTAATCCCCACTCACTGAAGCTAGAGAAGGCCTGCAAGCAGCAATGAAGACCCAGAGCAACTAAAGAAAATTCTTAATTTTTAAAAATAATGGTAATGAGCTTTTATAATGGAGTAGCATACATTTAAATATATATATATAATATATTTTTTGTTTGTTTAGTCACTCAGTCGAGTCCGACTCTTTGTGATCCCATAGACTATAGCCTGCCAGACTCCTCTGTCCATGGGATTCTCCAGGCAAGAACACTGGAGTGGGTTGCCATTTCCTTCTCCAGATATGTATGTATGTATATATGTGTGTATATATATATATATACACACATATATATATATATATAAAGTTAAAATGTTTTACATTATAACCCCGTGTCGTGTGTTATTAGGCACTGATGAAACCCTCAGCCAAGATTGTCAAGGAAGATGATCCAGCCCAAGCCTCTTCCTTTTGCACATGCTTCCAGAATCCTTTTCTGAACTCTACTCCAGTCCGCATTTCCCACTAAACCTCACAAGTCCACCTCTTCTGATCAAACAGGTGTCCTTGCCTATATGCCAATTAATCACAGAGATTTCTGAGAGAATTTGTGCAATTACTGAACATTTAGACTTTCAAGTACTGCGTCTGTGGTTAATTGCATTGCAAGATCCCCATCTATTTCTGTTCTATATCTGACCCAGTTTTCTGCAACAAGTCTCTCTCATCTCTGTGGGAAATAGTCAAGAAGTCCTGGGGCTGCTAGTGGAAGGGGAAGAATTTATAATTTGGGTGTCACTTGAAAAACATACTCCTTTACTTAAAATCCATTAACATTGCTTCATCCCAAGACATTAGGACACTGTTGTTACTGACCAAATCTGGATCCACTGGCCCAGTGCCAAAGAAGGAGTCCAGGTAGCTAGTGCTTAAAAGGCCTGAACTGCCCCCAAGGCTTTCAGGGAAAGGTTTTTAAAGACAGAGTGAAGGACAGGGTAGGGTGGTGATCATCTCATGGAAATATAGCTGGTGGTTGGTGGTTCTGATTGGTTGGTGGTGAGGTAATTGGTAAATTGGTAAAATCAGCATCATCAAACATCATCATCACTTCCAAATTATCTGGAATCTACATGCTTGTGTGTGTGTGCTCAGTTGTTCAGTTGTGACTCTTTGTAGCCCACCAGGCTCCTCTACCCATGGAATTTTCCAGGCAAGAATACTGGAGTGGGCTACCACTTCCTACTCCAGGCATCTTACCGACACAGGGATTGAACTAGCATCTTTTGCGTCACCTGCGCTGGCAAGCGAATTCTTCACCACTAGCACCACCTGGGAAGCTCTCTGTGCTTTTGGGAACATACAATTAACTCTTTCCACCTGGTGGGAGTTTTAAGATCTGCAAAACAGCTCAGACATGCTCAGAATATTATCTGTAGTCCTTAAGAAGGAGCTAAAGGTCTTTGATTTTGTTTAATGGCTAAACTATTATTGTCTTGCTTGACTGTTTTCCTTTCTCTCTGTACCTCTATGATTAAATTTACTCTTTGGAACTTGGAAAGGCCTACGGGGCTGAAGTTTCTTTACAGATAGGAGGTAGCACACGGTGGGGAGGGGTCTGCTCCAGGAAGGCACCACAGGGTTCTGTTCAGCTACACTGGGACTGATTTTCACATACTGCCTCCCTGGGGTTTTGCTGTTTCATGCCCACTGATATGAATCTTGTGCAAAGATCCTATCTTCATTATTGTTACTCAATGTTGTAGACCCCCAGGTCTGTTTTCACAACAAAGCAGACTTAAAAACACAGTGACTTCAGGTCATGTATTGAGAGAGCCTATAGACCAAATAAGTGCTATTTCCTTCAGTGTCACCCCTGAGGGGGTTACTCTTTCAATTCAATCCTATTGTTATTGCTCGAAAAATTTTCAGAATTCTACTTTTGAAATGGTTTTTAGAATCTATAGCACAAACTTTTCAATATCTTCTGTGGTGATGATCTTTCTTCATGAAGTGTGGCTCAGGGTTTGGAAAACAGTCAATACTCATTTGGAGCAAACTCTGGTTAAAACGTGGTTGATTAAGCTGAAGTGAAATCAGTTTGGGGTTTTGTTTTTTGCTTTGAGTGGTTGGTTTTTTGTTTTTTTTTTTGTCAAATATTCACTCCATTTTGGAAAATTGTCAGGAGACAGAAGCGAATCAGTGGGCCATGGCAGAGTGTTTTTCTATTGCATAAAATCTCTCAGATGCTTCAGTTTTTACATAATAATTCTCCTGGACTATTTGATGGTAGAGAGTAAAATCTACATAAACAATATATTATGTCAAGGAAACAAATGAACACTGAATCATGTAACAATTTTGCTACACCTATTTTCTGGAATTTCTAAGACATTGTCATTTTCTATCGTCGAATTAATTTTAGCTTTCAGATCATGTTGAAAAATAATTAACTAAAAATCTTTTGCTTCATCTCTGGGCATTTCCTCAAGAGTTTGTGAAATACACATTAAAAGAAGAGGTTCATGCACTTTTGAAGGCTGGTAACTCCAAAATGTGCAGAGCAGATGACCAGTTTGAATCCAAAGGCTGTCAGGCTGAAGAATTCAGGGGGAGAGTTAGCCTTTTGTTTTACACAAGCCTTCAACTGATTGGTCAAGACCCACCCACATTATGGAGGTCAATCTGCCTTACTCAGTGTACTAATTTAAGTGCTAAACTCATCCAAAAATGTCCTCACAGAAACACCCAAAATAATGTTTGACTGAGTATCTGGGCACCTCATGTCTGTCTAGATGACACAAAATCAACCATCACACAATCTATATTCACATTTTCTCATCATTATCCCTGATGAAAGACACAATATTTCTTTGTCCCCAGAGCATCATAGAAAGCTCAAGCTTTGTATTTTCACGTTATGCAACTCATATTTTTTGCAGTTGATACTAGTGGAGTCTCGGGTAACTCACCTGCTCAGGATGAGCACTTAGTTCTAGAACCAAGTTTTGAACTCCAGGGGCAGTATTCTTTCCACAACCACATTCTGATGTGTTTTCCATACAACTGACCTTTTTCTACGTGGTTGGTTTGCATCTTTATTTACTTGTATTGCTTTGGGCATCACTGTTAAAGTTCATAGGACAATGGAAACAGTCAAGGTTTGATGTGTGTTGCAGTGTAAGAATGAACACAAGGTTACTTTGAACAGCACTGTGTCATCATGGCATCTTTTGAAACATCTTCAAACCTCTTTGTGCAATCAAAAACACTCATCTGACACTTCTTTACTCATACACTTATTTTAATATGCCAGCTGTCTACCTGGCAAATTGACTTAACTTTCTTCAAAATGTGATGTGAATTCTTTGTTCTGATTACCAGCTACTCCTTTGTACCATGCAGTGAGGCAATGTGCACTGAAGCTTGCTCTAAGACACAAGGACTGTTGTGTGTGTTTAAATTTTCCATTTGAAAATTGGAAGAGGGAGAAGGAGCATGGAACTAAAAGTCAGGAGATGTTGTCTATGAAATTTCACTGCAACTAAATAGTTTTGAGACCTTGATCCAATAATTTTATTTCTAAGACTATCGGTAAAAGGAGATGCATTCTCTTAAGCTATTCTTTCTCCTTCACATTTGCGCAATAATTCACAAGACACACTCATATACATTGTTTCATTCAACTCTGGCAAGTTCACCTTGAAGTAGATCTTATCTTTTATGCTGTAGGGTCAATGTTTCCAACAGGAGACCTACAATTAAATGTTGCCAAATGTCTCTGATAGTATCTTCCTTCTATGCTTCTTAAGCCACAAAGGAGAAGTTATCTGCTTGTTGTTACTGCTCAAGCAAACGGAGTAACTATTCAGGGATCCATGCATAGTAGATCCATCCATTGATTAGATGCTCATCTTGATTATAGGAAATGCAGAACACCCAGTACTTAGGATGGACAAAAACATCATAACAAAACTTGATAACTCTTCAAAATCATAGAATAGGTGAATTTTCAGCCTGGGGGCAGCCTGGTGGTGGTGCTGGAAAGCATGATATAGATTTAAGAACTTGAGGAGAAAAGCATAATTTCACTCCTTTCAAAGTGAAAGAGAGAAGTGATTTTCTCACCCATCTGACATTCTGACATACATATCTCAAGCCCAAACCTCTCCAACGGCCATCTTCCCATGAATGTGTAATGGGTATCTCAAGATTAACATATATAGCAATAGATCAAATTCCCAATCTTCCTCTCCATCATGAAATTTACTTCCTATAGTCTTTCCCTCTCAATTAACAGCTGATTCACCCTCCTACTGACTCAGGCCAAAACCCTTGAAGTCATTCTTGAAACCTGTCTTTCCCTCACACCCCACATCCAAACCATCAGGAAGTCAGACTAGTGCTACTTTCTTACAATTTCTACTACTAACTTCCCACATGGCCTCCTTTCTGCACCATTGCAATAATCTACTAATTACTCTCCCTGATTTTATCCTTACCCTCAACTCCTTAGCGTCCACTACCAACGCAGCATTCAGAATAATACTATTATAATAAATAGTATTGGAAATACTGCTTGGAAATCTCCAATGGGTTTTGCATCAGAGTGAAAAACTGAAGAACCTTACCATAGCCCCCAAGCCTCCTGCTTTCTCTGATCTCATTATTTCCTCTTTTTAGGCATGGCTCACTAATCAGCAGTTACAGGGAACTCTTTGCTGCCTTTCAAAAACTCCAACAACCTCCCAGCAAAGGTCTCTTCTTTACAATAGTTCAGTCACAGAAATATAACTTCCATGAGAGCAAGGATTTTGTCTGTTGTGTTTGCTGATATATCCTCAGTGTTTCACATCATGCCTGGTACAAGGTGGGCACTTAATAAATATTTGTTGGATTAAATTGAATGCATAGCCCAGACCTGGATCATCCCATCCTCTCCTCAGGGACAAAGACCTCAGTTCTGGGCAGAAAAGCATTTCTGTGATTGAAAACTTCCCAGTGTCAAGTTCTGCACCTGGATCCCTGGTGTCTTGTCTTAGTTATGAATGAACATTGGGCATCCTATACATTTAAATTAAAAAGTAACTGAAAATGGATTCTGCTAGAAAAAATGCCTTGACACTGGCTTCAGGCCACCTCAGAAACACTTCTTGGTGATATTTTATGCTTCCTTCTTATAACCTTTCCCACCCTGACAACAATATTAAACAAATTTGGTGCCTCTGTTCCAAGTCTGCATTCAGATGACAATGCAGTTCACATCACCTTTTCACCAGCCTGCCACCTAGATGGATCTGTGGCTTCATGCAAGACCCTAGTTAAAATCTGACCAAATCCTGAGACTTCTCTGGTAGTCCAGTGGTTAACAGTCTTCCTGCCAGTGCAGGGGACATGGGTTCAATTCTCTGTTCTGGGAAGATTTCACATGCCATGGGGCAACTAAGCCTGCGTGTCCCAGCTACTGACCCCTTGTGCCCTAGAGGCTGTGCTCCACAGCAAGAGAGGCCACCCCAATGAGAAGCTCACACACCATAACTAGAGAGTAGCCCCAACTCTCGACAACTAGAGAAAGCCTACGTAGGAACCAAGACCAGTGCGACCAAAAATAAATAATACATAGAAATTTATTTTTTAAAAAAGAAAGAAATTTGACCAAATCCTGCTAAGCAATCTATGGAAGGGAAAGTTAGTGTGTGCCTCGTGCCAATTACTATTGGAATAAAAGCAGCTTTAGCTGAACAATAAGAGCATTGCTCATCTGAAGAGCTCATTGAAATTGGATATAAAGATGTGGAGTCAGGGCTCTTTGATTTTATAGGTCATTGACAAAGTATTCGAGAGCAGAAAGCTTCTACTGCGACCAGAGGCACAGGGTGGAGAGTAGGGAGGTGAGGGTAACTCACAGGTACAAGTGTGCCCTGACCTTGGTTTCGCAGCACAGGGAGCAAAGACTGTGACCCAACCCACATTACCATGCCTTTTCAATGTGGTTCCTTTTCAATGTGGAAAGCTGTGGCTTTCCAATAAGCTGACATCACTACAGATATACACAGCGTCATGTCTCCTCACCAGGTTTAAACACATTTGCTTGACAAATTCATTGTTCCATGATCTATCTGCTATAACACTACGCCCAGTTGTTAACTTTAAGACAGAAATTAGCCAAGTGCAAGAAAAACAACACAATGATTTCAGCTTCTTTGGATGCAGATTGTGAAATCCCTTCTCTTTTTTCTTGCCATGGAGATCTCCTTAAGAGTGGGATGGCAATACAAGTTAATGAACACGTATGTCTCCTAGAAAAATGCTCTTATTGCATTACAAAAATCTCAAATCTTTGGCCCTTGAACAACACAGAGGTTAAGGGTTCAGACCTTTTGTTCAGTTGAAAAATCTGTGTATAGTCAGCCCTCTGTATATGAGGTTTCTCTATATCAGTAGTTCTGCATCCATGGATTCAACCAACCCCATGTTGTATACTACTGCATTATTTTTAAAAACCTAAATGTAAGTGGACCCACGTATTTCAAACCTCTATTGTTCAAGAGTCAGCTGTATATGTATTTTAACCTTGAAAAGCACAGATTGAGACAAAAGCAGAGAGTTGTGTTTTCTTAGGCAACAAATATTTTTAAACTGTCATAATATGAAAACAATAACAATAACCTTTTTATGTACGTGATTATTTCCTTTTGAAGACCCCATTATACACAGGCATATGGAGAGAGGAAAAATAGTTGTGACTAATTATTTTGGAAATCGGATGTGTGTTTAAAGGGAAAAAAATGTATGAGTAATCCTGAAACGAGCAGCTTGGGGAAGTGTGACTACTGTTCATCCCTAAAAGAAGCAGGGATTTTAAAGCAGTTCATTAACTGAAGTAGTTGAAGAATCCCAAAGAATATTTAACCACTGTGCAAAAACTTGAACTTTTATGGAAAAATCAGTAAAAGTTTCCATTAAAATATAGGCTGCTTGTTAAGAAATAGTTGATATCTTACTAAATCACAATCCAAGTGTTCTACTTGCATCAAGGATACTTTTTTTCAGAAAATAGATATAAGATCGGATAAAACCAGCAGACTCAGATATGTATGCGTCACTGGTACCACCTGAAATTTTTTAAATGACAAAAGAGATCTACAAAAAGAAAACAAAAACTATGATGAGGAGTGATAAAAAAGAAAGTGTATCATGAGTAAGTCAGAAATACTGGACAATTTAAACAAAATAGAAACCAGATAAGACTGCTGAAGAAATATTTAGAGAGATTAGAATCCAAACATACCCACGTGAGAACATCTGCAAGAGGTCTGGTCTACCAAGTGGAGCAGCATAGGCTGCAGAGAGAGTGAGCTCAATCAATGAGAGCTCCTGGAGAAGCCATCTCTTTGTTCTGCTTGTTCTGTCCTGTGGCCTCAGCAGCCTTTGCCTCAGATTCATTTATGGGCAAACGCCCTGCAGCCAGAGAGGGAAATGGTCCAGGTGATGACTCTAGAGGGGAGACAGGAATCTCCAGGCGAAGAAGAGAAGCCATCGGAAAACCCTGCTGTTCCTCACCTCCCCCAACCCCACCCGACACACATATACACACACACATACACAGCTGAGCAGGAATCATCTCTCTTCTTGTGTGAGTTTCAGTATATTGTGTTCAAGGAATCAGTTCATTTTATCTAAGTTATTAAATTTGTGAGGATACAGTGGTTCATAATATTCTTTTACTGTCTTGTTAATGTCTATGGGATCTGCAGTGGTGGCCACTCTTTCCTGTCTGATACTGGATTTCAGCCTTGCAATTCTTTTAACTGTAATCCACTGTTCTTATACAGAGAAGCTCTATTGATGTGGCAGAAGGCACTGGGGGAGGGGAAGCATTCTACCACCTTACCATTGGGTCTCAGTCTTTTCTAAGCCTGGGTCCCAGTGCTTGAGATCATCACAAATGCTCCTAAGCTTTCTTCTTCCCCGCTTAGATGAGATAGGAAGGTTCCACGGGAGCCAGAATTGGGTATGTTGAGTCTCTGTGGTGCAATCAGTTAGTGCTATTGGCTATTAACTGAAAGGTTGGAGGTTTGAACCCACCTAGGGACGACTGCCCTTGTGATTTTTTTTAGTACATAGTTTAAGGGTTTGCAGTGGCTCAGATGGTAAAGAATCTGCCCACAATGCAGGAACCTGGGTTCGATCCCTGAGTTGGGAAGATCCCCTGGAGAAGGAAATGGCAACCCACTCCAGTATTCTTGCCTGCAAAATCCCATGGACAGAGGAGCCTGTTAATTATATCTGTTTATCCTTCCCCTCTGCCGAAAGCAAACAGGAATTTTTCCAAGATCGTCATAGAGAGAACTTGATGGGGCTTCTGGAGGTAAAACTCATAAAAGTGGAGGGGCCTTCTAAGACTGGGCCCTTGGAGTTTTGAATGCTCAAATTTGTTACCACTGAGCCGCCTGCAAATATCAATTAGAGTTTAAGTTTTCCTACTAGTCACTGGCTCCTGGCAGGCTTCTGTTCCTGAATTTCTGCTCCTGGTAAGTTGTGATTCTCAGCATCCACTTCTCATCCACTTCTCTCTCCCAGGCAAAAAAAAATCATTTGCCCTCTGACCACACTTCTTTGAGGAAACTTAAAAGAGCTATTGTTTCTCAGTTTGTTCAGATTTTCTCTTGTTGCAAAAATTGGAGTGGTAAACATTTGTTATAAAGATGTTTCTAAGAATCTTGTTTGCAAGCTGCTTTGAAGACAGTATTGTATCGGCGAATTAAAGTTATATGCATTCTGTAAAGCATATGGAAAAGTGTTTAAGAACTGTTTCTATAGAGAAATTTCTAAGAATACTACCTGAAGCTGCATTGAGGGAAAGAAAAGAAAGAAAAGAAAAAAAAATATTGGGGTGATGCCTTCCAAGTGGTCTACCTGTAGAAGTGGATACTATCTGAAAGTGCAGGAACAGGAAAATAAGCAAGCACTTAAAAGTCACCAAATATGTGAAGAGGACACAAATGGGAGGGACAAATAATGAAATTAAGAAATAGCAAAAAGCCTGAGTTTTTAGGACAACTGAGGAAGATTTAAACAGATATAATCAACCATCTCAAAAGGGTTTTGCATCAAAAAACAAGAACTAATTGTTTTTTTTTAAACTTAGAAAGAAAAATATATATATAAGCATTGATTTTTTAAAAATCACCTTAATACATGATGTGAAAAGTCAAATAACAAATACAAAGAGCAAATACAAAGAGCAAAGTAGTGAACTGGAAAATGGAGATAGAAAGTCTCTTTGAATGTTGGGCAAAACTACCCAAAAATAAGCAAATCGTAATAGAAAGTTTGGATACCTGGAGGATAGATGTTGAATGCAGGTTGAGAAAATAGAATTGAGGGAAGGAAATCATTTTCTATGCTCATTGTCTAAGAGGCAAACAGTTGTCGGTTTTAAAAATAAAATTTGTATGTATTTAAAGTGTACCATATAATGACTTGATGTGTATACACAGTGAAATGATTAGTATAGTCAAGCTAATTAACATGTCTTCACATAGTTATACCGTTCTTTATGTGTGAGGAGAGAGCCTGAAATCAATTCTCTTAGCAAATTTCCTATATTTAATATGGTATTATTAACTAGATTCATCATGCTGTACATTGATTCTCTAGACTTATTTTATCTTATGTAACTGCAACTCTGTACCATCTAATCAATATTTCCTCATTTGTTCCATAAAGAGAAAATGATTTTTAGGAGTGAGAGAGAGACCTAAATTAGCATCAAGTAGTCTGTAATGCCCTCCATCTTAAGGAAATCAAGAACTCTTCTAAGATCCCTCCATCCATCCCCATTTCTCTGCTTTTTATAGAATCTTCTCAAATGACTTGTACATATTCACTGACTCAAGTGTCTCCCTCCAGCCACTATTGAACACTCTCTGTTTTGCTTGTTCATTTTTTTTTATGAACTCTAGATGTTGCAGGCTTCAGCTCTGGGACTTCTCGAATTCACAGTCACCCTTTCAATGGTATGGTTCAGTCTGATAGCTTTAAATACCACCTGTATGCTGATGACTCTCAAACTTGTATCTCTAGGCTGAACCTCTCTTTTGAAACCAAGCCTCATACATTCAATAGTCTATATAACACCTCTGCAAAGAAGTGAAATAACACATCTGAAATCTGTCTTTGAATCACCTCTTATACCACACCTCCCCTCCAAGGACCTCCCCTGTCTCAGTAAATATGATTGCTTCATCTCATTTGCTCAGACCAAAGCTCCTAAAGTCATCCTTACTTTGTCTCTTCCTCTTACATGTCATGTTCACATCTCACAGAATGTTTACTAGCCACAGCTAACCATGTGAGCTCCGCTTCAAATGTATCCAGGCTCAGTTGTATATGCCTCAGCCACTCTCATGCAAATCAAATCCAACATTTTCCACCTGCAGTAGCTTCCCAACAATTTCATGCCTCCACTCTTCCTGCTGAAGTCTCTGGTGGCTCCGATGGTAAAGAATCTGCCTGCAATGCAGGAAATGCGGGTTCAATCCCTGCATCAGGAAAATTCCCTGGAGTAGGAAATGGCAACCCACTTCAGTATTCTTGCCTGGAGAGCCACAGATAGAGGAGCCTGGTGGGCTACAGTCCAGGTGTCACAAAGAGTAGGACACAGCTGAGCAACTACGAAACTCTTCCTACTGAGTGTTAAGTACTGTATATAGTTAGTTCTTTACATAGTTGACAGAATTTATAAAAATTAGATTGTTATTCCCCTGTTCATTCACTCCTGTCTACACCTATAGCTTTCCATGATGCTCATGTTAACATTTAAACTCATCACTATGGTTTATGAGCCCTCAGTGATCTGACCTCTGGTTACCTGTTGACTATCTCTCCTACCACTTTCTCTCCATCTCTTTGCTCTGATCACACTGGTTCTCTTTTCCTTTCTTAAACATATAAAACTGATTTCAGCCTCAAAACCTTGCTAATTACTCAACCAAGAACACTCTTTTCAGGCATGTGAAATGACCCCTCAAGTTATTAATATCTCTACTCAAATGTCACCTCTCAGGAGAAGTCTTCTCTAACTACTCAAGTAGCAACACCCCTTGCCTAGTCACAATATATTTTCATACCTTGCTTTATTTCAATTCACAGTATTTATGAATAATTGAAATTTTTTTTAAATTTTATTTTATTTTTAAACTTTACATAACTGTATTAGTTTTGCCAAATATCAAAATGAATCCGCCACAGAAATTTTATTATATATATTATACACTGTATCTATTATGTATAGTCTTCCCATGAAAATGTGGAGTTTGTTATATGCACCGCTGTGCCCTCTGTGTATTATAAAACTACCTGGTACATAATGTTTAATGAAAACTTGTTAATGACTAAAAAAAAAAATGAATCATGAGAATAAAAAAACATTCTAGCTGAAAGAAGATCTAATCATTATGTGATGGTATTTTAGAATACAAAGGGTACAGGAGATATTTCTAAAACTTCCATAAAGAAGAACATGAGTTACTTCTTAGAACACGTTGTTTTATCTAGTGAAAAATTGTAGACAGCACAAACAGGCTTAAGGAATAAAGAGGTTGCATTATCACCTCTGAGGAAAGCCCAGTAATGGGACAGCTTTCAAAGGCTGGTCGATTTAGTAGCTCAATAATGTCACCAGAGAGCTCCTTTCTTTTCATCTCTGCTCTGCTATACGCAGAATTAATTCTTTTCTAAGACTGGCTTATTGTATTGACTGCTAATCTCAGTTGGAGCTACATGCTTCTTTGTTTATACAAAGGGAGAGAGAGAGAGCAAGATTTTTCTTTAGAATCTCCGGATTCTAACCAAGATTAGGATCAGCAGATTTCTTTAATACATATAACTCCCAGACTTTCCTGGTGGTCCAGTGGTTAAGAATCCACGGGCTAATGCAGGGGACATGGGTTTGATTCCTGGTCCAGGAAGATTTCCACATGCCACGGGGCAGCTAAGCCTGTGCACCGCAGCTAACGAGCCAGGGCAACAAGAGAAGCCACTGCAATGAGAAACTCACACACCACGATTAGACAGTAGCCTCCACTCACTGCGACCAGAGAAAGCCCAAGCAGAGCAGTGAAGACCCAGCGCAGTCCAAAAACAAACAAACAAAATGACGTATCCCCACACCTGGACCAACAAAGAAGTTTGCAGGAATGCACTGTGATCACTGGCTTAAGCCGACCTAGGACCCTGAGGCTGCGGGGTGTGGGGAAGGTCATCTTTTTCATTAGCACATGGAGTAAGAGGCACAAATGTGAACATGCAAAAGAAAACCTAGGTGTTGGGAAGAAGAGAGGTGGAATGAGTGCTGGAAAGTGGTTAATGAGGTGAGTCACACCTACAGAAGGATGGCAGTCAGAAGGGTACCAGATATCACAGGTAACTCTATGATGGGAGAAATCAATCCAAAGGTCTGAGGAGAAAGACTTTGAGCCTAGAATTCTATAACCAGCTAAACTAGTCAGACTCATGGCTGAAGCAAGGATGACAATGCACACAGAAAGAATAAAGTTTATTGACCACGAATTCTCTCTGAAAAGTTATTGGAAAACATACTCTAGTCAAATGTTTTCAAAAAAGAGGAAGCTATGAGATATAAGAAATAGTAACAAAGAGACAAAGTTAGCATCAGTATTAATCATTAAGTAAAAACAAATCAAGCACAGGATGACATTAAAATTACAGAGAAGGAATTCTCTGGTGGTCCAGTGGTTAAGAATTCACCTTGCAATGCAGAGGTTGTTGGTTTGATCCTTGGTCAGGGAACTAAGATTGCAGGTGCCTTGAGGTCAAAAAACAAAACCATAAAATAAAAACAGAAGCAATATTGTAACAAATTCAATAAAGAATTTAAAAATGGTCCACACCAAAAAACTTTTTAAAAAATCACAGGTAACATCATAGAAGAAGTAGCAAAAGAAGAGAGGGATGATGTAAATTAAATCATGTCACAATGCAGAGTGGCTGGGGTGGAGTGGGTAAAAAAACTGAGTTGGGAATGGAGTTGATAACGGAGCTTGATTCCATGTTCTGTAGAGCCTTGGATTTGAATTGTAGGGTGATGGGAAGCCACTGGAGGGCTTAGAGAAGGAGAGAGCCTTATATGATAGATACTTTTAAGTGATCATTCTCTTTGGGGTGTAGAAAATTAACTAGGGTGGAAATAGGGAGAGGGCAAGTGAGGAGGGGGTAAAAGAGACTAAAAGAGCTATTCTTACAGGATCCAGGCAAGACAGAAAGATGCTTTCACTAGAATGATTGTGGAGGAAGTGAGAAATGGGCAAATCAGAATGGAATCCAAAGACTGAGCTCACAGGATCCACCATAGATATAATATATCTGCCATAGAGAGGAAAAAAGAGGATTTGAGAATGGCTCCAAGGATTTTGGCTTAAGTAACTGGTAGATTGCAATTGCCATTTCCTGAGAAAGGAAAGACTTGGAGGGAAGTAGTGAGTAAGGGTATTACTCAGTTGCTCAGTCATGTCCAGCTCTTTGTGACCCCATGGACTGTACCCTGCTAGGTTCCTCTGTCCATGGGATTCTCCAGGCAAGAATACTGGAATGGATAGCCATTCCCTTCTCCAGGGGATCTTCCCGACCCAGGGATTGAACCGGGTCTCCTGGGTCTCCTGCATTGCAAACAGATTCTTTACTGCTGAGCCATCAGGGAAGCTGATTAGGAAAACAAAGAATTATATTTTTCACATGCTATTATTATAATAAATTAGATATCCAATTGAGATGTCCAAGAGGCTGTTGGACAAACAAATAGAAGCTCAGAGGAGAGCAGATTCATGAATACTCACTTTCTTGTTATTCTTCATATCTCTTTATCTGGCACAATATTATAGATAATTTTTTGTACCTATTTAACTTCTTTCAAAATATTTTGAAAGGGGAAGCAAGCTTGGTGTCATAATTTTATAACCTTATATTTGGAGGCAGGATCATAAATATTTGTTTCATTATGAAGCTTCATACATTACACATGTATTTCATCTATTCTTTTGTGGATATGAAACACAAAAGAAAAAAGATACTGGAAGGTTAAGATATATAAACTGAAGTTTGGATAACTCTTGAGCTCGAAACTAAGAAACAGCAGAGAACTCGGGCTGCAGTTGAAATTTGACATGGGATCAAACCCATGCTGATTGGGTATCAGCATGCTCGCATGTAGATGGAATGACCAGGAAAGAAAGCAGGATGATATAAAGGAGGAGGGATGGAACCACTGCACACTGTTGCAGCTGGCCTCGGTGTTGAGTAGAAGCCATTTTCCTCCATCTCAGGGAAGGGCTAGTAGGTGGTTCCCATGGGGACATTAAGCAGGCTGGCAGTTTCTCCTCGGCATCCATGATACATCCGCAAGCCTCCTAGGTGCTCCTCAGCTGGGACTGCTTTAAAAGAACATGGAAGCTTTTGTGCTTCCCTGGTGGCTCAGTTGGTAAAGAATGTGCCTGCAATGCCAGAGACTGGGGTTCAACCCCTGGGTCAGGAAGATCCCTTGGAGATGGGAATGGCAACCCACTACAGTGCTCTTTCCTGGGAAATCCCATGGACAGAGGAGCTTGGTGGGCTATGGTCCATGGGGTCACAAAAGTCGGATGCGACTAAACCACCACCAAAAATACCTAATGCCTAGACCTCACCTTGAACCAATCAAATCACATCCCGTAGGAACGAGGCTTTGGTTTTGTTTTAAAGATTTTTATTTGTTTAAAAGCTTCCTGGGAAATTGGAATGTGGATCCAAGGCTGAGAAACAGAGTTCTAACTCCTGAAAATGCATTGAGTGGACAAAAGAAGAAGGAAAACGTCCTTAGTGGATGAGGTAGCAAAGCCTTCAGTAACCTGGACACAGAAATGCCATTTGGAAAAATGTCACAGGCCCCGCTAAGCTGTGCCCTGGGAAGCCTGTAAATTCTCTTTTCTCTGTCCAGCCTCGACCCAAACTCCTCTCCATAAAACTTCATTAGCATTCCTAGAGCACCTTCTTTTGGCAAAATATTTCACTGTGTGGCAAGGAAACACATTCTATTATACCCACAAGAGGAAAATAAAGCTCATGGAAAAGAGGACCAAATAAGACTTTGTGGGCAGAATTTGATGGTCAACATCAGCACTTGCTTGATTTTGAGTTTTTCTCCGACCTTTGAGCTTCACTCTCCCCTTATCCCTGCAGTGTTCCTTAGACTATGCCTGCAATATTTAGAACTGGGAGAATCCATGGGAATGTCTGCACTGATGGCTTGTGACTTTTGTTTTTTAAATTGAAGCCCCCACAGTCTCTATCCAAGCAATGTCTAAGCTGACATGGGTTGGAGGGCAGGGCAGGGAGGTTGATGAGCAGCTCCTTGGGTAGAAGAGGCAGAGGGAGTAACAGGAACCCCACCTCCCTTCTTCAAGAGGCCAAAAAAGCAGGGTATGAAAACCTAGACAGAACGAATCCCAAATCTGTAGATGAAGAAATGGGGTAGGGACTTCCCTGGTGGTCCAGTGGTTAAGAAGCCAACCTGCCAATGCAGGGGACACAGTTCCATCCCTGTCCTGGGAAGATTCCACAAGCTCATGCACCACAACTAGTGAAGCCTGTGAGCCCTAGAGCCTGTGCTCTGATCCACAGTAAGAGAAGCCACTGCATTGAGAAGCCCATGACCTCAAACTGAGAGTAGCCCCAGCTTGTCATAACTAGAGGAAGCTTGTGTGCAGCAACTAAGACCCAGTACAACCAAAAATAAATAGGTAACAAGTTTTTAAAATAGGCTAGGAGAGCTGATGTATCTTGTTCAAAAACAACCAACCAGTGAAGGGCCAGATTCAGCAGATGGCCTGAGTCCCAGCCCCTGTGTCTTCTATATCCCCAAACTTCCTTCTGCCTTTGTAGAGACACAGTGCACTGGCTAGAAAAAAAAAGTTTAAAAGCTATGATCAAGAGTGTAACTTGCTGCTGTTGCTACTGTTTAGTCATGTCCCACTCTTTGCAGACCCATGGACTGTAGCCTGCAGGCTCCTCTGTCCATGGGATTTCCCAGGCAAGAACATTGGAGTGGGTTGTCAGTTCCTTCACCAGGGGATCTTCCTGACTCATGGATCAAACCTGAGTTCCCTGCTTGGCAGGTGGATTTTTTTTTTTACCACTGAGCCATCTGGGAAGCCCCTGGTGTAATGTATAGCTTACCAAATATGGAATTAGGTTTCCAGAGATAGCAAATAAAAATACAGAACACAAGTTAAATGTAAATTTCAGATATACAATAAATAACTTTAGTATAAGTATATCCCTTGTAGTACTTGTGATATACAAAAATATTGATTGTTTACCTGAACTTCAGATTCAACTGAGCATCCTGTTATTTTTTCTGACAAACTTTTCTGAAGCTAATCCTGAAAACACTGTTAATCCTACCACATTCTGATTAACTAAGTGGTGGTCAAAATCATTTCAACACCCCTCTTGTTTTCTTTAGTAAGGGAATTATGAAGAAGAGAATTCAACACACTCTAGTCAAGAAAAACACACACCATCTCCCAGACAATGGTAGGTAATGTAGATCCAGAGTTGAGAAACAGAATTCCAGCTCCTGAAAATGTATTAAAGAAATTAAGCAAAAAAAGAAAATTTTGGTACTGAATGAGTCTAGCATAGTCTGGCATTGCAAGGACTTCAGTCATTTTACAGACTCAAAAATCCTAAAGTCTTGGAACCTTCTGAAGGAGGAAAAGTAAATTTTAAAACTCATGATTTTTCTGAAGATACGATTTGTTCAGCTCTTCTTTCATGAAGAAAGCCCAACTCCTTCTCAGATGTTGACTTGCTGTCAGCCTCGAAGGGCTGTGGGGGATTCTTTTTTTATCCCAATAATACATCAGCCATAACAATGGCCAGCCTAAGAAAGCAGAGAGTGATCTTTGGTCACAGATCAGAGGAAGTGAGTCCTTTTTATTTGGCACTTTGGGAAATTCAGAATGCTTTTAGAATCTTGATATTATTATCAAGAATTCAGCTTTCATTCAGCCTTTCCAAGAGCTAAGAAGACTTAAAAAAAATCTATTTTGGCTGGCCAGATTTCACCCCATTGCACCATAATTGCCTACTGCTTAAAGCTCAACATTCAGAAAACTAAGACCATGGCCTCCAGTCCCATCACTTCATGGCAAATAGATGGGGAAACAGTGGCTGACTTTATTTTTCGGGGCTCCAAAATCACTGCAGATGGTGACTGCAGCCATGAAATTAAAAGATGCTTACTTCTTGGAAGGAAAGTTATGACCAACCTAGACAGCATATTAAAAAGCAGAGACATTACTTTGCCAACAAAGGTCCGTCTAGTCAAGGCTATGGTTTTTCCTGTGGTCATGTATGGATGTGAGAGTTGGACTATAAAGAAAGCTGAGCGCCAAAGAATTGATGCTTTTGAACTGTGGTGTTGGAGAAGACTCTTGAGAGTCCCTTGGACTGCAAGGAGATCCAACCAGTCCATCATAAAGGAGATCAGTCCTGGGTGTTCATTTGAAGGACTGATGTTGAAGCTGAAACTCTAATACTTTGGCCACCTGATGCGAAGAGCTGACTCATTTGAAAAGACTCTGCTGCTGGGAAAGATTGAGGGTGGGAGGAGAAGGGGACGACAGAGGATGAGATGGTTTGATGGCATCACGGACTCGATGGACATAGGTTTGGGTGGACTCCGGGAGTTGGTGTTGGACAGGGAGGCCTGGCGTGCTGCGGTTCATGGGGTTGCAAACAGTCAGACACGACTGAGCGGCTGAAATGAACTGAACTGAGCTGACACACATATACCTCTTTTTAAGAGTTAACTCCAGCCTGGATTTACCAGGAAACTCTCACCAAAAGGATGTTGAGAGACATGTCTCTAAGGAGAAAAGAGAAAGTAAGAAATTAAATACCTTGCTTAGAGGATGATGGCGATCATGCCTATTTAAAATCCACAGATAATCTCAAACATGATTGCTAGTAGCTTTAACCTGTCATTTCCCCGTTTTGTTTTTAAGTCAAACATACAAAAAGATTATACAGTGAACCCACTCTTATTGCTTCCCTCTTACCCTTTACCATCTGGTGTATCCAGGCTGTATTGGTGTATTCACACCTGATAATGGGCAAATCACCAGATGGGGAGGAGTAGGAGGGGTTGGGGGTAGAGAGGTGGGGGACAAATGGGAGGGAGGCCAGAGCAAGGAAGAGAGCAGGAGGCTTTGATGATTCACATTTTTCATGTTTATTTCCTCAAAAATTGGAATTCTTCTTTAAGGGAGGGTGGGATGAATTGGGAGGTTGGGACTGACATATATGCACTACCATGTATAAAAGAGATAGCGAGAACCTGTTATAAAGCACAGGAAGTTCAGCTTGGTGCTCTGTGATGACCTACAAGTCGGGAATAACAGGCTGGGATGGGAGGGAGGCCCCAGAGAGAGGGATATATGTATGCATATGGCTGATTTACTTCATTGTACAGCAGGAACTAACATAAAATTGTAAAACAATTATATCCCAATTTAAAAAAAATGTTATAATTGACTGTGTGCCTTTGAAGAGGGCAAAGGAGAAACAAAGCTAGAAGGCAGTGTGGGGGGAAATTACAGAGCAGGAACAGAGAAATCTCTTTGAGTTATACCTTCATTTAAAATATTTAACAGACAGTGTAGGTGTGTACCAAAGAATTGGCAGAATATTTCAATGCCAGAAGTTAAGAATGTACTCTAGTAAATCAATTCAATTTTTATTTTAAAATAAAAATTAAATTAAAAAAATAATATACCCTAGTCCTTCATTCTAACCCTGGGGTTGGGGAAGGGCTCTGACTACATGTCAGGCTGGGAGCTGAAGCAAGATAAGCCTCTGTCATCACCTGCTTGGAACAAGCCTGATGGGAGAAGAAATCGAGAGGCTTTGGCACCTACTTCCACTGGAAGGCGGCTGGGGACCGGGTGGTACCTGAGCCACATTTGCCCTGAGTCTTGCCAGCTTCCTTCCATAAGAATTGTGCAAAGCGAGGCATAGCACGGCAGAAGTGGTTTCCAGAAAATGATGCCTCCTTTAAGGTTTTGGAGCCGATGGCACAGGTATGAACCTGCACCTGGAGTGGTGATTTTCACTCTCAAGTGTAAAGACTTGAAGGGTCTGACTCGTCATGACACTACCCCAAGCTGCATCCTAGAGCAAGATGACACTGTTGTGTTGGTTTAGGCGCTCAGTTGTATCTGACTCTTTTGCAACCTCATGGAGTGTAGGTAGCCTGTCAGGCTTCACTGTCCATGGGATTCTCCAAGCAAGAATACTGGAGTGGATTGCCATTTCTTTCTCCAGGGGATCTTCCTGACCCAAGGATCAAATTCGTGTCTCCTGCATTGGCAGGCAGATTCTTTACCACTGAGCCACCAGGGAAGCCCGTATCTTTCTGCAAATACCAGTACATGATGATGATCCTACATTGTAGAAATACTGAGAAAGCAATGTCAACAGCTGGGAAAACAGCTTGTCCAGCCTCAGAAACTTACAAAGGATTTATGTCTGGCACACTTAAGAAACTCATGAAAATAAATAGAGAAAAATCAGGGAACTGTTTAGAATACAGGCAAAGGAAATGAATAAGCAATTCACAGAAATGAAAAACTGAAGAGCTAACAAGAATTTAAAGACAGGTTCCTATTCATTAGAAAATAGAGGTGCAGAAATTAAAGCAATAATGCAATAATATCACTTACTCATTTTTTAAATGATGGATAATATCAAGTTCTACCCCTCTCCAGTACTCTCGCCTGGAAAAATCCCATGGACAGAGGAGCCTGGTGGGCTGCAGTCCATGGGGTCACTAAGAGTCAGACATGACTGAGCGACTTCACTTTCACTTTTCAATTTTCATGCATTGGAGAAGGAAATGGCAACCCACTCCAGTATTATTGCCTGGAGAGTCCCAGGGACGGGGGAGCCTGATGGGCTGCCGTCTATGGGGTCACACAGAGTAGGACACGACTGAAGTGATTTAGCAGCAATATCAAGTTCTAGGGGTGATCAGAGGCTGCAGCAATCCTCACATGCTGCTGAAGATAATATGAATCGATATGGCCTTGTATGCATGCTAAGTTGCTTCAGTAGTTCTGTCTCTTTGCAGCCCCATAGACTGTAGCCCTCCAAGCTCCTCTGTCAATGGGATTAACCAGGCAAGAATATTGGACTGGGTAGCCATTCCCATCTCCAGGGATCTTCCCAACCCAGTGATCGAACCCACATCTCTTACATCTCCTGCATTGGCAGACAGGTTCTTTACCACTAGCGCCACCTGGGAAGCCCTGAATATGGCCTTCATGGAGAATAATTTTTAATGCCTAATGGAATGAGGTATGTATACCACTGTATCCAGCAGTTCTATCCTGGTAAACATCTCAGAAACATTAGCACCCACCTTCATAAAGATATGGTAGTACATTCCTAACTACATTGGTAGTATCGATAGCAGCAAAGAGCAGGTGGTAACATTTATGTATGTACCTACAGAAGTAGATGAGTAAAATTTTATGTGCCTGCAATGGGACATTTTGTAGCAGTCGGAAGAAAGGAAGGCTACATGGAGGGTCTGGGAAAAAAGCAAAGTAGAATGAAGAAAAATGAGAAACAAAGAGACATATTTTCCAATATACTTAATATAAATTAAAGACATATTTAAATGAGCTTTATAAATTTTTCAAGACTAACCAGAGAGATTAAATTAAATATTATTATTCAATATATATAATTATAATATTATATAAAATATTTAAAATAACAAAAATAGATGACATGTGCCACACTCCATCACAATGAACTCCTCCTGAGGTTCTGTGCCAACTCTGTGTCACCCTAGATACACGAACTGATAAACGCCTAGCAGTCTATGGTGAGGACATACATTCAACACAGTAGATCTGGATGGGGAGAGAATGAGAGCAGCTGAACAGGCAACAGAGAAGTAAGTGAGGGCCTTGAATGGAGTAAGGAATATACTCAACTCCATCCTGTAAGGTCAGGTCACAAAAAGAAGGTAAATTCTGAGGAGGATGTAACACTGTCAGGTGATACACCCATTATATATTGGTTTTCAACCCATTCACCAAACCAAGAGTAGGGTGGTCATCCAAAGGAATTGTGTTGCTTCCTTGATGCAGAGGCTGAATGTCTCTATAATTTCACCTCTCTAATCCTCACTTGCTCTTCAACTTGAAAGTCATTCATTCATTTCATTCAACTAATATTTATTGGTCAGTTACCATGTGCCCAGAGCTGTTCTAGGTATTGGAGAGACGATGGTGAGACAAAGACCCAGCCCCTGCTCTTGTCATGGAGCTGGTGTTCTAATTGTCTTGCAGTGGCTTTGGAGGGAGCACCAGGGGCCTCCCCTGCTGCAGGCTCTCTAGGGGCCTTCACCTTGTTCTTAGGGACCACCTGCCAGTCTCCACTCCTTGATCCTAATGAACTCAAATTCCCCAGCACCCAACTCAAGAATTGGCTAGATACATCTGCCCCTCCTAATCCATCAGTCTCCTTATCAGTCCATGTTCCTTTTTCATGGAGAATCTGCTTCTCTGACATTTCTGGGGGATCCAACTGCTTTTGAACTTCAGTGGTCCATAAATCTGCTCACCAGCTCCCCTACTCTGGGGCTTCCATTGCTCTTAGCATAGTTGCCACTTGACTTCATGGAGACAAGGTAACCATGGACTCCTGGTCTTCAAGGGATCTTTTAGCTCCCAGGCTCTTGTGGTTCCTGGAAGCCATATCACCAAGCTTAGCCAAGCTTAGATGTGGATAGTGAGATCTCCCTTGTCATCAACTGCCTTTCCCAGAGACCTCCCCTTGCTGTCAATGGGATGTATGTGATGAAAGCCTCTTGAGGGGGCTTAGTCAGTCTTCTGCCAGGGTCTGGGGAGACAGTGGTTGCTGCCTGCCTTCAGCAGCCCCTCTGTCATACTGTGACTTAGGCCATCACTTGGTGCCATCTGGAATTCACAGGCATAAGGACCATAGGTATCTCTGTCCCTCATTCTCAGAGCATCTACAAGTATGTTCAGACAGATCACAGCTGATGTGCCATGGGACCACGTTCCTGTAGATATCCCCAGCTCTCGTTGATCTCTTTTTTATCAGGCAGAAATGAGAGAAATCTAGCAAAGGAGAACAAACATCTGAGCTCAGATACCAGATATTTAGGTGAAGACTAGAAAGCCCCTGCTGCTCTGTACTTCAAGACTTTGAGATCCCTGGTACCCTAAAGAGATGAGTTCATGTCTAGTCCCTCTAACTGGGGATGAATGAGCAGCCTCTGGTCTCAGCCGGTTTGTTGCCAGGCAATGAGAAGCTGGTCACATAGCCATTCGCTGGGCAGTTCTGCTGGACTCCACTGAGGGATAAGCAATAAACAAAATAGATAAGGAGGCATATAGTGGGCAAGAAAGTGATAAATGCTATTTGAAAGGCTATAGAGGTTGTTCCAGAATCTAGGCAGGGAGGTGCTGTGGACCCGATTCTGTTTCATCACTTCTCTGAAATTGTTCTTGCCATGGTAATCAACAACCATCTAATCACCAATGAGGACCTTGACTCTAAAGCCCTTTCATATTTTCTCTCTTGGCAGCATTTAGCTCTCTTGAATACTCACTCCTTCTTTACATTCCCATAGCTGCCTCAAATTAATGATTTTTATCTCATCCTTTCTGTCCCTAATCTATATTGTCTACGCATCAACCAATTAGGCTGCCAAACCAGAAAACTGGGCACTGTGATGGACGCATCTTATTCATTGTCCATAGATGTTTACCGAGTGCACACCATGCCAGGTGCTTGGCTCACCTGAGTACATGCTTGTCAGTAGACCCCTGGTCCCTTGCATCACAGAGCTTATAAAGCATCAAGTTTTGATAAGCATTATGGGAACTCTAGTAGGTGAGCCTATAAAAATGAATGTTATCATGAGCATAGAAATGGTTTTCTATGAGGCTACATTTTACTCTAAAATTTAGTCAATAATCACTTGTCAAGGGAATTTATGACATGTCACCCATGCTGCTGCTGCTGCTAAGTCGCTTCAGTTGTGTCTGACTCTGTGCAACCCGATAGACAGCAGCCCACCAGGCTCCCCCGTCCCTGGGATTCTCCAGGCAAGAACACTGGAGTGGGTTGCCATTTCCTTCTCCAATGCATGAAAGTGAAAAGTGAAAGTGAAGTCGCTCAGTCGTGTCCAACTCTTAGCAACCCCATGGACTGCAGCCTACCAGGCTCCTATGTCCATGGAATTTTCCAGGCAATAGTACTGGAGTGGGGTGCCATTGCCTTCTCCGTGTCACTCATATATACATACATAAATATATCTATAAATACATATATTCAAAGTATACATGTTTTATTTTTTTGGTTAAATATTTCATAATAGTAGTTATCAGTAGGAAGTTTGGAGGGAAGAATTACACACAGCGAACTTTGTCCAATACTAATACTTACACATGTATGTCACTTTTCCAACAAAGGTCCATCTAGTCAAGGCTATGGTTTTTCCAGTAGTCATGTATAGGTGTGAGAGTTGGACTATAAAGAAAGCTGAGCACTGAAGAATTGATGCTTTTGAACTGTGGTGTTGGAGAAGACTCTTGAGAGTCCCTTGGACTGCAAGGAGATCCAACCAGTCAATCCTAAAGGAAATCAGTCCTGAATATTCATCAGAAGGACTGCTGCTGAAGCTGAAGCTCCAATACTTTGGCCATCTGATGCAAAGAACTGACTCATTTGAAAAGATGCTGCTGCTGGGAAAGGTTGAAGGCTGGATGAGAAGGGGATGACAGAAGATGAGATGGTTGGATGGCATCACCGACTCAATGGACATGAGTTTGAGTAAGCTCTGGGAGTTGGTGATGGACAGGGAGGCCTGGTGTGCTGCAGTCCATGGGGTCACAAAGAGTCAGACACGACTGAGCGACTGAGCGACTGAACTGAACTGAACACATGTAAGTACATACACAACTATTTGTCTAAAGTCATGTTGAAGACTACAAATTTGGGGAAAATACTGAAGTATCTAGGAAACTGATCACACTTTTACTATTTCCTTGTTTATAACTGATCACATTTCTGAACAAAGTGAATATTAACTGTAAAACTGTCTCTGTTTTATGATCCAAAGCCTTATCAATCAATCATGAAATAAGGAGCATTCTAACTGTGAGGATGATAGAAAGAATCTAGGGGTTTTCTAAAAATGTAATTTGCATCAAGTTAGTGATGTGCTTCAGAGAAGGAGATGGCACCCCACTCCAGTACTCTTGCCTGGGCTGCAGTCCATGGGGTCACTAAGAGTCGGACAGGACTGAGCGACTTCACTTTCACTTTTCACTTTCATGCATTGGAGAAGGAAATGGCAACCCACTCCAGTGTTCTTGCCTAGAGAATCCCAGGGATGGGGGAGCCTTGTGGGGTGCCGTCTATGGGGTCGCACAGAGTCGGACATGACTGAAGCAACTTAGCAGCAGCAGCAGCAGTGATGTGCTACATGCTTTTTCAATATGTTTTTCCTGCTCTGAGTTTTAGGCAGAACTTGAAAAACTTCCTGTAAAAAACTTATGACCCCAAAAGACAAGCATTCTTTTCTTCCACATACACGACATCAATATTTCAATGGTTTTTATTTTTCACTAGCTGTCTGCAAAGTCATGAAGAGATGAGGACCAGAAGTCTTTTCTTCCTGAGATTCACTAATTTATGACTCTATGAGGGCATTTTTAATGAATATACACTGGGACTTCCCCTGGTGGTCAAGTGGTTAAGACTCTGAGCTCCCAATACAGGGGACACAGGTTCAATCCCTGCTTGGGGAACTAAGATCCCACATGCCACTTGGCATGATCAAAAAATGAAAAAAATGAGGTGCTTAGCGAACACACACTGGGCAGCACAGTAATGACAGAGACTAAAGAAAACTACAGTTGTTACTAGAGATTTGAAAGATCGAGAAAGAGAAATCTTGATTGGTAAGCAAGATCACTTTTGTCCCGTGTTTGAATTCAAAATATAATTTCTCTGTCATTATGGGCTTATTTAAGTACAGGGAATTTTAACAGGGATTTGAACTGGGAAGAAAAGAAAAAAATCATTTTATTTGGGTCAGTCCAAGGTCAAGTGCAGGTATTGAAATGTTCAATGAGCAAGGCAAATGAGAATATTGCCTTTGATGATCTTCATAAATGACCATAATGTGATAGAAGATTGAAAAGCAAGACTTTTAAAATTCATATCCCAAGGAACCATTTAATATCTGTGAGGAACAGCTGGGTTTATTTTCATGTCCAGAGTACTAATGTCAGAAGAAAGATGACCGGCTTTGGGAGTTTTCATCTATTTATAAAATGCATACACCATTTGCACACCATTTAAATTGCTAATGACTACAAACCGTGGGATGAAAACATCACTTAAGATATGAAGACATGATTCAAGGGTGGTTTTATGACATTAGTGGCTAATGATGTTGAGCATCTTTTCATGCGCTGATTTGCCATCTCCTCAGTGAAATACTCTTTTGAGACTTTTGCCCATTTTCTGACTGGAGTGTTTGGTTTTTGATTATTTGACTTTTGTGAGTTCTTCATATATTCTAGATATAGTCCTTTGTTGGACATACAGTTTGCAAATATTTTCTTCTAGTCTGTAGCTTATTTTTTCATGCTACATATAGGGTGCTTGAAAAGAACGTGAATTCAGCTATAGGGCAAGTATTTCATAAACATCAATTAGATTACCTTGGTTGAGTATGCTGGTGAGTCTTTCTCTATCCTTACTGACTTTCTTCTAGCTGTTATGACTATTTTTGAGGGAGGGGTATTGAAATCTACAAGTTTAATTATGGATTTGTCTATTTCTCCCTGCAATTTTTGCCAATTTTCCTTTCCCTTGTTTTGCAGTCTGGTGGTTTGGCCCATGCACATTTAGGATTGTTCTGTTTTCATGGTGGATTGACCTTTGACCAGTATATATTGTATGTCTGTCTCTGGTAATTTTCTTTGCTTTGAAGATGACTTTATTTGTATTAATGTAGCTCCTCCTGCTTCGTCTTAGTTCATCTTTGTGTGACATATCTTTTCCTATGCTTTTACTTTCAACCTGCTTGTACGGATAAATTTGAAGTGAGTTTCTTACAGGTGGCATATAATTGGGTTATGTTTTCTAAATCCACTCTGCAAATCACTGTCTTCTAATTGGAGCATTTTCTCATTCAATTTAAGATCTTACGGGCTCTTGGTATGATGAGAGATATTCTGTTGAAACCTGGATATTTTCCTATTATACTCTGTGTCTCTGAATCTTACTTAAACCTACGTTTTAGCTGTTTATCCTGACACCATTCCAGTAGGGAGAAGGAGGGAGCTACCATCATGTTACTGCTGGCACATGCAAAAACAACGTGTGTGTGGGTAAGGACGAGAAGGCTGGACGTCTAACTTTACATAGGAGTCACATATTTCAGATTATCAGTGACAATATTAATATTA
This sequence comes from Bubalus kerabau, assembly GCF_029407905.1. Taxonomy (NCBI): domain Eukaryota; kingdom Metazoa; phylum Chordata; class Mammalia; order Artiodactyla; family Bovidae; genus Bubalus; species Bubalus kerabau. The sequence continues at coordinate 129,951,229 of NC_073624.1, read as the reverse complement.
GCAAGTGCAAAACAATTTTGCATCTTCATCATCTAGATTTACGTGATAGACTTAATCTCCAACATGGGGCTTGAGATCATTAGCTACAGCATTTTATATTTGCACAAGGGATTTCAAAATCAAATCAGTTTACTGACTGTTTTTCACTTTTATGAATCTGACAACTTTATCATTTGGATTAAAAGTATGACATAATATAGTAATATTTAAGCATTAAAACCATAGGTTCCCTAGAGCCCCTGATCCTCAACAAGAGAAGCCACTAGAATGAGATCACACACCATAACTAGAGTAGCCCCCTGCTTGCCGCAACCAGAGAAAAGAGATAAAGACCCAGCAAGCCAATGATAAATAAATAAAATTATTAAAAAGTAAGGAAAACTACTTTCCCCTGATTTCAGCGTAACATTCTGGAATGGAGTTTGCCTGCGACTATCAGTAAACTTTCACAGTCACATCTGTAATTCACTGGTCTTTTGGCTTTGTTGACCCCTTGTTCTTAATACCAATTTCTCAGACACTCCTTGGGGAAAAGAAAAAAAAAAAAAAACATAGCTTAAAATACACAAAGCAAAATTTTTTAGAAGTGGAAGAAATTTAGAAAGAAATACATGCAAAATTGTTAACAGGCTACCCAGTGTCCTCCTCTAAGCAGACATGCTCTTATCTTCCACTCCCTGGACCCTTCCTGCCTCTACCCCTCCAGTCATGGGGTAAAGAGACGACCAGACCAAGGGGAAATGTCTACCCAGAGCCAGGACCTAGATCATAATCGGGGTCCTTGGAACCAAGGAGTTGTCTGCTCAATTGGCCCCAAGCATTTTTTCAGGATTCCGGGCATGTTTACCCACTTCTCTCAGGCATGATGGGGGTTCACGATTAGAAAGTGGCCCTGAACAGCTTTCAGGCTGCTGAGTGCTTGGCACCATCATGATTTCAAATCATTATCCATTTGTACAAAATCAAGCTTTGCTGATAATTTATGGTGCTTCTGGACCTCTCCTGCACAGGTGGCAAACGTTCACTGCTGACCGTACAGACTGCTGGCCTGAGACGTCCTCACTGTCGTTGGGCTAATGCCTTCATTAAGCTGTGATGCTCTCTAGACTGTTGCAGGCATCAACCAAGGTTTACTTAGAGGTTTTGTTTGCTTGACACGCTGTTCCCTGTAAAAAGGAAGCAATTCCCTCCCCTATCACAGACCCACACTGTCTTCAGAGGGACGGATGTGGGTAGGACCACTCTGGTGAGGCATGAGGGCCCTCACCGTGGGGATCAGTTCCCTCCTCTCTCATAGCAACAGACTGTGGCCGGCAGCCCACCTAGGTGCTGGGCCTCCGGAAATGAGGAAGAGGAGGGAGCTGGTGTGAAGGGTGGAGAGGGAAGGTTCTGAGGTCTTCTCAGAGCATCAGACCTTCTCTTCCGCCTCCTGGGGCTTCTAGCCCCTTCTTTTCATCCACTGACCCACAAAGGTCGGTTCCCTCTGCTATGCCTTTGGTTTTTTCATGGGCTCCCACTCACTTCAGAGCCAACACTTGGATGCTGCAATGGCCACCTGACCCTCACCTTCAGTCTCTCTTCTTTCCTGCCCCTGTAGCCAAGTTAATCTTCACTGAGTGGAGTTTCCATGATGCTATTCTTCTTCCAAAAATATCTTGCCTTTATTTGCATTCATTCATGCACAACTATTAAGTACCTCTGGCTTATCAGGCACTTTTAGAAGAGCTGGGAATACATCAGTAAACCTGAAAGGTCATAGTATGTGGAGCTTACATTCCAGCACGAGAGAAACAGAACACACATCACAGGCAAATGCGTACAGGAATGCCAGTTGGTGACTAGTGTGTCCTCTGGAGGTGAAAGAGATGAGGGGTAGAAAGGTAGGAATGGGAATAGATAGGGGTGAAGTGATGATACGGGAATACTTCATTAAGGAGACAGGTAAGGTGATCGATTCTGCAGTGACCCCTAGTGACCCTGCCTTCCATGCTCACAGTCCTGTATTATCTTCTTCCTTGGAGTGTGGGTGGAGCTGGGAGCTCTACTAAAGGAACACAGAAAGAAAGGTAATGGAAGGCCACACCCACAATTCTAGCCTCCCCTCAGGCGGTGGTCTTGCTTGCAGTCTGTCTACATCACCGTCTTTGAAGAAAGTGCTAAAAGCATTTGTATGGAAATCTTTGTATGGGTGCATGTTTTCATTTCTCTCGACTGGATACCTAAAAATTGCTGGATTATATGGTAAATTTATGATCAAATGTGAAAAAAATACTGTGCTTATGTGTCCTGAATTTAGTTTGGGATTCAATTGCTTTTGTTTGCAAATGAATTGATTTCTCCGCTTACGTTCATTGACAAGTTTCCCCCCTACTATCCTCATGTTTATTATCCTTTCCCTATTATTTTGGATAGGATGAGTAATTCACTCATTCTGTCATAATCATTCTTTCTTTGTCTTTTAAAGACTGAAAACACGAAGGCTATAAATTTGTTTGTTAGTACAGGCTCTGGCTACACCGAAATCAATGGCAATCACTTGAGTATAAATACTAAGTTTCATAGTTAATAAAAGTGCTCTTCTTCTAGTTTTCCAAGCATTTTAGTGTGTTTACAAAAGAGGTTGTACAGGGCTCACCAGTTGGGTGCCATTTTAAAGCAAAAGTTCTCTGTATTCACAGTTGGTGTTACTTGTTTTTTGAACAGTTTCCAAAATGGCAAGGATACTACGTCATCATCATCCCTGCATTCTGGGCTCTCTAAGCGTAGCATGGTGGAATGCATCGACATGGGAGAAATGCATGGTTTCATTTTATCAGGAAATTCAATCTCATAAAAAATACCCACAACTAGGATTTCCCTGGTGGTCCAGTGGTTAAGACTACGTGCTTCCAATGCAGAGGGCATTGGTCTGATCCTTGGTTAGGGAACTAAGATCCCACATACCATACGGTGTAGCCAAAGGAAAAAAAATACCCCAAACTATTTATTTCACTCATCTACAACATGAACTAGACACAAGCAATACACTATCAATGTCTCCAGTTCAATCTCAAAATATATTAATTTTACTTTTTTACATGAAAGGAAATCAACATAATATGGCTATTCTTTGCATTTAGGTAGCTGTGTTAGTTGTTTTCTGTGTCAACTTGACTGGGCCTCGGTGCCCAGATAATGGTCAGATGTTATTCTGGGAGGGTGTTTTGGGATGCAAGTAACATTGAGATTGGTGGACCAAGTAAAGCAAAGTGCTGTTCACAATGTGGGTGGGCCTTATCCAATCAGCTGAAGGTTTGCATAGACTAAAAGACTGACTTTCCTGAGCAAGAAGGAATTCTGCCAGCACACGGCCTCAGACTTGAACTGCATGATCTCTTCTTTGGGTCTCCAGCCTGCTCGCCCACTTTGCAGATCTTAGACTTATCAACCTCCATAACTGCATGACCCAATTCCTTAAAATAAATCTCTTGGGACTTCCCTGCTGGTCCAGTGGCTAAGTCTCTGCTCTCCCGATGCAGGGGGCCTGGGTTGGATCCCTGACCAGGGAACTAGATCCCACACGCCACAAGGAAGAGTTCCCAGGCCACAACCAAAGATCCCGCATGCCACCACAAAGATCCAAGACCCCACATGCTGCAAATAAGATGCAGCCCGGCCAAATGAATAGAAATTTGAAAATAAATAAATACATACCTTATCTATTCATCTACCTATCTATTTTTCCAATCTCCTATTGGTTCTGTTCTTCTGGAGAGCTCTGACTAATACAACGGTGAACAGCTAAGCTCTTAGACTTACAGGATTTCAGAATTAAGAGGAACCTTTGAGATTATCTAGTTCTGGAAGTAATCATCAAAGGACATTAATAAAGCACACCTCAGTGCTTGATGGTGTACAAAGCCCTGCATAAATCACAAGTATCCAGCTCTGCTGCCTAATGATTTAAGATATAAGGCAGGCAGCCCCAAAGTATATAAACAACACCAGAAAAACAGAACAACCACAACATGAGCAAGACAAGGCTAATTTTTTTTTTATCACTTTCTGCTTTAAAAATGTTTAAGTGGTACTCATTTGTTCACAGGAAATATACAATTCCTTAACATGAAGCCAGTAAAAAATGTAACCCTCAGGTAGTTTGCCTAACTCACCCCTGACCCTTCCCTCTGTGCATCCCAATGCCCCGAGCAACCGTGGTCTTCCTCAGATCCTTCTCTTTGTCCCAAACTTCCCTTCATTTTCATGGTCGCGCTCAGTGCCTCTACCCTGGCATCGTAGGGCACTAACACTATGAAGCAAAGGATGACTGAGCTCTTCTGGTACTTGCCCAACAGTAGAGAGCTTGAAGCTGGCACCTCTCCCTCTAGTTTGGAAGCATCTTGAGGGACAGACCACATCTCATTCATCACCCTACCCCTGTTTCCCAAAGTCAAAGCAGGCTTTACACGTTTGCTCAATGAATGGAGCAGCTACACATAATTAAACATCAGCCTCTGATCCTTGTTGGCTGTTGTTTTAGTGGTAGTGGTTGTGACTGTTTCTTCCTTTGTGCCAACTTTGCACAAAATGCTTCTCTCATTAGAGGGCAAATAACACATGTATACCTGTGGCGGATTCATTTTGATATTTGGCAAAACTAATACAGTTATGCAAAGTTTAAAAATAAAATAAAATTAAAAAAATAAAAAATAAAAACCTCAAAAAAAAAATAAAATAAAATACAAAAAAAAAAAAAATTTGATGATCAATGAAGGTGGTATCCCTGGCAGTCACTGAAGACTGGAGTACACTGTTTCATGTAAGAATGCCCCTCATTCTAAGGAGAAGGTCCCAGATGAAGACACTGGAGGAAAAGCTACAGTGGGTCAAAGTCATTGACTCCTGGTCAGTAACCAACAGGATGAGCAGTACTGAAGGGAGCTGGGTTATGTCTTCAGGTGATATGGTGATCTTTTGTGCTTTGGGATGTAGCAGATTTTTTAACAAGGTGAAAAGAGGTGATAATTATTGGTTTTAATCTGATCAATAATACAAGGGAGGTGAGCTCTTCAGAGAGTCTTTACAATAAGAGAAGTGTGACCTCATGGACAAGATCTGTCCCATTTGAATGATTCCTGTATCACAAAGGATTAGAGAAAAGACCTCAGCAACGTGATCTCAGAAAAAGGCCAGCAGAGCACTCTATGAGGCCATAGGAAGATTGAGTGTCTTTAGAAAGGGATCAAGGTGAAGTGATGGGCATTTTGGAGTGTCAAACAATGGAATTCTCTAGATGCGTTAACAGTTCGTTGGGGTTACTATACCCAAGACAAGGAGCATATCACATGTGTACAAGGAAGGGAATCATGGAAGTACTGGTGGCTCCTGAAGATGCAGGAGGGAGCTGGGGTCCAGTGCGTGGGTTACAGACTGTATGCACACTCACTGGGGTTCTGAGCGCTTGGGAATTCTTGCAAGGAGAGAGGCACTAGGTTGTGTGGCAGGAAGGATAGATCACCCACGTGTCTAGGTAGGTACTCAAGATAAGAGAAACATCATGAACCATCACAAGAGAAGTCAGCTCCTTTAAGCCACAGGTGTCTTGGCAGAAAGGCTATTCCTAAACAAATAAAAGCACGCGTGACTATTATTTGCAAGAAAGGGAGATTAAATTCAGATCCTTCACAAGGAAGGAACTAGAGAGCTTTGCTTTTGAAAAGGAAATTCTAAGGCTGGGGTCACTCCAAATTAACTACCTAAAGATCCTACATTTCCTAGTCAGTTTTCTCATCTCTATCATAACACAAATTAAAACAATTCATACTTTCCTTAAGTTGAAGTATAATTAATTTACAATGTTGTGTTAATTTCAAGTGTACAGCACAGTGAATCAATTATATGTATGTATCAAGTCTTCCTTCATAATCTGTAAACACCCCTTCTGGTTTCCGACTCCTGGCTCCCTCTGCTCTTCTGCATACCTCTCTGTATTCTTGGCAGGTCCTTTTGCTTGACCTGCATTACAAGCATGTTTCTCAGGGCACAGTTCCAGGCTTTCAGCTCTTCTAATGCTAGCCTTCACTGCACCTGGACTGAAGGATTCACTCTGGGATGGTCAATGACCATTTCTGTGCTGACTGCCGAGTATGTATTTCCAGCCCAAACCTCTCTCCCAAGCCCCACTTAGATGTCTGACAGGCACCTCCAATTTGGCATGTCCAGGTGGGCATCCGGTCCCACCACTTCATGGGAAATAGATGGGGAAACAGTGGAAACAGTGTCAGATTTTATTTTTCTAGGCTCCAAAGTCACTACAGATGGTGACTGCAGCCATGAAATTAAAAGATGCTTACTCCTTGGAAGGAAAGTTATGACCAACCTAGATAGCATATTCAAAAGCAGAGACATTACTTTGCCAACAAAGGTCCGGCTAGTCAAGGCTATGGTTTTTCCTGTGGTCATGTATGGATGTGAGAGTTGGACTGTGAAGAAGGCTGAGCACCGAAGAATTGATGCTTTTGAACTGTGGTGTTGGAGAAGACTCTTGAGAGTCCCTTGGACTGCAAGGAGATCCAACCAGTCCATTCTGAAGGACATCAGCCCTGGGATTTCTTTGGAAGGAATGATGCTAAAGCTGAAACTCCAGTACTTTGGCCACCTCATACCAAGAGTTGACTCATTGGAAAAGACTCTGATGCTGGGAGGGATTGGGGGCAGGAGGAGAAGGGGACGACAGAGGATGAGATGGCTGGATGGCATCACTGACTCGATGGACTTGAGTCTGAGTGAACTCCGGGAGCCTGGCATGCTGCGATTCATGGGGTCGCAAAGAGTTGGACACGACTGAGCGACTGATCTGATCTGATCTGGTGGTCCTTATCTCCCACCCCCACACCCATAACTTTTACTTGCTAGTCCCTCTCATGGCACCATGATGGTCCAGCTTTCCCTCCCTCATCCACCCCATCCGAACATCTACCTGATGACCACTTCTTCTCGTGGGAGTTTCACCGGGCACAAATTCTGTTTACCTGAACCTATCAACAAACCCTGTTCCTATAGATCCAGCTACTTCACAGGGATGAGATAATATATCATTTGTTAACCTTTTATGAACAATTTATGCAGATTAGGGGCTTCCCAGGTGGCTCAGTGGTAAAGAATCAGCCTACCAATACAGGAGATTAGGAGTCGTGGGTTTGATACCTGGGTCAGAATGATCCCCTACAGTGGGAAATGGCAACCCCAACTCCAGTATTCTAGCTGGAAAAATCCCATACAGAGAGGAGCCTGGTGGGCTATAGTTCATAGGATTGCAAAGAGTTAGACATGATTGTGCAACTGAGTACATGCATTCTAGACCAAAGTTTAAAATACAAAGCTTAAAAAAAAAGGCTAATACTTAAAGAAGACAGGAACAATGAAACTAGGAACATTCTCTTCAATATTCCTAAAACCCACCTTTTTCTTGTGGCATATTCTTATTCAGTAATGCAGTCTTTCAATGTCAAACACATCACTGGAAAAACAGCTTCCCCTGCTTGCTTTCTTGGTTCCAGGAATTTGGACTATCAGGCCAACTTATTCAGATGGAAAGAAAGATGGGGTGCCACGTTTTACACGCTTATAGTCTGCGGATATTTTCAGATGCCTCTGCCTGGCATGGTGAGTTTAGAGTGCCCTCTTTATGAATAAATCACAGAGCAATTACCACCCAAGGGAGGAGGGGGTCCCTCCACCATGCTGAGCACTCCAGGGTCTCAGAAGCCACCTGGCCGCAGTGTCGGAGTGGGTCTCAGAGAGCATAGCCCCCAGACCCAACATCACCAGCAATTGCCTGGAACAGGGGCTTAGTGGGAGGACTTGATCCTCATACTCAAGCCTCATTGCTGCTTTGGTGCTTGACTCATGAAATGATATAATCCAATCTGAGCTTCTGCACCTTCAGAAATTTCAGTTTTCCCTGCTGCTGGCTTTAGAGCCAAGTTCTACCTCCAGCTTTGTGCAACGCCACTGAGAGCCTGAATGGATAAATGGACCACAGCCAGACCACACATAAAAAATAAAACTCTGGCCCACAGCCTGCAGCAACCTGCCCAGGATACCAAACACTGTAGAAATCTATAATAACCAACCTAGGAAGTCAGTCGGCTACCAGGCCAACTTGCTGAAAGTCAGATGCTGTCTCTAGCCACAGTCCATGAAGTTAAACAACAACTTTTGTAATAACAGCCCCCAGTGGCCAGGACTTGATTAATAGCAGCTTTTCCTAGTTGTTGTCCCTGCTTCCAACTTAGGACCAACCAGAGAAAGCCCAATACATTCCTCTAACCAATCACATTGGATGCTCTAGTTAACCTACTCCCCAGCTTCCCCAAGACCTAGAGCCTGTGATCAAAGCCTCTGCCTTTAAGCCTCTGCCAAAACATAAATGACTGTGGCTGGATCCCTTGCTCCAGCCAGGTCTGAATAACAGTCTTCCCTTATTCATCTGGTGCGTCTCCATTCACTGCCACCCTGCCATTCAGACCCCCCAGCTTTAATCTGCAGCCACCAGCTCTCAGCTCCCGGTATTGCCTTCTTTGTACTTTTCTGGCATGCTCTTGAGAATGCACAATAAATAACTAAATTTGTATACAAGAGTTGGGATAGAGCAAGATCATTGTTTTTGAATAATTTTTAAGAAATGTTAGAAGACAAGATAGCATTCTCATCTTCGGAAAGGAAAAGTTTTATTGTGAGGCATTGCAGAAAGGATAGACAGGTATAGGTATAGATGTAGATTTTTTTTCTCTATTTGGTGTAAAGGATAAGGGGATGGGAAGAAATATCGCACTGAGGGGAAAGAATTTTATCCCGTTAGTAAGTTGATAAGAAAGTAGAAGGAAAAGGAAAATCGGAAACTGACAATTCTAACTACAGTAATAACATTTCTCCTTGAAAACTGGCCACACATCAGCTGACTTGTGTGTGCATTTACAAATTACACATACACATACAGATTCTACCTTTTAAAAATATTTTGTTTATTTATTTGGCTGTGCCAGGTCTTAGTGGGAGCATGCGGTATCTAGTTCTTTCCCTCCTGTTTTGGGAGCAAGGAGTTTTAGCCACTGGACCATAAGGGAAGCCCCACACAGATTCTATTTTAATGCCCAGATGACTTTTCTTCTTCCTTACCCATAGGCAACCTTATGATCCTTTATACTTGCATTTAAAATTATTATATGCTCTGAAATATGATATTAGCAATCCCTTTCAGTTCAGTTCAGTTCAATTGCTCAGTCATGTCTGACTCTTTGCAACCCCATGGACTGCAGCATGCCAGGCTTCCCTGTCCGTCACCAACTCCTGGAGCTTACTCAAACTCATATCCATCGAGTCAGTAATGCCATCCAACCGTCTCATCCCCTGTCATCCCCTCCTCCTCCTGCCTTCAATCTTTCCCAGCATCAGGGTCTTTTCCAATGAGTCAGTTCTTCATATCAGGTGGCCAAAGTATTGGAGTTCCAGCTTCAGCATCAGTCCTTCCAATGAATATTCAGGACTGATTTCCTTTAGGATGGACTGGTTTGATCTCCTTGCAGTCCAAGGGACTCTCAAGAGTCTTTTCCAACACCACTTTACCAATACTTGAAATATTCTAGATGTTAGAATATAGCAATGGAAACAAAGACAGACAAAAATGATCTAAACCAACACTCTCTTCTCATGCTCTTTAAAGTAGTAACTGTATTCATAAGGCACTCACACTAAAAATTCTAGTAGGAGCCAGAAGGAAACGTGCAAGTAGCTTGTAATTTTGAGTTTCTACGTGAGCCAATCATATGGTCTTTCTTACCTGACTCCCTCCATGCTCTGTTCCCACCCAACCCCCCGAATCCCCCAACAATCTTTCACTCATTTCTATCTCTGTTATGCACATCTTAAACCATATTCATTTAAAAAGTATTTGTTTCAAAACCTAGAAAATTAGGAATTCGTTGGTTACATACTAGACCAGGTAAGTGTCCAAAGCCTTCTGAAGTGAAATAAACAGGTCCCATGTTCTTCCCTGGTGGCTCAGATGGGAAAGAGTCTGTTTGCAATGCGGGAGGCACAAGTCCGATGCCTAGGTTGGGAAGATCCCCTGGAGAAGGAAATGGCTACCCACTCCAGTATTCTTACCTGGAGAATTCCATGGACATGGGAGATTGGCAGGCTACAATCCATGGGGTTGCAAAGAGTAGGACATGACTGAGCGACTAACTCTACTCTATGTTTAATTTAGAAGCTCCCTGACACTGGAGTGGACCCAGTAACGGTTATCAGAAGTCCCTCCTTGCACATTTCTTCATTTGTCCCCATACTGGCTTATCCTTCTTTTCCTTTTGTGACCCTGTCAGCTCCAGGAGTAGGCCTGAATGCTCTGAAAGCCACATGTAACCTCAGCTTGGCATCATTTCCCTTAATGATCATCCCCCTGCATCTGCTGTTTATCAGTCATTCTGTGAGGTAAGGAGCTTTCACAGAGTGTTACTAGGGAGGCCAAGGGTGCATCTATCCTGGAAACTTGCTTTCCATCTGCCTCTTTCTTTAAAAACATGACCTGACTTTCTTTGAAATACTGATCAAAAACACTTCGACGAAGAAGTCCCAAACGAATCCCAGTGGGCCCTTATTAAAGGGATCCCTCTAGCGTCTAGGCTGAACTCCAACTGAAGTATGCAACTCTCCACATTCTTACAATTTCTTCCCCTGACTCTGCCCCAGTGATGGTAAACATTGTTCTCAGCTCCCGTGTGACATTATCAATTCTGCTTCTCAAGGAACACGGATGCTTCCACTCCTGTTTACATCCCTGTGGAAAACAGCAAGGAAGGAATCTTGAGAATCCGTCTCTCAACCAAAACACTTAATTACATCCTCCCTCGGCAGGAATTGTGTTTGGCAGGAAGGAAGCTTGATGCTCTTGAGTACCCGTGTTTGGATAGGTTTGCTCTCATTAGTGCCAGAAAGATGGTACATCAGCTAAACAGAGCCAGAGAGACCGAGCAGCCAAGGAGCGAAACACTTGTTAGCATCTTTTCAAACTCTCTGCTGGGCCTTCAAAGTACAGCTTAACTCAGTGTGACAGGGACAGAAAAGCTGACTGCTGGGGGCTTCACCTCCCCGCACCCCGACCAGTCTTTCAAATGAGAACCCACAGTTTCCCTGCTCACCCACTCACTTGCTCTTGTTTTCCCTGAAGATGTTAGATGTGGAGATACAGATCTAGAGAAAATAAGAAAGACGCAATGATCTATAAGAGAAGGGTCGACAAGACAGATTCCTGGGGCAAATAATAATAATAACAGTGGCAACTTGAAGGGTGTGGAGGGCTGATGGAAACTTGGCTAAAAGTAAGAGAGCAGTGAGAAACAGTGGTGTGACTTGGGAATGTCTGGAGGCAGAGGGCAGCTGGAGTTGGGGACAGTCCTTGTGGTGAGTGGGCAGAGAGTCGGACATGACTGAGCAACTGTGCTGAACTGAACTTGTGATGAGAGGGCTTCTCTAGTGGCTCAGATGGTAAAGAATCTGCCTGCAACACAGGAGACATGGGTTCAGTCTCTGGGTCAGGAAGATCCCCTGCAGAAGGGCATGGCAACCCACTCCAGCATTCCCGCCTGGAGAATCCCATGGGCAGAGGAGCCTGGCAGGGTACAGTCCAAAGGGTCACAAAGAGTTGGACATGACTGAGAGACTAACACTAATGCACTTGTGATAAGTGATGCTTTGGGGAAGAGAGATGCTCGGATCAGGTTTTCCATATGCGTCTCCATGTGCTGTAGGAGGTGAACACCCACTTCACCGAGGAGCTCCCTGCATATGCCCAGCAAATCTTCAGAGAAGACCTGCATTGTTTGGCAGCACCGTCATGGTGCTGAGCTTTGTGTCTTCTGGATGCTGTGCTCTTCAAGAAGGAGCAAAGGGGACTGTTTGGTGGTCTGTGTGTTTGGTGGACCGCCAACTGGGAATGGGAACCAATGTACCCAAGCACACCTTGATTTATATCCCAGCTTAGGTCATCAGAGTAATTTCACCACCACTGCCAAGGTACTGGACCGGGGATGTGAGAGGCTCTCGGTGTAACAAGCACCATCTGTGATGACCCTTGGAATCAGAACAGAAGTGGAGGAAATTACTCTGACTTTAGAATTATGGTTTTTGGGAGAAAGCACCAGGAGTCTGTGAACATCACGTGGAAACCCAGCCTTTGCATGGATCTGCCGCTCTCTAATGGGAAAGTCTAAGAAAATTTCTCACAAGAGTGAAGGCTGGGAATTAGTATTTGGCTCAAATTCTAGGTAAGCACAGTTCTACAGGAAGGGGAGAGAAGTCTGACTTCCCTTTGGGATCACTGCTCAGGGCCCTGGCTGACGCCGTTGCTGCATTGCCCTGGGGAGGTCATAGGGTCACGTGGGTGTAGAACCTACATGGCTCCATCACATCACTGCAGGAGAAATCTGTAGCTGGGAGTTATTTAAAAAACTTACACTTCTCTAAAAGCCATATGAATTCTAGAAACTGGCAATTCAGAAGACAAGACCGAATAGCAACACTGGGACCAAAATTGGCAGTGGAGGCCTGGGGGTAGGTGTCATATGTGTGACTCAGTCTACTGAGGGCAGATTTTTTACAAGTAAGGACTTAGTGGGTGGCCACAAATGTGCTTCCCAACCCTCATCATGCCTCCGCCACGGGTGTCTGCCCTCTAGTCATCTGGTTTGGATCATATATGATGCCTCTGATAAGAAAACCTCGGTACCACTTAGGACTTGAAAGAGTCCATATATCCTTGCATTGGACCTGGCTTTGATGATGAAACACACCTGGTTGCAGATTGTGCCCATGAGAAAAGAACCCTGTGAAAACCCCATCTTCCTTCTCTAACAGTGGGTTTAGGCCCTGCGGCCAGAGAATGACACTCACGGCACCCCATGGAACCTTCCATGGTGTTTCATTCCCAAGACCCTATCCAAGGTTGGTATGTAAACCTGTGTTAACTCATATTTGTTATATGTGAAGCATGTTTAGTTATCTTAGATAGGAATGGAACACTCCATACTTTTAAAAATTACTTTTAAATTTTAGACTGGAGTATAGTTGATTTACAATGTTCTGTTAGTTTCAGGTGTACAGAAAAGTGATTCAGTTATATATACACATCTCAGCTTCTTTTCCCATAGAAGTCATTGCAGAATATTTAGTAGAGTTCCCTGTGCTCTCTGGTAGGTCCTTGTGGATTTGTTGTTGTTGAGTTGCTCAGTTGAGTCCAGTTCTTTGCAACCCTATGGACTGCAGCATGCCAGGCTTCCCTGTCCTTCACCAACTCCTGGAGCTTGCTCACACTCACGTCCATTGAGTCGATGATGCCATCCAACCATCTCATCTTCTGTCATCCCCTTCTCCTCCTGCCTTCAATCTTTCCCAGCATCAGAGGCTTTTTGAATGAGTCAGATCTTCCCATTAGGTGGCCAAAGTGTTGGACCTTCAGCTTCAGCATCAGTCCTTCCAAAGAATATTCAGGGTTGATTTCCTTTAGAATTGATTCAGGGTTGATTTCCTTTAGAATTGACTGGTTGGATCTCCTTGCTGTCCAAGGGACTCTCAAGAGTCTTCTCCAACACCACAGTTCAAAAGCATCCGTTCTTTGGCTCTTAGCTTTCTTTATAGCCCAACTCTCACATCCATGCATGACTACTCAAAAAACCATAGCTTTGACTAGATGGACCTTTGTTGGAAAAGTTAAGTCTCCACTTTTAAATACACTGTCTAGGTTTGTCATGGCTTTTCTTCCAAGGACCAAGTGTCTTTTCATTTCATGGCTGCAGTCGCCATCTGCAGTGATTTTGGAGCCCAAGAAAATAAAGTTTCTCACTGTTTCCATTGTTTCCCCATCTATTTGCAATGAAGTGATGGGACCGGATGCCATGATCTTAGTGTTTTGAATGATGAGTTTTAAGCCAGCTTTTTCACTCTCCCCTTTCACCTTCATCAAGGGGCTCATTAGTCTCTCTTTGCTTTCTGCCATAAGGGTGGTGTTATCTGCATATCTGAGGTCATTGATATTTCTCCCAGGAATCTTGATTTCCAGCTTGTGAGTCACCCAGCCTGGCATTTCCCATGATGTACTCTGCATATAAGTTAAATAAGCAGGGTGACAATATACAGCCTTGACATACTTCTTGCCCAATTTTGAACCAGTCCTTTGTGGAGTATCTATCATATATAGTATACTTTATACACCACACAGCATACTTTGTGTCATCAAAGTTTAGGGTTAAAAAAAAATTCAACAGCTTTTCACTTAGATGGTGGGGTTTCTGAGTACAAACAATTTTAAGAGAGGGATTGTTTTATTAAGATTTTTTTTAGAAAGAATAATTTCTTTCCCCTCCTTTGATATGTCAGAGCACATAAGCCTCAGGAAAGAACCAGTCTATGCTGGGTGGCGCTCCTCCCCCGTCCCTGCTGCAAGTGACTGGAAACTTTGGGGAAGAAACCTACGTCTGCACAAAATAGAACACTGGGGGAGAGGGAGAGGTCTCAAGATGGTACCCTGGAAGTCTTGTAGGTGAATTGCAACAGAAATGCTCTCTTCCCTCCTCATGAAGCATCTTGGGTGAGTACTGGTCTTCAGCAGTCTTCTCAAGTCTGCTCTGTGTTTTCTCATGGGCAGACCTGCCTCAAGGCTGGGCCAGCTCTATACTGCTTCCATGTGGGTTATGATAATGAAGACTATCAGGTCCAGGATATTAAAGCACATACATAGAATCTAGAAAAATGGTATAGATGATCTTATCTGCAGAATAGAAATAGGGACACCAAGGAGGAAGAAAGAAAGTGGGATGAACTGGGAGCTTGGGATTAACATATAGACTACTACTACATATAAAATATGAATAGATAAATAATGAGAGCCTATTCTATGGCACAGGGAACTCTAATTAGTCCTCTGTATTGACCTAAATGGGAAGGAAATCCAAAAAGGAGGAAATATATGTATACATATAACTGTACAGTAGAAGCTAACCCAACATTGTAAAGTAACCATACTCCAATAAAAATTAATTAAAAAAAACAACTCCCTGGTCCATACAATCAAATGTAAACACACACAGTCTTGTTAAGAGGAGGGTTGGACACGAGTCCTGTTGGCAGAGGTGAGATGTGGGCAGGAAATGTATCTCTCCTTGCTTGGCCTAACCCCTGCCATGAATTATTTCACATGCCCCATAGAGATAAGGGAACAGGCAGTCAAGGTCATGGGGACCAAGGAGGGGTGTTCCATGCAGAATAGAGGCAGACTCTCCACTGGGTGTAGCCCCTCACAGTGAGTATGGCCCTACCTGGACTCTGGGCTTGCCATTGGTGGCCTCAGAGGATGGGTCCTTGCCTGGAGAGTCATCACCAACTCCACGAACAGCGCTGCAGCAGTATAGCCTGTAGACAGCTCTCAGGGTCTCTGCTTGTGTGCACATCAGCAAGGGGCCCAAAGGGAGAGATACATTTAGAGACCTCAAGTCCTGCCTCGTGGGACTTTGAGAAGAGGAGGGCTGTCCACGAAGTGTAGGTGAGACAGGAAATACTCAAGTGTCAATGAATAATTTATGCAGAGATGGGGATCCCAAGGAACCTAGGATCGCTCAGACTTAAGAGATTCTACTTGAGCATTTAAATAAATAATACAACCTGCTCTCCTTCCATAAAGAGGCAACCATTGAGCCATCATTAGGAGGACATTCACTTGACACATTTGTTGCTGCTGTTGTTTTTGGGTTTGTGGGTTTTGTTGTTGTCTGTGTGTTGTGATGCTTCTTAGCAGTGATGACAGATTCACATGTGAAAAGTCCACAGTGTGCTTTGAATGATAACTTGCTTACTGGACCTTGCTAGGTAGGCACATTCCTAGAGACAGAGGCATAGTCTGTAACTGAGGAATAAAGACAAGACAATGGTCAGATGAGGGTGAAATCTGTTGCTTTTGTTCAGTCACTAAGTCGTATCTGACTCTGCGGCCCCATGGACTGTGACATGCCAGGCTTCCCTGTCCTCCACTGTCTCTCAGATAGTTTGCTCAAGTTCATGTCTGTTGAGTCGGTGATGCTATCCAGCTATCTCATCCTCTGCCGCCCTCTCTACTTCTGCCCAATCTTTCCCAGCATCAGGATCTGTTACCAAAGCCCTAATAATAGCTTGTTCTATTTTACTCCTTCACTTAAGACTTCTTAGTTCAGTCACTTAGTTGTGTCCAACTCTTTGTGTCCCCATGGACTGCAGCATGCCAGGCTCCCTGTCCATCACCAACTCCAGGAGCTTGCTCAAACTCATGTTCACTGAGTTGGTGATGCCATCCAACCATCTAATTTTCTGTCATTCCCTTCTCCTCCTGCCTTCAAGCCTTCCCAGCAACAGGGTCTTTTCCAAGGAGTCAGTTCTTCGCATCAGGTGGCCAAAGCATTGGAGTTTCAGCTTCAGCATTAGTCCTTCAATGAATATTTAAGACTTCTAGTGAGTTTCTACTCATGCCAAGCTGGTAAGGCCATGTGTGCATGCTAAGTCACTTCAGTTGTGCCTGACTCTTTGTGACGCTATGGACTGTGTAGCCCACCAGGCTCCTCTGTCCATGGGATTCTCCAGGCAAGAATACTGGAGTGGGTTGCCCTGCCCTCTTCCAGGGGAATCTTCCCAACCCGGGATCAAACCCGCATCTCTCCCGTCTCTTGCACTGGCTGGCGGGTTCTTTACCACTAGAGCCACCTGGCAGGTGCAGTGCCACGTGGTCAGGCCGTAAAGATGAACAATACACTGCCTTTGCCTTTGATGTAGGGTAACCTAAACACAAATGATGTCAATGCGACATTAAAAGTGCTAAAGCAGAGTTGCATTTGAGAATAGCTATGTGAAAAAAAGATTCTTTGACTCGAGATCTGGGAATTTTTCACAGAGAAACTGACAACTGAACTGAATTTTGAGGGATAGGAAGAATATTTCCTTGAGGAGAATTTTTTTTAAAAAAAGAGGAATACTTTGTACTACATACCAGCTTTCTCAATGACCCATCTTCCCCTGAAGCAGATAATTAAGACTTGGTATTTGGACTGAAAATGTAGTATCAGTCGATCAAGAATGTCTGCATGTGCTCCTGGCAGAGGTTCTAAGGAAGACACTAGACGCAATGATAAGGTTCTCACTCAACAATTACACTGATCGTGTTTTTTTTAATTTAAAAAACTTTCTTTTTTATTGAAGAATAATTGATTTACAATGTCTTATTAGTTCCTGATTAACAGAAAAATGATTCAGTTATACATATATACATTGTTTTCATATTATTTTCCTTTATTGGTTTATTACAAGATATTAAATATAGTTCCATGTGCATAATAGTAGGTCCCTGTTGTTTACCTATTTTATACATAATAGTTTGCATATGTTATCCCAAATTCCCAATCCTTCCCTACCCCAACCTTTTTCCCCTTGGGTAGCCACAAGTTGGGCTTCTACACAAACCTTAAACGTCTGTCTGTTTCTAAAACATGGACGTTTTCTGATGTCAGCTGTATACCTGCAGAGGTAGGGAGATCAGGATGTTATCTTGATGTCACTGTTACAAAGCAAATCAGCCTGTTCTGAGGTTCTTTTCCCTTATTTATATAAGAAAGAAGTAAATAGCAATTTTGAATGAAAACTTCCCCCAAACAACCCACATCACTATGGAATTTATTATATGCATTCTTATTTCCAAAGAACCAAATATATTCTGTAATTCAGAGGAAGGCCTAGTATTCTTAATGTTCTAAGACCCATTTATTAGTAATGAATACATGTGGCTCTAGATGAGGCCATTTATCTATATTATAAAATCTCATCCTTTAAAAATTTTTTTTTGCATTTGTTTATTTTATTTTATTTTTATTTTTTAACTTTACAATATTGTATTGGTTTTGCCATATATCAACATGAATCTGCCACGGTATACATGTGTTCCCCATCCTGAACCCTCCTCCCTCCTCCCTCCCCATACCATCCCTCTGGGTCGTCCCAGTGCACCAGCCCCAAGCATCCAGTATCGTGTATCGAACCTGGACTGGCGACTCATTTCATATATGATATTATACATGTTTCAATGCCATTCTCCCAAATCATCCCACCATCTCCCTCTCCCACAAAGTCCAAAAGACTGTTCTATACATCAATGTCTCTTTTTCATCCTTTTTTTTAAAAAAAATAACCCAATGCACTTTATGTGAAATCACCCCATATCAACATAAATATCCTTTGAGTCAAGTTAAAAAATCTTATCCTTTCAACAACTCTTCAAGACATATATTTTGAATGTGTCCAACCACCTTTGTGATGAAAGAAATGCAAATTAAAATAAGGATAAAGATGTATTTTTTCCTATCAATTTGGTAATATATAATAATAAAGATATACCTGTGTATATATATCTGAATATAAGTGTATCATGAATGAGGGACAATAAAGCTTGAAGCATGGTTAACAAAGTGAGTGAACACCTTAAAAAAAGACATATCATATGTTAATGCATATAGGTAGAGTCTAGAAAACTGGTATAGATGAACCCCTCTGCAAGTAGAAATAGACACATAGTCATAGAGAACAAACATATGGACACCAAGGAGGGAAAGTTGGGTGGGGAGGGGTAGGATGAATTGGGAGACTGGAATTGACATGTGCACACTATTGATACTATGTATAAAATAGGTAACTAATGAGAACCTACTGGATAGCACAGGGGCTCTACTCAATGCTCTGTGGTGACCTAAATGGGAAGGAAATCCTAAAACGAGTGGATATATGTATATATGTAGCTGATTGCTGTACAGCAGAAAATAACATAACATTGTATAGTAACTGTAGGCCAATAAAATTTTCTTAAATAAAAAAATAAATAATGCATATATTCTGATGAGGTCTTTTGGCTATAAAACAATTAAGAATAAAACAGCAAGCATGAGGTCCCAGATCAGACAATGTAATGAATGGATCAGGGCCCCATGGAGTCTTCCCAGAGGCGGAGGGCAGTCGCTCATCCTCGGGTGACCCTCACTTTTTCATTCTCCTCCCTCATCACTGAATGAAAACCCAACCGAATGCTCTCTGACATGAGAGGACACTGGGAATGTTAGAGACCTCTGTTTGATGCTTCCTGTTTTCCCCACACAGGCAAAACGTAGCATGCTGAGTCTTCATGACTCGCAGTCTGAGATTGGACCATCATTCCTGAAAGTAGCACTACTCTGCTCGAGTTTCAATTTTTCAGAATCATGTGGAAGATTCCAGAACAAAGACCAGTTCTACTGACTGATCAGCAGAGCCCTGTGAGACAAGATGTACTAGAGCTGCAGGCGGGTGGTGGGTGCTGGCGGAAGAGGTGAATCCCAAACAGAGCCCACGGTTGTGACCCACCAGGTACTCCATCCCAGAGTTCTCCCTTCACCTGGAAAGCAAAAATCTCAGAGACTATCTTTGTGAAAGAATTGTTCTTTGGAAGAGAAGAAGCTCTAATCGAACATGAACTCTCTAAGAACATGTGATCCAGGAAACAGGCATCCTAACAAGCTCAGCCATGAACAAGGCAGTAAAGTGGCAGACAAAAAATATTTGGAGGTGGTGATGGTGCTTGTGGAAATAAGAACGGCTTTATCTAAGCCATGAACTTGAATACGATGAGACATGAGACCAGGGAGGTTCCATTCATACAGCAGCAGCATCATCACATGGTCTGTGCAACAGAGATGGGGCATGAGATGGAGCCTGAAGATGAGCTGACTCTTAGACTGGCCAGACCTGGTTGCTTTGGTCTAACACCTGAAGCCCATTCACCAACCACTTCTCTGATTCTGAACATCTGTGAATGAAAATTACAATGAAATTTATCAATAACCGTTTGGTTCATCTGCTTCTGTTTCCCTCCAGGTAAGGATTATAGTGCTTTTCAGGTAACAGAACCTCAATGCTCAAAATAATAGTTGCTTATCTCGACTCATTTCACTGGAACATTCCCAAAAGACAGAAACTGTTTCAGTTCATCTTACTTTTTTTTCCCTCAGAGAAAGAAGTTCATGAATAAAGATTAAATTCTCTTTTCTCTCCATCCCCTTAGGAGCTTTTAAGAGATCAAACTCAGATTGTTGGCCGTAAGATACCGTCTTCTCTCTCAGGGACAGAAAGGTTTGTTTTTCCAACCATTACCCGTAATTAATCAGCACTTTCGTAGATTAAAATATCCTTCTGATAGCAGATAGGCTGTACAAGGTTTTTTGTTTAATTAGATTTTTTTCCCTTGGCAATCATAAATTGTTTTTTTTTTTATTTTGCAAAAGCAGAATTAAATTGGGAGAAAAATGGGGATTCTAGACAAGTTCACGGTCAATAAACAATTTCAAATAGGTACCCTCTAGTTGTAAGGGCTTGTGTGGGGCTCCCTCATCTCTAGCATCTAATTATTAAACTAGATAGGCAAGATAGACAAGGCCAGTTAGAGGTGGTAAGATTTTGCTTTTGTTTTTTATTTTTTAATTAATTAATTAATTTTAATTGGAGGCTAATTACTTTACAATATTGTGGTTTTGGCCATACATTGACATGCATCAGCCACGGGTGTACATGTGTTCCCCATCCTGAACCCCACTCTCACCTCTCTCCCCATCCCATCCCTCTGGGTTGTCCCAGGGACCATTTTCAATGGAAGCTTTCTTCCATACGTCTATAATATCTGGAATTTTCACCTCATTTAGGTTGTTGAGTCTTTTTTTTTAATTGGAATGTAGTTGATTTACAATGTTGTATTAGTCCCAGGTCTACAGAAAAGTGAACTGGTTGTACATATATCCACTCTTTTTTTTTAAGATCCTTTTCCCATATATGTCATTACAGAGTATTGAGTATAGTTTCCTGTGCTACACAGTAGGTCCTTATTTTATATATAGTAGTGTATGTAGGCTTATATATATAGTATATGTCAATCCCAATCTCCCAATTTATCCCCTTTTCCCTCTTGGCAACTATAAGTTTGTTTTCTACATCTGTGACTATATAATCTGTTTTAATGAAAGTTTAGTCACGTTCATTGGAGTTTTTAAAATTTCTTTTTATTCTAGTTTTATTGAGGTATAATTGTTATTCAACACCATGTAAGTTTAAGGTATACAGCATCAAGACTTGGCTTACATACATCCTGAAATGATCATCACTGTAAGTTTAGTGGATGTCAGTCATCTCTTACAGACACAAAATAAAAGGAAAATAACAAAAATATGTTTCCTTGTGATGAGAACTCTTGGGATTTCCTCTCTTGACCACTTTCACGCATAACATACAGCAGTGTGAACTGCCCTGCTCTACTGTCTCCCTGGTGCTGGGTTCTGTTCTAACTGGAACTCTGTTCCCTTCGACCACCTCGCTGTTTTCACGGGAATGTGACTATCTCTGACACTCTTTAAAATATGCATTCAACTTAAGCTTTCCCATCACCATCTTGCTTCCTTCCTTAAGAGTCACGGGAATAAGGCAAACCTCAGTTAATCTGGCTGAATTATCTTGCAATTCCAGATGAGTGGATCTCAATTAATAAAGCTTTAGGACAATTTGCAAAAATCATGGACTAGCAGATACGTCTTGGTTTCAGTCATGTGGTAATCACATCCCACTTCTCCACGTCTTTCTAGCTGTTCCCATGACCTCGCAGAGCATTGAGGGAACTCAGGTTGCTCCCAGAGAATGAGCTGACGCTAAGATTTGCCAGACTGTGGCCCCTCTTGTCTAAGATTTGGAGCCCATTCTCCAACCAGTGCTTTGATTCTCTGAAAGAATAAGTCTGGCTTTTGTAGTTTAATGAAATCACTGTGGTAACAGGAAATATTATTAACCAGAGAATGGAGTTGGTCTCAAATATCACCAGTTCTGAGAAGCCCAGGTGGCACAGAGAAACATGTGACAAGAACAGATCTACAGCCTTGAACCAGCTTTCCCCATTCAGGGAAAGTTACCCAGCCTCAGAAGATGCAGGAATCCCATCCTGTGATGGGATCTTGTCCACCTCCCAGCCCCTCTTGTGATCACTCCACGGTAGTGCAAAATCTCACTTAGATCTTTAACTCTTTAGCTTCTAGCCTTATACGAAAGGCACCAACCCTGACAAAGCTACACACAGCCAGGCTTGCCCTTTGGGATGATTAAAGAACCTGGAAAGGGACTTCCCTGGTGGTCTAGTGGCTAAGAATCTGCCTTAGGGATTCTTAAAGCAAGGGACACTGGTTTGATCCTTGTCTGGGAAGATTCCAGATGCTGTGGAGCAAATAAGCCTGTGCACCACGACTACTGAAGCCCGCATGCTCTAGAGGGCATGCTCTGCAACAGGAGCGGCCACGGCAGTGAGAAGCCTGTGTACTGCAATAGAGAGAAGCCTCCGCTCGCTGCAACTAGAGAAAGCCCACACACAGCCATGAGGACCCAGCCCAGCCAAAACTAAGTAAATAAAGTTTAAAAAAACCCTAGAAAACAAATGGAGAAAGGGGGAAGGAGAAAACATATTAGGCAGAGAAAGTGTTTTAAAGCTGAGGAAGTGAAGGTACCTTTTTTTGGATGCTGCTTGTGAAAGGAAGACTTGAAAAAAGGCATGCGAGGGACATAGCACTGAGCTGCAGAAATGTATAGATGGCTTCATATGCTGCCGCAGGTAGGACCCCACCTCTGGGAGCAACCACCACAACTGTGGGCCTGAGGAGTGAGGCACAGAAGAGAGGGGTGGCAGGACGGGCCACAGAAGTCTGTGCAAAGCCCAGGTGTTTTCTGTTGAATGTCAACGCTTTTGTCTGAGCCTCTTCTACCTGGGGCCATGGGCCAGTTGACATTTATATGGCTGAAATAAATTCTCCCAAATCCCACACGCTCTGTTGAAAGAGCCTGGGGTACATTTCCCTAAAAGAGCCCTAAGTATTTTGGGTGTAGTGACTCTCTGAGGTTCCTTGAGACACAGAGACGCTACCTGGACAACCATGATCATTTTCGACTCACCACTGTGGGTATTGTGACCTGTGCATTTGACAGATGGTGGGGGTGGGGAATTGGGAATCTTGACTCACTGACCATTCCTCCTACAACTGGTTACACCAGCCATGGACTCAGAATATACGGAATATGTGAATGTTGTGGGGTGTACTAGCAGAGTCCTCCAGAGAAACCAGTAGGATGCAGACAGATCCAGATTAGAGGAAACTGATGACAAGAACTGGTTCACATGATTCTGGAGCCTGAGACATCCCACCATCTGCTGTCAGAAAGCTGGATACCCAGGAGAGCTGGTGGCATCATTCAGTCTGAGTCTGGAGGCTTGAGAACAAGGGGTCCAAAGGTATGAGTCTGAGTCTGAACCCCAAGGTCCGAGAAGCAGGAGCCCCAGTGTCTGAGGACAAGAAAAGACAGACAGCTCAGCTCAAGAAGCACACAGGAGGATCCACCCTTTCTGCCTTTTTGCTCTATTGGGCCTTCGATGGATTGAATGATGCCCCTGCAATGAACCAGGTGAGAGTGACCTCCTTTACTCAGTCTCCCCGTTCAAACGCTAATCTCCAGAAACAGGCTCACAGCCGCACTCAGCTGTCATGCTTCACCAGCTGTCTGTGCATCCCTTACCCAGTCAAATCGATCCATAAAATGAGCCCTTACACAGGTGGTGTGAGCACTACCTACACTCTTCCAGAAGACACACGGCTGGGTTAGCCATCTGCGCAGTGGCTAATGGCTTGGGGAAGAGATTGTTTATTTTCAAACCTCTGCTAAGTAATAGAGGCGCGAGCTACTCCATGGTACAAGGAGCTGGATAAATCACACTGCAGCAAGGCAGGCTGATCCCATAAAATAAGCCACCTTATGGTGTGGAGATGCTGCTGGCCTTGCTGGTTTATGGCTGTCTGTGCCAGCAGGCACCCAGGATGCATGGCCAGGCTGCCTTCAAGGCAATATAGATTCGCTAGCTGTGATGTGTGGAGGGAAAAAAGCATGCTACCAGACGTATTCAGAGCATCCGCGTAGCTCTGACTGAACACAAATTTCAGCTTCACTGACCCTACATGACGTGTCCTCATTCTGTTTGTCGTGTTGAAAATTACCTCACATGAACCAAAGCGAAAAATGACATCTGCCTCCCTCCTCATTGCATTTTATTAAAAAGCATACTATGGAGCCTTCCCTGGTGGGCCAGTGATTAAGAATCCGCCTTCCCAATGCAAGGGACATGGGTTCGATCCTTGGTCAGGGAACTAAGATCCCATGTGCTACAACTAAGCCCTTGCACAGCAACTGCTGAGCCCCCGTGCTCTAGAGCCCACATGCTGTAACTAGAGAACCCCGTGTACCACAATGAAGACCCAAAGCCGCCCTCAAAAGCATACTGTGGAACTATGCCATATTCTACTCTGGTTTGGATCAACAGGAAATTCAGAGAGAAGGGTATGAATTAGAATTTTTCATTCCCATATATATTGTGTTGAAATGACGACCTTTTTTTTTTTTTTTTCAGTGAAACAGTCTTTAAAAGACAAACAGGAGTATTAGACCCCAAATTTGACTATTTTTTCATGTTAAATTGCAAAGTGGGGTCTTCCTACTGTTGTCCCTAAGGTTTGAAATAAATGACAATGGAAAATATGTCCAACCCCAGCCCTTAAGGAAAACAAAACGCAGAATCCTAAAGCCTGTCACCCGAGGGTCCATCGGAACTTCTGTGTTGTGCTCTCACAAAGCCACGAGAGGGCGCATGAGCTAACTAACGTGCCTGCTCCCCGGAGCTCTGGCACCTTACGGATGGACCTGCCTTCACAGTCGCTCAGTCCTGTCGGATTCTTCGCAACCCCATGGACTGTAGCCCTGCCAGGTTCCTCTACCCATGGGATTTCCCAAGCAAGAATACTGGAGAGGGTTGTGATTTCCTCCTCCAGGGGATCTTCCCGACCTAGGGATCAAGCCCGAGTCTCCTGCATTGCAGGTAGATTCTTTACCGTCTGAGCCACCAGACGGGGATGTTCTCGCAATTAAATTTAGGACATAGTATGAATGCTTCCGGAGAAGGTGATGGCACCACACTCCAGTACTCTTGCCTGGAAAATCCCATGGATGGAGAAGCCTGGTGGGCTGCAGTCCATGGGGTCGCGAAGAGTCAGACACGACTGAGCGACTTCACTTTCACTTTTCACCTTCATGCATTGGAGAAGGAAATGGCAACCCACTCCAGTGTTCTTGCCTGGAGAATCCCAGGGACGGCGGAGCCTGGTGGGCTGCCGTCTATGGGGTCGCACAGAGTCGGACACGACTGAAGTGACGCAGCAGCAGCAGCATGAATGCTTCCATTTTGTTTTGCAAAATACGGAGTGAACTGGAAACAACCTCAGTCATGAGACTGGGAGAGCAGCGTTTCTCTGTCAGTGTCCTTGATTCCTGGAAACTCCAGGCACTCCAAGAACAGGAAATAACATCCCCATGCTGGTTAAAGAGCTTTAGTTGCCAGGAATGCACAGGCCTCAGGAAGGCCTCAGCTGGTTTCCAACTCATCTTCCTGGAGTGGAGTGGGGATGCAGGTTCTCTGATGTGAAATCCAGGCACGTCCCCATGGAGAGAGGGGCGGTATACAGAATGTGTGTGTGTGTGTGTGTGTGTGTGTGTGTGTGTGTCTAGGGCCAGAAACAGACTCTCTAATTGTGCAAATTCTTTTCAATGTCTCCTACCAGATCAGTAGCTGGAAAACATCTCCTGAATCCTAATAACCAGAAAGCGTTTTCCAGTGAGGGCAGCAGCAGGAAAGACTTTTTTTTACTTTATTTTTAACTCAGTTCATAGGAAATACTGTCCACACTCATTTGTAAAATTGATAAGTAATTTATTTCTCCCAGGAAGAAAACAGAATGTCCAAGTTACCTCATCACTTTCTCATCTATTTTCAAGTATGGAGTATCCTTCCTTCTTTAGGTTCAAATTAAACTGCGGAGTATATTTCCCCAAAAGGATTCTGAGGCTTAAGAAAGGAGCCCAGACATATATCCAGACAAAACTATAATTCAAAAGATACGTGCACCTCAGTGTTTATCGTACACTATTCACAATAGCCAAGACGTGGAAGCCATCTACATGTCCATCTACAGATGAATGGATAAAGAAGATGTGGTATATATATTCAATGGAATACTACTCATTCTAAAAGAGAATGAAATAATACCATTTGCAGCAATATGGATAGACCTAGAGATTTTCATACTTAGTGAGATCAGAAAGAGAAAGACAAATGCCATCTATCAGTTATGTGTAGAATCTAAACCGTGACACAGATGAACCTGTCTACACAACAGAAACAGGCTCACAGACACAGAGAACAGATTTGTGGTTGCCAAGGGGGAAGGGGAGGAGGGGCATGGAGTGGGAGTTTGGGGTTAGCAGATGCAAACTATTATACAGAAAATGCATAAAGAGCAAGGTCCTACTGTATAGCACTGCTACTGCTGCTGCTGAGTCGCTTCAGTCGTGTCCAACTCTGTGCAACCCCACAGACGGCAGCCCACCAGGCTCCCCCGTCCCTGGGATTCTCCAGGCAAGAACGCTGGAGTGGGTTGCCATTGCCTTCTCCAATGCATGAAAGTGAAAAGTGAAAGTGAAGTCGCTCAGTCGTGTTCGACTCTTCGCGACCCCAAGGACTGCAGCCCACCAGGCTCCTTAGTCCATAGGATTTTCTAGGCAAGAGTGCTGGAGTGGGGTGCCATTGCCTTCTCCGTGTATAGTACAGAGAACTGTATTCCATGTCCTGTGATAAACCATAGTGGAAAAGAATATGAAAAAGAATGTATGTATATGTGTGTATAACTGAATCACTTCGCTGCACAGTAGAAAATACCACATTATAAAGCAATTTTACTTCGATTTTTAAAAATTTTTAAAAAAGAAAAGGGCCCAGAGAGTAAAGATTAAGGGCAGCATGCACATTGAAAGGCATTTCTTCATTTAGTCGTTATTCACTGTGTTTTTACTAAATACTTGCTGGGAATCATGCCCTCCAGGAGCAGGTAGACTGGTAATTCAGTAATATAAGAAGTTCTCTTTCTTCAAGAGCATTGTTGCCTCTTCTGAGTAAAGTAGCTATGGCCCAGGGAGCATGAGATTTTGTTTTTGTTTTTTTTTTTTTTGCTGAAAGAAAAGTCTAGATGCCTTAGTAGAGAGATACAGCAATAAAAGAGAGGATCTGGTCACTGGAAATAGTCTTCTAAGATCTGGGGCAACTATACCCACAGACCCAGGTGACCTCAGACACATCATCCATTGACCTGAGTCAGAAGGCAAAGGCAGCACCACCCGGGGAACATCAGCTTCTTCCTAGGCAGCCATTCAATAAATGCTTATTAAGAGGATGAATGAGTGAGTGAGTGAACACTATGATAGAAAAAGTACAGGATACTAAAGAGTCATGGAAGAGGGTGGGGAAAGGAGGTTTTGCAGATATTTGGGGATGATGAAGCCTGAGCCAAGTCCTGGAGGATGATTGGAAGGCAGAGGTTTAGGGAAGACGAAGCAGCATTAGGGGTGGGATGGAGCCTTGTAGACAAAGGAAGGAGCATGTCCAAAGATGCTGAGGGAGGTGTGAAAGAAGGAGCACACTGGAGAAATGTCAGGTTTCTTAACATGATGCGGACATAGAGATCACAAAGACCTTAATTAGGCATAAAGATCAATTTACAGGTAATTCTGAAATTTGATAAGCATTAATAATATCTAACAGCTAACAACCATGCCCAGTACCAAATGCTTTCTGCCTATTAACACACTTAGTCCTCACACCGGTATAAGGCGGTATTCTTATTTCTTATAAGGTAATCCTATTTTACAAGCGAAAAAACTGAGGTGCAGACAACCTGTTCATTGTTGGGAAATAAAAGTCATAACAGACCTAAAAAAGAAGAAAAAGAAGAGGAAGGGAAACCAGAGCTCGTTCACTCTCTGGTACATGAGGACACAGGAGAAGATGACCATCTGCATGACAGGAAGAGAGCTCTCACCAGGACCAAATCTGCCAGCACCTTGATCCTGAACTTCCCCACCTCCAGAACTCTGAGAAATAAATGTCTCTTGTTAAAAGAAAATAAGAAACATGAGCAAAGTCACATGGATCTAATGTGTAATTAGGAGGTGCTTAAATTTATTTCCAGAAACCCAATAACTTAGAAGGAATATTTGACAAAGACTATAATATTTTATAATATAATCTTTAAAGGCAATAGTCTTTCAAAGCTATCCCTTGGAAAGACTTTCAAACAGGAAGTGAATGGATCACTGGTTTGAGCACATCTGACTTTATTGGTATTTAGTTGGAGAAAAAAAATACAAGTCATTTCAAACAAAGAAGACTTCTACATCATAGGTTAAGCCATTATCTTAAATGGGGGAGTAAAACTTTACATATAACTTAATATACTCAATTATGAATACTATAGCCAATTCAAAAGTGTTTAATAGAACTAAAAATTTTGAAAGTTAAAAAAGCAGAATTGGGAAAGAGAATAGTTAGAACTAGGGGAAATGCCTAATTCTTAGTGAAAATATTGGCATTAATATAAGATTAGACTCCAGCTCAAATAATTAAAAAAATTTCCAAATGTCATTCTTTAATGTTAAAAAATGAAAATATGCAGAAAAAGTAAATATAAATATTTATAAGAAGGCAATGGCACCCCACTCCAGTACTCTTGCCTGGAAAATCCCATGGACGGAGGAGCCTG
Organism: Bubalus kerabau; assembly: GCF_029407905.1. NCBI lineage: Eukaryota > Metazoa > Chordata > Mammalia > Artiodactyla > Bovidae > Bubalus > Bubalus kerabau. The sequence goes on along the minus strand of NC_073624.1, from coordinate 129,922,445 downwards.
GTGGGCTGCAGTCCATGGGGTCGCTAAGAGTCGGAGACGACTGAGCGACTTCACTTTCACTTTTCACTTTCATGCATTGGAGAAGGAAATGACAACCCACTCCAGAGTTCTTGCCCGGAGAGTTCCAGGGACGGGGGAGCCTGGTGGGCTGCGGTCTATGGGGTCGCACAGAGTCGGACACGACTGAAGCGACTTAGCAGCAGTAGCAGCAGGGTAAAGAAAACAGAGGTAAAGGTTAATAAAATTAATGAAAATTACCTGCATTTTCTAGGTTAAAAAAGTGGCTATATTTCCAAAGAAGACACACAAATGACCAATAAGTAAGAAAGGTGCTCATTGTCACGCATCATCAGGGAAATGCAAATCAGAACCACAGTGAGATAATGCCTCATACGTATTGTGGTGGTGGTTTAGTCGCCAAGTCGTGTCGGACTCTTGTGACCCCATGGACTGTGGCTCGGCCAGGTTCCTCTCTCCATGGGATTTCCCAGGCAAGAACACTGGAGTGGGTTGCCATTCCCTTCTCCAGGGGGATCATCCCGACCTAGGGGTCGAAACCAGGTCTCCTACATTGCAGGCAGATTCTTTACCGACTGAGCCCACCAGGGAGGCCTGATATCTATTAGAATGGCTCATATTAAAAAGACAAGAATTAACAAGTATTGATGAGGATGTAAAGAAAAGGGTACCCTTGTGCACTGTTGATGGAAATGTAGATGGGTCCAGCCACCATGGAAAACAGCATGGAGGTTCTTTAAAAAGTCAGCAATCCCATTTCTGGGTATATATCAAAAGAAAATGAAATTCCTATTTTGAAGAAGTAGCTGTACACCTAAGTTCAGCAGTGTTATTTACAATAGCCAAGTTATGGAAATAATAAACTAAATGTGTATTGACAGATGAATGGGTAAATAAAATGAACTATATATACACACAGTGTAATACTGTTCAGCCTTAAAAACAAAAAAAAAAGAAAGAAAATCCTGTGGACTGAACTGGAGGGCATTATATCAAGTGAAATAAGCAGATTCTGAAGACAAATACTGCTTGACCTCATTTATCTGTGATAGCTACATACAGACTGAACTCACAGTAGCAGAGTAGAATGGTGGTTTCCAGGTGCAGAGGGAAAAGGGATGGAGATTACTGTTTAATGAAGACAAAGTTTCAGTTTTGCAAGATGAAAGAAAAGAGCTCTGGAGATGGATGGTGGTGTTGGCTGAACAACAATAAGAATATACTTAATATCACTGAACTGTACACTTTAAAATGATTAAAATGGTAAATTTTGTGTTGTGCATATTTTACCACAATAAGAAAAAATTGGTTAAACTTTAAATATCTGCAAAAAATAAAGAACATTTGCAACCTGTTTGACTTTTTAGAAATTAATGAAGAAAAGAAATGCATTCAAATGCAAAAAAAAAAAAAAGTAAATAGGGCTAAAACAAAAATAGCGCATTTGTTTAATAAAAAGAGTAATATAAGGAATTAATGATCTGAAAAACTGAACTCATTAGGCATAAAGAAGTTTCAATTAACATATAAAGCCCATTGAAATAGTTGATTTATTTCATTAGTAAGATAGCAAGTTTTAAATTTTTGAAGGAAAAATTGGGATATTTAAAATATTTACACTAAAATATAGAAGAATGCAAACTATGCTGTCAATATGAGTGATCTGGGTGGAGAGGAAAGAATGTTGATGCAGGAAAGAAGAAGCCAAATAAAAAGGGAAAAAAGGGTGACTAATGGGGGTGTGTGTGTGTGTGTGTGTGTGTGTATCTGTATGTGCCTGTATATAACATATGTGTGTTTATATGTTTACACTGTCCTTCTATATCCATTAGGGATTGGATCCAGGACCCACACCTGGGATACCAAAATCTGAAGATGCTCAATCCCTAAGTCTCTTATATAAAATGGCATAATATTTGCCATTCTCCATATATATGTTAGGAGAAGGAAATGGCAACCCACTCCAGTATTCTTGACTGGAGACTCCCATGGACAGTCCTCTGGCGGGCTACAGTCCATGGGGTCACAGAGTTGGACACAACTGAGTGACTGACAACAACAACATATATATGTTAAGTCACCTCTAGATTAGTAACGCTATGTAAAATACTGAAATACAACATAGATAGTTGCCTGTGTGTGTGCGTAAAATTCAAGTTTTGCTTTTTGGAAATTTCTGGATTTTTTCAAGTGTTTTATATCTGTAGTGGGTTGGATCCAGGGATGCAGAATCTGTGAGTATGGAGGGCCGACTATATACATATATACGTATATATTCGTATAAGTGTGTGTGTATATGTAAGGGAATAAGGAAGAAGGATTGAAAGAGTTGGCTAAAAACTTGGAAAGAATCAAGTTTGATTTCTATCTCATATAAAAGACATTTTAAAAAGTTCCCCCACATCTTTTTGACCTCAACATTTCATTTCTAAGGAAATAATCAGAGACGCAAATGAATATTTATTACAAGGATATTTATTTTAGTCTTATCTATCCTAATAAAAACTAGAAATAAAATAAACATACAACATGATGGCTTACAGTTAAATAAAATACTATATTTACCTCTAGATGACAGATTACTACCCAGCCAATAAAAAATCTTGATTTAAACATTATTCAAGTCCATGGGGAAGTGCTGACCACATGAGTGTTTAAAATAGAGCTCAAAACTCTACCTACTGTCGTTCCAATTTTAGTTTAAAAATCTATACATTGAAATATAAGAAAAGAACCCATATGGGAAAAGAATCTAAACAGAGACGTATAACTGAGTCACTTTGCTGTACAGGAGCAACTAACACAATGTTATCAATCAGCTATTACAAAATTTTTAAAAATAAATCTAGGAAAAGAGGGGATCACATCTAACAAGATGTTGTGTTTAAGAGGCGAATTCAAAATTATCTGTTTCTTCTATACATATAATATATACATACATTCTTTCTTCACAAAACTACAGAGGCTGTGTGCTCTTTTTTTTTAATTCTCAAAGAGAACTGAAGGCTAATTATGAAAAAAAGAAAAGGAAAATAAGCCAGGCAGAGTTCCTTTAGTTTGCAAGGAAAACTCTCTTCACTGAGGCTTTTCAGTTAAAGTCCCCATGACTCATGTCTGGGGACTTTGGGACTAAAATTATGTCCTGGATTTCATGTGGCAGAGAAACTTCATTTGTTTTCTCTTGGAGTTGAATAATCCCAACTCAGATTTCATCTATTATAACACCTTGGAGTTTCTGATTAAGCAATTATTTCTCATCTTATTCTTGCCTTTGCCTTACTAAATTTTCATCCAGTGCCTTGAATCAGCAGCTTCTGCTCTTCTGTGTCCTGCTCACATCATTCCAGCTTTCTCCATTAAATGGCACTGCCATTTAAAAATTTTATTTTTATGTTATGCTCTTTGGAAGGCTCAGAACATTTTGTATAGGAGCAATTAAAAAATAAAGGTCCACATTCCCCCTTGGGTAATAAATCATTCACAGACTAATGTTTTCCTTTTAAATGAGTTCATTGGCTAGGTTTAATATCTCACATTCAGCTTCTGCTTTATGAAGGCTTAACTGCATGTGTGTCATAAATGGCGTTTATAATTTATACTGAAGTTATTTCTGGGAAAATTTAGGATAGCTTATGATAAAATATGCATGCATTTATTTATACACACACATGTACTCAAAAGAATATGCTTTTTCCTTGGGAGTGATATCACCACCAATGGGATAAAAATTGGGGCTTTGTGCTTGGGGGGAGGTCAAAAGATCTTAGATACTATAATCTGTGGCCCTCCAAAGCTCCCCTCTGTCCAACACAGTCTTATTCTTTAGTATTTAATTTCTCTCATTACAAGGAATTTAAGTTTAAATGAATATAATCAATAAATATTTAATTAAAATTTAAGTTCAATGTATTTTTCCCCTTCAGTGTGGGCAAAAATGGAAAAAGACTACTGTAATGGAATAACAAGATGAGAAAAGAAAAATGAAAGCTAGGTGACACAGATGGAGATGTATATAGTCATGACCTTCAGGCAATGGGACATTAAAAAGTGCAGGATAAGGGATGGACAAAACTGTAATGTACCCCCATGTTCATAGCAGCCTAGACGTGGACACAACCTAAATGCCCATTGACAGAGGCGTGGATAAGGAAGATGTGGTACTATACTCACTGGAATGTTACCCAGCCATCAAAAAGAATGAAATAATGCCATTTGCAACAACATGGATACATCTAAGGATTATCATTCTAAGTGAAGTCAGTCAGGCAGAGAAAGACAAATACCTTATGATATCATTTATATGTGGAATCTAAAACAGGACACAAAAGAACTTGTCTACGAAACAGCAATAGACTCCCAGACATAGAGATCAGACAGAGGGGGCTGAGGGAGGAAATGGAGTGGGAGTTTGGGATTAGCATATGCAAACTATTATACACAAGATGGATAAACAAGAAGGTCCTAGTGTATAGCACAGGGAACGATAGTCAATATCCTATAATAAACCATAATAGAAAAAATATTTAAACTAATGTAAAAAATATACAGAACAGGAGACGCAGGTGGGGTAGGATGCTGGAGAACCTGGAGTCCTGTTTTTCTTGTTCACATAAGAGCATGGACTGGCCCTTTGACCTGCCCATGGAATCCACGTTCTATCTGCCTCTGTGATGTTTTACCCACTGATCACACAGATGTGTGAATCCCAAGCTGTGATTTCTTAAGCATGCTCTGTCCACAGTATAATATCCTTCATGTGCCGGGAGAAATATCAATAACTTCAGATATGCAGATGACACCACCCTTATGGCAGAAAGTGAAGAGGAACTCAAAAGCCTCTTGATGAAAGTGAAAGTGGAGAGTGAAAAAGTTGGCTTAAAGCTCAACATTCAGAAAACAAAGATCATGGCATCCAGTCCCACCACTTCATGGGAAATAGATGGGGAAACAGTGCAAACAGTGTCAGACTTTATTTTTCTGGGCTCCAAAATCACTACAGATGGTGACTGCAGCCATGAAATTAAAGACGCTTACTCCTTGGAAGGAAAGTTATGACCAACCTGGATAGCACATTCAAAAGCAGAGACATTACTTTGCCAACAAAGGTCCGGCTAGTCAAGGCTATGGTTTTTCCAGTGGTCATGTATGGATGTGAGAGTTGGACTGTGAAGAAGGCTGAGCACCGAAGAATTGATGCTTTTGAACTGTGGTGTTGGAGAAGACTCTTGAGAGTCCCTTGGACTGCAAGGAGATCCAACCAGTCCATTCTGAAGGACATCAGCCCTGGGATTTCTTTGGAGGGAATGATGCTAAAGCTGAAACTCCAGTACTTTGGCCACCTCATGCAAAGAGTTGACTCATTGGAAAAGATTCTGATGCTGGGAGGGATTGGGGGCAAGAGGAGAAGGGGACGACAGAGGATGAGATGGCTGGATGGCATCACTGACTCGATGGATGTGAGTCTGAGTGAACTCTGGGAGTTGGTGATGGACAGGAAGGCCTGGTGTGCTACGATTCATGGGGTCGCAAAGAGTCAGACACGACTGAGCAACTGAACTGAACTGAACTGAACTGAAAGGGGTGACAATTATCATTTTATTCTGGGAGTTAAGTAAGGAATCAGTTATATTTCCACCCAGAAAGTTATTCCTGAGAGATTGAGAAGGAATCAGTCACAGTTGCGGATGGGCCAGAAATGACAGAGATTATTGATGCCATAGGAGAAATCAGCATCTTTGTGTTTGAGACTGTTTAACCCTTTTTCCATATCTCTGTCTTTTCTTCTTTTTTTTCTGCATAAAGTACAACATGATTATATCTTCATACACAACCAAAATACAAAACATCATAGTAAATTGATGGCAATAAACCATGGCATTTCATTTGCATGGCATGACAAATGGTTCATAGCCTTAGTCATAAATGAGTTCTTAGAAACCAGTAGCAAGGATTTCTCTCGTGGTTCAGTGGTTAAGACTGCAATTTTCCACTGAAGGGGGCATGGGTTCAATTCTTGGTTGGGGAACTAAGATTCCTACATGCCACAGGGCACAACTGAAAAAAGAAACCAGTAACAAAGACACTGATATTCCAAAAGAAATGAAAAAGAAAATGAAATAACATAAATGACTAGTAAAGATTAAACATATAAGAAGATGACTGAGCTGAACAATAGCAGAAGAAAAGCAATTTCTGTGTAATATCATATTACCAAAGATTAAAAATCTAACATTTGTACAGTTTTAGGAAACAGATCCATATAAACAAATGCTGGGGGACAAGACTGATGAGGTCACATCTATATAGTCACATCTATATAGAGGGAATTATATAATTTAGACTCAAAACATAAACTTTGGACATTCTTATCTTGGCAGCTCCCACTCATTAGACTATGATAACTCTTTCCTTTTTTTATTGAGATGTTATCAGCATACAACATTATATTAATTTCAGGTTATAATATCACGATTCAAATGTGTATGTATTGCAAAATGATCACCACAGTAAGTCTAGTTAATATCCATCACCTTGGTTAAAATATTTTTTTCTTATGATGAGAACTTTTAAAACTGGCTCTCTTAACTTCCAAATATGCAATAGAGTATTATTAACTACTCACCATGCTCTACATCACATCCCCAGGCCTTATTTATTATATAACTGGAAGTTTGTACCTTTTGACCCCTGGACCCATTTCATTCCTGCATGCCCCCCACCCCACAACCTTGCCCTTGGCAACCACCAATCTGTTCTTTGTATTTATGAGTTGAGTTTGAGTTTTATCTCATTTTTCTGAATAATAAATTTAAACGATTATAATGTCTTTATGATATTGTAAATCTAAAGGTTAATGGAACATTTTTCCATTCCCCAAAGCTATTTCAGTGGTGAACAAGACCTCAGCAGATTCCCAGAGAGGGGTGAACTATTTATGTTTTGATCTTTATCCCTCAGTGAGACATAAACTTTTTAAAAAGCAAGCTTGGCTCTCAGTGAGAGGTGATACAGCTCCCTCTAGACAACTATTTTTTTCTTCCAAACAACATGGCCACATAGCAACATCTGAGGATTTGTAAATAGAAGCCTTCATGATGCTCCTTAAAATGCTTAATTTGCCAAAGCAAAACTACTCTTTACAACATTGAAAAATAAGTACAAATATATCTGTCGAGAGGGTTGTATATGCAGTTAGAACATGAATTCTTGAAACCACTTCCATCTATTAATACATAATCAGAATGACTTGAAATACGTAAGACAAGACATTTACTGCCAATATCATACCCTCTGAGCTGGACTGCTGTGTGACTGAGTCTTCCTAGACAGACTCTTCCCGCATATCCTCTGCTTTAGCTCCTCTCTGAAGTACTTAGATAATAGTATCTGATGCACATTTTTTGAATTACTTTACAGATGTGAAACCCCCCACAACATAGAAGATGTTAACTGCCTGATGAGCATGAGCGCATAGTCTCCTGGAGCATAAGGATCCCTGATGTTGACCCCTGTGTTGACCCCTGTGACACTGCCTTATGACCTCACCATCAACCAATCAGAGAATCGTGCGTGACCTGATCTCATACCCTGCAACCCTGCTGCCTCATGCTCAGGCTGTTCAGTCGTGTCTGACTCTGTGAACCCCATGAACTGTAGCCTGCCAGGCTGCTCTGTCCATGACATTTTCCAGGCAAGAATGGGTTGCCATTTCCTCCTTCAGGGGCTCTTCCCAACCCAGGGATCAAACCCAAGTTTCTTGTGTCTCCTGTATTGGCAGGCAGATTCTTTACCACTATGCCACCTAGGAAGCCTTTAAAATGCTTTGCTGAAACCTCTCGAGAAATTCTGGGCTTTTTCCACACAAGTCACTTGTCTCATTGCTTGGTCCTGCAATAAACCTTCCTCTGCTCCAAACTCTGACATTTTGTTATTGATTGATCCCCCTGTATGTTGGACATGTGAACTTGCATTTGGTAACAGTTTAATGCCTGTGAACTCTGCCTTATGTTGTATAAAACTTCACAATAGTAGAGTGTGTCCACCTGGGCTTGGAGTCTGGAAAGAGAAACACCAATTTCCAGATCACCATGCATTTGGCTCTCTTGTTTATCCAGACATTGATCTGCTCTTTTTGTAGAAGTTGCATAAGTATGAAGGTGGTAGGCATAACCAAGGCAATAAGAGACAGGTTAAAAAAAAAAAACAACTGAAAGTTAAGTACAGAAGTAAGAACATACACTTCTGATTCAATGGGCATGAGTTCGAGCAGGCTCCAGAAGATGGTGAGGGACAGGGGAGCCTGGCGTGCTACAGTCCATGGGTTCCAAAGGGTCAGACACGACTGAGTGACTGAACAACAAAAGAACATGTATACATAGGACATTTAAGTATTGCTGCAATCAAGCCTGATTTTCCAAAGTCACTCTGGGTTCTCACAGCACTTGCAGAGCCCAGACAAAGGCACCAATAGAAGCTACATTCCAGGTGACTAGAACATTAAGAATGAAGTCAGCAAATTAGGGACTCCCAGGTTGCTCAGTGATAAAGAACCCACCTGCCAATGCAGGAGAGGTAAGAGATGAGGGATCGATTCCTGGGTCAGGAAGATCCCTTGGAAGAGGGCATGGCAACCCACTCCAATATTCTTGCCTGGAGAATCCCATGGACAGAGGAGCCTGGTGGGCTACAGTCCATGGGGTCACAAGAGTCAGACATGACTGAGCATGCACACACAACACAGCAAACTTCCCTAAAAGACATTTCCTCATTCTGCAGCACCACATACACCTTCACAGTGATCTGAAGATCAGGCGGGTCCTGAGGATGCTCGGTGTCCTGGGCTAGAAGATGACGGGTGGGGAAAACTGGCCCCATCCTGCACCTTTCTCTTCCCACCTTTCGTCCCACTCAGCCCTACCAGGTCCTTACATGGAGATGTGGACTCACTGCCATGTTCCATCAGCATCCTCTCGCAAAGACTTGCCCCTGGGCCTGGGCACGTGTAGGGGTGCACATGAGTGATGCAGTGCCCTTTCGGGATGGTGGACCCAGGATACAGACCCTTGCAGGTACCATCACCCCTATGGGATAGGGACACTGTGCAGAGAATTTCTAAGTTTTAAATACATAGAACATATTCTGGGTAGGGGATGGCATGGGGTCCCAGAGGGCAAGCCTCACTGGCCCTGCAGACTTCTAATTCCGTAGAAGAGACATGATCAGAGTGAAAGGGCTTCTATACTTTAAGGCCCAGGTTAGGGGCTCCTCTTACCTGGACCTAAAGGTGGCCTCAGAGACCAACAAAGATTCTGCAGTCTACCCTATGTAGACCTTGTAAACACAGAGACAAAAGATGAGTGGGAAGTGGCACCTAATTCATTAAAAAGCCCCAGAAGGCAGAAAAGACTAGCAGTCAGAAGTAAGAGCTGGTAACAGCATAGGCTTTCTTAAATGCTGCATGCGGGTTTCTCCCAGAGGATCAGGAATGAAAAGCGGATCCTCAACCACCCTTTTAGAAAGAGCAGATGGAGTCCAGCACTAGGAAGTTGTTCTATAAAAGCCAGGAAGACGCTGGGAATTCCCTGGTATCCAGTGGTTAGGATTCTTGGCTCTCACTGCCAAGGGCATGGGTTCAATCCCTGGTGAGGAAATTAAGACCCCATAAACCATCGGGCATGGTCAAAAAAAAAGGTGCTGGGTAGACACTGAATCTAAAGATGAAGCAGTGACTCACGTACAAATGTGAGAGATATTCACTAAGGCCCTTCTGTGTGCTTGGCAGTGTCTTGGCTGTTGACAAAACCTAGGTGAGCAAGACAGGCAAGTTTCCTGCTCTCAGTTTAGTTCAGTTCACTTCAGTCGCTCAGTCGTGTTCGACTCTTTGTGACCCCATGAATCGCAGCACGCCAGGCCTCCCTGTCCATCACCAACTCCCGGAGTTCACCCAGATTCATGTCCATCGAGTTGGTGATGCCTTCCAGCCATCTCATCCTCTGTGGTCCTCTTCTCTTCCTGCCCCCAATCCCTCCCAGCATCAGAGTCTTCTCCAATGAGTCAACTCTTCACATCAGGTGGCCAAAGTACTGGAGTTTCAGCTTTAGCATCAGTCCTTCCAATGAAAACCCGGGACTGATCTCCTTTAGAATGGACTGATTGGATCTCTTTGCAGTCCAAGGGACTCTCAAGAGTCTTCTCCAACACTACAGTTCAAAAGCATCAATTCGTCGGCGCTCAGCTTTCTTCACAGTCGAACTCTCACATCCATACGTGACCACAGGAAAAACCATAGCCTTGACTAGATGAACCTTTGTTGGCAAGGTAATGTCTCTGCTTTTGAATATGCTATCTAGGGTGGTCATAACTCTCCTTCCAAGGAGTAAGCGCCTTTTAATTTCATGGCTGCATCACCATCTGCAGGGATTTGGGAGCTGCTGGTGCCTAAATTCCAGTGGGAGAGAAGAACACAGGAATAAAGGGATCCACTCCTGTCTGTAGCAGATTGCCTGAGGAAAATGGAATGGGGATTCATACGAGTGAAGTTAGTCAGAAAGAGAAAGACAAATATATTAATATGTTTATGTGGAATCTAGAAAAGTGGTGAAGATGATCTTGTTTGCAAAGCAGAAGTAGAACACAGATATAGAGAACGAACATATGGACACCAAAGGGGAAAGGAGGATGGGAGGAATTGGGAGATGGGGACAGACACATACAGTATTGATACTATATGTATGTAAATATATATATGTATGTAAAAATATATATGTATGTACATATATATATATGTAAAATAGATAACTGACGAGAACCTACTGTGTAGCACAGGGAACTCTACTCAGTGCTCTGTGGTGACCTACGGGAAGGAAATCCAGAAGAGAGGGGATGTATGTGTACATACAGCTGATTCACTTTGCTGTACAGCAGAAACTAACACAACACTGTAAAGCAGCTACACTCCAATGAAAATTAATTTTAAAAAGAAAGAAAGAAAAGCGAATGAGGAGGCTATGTATATGTGTGTGTGTGTGAGAGTGTGTGTTGATGGGTGTGTGGAGGGGTGGCTGCCTCAGCTAGAGGGTCAGAGATGACCACAGTGACAAAGCCAGAGAGCTCAGTGACCACTAGTGACATATGCTGCCAAAGGGGCGGTTGGACTCTCGGGCAGATCTGCTCTCCTATGGGGTGATGCTGAGTCTGAGAGGCACAGAGGTTCTATTTTTCATGGAAACTCCAGTGGCCCTCTAATCAGTCACATGTCCTGGGATAAATCCATGCATCTCTCCCTGCCTCATTAACGGATTTATGAATTGTTGTGAGCCCTAAATAGGATCGAGAAACAAAGTAAAGAAGCCCGGTGCACGATGCCAGTGTAGACAGCAGTCAGTACTACACCATGAGAATTCCCCATAGTTCTGATACACCTTGATTGCCAATGCTTTTCTCACACAGAGTGTGATGAGGCTCAGTTCCTGGAGAAGTGAGCACAGCTGTAAGATGAAGGATGCAAGTTTGTTGGATGGAGAATGTCCACTGAGGCCGCCAGATGACAAGCACTGTGATGATGGCAGTCGGTGCGGGAGGGGGTCAGGGAGAGGGCGTGAAAACACAGCCTGGCAGTTCATGCGGAGTTTTGCAAGCAAATAGTACTTGGCTGGCTTAGGGTCCTGAGAGTCACCCCGGGCTCTGCCACAAGCTGGCTGTGCCACCTTGGGCACATCTTCATCTCCGTGGGCAATGGTTTTCTCATACATTTTTATTTTGTAATCACTTTCAGAATAAAAGAATGAATGGAATCTATTCTCATTTGAATACCACAAGGATAAAGGATCTTGTTAAAAGTTAAAGATCCTGATTCAGAAGATCTAAGGTGGGGACAAGGAAACTGTATTTTTACTAAGCACCCAGATAGTTCTCAGATGTGGTCTTCTGAGCCCAGTTTGAAAAACATGGAGCTGGATGACAATCTTGGGTCTTGGGTAACCACTTTGTGAAAATCGAACCCAGATTTGACTCAAGAGTCTGCTTATATTATAGGATCAGATGACCCATACAGGTGAGCAGGCTTGAGATCAATTTCTCTAACTCCCACACAGGCTAGATGGTTGACTGGATAGATGAATATTTGCAAACTGCTTTGGGTACCTCAAGAAGGGTGTTGTCTCCACATGGAAATAGGTAAATGGGTGTTTGCTAGAGCTCTGAGGTCCCCAGAGGATATGGGAGCTGTGGAAAATCAGCGTTGTGTTGTGTATTATAATTTTTCAACTTGGAGGAAAGCAAACCCTGATGCTTCTGTCGGGCTCCTGGGAATCTGATCTCTCAGTCAGGGTAGGAAGAGACAGCTTCTATCCAGCTCATACTCTCAAAAATGATAATATTGGCTCTGGGAGCAACGGTTTTGGTAAATATGCTTCTCTGCCTCTAATTCAAATGATCCTTTCTGTGTAAAAACAAAATAAACAGAAACAGAAACAAAAGACATAGCACAAGCAGCCAGGCTATCTGGTGTTACTAGGTTCTGAGCTATTGCTTAGTGGTTACCTGACTTGGGCTTTGGGAGACTTAGTTTTTTCATTTACAGCAAGATAACCCCTTTCTGGGCTTCCCCAGTGACTCAGCAGTAAAGAATCTGCCTGCCGATGCAGGAGATACAGGTTTGATCCTTGGGTTGGGAAGATCCCCTGGAGGAGGACATGGCAAGCCACTCCAGTGTTCTTGCCTGGAAAATTCCACGGACAGAGGAATCTGGAGGGCTACAGTCCAAAGGGTTGCAACAATTGTGCGACTGAGTATGTACGCACACACCCCCTTCTACTAATTTGTGGATGGGAGAGATAATGGCTATGGAACCACACTGGACGTGATGGAGGTTTTCACCCACTTTGTATCATCCTAACTAACAGCAGCTCTCCATACTGAATCTGTGAGGTTGCTCAGAAGCTGTCAAATATTCAAGGATGCTGGAAGAGTTTAGGATGGCTGCAAGTGAGGGCAGGGTGGGGGGTCATCAGAGGAATACATTGTGGCCAAAGCAATCATGCGGAGGAAGGGGAGCAGAGACTGTGATTATTCCGCCAACAACAGAGGCTATCATCAGACCAGGGTTTCTGAATTGACTCATACCACAGGGTGTAAAGAAGAAAAGAAACACTGGAGGCAGACGTGTGAAATCTCACCAGATGCTGAGCGGGACCAGGAAAACCAAAGATGAGACCCGGGCACAGGGCAGAGGCAGTGTGGTCCCTGCAGTCCTGTACACTCACAGTCATTTCCCCAGTCCGATTTCATTTCCTTGTTGATCTCATTGACTTTCCTTCCATTTGGTTCTCTTCCATTTATCGTTTGTTCTGGTTGAAGCTGCCTCAGGAGCTGCTCCACATGACTTCATCATCCTTCACTTTTTTTTTTTTTTAAGATTTTTTGACGTGGACCATTTTAAAAGTCTTTGTTGATTTTGTTACAATACAGTTTCTGTTTTATTATTTTTGAGGCTGTGAGGCATTTGATTCCCCTACCAGGGATTGAATCTGAACCCCTTGAATTGAAAGGTGAAGTCTTAATCCCTGGACCTCCAGGAAAGTCCAGAGCCCCTCATCCTTTCAGTTCAGTTCAGTCACTCAGTCATGTCCGACTCTTTGCGACCCCATGAATCACAGCATGCCAGGCCTCCCTGTCCATCACCATCTCCCAGAGTTCACTCAAACTCATGTCCCTCGAGTCGGTGATGCCATCCAGCTATCTCATCCTCTGTCATCCCCTTTTCCTCCTGCCCCCAATCCCTCCCAGCGTCAGAGTCTTTTCCAATGAGTCAACTCTTCACATGAGGTGGCCAAAGTATTGGAGTTTCAGCTTTAGCCTCATTCCTTCCAAAGAACACCCAGGGCTGATGTCCTTTAGAATGGAATGGTTGGATCTCCTTACAGTCCAAGGGACTCTCAAGAGTCTTCTCCAACACCACAGTTCAAAAGCATCAATTCTTTGGCGCTCAGCTTTCTTCACTATCCAACTCTCAAATCCATACATGACCACTGGAAAAACCATAGCCTTGACTAGACGAACCTTTGTTGGCAAAGTTATGTCTCTGTTTTTCAATATGCTATCTAGGGTGGTCATAACTTTCCTTCCAAGGAGTAAGCGTCTTTTAATTTCATGGCTGCAGTCACCATCTGCAGTGATTTTGGAGCCCAAAAAGATAAAGTCTGACACTGTTTCCACTGGTTCCCCATCTATTTCCCATGAAGTGGTGGGACCGGATGCCATGATCTTCGTTTTCTGAATGTTGAGCTTTAAGCCAACTTTTTCACTCTCCTCTTTCACTTTCATCAAGAGGCTCTTTAGTTCCTCTTCACTTTCTGCCATAAGGGTGGTGTCATCTGCATATCTGAGGTTATTGATATTTCTCCCAGCAATCTTGATTCCAGCTTGTGCTTCTTCCAGCCCAGCGTTTCTCATGATGTACTCTGCATATAAGTTAAATAAGCAGGGTGACAATATACAGCCTTGATGTACTCCTTTTCCTATTTGGAACCAGTCTGTTGTTCCATGTCCAGTTCAGTTCTAACCTCATCCTTTAAGCCCTCAGTATTAACTCTGCCTCTAAGCTGATGATTTCCACTTGGAATTTTCTAAATCACTAAGATCACTTGATACAGGCTCCTATTGCAGTCTGCTTTCCACCAGTTTCTCTCTGTTCCAGAAACACTCTGGCTTCCACCCAAACCTAACCTTGAACCTGTCTTCTCCATCTCATCCTCATCGCTGTGACATTTCCCCATCTTTATACTGTAAGGTGTCCTTTTTCTACTTCTGCCCTGCATCCCTCCTCCTCTGCATCTTCAGCCTGGCACCGTCTCCCCTGATTCCCAGAACTGCATTGCCCCCTGAGGACCACATTAGATGAACCAGCATCTCCTCAAATTCAATTCTGAGCTCATACACAAATCCTCCTGCTAAAAAAAAAAAAAGAAAGAAAAGCCTCCTAGAGTCTTTCTTCATATACTGTTTGTTTATTTGGCTGGGTCTGGTCTTAGTTGTAGCATGGAGGCTCTCTAGTTGCAGCTTAGTTGCTCCGAGACATGTGGGATCTTAGTCCCCCAACCAGGGATCTTAGTTCCCCAACCCAAACCTGCGTCCCCTGCATGTGCGGCAGATTCTTAACCACTGCACCACAAGGGAGATTCCTCACTAGGTTCTTGTATGGCTCTTTCTTCATTTCCTTTTATCATCCAGACTTTGAACCATCTTTTACAACTTTTTAATCATTCCTCACCTCTAAAAAGCCAACAATTGGGATTTTTTTCTTTGTCTTAAGAAAATTTAATTAATGGGTAAAGAATTTAGATATAATGGTTATTAATCAGTATCAGGCCCATTTGGTATATTCACACAAATTCTACACTAAAGATCTTAATTCTGATTTTAATGTTTATTAGAGTGCTAAATCTTACCTATCACATTTCTTTGATAAAAACATCTAAATAAAATTTTTAATATTTTGAAAGAATAAATTAAGAAATATTTCAATGTAATTAAGATTAATTAATTGTTTAAACATTTTAAATTTCCCTACTTTGACTGTCTCTATGAAGTTCTGGAGATTCCTTAAACCACTATCACTTTTCACACCAACTACAAATTTGGGAATTCTCAAGACCATAGTCAGATTCAGTCATTCACTATACAAGTTCTTGCAGAACTCAGACAAGCCATTATACTTACGGTTGTAGTTGAACAACAAAACAGGTTAACATCATGCATCAAAGGTGCATGTAGGGCAGGATCCTAGAGGTCCGTTGAAGCTTGGAGCTTTCAGTTGTCTTCTCAAAAATTTGGACTTTTGTTTTAAGACATTAGCCAACTGTGAACTTATAAGAGTTGCATCTCAGATACTCAACACACTCAAAAAGATGGAACATTTAGGTCTAACTGGGGGACTCATCTTCTGCCCAAGCCAGCCCTTGCATGCCTATGGCAACGATTTTCTGCCCAGAAAAGCATAGGACTGGTCTCACCCCTCCCTCTCTTGCTGGTGTGAGGCTGGTATAGATGAACAGGGGTGTAGACACAACAGGGAGGCCATGCCCCGCCCCACGCAGCGTCAGAGAGAGAGCAAGGGCTTTGTGGACACAGCACTCCCCCAGCCCCTTTTGTATCCCCTGAGGTTTCTCCTAGTCTCTCCATTCATTTCTCAGGTCTGTTTTATATGCATGTTTTTTCTGTCATCTTCAGGGTTTAGATTCAGGGAAAACTGGCAGACTTAGTTTCCAATGATGTCCAGAAAAAATAAAATGATTAAGAAAGTAGAATATAGTGTAATAAATAAAAGTTTAAAAAATAGTTTTTGAAATTGTTAGAATGAAGAAAATTTAAAATAAATACTATTTCATATAATGAAATTAAAGTCAATATTATTTCTATAAAGAGAATTTGGGGGGCTGCTGCATAGCTTGGGGGACCTTAGTTCCCAAATCAGGAATTAAACCCAGGCCACCTGCTGTGGAAGCATGCAGTACTAACCACTGGAAGGCCAGAACATTCCCTATAATTTAAAAATAAAGGAGAAGAATAACCTCCAAGGTAGAATAGAAAAAAAGGAAATAATGAAATAAAATTTTAAATTTTTTTGTGTGTAGCAGAGTTTTATTAAAGTGAAAAAGGGACAGAGAAATCTTCTGACACAGACATCAGAAGGGGGACGGAGAGTGCCCCCCTTCTAGTCTTATCAAGGCCTTATATACTTTTTCCAGACCTACTCCCCCAACATACACCTTAAAATAACAAGATTAGAATAAGCAATAGAAAGCTCTTACCAGACCCACTTCCATAATAAACATTTTAAGATGACAGGATTAGTCAGAAGGTTCTTGTTAAGGAAAAACATGTCCTAGAGCAAGATACATTGTTATATTGACTAAAACAAAGCACTGTAGAAAAGAACCTTTGTCTTTTTCTCCTTGAGAGCCCCAGACCTCCTCCCCCTCCTCCTCCTCCTCCCCTCCCTCCTCCTCCCTCTCCTCCTCCTGGACTTCTTATCAACCTACCTAGAAATTGACTCTCTCATTCCCCCTTTTCTTTGAGAAGAATTATGTTGCCAAGGGAAAGGGGCATCATTTTCATTCCATAACTACTTCATGCTGTTGTGGGGCATCATCCCTAAATTGTTGAGACAACACATTCTCCTAACCCTCATATTGAGGGTCTCTGATCCAGGGGGCCCCAAGTAACAGTTGGAGGAGGCTGTGGCACTGAGAGGAGCTTGGACAGCCATTTGTAACTCAAAAGCTTTCAGAAGGTTAGAAACAAACCCTGCTTTACAGTTACAGATGTAAGGCAAAATGGACTGTAGCCTACCATGCTCCTCCATCCATGGGATTTTCCAGGCAAGAGTACTGGAGTGGGTTGCCATTTCCTTCTCCAGAGGACCTTCCTGACCCAGGGATCGAACCTGGGTCTCCTGCATTGTAGGCAGATGCTTTACCATCTGAGCCACAAGGGAAGTCCTAAAATAGGCATTAAACCAAGTTAAAACCTAATCAAAATTAAAAGTGACATTATGTCCATAGTTAAGGTACAATATGTTATACTAGTCCATCTTAGGATCATGAGATGTCATCTCAGAGTTGAAAAAAGTCCTTTCCTTGAAGTGGAGAAATCCACCATGGGAAGCCTTCAATTGATGAGGAGGGTAGTGTTCCGCAGACCCAGAAATTATGTCAATTGTGGAATGCGGCATAGGAATGAGCCCAGGACAGAAAGGCGTTGTCTTGAGGGTCAAACAACAGGCTCAGGACTTTTGGAGTCAGCAGAAGCAAGCCCACACAGATTCTTAGGCCTGTCTTGGTTCCTGGCTCAAACAGCAGCTTGTTTGACTCAAAGGCTGGGCCAGGAGTTAACCTCCCGATAATGCCTACTGAAAAGCTAAAAGCTTAGTCACATAGTTAATTTTAAGGCTTCAGGATCTATGACAATATCTGTGCACAGAAATGGTCTGTCATAGAGACAGTCCCTTCTTTTGCAGCGGGGACCGTTTGAGCCCTCATTAAAGCTATGGGTAGAACTGCAAACCAACTGTCTTGTGTTTCCTGAGTTAGCTTACATGGATGGCTTTTAATAATGTTGATAGGGTAACAGGCAGGAAGGCCAGGGGTCTCCAAACAGAGGAAATAGCCTGCAAGTGTCAGACATTTTTATCTCTCTTAAGCCGCAGGAGGAAACAAACTAGCGATACTTTTTTCCTTCTCTATACAAATTTAAAAGGGGGTTTCTTTTAAAATACTGTGTTGCCATAATGACACCTGGTTTCACCTAAAGTTAACTATTCTCAAACCTAGAGATAACCAATGCATTTCTCTTATGGAAATGTTTATCTTAAGCTATGCTAATGTACTATGCATTTATCCCAAACTCTGTCTTCAAGTCGTTTCTGCCTCTTGGCTCAGAACCTACTTGACAAACCAACATGTTATACTCAGATATTGTTCCCCTAATCTATGTAAACGAGACTATTTGTATGGTGATCTGCCCTTCTTCAAGATTCAAGTTTATCATTTTATGGCCCAGGATGAACCATTTGGTGCCAAGATTATCCCAAAATGCATCTTATGGGTGAGGGGCCTGGTGCCATTCTGAGTTTTAAGACATTCCTTTCTTTGATTAACAGACTGCTAGTGACTATATAACATCCAGCTGAAGACTAGCAGGGGGGTACTCTTTTTGCCCCCTTCTGATGCCTATGTCAGAAGCTTTCTCTGTCGCTTTTACACGTTAATAAAATTTTATGACACAAAAGCTCTGAGCGATCAAGCCTCGTCTCTGGCCCCAGATTGAATTCTTCTCCTCCAGGGGCCAAGAATCCCGGCATCTTTTTTCGTTCAACAACAACCTTTCAATGTCATTAGCCTTTTCAACTTTTTCTGAAGATTGGGGTCTCCAGGAACAGTGTAAGTGATATTCTATCCTAGAGCCTTTGAAGCCCCTTGAGTTACAGCAGATTCAAAGATGGAGCCATTGTCAGTCTGAACTTTAGAGTTTAAGATCCCACTTACATCATGAGAAGTCAGTACAGTAAGATTTTGTCCATTCATTAATCTCGAGCTTTAGTGAATACTACTTTTGATGTGAAAATAGGTGAGGATCATTGAGCTTGATAATGACAGCAACAACATTTTGTGCTTGACCCAGTGTTTTTCCATCAGCCCACATTTTAGGATTTACCTTTGGTTCAATTAATGGGAGAGAAAGAGCAGGCTCCATATTCGTGAAAATAGAGGTCTGGACCCTTCTCAGTGCATCCCTCCCCAGAAGGGGTGAGAGAGACGCCAGCATGATCAGAAACTCATGAGAAAACAGCACAGAGTTGCAGTCACAGTTAAAGGATGACTGAAACAATAGCGTTTGGCTCATCCTGACAGTCCCATTACGGTACTGGATCAGGAGGGAAGCGGGCCAGGGGCTTCAGTGAGCACAGAGAAAATTGCCCCAGGGTCCAAAAGAAAATAGATCGACTGGCCCCCCACAGTTATTAATACCCGTGATTCCTCAGGTGTAATTAGAATGGGAGCTTGTGTGGGGACCCCCAGGCACCTTCAGTCCAGATTGTCTTGAGAGTCTGACCCCTGGGGCCTACACCTCAGAGGGCAATCTCTTCTCCAGTGTGGTCCTTTGCACACCGGACCTGGAGCTGGGGGCGGCTCAGATGCCTGAGGGCAATCCCGCTTGAGATGCCCCTCCTTTCCACGGTAATAACAAGTCCATCTCTTTCCGCATGGGTTTCTCTGCGCATTTCTCCTCAGGCTGTTTCAGAGCAGATCTAACGGCCATTGTTGAGGCTTCCATCTTTTGGATGCCGCTTTTGGTTCTTTCCCCCCTCATTTTCCTCCTCATATTCTCTACTGTAATATACCATCTGAGCGAGTTGCAACATTTTTTTTTAAAGACTGATTTAGTCTAAACACCTGTTTTTCTAACTTACGGTAGATATCTGGAGCTGACTGAATAAGAAATCTATCTTTTAAGATAATTTCTCCCTCTGTAATTTCAGGATCAATGTCAGCAGACATGCGGAGAGCCTCCAGTAGTCTATAGTAGGAATTTACCAGGAGTTTCCTTTTCTCCCTGTTCTATGTCAGCCAACTTAGCGTGTAGTCTTATCACATGCTCACTTGAATCCTACAAGAATACATCCGGCAAAGTGGCTCTGTTATGGGAACTGTTTTGCTCCCAGTAGGAAGGAGGGCTATTTTGTGTTCCCTCTTTCTTCTTGTCTCATGTTCAAGCCGTTCATCTCCAAAAGTAGTAGCTTCCCCCCAAACTCAAGTTTTCAAGTCAGGAGTCAGTGTCTGTCCCAAGACACACATTTCATTTCACCCAGTAAGGTCATAAGGTAAAGTGAGTCCTATAAAGTCTTCTGGGTACTTTTTGGATCCTCTAAATAGTCTTGACCACAATTGGGACTGTTTGAATTTCTACCAAGACTGAGACAACCCCTCCTGGAAGGGTGCCCTGATTCTCAGCTGTTCAGCTGGGAGCCCCAGATACAGGGGCAAAGTAAGAGGACAGGAGGGAGCTGTAGGTTTCATCCCAAATCTGCACCCTTAGGACACAAGTCTCGCTTGTCTCACAGAGAGATAAAGACCAACACATATGGCACTTCTACCCGTGTCTCTTGTTTCCTACAGAACCGGTCTAGTTGTAAAACAGTAAGAATTGAGATCCTTCAACAGATCCATGTTCCCCATCTTCCAAAGGATTCTGTGGCCATTCAATATCACAGAAGAAGATCAGGCATGTCTTTTTAAACTCTGGGGATCAAACTTGTCCCAGCATTTAAAAAAAAAAAAAACAAAAAACATTTTAAAGAACTGGTTCTGGAACTGCTAGCTCCCATCTGTAAGAGAGAAAAAAGCAGCATCCATAGCCGTGGCTTCTTTCCACCGGAGGCGTCCCTCCCTGCTCTAGATGGGGGTGTAGACAGACTTTCCACCGAAGCTTTCTTTCCCTGGTTGAACTTGGTCTGTCCCTTACCAACACAGGTGCCTTACTTGTCCCTCCTGGGTCTACCACCGAGGTGCGGTGGAGATGCCCCAGGGGTAGACCTGATGGCATCCCAGATTGATGTCCACTTCCTCACCATTAAGACCTATGTCTGATTTTTGCCTCTCCTCTGATGCCACCCAGGGTCAAACAGAGTAGCTTTCCCGAAATGTTTCCCAAGCTAGGACTACTAGGGGAAGCATCCATGTTCCATGTGCCTGAGCACATTCCCACATACAGTCCTGACCGCAATGCTGCTGCTACCGCAATAGAAGCATTGAATTATAAAGAGACAAACAAAACACCCAAGATGTCGCTTCTGAGTGTCGCCACACCAATATATGTGATAGCAAAAGAGGTAGTGGAGGGTTGGCCAGCAAGGAAAAAGTGATTTTTGTCCTCAAGCTACTGGGGCCAATCCTTTCAGTTCATTTCCACAGCTTCCACAAAAGAAATATCTAAGGAGTTGAGACAGAAACCATCAGAGAGCCTTCTCTGGTCTGCTAAGGGCTAGTGCTACCAAAGGAAGAAGCCCATTGCATTTCCAATCTGACCAGATCCTGCAATTCCCGATCTGTGTCCTCAAAAACCTCATGGTCACCAGCCGTGCTTCTACCCACATAGGTAGGAGACACAGTCATGAGAAAGACTCACTTTCAGGTCTCTGGCCCCTGAGGCAGGCAGCCAAGAGACTGACCTCTAGCCTGAGAGACGTTCCTGGAGCTAGATCTCTGCCTCACTCCCAAACATGCTCTTAGTAACTTTCTAGCAAGGCTTGCCTAGTCTAGCAAGGCTAAGCACTTCCATACATGGGGTTTAACTAAAAATACAAAATAACAGCATAGATCACAAGTCCCTTGAAAGTCTATGATCCAACAGATTAGGTTAGTGGTTCTAATTTCCCAGGCAATTATAAAATGGTCAAAGAGACCAGGAAAAGCTGACTGAGAAGGGAAAGTTTGGTTCACACACTTTGCCCATTTCTGGTCACTCCCCTTGCAGGGACCTTGGGTGTCTTTTGGAGTTGACAGGTCGGTATAAACCCCCAACAAGGCTCCCATTTTGGGGGCTGCCTTCAGTCATCATGAGGCACTGTGAAACCACAGAGCAGGGCTCATCACTTGCTTCACACAGAGCATGCCATTCATTCACACAAGCACACCACGAGTTAGTAAAGTAAAGCAGAAAACGTGTATACTGAGAAAACAAAGAGGCTATAGCCCTGAATGTTCTTACCTTGTCCTGAAGATCCTGGATGAACCCCCAAGATAATAGCTTGTGGTGAATAATATCAGATTCGTGATCTCCAAAGAAGAAGATTTAGCTTGGGGACCAGGGACCAGGCTTGATCACTCAAGAGCTTTTGTGTAGCAGATTTTTATTACAGTGAAAAAGGACAGAGGAAGCTTCTGACATAGACATCAGAAGGGGGATGGAGAGTGCCCTGAAATAAAATCTTAAAAGAAATTTAAAATTTACAAATAAACTTTAAAAAGACAAAGGCAAAGAATGATAACCAAAAAGGCAAAAAAAATTTTTTTAATTGGAATTCAGGAAGATGAGAAAGATAGATGGTGAAGCTGGATAAAAATGAAATGCAGAATATACCAACCCAAATACCAACTCAAGGCCATGGAAGATTTATTGAACAAAAAAAATCATAGTAAAGTAAATACACAGAAAAACCATAAAAACACAAAATCCTTGGAAATGAGTATTTTAAATGTTTTATTAAACTGCAAGTACTTTATCACAGGAGGGATTCTAGGCATGGAAGACCTCAGGGGGAATGGTTCAGGAATGGAGTTGCCTAGGGAACCGTAATGTCTATAACGAGCTCTCTGCCTCTCCATCATGGGTCCAAATGAGATGTATTTTGTTACCAAGTAGCTAAAACATTAAGACTCTGGAGCTGGATGGCTGATATTCCAATCTTTGCTCTTCTGTTTAATAACTACGCTGCCTTGGGCAAATCATTTAGCTTTCTGTGCTTCCAATTCCTCAAATATGAAAAGGCTTAATAACAGCATTTATCTCACTGGGATCCCTTTAAGTATTAAATAGGTAATGTGCTTAGAACAATGCTTGACTTTCCATAAGGGCTTTATGAGGTAGTTGTTGCTAATTATGGGCCTCCAAGAAAATACTTAAAAATACATTTTTATTATGGGAAATTTCAAATATAAGCAAAAGTAGATAAAACAATATAATGAACCCCAAAGTGCATATCACTTAGCTTTGACAATTATCAATTCATGGCCAATTTTATTTTTTATCTTTTAAAGATTTATTTTGATATGGATCATTTTTTAAGTCTTTATTGAATATATTAAAATAGTATTTCTGTTTTTTGTTTTTTTTTGGTTTTTTGTTTGTTTGTTTGTTTGTTTTGGTTTGATTTTTTTTGGCCACAAGGTATGTGGAATCTTAGCTCCCTGTCCGGAGATTGAACCTGCAGCCTCTACGTTGGAAGATGAAGTTTTAACTATTGGATCACCAGGAAAGTCCTCCCCCCTGCTTTTTATGGTCAATCTTATTTATCTGTTCCCTAACAACTCTGTCTGAAATCTCCTTCAGATTATTTGCAATCAAATCCCAGATGTTATATTAGTTCATCTTTCAACATTTCAATGTATATCTCTAATAGATAAGATTTTTTTTTCTTAAAAGAGAACCTAACCACAATATCATTTTTGCACCTAGAAAACATTAACATTTCAAATAAATTACTTGATATATTTTGGAACTGAGTGCAAGCTCTTTAGAACACCAAGGGCTTGTATGAAGGCCAAAGCTTCATTATTATTCCCTTTAGAATTCAGCACAGAAAGCACTTACTCATGGTATCCTTGAACCGAAACTGATTTAAACTTTTTTCTTGTCTAACAATTTTGCCGTGCTTCATATTATACAATGACAGTAGTTTTGTTCTTTTGAAAGTGAAAAAGAACCAAAGATTTTTTCCTAAATCCTCCAGGAACACATTCTTCGAGGTATGTTTTAGGAGACCACTGATAACTGTACTTTTTCTCTTGAGTCATTCTGTTCTTAGCATTGTCAATTTTGCCAGTTGAATTCTTGAAGCTACGATTGCACGTTGTGTCGTCTACAAGGGAATTCTTCCTTTCTTTTTCATGTGAAAGACACATTTCAGTTCTAGAATGTTATTGTTATCTATTCCATATCCTTATTCCATATCCTCTTCCATATCATTAAAAGTGTAACAGAAGCAGAGGATATTAAGAAGAGGTGGCAAGAATACACAGAAGGACTATACAAAGAAGATCTTCATGACCCAGATAATCACAATGGTGTGATCACTCACCTAGAGCCAGACATCCTGGAATGCGAAGTCAAGTGGGTCTTAGGAAGCATCACTATAAACAAAGCTAGTAGAGGTGATGGAATTCCAGTTGAGCTATTTCAAATCCTAAAAGATGATGCTGTAAAAGAAAGTGTTGCACTCAATATGCCAGCAAATTTGGAAAACTCAGCAGTGGCCACAGGACTGGAGAAGGGCAGTTTTCATTTCAATCCCAAAGAAAGGCAATGACAAAGAATGCTCAGACTACCGCACAATTGCACTGAAACACTAGCAAAGTAATGCTCAAAATTCTCCAAGCCAGTCTTCAGCAGTATGTGAACTGTGAACTTCCAGATGTTCAAGCTGGATTTAGAAAAGGCAGAGGAACCAGAGATCAAATTAGCAATATCTGTTGTATCATTGAAAAGGCAAGAAATTTCCAGAAAAACATATATTTCTGCTTTATTGACTAAGCAAAAGCCTTTGACTGTGTTCAGTTCAGTCCAGTCGCTCAGTTGTGTCCGACTCTTTGCAACCCCATGAATTGCAGCACGCCAGGCCTCCCTGTCCATAACCAACTCCCAGAATTCGCCCAAACTCATGTCCATTGAGTCGGTGATGCCATCCAGCCATCTCATCCTCTGTTGTCCCTTTCTCCTCCTGCCCCCAATCCCTCCCAGCATCAGAGTCTTTTCCAGTGAGTCAATTCTTCGCATGAGGCGGCCAAAGTATTGGAGTTTCAGCTTTAGCATCATTCCTTCCAAAGAACACCCAGGACTGATCTCCTTTAGAATGCACTGGTTGGATCTCCCTGCAGTCCAAGGGACTCTCAAGAGTCTTCTCCAACACCACAGTTCAAAAGCATCAATTCTTTAGCGCTCAGCTTTCTTCACAGTGCAACTTTCACATCCATACATGACCACTGCAAAAACCATATCCTTAACTAGACGAACTTTTGTTGGCAAAGTAATGTCTGCTTTTGCATATGCTATCTAGGTTGGTCATAACTTTCCTTCCAAGCGGTATGCTAAGCCACTTCAGTCATGTCCGACTCTGTGTGACCCCATAGACAGCAGCCCACCAGGCTCCCCCATCCCTGGGATTCTCCAGGCAAGAACACTGGAGTGGGTTGCCATTTCCTTCTCCAATGCATGAAAGTGAAAAGTGAAAGTGAAGTCTCTCAGTCCTGTCCGACTCTTAGCGACCCCATGGATTGCAGCCTAACAGGCTCCTCGTCCATGGGATTTTCCAGGCAAGAGTACTGGAGTGGGGTGCCATTGCCTTCTCCTTCCAAGCGGTAAGTGTCTTTTAAGTTCATGGCTGCAATCACCATCTGCAGTGATTTTGGAGCCCCCCAAAATAAAGTCTGACATTGTTTCCACTGTTTGCCCATCTATTTTCCATGAAGTGATGGGACCAGATGTCATGATCTTAGTTTTCTAAATGTTGAGCTTTAAGCCAACTTTTTCACTCTCCTCTTTCACTTTCATAAAGGCTTTTTAGTTCCTCTTCATTTTATGCCATAAGGGTGGTGTCATCTGCATATCTGAGGTTATTGATATTTCTCCCAGCAATCTTGATTCCAGCTTGTGCTTCTTCCAGCCCAGCGTTTCTCATGATGTACTCTGCATATAAGTTACATAAGCAGGGTGACAATATACAGCCTTGGTGTACTCCTTTTCCTATTTGGAACCAGTCTGTTGTTCCATGTCCAGTTCTAACTGTGGCTTCCTGACCTGCATATAGGTTTCTCAAGAGGCAGGTCAGGTGGTCTGGTATTCTCATCTCTTTCAGAATTTTCCACAGTTTATTGTGATCCACACAGTCAAAGGCTTTGGCATAGTCAATAAAGCAGAAATAGATGTTTTTCTGGAACTCTCTTGCTTTTTCCATGATCCAGCAGATGTTGGCAATTTGATCTCTGGTTCCTCTGCCTTTTCTAAAACCAGCTTGAACTTCTGGAAGTTCAGAGTTAATGTATTGTTGAAGCTTGGCTTGGAGAATTTTGAGCATTACTTTACTAGCGTGTGAGAGGAGTGCAATTGTGCGGTAGTTTGAGCATAGTTTGGCATTGCCTTTCTTTGGGATTGGAATGAAAACTGACATTTTCCAGTCCTGTGGCCTCTGCTGAGTTTTCCAAATTTGCTGGCATATTGAGTGCAGCACTTTCACAGCATCATCTTTTAGGATTTGAAATAGCTCAACTGGAATTCCATTACCTCCATTGGCTTTGTTTGTAGTGATGCTTTCTAAGGCCCACTTGACTTCACATTCCAGGATGTCTGGCTGTAGGTGAGTGATCACACCATCATGATTATCTTGGTCGTGAAGATCTTTTTTGTACAGTTCTTCTGTGTGGATCACAACAAACTGTGGAAAATTCTTCAAGAGATGGGAATACTAGACCACCTGACCTGCCTCCTGAGAAATCTGTATGCAGGTTAAGAAGCAACAGTTAGAACTGGACATGGAACAACAGACTGGTTCCAAATAGGAAAAGGAGTACATCATATCGTATACGTATATTGTCATCCTGCTTATTTAACTTATATGCAGAGTACCTCATGGGAAATGCCAGGCTGGATGAAGCACAAGCTGCAATCAAAATTGCTTGGAGAAATATCAGTAACCTCAGATATGCAGATGACACCACCCTTATGGCAAAAAGTGAAGAATAACTAAAGAACCTCTTGATGAAAGTGAAAGAGGAGAGTGAAATAGCTGGCTTTAAAATCAACATTCAAAAAATAAATAAATAAGTAAAATCAACATTCAGAAAACTAAGATCATGGCATCAGGCCTCATCACTTCATGGCAAATAGATGGGGAAACAGTGGAAACAGTGACAGATTTTTTTTGGGGGGGGGAGCTCCAAAATCACTGCAGATGGTGACTGCAGCCATGAAATCAAAAGACACTGACTTTTTGGAAGAAAAGCCATAACCAACCTAAATAGCATATTAAAAAGCAGAAACATTACTTTGCCAACAAAGGTCCATCTAATCAAAGCTATGGTTTTTCCAGTAGTCATGTATGGATGTGAGAGTTGGACTGTGAAGAAAGCTAAGCACCAAAGAACTGATGCATTTCAACTGTGGCGTTGGAGAAGACTCTTGCGCGTCCCTTGGACTGCAAGGAGATCCAACCAGTCCATCCTAAAGGACATCAGTCCTGAATATTCATTGGAAGGACTGCTGCTGAAGATGAAACTCCAGTACTTTGGCCACCTGATATGAAGAACTAACTCATTTGAAAAGACACCTAAGCTGGGAAAGCGGTGATGGAAAGTCATCAGTGGTGACTCCCACTGATGAAGGCAGGAAGAGAAGGGGATGACAGAGGATGAGACGGTTGGATGGCATCACTGTCTCAAGGAACATGAGTGTGAGTAAACTCTGGAAGTTGGAGATGGAGAGGGAGACCTGGCGTGCTGCAGTCCATAGGGTTGCAGAGTTGGACACGACTGAGTGACTGAACTGAACTTGATTGAAAAGTGTATTAATACTATGACCTGAAAATCTTGTGTTACTGAAGGGAAGGAGGAAAGTATGAAAAATGTGCTACTCTCACACCTGTCCATGTTCTTCCCCAACTTTACCTAACCACCTTAGATGGCCAGTTAAAACATGGTAGAATCTTTGTTCTGCCTCTATTCCTAAGGCAAACCCAATATTGAAATCTGAACAGCATCTGGCTCTGTGTTGCCTTATCATGCTCAGACAGAATTCATTTAGTCTCTTGTTTTTCTGCAGTTCCCAGTGTGCTCACAGAGGTAACTTTCAAGAAAGATGTATAACCTGAACGATGATTAAGGTTTTACTTTATAATAATTAGTTCAGTTCTCTAAATTAGACTCTTTGACTTGGCCAGAAAATGAAGTTTGACATTAAGTTGTGATTTAGTCAATTCTCCTGAGAGTTGAGTCAACAATATTTGTCTCCAGGTGCAAATGGAGAAATTGAGGTGTAGCCTGCAAGCTTAGGGCATGCATTGCTCATGCATAGTAACACTATTACGTTTACATATTATTCCAGTAAATAAATTCTTAGATGACCAGTAGTTCATATGCCCCGGGTTAATAATAATAGGAACAGACTTACTAAGGAAAACCCAACTCAGGACTTTGCTGGCTGTCCAGCTGTTAGAGTCTGTGCTCCTACTGTACAAGGGCACAGTTTCGATCCCTTGTCCAGGAACTAAGATCCCACATGCCTGGTGGTGGGGCCAAAAAAGTAAAAAAACAAAACCAAGAAAAACACAAAAACCCAGTTCCATACAAGCAGCCCAAAATTGGAGTGCAGTTTTTTAAAGGATGTCCAAATGCACATTATAAGCATTCATCATAAGAGGATGATAATTAAGTTCAAGTCTTTGCTAGGGTTACATCTGATTAGAAGCTGTCATGTATTTCCTGGCTGAACTTTTGCATAATTGCTCTTAATTTCCCCTAATGAAAATGTGGAAATAGAAAATCATTGTGAAATGGCAAAAATGATCACCTTGCAATTCAATCCATCTGGTCATCAGTTTTAGGGACAAGATAATCAGGAGAATTTTACAGTGAGTGAGTACAGTGAGGGGATACAGTGAGTGAGTGAGTGAAAGTCGCTGAGTCATGTCCAACTCTTGCGACTGTATGGACTGTAGCCTGCCTGGCTCCTCTGTCCTTGGAATTCTCCAGGCAAGAATACTGGAGTGCATAGTTGTTCCCTTCTCCAGGGGATCTTCCCAACCCAGGGATTGAACCCAGGTTTCCCTCATTGCAGGCAGATTCTTTACTGTCTGAGCCACCAGGGAAGCCCAGGGTACAGTAGAGGTTCCCATATAATATATTGGTTGGCTAAAAAGATCTTGTGGAAAACCTGAATGGCTTTTTGGTCAACCCAATATTTCCTAGGCAGGCAGTCACACTCACTGAAGGATGACCTAGACCTGGGTCTAGGTCTAAATGTCCTTCCAGGGGTGCACAGATGACCTCTAGGGGAGACTTCTGCCATTGCATAGGAATGGGACACCTGTGTGAGAAGTTTAACTTTTATCAAACTTTCTCGTGATTAAAATTTACTTCTGGATATTCAACAATAGTAATGATAGGAATGGTGGCAGATTTCCTGAAGAAAATAAAACAGGGAGAGAAAAGCAGAAGGAGGAGGGCTGCTGTGTGTGTTTGTGTATCTATGTGCGTGTGTGTGTGTGTATCTGTGTGTGTGTGTGTGTAGGGATGGAGGCTTCAGCTAGAAGGTCAGAGGTGACCTCAGTGGCAAAGTCAAAGTGCTCAGTGATAACCAGTGACACATCCTGCTGATGGGGTGGTTGGGCTCTTGAGCAGATCCTGTCTCCTACGGAATGATGCTGAGTCTGAGATGCAGAGAGATTCCATTCTGCATGGATTCTGAGATGTATGTCTTAAACCACTTCCAAGAGTTCCCCTGCTAAGGGATTAAGCCCCCAAAGCCCACTGTGGAAACTGCTTTAATAATTCATACATATAGGCCATCTTCCCACTCCCATATCACCTACCCATCTCCCTAATGGTCTTCTCTGCATCTCTCAAGAAGCCTACTATACTTGAACTTGAATCCTTGTCTTAGGAGTTCACTTGTAGGGCAAACTGGACCAAAAGCAGCTGAGGCCTGACCTCAGTCCCTCAGCACTAGTAACAACTATCCTATTTTCTGGCCAGTCTCCTTAAATGAGGAATTTCCCATTAGAGTTTCCATTAGCTGATATAAACTACTCAATACAAAATAGATAAACAACAAAGACCTGCTGTATAGCACAGGGAGCTATATTCAATTTCCTGTAATAAAGCATAATGGAAAAGAAAATGAAAATGTATTTGAAACTAACACAACTATTTTTCAGTTAAAAAAGAGAGTTTCTGGAGATCTCAGTAGGTGCATAGAGACAGCTAAATCTCCAACAAGAAGCTATAGAGGCAAATTGGTTTTCCTGAGAGGTCCCTCAATTCTGAACATAGTTGGCCTCCAGCCTCCTGCTACACTCTGACTTCTGGGGAGTGCAATCCCTTTTGGTCCCTTTGCCTCATCAGAAGTGTCCTTTCCTGAGAGCTTTGGTTGCAGAGGAAAAAGCTGATGTTCCCTGGGTGGTGCTGCCTTTGCCTTCTGACTCAGGTCCATGGATGGTGTGTCTGAGGTTGCCTGGGGCTGTGGGTATGGTGGTCCCCAGATCTCAGAAGACTGTTTCCAGTGACTGTTCCTCTCTTTTATTGCTGTATCTTTCCACTGAGGCATCTAGGCTTTTCTTTCAGCAAAACCTAAAATCTCCTGCTCCCTGGACCATAGCTACTTTACCCAGGGTGGGCAATTATGCTATTAGAGACAAGAGAATTGTCTTGGACACAAAACATCTGAGTTTATGCTCTCATTCCAGCTGTGTGACCTTCCACAAATCATTCAACCTTTCTAAGCTCAGGTTTCTCATCAGCAAAATGGGCAAGATTAACAAAATAATACTTACCTAAGAGGGTTATGTGTGTGTGAATGCAGTGTTTTGTATGTCTATGAGTATCTTGGAGAACATATTCCGGTGAGCAGAATGGCTAGGTTAAAGAAGATGAAGAAAGATGGATAATGATGA
The DNA here is from genome assembly GCF_029407905.1 of Bubalus kerabau. Lineage (NCBI taxonomy): Eukaryota > Metazoa > Chordata > Mammalia > Artiodactyla > Bovidae > Bubalus > Bubalus kerabau. The sequence continues at coordinate 129,891,493 of NC_073624.1, read as the reverse complement.
CAGTATCTTGTATGTGTGAATTGAACCTAGTGAGATGCCATTTTTCACCTATCAGGTTAGCAAATATAGGAATGTCTAATAATACACTGTGCCCCCAGTCAGGATGGGGAAGCAGGAACTCTCAAATGCTGCCAATGGCAATGTAAATTGCTATCACTTCCTGAAAGAAATTTTGACAAAAACTTTCAAAATTTCAGATACACGCCCTTTAACTTAGCAATTTTGCTCACCGGAATATGTTCTCCGAAACACTCATAGACATACAAAACACCCACATTCACACACACACACTCATGCACACACACATACATAGAAGTGTGAACATTAACTGCATTGTTTATGATAGAAACATACTTGAAACAACCTACATAGCCATCAAAAGAGAAAAAGTTAGATCTTCCCAGGTGGTCCAGTGGTTAAGAATCCGCCTGCCAATGTGCAGGACATGGGTTCAATCCCTGGTCCAGGAACTAAGATCTCACATGCTGCAGAGCAAATAAATCCATGCGCCACAACTACTGAGCCTGTGCTCTGCAGCAATAGAAGCCATTGCAGTCAGGAGCCTGTGCATCACAGCTAGAGAGTAGTCCCTGCTCAGCAACTAAAGAAAGTCAGCGCACAACAACAAAAACCCAGCACAACCAAAACTAAAATAATAATCATAATAAATATTTTTAAAAGATAAAAGTTTAAAAGAGTCACAGTTGAGTGAAATTCCATGCAATTGTGAAGAGTCATCTTTGAAATATATTGATAAATAGAAAAAAAGCTAGATACAGAGCAGCATACACAGCTTGCAATAAGTTGTGCAAAAACAATTACACAAATATGCAGACAACACCGCTGGAAGGATACACAGGTGTCCCTGCAGAGGAGAATCGCATAGCTGGAGGAGTTGAAGGAGTTTTATCTTCTTCATACTTTTTTGCACCTCTTGAGTCTCAAGACATGTATGTGTATTACTTACCACTTCACATTTAGTTTTGTGTTTCTTTCTCATATTTTTAAATTGAAATATAATTCTTATACTAAAAATCTGCCCTATAAAGTGTGAAATTTGGTGGTTTTAACATAGAGTTTTGTAACCATCTCCACCATAATTTCAGGTAATTGTCATCACCTCAGAAAATAAACCCTGTGCCTACCAGCAGTCACTCCTCATTTTTCCTTCCCCCTCAGCCCCTGGCAATCACTGATTGACTTATGTCTCTATCGATCTGGCTGTTCTAGACATTTTATATAAATAGAATCATGTGATATATAATCTTTTGTGTCTGGCTAAAAATTCTTCCATATTGTAGCATGTGTCAATACTTCATTCCTTATTGCAGCTGAATAAAATTCTTTTATATATAAAAAAAGAAGTATTATCTCTTCAAATATCATTAATTAAAAAAACTGGAAATTGTGTGTGCAATATGCAAAATTACTAGACCTAACAATCCATGCGAATAAAAACTGATAATAGTCCTTGCAAAGCAAAATCCTGCACATAAGGTCCTGGACAACTTGTGGAAAAGGCTGTGTGTCACCAGGGACAGCTCAGCCTCAACCCTAGTGGCACCATGATGCTCATGCCATCTGGTCTTGAGATTCACTTCTGTCTGACCCCATTGGGTCACAGCGTGAGGGCAAGGGCAACCTGGTTTCCTTGCATAAAGTGAGACTTGGCTGTGGCCACCTGGTCAAAGTAATAAGATCAATCATCTCCCCCATTTCCTTACCCCATATTCTCTCTCCACATCCAGACAGTAGCCTCCTGCTGGATGCGTTTGCAAAGCTATATTCTCAAGTCCCATAACCAGATGTGTTTTTGTTTACTCCTGCTCTGCTTTTCTGTGTGTCTGTTTTCCTCACTCTTCCTCTTGTTAGGCCATCTGGGAATGACGTGTTTGTCGTGTGAACTGTGCATCTTACTGCTTTACTTTGTGAGGGATTGTCATCTTGGGCCCCATTTCTGGAAGGGACACAAAACAGTGCTGAAATGCACTGACTGCGCTTCCTTTTATCACCTTTTAATTTATTTTTTAAATTATTTTGCATTTTTCTTATTATTTTATTTACTTTTTAAATATTTTTGGTCATTCCTCATGGCATATGGGGTTTTAGTTCCCCAATCAGGGGTCAAACCCTTGCCCTTTGCATTGGAAGTGTGAAGTCTCAACCGCTGGACTGCCAGAGACTTTCTTGGGCTTCCTTTTAGATGAAGAGCCCCTGTGGAGGCTGCCCCAGAGCTGTCCACTGTCTTAGTCTTTCCAACTGCTATTTCAAAATGACCATAGTCTGGGCTGCTCAGCCACCAGTCCATGTCTCACAGTTCTGGAGGCTGGCAGCCCAACAGTAGAGTGCTGGTGATCCAAGATGCTGTGTCCTCACAAGGCAGGGAGAGAGGAAACACACTCTCCTATCTCTTCCTATAAGGGCACTAATCCCATCCTAAGGGCTCCATCCTCATGATCTAATCACCTTGCAAAGACCCTACCTCCTAATACCATCCTGCTGAGGGTCAGAGTGTCAAACTATGAATTTGTAGGGAATGCAAACATACAGGTCATGACACTCAGGGCCAGCCCAGCAGGGGGGCTTTAAGAAATCGTCTGAGAGATCACAGGTGACACAGCTGCTACTTTGAGTGTGTAAACTGGTGAGGTGGTGGCCTCGAGGATCAAGAAGTGTGGCGTGCTAGGGAGTTCCAGGTGTGTTATAGGCCAGAATATCTCAATCCTATCCAATCAATGTCCCTTTTTAACAAATAAATTGTAGCATCCTCCTCATTATTCTGAAATGAAATCTATAAATATTATTACCTACACATAGAATCTCAAGAAAAGTCATTCTAATTGCAATATAAATTAAACCCAAAGGAAAGTCCCTTGTAATAAACTGCTGTGTGTTTCCATATGGAACTGCTCAAGTCTGCTCACACTGCAGGACATCAGGGGTGATGTAACTGGATGTTTGCACCAACTGTATATTGAGTTGCTAGGAATGTAACATCTACAAACAGAACCACAATGTAGTGTATTATATTATTGATGCACACGTCCAGAGGGCAATGACAGAAGCAGTGGGATTTTCTGAAACCAGAAATTACTCCTGTTTATGTTCTAGACAGAACAAAATGCAATCTTACAGTAACATTCTGGGAAAATTTAAATCATGGGGAAATACTTTGAGTTTCTATGTAAGAGAAAGTTTTACATATAAAATGGACTTAGATAAACAAAAATTGGGTTTTCATGACATAAAGGTCCAATGGGATACTTAAAAATCATGGAGGATGTGTGGACAATTCCTTATGGGGCATGACTCTCACATGGATTAAAGAATATTTAGCATTCCTGGCCCATATCTGAATGCCAATATCAACCTGACTTAATAATAATTGTGGCAAATGAGAGACAGAAACATTTTCAAAACACACTGATGGAGCCAGCCTTCTCTGGGCTCTGCCTGGCCCAAATTATCTCCCCAGCTGGCTTCCAAGAGCCCGTAATTGTCCACCTTCAGAATCACCAGTTTGAGTAACTTGTTCTTCACAGTATCACTATAAAACCTACATGTTAACTGGAAAGGAGGCAGAGCCCACAGCTTAGCACAAATTCGTATGTTGAATACATTAACTGCTATATTAGAACATGCATCCCTTGGATAATAGAAATTAGGCAGAAATGTTCAGATTTGGGGTGGGAATGGGGAGAAAGTGAGAGATACCCTAATACGAAATACCACAGAGAAGAAACAGGTCCTGGTGTAGTGATACAAAGACAGCTAGCCTCGGGGAACTTCAGTGTACCTGTCTTCAAACTTCTTTTGCCTGTGGGCTCCCAAAAGATATGTCCAGTCTATTATCTAGCATATTTCGAGGTTGACAACAAAATTTTATCTTAATTTAATATGGTTGCAAAAATGATAGTTTCTGGAGTATTGTATATATTGTCATTATAAACATAACAGTGGCATTCAGTTTTTATATTAAAAACCAAAGTAGTATGATACCCTCACCCAATATCTTCTATTATAAAAAATTTTAAACATGCAGAAAGGGTGAAGTAACTTTTACATGCACAAATCTTTTAAAAGTATCACTTAAAGCTCAAACCCCTATAAGATACAGAACATTATCTTCATCTGGGAAAGATCATTTGTAACCCTTCCCTGTAACTCTCCATCTACATTCTCTCAAAGTTCTTATTTTTTCTTACTATACAATAGTTTTGTCTATTCTAGAAATTCATATAAATAGAGCCACACAGAAAGCACACTTTCACTCTACAAGTTTCTGACAATCATTCTCTTGTTGGGCGTTAACAGTCTATTCCATCTTATGGTAAGTAGTATTCCACAGAATGAATTTGCAACATATCTCCTGTTTTTACAAAAGGCTAGATTTATTCAACTAAAATTCTAATCTAAACCCTAGAGCAAAGCTGTCAAATTTTTCCACCCTTGGAGCTCTTTAGAGAGTAATATTAATCATATACAAATACACATCCATAAGTACTACCTCAAGAATGGAATCAAGTACTGATTTATGCTACAACATGGATGAACCTTTAATAAATGATGCTCGCTAAATGGGTGCTCCCCAAGTGGCTCAATGGGTAAAGAATCTGCCTGCAAGGCAGGAGACATAGGAGCTGCAGGTTCTATCCCTGAGTTGGGAAGTTCCACTGGAGAAGGGTATGGCAACCTATTCTAGTATTTTTGCCTGGAGAATCCCATGGACAGAGGAGCCTTGTGGGCAACAGTCTATAGCTTTGGAAAGAGTTGGGTACAACTGAAGCGACTGAGCACACACACACGCTAAGTAAATGAAACAAGTCACAAAAGACCACATGTTATATGATTCCATTTATATGAAATGCCCAGAATAGGCAAATCTATAGTGGAAAATTCTGAAAGAGATGGGAATACCAGACCACCTAATCTGCCTCTTGAGAAATTTGTATGCAGGTCAGGAAGCAACAGTTAGAACTGGACATGGAACAACAGACTGGTTCCAAATAGGAAAAGAAGTTCATTAAGGCTGTATATTGTCACCCTGTTTATTTAACTTATATGCAGAGTACATCATGAGAAATGCTGGACTGGAAGAAACAAGCTGGAATCAAGATTGCTGGGAGAAATATCAGTAACCTCAGATATGCAGATGACACCACCCTTATGGAAGAAAGTGAAGAGGAACTCAAAAGTCTCTTGATGAAGGTGAAAGAGGGGAAGGAAAAAGTTGGCTTAAAGCTCAACATTCAGAAAATGAAGTTCATGGCATCCGGTCCCATTACTTCATGGGAAATAGATGGGGAAACAGTGGAAACAGTGTCAGACTTTATTTTTCTGGGCTCCAAAATCACTACAGATGGTGACTGCAGCCATGAAATTAAAAGATGCTTACTCCTTGGAAGGAAAGTGATGACCAACCTAGATAGCATATTCAAAAGCAGAGACATTACTTTGCCAACAAAGGTCCATCTAGTCAAGGCTATGGTTTTTCCTGTGGTCATGTATGGATGTGAGAGTTGGACTGTGAAGAAGGCTGAGCGCCGAAGAATTGATGCTTTTGAACTGTGGTGTTGGAGAAGACTCTTGAGAGTCCCTTGGACTGCAAGGAGATCCAACCAGTCCATTCTGAAGGAGATCAGCCCTGGGATTTCTTTGGAAGGAATGATGCTAAAGCTGAAACTCCAGTACTTTGGCCACCTCATGCGAAGAGTTGACTCATTGGAAAAGACTCTGATGCTGGGAGAGATTGGGGGCAGGAGGAGAAGGAGACGACAGAGGATGAGATGGCTGGATGGCATCACTGACTCAATGGACGTGAGTCTCAGTGAACTCCGGGAGTTGGTGATGGACAGGGAGGCCTGGCGGGTCGCAAAGAGTCGGACACGTCTGAGCGACTGATCTGATCTGATCTGATCTGATAGAGACAGAAAATAGATCTGCTTCTGCTAAGTCACTTCAGTCGTGTCTGACTCTGTGCAACCCCATAGACAGCAGCCCACCAGGCTCCCCCGTCCCTGGGATTCTCCAGGCAAGAACACTGGAGTGGGTTGACATTGCCTTCTCCAATGCATGAAAGTGAAAAGTGAAAGTGAAGTCGCTGAGTCGTACCCGACTCTTAGCGACCCCATGGACTGCAGCCCACCAGGCTCCTCCATCCATGGGAGTTTCCAGGCAAGAGTACTGGAGTGAGGTACCACTGCCTTCTCCAGAAAGTAGATCAGTGGCTGCCTAAACCAAAAGTAGGGAAGATTGGAGAGGACATTAAGGAGTGACTGCTCTTGGATACAAAGTTTCTTTTTGGTTGATAAAAATATGCTAACATTAGATTTCAGTGATGGTTGCAAAACTGTGAATATACTAAAAATCATTGATGCCCTTCCTATGGGACAATTGTACGGCATTTGAATTATATCTTAATAAAGCTGTTAAATATTAAGATTGTATGTCTGAGAACTTTAACATAATAAATGTAACTTGTATTCATCCCCAGTATTAGGAACAAATTATTAGGGGTAAATGTGTCAAACATTCCATATTTCAAAACATCCAGAAACCAGACATCATTAGAATGAGAGTAGATTTGTAAACATAAATGTATTCTACAAATTTGAATTCTGGCTGGTTTGTGGATTCGACTGTGATATACATAGGAATTCATAAGAAGTATATTTAAAATACCACTGAACAGTTTTTTTCACATGGCTTTTTATCATTTTAAATCTATTTCATAGCTTTTAACTCTGACACATCGATCCTCTAGCAACACAGCGTAATTGAGCTTCACTCAAATTTTTCTCTAGGCTATTGTCATTTGTTATTTGACAGAATCAAAGCCATCACGATGTCTCTGCTCTGGGAGAATTTGCTCCTCCTACAGACACAGTGCTATAATGAGATGCCTGCTGCCATTTCTTCTAATTCCTAAAATTATGATACTGTGGTTTATACTTTATTTTCATCTCCTTTCCATTTGGACTAGATGCAAAATGGAAGTAATTAAAAATGCGGTCAATGAAAAACAGGCCCGCAGGCTGCCTCATTTTTGTTGAGCCTTGCCTGGTATGCCAATGCAGATTCATTCTTAAAGCTCTGAGCCAGCCCTGGGTCTCCCTCTTGGAAATGGCCAATTTCATTCTGGTAAGTGAGAATGAAGTGAAGTCAGAGCAGAGGTTGCTGAAAAGCGGTGCCTGGAGGCCAAGGACATGAAGTATCTGACTGTAATTGGCCATTTTTATCCCTTCACTGATGCTGTTTCAGTGAAGGTCTTAATTCCTTTCCCATCTTGAAGGACTTCGGGGCACAAGGACAAAATTAATCACCAGTCATTCAGGACTCTACTTTTGTGATTGTTTCTGGGTCTCTTCAAAGGATAGATTTCACAAATGCACGATTTGGGTCACATTTGACAAAATTGAGTCATGCTTTTTTCCTAGATTACAGAAATGAATCTAATAAAAAAAAAAAAAACCAAGAAAGAGGACATAAACAGCTTCAAGAGTGAGTCCCATGATAACACTTGTAGGAGAGCAAGGTAATCCTTGCTGTTAGAGAAAATTTCTTTCTGATGACCTTGTTCTATTTATTTTTTTAATTAAAAAAAAATTTTATTAATATATACAGTGTACTTCTTGAGACATTAGTTTTAAGAACATATGTTGTTGATATTGCCTTTAAATTACCCTTTGCTGACTGGTTGTGGGAAATTTTTTATCTTGTGGAAGTTCATATGCCTACTGCAGAAAACTGAGCTTCATAACTCAGAGTTCAAACTGTAGCCTTGAGGATGCAGCAATCTTAAATGCTAGGTGTGTTTGTGTATGTATATGTGCTCAGTCGTATCCAACTCCTTGCGATCCCATGGACTGTAGTCCCCCAGGGTGCTCTGTGCGTGGGATTTCCCAGGCAAGAATACTGGATCAGGTTGCCATTTCCTTCTCCACGGATCTTCCCAACCCAGGGATCAAACTTGCATCTCTTTGGTCTTGCTCCTGTATCTCTGGTCAGCTGGTGGCTCATCTAGGGGAGACTGGTCAAGGAGGCCTCATTTGGAAAGCCTCCTCAATGGTCCATGTGCTCTCATCCTCCATTATCTTCCAGCCTGCCGAAACTGGCTCACATGGCAGCTGGCAGAGCTGTGAGAAAGAGAACAGAGCACACAAGGCCTTTCGAGATCAAACTTGGAGCTGGGACATCAGTTCTACTGCATTTAAACATTTTGTATTATTATGGAAATATAGTCTACTTACAATATTGTGTGTTTCAGGTGTATAACAAAGTGATTCAATTATATACATATTTTTCAGATTATTTTCCGTTATAGGTTACTATAAGCTATTGAATATAGTTCTATGTGCTATATAATAAATCCTTGTTTTCAATCTAGTTTATATGCAATAATGTATATCTATTAAACTCATACTCCTAATTTGTCCCTCCCCCCCTTCCCCTTTGGTAACCATAAGTTTGTTTTCTATGTCTGCTGTTTTTATTTTGTAGATAGATTCAATTGTCTTGTTTTTTAGAGTCCACGTATAAATGGTATCATGTAGTTGCATTGCAGGCAGATTCTTTACCATCTGAGCCATCAGGGAAGCCTCTTCAATTGTGTTATCTTTTAGAGTCCACATAGAAATGTTACCATATAGTACTTGTCTTTCTCTGTCTGACAGTTCACGAAACACAGTACTCTCTAGGTTCATCTGTGTGGTTGCAAATGGCATTATTTCATTCTTTTTCATGGTTGAGTAATATTCCATTCTGTATATGTACCACATCTTCTTTATCTATTCGTCTATTGATGGACATTTAGGTTGTTTCTAGGTACTGGCTATTGTAAATAGTGCTGCAATGAACATTAGTATCTGTGTATCTTTTTGAATTAGAGTTTTCTCCAGATATATGCCCAGGAGAGGGATTGCTGCCTCAGATGGTAGCTCTATTTTTAGGTTTTTAAGGAAACTCCATACTCTTCTCCATAGTGGTTGTGCCAATTTACATACCCCCCAACAGTGTAGGAGGGTTCTCTGTTCTCTACACTTTCTCCAGTACTAATTATCTAAGACTTTTTGATGATAGCCATTCTGATTGGTGTGAGGTGTTTTGATTTGCATTCTCTGTTTGCATTGTAGTTTTGATTTGCATTCTCTATTGGCCATTTGTATGTCTTCTTTGGAGAAATGTATACTCAGGTATTCTGTCCATTTTTTGATTGCAATGGTTTTGTTGTTGTTTGTTGTTACTGAGTTGTATGAGCTGTTTGTATAGTTTTGGTATTAACCCTTTGTTAGTCACATAATTTTTAAAGATTTTCTCCTATTCTGTAGCTTATCTTTTAGTTTTGTTGATGTTTTCCTTCACTCTGCAAAATCTTTTAAACTTGATCAGGTCCCATTTGTTTATTTTTGCAGTTCTGCTGCAAAATAAGAGACAATCCTAGGCCAGAATCAAGACACAGGGAAATAAACTCTTGATAGAAAAAGCTGCAAAGTCATAGGGCGATAGGATATGAACATGCAGAAAAGAACTATTACAGCCATTTTGAGGGGTGAGGGGTCCAATTATTTCCCAACTTCTCAGAGACCCAGCTAAGGGAATTTGGGGGTAAGTCTTTTATTTCCAACTATTTAGAATTTTAGAAAATTAATCACTGATATCTTGGAGTCAGTATGGCTTAAAGAAAAGCAGAAGAGCAGCTTCATTAAGTTCAGATAGTTGGAAATGGGAGCAGCAGCCACATTCTCTAGTGAGAGCCCAGAGATCAAGTAGTCTCCCCACCACTTCCTTATCCCCACAGCAATCTCAAAAATGATGTCTTCCAACTACATGCACAAACATTTCATTTCATTATATCAATACAATATTAATAATTTCCATTATGATGAATTATTTACTACTAAACTCTAGTTACTGGATTGTAGAATACCAGTGTCTACACCAGAATCATTTAACTATAATTTTGTTTTATTTAAATATTAAACTGTTCATATATATTTAATTTTCACACTTTGTTACTCTCCTAGCTTGGTTGTCCTTTTCCAACTTAAAAAAATTAAATATCGATTGTACGATAAAATCTAGCCTGCTTATGTTCTGGATCCTGATTGCCTAAGCTCTTTTGATTTACCTGTTTAGGATCGGCAAAGCCTCTGAATTAGGGTTGCCAGATTTAGAAAATAAAACCCAAAGCCAAATATTGCATGGGATGTACTTAATACTAAATAATCATTCATTGTCTGAATGTCACATTTGGCTGAGTAATATTTCATTGTGTATATATACCACGTCTTCTCTAGCCATTCTCCTGTCGATAGACATTTAGGTTGCTTCCATGTCTTGGCTATTGTGAATAGTGCTTCTATGAACATAGGGCTGCATGCATGCATATGTACTAAGTCGCCTCAGTCATGTCTGACTCTTTGTTACCCCATGGACTGTAGCCCACAGGCTCCTCTGTCCATGGGATTCTCCAGGCAAGAATACTGGAGTTGATTGCCATGCCCTCCCTACCCAAGGACCGAACTCAAGTCTCTACCTCCCCTGCATGGGCAGGAGGGTTGTTTACCATTAGCGCCACCTGTAAAGCCCCAGTAGCTGCATATTTCTTTTCAAATTAGAGTTTTTTTCTGTATATAGGCCCAGGGCATCCAGTATTGTACCTGGCAACCTGATTCTATGCACTGTGCTCTGCTTAATTGCTCAGTTGTCTTTAACTCTTTGCAGCCCCATGGACTGTAGTCTGCCAGGCTCCTCTGTCCATGGAGTTCTCCAAGCCAGAATACTGGAGTGGGTAAGCCATTTCCATCTCCAGGGGATCTTCCCAACCCAGGGATTGAACCCAGGTCTCCCACATTGCAGGCAAAGTCTTTATCATCTGAGCCACCAGGGAAGCCCGATTCTATGTGAGTGGGGGAAAAGTCAGAGTGAAATACAGGCCTTGGGAAAGTAGCACCTAATGAAGACAGTGACAAGTTCATGTAGTAAAAAGAGGGGACTGATCTGAGTTTGTATTATAATAATATACTCAAAAGGAAAGAGCAATCTGAAAAAAACCATAATTCAATTTCATGCATTAGACACTAGAGAGACCCTTCTCCAATGTGAAAGTAAAAAAACAAATAATTTCTCTCCTAAGCTTTTCTGTTTACATAGTCAAGTCAAATTTCCATATTGATTTCCAGCTGGACATAATTTACATGTGTAGGGGAGGAAAAATAACTTTCCCTCCACCCTTCTCAGTACTTGGCCGAGAACCCTGTAAAAGATTAATGAAAGAAAAGCAAACAGAAGTTTACTGACATGTACTGCATATATTTATGGAAGATACTCTGAAGTTACACCTCAGAGAGTAACTCTCTGTGGTGGCTTGGAATTTAGGCTGAATAAGGATGTGGAAAGGGGAATATAGGCCTTTTGGAGGAGAGTAAGTAATTCTTAGGGAAGATGAGTGGGCCTTTGGAAGAACAGATGGGAGGTGTGATGGATTGTGACAAAGTTTGAGTGTGGTGTAATTTTTTTTCTAGTTTTATTAAAGTATAGTTGATTTACAGTGTTATGTTAATTTCTGCTATACAGCAAAGTGACTCATTTACACACATATATATTCTTTTTCATTATGATTTGTAGCAGAATACTGAATACAATTCCCTGTGTTATACAGTAAGACCTTGTTGTTTATCCATTCTTTATACGATAGTTTGCATATGCTAATCCCAAATTCCTAATCCACCCCTCCACCCCCTTGGCAACCACAAGTGTGTGCTCTGTGTCTGAGAGTCTCGTTCTGTCTTGTTCCTATGTTCATTTGTACTGTGTTTTAGGTTTCACTTGTAAGTGATACCATATTGTATATGTCTTTCTCTTTCTGACTTACTTCATGTAGTATGATAATCCCTAGGTCCATTCATATTGCTTCAGATGGCATTATTCCATTCTTTTGTATGACTGAGTAATATTCCATTGAATACATGTGCCACATCTTCTTCATCTACTCATCATGGATAGACATTTAAGGCATCTCCATTTCTTGGCTATTTTAAGTAATGCTGCTGTGGACATTAGGGTGCGTGTATCTTTTAGAATTATAGTTTTGTCTGGATGTGTGTCCAGGAGTGGGATTTCAGGATCATATGGCAACTTTATTCTTAGTTTTTTGAGGAACTTTCATATTGCTCTTCATAGTGGCTGTACCGATTTCCATTCCCATGTAGTATCTTTTCTAGTCTCCTCTCCTGTGACAAAAGTCAATCATTCCTGGTCGAAGAAACTCCTGAGGGAGGTGATCTATGACAACTGAGTCACTTTTGGAGGATTTGCCTTTAGGCAGATAAGAGGAGTTCAGAAAAAGCCTGCCCTTTCGTTTTTTGTCTTTTAAGTACCTATAGCTCAAAATAATCAATATACCAAACCAGCACAATTTGGGGTGGGTATCCTATAGTCATATTCTGGGATGGCATACTCTGCTCCTTTCAAGTGCGACCACATTAGTATATTTGGTTGACTTTTCTGACTGGATTTGGAACCATTTTTATTGATGTGGTGACTCATTGGCACTTCAGTTTAGTTCAAAAGAAAAAAAAGTGCTTGTTTGGAGGTAAAAGGAAAAACTCCCAATTTGGCAGTGAGATAATAAGAGTTCAAAAACATAACCTTCATTCTATTTTTAAAAGTAAAGGAGGCATAAAAAAGTGATGATTTGTTTATTTCTGGCGTGTTGTTTATAAACTATAAGCTTTGAAGATTTCTAAATATACATTTTGAAGAGAGAAGCAGAGTAAATATGCCTTCAATTGAAAATTAGGGGGAAAGATCTATAAAAGAAATCAATGAGCTTATTTCATTCATTCATAAGAGCTCTGTTGGCATGAAAAGTATATATACAATATCATTTATGTCAAGGACAATATACTGGAGTAGGAACCGGCAAAAGTTACATCATTTAATATGACCCTAATTAACTGGAATCAGATTCTGGAATTCAGTGAAACAGAAGTAGCTAAAAATCTAGTATTTTCTATTCACGATGGAAAAACAACTTCCAAATAGAGATTGGCTAATATTTATTCAACATCATTGTCAGATGCTGTTCTAAGGCCTTAACATGTATTAGCTCACTTCATTCTCCCAACAAGCTTATGACTCAGGAACAACTGTCGTCTTCATTTTACAAGTGAGAGCACTAAACCCAGAAAGACTGGCCAAGATCCTGCAGCTGAGTGGGCCGGGATGCAAACCCGGTGATCTAGATCAAGACCCCAAATGTGGCATCTAGAGCTCACTTTCAGAAAGAAGAATTACGTCTCTAATAATTCACACAGTAATTCATTCGCAGAGTCCTAAGATATTGGAGACCCACCTGGCCCCTTCTTCTCAGCGTCAGATCTAATCTGTGACTGTGTACAGATTCCCTAAGACACCTTTTCATTTGCAAGACAGCTTTTAGCCAAGGGCAAAATCTCTTATTTAAAAGACTCTCTTGGAGTTAACAAGGCACATTCAGTACTAGACATCTCCATTCCCTGGTTAAGCAGTTTATATTGGTGGCTGATGGCATAGCATGGACTCCCAGAACTCCTATGCCTTGAACAGGTGGGTAATAAGTTTTGAAATACTTGCCTCATATAATGGAGTATGTATGGGACTTGAATTTGAGCAAACTCTGGGGGATAGTGGAGGACAGAGGAGCCTGGCATGCTGCAGTTCATGAGGCTGCAAAGAGTCAGACATGGCTTAGCAATTGAACACCAACAATGGAGTATGACTGTTTAGTTTCTGTGGTTTTCTAAGTTATAGACCTTTTCTTAACCTCTAAGAAGAGCTGTAGGTTTCATCACCCCAGGCCAGAATGTGAAGAGTAGAAGGAAGCCAGAAGTGATGCCCCGCAGAGCTGGTGATGGGCCCCCAGGAGGACGTATCGTCAGTCACTGACATCACTTTCTTGGTCCCCACGTGAACTTCACTGAGGAGCAAAAAGGAAAGTGCTCCCTGTGTACGGGATAGTCTAAGACTGGGAGGCTTTATCGGCTGGGAAGAGCAATAACTCAGTTCTGTGCTACCCTCATTGGGTAGCCTTCATAGGTACCTTTCAGACTGGCTGAGCACCGTCTCTCCCTTCTTCTCTTCTTCCTTCCCTCTTTGCCTCCCTCCTTAGGTGCCATCCTATTGTGATACTTCCTAAAACTGCCTGTCGGTTTGTCCAACCCTCTAACAGAAGCAGTAATTTTTTACTGAATAATCTTTGAGGATAATAGTACTGATGTCTTGCACACTGCACAAAGTAGAATGAGAGCTTAATGAATGAGAACAAAATAAAAGGAAGGAAGGAGAAAAAGGGAGAACAATAATAGAAGCCAGATGAAAGAGAAGAGGACTTCCCTGGTGGCTCAGATGGTAAAGAACCTGCCTGCAATGCAGGAGACCTAGGTTCAATCTCTGATCGAGAAGATCCCCAGGAGGAGGGCATGGCAACCCGCTCCAGTATTCTTGCCTGGAGAATTCCATGGACAGAAGAGCTTGGTGGGCTACAGTCCATGGTATTGCAAAGAGTCAGACACAACTGAGTGGCTAACACTTTTACTTTTCAAAGAGGAGAGGAGAGCAAAGTTGGAGTGGGAGCTTGAGGGTGTCTTGGCAAAGACTTTCTGATTCAGAGACTTCATTCTGCGTTCTGGCTAACATTGACTTGAAATTCACTTACCAGGAGAAGGCCAGGACCTCTATGCTCACCTTGGGAAAATTCTTTCCTGTGTCTGCACTTTGCCAAAGTTGAATGGAATGACATCCGCTTTTTTGTCCCCAGTGTAGCATTTTCTGTCCTGGAGTGATTCTGGGTCCCCTGGGTAGCAGAATCAATGTCTGCTTGATCCATATGACCTTGTAAAGGTGAAGGGGAGCTTTTTCAGATAGTGCAGGTACAGAGCCCTAGGCAGTTCATCCAGCTAAATATAGATTGGCACTTTGAAAAATGCAATTTTGGCTTCTCCGAGTCTCTGAAAAGACCTGCCTGTCACTGCCAAGGGCAAAGGATGAGCTTTTTCTAGATGGTAGGCGGATGCAAGGACCTATATGGAATTGAAACAGATCATCTGTGACTTATCCCTGGAAAATTATCAGAGCTAATTATGGACATGTTGCCTCTCGGCTTAATTTCTCTGCAGGTGGCCACGGAACCGTTTTTATCACAGTTTTGCAGAAGCCCTGGAAGCAGGACTAACACGGTTTTATAGACAAGGAACTGAGACTTGGTGTCAGTGCCCCAAGCATTCCCTGGGATCTCAGGGGAAGAGGGTGCCTCTAGGAGAAAAGAAATAATGTCACATGAATTAAGGGCTTTGTCACAAAATGATGGGCCACAGCAAAGAGAGAGCAGAATGTTCTTAATGACAATAAATTGTCTGGAAGCCAGCAAAGCAAATTCTTCGCCAGCTGAGGCTGCTCTGGGCAGTCCCTTTAGGTAATGGCAGAAACTGGAAACTGACAGGGAATCATTTCTCTACAATTGGCAGCATTACCACCTAGTCTATCAAGTGACTCCTACGCCAAAAGCCAGGGGAAAAGCAGCCGAGTTGAAGCCAAAGAGGTGAGCTTTCTTAGTGGTCCAGTTATAACTGGACTCTATAGTTACAGGTATAACTCTAATTTTGACTCCATGCTGAATCTGTTTGACTCTAACCTTTGTGTTTGTTGCTTTTGTTATTGTGAAAGTGAAAGTGTTAGTTGTTCAGTTGTGTCTGACTCTTTGTGACCCCATGGACCGTGGCCCTCCAGGCTCCTCTGTCCATGGAATTCTCCAGACAAGATATGGAGTGGGTAGCCATTCCTTCCTCCAGGGGATCTTCCTGACCCAGGGATGGAACCCCGGTCTCCCACATTGCAGGCAGATTCTTTACTACTTGAGCCAACAGGGAAGCCCCAAATAATCATACACAATGCCCCCCCTCAGAGAACCCCGCCTCCTCTGCCTGACTCTTAAATTGCCTTTGCTTAGCTCACAGGGCTTTAATCACTAACGGCTGTGACATCCTTAAGTTCCTTGTGTAGGAAGTGGCACCGCTTGTCAGCACGGCTCAGAAATTCCTGTTTAGAGGGCTGGAATCACAGATAGCTGAGACATCCTTGCTTATTGATATGGCAGGAGATATCTCATTTCACACCACCTATGAAATGACTATCAGAAAAAGAAACTAACACATCTTCCTGCCTGAGGCTTGCCATTCTAAGAGATATTTGCAAAACGTAAATGGTCTTTTTACTTTGTTTCCTCACTTCCCCACTTTTCTGATCCATAAAAGAACCTGGCATCTAGGTCCCGACAAGAGGGATATTTTGAGACTTCAGTCTGCCATCTTCTCGGTCAGTTGGCTTCCCAGATAAAGCTGTATTCCTTGCCTCAAGACCTCGTCTCTTGGATTTATTGGCGTATAGTGCAGTGAGCAGAATGAGCTTGGACTCAGTAACACAGTTGGGCCAGAGGATAAAGAGAATAGTCTGATTGGAGACTGCAGGTTGTCCAAGAATCTTCACCAAGATAGACGAAGTTTGTTTATTATAAAAATTAAAAATATATGTTGCATGCATTGAAGCTTACATCACTGCACTAAGTTCTGTGCAAAGGAATTTGGACAGACATATTCTGTGAGTCAGATATATGGCTCAGCTCGTAAAGAATCCACCTGCAGTTTGGGAGACCTGGGTTCGATCCCTGGGTTGGGAAGATCCCCTGGAGAAGGGAAAGGCCACCCACTCCAGTATTCTGGCCTGGAGAATTCCATGGACTGTGTATAGTCCATGGGATCGCAAAGAGTCAGACACGACTGAGCGACTTTCACTTCACTCACTCTGTGGGTCAGATAAAAATGCATCTGTGAAAGACAAGATTTCACTGAGTAGTGAGTTCTGGTGTCTGGGGTCTTCCCTTTAAGTCTATCTCCATCATTCATGATCAGGGTGACCTTGAGCAAGTTACTTAATCTCTATGCCTCATGTGGAGAACAGAGGCAATAACAGTGCTCATTCCTGGGGTTGTTCTTGATAAAGGGAATATTTCCTGCCATACCAGTAAACAAACCATCTCATGGCTATCAGCAATTGCCGCTACCAATGGACATTGAGCTGGTGAGCCCGGAGGGAACTCAGGCAGGAGAATACTTGCTATCTCGCAGTCATCAGATGGCAGCCACTCCCTATAGAGAACCCTGAAGAAAGGAAGCTCAGGATGTGAAAACAGGATTGTAGCTGCAGAGAGCTGAGGTGCATATCAAAGGAATGATTCCAGTGAGCCTATACTTTTGCATCTTCCCAGCAATTTTCTCAGGGTTAGTTTTGATGTGGCCTCCAGGGTTTGAAGTCCTGAAAATTCCCACCGAATAAAACATAATTTTTTTCTTTTTAGGTTTTTAGGTTGCAAATAATTTTTTAGTAGACATTCTAAAGGTCAAGTGAATCGATAACATGTAAAGTGTTCAGGAACAGGCCCAACTCATAGAAAATAGTTGTGAAATAGCTGGTTATGAACGCAGAAAGCAGAGTAATTTAGGACCTTAGGTGTGCAGACTGGTACAGATGGGGACAGGCCCAGGAGGAAATGGCATTTCCTGCAGTCACGCATGACCAGAGGCTAGGCCCAGCTGTCCAGGGCTGCCCTGGCTTCCCTCGGGCAAACGTGACCAGACTCTAAGGGCACCAGGGTACTGAGTGTGCTTGGCAGAGCATTCCTCTTCTTTGCATGAACATATCAGGCTGATATGTACTGACCCATCATTTGCTAGGACCTGGTTCCTTCTTCCTGGAGAACTTTAAGGATCTGGTCAGAGGCAAGAAGCCTGAGGATGCCTAAGCTCAGGTGTTTAGGGCCTTGGTGACTTCCCAGAAGGGATGGGGCTGGTCTGACTCTGGACCAAATGTCAAAATTTTGACGCATTTTTCATAAGCGTATGTCAAGTGCATCCCTTGATGTGTCAGGGGTGTCAGGTTCCTGGTGGCAGCAGTGGGTGCAGCCTGGCCATGCAGATAAGCCTTTAGCAGGAGCCCACAGAGCTGCTGAGTCCCCCTGGGCACTGCAGGGCAGACAGGCTAAATCTGTGTCCCTGCAAGGGGGGCGGTGGGGGAGGCGGAGTGCTGATTGTTTTGTCCTTAGCACTGTGCCTTCCAGAAAGAAAATCAGATGGAACAAGAGAGTCAGTGATTCCTCCCAGGAGGGAGGCTGCTTTCACTCAGGGAAACGGTGCCTGGAAAAGTAGGATAAGGGCCCCGAATAGAATTCCAAGTGCAGGAGCCCTAAGGTCATCTGTACATTTATTCACCCAAAGAATTCAGATTCAGTGCTGACTACTCAAAAGGCTCTGGGCTAGGTACTTTTGTGGCTCAAAGTTTCTTTGGCAAGATATTCAGCTTCTAAAAATAGTCACCAATAAAGGCACACCCAGCAGCCAGGCAGTCCTGGAGCAGTTCTTAATAGAGGGACCAAGGTGATGGTATCTCTGGGAAAGGCTTCTGGGACGAGGTTGTGCTGCAGGAAGGCGGACCACTTCCAGGGTCCAAGAGTAGGCTTTTGTCTAACATTCAGAAATGAATTATCCAAGGAGACACATGTGCTGACAAAGCAAGAGACTTTATTGGGAAACGGAGCCCGGGCAGAGAGCAGCAGGGTAAGGGAACCCAGGAGAACTGCTCTGCCAAGTGGCTCACACGTCAGGTTTTATGGTGATAGGATTAGTTTCCAGGTTGTCTCTGGCCAATCATTCTGACTCAGGGTCCTTCCTGGTAGCGTGAGCATCTCTCAGCCAAGACTGATTCCAGCGAGGAGGATTCTGGGATCTGGGCTGAGATCTCCTCTCTCCTTTTGACCTTTCTCAAATTCTTCCACTTGGGGGTGTTACTGGCCAAAATCTTGGCTTTCTCTGCCCACTGAAGCTGGATAAGAAGGTAAAGTTTGGAGGAAATAGAAAGGTGGTTTTCATTCTCAGCCGGTGGAGGGGGGAAGAGAGTAGACTGCACGTTGCCCCTCCTGTGCCCCGCCGTGAGGAATCTCAGTGCTTATACAAGATGAGGGGTTGTTGCAGTGAAAGGGAAAAAGAGGAATGAGTTTTTCTTTCCCTTTCCTGGGAACAAAGAAGATAAAGAGAATAGTGACCAGGCCTGCACATTCCTAGTTTTTTTTAAACTTTAACTGCTCTTAACTCTGCAAGTCTGTAACTAGGTTTTCTTTTCTGCCCCCTAACTCTGCAGGAGCTACAGGTCACATTTTCTTCTTTGACTCTATGCTAAACACACCCCCTATCTGGTATTTACCTTTTCAACACCTTTTCCCTCGTGGCTATATACCAGAAAGATGGCCACAGAGCCACCTGACTGCCAGACTCAATTACTGGGTTACTGACATCAGTTTATGACTGCCTTGAAACAAAGCAAGAGGCAAAAATCGAGATCCTATTACCTTTTTCCCTCATCACTGACTCCTGACTGGGAGCCCTGGCCTCATATAAGCCTCTAGACTCCTCATGGAGTGGGGTCACAGTTCTTGAGGCATAAGCCTACTGTGTTCCCCTCTCCGCAGACTGAGAATAAAAACCACCTTTCTATTTCCTCCAAACTCTGTCTCTGTATTTTTCATTCGGCTTCAGTGGACAGAGAAGGGCAATATTTTGGCCGGTAACAGGGTCGCAGTCAGGAGTCAGTGATGAGGAACAAAGGTGCTGGGATCTTGTCAAAACCAGTCATAGACTGGCATAACTAGCGCAGTAATCGAGTATGGCAGTTCCGTGGCTCTGCAGCTTTCTTTCTGTAACTACAAGGGAAAGGGTACACCAGATACACAATGTATTTAGCATACAGTCCAAGGAAAATAGGTGCAAAGTGGAGCTCCTGCAGAGTTATGGGCAGAAAAGCAAACTTATTTATAGACATGCAGAGTTAGGAGCAGTTAAAGTAAAAAAAAAAAAAAACTAGGCATGCTCAGGCCTCCTCACTGCTCTCTTCTTGTTCTAAGAAAAGGAAAATAAAAAACTCATTTCTTTTTTTTTCCGTTTCACTGTAACAGTGGTAGCTTGTTAGTTCCACATTCCTTATCAGGACCTCCTGTTAAAAATAACTCATGCCAGTGGTTACTATTGGGCCTGGCCAGGGTGGGTCCCCACTGACAGTGGGTTCCATCAGTGGTTCCCCTAATAATTCTTTAGGATACCAAGCTTCCATTTTCTAGGCCCATTACTTGGAAAGTACCATGTATACTGAGTGATTCACTAATAGATCTCAAAGTCTACTCCACATAACTGTTGACAAGGCAGTTTCTTCTGCTGCATCTCTGAAGTTTGCTGAGCTCCCCCTTGGGAGAGGATCTCGGAAAAGCATGCAGGGGTTGTCAGTATTGTTTAAGAGTAGAATTATCACCAGCTCCTCCGATAACACGGATCTGGACTCTCCAGGGAGCTCAGTGATCAAGGGCCTCTGACAACTGTGCTGAGGAGACAGCGCTGTTGCTACCGGGCCCACCATCCATCATGGCAAGATACTGTCACCTAAAGAAAAGAGAAATTAACAGCCTAAAAGTTGAGAATTATGCTTTATTCAGTGGACATCCTGAGATCTTCGAGCTTGGGACACAAAATCTCAGCTCTGAGAGATTGCTCTGAAGAGGAGCCACAAAGTATAGGGGTTTTGCAACAAAAACCAGGTAGTCAGAACATCAAAAGATTACTGTTAATTAAAGAAAAACAGACCTCTCAAGTTAAGGTATTTAGCCCTTTTCTGTGTACGGGAAGATGCAAGAGTCTGTGCTCACTGCAATCATTTGTTCGATTCGCACCTTAACTCTCCCGGCCTGTGCATCCCGTTCTTCTCCATCAGGAGTCCCCTCAGGTGCACAGTTGGGGGTGGCTGAAGTGGCTGAGGGCTTGGCAGTGGGCAGGGTGTTGCTTCCACGCTGATTTCCCTCAAGGCTCACTGACAGGATGGGGGGCTGTAAACTGATGGCTTGATGGCTGTAGTATCCTTTGTTTACTGAGATGATAAGGTAGTCTTGTTTTATTTACAATACTTTATTTTAAAAATTATATTGGGGCTTCGCTGGTGGTCTAGTGGTTAAGAATCTTCCTGCCAATACAGGGGATGCAGGTTCCACCCCTGGACTGGGAGGATCCCACAAGCCACAGAGTAGGTAAGCTCACCCACACAATGACTGAACCAGCTCTCTGGAGCCTGCGAGCAGCAACTACTGAAGCCTGCTGGCCTAGAGCCCTTGCTCCTCAACAAGAGAGGCCACTGTAGAGAGAAGCCTGCGCATTGCAGTGAAGGGTAGCCTCAGCTCACTGCACCTGGAGAAAGCCCTCACATGCAGCAATAAAGAGCCAGTGCCGCCAAATATAAATACAGAAATAAATAAACCTTAAAAAAAGTTATACTGTCTTTGTCTTGCCTCTACCCACTCCCTGCTACCCCATCAATTGAACAGTCAGGTTTTGGAATCTCTGGCTTCGAAGGGTTAGGCCAGGTTCCTTTGTGTCGCTGGAGGCGCCTGAGGAGAGGAGAGGGTGAGAGGGCCTTTGAGAAGCAGGAGGACCTTTGCTGGGTGCTCCGTTAACATCTCTAAAGGGGGACAGTGCTTCTGGGGACAATGACTGAATGACCTAGCTCTGAAATTCCCATTTTTGCCAAAGACTCTGCCTCCTCCAGTCTGGCCAGAAAGTGGTGAAGCCTCTGGATAAGAAAGAACCATGCAACATGATCTCTGGGTCCATCTTTGTTGCTGCAAATGGCATTATTTCATTCTTTTTTACGATTGAGAGAGTTTCAATTTCCTCGTGTCCTTTCCAACACTTGTTTTTGGTTTCTTGATGGTAGACATCCTAATGGGTATGAGCTATCTCATTGCAATTTTGATTTACATTTCCCTGATAATTAGTGATGTTTGAGCATCTTTTCATGTGTATATTGGCCATCCATATTTTGGAGAAATATCTAGTCAAGTCCTTTGCACATTTTTTAATGGGGTTGTTGTTTTATTGTTGGGTCATGCACTGCAGAAGGAAATGGCAACCCACTCCAGTGTTCTTGCCTGGAGAATCCCAGGGACGGGGGAGCCTGGTGGGCTGCCGTCTATGGGGTCGCACAGAGTCGGACATGACTGAAGTGACTTAGCAGCAGCAGCAACATGTTTTTAGGGCTTCCCTGCGGTCTTGTCTTAAGATTCTTATTGAAAAGTCAGATGAGGATTTCCCTAGTGGTCCAGTGGTTAAGACTCTGTGCTGCTAAGGCAAGGGATGCAGGGGTCGATCCCTAGTTGGGGAACTAAGATGCCATAAAGAGTGGCCAAAAGATTAGAAAAAAAATCAGACGGCAAATATTATACTATTCTCAAAATCTTCCCTCCCTCCCACACTTTCTTTGGCCCTAGAATAAACCTCAGCACCGTGGCCCTCTTGTGTCTTAAGATGACTCATTTTCTCAAGCAGCTTCTCTTTGCACCATGTGAATAAACCCCTTCAGGGCCCCAACCACCAACCTTTTACATCTCTCTTGGATTGCCTGCATCTTCCAAGGGACATCATTGAGTATTAAAATGGTAGCCCTACTACAATTCCACTTTTCAGAAAACAATAAAAACAACACAGACTTTCCTCCCACTGCAAGTAGTGCCAGCGTGTAAATGCTGGTGCCCACCCAGCGCACAGGCAGTGCTAATAACCAACGATGCCATGGCCCTCAGTCTTCCCTGCACCCTGGGCTGAGCTGGGTTGCATTCACCACAATCATCCTTGGTTCTCCACTAGGGGGCGTTTCAAGGGCTTCTCTGGGAAAGAAGGACTCAGGCCTCAAACCACCCAGCCTTGTCTCCTGCCAGCTGAACAGAAATAAACAAACAGAATAGCTGCTGGTTAGGAGGCGCTAATGATAAAGAATTTGCCTGCCAATGCAGGAGACACGTGTTCGGTCCCACGGGAAGATCCCCTGGAGAAGGGAGTGGCAACTAACTCCAGTGTTCTTACCTGGAGAATCCCATGGACAGAGGAGCCTGGCAGGTTACAGTCCATAGGGGTCACAAAGAGCTGGACATGTCTGAAGCAGCTTAGCATGCACACACGCCCAGAGATGGAAGATGAGAGAGGAATAATGTCATCTATCTACTTCTATCTCAAGATGAGAAAGCATCTTAGGAGTTTCTATTCCTCTAACAGAGTTCACTGTAATTCTTGTGGATTCTATGTAAAA
Organism: Bubalus kerabau; assembly: GCF_029407905.1. Taxonomy (NCBI): domain Eukaryota; kingdom Metazoa; phylum Chordata; class Mammalia; order Artiodactyla; family Bovidae; genus Bubalus; species Bubalus kerabau. The sequence continues at coordinate 129,868,291 of NC_073624.1, read as the reverse complement.
TTAAAAATAATTTTTTGTCCAAAAAAAATCACTCAATTATTGTGATTTGAATCATCCCCAATTCCCCACTCTCTGAAATATTTACTCAATTTACCTGTCCCATTCTGCTGATGATTTCCTCCACTAGGGTCATCTCTAGGAAATGAAAAGCATCATAACTTCAGACAGTACCAGTCTTACTGTCTCTGGGCTGCTTTCCATGCCTCCCCAGCCTGATTTCTGGGTTCGCCTTCTGGTCTTATCATTCCCCACAGATAGCTCTGTCACCACATCCTGGATATGTCGCCTCCCCCATGCTGGACCTTGGATCCCTTCAGAGAAGGAAGTAGGTTTTAGTCACCTTTGATTCAGAGCACCTGGTTCCTAGTAAAACCAAAAGAGATGCTCCAAAGAAAGGTGTCCTGTGAATGAATGAAAGCAACACTCACCTATTAATATCCATTATTGTGTCTGCACATCTGACACATTTAGCAATCAGGGGGCTTCTGGTGAGAGATGGGGCGGTCTGGGGTCTGAGATGTCAGGTCACAGTGGCCTGGTGCTCCTGTGACAGAGTCCTATTGCTAAGCCCTTGTGTAGCGTAACCCAAGCTTCTGCTAGCCGTGGATGTTGCCATTCCCCCCGTCCCAGAGGAGCTTCCCCGGGCAACACTTGGTCATCTGTGCATCTTCAGTGTTGCTTCATTCCTGTGCACTTGGCACGTGTCCTGATCAGATGAGAGGTTCTGGAACCCATGGAGTTGTGGGATCAGCTTTTCAGCTGCAGCCGGCAGATGAAGTCATGCGGAGGAGAAATGTTCTCTTTGACAGAGAGAGTGATTACCAGCAGCCGTAGGTCGGGATGTGTCATGTTACTAAGTGCATGTGACAAGCCTGCCCTTGTTTCAGGTGATCTTGGAGAGTTTTGCCCAAGCACAGGATATGAGGAATAAAGCACATTTGTACATATTTTTTTAAAGTTGTGGATCAAACCTTTGAACAATGAACAATGGTCAAAGTCATAGTCATTGACCTTCTGCTGGATACAGACACATGTGGGTAATGGAAAACTTCAGAGATTAGTCTGGGATGGGAGGTAAGTTGGGAGATTCTCAGAATCTCTGAAGGGCACCTGTGGGAACTATATACAGTCATCAAATGAATTATTATGAAAATATCTCTATATCTGAGGGTTGGTGAGTGATGTGAGACATAAGCATATAAGTAAAATTCTGATACCTGTGCAAATTCAGGGAGCTTTCCCTTGGTGGGGCCATCCCTGAACAGTGCTCCTGTTACATTATCAGAGTGGTAATTTACTTTTAAAATTCTTTAGAATAAAGATATGGTATCTGGGACTTCCCTGGCAGTCCAGTGGTTAAGACTCTGCACTCCCAATGCAGGGGGTCCGGGTTCCATCCCTGTAGTTGGCCTAGATCCCATATCCCACAACTGAGTTTGCATGCCAAAACTAAAGATCTCACATGCTGCAACTAAGACCCTGCACAGTTAAATAAATACAAATAAATATTTTTTAAAATGTGATATCTGTGCAAATCAGCTGTCATCTGGACCTGTGTTCCCAGGAACCCCTCCTCAGGTTCAATTAATTGGCTAGAGCAACTTACAGAACTCAGGAAGTTTACTTACCATTTACCAGTTTGCTATAAAGGGTATGATAAAAGATCCAGATGAACACCCACGTGGAAGAGATGCCTCAGGCCAGGTATATGGCAAAGGGCACAGGGATTCCATGCCTGTCTAAACTCACCACCCTCCCCTCAGCATGTGTTCCCCACCCTGAAAGCTTGCCAAACTTTGGGGATTTTTATAGAGGCTTCCTCATGTAGGCATGATGAGTCAGTAGCTTATTTTCCAGCCTCAGTTACCTTTTAGGAGATCCGAGGTGGGGCTGAACATTCCAAACTTCTAATCCTGGCTTCAGCTTGCTGATGATCAGCCTTCAATCAGGAGTCATTCAGGCGCCCACCTGGAGTCACCTCAATAGAGCAAAAGGAATTCTCAGGGGGTTTGGAGCCCTGTGTCAGGAACCAGGGTCAGAGACCAAATATAAGAACAGAAGATGTTCCCAATGGTCGTATTACTTAGGCTTTTAAGAGCTCTGTGTCAGGAACCAGAAGAGACCAATATATATTTTCTCTATTATTTCACAAATGCCATGCATTCACTTCATGGAAAATGACTCTCTTTAACCCAACCATTTCTCACAAAACTACTTAATTTCCTACCAGAAACATTTGCAGAGTTTTTGTTTGCTTGGCATAGAACACCTTACTAAATGTTACAATAAATCATCCTTAATGATGACTAATAGTGAATGTTCTCTGTGTCACTCGTCAGGGAGTGGGCGAGGGATGGTGGGGAGAAGTGGGTAACGGTGAGGTGTCTGAAGCCCTTAGAAACCAACCTCTTGTCCCGAGGTAGAGAAACATGGGCTCCTGTTAAAGAGACCAAAGGGCTCTGAGAGCTAAGGCTTTCGGAACCCTACGGAAAGTCAAATGTAAAAACATTTAAAAATTAAAAAAATTGAATTCAGACTTTTTCAACAAATAAATAACAAGGAAAAAAGAAACATAGGGGAGACACTTAAAAGATAAATCAACTAGTTGTAATTGATGAACCAATCAGATCCAGATTCAAAAAACTGTAAAAAAAAATTCGTGACATTTATGAGATAATTGGAGACTTTAATACCTACTGGATACTTGGTGATGTTATTAGTAATATTTTAGATGTGATAATGGTATACTCAATATTGCTAATTATGAGAGAAATGCAAATCAAAACTACAATAAAGTATCAACTCAGACTAATGGTCAGAATGGCTATCATCAAAAAATCCACAAACAGTAAATGCTGGAGAGGGTGTGGAGAATAGGGAGCCATTTTTCACTGTTTGTGGGAATGTAAATCGGTGCAGCTACTAGGGAGAATAGTATGGAGGCTCATTAAAAAAACTAAAAATAGAGCTACCATACGATCCTGCCATCCCACTCCAAGGCATATACCCCCAGAAAACCATAATTTGAAAAGATACATGCACCTCAGTGTTCATTGCAGCACTATTTACAATAGCCAGGACATGGAAGCAACCTAAATGTCCATCAACAGAGGAATGGATAAAGAAGATGTAGTACGTATACACAATGGAATTACTCAGCCTTAAAAAGAAAGAAAGAATGCCATTTGCAGCAGCATGGATGGACCTAGAGAGTGTCGTACTGAGTGAAGGAAGTCAAACAAAGATTAATATCGTGTGATACTGCTTATATGCGGAATCTTAAAAAAGGGCACAAATAAACTTGTTTACAGAACAGAAGTAGAATTGCAGATGTAGAAAACAAACTTATGGTTACCAGGGGATCAGAGCGGGAGATTGGGATTGACAGATACACACTGCTATATATAAAATAGATAACGCAGAAGAACCAACCTGCTTTACAGGGAACTCTACTCAATACTGTGTAATGACCTATATGGGAAAAGAATCTAAAAAGAGTGGATATATGTATATGTATATCTGACTTACTTCGCTGTGCAGCAGATACTGACACAATATTATAAATCAACTGTACTCCAGTAAAAATTTTAAAAAATAGATCCTTATCTTTTAGAGATACACACTGACATATTCACAGATGAAATAATTTACATCAAAATAATACAAGAGAGGAAAAACAAGTAGGAATATAGATAAACAATAAATAAAGTAATAAATAAACAAATTAGCACTTTTTAAAAGTTACATGAATATCTTGACATAATCAGTGAAGGCAGGGGATGTGATTCTGGAAATGGGAACCTTAATGCCCCAGCCCTGAATAGGCTCATGAGATATATTTATGTGTTGTGGATATATACATCATCTACAAGATATGAGTCATTGAAGCTTTATGGTTGTATGTCTCCATCTTCTCTGCATTCTTTAGAATTGTTTCAGTGATGAATCTTGTTAAGTTTAAAGTGTGAGCCGTATTCACCAGGTACTCAAAGTGAGCACTGTGCGGGGGCCCTCACTGTTGGAGGAGGGTGGGGTTGGCAGAGGAACTAGGGCTTGCTCTAGGGTGCTGCTTAGGACTCTATCCTGAATCAGTATGGCCTGCAGCCTCCTGGATATGGCAGGCTTATGCTAGGAAGAAAAATGTGTGAGTCAGAAGGAGTTGGTTAGCAATGGAATCATGGGAAAAGGAGAGTCTCAGAGTGGGCAGTGTTCACCAACCACTATCTGTAAGGAAAAATTCACCTTCCTGCAGAGAACCCCACGGTGAAGGTCAGCTTGCCAGAGCATGGTGAGACTTAATATTCATCTCACGTAACAGCCAGCCTTGCTTTCATTCTTCCCTCTCCAGCAATCTGCTGATTGTTCAGCTTCTACTGACTTTCAAACAACATCGGACATTCTTTAAAATACTACTGCTGTCTTCTGGCCAGAACTAAAGGACTCTAAAGTCACGAAATGGAAGGAACCAAATCTTTAGTCACTGTGTGGAAAGTCACCCCCTCCACACACACTGAACTGACATCAGTACAAATTAAATTCCACTGTGGTAAATCTCTGGCATTGGGGATCTGCTTGCACAGAAGCTTGCATTATCTGAGCTGATATATCTAGAAAGCCCTCATCTTCTTAAGCGTAACAGCTTCTTTCTCCTATTTCCCACATGTGATAGTTGGGTTGGGAAAGATGGTGGGCTGGGAGAAAAGAAAAAAAGAGTCCATTATGGCAAATGACATTGTCGTAAAATAACTCAAACATGATGCATGTGGATGTGGGTCTCCTCCTCCTGTCTGCTCAGCCAGCATACAGGAAATAGAAGGTACTCTCAAAACTGGTTTATTACATTTGAAAGCACATTGACATACAAGCTAAAAAATAGTGATGTTGTACAATTTCAGCCTTACCTGTCACCTTACCTATCTCCTGAGAAATCTGTATGCAGGTCAAGAAGCAACAGTTAGAGTTGGACTGTTAGAGGTAGAGTTGATTGGTTGACTGGTTCAAAATTGGGAAAGAAGTATGTCAAGGCTGTATATTGTCACCCTGCTTATTTACTTTATATGCAGAGTACATCATGCAAAAATGCAAGGCTGGATGACTCACAAGCTGGAATCAAGTTTGCTGGGAGAAATATCAACAACCTCAGATATGCAGATGATATCACTCTAACTGCAGAAAGTGAAGATGAACTAAAGAGCCTCTTGATGAGGGTAAAAGAGGAGAGTGAAAAATCTGGCTTGAAATTCAACATTCAAAAAGCTAAGATCATGGCATCCAATCCCATCAGTTCATGGCAAATAGAAGGGGAAAAAGTGGAAGCAGTGACAAATATTCTTTTCTTGGGCTCCAAAATCACTGCAGATGGTGACTGCAGCCATGAAATTAAAAAATGCTTATCCTTGGAAGGAAAGTTATGACAAATTTAGACAGCTATTTAAAAGTAGAGACATCATTTTGCCAACAAAAGTTTGTATAGTCAAAGCTATGGTTTTTCCAGTAGTCATGTACAGATGTGAGAGTTGGACCATAAAGAAGGCTGAGCACCAAAGAGCTGATGCGAGAAGACTCTTGAGTGTCCCTTGGCCTGCAAGGAGATCCAACCAGTCAATCCCATAGGAAATCAGTCCTGAATATTCACTGGACGGACTGATGTTGAAGCTGAAGCTCCAATACTTTGGCCAAAACGCTGAAGAGCTGACTCATTGGAAAAGACTCCAATGCTGAGAAAGATTGAAGGCAAAAGGAGAAGAGGGAGGCAGAGGATGAGACTGTTAGATAACATCACTGAGTCAATGCACATGAATCTGAGCAAACTACAGGAGATAGTGGAGGACAGAGGAGCCTGGTGAGCTGCAGTCCATGGGGCTACAAAGAGTCAGACACAACTCAGTAACTGAACAACAGCAACAACAAATTTCAACCTACATAATATCCTTCACAAATCAAGGGTCTTTCTAAGATAACATCATTACAGAATTTATAGATTTGATTTCACTAGTATCAAACAAATTACTTACCTAGTAAGTGATAGAATTTCTATTCAATACAGTCCACTGTGTGTAAAGAACAAAGCATAATCTCTGCAGAACTCAAAATAATAGGAGACAATTAACCATGATCTAACCTAGGCAATGAATTAATAATAAATACAATCAAGCATAATAGATAACTAAAAATGATTAATACTTTGCAATAACAAACAAATGAATCTTGAAAACAGGAAAAAACACCTAATAAAAGAAAGTAGAAGCCCATATTATGGTCTATCTATACAATGATACTAAGAAGAATTAAAAGCAGTCCAAACTATAATTTAGATGAAAACATCAAGGCTATGTAATAACAATCATTATTAACTTTAAAATATACATCAATCCTTACACACACATATATAGATCTAAGTCTGTATGTGTATCTATCTATACAAACACGCACACACAATAGAAATCTATTTCCTTACCTATATATACATATACACACACATATATGTCTAATCCTTACATATAATATACACAGACATTCATATGAATACATATACATATGCAATATATATTTTTAAAGTTAATAATGGTATTTCTAGTAAGTGATACTGAGAAAGTATAGGGGGGCATGAAGAAAAAACTTGGCTTTTTTCACTGTGCACTCTTCTATGGGTTTAGTTTTCAATATATATGCAAATATGCCTTTTTATAAAATCTCTTGTTGATCAATGGCAGAGAGTAGGCAAAATATAAAGATGACAAAATTTCATTTGCTTAGTTTGAGGATCTGAAGGGGGCTTAGTAAAACCACATTTTGTAATAAAAAATAAGATTGAAAGTAAAAAGAAGGAAGCAAGGAAGATGAAGTGGGCAGGGAAGAGGAACTCAGAGAGGGAGGGATGGGAAAAGGCTGTGGACGTTCCATGACTGAGTGTGTAAAGCATGTGTGTGATTTGACACACATATAATCAATTCCTCTACAGAAACATAACATACTCAGTCATTCTCCTTAACAGTATGCAGGTATGAAATGACAACCCACTCCACTACTCTTGCCTGGAGAATTCCATGGACAGAGGAGCCTGGTGGGCCATGGGGCTGCAAAGAGTCAGACACAACAGAGACTGACACGCATGCATGCATGTATCAATAAGATCGGTTTTGCAACAACTATTCTTGTAGTCAGGGGATTAGCACCATGAATTGTGTAGTCAAGGAGACCAAGAAGTTATTAATAATTTCATAATATGTTTTCCCTTTTTTCTCTCCCTCTTCTAAAATCTTTAAATCCATTAGCATAGTAACATGGGTTTAATCCCAACACAATGGAGAAATCTGAAATTGCAGCATGAAAGGTGATTTAATACTGCCTTCTGAGCAGAGGATTTGGTCTTGATTAAAAGCTAGTGATTTAGGATTAAAGTTACAGGATTGTTGTTAATAGAGTTTTAGAACAAATAAATGTTCTTCTTCAAGATGAAATGTTTTACAACGTTATATTCAGCCACCATCTAGAAGACTGACCCTTGTATCTATCACCAATAGAGAGAAAATCCTGGGACTTCTCTGGTGACCCAATGGCTAAGACTCTGCACTACCCCAGTGCTGTGTGCCCAGGTTCAATCCCTGGTCAGGGAACTAGATCTCATGTGCCGCAGCTAAGACTCGCTGCAGCCAAATAAATAAATATTTAAAGAGAGAAAAAGAGACGGAGAAAAACAGTCCCTAGAGCTTCCCCAAAGTAACTGTCTTCTTCAAAGAAAATTTGAGGACAATTTCATTTGATAGCAACAACAATCCAGAACGTATCAGACTGTTTCCATAAAGATTCTTACACCTTATGAAATTCTTACCATGTTCGTTCATCTGAGTTTGACATTTCTTACAAAAAAGATTAACATTTGATACAACTGTCATAAAATCACTTTTAGATAAGCTGAAAAACCCACAAAAGACAAAAGAAATTAATATAAATAACATATCTATTTAAAGCACCATCAGTTCAGTTCAGTTGCTCAGTCATGCTCCACTCTTTGCAATCCCATGGACTGCAGCATGCCAGGCTTCCCGGAGCTTGCTCAAACTCATGTCCATCCAGTCGGTGATGCCATCCAACCATCTTATCCTCTGTGATCCCCTTCTCCTTCTGCCTTAAATCTTTCCCAGAATCAGGATCTTTTCCAATGAGTCAGTTCTTCGCATCTGATGGCCAAAGTATTGGAGTTTCAGCTTCAGCATCAGTCCTTCCAATGACTATTTCTTTAGGATTGACCGATTTGATCTCCTTGCAGTCCAAGGGACTCTCAAGAGTCTACTCCAACACCACACTTCAAAGGCATCTGTCCTTTGGCACTCAGCTTTATTTATAGTCTAACTCTTACATCCTGGGGGAAAAAAGCACCATACTGGAAAATCAGTCAGTCAGTTCAGTCGCTTATTCGTGTCTGACTCTTTGTGACCCCATGGACTGCAGCACACCAGGCTTCCCTGTCCATCACCAACTCCTGGAGTTTACTCAATCTAATGCCCATTGAGTCGGTGATGCCATCCAACCATCTCATCCTCTGTCCTCCCCTGTCTCCTCCTGCCTTCAATCTTTCCCAGCATCAAGGTCTTTTCCAATGAGTCAGTTCTTCACATCAGGTGGCCAAACTATTGGAGTTTCAACTTCAGCAGCAATCCTTCCAATGAATATTCAGGAGTGATTTCCTTTAGGATTGACTGGTTTGATCTCCTTGCAGTCCAAGGGACTTTCAAGAGTCTTCTCCAACACCATAGTTCAAAAGCATCAATTCTTCTGTGCTCAGCTTTCTTTATAGTCCAACTCTCACATCCATACACGACTACTGGAAAAACCATAGCCTTGACTAGACGGACCTTTGTCAGCAAAGTAATGTCTCTGCTTTTTAATATGCTATCTAGGTTGGTCATAACTTTCCTTCCAAGGAGTAAGCGTCTTTTAATTTCATGGCTGCAGTCACCATCTGCAGTGATTTTGGAGCCCCCCAAAAATAAAGTCTCTCACTGTTTCCACTGTTTCCCCATCTATTTGCCATGAAGTGATGGGACCAGACGCCACGATCTTAGTTTTCTGAATGTTGGGTTTTAAGCCAACTTTTTCACTCTCCTCTTTCACTTTCATCAAGAGGCTCTTTAGTGCTTCTTCACTTTCTGCCATAAAGGTGATGTCATCTGCATATCTGAGGTTATTGATATTTCTCCCGGCAATCTTGATGCTAGCTTTTGTGTCTTCCAGTCCAGCGTTTCTCATGATGTACTCTGCATATAAGTTAAATAAGCAGGGTGACAATATACAGCCTTGACGTACTCCTTTTCCTATTTGGAACCAATCTGTTGTTCCATGTCCAGTTCTAACTGTTGTTCCTGACCTGCATATAGGTTTCTCAAGAGGCAGGTCAGGTGATGTGGTATTCCCATCTCTTTCAGAATTTTCCACAGTTTATTGTGATCCACATAGTCAAAGGCTTTGGCATAGTCAATAAAGCAGAAAATAAAGCATCACAAATTCACAAATTCAAGGAAATATGGTAAGCAAATAGCATATCATGGAAATAATATAGTTTATTGGCTTTTTACACAGAAGATAATGGCTAGAACAAAAACAGTAAATGATAAAATGCTAAGGCACTATATGTAAAGCAGGTAACCAACAAAGACCAATTGTATAGGGAACTATACTCAATATTCTGTAATAACCTAAAGGTTAAGAATCTGAAATATATATATATGTGTGTATGTATAACTGAATCACTTTCCTGTACACCTGAAATTAACACAACATTGTAAATCAGCTATGTTGCTATTGTTGGTTGGTGGCTCAGTCATGTCCGACTCTTTCGCGACCCCATGGACTAGCCCACAGGCTCCTCTGTTCAGAGAATTCTCCACCAAGAATCCTGGAGCTGATTTCCATTCCCTTCTTCACAGAATTTTCTTCAAATATTCTTATAAGTGATCTAAAATCCGATTTGACTAATCACTCAGGTGAAAAGTATTATACTGATTTCAACTATACTTTAATAAAAATAAATATCTTTTTCAAGTGCTAAGGCAAAGCTATGAATGAGAAGCCCAGTGATCCTGGTGGCCTTGAATGAAGAATGAAAAGTTTATGGCTCTCAACAAAGCTGCTGGTTGACTCTGCTCCACATCCCCATGGTATCTCATCCTTAGGAAGAATTCCTCCTTGTTCCTACTAGAGCCCAGGTGTGGTGCTCATCAGTGATGCTACCGAAATGAAATCTCTGCCCTTGTCTTTAAGGAACTCCATAGCGAAATGAGAAAGACAGACAACTAAGCAATTTCCATATGGTGTTAATTTCGTCAGTGTTTGGCAGCAAATAACAGAATCCACTATTGCTATTCTAAGTGGCAGGAGATTTATTTCAGGGTGTTACATGGTTTACTCACTCACTGATGGAAGAATAGACTCCAGCTGAGCTTCCGTGAGAAAACTAAGATCATGGCATCTGGCCCCATCACTTCATCGGAAATAGATGGGGAAACAGTGGAAACAGTGTCAGACTTTATTTAGGGGGGCTCCAAAATCACTGCAGATGATGGTTGCAGCCATGAGATTAAAAGACACTTACTCCTTGGAAGAAAAGTTATGACCAACCTAGATAGCATATTCAAAAGTAGAGACATTACTTTGCCAACAAAGGTCCGTCTAGTCAAGGCTATGGTTTTTCCAGTGGTCATGTATGGATGTGAGAGTTGGACTGTGAAGAAGGCTGAGTGCCGAAGAATTGATGCTTTGGAACTGTGGTGTTGGGGAAGACTCTTGAGAGTCCCTTGGACTGCAAGGAGATCCATCCAGTCCATTCTGAAGGAGATCAGCCCTGGGATTTCTTTGGAAGGAATGATGCTAAAGCTGAAACTCCAGTACTTTGGCCACCTCAGGCAAAGAGTTGACTCATTGGAAAACACTCTGATATTGGGAGGGATTCGGGGCAGGAGGAGAAGGGGACAACAGAGGATGAGATGGCTGGATGGCATCACTGACTCAATGGACGTGAGTCTGAGTGAACTCTGGGAGTTGGTGATGGACAGGGAGGCCTGGCGTGCTGTGGTTCATGGGGTTGCAAAGAGTCGGACATGACTGAGCGACTGAACTGAACTGAACTGATTGAGCTTCTGTGATGACCATCCCCTGACATAATAGGGAGCTGTAGAACCGGGAGGCTGTCGGACAAAGTGAGGGATGGGAGCTACCAGTTCCAAATACACTCTACCTCTGTACCGAACTGTGAAAGCACACTGAACACTCTGCATCCTACTTCCCCACAATGTACATCCTGAAGTTGGGGCTCCCCACTGTCCATTAAGGCTTAGTGGAATATCTCAAGTCTGGAAAGGATATGACATGAGAGAAAGCTTGGGGACATGGTGGAAGAAAGGAGCAAAGGAGGAAGAAAGTAGACATCACCCCTTAGAGGTTTGGTCGACTATGTGTGTGTGTGGGTACATGAGCAGGAGGTGTGGGGTGGCAGGGAGAGGAATTTTAGGAAGGTGAAACTTACATGGAGGGGGACTTCCCTGGTTGTCCAGTGGTTAAGAATCTGCCTCGCAATGCAGGGGATGAAGGTTCAATCCCTGGTCCAGGAACTAAGATCCCACATGACCCAGAACAATTAAACCTGTGAGCCACAGCTAGAGAATCTGTGCACGGCAACAAAGAATCCCCCATGATGCAGCAAAGACTCCATGTGCTTCAACTAAGAACGGATGCAAAGAAATTAAATAAGTAAATAGTTTTTAAAACTTTCACAAAGGGTGGGATTGGAGGCACTGATGCTCCTGCCTCCCATTCAAACCCTGAAAGTCCTGCCTCTTCTACCAGGGCATAGCCATGTCACTTTAGAAGTACTATCTGCTACAGCCACCCTTAATCCCCACACAGTATGGACACTGAGATGAGACCCGGGGTCTGATCATGATACCAGCTGTGACAGGGCCAAGTGAACTCCATGGGAGGTACTGGCAACGGACTGTCAGAGTTAGGGGCTGAATGGAGGATGTGACAGAGACTCGCATCAGTGGAAACCAAGATGAGAGCAAGCCAGTCACTACTGGCCCCGTGGGATTCTGAGCAAGAAGGGAGAGACCAGAAAGCGAAGAACTGGGAACCCAGAGTCTTTGCCTCCTCCACAGGCTCCCTTGTGACATCCCCTCTGTGTGCCTGGCCACCGTTTCAGGACTGGAGGCGGGGAATGGGAGAAGCTGTCAGAGAAACCATTGTTTGTTTGTTTGTTTTTTAAATTCAAGAGAAATTTGGCACTAAAGGGATGACACAAATTGTCAGATCAGTCTAACTTTTAAAATATGAATAAAGTTAAATTTTTATTTCTACTTGGTAGGTAGGGCTCAATAGAAAGACCAAAATTAACATGTATATGTTGCCTATACAATTTCAGCTTTAGTGAAATTATGACCTCACTAGAAATATAAAAAAAAAAATTTATACCAGTACCTGGTGCCAAGTATATGCTTATAAAGGCATTTTAAGATATCTCCTACAAGTATTAAAACATTTGTTGCTGTTCAGTCACTCAGTCATGTCTTGACTTTGTGACCCCATGGACTGAAGCACTTTAGGCTCCCATGTCCTTCACCATCTCCAGGAGTTTTTTCAAACTCATGTCTGTTGAGTCAATGATGCTATCTAACCATCTCATCCTCTGCCGGACTATAATATATAGTTTATCCTAGAAATGTGTCTTTATTCCTAGGGGTCAACTGCAGAGAATGAGATTGTATTCCTTTTGGTATTGAGTATATGTGTTAGTGCAGGTCTTCTAAGAAGCTGATGCCACAGTGGGATTAAACACCAATGACTTTACTAGGAGCTATACACATGAGGGGGAATGGGAGGGACCTGTGGAATTCCAGGAAAGTTGCTGGACCTTGTTGCAAATCTAATGCTCAGTGAAGGAGAGAAGAGAGTGTGGTAGGATGGTTGCATCTGAGAAAGGTTCAGTTGGACCATGAGGAAATACATAAATCAGATGTCAGAGTATCAAGGGGCTCTTGGAAATGCCCTGCTTATTGACCCTGCTGCCCTCAGTCATTGATTGAGCATCATGGCTTCAGGCCAAACCTATCAGTGATAGATTTTAGGGCACAGTAACCACATCCTTTGCCCAATTAAACTCCCTGTGGCTGGAGATTTGTGAGATGCATTCTCATAGCCCGCGGTGTGTATAATCGCTCTGCATCAACATATAACAAAAACAATTCCTGCATCATGGGTTTTGGCAGGTATGATTATCTTACAAACAGGTAGACCTGAAGATTAATAAAGAGGAAGTCCAAGACTGCCTTCTTCAGTTTATTTAATGAGCATCTCACATATTTTCTTATCTATGATTAAGTACATCCCATGCTTCTCACAATGATAAGCCACATTTCTTCATATAACTATTTTTCCTTAAGCCAAGAGGGTAAGAGAAGTAGGAATAACTCACTGAAATAAATGATCAGGAAACCTTACATCCCTCCCCTATAAAATGGGGGAAATAATATCTTCTTTGTGATATAAAGGGAAGGATTAGTTTTGCATTAGTCAGAAGGAGATTCCAAACCACTCCAGGGATTTTAATCAAAAGGGGCTTAATACAGGGAGCAAAGTTCTTACAGAATTGCCAGCAAGACCCACAGAACAATACCCCAAATAACTGCTAAGTCTGCCACAGCCAGGAAACTGGAGAATTAGAGAGCCAAAATCCTAATTGGTAGCTTCAGGATAATACTACTTTGGCTGCAATCTTTGGACAGAAAGTTCCAGAGGGCTCCCAGAATTACTGCAGCCAAATGGATGCCTCTTGCCCTACTGTGTTCTACTCCAAATTCATGTCTTGTACAGGAAATTATTAACGTTTATAATAAAGCTACTATTTCTCTGAGATTTCACTTAAACAGTTTTGCTTTCTTAAGTCATACATTCTAGGAAATTTCTAGACACTTAATGAATGAGCTTTGAGAATGCCACATTATTATGATATAATATCAAGGCATATCTATTTTGGGGTTTTCAACTTTAGCATGTTACTTTTTAAGTTTTAATTTTGAAGTGCTATAAAAATAGGAAGCCCAGAACACTTCAAGCTAAAACAAAAAACAAAAACACTTTTTTGGGGGGAAAGCTAAATTCATTTTTAGACAGAATGAAAACCACAATCACAGAATACTAACCAAAATGATCACATGGACCACAGCCTTGTCTAACTCAATGAAACTATGAGCCATGCCATGTAGGGCCACCCTAGATGGATGAGTCATGGTGGAGAGTTCTGGCAAAACGTGGTCCACTGGAGAAGGGAATGGCAAATCACTTCAGTGTTCTCACCTTGAGAACCCCATGAACAGTATGAAAAGGCAAAAAGATAGGACGCTGAAAGAGGAACTCCCCAGGTCAGTAGGTGCCAAATATACTTCTGGAGATCAGTGGAGAAATAACTCCAGAAAGAATGAAGAGATGGAGCCAAAGCAAAAACAACACTCACCTGTGGATGTGACTGGTGATGAAAGTAATGTCTGGTGCTATAAAGAGCAATACTGCATAGGAACCTGGAATGTCAGGTCCATGAATCAAGGCAAATTGGAAGTGGTCAAACAGGAGATGGCAAGAGTGATCAACGTTTTAGGAATCAACGTTTTAGGAATGAAAATGGACTGGAATGGGTGAATTTAACAAATATGACCATTATATCTACTATTGTGGGCAAGAATCCCTTAGAAGAAATGGAGTAGCCATCATAGTCAACAGAAGAGTCAGAAATGCAGTGTTTGGATGCAATCTCAAAAACGACAGAATGATCTCTGTTCATTTCCAAGGCAAACCACTCAGTATTACAGTAATCCAAGTCTATGCCCCAGCAAGTAATGCTGAAGAAGCTGAAGTTAAACAGTTTTATGAAAACCTACAAGACCTTCTAGAACTAACACCAAAAAAAAATGTCCTTTTCATTATAGGAGACTGGAAGCAAAAGTAGGAAGTCAAGAGATACCTGGAGTAACAGGAAAATTTGGCCGTGGAGTACAAAACAATGCAGGGTAAAGGCTAACAGAGTTTGCCAAGAGAATGCACTGGTCATAGCAAACACCCTCATCTAACAACACAAGTGAAGACTCCACACATGGACATCACCAGATGGTCAATACCAAAATCAAATTGGTTATATTCTTTGCAGCTGAAGATGGAGAAGCTCTATACAGTCAGCAAAAACAAGACCGGAAGCTGACTATAGTTCAGATCATGAACTCCTTATTGACAAATTCAGACTTAAATTGAAGAAAGTAGGGAAAGCCACCAGATCATACAGGTATGACCTAAATCAAATCCCTTACAATTATACAGCAGAAGTGACAAGCAGATTAGAGGGATTAGATCTGATAGACAGAGTGCCTGAAAAACTATGGATGGAGGTTGGTGACATTGTACAGGAGGCAGTGATCAAGATCATCCACAAGAAAAAGTAATGCAAAAAGGCAAAATGGTTGTTGAGGATGTCTTACAAATAGCTGAAAAAAGAAGAGAATCTAAAGGCAGAGGAGAAAAGATATACCATTTGAATGCAGAGTTCCAAAGAATACCAAGGAGAGATTAAGAAAGCCTTCGTCAGTGATCAATGCAAAGAAATAGAGGAAAACAACAGAATGGGAAAGACTAGAGATCTCTTCAAGAAAATTAGAGATACCAAGGGAATATTTCATGCAAAGATGGGCACAATAAAGGACAGAAATAGTATAGACCTAACAGAAGCAGGAGATATTAAGAAGAGGTGGCAAGAATACACAGAAGAACTATACAAAAAAGATCTTCATGACCCGGATAACCACAATCATGTGATCACTCATTTTGGAATGTGAAGTCAAGTGGGCCTTAGGAAGCATCACGATGAACAAAGCTAGTGGAAGTGATGAAATTCCACTTGAACTATTTCAAATCCTAAAAGATGATGCCGTTAAAGTATATTGCATTGCACTCAGTATACCAGCAAATTTAGAAAACTCAGCAGGGGCCACAGGACTGGAAAAGGTCAGTTTTCATTCCAATCCCAAAGAAAGGTAATGCCAAAGAATGTTCAAACTACCGCACAATTACACTCATCTCACACGCTAGCAAAGTAATGCTCAAAATTCTCCAAGCCAGGCTTCAGCAATATGTGAACTGTGAATTTCCAGATGTTCAAGCTGGATTTAGAAAAGGCAAAGAAACCAGAGATCAAATTGCCAACATCCACTGGATCATTGAAAAAGCAAGAGATTTCCAGAAAACCATCTACTTCTGCTTTATTGACTAAGTCAAAGCCTTTGACTGTGTGGATCACAACAAACTGTGGAAAATTCTTAAGGAGATGGGAATACAAGACCACCTGACCTGCCTCCTGAGAAACCTGTATGCAGGTCAAGAAGCAACAGAACATGGAACAACACAGAACAACGGACTGGTTCCAAATTGGGAAAGGAGTATGTCAAGGCTGTATATTGTCACCCTGCTTATTTAACTTATACACAGAGTACATCATGGGAAATGCCGGGCTGGAGGAAGTACAAGCTGGAATCAAGATTGCTGGGAAAAATATCAATAACCTCAGATATGCAGATGATACCAGCCTTATGGCAGAAAGTGAAGAAGAACTAAAAAGCCTCTTGATGAAAGTGAAAGAGGAGAGTGAAAAAGTTGGCTTAAAACTCAACATTCAGAAAACTAAGATCGTGGCATCTAGTCCCATTACTTCATGGCAAATAGATGGGAAAACAGTGGAAACAGTGAGAGACTTTATTTTCTTAGGCTCCAAAATCACTGCAGATGGTGACTGCAGCCATGAAATTAAAACATGCTTACTCCTTGGAAGAAAAGCTATGTCCAACCTAGATAGCATATTAAAAAGCAGAGACATTACTTTGCCAACTAAGGTCCATCTAGTCAAAGCCATGGTGTTTCCAGTAGTCACGTATGGATGTGAGAGTTGGACTATAAAGAAAATTGAGCACTGAAGAATTGATGCTTTTGAACTATGGTGTTGGAGAAGACTCTTGAGAGTCCCTTAGACTTCAAGGAGATCAAACCAGTCAATCCTAAAGGAAATCAGTCCTGAATATTCATTGGAAGGACTGTTGCTGAAGCTGAAACTCCAATAGTTTGGCCACCTGATGTGAAGAACTGACTCATTGGAAAAGACCCTGATGCTGGGAATGATTGAAGGCGGGAGAAGAAGGGGACGACAGAGGATGAAGTAGATGGCTGGTTGGCATCACTGACTCAATGCACATGAGTTTGAGTAAGCTCCGGGAGTTGGTGATGGACAAGGAAGCCTGGCGTGCTGCAGTCCATGAGGTCGCAGAGTTGGACATGACTGAGTGACTTAACTGAAATTTATTCTTTAAATAATTAAACTAAATTAAAAAATTTTTAAGGACTTAAGATTTTAAAGAAAGAATTAGAATACAAACAGATCATGAGGAAAGTTTCTTATTTAGCATCTTAATTGAAACCATTATACATATATTAAAAATTATATGTATATATACATTTCTAATTATATTTTATTTCCTTATCAAATATTTTTTCTGTACTTATGTAATCAACTTCAGGGAAGAATTTTCCATCTGAACCAGGTTTAAGTAAGAGTGTTATCCTTAAAGCAAACTTCTGTTTTCCAAATAGTATCATTCCATTGGTACATTATTACCCAGAGACCTCCAATACTTGGTTTCCAAGTAGTGGAAAGTCATTTCTTCAGGACCAAGAGCTGGTCTCTTCATGTAATGTTTCAATAGGGAAATTCCTGGAGGAAGTTTTCCTCCTCTTTGGACAGAGGGGGAAAGACATTCAGCAACTCAGGACTCAGAAGGGAGACTGGGTTTATGCAAGACAAGCTTTCCATCCTGGAGGCAGTAGTCGTGTCCTGTGTGAGAGAAGGATCTTTGGATATGTTTCTGGCTCCCGGTGTACCTGAGCACAGCCACAGATTCAGCCCCTTCAGAGGCCTCTGCATCCAGGTTCAAGAACCCAGGGGGAGTGATGAATCTATCCTTTGCTATGTCTAGGCACCTGCTGTCAGGGATTCTGACAGGTGAGCAGTGTGCTTCAGGAGAGCTTGAGAGAATAATCAATGTGGGTGAGGCTAGGCAGCCTGCGCTCTAGGCCTGAGCAAGGTGGCCTGAGGCTCCTGTGCCAGCATGGACTTAAAAAACATTCACAACCGAAAAGTTGAGAGTTAAGTTCACTTTTAGGACTTAAGGCTGAGAGGTAGCATCTCAAGTGACCCTGAGAAAAAACTGCTCAGAGGAGGTGAGGGCAGGAGCCAAGTTGTATAGAAGTTTTGTAACAAAGGGCAGGTAGTCTGAACAGCAAAAGATTATTATAAATTAAAGGAAAACCAGATAGTATCTCAAGTTAAGGAGTTTAGTGCATTTCTGTGTATGGGAAGATGAACGATTCTGGACTCAGGGAAATCATTCCTTTGATATGCACTGCAGCTATCTGGGGCCAGTATCCTGTGTTTTGGCGTCCTGAGTTTCCTCAGGGCTCACCACAGGGAGTGACGGTATTTTGATGGCTGCTAGATGGCGGGTATTCTTTTCCTTGTTGAGTGTCCTCAGGGCTCACTGGCTCACACTGGAGGGCTGCAATCGCTGATGACTATGGCATCTTTGTTTCCTGATGTGGCAGGAGATATTCCATTTCTCACCAGGGCCTGTGGAGCCCTGAGGTTTCCTGAGCTAGATGAAAACATCTTAAAATTTTCACTTTAATGTTGGGGAACAAGGAGGGCCAGGACTCTGAGAAGAGACCTGTGGGGAGGCATTGTCTGGTCTGGGGAACAAGAGCTAGAGTAACGGGAGATTCATGGAAGATTCCAAGGACAACACTGGGGTCCTCTTCAGGACAGGACAGGACCACGATCAGAGAGGCAGCTGGTCTGCACAGGAGCAGGGCCTTACCTGTTCAACTGGACTCCTGGCGGGGGCACCTGTGAGGCCGTTAGACTTGTGACCTGATGCACAGTTCTGCCAATGTGTGAGCAGTCACCGAAATGCCAGCTTGTTCCCCCAGGCATCTGGCCAGGTGTTCCCCACACTCTGTCTGGCCTCACAGGCTGTCTGGCTGGTTCTATAATCACCTCTGCTTCTTTGTCAAGGGCAAGACCCTTCCCTTACACATCTCCAACTTTCTTATTTTTCTGATCTCAGAGCCTATCAAAGATACAACAAAAAACAAAACAGGAGGCGCAAGTGACTGATGGATCTGTTCAGAGTTTCTGCTTCCTTTCCCAAGGACATCTTGGTTTGCAGGGTGACCTTGACTCACAGCTGCAGAGTGGCTGCTGGAAGAGCAGGGCACTTACCTGGTCACCTCGACCAGTCACTGAGGTGCGGACAGGCCTCTTTTACTCAACCATTATAAGCCTGACTCTCCTGGGTCCCCTTCATCATTAAACAAGAAGCCCTTTATCAGTCAGCGCTCTGTGCCCGTGGACAGCCCTTCTCCTGCCATCTGCCTGCTGACATAGGGGACTGATGAGTTTGTAGAGAAATGACTCATTCTCATATGACTTAATTAAAATGGTAACAGTATGATTTATTACTGGGAATCCAGGGTTTAAGCAGATCAAAAACTGCCTTCAAGGGACCACTCTGCCTGGGAAGTAGTGGCAAACACAGGCTTTTTGATGTCCCGCTGTTGCAGTGGAGAGGAAAAAAAGAGGAAAGAGATGCTTTCTTTCCTTTCTTGAGAACAAAGAAGATAAAAAGAACAGTGAGCAGGCCTGAACATTCCTTTATTTTTTACTTTAACTGCTCCTAACTCTGCATGTCTGTAAGTAAGTTTGCTTTTCTGCCCTGGCTTCCCTGCTAGCTCAGACGGTAAAGAAACTGCCTGCAATCCACGAAACCTGGGTTCGATCCCTGGGTCAGCTCAATCCCTGGGTTGGTTCAATCTCCTGTAGAAGGGAATGGCAACTCACTCCAGTATTCTTGTCTGAAAAACCCCATGGAAAAAAGAGCCTGGCGGGCTACAGTCCATGGGGTCACAAAGAGTCAGACACAAATAAGCGACTAAAACTTTTCTTTTCAGCTCTGCAGCAGCTACAATTCACAGCTAATTTTCCTTTGTTCAGTTCAGTTCAGTCGCTCAGACTTGTCTGACTCTTTGCGACCCCATGAACCACAGTACGCCAGGCCTCCCTGTCCATCACCAACTCCCGGAGTCCACCCAAACCCATGCCCATTGAGTCAGTGATTCCATCCAACCATCTCATCCTCTGTCCTCCCCTTCTCCTCCTGCCCTCAATCTTTCCCAGCATCAGGGTCTTTTCAAATGAGTCAGCTCTTCACATCAGGTGGCCAAAGGATTGGAGTTTCAGCTTCAACATCACTCCCTCAAATGAGCACCCAGGACTAGTCTCCTTTAGGATGCACTGGTTGGATCTCCTTGCAGTCCAAGGGACTCTCAAGAGTCTTCTCCAACACGATAGTTCAAAAGCATCAATTCTTCTGTGCTCAGCTTTCTTTATAGTTCAACTCTCACATTTATACATGACCACTGCAAAAACCATAGCCTTGACTAGACAGACCTTTGTTGGCCAAGTAATGTCTCTGCTTTTCAATATGCTGTCTAGGTTGGTCATAACTTTCCTTGCAAGCAGCAAGCGTCTTTTAATTTCATGGCTGCAGTCACCATCTTCAGTGATTTTGGAGCCCAGAAAAATAAAGTCAGCCACTGTTTCCACTGTTTCTCCATCTATTTGCCATGAAGTGATGGGACCAGATGCCATGATCTTCGTTCTCTGAATGTTGAGCTTTAAGCCAACTTTTTCACTGTCTTCTTTCACTTTCATCAAGAGGCTTTTTTGTTCCTCTTCACTTTCTGCCATAAGGGTGGTGTCATCTGCATATCTGAAGTTATTGATATTTCTCCCAGCAATCTTGATTCCAGCTTGTGCTTCCTCCAGCCCAGCGTTTCTCATGATGTACTCTGCATCAGATCAGATCAGATCAGATCAGTCGTTCAGTCGTGTCCGACTCTTTGCGACCCCATGAATTGCAGCACGCCAGGCCTCCCTGTCCATCACCAACTCCCAGAGTTCACTCAGACTCATGTCCATCGAGTCAGCGATGCCATCCAGCCATCTCATCCTCTGTCGTCCCCTTCTCCTCCTGCCCACAATCCCTCCCAGCATCAGAATCTTTTCCAATGAGTCAACTCTTCGCATGAGGTGGCCAAAGCATTGGAGTTTCAGCTTTAGCATCATTCCCTCCAAAGAAATCCCAGGGCTGATCTCATTCAGAATGGATTGGTTGATCTCCTTGCAGTCCAAGGGACTCTCAAGAGTCTTCTCCAACACCACAGTTCAAAAACATCAATTCTTTGGCGCTCAGCCTTCTTCACATTCCAACTCTCACATCCATACATGACCACAGGGTTTCTCAAGAGGCAGATCTGGTATTCCCATCTCTTTCAGAATTTTCCACAGTTTATTGTGATCCACATAGTCAAATCTTTGGCATAGTCAATAAAGCAGAAATAGATGTTTTTCTGGAAGTCTCCTGCTTTTTCAATGATCCAATGGATTTTGGCAATTTGATCTCTGGTTCCTTTGTCTTTTCTAAATCAATCTTGAACATCTGGAAGTTCATGGTTCACGTATTGCTGAAGCCTGGCTTGGAGAATTTTGAGCATTACTTTGCTAGCGTGTGAGATGAGTGCAATTGTGTGGTAGTTTGAGCATTCTTTGGCATTACCTTTCTTTGGGATTGGAATGAAAACTGAGCTTTCCAGTCCTGTGGCCACTGCTGAGTTTTCCAAATTTGCTGGCATATTGAGTGCAGCACTTTCACAGCATCATCTTTTAGAATTTGAAATAGCTCAGCTGGAATTCCATCACCTCCACTAGCTTTGTTGGTAGTGATGCTTTGACTCTAGGCTAAATATATCCTGTATCTGGTGTTTACCCTTACAACACCCTTTCCCTTGTAGTTACAGGTCAGAAAGAAGGCCACTGAGCCACCAAACTGCCAGTAATGGACTCAGTTACTGAGTTACTGATGCCTAGCCTATAACTGTTTTTGTCAAGATCCAAACACCTTTGTTCCTCATCACTGACTCCTAACTTCAAGCCCCCATCTTATATAAAGTCCCCCAGACTCTTCATGGAGCTGGGGGCGCTGAGGAGGGCAGCACACAGTTTTTGAGGCATGAGCCTACGGTGTTCCCCTCTCTGCTGGCTGAGAACTAAAACCACCTTTCTATTTCCTCCAAACTCTGTTTCCATATTTTTTTTATTTGGCTTCAGTGGACAGAGAAAGCCAAGGTTTTGGCCAGCAACACTGCCCAGTGAGCACTGGCCAGTGAATTCCAGTTGAGCTATTTCAAATCCTAAAATATGATGCTGTGAAAGTGCTGCACTCAATACTCCAGCAAATCTGGAAAACTCAGCAGTGGCCACAGGACTGGAAAAGCTCAGTTTTCACTCCAGTCCCAAAGAGAGGCAAGGCCGAAGAATGCTCAAACTACCACACAATTGCACTCATCTCACAAGCTAGTAAAGTAATGCTCAAAATTCTCCAAGCCAGGCTTCAGCAATATGTGAACCATGAACTTCCAGATGTTCAAGCTGGATTTAGAAAAGGCAAAGGAACCAGAGATCAAATTGCCAACATCCATTGGATCATCAAAAAAGCAAGAGAGTTCCAGAAAAACATCTATTTCAGCTTTATTGACTATGCCAAAGCCTTTGACTGTGTGGATCACAATAAACTGTGGGAAATTCTGAAAGAGATGGGAATACCAGACCATCTGACCTGCCTCTTGAGAAACCTGTATGCAGGTCAGGAAGCAACAGTCAGAAATGGACATGGAACAGACTGGTTCCAAATCAGGAAAGGAGTAAGTCAAGGCTTTATATCATCACCCTGCTTATTTAACTTATATGCAGAGTACATCATGAGAAATGCTGGGCTGGAGGAATACAAGCTGGAATCAAGATTGCTGGGAGAAATATCAATAACCTCAGATATGCAGATGACACCACCTTACGGCAGAAAATAAAGAAGAACTAAAGAGCCTCTTGATGACAGTGAAAGAAGAAAGTGAAAAAGTTGGCTTAAAACTACATTCAGAAAACTAAGATCAAGGCATCTGGTCCAATCACTTCATGGCAAATAGATGGGGACGCAGTGGAAACAGTGACAGACTTTATTTTGGGGGGGCTCCAAAATCACTGCAGATGGTGACTGCAGCCATGAACTTAAGAGATGCTTACTCCTTGGAAGAAAAGCCATGAGCAACCTGGACAGCATATTAAAAACAGAGACATTACTTGGCCAACAAAGGTCCATCTAGTCAAGGCTATGGTTTTTCCAGTAGTCATGTATGGATGTGAGAGCTAAAGAAAGCTAAGCTGCTGAAGAATTGATGCTTTTGAACTGTGGTGTTGGAGTAGACTCTTGAGAGTCCCTTGGACTGCAAGGAGATCCAAGCATCCTAAAGGAAATCAGTTCTGAATATTCATTGGGAGGACTGCTGCTGAAGCTGAAACGCCAGTACTTTGGCTACCTGATGTAAAGAGCTGACTCTTTTGAAAAGACCCTTATGCTGGGAAAGATTGAAATCAAGAGGAGACAGGGGATGATAGACGATGAGATGGTTGGATGGCATCACCGCCTCAATGGACATGGGTTTGAGTAAACTCCAGGAGTTGGTGATGGACAGGGAGGCCTGGTGTGCTACAGTTCATGGGGTTTCAAAGAGTTGGACATGACTGAGACACTGAAGTGAACTGAACTGAACTGATCTGACTGCCCAGTGGCTCCTGGGTTGTAGAAGCCCTGTGACAAGGGAGTCAGGAATTTGAAGGTTTTTTTGGTCCATGTAATGAAAGATTTTATTGGGTCTGCAGCACTGCTGGCCCCTTCTGTAAGCATGTGGGGCCGCTGTAAGCAGCAGGAGAGCTTGTCTGGGCTTCCAGGAGCACAGAGCTAAGGACCAAGGGAAGGGCCTCAGAGGAACCAGGAGTCCTCCCAGCAAGCACTGTGTGTGCTAAAGTCTCTTCAGTTGTGTCCAACTCTTTGCGACCCCATGGATTGTGTCCCGCCAGGCTCCTCTGTCCATAGGATTCTCCAGGCAAGAATACTGGAGTGGGTTGCCATGCCTTCCTCCAGGGGATCTTTCCAATGCAGGGATCGAACCTGTTGCGTCTCTTAAGCCTCCTGCCTTGGCAGGCAGGTTCTTTAACCACTAGCGCCACCTGGGAAGCCCTCTTCCCAGCACTGCCAGACTCCATCTGCTTCCACTAGCAGAAGCTGGTGATTCAGCTACAAGGAGAAGACTCTTCATTTAATTTTATGTAAAAGCACAGCTTCTAGCTTCTAGCCAGAACCTAGACTGTCACATCCCTGCCAAGCCTCGAGCAAAGCTTTTGGTCAAGATGACTCTTTTCCTTTTCCATCCTGGGCTTCTGTTTTGACAAAAATAATTTTTTTTTTGTCTTCATTTCTAAAAAATTTTTTCATTTACAAATTATATTTTATTTATTTTTATTGAAGTGTAGGTGATTTACAATGTTGTATTAATTTCTGCTGTACAGCAATGTGACTCATACATATACTACATTCTTTTTAAAATTTTCTTTTTCATTATGGTTTATCATAGGATATAGAATATAGTTCTCGGTGCTATACAGTAGGACCCTGCTGTTTATGCTTCCTCTATGTAACATAATCGTTTGCATCTGCTAATCCCAAACTCCCAGTCCATCCCTCCCTCAACCTCCTCCCCCTTGGCAAACACAAGTTTGTCCTCTGTGTCTATGAGTCTGACATCATTTTACTTTAAATGTCAGAGTAAAACTTCAAATGTTTTACTTTAAAGTAAAAAGCAAAAAACACTTTAAGTGTGAGAGTAAACGAGAGTGGAGGACTGAGTCGGAATACCTCAGGGGGTGGGAAGAAATGTCATCACCTGAAAAACAAACAAATCAGGCTTGAATCGCTTTCCTCTACCTAGAGCAGGCAATGCTGGCATGTGGTTTTGTTAAGAAAATCCAAGATCTGGAAACCCTTGACACAGGGCCCCAGGGGGTGAGAATCAGCACTTCTCAGCTGTGAGCCTCCGAGGGTTGGGGTGCGAATGGATGAATAGTCAACCTGGGGTGTCACTGGCCGAAGGTCAGCCTTCCTAGGTCACTCACACAGGCTGGGCACCATTTGCTTGACTTCACATGTGGCACGATTCCCAGGACATTTTCCTTTCAAATGTGACTTATGTGAACATTTCATAGGACTCAGAATGACTCAGAGAGAAACAGGCCAGCCAGACAAGGAGCATGCAGCTCTGTGCTGGGAGCAGCTCCTGCAGCCTGGGAGCCTTGGATGCTCCTAGCTGTCCTTGTGGCTTGTTGCACACAGGAGAATGGGGAGTGCTGACTCCACACCACAGGATAAAGCAGCAAGGATGAGAGGCATGCAGCATTGTCTCCTAAGAGTTTTCACTCTAAGGAATTTGGAAACTGATTATTATTATTATTATTTATTTGGCTGCTCCAGGTCTTAGTCGCAACAGATGGGATTTTTCATCTTCCTTTTGACACGTGGGAGCATCAGTCTTGGCTGCAGCGTGCAGGATCTTTAGTTGTGGCATTCGAACTCTCAGTTGCAGGATGAAGAATCTAGCTCTCTGACCAGGGATCGAACCTGGGCCCCTGGCATTGGAAGCACAGAGTCGTAGCCACTGGGCCACCAGGAAAGTTCCTCACTTTTCTTTTGAGGATAAGACATCTTTATGTACCTTGGAGTAAGGACATGTGCCATTGCATCATCACCTTTGCTAACTTTATAAAGAGACCTCATTGCCACCCATCTCACCTTCCCTCTGTCTAAAGACAGGAATAATCCTTTCCTTCTTAGATTTTCTGCCTTCAGCTCTAGTCCACTCATTTAATTCTGGTCTGCACAAGGACTGGTCCCACTTTCTAGGTTCTGGACACTTCACCTTGTAGTCAGGCCCCTGTTTCTCAGGAATGATCTAGAAAAGCAATAAATTTTCATCATCGAACTTAATTTAGCAAAACTTTAAAGTTTCAAATTACTAAAAATCTGGGGCCAACTATTTTGAAGTAGACATGCCATGAAACATAATTATTCCTAAAGAGCTTACCTAAAAATTTTATTTATTTACATTTAATTTACTTATAAAAATTTCATCATACCAAGTTCATTTTCTTGATGATAAATTTTGTAACAGAGATTAGAGAATCTCTGTTATTTTTATTACAAATATGATCAAATATTTGATTTCTAATAAACCTAGGTACAATAAAAGCATTATACTTAATGTTGATGAGTTTAACATGTCTGTATTAACTAAATCAATAAATTTAAGCTAACTTTGATACCAAATATTAATTTAATACTGAATATTTCCCATATCACATGAAACTGAAATTCATTTAAGTTAGGTTTTTTTGTAAATTTTTATTTTTAAGAAGTTATATAAAGACTTAATTTTCTTTGTGAGCTTAGTTGCTCAGTCATGTCCAACTCTTTGAAGTCCTTTGGACTGTAGCCTGCCAGGCTCCTCTATCCATGGGATTTCCCAGGCAAGAACGCTGGAGTGGGTTGCCATTTCCTTTTTCAGGGGATCTTCCTGGCCAAGGGATCAAATCCTGTGTCTCCTGTACTGCAGGCAGATTCTTTACCTACTGAGCCATCAGAGAAGTTCTAATTTTCTTTAAGCCAATCAAATAGAGTTCTTTTACAAACTAATTTTGGAAATACATTCCAAAGGTGGAATATGTCATATCTAAAACATCCACAAAGAATATAAATAAACACTACCATAAATCTTTTAGCTTTATTTAAAAATGTAGTCATTCACATGTACCCCAATGTTCATTGCAGTACTGTTTACAATAGGAGGATATGGAAGCAACTTAGATGTCCATTGACAGATGAATGGATAAAGAAGATGTGGTACAAATACACAACGGAATATTACTCAGCTATAAAAAAGGAACACATTTGAGTCAGTTCTAATGAGGTGGATGAACCTAGAACCCATTACACAGAATGAAGTAAGTCAGAAAGAGAAAGACAAATGCCATATAGTAACGCATCATGGAGAAGGCAATGGTGCCCCACTCCAGTACACTTGCCTGGAAAATCCCATGGACAGAGGAGCCTGGTAGGCTCCAGCCCATGGGGTCGCTAAGAGTCGGGCACGACTCAGAGACTTCACTTTCACTTTTCACTTCTATGCATTGGAGAAGGAAATGGCAACCCACTCCAGTATTCTTGCCTGGAGAATCCCAGGGACAGAGGAGCCTAGTGGGCTGCCATCTATGGGGTCGCACAGAGTCAGACATGACTGAAGCAACTTAGCAACGCATCTACTTCTGCTTCATTGACTACGTCAAAGCCTTTGACTATGTGGATCACAACAACCTGTTGGAAATTCTTCAAGAGATGGGAATACCAGACCAACTTACCTGCCTCCTGAGAAATCTGTATGCAGGTCAAGAAGCAACAGAACCAGACATGGAACAACAGACTGGTTCCAAATTGGGAAAGGAGAATATCAAGGCTGTATATTGTTACCCTGCTTATTTAACTTATATGCAGAGTACATCATGGGAAATGCCAGGTTGGATGAAGCACAAGCTGGAATCAAGATTGCTGGGAGAAATATCAATAACCTCAGATATGCAGATGACACCACCCTTATGGCAGAAAGTGAAGAGGAAATGAATAGCCTCTTGATGAAAGTGAAAGAGGAGAGTGGAAAAGCTGGCTTAAAACTCAACATTCAAAAAATGAAGATCATGGCATCTGGTCCCATCACTTCATGGCAAATAGATGGGGAAACAATGGAAACAGTGAGAGACTTTATTTTCTTAGGCTCCAAAATCACTGCAGATGATGACTGTAGCCATGAAAGTAAAAGACATTTTCTCCTTGGAAAAAAGTTATGACCAACGTAAACAGCATATTAAAAAGCAGAGACATTACTTTGCCAACTAAGGTCCATCTAGTCAAAGCTATGGTGTTTTCAGTAGTCATATATGAATGTGAGAGCTGGACCATAAAGAAAGCCGAGCACCAAAGAATTGATGTTTTTGAACAGTGGTGTTGGAGGTGACTCTTGAGAGTCCCTTGGACTGCAAGGAGATCAAACCAGTCAATCCTAAGGGAAATCAGTCCTGAATATTCATTGGAAGGACTGCTGCTGAAACTGAAACTCCAGTACTTTGGCCCTCTGATGCAAAGAACTGACTCATTGAAAAAAGACCCTGATTCTGGGAAAGATTGAAGGCAGAAGGAGAAGAGAATGACAGAGGATGAAATGGTTGGATGGCATCACCAACTTGATCAATGGACATGAGTTTGAGCAAGCTCCGGGAGTTGGTGATGGGCAAGGAAGCCTGGCGTGCTGCAGTCCATGGAGTCGCAAAGAGTCGGACATGACTGAGCGACTGAACTGAACTGACTGAACGCATATATAGTAAATCTAGAAAAATGGTACCAATGAATCTATTTTCAGGGCAGCATGGGAGATGCAGACATAAAGAACAGACTTGGACACAGTGGAGAAAGGAGAGGGTTGGGTGATTTGAGAGAGTAGCACTGAAATATATACATTACCATATGCAAAACAAATGTGCTGTGCTGTGCTTCGTTTGTTTTGTGACCGTACATGTTGAGGTCCTTTAATGGACTGGAACCTGGTGGTCCAGAGACGACCGACGAGAAAGTAAAGGAGAGAGAAAGAGGCTGATATTCCTTGGTTTACGCAGAAATCCAATAAAGCCCCTGCACAGGGCTTGCTCTGTTCACGAAGGCCTCAGGCGCCCTCTCAATGGGGTGAAGGTGCAGAAAGCCTTCTCGAGAGGGTCTTAGAAGCCCGGGCAGGAAAGTGAACTTAGAGAGCCTCTGCGCTCCAGGGGATCAGTCTGAAAAAGAGAGAGAGGGAGAGAGAGAGAGAGAGGGAGAGAGAGAGGGAAAGACAAGGGGACCAAAGCTCTGATGGAGCAAAGGTGTTTTAATCAACATGGTGTGGGCATGTATACTGTAGTTATTCTCAGCAAAGATAAAGATTAAAATTCCAGACTTACAAAACATAGGCAATCCATATTAGAGAGAGAGTTGTAAATAATCACTTTTACCATATGGTTCATAAAAAGGAAGAGAGTACTTATCACCATATAGAAAAACTAACAAAGGAAATACCTGGATTCCTCAGCCCCCGGGAGAGGCTTGCCTCTCCTCTTAATTCTTGAATATTCAGGAATTAATAAGGAACAGAGAATTTCTGACAGATTCAAAACAGCACACAGGCAGGCTCCTGTTAAATGCTTCCTGACACCTATGGACTGTAGCCCACCAGGCTCCTCTGTCCATGACATTCTCCAGGCATGAATACTGGAATGGGTTGCCATGCCCTTCTCCAGGCGATCTTACCCACCCATGGATCAAACCCATGTCTCTTATGTCTCCTGAATTGGCAGGTGGGTTCTTTATCACCTGGGAAACCCATAAAATAGGTAGATAGCCAGTGGGAATTTGCTATATGGTGCCAGGAACACAAATCAGGTGCTCTGTGACAGCCTAGAAGGGAGAGATGGGGTGGGAGGTAGGAGGGAGCTTCAGGAGGGAGGGACATATGCATACCTATAGCTGATTCATGCTGGTGTACAGCTGAAACCAATACAATATTGTAAAGTAGTTATCTCCAATTAAAAATAAAATAAATTAAAAAAATATAGTAATGAATTAGGTATCACAATAGAAAACTTGCTAGTTTAAAAATAATCGTTGAATTAAGTTAACCTTACTCATTTGAATTTAAAAAGATCTTTTCTCTATTTTTTTTCTTCTCAGTCTCAGGAATTAGAGCTGGTCTGAGTGAAAATTGCTCAGTTGTGTCCAACTCTTTGTGACCCCATGGACTACACAGATCATGGAATTCTCCAGAACAGAATACTGGAAAGTGGGTAGCCTTTCCCTTCTCCAGGGGATCTTGCTAACCCAGGGATGGAATTCAGGTCTCCTGCATTGCAGGTGGGTTCTTTACCAACTGAGCTAGCAGGGAAGCCCATAGGTGGTCTAGATAAGAGGAAGTTAAGAGTTTCTGAGAGCTTTGGTAGGATATTTACATCTCAAAGGCATGCTCCTAGAAGAACTTTTGTTTGCTTAGGGTCAGAATTTTGAACCGATGTTTTATCAGTCTGCTTTTCTGTAATTGCATACAAAAAACCAGTTTGGGGATGTCAAAAGACTCTCATCTTGGCCATTTTTAGGGCGAGATTTCTTTAGTTCCAAATCCAGTAAGTACTTGCTAGTGTAAATTCCATAAACTGGTCTGGGATGTGGAGCTTTCCGGGTGGCTCAGCTGGTAAAGAATCTGCAATGTTGGAGACCCGGGGTTTGATCCCAGGTAGGGAAGATCCCCTGGAGGAGGGAATGGCATCCCATTCCAGTATTCTTGCCTGGAGAATTCCATGGACAGAGAAGCCTGATGGGCTACAGTCTATGGGGCCACAAGAGTTGGATACAAGTGAGCAACTGAACACGAACATGCATGCATCTGGGGTGTTGTCAGAGGTTATCTGGCAACCCTTGTTTCTCTGTTTAGGAATCTCTATTCCCCCTTTAGAGTTGGTTTATCAGAATAAAATTGCTAACGAAATTTTGTGGTGAGCCAGTGTGCTGTTTTGAGCTTAACTCCGCTAGGTGTCACCATAGAGTCATGTCAGCTCTTTTTTTTTTTTTCTCTTTTTTTTCTGATCTCTGTTTCTCCCTCAGGCAGTCTGATACTACCGTGTACACTCCGGAGCCCCGGATGACCAAGCCCGTGTTTGTCCCCAGGCGGGCGCGCTTCTTTAAAGCAATGACTGGTTTTCTCTATGGGGCCACTGCCCTGTGTGAGGACTCGCCTCCACCACTCCTGTAAATTTCTTAGTTGCCTGAGAAAGCCGTTACCAGCTAGGAGGAGCAGTGTCCCTTACCTTTGGAACTAAGAGCTATCCTATAGTAGTGTGTGTGTGTGTGTGTGTGTCACTCAGTCATGTCCAACTCTTTGCGACTCTATGGACTGTAGTCTCCTCTGTCCATGGGATTTCCCAGACAAGAATACTGAGTGGGTAACCATTTCCTTCTCTAGGGAATCTTCCAGATTCAAGCATCAAACCCAGGTCTTCTGCATTGCAGGCAAATTCTCTACCCTGAGCCACCAGGGAAGCCCTCTCCTATGGCATCTTCACTTTTATGCCAATAAACTCCATTAAGGTAGCTGAACTGATGAAAGATGTCAGGTCAGCCTCCTACTATATCACCCAACCCACCACCTCAGTGCCTCTCAGCTGAGCAAAGTCTCCCAGTGTCTCCCAGCTGGCAGATACAGGTACCCCTTTTGGAACATAAGCACAAAGAAAATCTAACCCTCACAGAGAGGAGTTTATCCACCACTGAAAAAAACTCAGGATTATTAACCAATTATGGGAGAATCGAGAGAGATTCAACCAAATTCATCTGAGCTTGCCAAGAAGATAGACAGGCATGAGGGCCCTTGCTGGCACCAAGGCTCCAGGTCTTCCTAGGGTTCAGATGGTGGGAAAGATGCTCTGGATCCCTTCATTGTCATCAAAATTGTTACAGAATTTAAAAACATGTAAGAAAAAAAATAGAGCAGTGAGATTCAGTTTTATTCAGAGATCTTACTGAGGACTATAGCTTGGGAGACAGTTCTCTTATACGGTTGAGGAACTGTTCTGCAGAGGTAGGGGAGAAGCCAGTATATACATATGGTCATATTTTTATATGTGAGATTTTTATATGTATATACAAAAGATTTTATATGTATAAAAGATTTTATATATATAAAAGAGTACTGCTAAAACAAAGAACAGATACATCAGCTTAATGTTTTTAGTCTTTTCTACATATAGAAAGATGCAAGGATCTAAGGCCATTGAAATTCTTCCTTAAATATGCATCTTAAGTACCAGGGGCCCACTTATCCAAAGCACAGAGTTTCCTGTTTTTTCTACCTTGAATTCCCCCCAGGGTGCAGTGTCAGCGGGTGGCTGTAAGGGCTTGATCCCTGTATAACTGGAATGCTGAGCAACATTTTTTCTTTACACTGACACGCTGTTGCCGAGTTCAAGCTAATATTTCTAGTACAGCTGGGAACACACTGAGAGACAGGTTATTGGGGCCAGAAATAGTGACTCTACTCGGTAAGCCAGAAGACAGAGAAGATGGCAGAGAGCTGCCCCAAAGCACCATCTGCCCTGAGTTAGAGTTCAGGTTTCTTTTATACTAAAGGGAAGGAAGTATGACTTTTCATTGCAGACTTCTTGGTGCCCGAATCCTTTGTTCTTGCAGCTGTCCATGTACCTCTGGTCAGGAAGTTCCTGTATACCTTCAAGGCTGTTATTTTCTCTATTGAACTTTTTATCTCTATTGAAGGGAAAAGTATTTTTGCTACCTTTAAAGGTCAAACTTGGGAGGCAGAGGACTTGAAAAAGAGCTGTTAGGTATATTTCAGGCTACAGGCAACATTCTTTTACAAATGTGCAGAGCCAGGGTGACTGAGTATAGGCAACAGAGCAGACGGGTTAGAGCTAAAGGACTGGATTCAATGTGGAGTCAGGTTTGTTCTTCTCTGTCACAATACCACAAAATTAGAGGAGGAAATCTTTTCTCATCCATGCTGCTACCCAAGCCTTGGAATTGAGACTCCCTTGTCCTTCATCCCAATGATGGGTTTACAGATAGATATATTTCAAATAGTAAATTAAAAATAATACTTATTTGGCTG
Organism: Bubalus kerabau; assembly: GCF_029407905.1. Taxonomy (NCBI): domain Eukaryota; kingdom Metazoa; phylum Chordata; class Mammalia; order Artiodactyla; family Bovidae; genus Bubalus; species Bubalus kerabau. The sequence continues at coordinate 129,835,471 of NC_073624.1, read as the reverse complement.
TGCCAGGTCTTAGTTGGGGCACATGGCATCTAGTTCCCCGGCCAGGGATGAAACCTGGGCCCCCTGCAATGGAATTGAACTTGTGATGAGATGGGAGGTGGAGGGGAATTTCAGAGAAAATGGCTCCAGAGCATCTGCCTGAGCAGGAGGTGAGTTAGCTGGACTTGTCACAAGAGGCTAGGACTGAGCCAGAGCACAGGATTTGGGAGAAGGGGAGGGCACTGGTGCTTTTGTTTTTCGATTGGATTTAAGACACCACGAAGAAGGCTGAGCGCCGAAGAATTGATGCTTTTGAACTGTGGTGTTGGAGAAGACTCTTGAGAGTCCCTTGGACTGCAAGGGGATCCAACCAGTCCATTCTGAAGGAGATCAGCCCTGGGATTTCTTTGGAAGGAATGATGCTAAAGCTCAAACTCCAGTACTTTGGCCACCTAATGTGAAGAGTTCACTCATTGGAAAAGACTCTGATGCTGGGAGGGATTGCGGGCAGGAGGAGAAGGGGACGACAGAGGATGAGACGGCTGGATGGCATCACTGACTCGATGGATGTGAGTCTGAGTGAACTCCGGGAGTTGGTGATGGGCAGGGAGGCCTGGCGTGCTGCAATTCATGGGGTTGCAAAGAGTAGGACACGACTGAGCGACTGAACTGAACTGAACTGATTGTACCTTTGGTTTCCCAGGGGGGAATAGAGGTAAAGAAACTGCCTGTCAATGCAGGAGACATAAGAGATGTGAGTTCAATCCCTGGATCGGGGAGATCCCCTGGAGGAGGGCATGGCAACCCACTCCAGAGTTCTTGCCTGGAGAATCCCATGGGCAGAGGAGCCTGGCAGGCTACAGTCCATAGAGTCGCAAAGAATCAGATACAACTGAAGTGACTGAACACACATGCGTGCATTTTACCTCTAAGAAAGAAAAGTGACAATGTAATTTTCATTGTAAATCCTCATTGATGTAAAACACATTTTGATTCCAGAGATATTAAAATGTGTTAAAATATATGCCTTGGCATCAATGTAACGTGTCAATTCAAAAGCCTAGGCGTGAAAAAAGGTTTGTCTTGTTTGAGCAGCCGAAAAGAATCTGATATGTTTGTATCTAGTGAATTGAAGGAGAAAAAGGTATGAGGTTTCAGGAGGTAAAAGGATAAATCTTCGGTTTGGGGTTTAAGTGGCAAGGGATGATAATAGTGCCCTCTGCTGAGACAGGAGAGGCTTTGGGGTTGACAAGACATCCATTTTAGACCTCTCGTATATTTTAAGTGGCAACTAAGAGGAGGAGGGTTAAAAGGGGATTTAATACCCATTTAAAACTCAAGGCTTATAAAAAAAGGCTCTTGTTCCATGTGTATTGGGAAACTAGGGATCTCTGAAATTGATAGCTTAAAACATTGAGTAAGGTTAACATTGCTGTTTTATACATATTTTTATATCATCCACGTATCATGTCACCATAATCAGTAAACTTTTAAAGTGCCAGAAAATACTGCTACATTATTTTCATTCTAATAGGAAGTAAATGGAAGTGGTGTGTCATGTAGGAAGCCAAGTTCCTTCACGATTTATAGCCCAATTTTTCAGACAAACTATTTAGGGTGATACATTTTTCATTGAGGTCATTGGCCAATAATTGTGTCTATATGGTATGTTTCTACCAAGTGCCATTGCATCTATTATGTCATTTTAATGCTAAGACCTTTCCAAAAGGCATTTAGGGACTGGAACTATTACCTACAATTATATAGATCAGAAAACTGATGTCTGGCTCCTAATGACACATGCAGATACTCCAGAACTGTAAATTGAACCAGATATCTGCAATCTCAGTCCTGGTTCTTCGTCCCAGTTGTTGAAGCGCGTGGCTCTGATTTCCGCATTGTCACTGTGCAAACCCTATGCCCTATTTGTGTTTCTAAAGTGAACTTAAGGGTAAGTTCATCTGCATCCTCTACTTTCTGAAACAGGTTTTTCTAATTTCTTATATTCCCACCACTATAAATGACAAAATACAAGCATACTCAAGGTCAGCGGCATCTCAGATAATGAAAAGCTGTTACTAAGTTTTGAAAAGAGATGAGCCTTGGTCTTTGCAAGCTGTTTGGACAAAGATGAACTGAACCTACTCTCAACCTCCAAATACTCAAACCCAGAATGTTTTGTTTTCATCCCAATGAAGTGTTCAGTCTTTATTTTCTGGGAAGGACTAAGAGAAAGTGATCTTTCATGAGTTAATGAACATTGTCAGTAGTTTTAGAGCCTGACTAATTATCAGACTTCCGTAAAGGGCTTTTAAAGAATATGGTTATTATGTTTTTATTGTATTAAAATCTTCATATTTATTAAATTAGACTCTCCAGGAGTGGGGAGAATGAGAGAAATTTAATTTTTTTCTATATTCCTTAGTAATTCTGATGATTATCCATTGGGGGAAAAGTACAACTTTGAACAGCTCTCTTGAAATGATTACAGCTGTTCTCTGAAATTATGCTCCTTCAACCTTCCCACCTCTCATCTCCCTCAGAGACTTTGAGAGATCAAATTATCCCATCATTCTCATAAGTAATAACCTCCTCCCTTTTACTGGTTCCTTCTCAAATATTGAAGGTGTTCAAGTGTCTTACATCTTTTAAAAGCAGTTAAAAAAAATCTTTCCTCAAACTTACACCTCCCTCCACTACTACTGTCTACTGTTTTTTGGGGCCACATCCTAAGGCATGTGGGACCTTAATTCCCTGACCAGGGTTGGAACCTACAGCACCTGCATTGGAAGACAGAGTCTTAACCACTGGACTGCCAGGGAAGTCCCTGGCTCTATTTCTTTATTCTGTGTTCTGCTCACTGTTCCTGCAGGCTCTCTAAGCTTGCAATCCCTTCCCTTTACTCTTAACTGAGTGCATCCTTTCAGCTCATACCTACCCAGGCTTCTTGGCAGCATCATAACTCTTGGCCTCTCCTTCTATTTTGGAACATTCTTTGCTTGGCTCACAATACCACATCCCTCAATCTGTTTTCCCCCATTTTTTTTGGACACTGCTTCTCAGAGAATTAGCCATCCCTCTTCCTTCTGATCCTGAGAATTATATCTCTTAAAGGAAGATCATCAGCCTACCTGAATCAGACTCAAGGCTAATGGAAAATCTAGAGCCCCAGATCTACTAAACCAGAATTGCAGGGGACATAGGTTGAGAATCTGAGTTTTTAGCATACATTGTCCATCAGAATTTCCCAACCAGTGAACCACAGATGAATTAAATGAGATGTAGCTCCCCCTCCCCCCAGCTTTCTAGGGCTAGTGGCAAAGAAAGTCACTGGCTCTGGGCTGGTTATCCTCCTACAAGAATGGCTTCATTCATTGATTCCAGGTTTCTTATCAATAGGATCATTTCTCTGGATGCCAAGAGGTGAGAGAGTTTGGGAAACAATACCTGAAGTAATTTTTGCGCACCATTAAGTTTGAAGACTGCTGCCTTGAATGCTGCTGTCCCTTGGATTCTCCTGTCCTGGCCAGCATCTTTTCTTACTACTCTACAAAATTGTCCGGGACCATTCCACCCACCTCACAGCTCCAATGCCCATAGTCACAGCTCTGCTTGGTTCTCCTGTCTGAGATCTACAACCACATGTCAAATTGCCCTGTGGCCATCAACTATTAAATGTCTTGAGGGTCCCTAAAACTGAGATGCATCAGTCCCAGAATGGAAGACAAATCTCCATGTGTCCCAAATCAACTTATCTGGATTCTATCTTACTTTCCATAGTCTCAAAATTTGCTTTAATTGTAACAGTTGGATGAAACTTATCTCCCCAATAGGTTGTAAAGCTATTTATGGCAGGAACTTTATTTCTGCAAGCTGCCGTGCAATTGAACTCATTTTACATGCTAGCAAAGTAATGTTCCCAATTCTCCAAGTTAGGCTTCAACAGTACATGAACTGAGAATTTCCAGATGTTCAAGCTAGATTTAGAAAAGGCAAAGGAACCAGAGATCAAATTGCCAATATCCATTGGATCATCGATAAAGCAAGAGAATTCCAGAAAAACATCTATTTCTGCTTCGTTGACTATGCTAAAACCTTTGTCTGTGTGGATCACAACAAACTATTGAACATTCTTCAAGAGAGGGGAATACCAGACCACCTTACCTGCCTCCTGAGAAATCTGTATGCAGGTCAAGAAGCAACAGTCAGAACCAGACATGGAACAACGGACTGGTTCCAAATCAGGAAAGAAGTACATCAAGGCTATATATTGTCACCCTGCTTATTTAACTTCTATGCAGAGTACATCATGAGAAATGGCGGACTGGATGAAGCACAAGCTGGAATCAAGATTGCCGGGAGAAATATCAATAACCTCAGATATGCAGATGACACCACCCTTATGGCAGAAAGCAAAGAGCAACTAAAGAGCCTCTTGATGAAAGAGAAAGAGGAAAGTGAAAAAGCTAGCTTAAAACCCAAAATTCAAAAAGAATGTTGAGTACAATCATGTACAGTCATGGCATCTGGTCCCATCACTTCATGGCAAATAGATGGAGAAACAATGGAAACAGTGAGAGGCTTTATTTTCTTGGGCTCCAAAATAAAAATCACTGCAGATGGTGATTGCAGCCATGAAATTAAAAGACACTTGCTCCTGGGAAGAAAAGCCATGAACAATCTAGACAGCATATTAAAAAGCAGAGACATTACTTTGCTGACAAAGGTCCATCTAGTCAAAGCTATGGTTTTTCCAGTAGTCATGTATGGATGTGAGAATTGGGCCATAAATAAAGTTGAGCGCCGAAGAATTGATGCTTTTGAACTGTGGTGTTGGATAAGACTCTTGCGAGTCCCTTGGACTGCAAGGAGATCCAACCAGTCCATCCTAAAGGAGATCAGTCCTGGGTGTGCATTGGAAGGACTGATGCTGAAGTTGAAGCTCTGATACTTTGGCCACTTGATGCAAAGAAGCAACTCATTGGAAGAGACCCCGATGCTGGGAAAAATTGAAGGCAGGAAGAGAAGGAGACAACAGAGGATGAGATCATTGGATGGCATCACTGACTCAGTGGACATGAGTTTGAGCAAGCTCCAGGTGTTGGTGATGGATAGGGAAGCCTGGTGTGCTGTAGTCCATGGGGTTGCAAAGTCCAGTGAGCAACTGAACAGCAACAAATCTACCTTGCACTGCATTGTTACTTTTTACATAAAAGATAGTTGATAAACCAATAACTTCCCACCTGAATGCTGTGCTTTTAAAAATTGAAGTATAGTTGATTTACAATGGTATGTTAATTTCTGCTGTATAGCAAAATGATTGTTATATATATATATATATATATATATATATAGGCTTCCCTCATGACTCAGCAGTAAAAAATTCACCTGTAATGCAGGAGACTCAGGTTTGATCCCTGGGTTGGGAAGATCCCCTGAAGAAGGGAATGGCAACCCACTCTTGTATTCTTGCCTGGAGAGCACCATGGACAGAGGAACCCGGTGGGCTGCAGTCCATGGGTTGCAAAGAGTTGGACATGACTGAAGTGACCGAGCACTCACACACATGTATATTTTCATATTCCTTTCCATTATGGTTTATTACAGTGTGTTGAATATATTTCCCTGTGCTGCCCAGTAGGACTTTTTGTTTATATATTTTATGTAGTACACATAATATAGTATAGTTTGTATAAGATATAGTACACACTACTATATCTCACTACTCTAGCAAATTCCTAATTTATCCCTCCTCCTCCATCTCTACCCCTGAATTATTTCTGAGTAAGCATACATAATCTTACAGGAGTTGCTTTGAGTTCATCTCTGCCACTTAGTAGCGATGTGACTTTAGACAGGTTATTCTATTATTCTGATAACTGAGATTTTTTTAAACCTAACACTTGATGTAGAGTTGGTGAGGAAAAGCTAACAAAGTAACTAGAAAAAAATGCCAAGCACACAGTCGGTGCTCAATAATTTTAGTGTCCTCACCTAGTATTTACTTTACGAGACAGGCATGGACCACTTATCACAGATGAGAGAACAAAGACTCAGACAATCAAAGAACACTCCCAATGCCACTCTGGGCTTGGTACCTGGCTTATGGGGTTGCTGAGAGGATAAAATGAGATAATGTATGTAATTCTCTAAATGGGACCTAGTGCAGAGTAAGCATGCTCTTAAAGTAAGCTCTCTGAGGGGCAAGTATTGGTATTTTTGTCTTCTGTTCATTGATATGTCCCAAATGCCTAGACTTGCGCAGGCTGCATTGTAAGAACTCAAGACATAATGTGTTATAAAATAAATGTTAGTTCCCTAACCTCACTTCCACGTTTTAACTCCCTATAAACAAAGCATTAAGAAGTTTCTGGGAGTTCCCTGGTGTTCCAGTCGTTAAGAATCCACATTCCAATGAGAGGACATGTGTTTGGTCCCTGATCTGGGATGACCCCATGGAGCAGCTAAGCCTGTGAACCACAATTTCTGAGCCCATGTGCTGCAAGCACTGAAGCCTGCATGCCTAGAGCCTGTGCTCCGCCACAGCAATGAGAAGCATGGGCACCGCAACTACAGCGTGGCCCCCTCTCACTGAAACGAGAGAAGGCCCACGTGCAGCAACAAAGACTCAGCCAATCAATAAGTAAAGTAAAAAGAAGTTTCTACTCCCCACATAGCTCTCCTGTCTTGGGCATATATTCAGCTCACTTCTGCCAGACACTAGAAATAAGGCAGGATTAGCCATGGCTCCTGTTCAATGGCCTGACAAAATCACTTAATAGCAAAATATAAAAATCCATCTGGGAGAAAAAGGGAGACAGAGTGTGAGATGTTGCCAAGCCATGGAGGGGAAGAAGATAAGAGAAAAGGTTGTGATGGAATAGCGTGACTCATGCAAGCAGTTTTGAAACAACAGAAGAGTCTAGAAGTGAATGCCATATTGGTACGTAGCAGGTGGCAGGGCAGAAAAAAGGAGGAAGGAAGAGAAAATTAGAAACAGCAGGGACAGAGTTACGCCTGGCACCAGCACAAGCACTGGGGTGAAGGCTGGCACTTTAGCAGAATGAGGCTATTAGAACAGCAGCTGACTGCAGTCAAGACAAATGGGCACCGAGCTGGTGCCTACAATGTCAGTAAATAAAACAGGAAACAAGTAGAACTTGAAGTGGCAGTAAAAGTGAAGTTAGAGGGCTGAACGTGAAGCGTAAGACCCATTCATTCATACAGGTGCATATTCAATAGTAATATGGCGGCATGATCTGGAACTTTATTGATAAGCTATAGAGCTGAGGACTTCCCTGGTGGTCTAATGGTTAAAACTCCACCTGCCAATGGATGGGTTGATCCCTAGTTCAAGAAGATTCCACATGCCTCAGAGCAACTAAGCCTACTAGGCATAACTACTGAGCCAGAGCTCTAGATCCTGGGAATCGCACCTACTGAAGCCCCAGTGCCCAAGAGCCTGTGCTCCACAACAAGAGAAGCCCATGCACAGCAACAAAGACCCAGCACAGCCAAAGTGAATAAATAAAGTAATTTTTAAAAAAAGATAGAGTTGAAGGGTTTACATGGCATGTTCTTTCTCTCAACAGCAGGCATATACTTTCCCTAAATATTTAAAAGAAGTAAACAAAAGAAGAAACGACAGTTTTGAGGGGGATGTCAAATACTAAGTTGTTTCTGTAGGAAGAGCAGGACCCCCTAATAGGATGTCTCTGTATCCATAACAGGAATCTCTAGGGGCAGATCTGTTGTGTGGGATGAATCACAAAGTGTGTCAGAGCTTCAAAGAAACGGGAGGAAGGAGGAGGTCTGCAAGGCGTGATCAATGAGAACATGCCACCTGCTAGAGAATTGGATTGCTAACCCTCAACTTTGGAAAAAAGGAAATAAGACATTAGAAAAAGCATTGCTGTCAGAAGGTGAGACTTGCCTTGCAAAAGAACCAGTCTGTTAAGTTTTATATCTTTATTTATCAGAACAGGAAACACGAGGTCTCTGGGTCACAGGACAGATTGTTGCTCACAGAGCACCGTAGCAGGACCAGCTTCCCATGATGCACCTGCGCATGCAGGACTGAACCACAGGAGAGGAACCCCCAAACTGTGGTGGCTGGGGCATCAGTCCTTTTTTTCTCTGGGCAAGGTAAGTGAAGGTAAGAACGTTGGGAGAGGAAGAAGAGAGGGAAAGAGCTAGAAAAGCCTTTGCTTTGCATTGCAAATAAATACTATCTGGGGAGAGGAGAGTCCCCCAGCTTTTTTTTTTTTTTCACCTTTTTGAATGTAAGCACATGTCTCCAGGGGGCTTCCCTGGTGGCTCAGACAGTAGAGTCTGCCTGCAATGCAGGAGATGCAGGTTCCATCCCTGGATCAAGAAGATATCCTGGAGAAGGGAATAGCTACGCGTTCCAGAGCTTTCCTGGTGGCACAGACAGTAAAGATTCTACCTATAATGCAGGAGACCTGGGTTCGATCCCTGGGTCAGGAAGATCCCCTGTAGAAGGAAATGGCAACCCACTCTAGTATTCTTGCCTGGAGAACTCCATGGACAGAGACGCCTAATGGGCTGCAATCTATGGGGTTGCAAAGAGTCTGACACAACTGAGCAACTAACACTTTCACTTTTCAAATGTCTCCAGATGAGAGAAGACTTTTAAAATTCCTCCCCCTTGTAGCATCTCTGGGCTGAACCATCTTGCTTCACAGCCCAGTCTTGTGATTTGTGGGTCCAGTCCCTTCCTAAGGCTCTACCCACAGATACTTTGGTTGGGGCGGGGGGGACTTCAATGAAGGGTTCAGCTCTTTGTTTGGCTTCCCTGGCAGCTCAGCTGGTAAAGAAGCCATCTGCAGTGCAGGAGAAACCCAGTTCAATTCCTGGGTCGGAAAGTTCCCCTGGAGTAAGGGATAGGTTCCCTACTCCAGTATTCTTGGGCTTCCCTGGTACCTCAGACGGTAAAGAATCTGCCTGCAGTGTGGGAGTTCTGGGCTTGATCCCTGAGTTGGGAAAATCCCCTGGAGGAGGGCATGGCAACCCACTTCAGCACTCAAGACAGAGTGACTAAGCACAGAGCAATACATAAGCTCTCAGTTTCAAAGCATGCTTGCCGTTCAAGCATCATGACCCATGTTGCCAGTAGGTTTTTCTCAGAAGGCTCATACTGTGTACAAATTTGAAAATGTCCATGGAGTGCTGCTACTTCCCAACACTGAACTGATGTGTCTTAAGTCTGCCAATCCTGTGTGTGTGGCAGGGTGACTGGGCAGAAGTGGAGGCTCGTTTCTGTTTGGTGAGCAGTCCGTAGCCCCTGCTTGGCCTTTTCTGACAATACCTGAGTGAGGGCATGGGGCGCCTTTTTATAGCCTGGCGAGGGTAGAAGTTTAGGCTCCCCACTCTGTCTTTGCTGGCATATATGGCATGGAAGAGGTGGGACCACAGTTTATATTGTTTTTTTTTTTTCCTATGGTATTTGGTTGGTGAAGTTCCATAGCGGGCTCCACTTCTCAGAGTCTTCTTGTGTTTATTTTATACATCATGTGCAGGGTTGAATTAATGGGAGGAGTGGGGAAAAGTACCTCTATTTCATTTTTCTGGACACAGAATTCTAAGTTTATTTTGACTTGCCAAGACACTAGATTGTTTAAATTTTATTAAAGTATTATTACTAAAGTAAATTTTATTAAAGTATAGTTGATTTACAATGTTGCATTAATTTCTGATGACAAGCAAAGTGATTCAGTTATACACATACATTCTTTTTCATATTCTTTTCTGTTGTGGAACTGAATATAGCTTCCTCTGTTATACAATGGGATATAGTTGTTTATCCATCCCATATATAGTAGTTTGCATCTGCTAATCCCAAACTCCCAATCTTCCCCTCCCCTCCCCCTCCTACTCCTTGGCAACCACAGGTCTGTTCTCTGTGTCTATGAGTCTGTTTCTGTTTCATAGACAAGTTCATTTGTGTCATATTTTAGATTCCATATGCAAGTGATATTATATAGTATTTGTCTTTCTCTGTCTGGTTTATTTCACTTAATATGATAATCTCCAGGTCCACCCATACTTATGCACATGGCATTATTTCATTACTTTTTATAACTAAGTAATATTCTACTGTATATATGTACCATGCCTTCTTTATGCATTCATCTATTGATGGACATTTAGGTTGTTTCCATACCTTGGTTGTTGTAAATAGTGCTGCTATGAACATAGGGGTGCATATATCTTTTCAAATTCTAATTTTGTCTGGAGCTATGCAGCCTACCAGGCTCCCCCATCCCTGAGATTCTCCAGGCAAGAACACTGGAGTGGGTTGCCATTTCCTTCTCCAATGCATGAAAGTGAAAGTGAAGTAGCTCAGTCGTGTCCGACCCTCAGCGACCCCAAGGACTGCAGCCTTCCAGGCTCCTCCGTCCATGGGATTTTCCAGGCAAGAGTACTGGAGTGGGGTGCCATTGCCTTCTCTGATGAAGAGGCTCAGTTCAGTCACTCATTCCTGCCCAACTCTTTGCAACTCCATGGACTGCAGCACACCAGGATTCCCTGTCCATCACCAACTCCCAGAGCTTGCTCAAACACATGTCCATCGAGTCGGTGATGCCATCCAACCATCTCAACCTCTATCATCACCTTCTCTTCCTGCCTTCGATCTTTCCCAGCATCAGGGTCTTTTCCAATGAGTCAGTTCTTCACATCAGGTGGCCAAAGTATTGGAGTTTCAGCTTCAGCATCAGTCCTTCCAATGAATATTCAGGACTGATTTCCTTCAGGATTGACAGGTTTTATCTCCTTGCAGTCCAAGGGACTCTCAAGAGTTTTCTCCAACACCACAGTTCAAAAGCATCAATTCTTTGGCCCTCTACATACCTTTAGCTCCCATTAACTCCTGGGGATGTACACTTGGGCTGGACATGCCTGAGCACTGTCTTGGTGAGGAGATCATTTGAGAACCTCTCAGCAAGGAGGCATCCATCCTGGGAAACCATCCAAGGCCAGGGTGAACTTGGCAGTGATCCAGTGTGGGATGTCAGAGGGCAGGCAGCCCCTCACCAGGGAGGTGTGTCTTCTCACTGGGACCTGTCTGGCTCCCAGTGTGCCTTCATGTCCCAGGAGTTGTTGGTACACAGAGTTCACAAAGGGAAATGAGTGGAATAAATGGTGTATTATGTATGAGTCACTTGGTCATGTCTGACTCTTTGCCCCCCCGAAGCACTGTAGCCTGCCAGGCTCCTCCGTCCATGGGATTCTGCAGGCAAGAACACTGGAGTGGGTTGCCATGCCCTCTTCCAGGGGATTTTCCCAACCCAGGGATTGAACCCAGATATGTAATTTACTTACAGAAGATGTTAGCAGTGATCTCATCTTCACATGCCAATGACAGCAAAGCTATGCATTTGTTACCATGCTGACTTTCATATTTCATGTTGGATCCTTAGTCTAAGTGAATTTCCTGGATAGTGGAAATAATCACTTGAAAAACAAGCCTCTTAAAAACTCATTCTAATCATTTTGTATGGGAATACATTTTCCTTTATCTCCTTAAACAGAGCATATTAAATACAGTTAACATTGTTATGAGAATTGTGTGATTGAAACAACATTAATAAAAAATATTGTACCATCCCAGGAGCTATTTGCTCAGCCTGTGAAGGCTGTAGAAGGCAGGTCTTTTCTTCTTAATCCAGGTCTGTCCCCGGTGTCGAGCTCCCAGCAGCCTGCTCTCTTTGCTTGTCTTACCAGCAATTAACACGAGGTTCTCAGCTGGAGCAGTAATGCACTCAAAGCCACAAACCTCACACAAGCGCCAAGCAGATTTTTATTAATACAACTTGCTATGAACAGCAGAGAAACTGTCGAATTCCTGGAATGTCTGACCATTTTTCTGCTAAGTGGCCCTCCTAAGAGTTGCTGTTGTTCACTCAGTTGTGTCCATCTCTTTGTGACCCCATGGACTGTGCCCGCCAGCCTCCTCTGTCCATGGCAAGAATACTGGAGTGGGTAGCCATTCCCTTCTTCAGGGGATTTTCTCACACCAGGGGTTGAATGTGAGTCTCCTACAGTGGTAGGCAGATTCTTTACCATTGAACTACCAGGAAGTAAATGCTTCTTCCCAGGTGTAGCGCACAGGAGACCAAAGACAGAATGCTTTTACAGGACCAGAGAAACTGCTAATTTAAGGCTGTCCAAGCAATTACATGGTCATTATTGCCAATTTGCATCTTGAGAGTTTTAATTTTCTTTTTGTAGTGAACCGGCAAAAATTATAACATGGAAAGTATGCTAACACAAAATCTGTGAACTATTGGGAAGCAAGATGCTGCTTTATTTTCAGTGGGTTGGGAAAACAGTGAAGTAATTTTATCAGACCTGTGTGTAAAGTAAGTATACACTTGGAAGGAAGCCAAGAGGGAACTTAGTACGTGTACTTGACTGCCAGGCTGGGAAAATACTTAAAATCGTTTTTGCTTCTGGGTTCATTATTGCATTTTAGAAAGCTGAGGTTGTCTGACAGTACATATTACAGTTGGGATACATCTGACAGTACAAATGAGACAAGTGAGATACTGGAATTTAGTCTTTAGCAAACAATCCCATGTTTCACCTCACAGAGAAGCCTTTGATATACCAAATATTCATAAATAAAATTCTTGGAAAATAATACATCACTTAGAGGGAAAAGTTTAAATGTATTAAAGAGACAGATCTGCAATCTTACTGGGTACAGTTGAATAAAGTAAATAGTAACTATTGTATTATTTCAGTTTCAGCTTCCTAAGGAAGGGTTGTTTTTAAATCTGCTTGACTATGTACACATTTCTGAAAGTACACCCCCAGAAGATTGCCTTCGTGAATTGAGGATATCAGGAAATCACAGCTCTCCTCAGCATGGAAGATTTGGCAGCAGATCTCCAAGTGGGTGTACCATGCCACGCAAGTGGGAAAGTCTACTCATTGATTCAGAGTAAGAGATCACCCTCCAATGCACACTTGTGCCAATTTAAAATGAATTCTTATTTGGAGCAAATAATAGCTGCTTTTAGTAAGAAACCAGTGTACTATTGATAGTTGTAAAAGGTTAAAAATGTTTTGCATGGACTGTTTCAGTTACCATTTCTTGACCAGATTTGTAAATATCTCTTCATTCATTTCCCAGAAGGCACGTAAGGCTGGTCTGTAGGAAGTGTGAGCATGACTGACTGTTTTCCAGGCATTTGCAAGCATTTTTTTTCCCTGAAGCCACTCATCAATGCAGTCATCTGGGCCAAACTTTATCTGTCCCATGGGTTTCTTTTTAAAATTCTTAGAAAAGTACAACTTTCCAAAACGGAGCCAGGAAGAAATAAGAAAATCTTAACAGACCCATCACAAGCATGGAAATTGAAACTGTAATCAGAAAGCTTCCAGCAAACAAAAGCCCAGGTCCAGACGGCTTCACAGCTGAATTCTACCAAAAATTTAGAGAAGAGCTAACACTTATCCTACTCAAACTCTTCCAGAAAATTGCAGAGGAAGGTAAACTCATTCTATGAGGCCACCATCACCCTAATACCAAAACCTGACAAAGATGCCACAAAGAAAGACAGCTACAGGCCAATATCACTGATGAACATAGACGCAAAAATCCTTAACAAACTCTAGCAATCAGAATCCAACAGCACATTAAAAAGATCATACATCATGACCAAGTGGGCTTTATCCCAGGGATGCAAGGATTCTTCAATATCCGCAAATCAATCAATGTAATACACCACATTAACAAATTGAAAAATAAAAGCCATATGATTATCTCAATAGATGCAGAGAAAGCCTGTGACAAAATTCACCATCCATTTATGATAAAAACCCTCCAGAAAGCAGGAATAGAAGGAACATACCTCAACATAATAAAAGCTATATATGACAAACCCTCAGCAAACATTATCCTCAATGGTGAAAAATTGAAAGCATTTCCCCTAAAGTCAGAACAAGACAAGGATGCCCACTCTCACCACTATTCAACATAGTTTTGGAAGTTTTGGCCACAGCAATCAGAGCAGAAAAAGAAATAAAAGGAATCCAAACTGGAAAAGAAGAAGTAAAACTCTCACTGTTTGCAGATGACATGATCCTCTACATAGAAAACCCTAAAGACTCCACCAGAAAATGACTAGAGCTCATCAATGAATATAGTAAAGTTGCAGGATATAAAATCAACACACAAAAATCCCTTGCATTCCTATACACTAATAATGAGGAAATAGAAAGAGAAATTAAGGAAACAATTCCATTCACCATTGCAATGAAAAGAATAAAATACTTAGGAATATATCTACCTAAAGAAACTAAAGACCTATATATAGAAAACTATAAAACACTGGTGAAAGAAATCAAAGAGGACACTAACAGATGGAGAAATATACCGTGTTCATGGATTGGAAGAACCAATATAGTGAAAATGAGTATACTACCCAAAGCAATCTATAGATTCAATGCAATCCCCATCAAGCTACCAATGGTATTCTTCACAGAGCTAGAACAAATAATTTCACAATTTGTATGGAAATACAAAAAAACCTTGAATAGCCAAAGCAATCTTGAGAAAGAAGAATGGAACTGGAGGAATCAACCTGCTTGACTTCAGGCTCTACTACAAAGCCACAGTCACCAAGACAGTACGGTACTGGCACAAAGACAGAAATATAGATCAATGGAACAAAATAGAAAGCCCAGAGATAAAGCCACACACCCATGGACACCTTATCTTTGACAAAGGAGGCAAAAATATACAATGGAGAAAAGACAATCTCTTTAACAAGTGGTGCTGGGAAAACTAGTCAACCAATTGTAAAAGAATGAAACTAGAACACTTTCTAATACCATACACAAAAATAAACTCAAAATGGATTAAAGATCTAAACGTAAGACCAGAAACTATAAAACTCCTAGAGGAGAACATAGGCAAAACACTCTCCGACATACATCACAGCAGGATCCTCTATGACCCACCTCCCAGAATACTGGAAATAAAAGCAAAAATAAACAAATGGGACCTAATTAAAATTAAAATTATACTCTTTCATGCTTCGATTCTTTTTTTCAGAATCCACCTTCTTTGACCTTCAACTTCACAGTCGCTCATCTCCAACCAGAAGGTTCCAATGACAGTTCTGACGGAGCCTCTCTGCCCAGCCTCCCACTTCCTTACCCATGCCCAGGGGATCCTGCTTCTGTTCTCCAGGACACAGCTTCCCCCTCCTCCAGAAGCCCAGTGCATCATCTGTCCCCTGGCCAGTGGCAGAAATAAAGTCCGGGGAATACACTTCCCCTTACATTTCATATCTAACAGGGAAGCAAAACCTGCTCCATTTTTAAACCTTATGCTTCACATTAAAAACAACAAAAACAGGAAGCTTCCCTGGTGGTCCAGTGGTTAAGAGCCCACCGTGCAATGCAGGGGATGTGGATTCAATCCCTAGTTAAGCAACTAAGATCCATGCAAGGAAGCAACTAAGCCCATGCAGCACAACTCCTGAGCTCGAGCCACAACTAGAGACTGTGCACCGCAAATAAGATCCCACGTGATGCAGCCAAGATCCTGTGTGCTGCAACCAAGACGTGACACAGCCAGATAAATAAATAAACACTGCCTGTTAGTCGCTCAGCTGTGTCCAACTCTGCGACCCCACGAACTGTAGATTGCTGGGCTCCTCTGTCCATGGAATTCTCCACGGAAGAATACTGGAGTGCGTTGCCATGCCCTTCTCCAGGGATCTTCCTGACCCAGGGATCGAACCCAGGTCTCACGCATTGCAGGCAGATTCTTTACATTCTGAGCCACCAGGGAAGCAAACAAATACTAAAAAACAAAAACAATGTGAAGGGTATTAAGGCCTAGTAAGCATATTCTTTGCAGATTTACAGAAGCTTTGAAAGTGAAGTATTACATTCAACTGCTTATTGACACCCTGACTCAGAATTTTCCCTTCAGGCTCTTCCTTGTTTTTTTGTATTTTGCACTCCCCTCTCAGATTAGACTCAAGCAGTGGTGGCCCATGAGTTTCCTGCTTGGACTAAAATGTAATGGCATTCCGTGGGTATAATCTACCTTTTTTCCAATTTATATTCTTTAGCATCTTTGCATGGTACCAATCATTCTGATCCCATGAACTTCTCAAATTCAGGCCTGCCCATGAAGCATGTATCCTCTAAGGAGTCTCTAGTTCCTCCCTTTACCAATTACCTACTCAGTGTGAGCAGTCTCCCACTGTGGAGACAGCCAGCCAGGAACATAGGCAGAAACATGCTAACAGGGCAGCACAACCCAGGTCAGAGGGACAGGAGGACGTGTTTTGAATTAAACACTAGAAAGGATCCACTGAGGACAGCTCCCCATCACAGGAGCTGGGGTCCCAGGCGCTACAGAGGGGATGTCATTCCTTCTTCTGGCTTTGTTGCTCTGAGACGGGATTTTATACTATATAGAAGGCCCTTGTTCTAAGTCAGGGGATACGATGTTTGATGGCTAAGGAGGCAGTAGAGAGCTTGCCAAGGTAGCCCCAAGGCAAGGATGCTCTGCTCAGTTGTTCACCGGCAGGATGCTGACTTTTACCAACACTTCAAGTACCACCTCCTGGGCAGCTCTGATGGGAGACGGGACTTGGTTAGTGGGTCACTGAGCTTTCATTATCATAAAAGGCCTAATTTTCTCTTCTAAAATTCCTAGCAGGGTCTTCCCTAGTGGTCCAGTGGTTAAGACACCATGCATTTACTGCAAGGGGGCATGAGTTCTATCCCAGGTCAGGGAACTAACATGACTGCATGCCTCAGCAAAAGATGAGGGAAAAAAAATCCGAATAGCGCCCTGTATTTGGATTGCGTACAGCATTTGAATGCTGCCTTTATGGTTTCTACAAAGGAGTGCATACATATTATCTATGTGGGGGAACATTTTCTTGATATATTAAAGTGTAAGATTGCAACCAGCTACAATTTTTACTTATTTCAGCTTATAAACTAAAAAAACCTCTCAGACTAATCTGACAGAATATGTTCATTTGGGGCTTCTGTGTTTGGGTCCTATGCTTTAGTATTGCTACTGCTACTGCTAAGTCACTTCAGTCGTGTCCCACTCTGTGCGACCCCAGAGACGGCAGCCCACCAGGCTCCCCCGTCCCTGGGACTCTCCAGGCAAGAACACTGGAGTGGATTGCCATTTCCTTCTCCAATGCATGAAAGTGAAAAGTGAAAGGGAAGTTGCTCAGTTGTGTCTGACTCTTAGCGACCCCATGGACTGCAGCCCACCAGGCTCCTCCATCCATGGGATTTTCCAGGCAAGAGTACTGGAGTGGGGTGCCATTGCCTTCTCCGATGCTTTAATATTAGCTGACTGCAAATCATCATGTACTTTCAAAATAAAGTATCCTAACTTTTTAACAAAATCATATGCTTCGTTACCTCTTTACCTCCAGAGAAATGTTTACAAACATTGTAGACATTTCAGATCAAGCTATTCCAAGTGAGCAGAAATATTTATTGTAACAGAATACTAAAGTAATTCACGCATAAGTGTGTTATTCCACTTATTTTATTGCAGCAACTTCTGATTCTTCAGTATAAAGAGAAATCAAAAGGGAAAATCTCTACAACCTTGGGTTAAGAAGTATACCAGGAACTGGTGACCTAAACCGTATGTACAGAATATAAACATATTTATATTTGTATGTACAGTTAATGGTTATCTAGTCATTATAAATAGCAGGTTTAACTTAAGAGTCTACAAAAATAATGATTTTTGGATGGGTACATGCAAACCAGTACACATAAACTTATTTATAAAACACATCTCTATGCCTTTTTTTTTTGCTTTAAATATAAATGTCACTATTTAACTATCAGCTAAACAATTTAAATGCAAATCCCAAAGTTCCCAATGAAAAGTATAAAATCTGTTTCTATCCACAATGGCACCCTGCTTCAAGTATTCTTCTTCTCCTATTAGTAAAGCCGAGATAATTTTGTCACATATGAATTACAGGTACAGATGCCATTTTCTCATATTTTAGACAGTCTTCTGGAATAAAAGCTTCTTTTGTTCCATTTTACAAAAAGTACTGCTTTTACATCCTCATCAAAATGAACAAGAGAAGCTTCCTCCCACCGCCCTGAGCCTGTGCCCTGAGCCTGTGCCCGGGCACGGCCCAGCAAAGCCCTATCCTAGTGGTCTGAGGCGCCATCGGCCAAGG
Organism: Bubalus kerabau; assembly: GCF_029407905.1. NCBI lineage: Eukaryota > Metazoa > Chordata > Mammalia > Artiodactyla > Bovidae > Bubalus > Bubalus kerabau. The sequence continues at coordinate 129,817,265 of NC_073624.1, read as the reverse complement.
CGGGTGGCTGGGGAGACACAAAGGGCTCGTTCTGCTTCTGGTCCTCCTTCACCCCCGCCGCTTGGTCCGTGATGGAGGAGAAGGACAGCTGGTCGTGTTCTATGATGTGCATTTGATCCTCTTCCTTGTCCTTCTTCACGTAGAACATTTTTCTGAACTTCTTCAGTTCGTGGAGCTCACAGAAGGTTTCCAGAACCACCAACATGGCGATAAGACCAAGGAGCAGGTAACCTGTGTGAGAGAAATGACGGCGACTCAGTGAGATCCGCTCACGACACAACCTTTCTGCTGATGATTCAATCCATTGCCTCCTCTGATTTCTGGGCATGTTTTGAATTCCATGGCTCAAAGAGGGATGATCCAGAGGAAAATGAAGAGGGACTTAACGTTCTAGACCTAAAGAGACATATCTCCAAAGAAGACATACAGAGAGCCAACAGGCACATGAAAAGATGTGTCTCACTGCCAATTATTAGAGAAATGCAAATTTACACTACAATGAGGTACCACCTCACACCAGTCAGAATCATCAGCATTAAAACGTCTACAGATAACAAATGCTAGAGAGGATGAGGAGAAAAGGCAACCCTCCTACATTGTTTGAGAGAATGTAAATTGGTACAACTGGAAAATGGTACGGGGGTTCCTCAAATAATTAAAAACAGAGCTACCATATAACCCTGCAATCCCACTCTTCGGCTTATATCTAGAGAAAACTATAATTTGAAAAGTTGCATGCACTCCAGTGTTCATAGTAGCACTGTTCACAATAGCCAAGACATGGAAACAACCTAAATGTTCATCAGCAGATGAATGGATAAAGAAGATGTGGCACATGTATACAATGGGATACCATCAGCTATCAAAAAGAATGAAACTGTCATTAGCAGCCACACAGATGGACCTTCAGTTTACAAACTGAGGTAAATCAGAACAAGAAAGACAAATACCATACATCACTTATACATGGAATCTAAAATAGGACACAAATGAATTTATCTACAAAATAGACAGACCCATATAGAGAACAGACTTGTTGCCAAGGCGGGGGTGGGGGGGTGGGGGAGGGATGGATTGGGAGTTTGGGATTCGCAGATGCAAACTAGTATATACAACAAGATGGATAAACAACAAGGTCCTACTATACAGCACAGGGAACTATATTCAATATTCTGTGATAAACCACAATAGAAATGAGTGTGCGTATGTGTGTGTATACACACGTATATATATGTAGGTGGTGCTAGTGGTAAAGAACCGCCTATCAATGCAGGAGACGTAAGTTCGATCCCTGGGTTGGGAAGATACCCTGGAGGAGGGAAAGGCAACCCACTCCAGTATTCTTGCCTGGGAAATCCCATGCACAGAGGAGCCTAGTGGGCTACAATCAATAGGGTCACAAAGAATCTGACACGACTGAAGTGACTTAGCACACACATGCGTGCATGTATGTAAAAGATCACTTTGCTGTGTGTTTTTTTTTTTAGGATTTCTACATAGGGGATGTACTGGGTGGAACAAATAAATGTTCCAAAGGTATGTTAGTTTGTGGATAGGCTATAATTCCACAGCTTTTGTCTGAAATCCTATGGATATTTTTGTCAGCACTGAAGAGTTTGACTAAATAATGAATAAAGGAAAAGGAGATTTGCAAATTAGCTCAGCTAACAATGTCACTGCTATTTCTAAAATACGCTATATTATTAAAGCCTAAGAAAACTGTCACTTTGCATCCATAAATGACTTCCTTGTTCCTATTTTGCTACCAATTCTGGCTTCCCAAGTTCATTTATTTTCTGAAAATATTCCTCAAACATTTTACCACTGGGATATGAAATTGGGACTTCTATTATTCTTAGAGTTTTCACTTTCACTTTTTTGTTCCTTTCTCTGATGAATTTTTTTTTTTCTGAAAACTGATTTTAAACATGTTGGAACCAACTTAAAATTACTGTTTTCCCAGACTTCCCTGGTGGTCCAATGGTTAAGAATCTGCCTTCCAATGCAGATGGACCTAACCTGGGCCTTAAGATATAGAGGCCCTTCCACTCTGATCATGCTTCTTCTATGGAATGAGGAGTCTGCAGGGCCAATGGGGCTTGCCCTCTGGGACCCCATGCCAACCCTTACTCCAGATTATGTTTCATGTATTTAAAACTTGGAAATTCTCTGCACAATGTCCCCACCCCGCAGGGGTGATGGTACCTGCAAGGGTCTCTATCCTAGGGCACTGCATCACTGGTGTGCACCCCTACATGCACCCAGGCCCAGGGGCAAATGTTTGTAAGAGGATGTTGATGGAACGTGGCTGTATTACCAAGGCAATGTGTCCACCCCCATGTAAGGACCTTGTAGGGCAGAATGGAACAAAAGGTGGGAAGAGAAAGGTGCAGAATGGGGCCAGTTTTCCCCACCCATCATCTTCTAGCCCAGGACACCGAGCATCCTCAGGACCCGCCTGGTCTTCAGATCACTGTGAAGGTGTATGTGGTGACGCAGAATGAGGAAATGTCTTTCAGGTAAGTTTGCTGTGCTGTACGTGCATGCTCAGCTGTGTCTGACTCTTTGAGACCCCATGGACTGCAGTCCACTAGGCTCCTCTGTCCATGGAAATCTGCAGGCAATAATACTGGATTGGGTTGCCATTCACTTTTCCAGGGGATCTTCTCAACCCAGAAATCAAACCCAGGTCTCATGCCCTACAGGCAGACTGTATCATTTGAGCCATCAAGAAAGCCTCAAGTCATAATGTAATTTATAATGCCTCCTAACATTTAGATTGGAAGCAATCTAAATATTTGACAATAGAAGTAGGACTAGAGGATAGTATGCATGCATGCATGCTAAGTTGCTTCAGTCATATCCGACTCTGTGTGACCCCATGGACTGCAGCCTGCCAGGGTCCTCTGTCCATGGAATTCTCCAGGCGGATACTGGAGTGATGCCCTCCTCTAGGGTCTCTTCCTGACCCAGGGATCGAATCCGCGTCTCTTATGTTTCCTACACTGGCAGGCAGATTCTTTACCACTAGCACCACCTGGGAAGCCCCAGGTGATGGTATAGTCACCTGGTAAAATAATATGTGGATAGTAAAGATAAATATGGTAACTAGAGGAAATTTGAAATCACCCTGGTAACCATTCAGTATTTATTGAACTTGCATGGTAGCCAGGCACTGTTGAAAGCACTGGGCACTTATGAGCGAAGGCTGTGTCCTGGGTGAGCATGGTTTAATGGAAATGCTAAAAATACACGTAGTTCAACTACACATTTTGTTGTCATTAAGGGTTCAGGATGGGGAGCACATATATACCTGTGGCGGATTCGTTTTGATGTTTGGCAAAACTAATACAGTGTTTCAGGTTTAAAAAAAAAAAAAAAAAAAGACCATAGGATGGGGCCAGGACAGAACATCTGACTGCCTGCGTATGTATTATGATTTCCTAGAAGACATGGCATGAGCTGAGTCTTGAAAAATACTTAGGAAAGCAGAAATGGAAACTGTATGTACAGTATGATGTAATTTTATGCATTGTGAAAAGACAGGAGAGGAACACACAAAAATAAATATTTTTCTATGAATGAATTTCTAAGTTTTCCATGGTATTATATTGAATTTTTAAAAATTGCTTCAAAGTTTAATGTCACTGGACATCTGAATTTTAATGCCTATTTTCCATGTATAAAATTCTTTTTTTTTTCATTTTCACCAAGAACTTCATTGAACAATGTATTCACCGTTTTGTTCCTACATATATAAAAATTCTGAAAGCAGCAAACGTATTTTAACTTCAAAAAAGAACCAGATGGACAAATGAGATAAGCAACTGCTTTATGATTTTCCTGGTTAATGAAAGAACGTGATGGATTGTTAACAGGTTATCCTAGCTCTGGTGTCCTTGAGCTTAAAATATTTAATAAAGTAGAGCAACTCTGTTAAAATTTAAAAAGTTCAGTAGCAACTTATTCTGTGTAGTACATTCTTACGTGTGTGTTTAGGTGCAGTCCTCTACTGTTATTTGTAAATACGGCTACTATGAACATTGGGGTGCATGTATCTTTTCAAATGAGAGTTTTCATCTTTTCTGTATAAAATGCCAAAATGGATCTGCATAATTATATGATAATTCTATTTTTATTTTTTAAGAGACCTCTATATTATTCTCCATAGTGGTTGCACTAATTTACATTCCACCAACATTGTAGGAAGATTCCCTTTTCTCTACATTCTCTCAAAAGTATTTATTGTGTATAGATATTTTAGTGATGTGGCCATATGATTGGTGGTATCAGGTGATAGCTCTTTATAGTTTTGTTTTGCATTTCTCTAATAATTAGTAATGTTGAATTTCATGTCATATACCAACTGGGCATCTGTATGTCTTTGGAGAAACATCTGTTTAGGTCTTCTGTGCATTTACTGACTGGATTGTTTTTGTTAAAACATAACTTTTAACTTATATTACTTGGATGGGCGAGGGATAGTGATGAAAAAATGTAGAAAGTATAAAGTGACACATAATGAAAGGAAGAAAAAAGTTTGTATGTAAAAGTAACATGTTGCATAACTCAATGCAAATAAAGTGATTTTAAGGAATAAAATAAAATAAAATAACTATTACATTACTAGTAAGAAACTGATCAGTACTTTTCTGTGCCTGGGAAAAATAACTCTCAATAATAATAAGACGTTTTCATACAGAATTTTGAAGGGAATCATGATGAAACGAAAGTTATGGGAAGGTGGCAAAATGGAAAATTCATCCATGGAAAGCAGTCAGGGCTCTGATGAGTGCCTCTGATCACCGAGTGGACGAGGCGGAGCAGGGAAGCACAGAGCCCTGGGACAGAGTCCGTGAACTCGGATACTCACACGTGATCCCGATCTTGTAGAGCTCTCTGAATTTTTGATTGTAGCCCTCCCCGGGAACATAATCTCCGAGGCCAATGGTGCTCAGGGAGATGAAACAAAAGTAAAAGGATTCCAGGAAGTTCCAGTCATCCTCCAGGACAGAGAACACCGCGGCCGGGATGAAGAAGAAGCAGGACACGGTGACCACACCGAGGAGGACCGCGTGGACGATGGCCACTGCCTGCTTGGAGAAACCCCAGCGGACGTGGAAGTAGAGGACTGGCCTGCGGGTGACATGGATGGTGACACGCTGGACCACTGCCGTCAGGAACAGAAGGGTGAAAGGTATGCCGATGACGGAGTAGATGATGCAGAAGGCCTTGCCCCCATCGGACAGGGGCACGGTGTGGCCGTAACCTGCAAGGAGAGGAGGTAGAAAACACCTTCATAAATCACACACACCTGGGACTTCCCTGGCAGTCCAGTGGTTAAGACATCAAGCTTCCACTGCAGGGGGCAAGGGTTCGATCCCTGGTTAGGGAACCAAGACCTTGCATGCTCCGTGGCATGGCCAAAAAATAGAAAAACAAAACAAACCACATGCCTCTTATTCACTCCTCTGCCCCACACACCCAAGAGAAAAACCAGATAAAATTCAGATTGGTGCTTCAAAGTCTCTATCCTGTTGGGACTTCCCTGGAAGTCCAGTGGTAAAGAATGCATGTTCCAATGCAGGGGACCAATCCCTGGACCAGTAACTAAGATTCCACATGCCATGAGGTACCACAACTAGAGAAGTCTGTGCATGCAAGGAACATCCAGCACAGCCAAAAACAACAAGCAAACATAAAAGCTCTATCCTGTCACTGCAATACAATTCAACAGTTGATACCATACATTTGATCTGGATCAAATCTTCCTAGCTCTTCCTGACGCATCAAGCCTTCTTTTGAGTTCACTGCCAGGCTGAAGTAGAAGCTCTGTGTGTGAAGGAGCTAACTCCTCCCTGTCTTGGGCCATCAGGGAAAATTCATGACAGGGGTACCTACTTTGCCAGGAGGATGTTCCCCGCCCCAGCCTGCTCCCCTTCCACTCCCCCACCCGAGGAGCTTCATTAGGATCCAAAGCCAGTACACCCTTGCTTCCAAAACACTAGCACCAGGCAGATGAGGGGGACAGTGGAAAGACAGGGAAGACTCGAGGAGAGTACAGACAAGGAAAAAGAGAAAGACAGGACTTCCCTGGTGGTCCAGTGGTTAGGAATCCACCTGCCAATGCAGAGGACACAACTTTGATCCCTGGTCAAAGATGCCATATGCTGTGGAGCAGCTAAACCCATGGGCCACAACTACTGAGCTCGTGCTCTAGAGCCCAAGAGCCACAACTCCTGAGCCCCCGTGCTCCAAGGACTAAAGCCTATGCGTGCTACGGCCCGTGCTCCACAGCAAGAGAGGGCACCACAATGAGAAGCCCTGCACCGCAACTAGAGAGCAGCCCCACTCACCAAGGCTAGAGAAAGCCCATGTGCAACAAAGACCCAGCGCAGCCATAAATAAACAAACAATACTTTTAAAAAAGAAAGAGAAAGAGGAAGAGAAATGAACATCAAAGGATGCTGTGTAATGGCACATTTAGAAACTGTGCTATGTCTCCCCCTTGTCATTTCTGTAGGTTCCAAGATGCTACGGATTCCCCAAAACCCACATATTAGGGCCAGTGGTCACAACATATTTCTTTTTTATTTTCTACTAGAATTGAGACATTCCCAAATCAAGCCAGTCAAGAGATGCTTCATCTGATAAATGCTAGCAAAAGAGAAGCCAGTGAACTGTTTTTAAAATCTCACAAGGCCTTCATCCTGAAAGGACTAACATGTCTGAACAAGTCAGTTCAGGAAAAAGCCAACTAAATGCAATTTCTTTTTTGTGAAATTGGCTTCTGGGGAAAATAAACAAAATAAAACAAAACCCCACTCGTGGGGTTATAACTGAAAAGTGGTTTTCAAATCTGATTTCTAAAATATATCCTGCTTAGAAAGAACTCAGAAAAAGCTTCAGCTTCAGACCTCCTGGTTGTCTGCTTTCTACCGATTTCCAGGTGAGGCCCTGGTCTATGTGGCCCCTAAGAGATTGCTCTGGTTATTCCCATGCACGACCTCAGCACAATAGTCAGGGTGGTTAATCCTAGAAGGCTATGGATGAATAGGGAGTCTGAAGAACCTACTGAATTTGCATCAGTTTGAACATCTCCACCACCCTTATGGCAGAAAGTGAAGAGGAACTAAACAGCCTCTTGATGAAAGTGAAAGAGAAGAGTGAAAAAGCTGGCTTAAAACTCAACATTCAAAAAACTATGATCATGGCATCTGGTCCCATCACTTTATGGCAAATAGATGGGGAAACAATAGGAACAGTGAGAGACTTTATTTTCTTGGGCTCCAAAATCACTGCAGATGGTGACTGCAGCCATGACATTAAAAGATGCTTGCTCCTTGCAAGAAAAGCTATGGCAAACTTAGACAGCATTTTAAAAAGCAGAGACATTACTTTGCTGACAAAGGTCCATATAGTCAAAACTATGGTTTTTCCAGCAGTCTTGTATGGATGTGAGAGTTGGACCATAAAGAAAGGTGAGCACTGAAAAACTGATGCTTTGGAACTGTGGTGTTGGAGAAGACTCTTGAGAGTCCCTTGGACTGTAAGGAGATCCAACCAGTCCATCCTAAAGGAAATTAATCCTGAATATTCATTGGAAGGACTAATGATGAAGCTGCAGCTCCAATACTTTGGCCACCTGATGCAAAGATTGAAGGTAGGAGAAGGGGACAACTGAGGAGATGGTTAGATGGCACCACGGACTTGATGGATATGAGTTTGAGCAAGCTCTGGGAGTTGGTGATGGACAGGGAAGCCTAGCGTGCTGCAGTCTCTGCGATTGCAGAGTCAGACATGACTGAGTGACTGAACTGAACTGAACATCTCCACACGTGGGCATTTTTCTGTAAAGAGATGCCAAAGCTCAGGCGTTCAGAAGGATTGAGAACCACTGTTCTGAGCATTAGTTCCCGAATCCATCTGGTCTTCGAACACACAGCTGCTTCTGGAATGCTTCGGTTGATTCTAGGCACGGTTAAAGAGGGAGATGAGCCAGTTAGGGTTTCCAGAGAGTAGTATGGAAGATGGAGAAAGCTTGCTGAATAATATTCATGCAAAAGAAAGAAGCATGAGAAATGTGAAAGCTTTACTTTTGAGGAAAAAAATTAGAGGAATTAAGAGTTTGTGAGTAAAGCAGTTCACATCACAGAGATTGGGGCCAATTGGAGCCAGGCCAGGCATTAATGAGAAAGGATATTTTAATGGTCAGAGATCTGGAAATTAGAATAGGATAATGAAATTGTGGTTAACATAACAAAGGCAACTGGAAAGTGATTCACAAATTTGGTAGTGAACCTCTGACTGAAAGTACCAGGAGACAATGGGAATCAAGCACAGGCTGTAAAGGATGGATTACTTTGGTAGCATTTTTGCAGAGAAAACATAAGATTGGCTAAATCTGTTAGACTACCAAAAAGTCTTGAAGCCCATGATTTTATTACTGTTTGGTGGCATTGTTATGAATTATCTTCACCAAAAGTGTAACATTCCCATATCACACAGCCCACCTCTTTTGTATACCATTTGTTTCAATAAACTACATGATTTCAGTAATAGTAGGGGGAAAAAAATAATTTCTAGCCTTAAAATAACTTTAGGCTATCATTTTTATTCCTAAATGACAAAAGAATTAGAATTTTATTTATCAGAATCTTACTAAATTTACTAAAATGTCATCTCCAAGCAATTGGCGATAATCATTCCAAGACTTTAGGATGGCTCTCTTTGGTAATGCCTTATCTTGGTCAGTAGTATGTTCCCACTAAGAGATTAAATATCACTGAAGTGCAATGCTTCTTGAAAGCCAGTTTCTCCTTCTGTTTGCATAAATAATTTTTGTTGGGACCTCCCTGGTGGTCCAGTGGCTAAGACTCCACACTTGAGAGTGTGGTGAGACTGGGTTCAATCCCTGGTCAGGGAACTAGATCCCATATGCTGCAACTAAAGATCCCTCATGCTGCAACTAAGACCCAGCACATCCAAATGAATAGATAAATATGTTAAAATAAATAATATACAAATAATTTTTGTTAATGGACAGTACAATGTAAAATTTACATCTCATCTGCAGTCTCTACACTTGCAATGCTCTACTGAGCACACAACAATTTTTTTGCGATAGACAGTTGAATGCACCAGATGGAAACCTTCAGTCCCAGTGAATTGTAATGAAGTGGTGAATAATTTACTCAAGTTATGTCAGTTGACTCCCCAGATAAATCATATAGCAATGCTCATATTTTAAAATCTTGGAACCATATTAAAATTTTTTACAAACTAGGAAGTAATTAGCAAAATGTCAATACCTTACATATTTGGTGTTCCTTAAGTTTTTCATATAATTTTGGGGCACAAAAGATAGAGCATGGCTAGGTCTACTTAAAAAAGAACTTAAAAAGCAGGGTTCCCCATATATGGAAAAGAATCTAAAACAGAGTGGATATGTGTATATGCATGATTGATTCGCTTTGCTATATAGCAGAAACTAACATAATAATCAATCAACTATATGCCAAAATTTTTTTTAATTAAAAAAAAAAAGAAACAAACAGGGTTCTGGAATGAAATTCCAATGTCTGGGTTTCCTGTTATGATTCTATAACTCTAGGGGAGGGTAGAAGATAGGGGGTCAAATTGACGACAGTTTCCCAAGTGACAGTTTCTCAGATTGGCTTCTGTCACTTTATTTTATTTATTTTAATTGGAGGGTAATAAAGAGATGGGAATACCAGACCACCTGATCTGCCTCTTGAAAAATTTGTATGCAGGTCAGGAAGCAACAGTTAGAACTGGACATGGAACAACAGACCGGTTCCAAATAGGAAAAGGAGTTCGTCGAGGCTGTATATTGTCACCCTGTTTATTTAACTTATATGCAGAGTAAGTACATCATGAGAAACGCTGGACTGGAAGAAACACAAGCTGGAATCAAGATTGCCGGCAGAAATATCAATAACCTGAGATATGCAGATGACACCACCCTTATGGCAGAAAGTGAAGAGGAACTCAAAAGCCTCTTGATGAAAGTGAAAGTGGAGAGTGAAAAAGTTGGCTTAAAGCTCAACATTCAGAAAACGAAGATCATGGCATCCGGTCCCACCACTTCATGGGAAATAGATGGGGAAACAGTGGAAAAAGTGTCAGACTTTATTTTTCTGGGCTCCAAAATCACTACAGATGGTGACTGCAGCCATGAAATTAAAAGACGCTTACTCCTTGGAAGGAAAGTTATGACCAACCTAGACAGCATATTGAAAAGCAGAGACATTACTTTGCCAACAAAGGTTCGTCTAGTCAAGGCTATGGTTTTTCCTGTGGTCATGTATGGATGTGAGAGTTGGACTGTGAAGAAGGCTGAGCGCCGAAGAATTGATGCTTTTGAACTGTGGTGTTGGAGAAGACTCTTGAGAGTCCCTTGGACTGCAAGGAGATCCAACCAGTCCATTCTGAAGGAGATCAGCCCTGGGATTTCTTTGGAGGGAATGATGCAAAAGCTGAAACTCCAGTACTTTGGCCACCTCATGCAAAGAGTTGATTCATTGGAAAAGACTCTGATGCTGGGAGGGATTGGGGACAGGAGGAGGAGGGGACGACAGAGGATGAGATGGCTGGATGGCATCGCTGACTCGATGGACGTGAGTCTCAGTGAACTCCGGGAGTTGGTGATGGACAGGGAGGCCTGGCGTGCTGCAATTCATGGGGTCGCAAAGAGTCGGACACGACTGATTGACTGATCTGATCTGATCTGAATTACTTTACAATATTGTGGTGTTTCTTGCCATACATTGACATGAATCTGCCATGGGTGAACATGTGTTCCCCATCCTGAACTCCCCCTTCCACGTCCCTCCCCATCCCATCCCTCAGGGTCGTCCCAGTGCACCAGCCCTGAGCACCCTGTCTCATGCATTGAACCTGGACTGGTGATCTATTTCACATATGATAATATACATGTTTCAGTGCTATTCTCTCAAATCATCCCACCCTCACCTTCTCCCACATAGTCCAAAAATCTGTTCTTTACATCTGTGTCTCTTTTGCTGTCTCGCATATAGGGTCATTGTTATCATCTTTCTAAATTCCATATATATATATTAGTATACCATACTGTTTTTTTTTCTGACTTACTTCACTCTGTATAATACGCTCCAGTTTCATCCACCTCATTAGAACTGATTCAAATGCAGTCTTTTTAATGGCTGAGTAATACTCCATTGTGTATATGTACCACAGCTTTCTTATCCATTCGTCTGCAGATGGACATCTAGGTTGCTTCCATGTCCTGGCTATTATAAACAGTGCTGCGATGAACATTGGGGTACATGTGTCTCTTTCAATTCTGGTTTCCTCGGTGTGTATGCCCAGAAGTGGGATTGTTGGGTTGTATGGCAGTTCTATTTCCAGATTTTTAAGGAATCTCCACACTGTTCTCCATAATGGCTGTACTAGTTTGCATTCCCACCAACAGTCTAAGAGGGTTCCCTTTTCTCCGCACCCTCTCCAGCATTTATTGTTTGTAGATTTTTGGATAGCAGCCATTCTGACCAGCGAGAGATCGTACCTCATTGTGGTTTTGATTTGCATTTCTCTGATAATGAGTGATGTTGAGCATCTTTTCATGTGTTTGTTAGCCATCTGTATGTCTTCTTTGCAGAAATGTCTGTTTAGTTCTTTGGCCCATTTTTTGATTGGGTTGCTTATTTTTCTGGAATTGAGCTGTAGGAGTTGCTTGTATATTTTTGAGATTAATTCTTTGTCAGTTGCTTCATTTGCTATTATTTTCTCCCATTCTGAAGGCTGTCTTTTCACCTTGCTTAGAGTTTCCTTTGTTGTGCAGAAGCTTTTAATTTTAATTAGGTCCCATTTGTTTATTTTTGCTTTTATTTCCATTACTCTGGGAGGTGGGTCATAGAGGATCCTGCTATGATTTACATCAGAGAGTGTTTTGCCTATGTTTTCCTCTAGGAGTTTTATATTTTCTGGTCTTACATTTAGATCTTTAATCCATTTTGAGTTTGTTTTTGTGTATGGTGTTAGAAAGTGTTCTAGTTTCATTCTTTTATAAGTGGTTGACCAGTTTTCCCAGCTTGTTAAAGAGATATTCTTTTCTCCACTGTAATTTCTTGCCTCCTTTGTCAAAGATAAGGTGTCCATCTCATTTCTATTTGCTTCTGTCACTTTAACTAGAATAGCCCTGACAGGAGGCTAACTAACATCCAATCTGGGGCCCCACTGTGCTGGATAGAGGGTCTTTTGGTTGTTCTCGTATTTATATCCTCCTGAATCAGGGCCCTCTGTGGGTTCCTATTTTGTTCACTACAGCAAGTCACAAATGTGCAATTTCTTCATGTGTATCTGATACTTTTGAGAGAAGTGATGCTCACCGTTACCCTGCCCATATAAAAAATAGTCTTAAGACTTTCCTCTCGACCCAGTAGTTAGGACTCCAAGTTCTCACTGCTCAGGGCCAGGGTTCAACTCCCACAAGCCATGTGGCATGGCCAAAACAACCAAAAAAACTGTCATTTAGTCACATTATTTACTATAATATGGTACAACATATTCATTTCTCATTAAGTTAGCTTGACACATACTTTAAAAAAAAGAAAACTACACAAGAAGAATCTCCACCTCTGAAGTCAACCCCAGTAGAGATCTCAATGTTTCCTAAAAAGACTTTCATTTGCAATCCTGGACTTCAGCTTATTCAGATCTCTTTCCCACTAGACTGTGAGCCACCTGAGCTCACTGGGTTTTTTCCCAGTGATTCTGTGGACCTGAACATGAGCTGAGACTCTGGAAGGAGAGGGACAGGCAAAGGACTGTGTGACCCACACACAAAGATGGCAGGGGAGCGTAGAGCCAGGGGTGACGCTAGAGTCAAGAGGCAGGTCAGCACATAAACCATCAAGGCCTGGAGAATGTGAGCACAAGCCACGTGAGCCCCAGATTCTTGAATTTAACTTAGAAGCCACATGGGTGAACCATTATGATAAATGGTCATCAATGAAAAATAGGACATGAAAACATGAAATCATAACAAACAAGTGGTAACCTTGGAAAGTACTGTTTTTGTGGCACTAATATCAGTGATACAAACACAGAATAAGGTCCAATAGAACTCCTATATTCCTTATTACTTGCTAAAACTTTTTTTCACTTCCCGGCCTGTGGGATCTTAGTTCCCCAACCAGGATCAGACCCACATCCACCGTATCAGAAGGTGGATTCTTAACCCCTGGACCACCAGGAAGTCCCTTAACTGTTAGATGTGGGTAACTCCATCTGGCATTCTGTCTGCAAATAAACACACAATGGCAGAGACACCGGTCAAATGAGATAGGCTGTCCCCTGGCCCAGAGGATGAGTTCGGTTCCTAAGAGGCCAATATAAATGTCAGCCAAACATTTCAATCAAAACTGTACACTGTAAAAAGTGCACTGGGAAACTTTAAAGAAAACCAATGAAGCCAAGGTCTTTTCAACCACCCACCGTCTCTTCAGCTCTAGGTCTCCAGAGGATTATTGTTATGAGTTTGTAGCCAACAGTTCCTGAAATTTTTCTAAGCATTTAGCTTCATAGACATAGACTTCCAGAAAAACAGCTGGTTTCTGGCATAAACAGTATATTGCGTGTATGGTTGTTCTATTGTCTTCTTTCTGATGACTCGGCTTCAACAAGCAATTTTTCACTGTTTACTACCCGCTTAGCGACCATTTGTTCTGAGCTGTCCAATCAAAAATGTTTAATTTTCCAATTTAAATTTTTTATTGAGCCACCTGGCCAATTTAGGGATTCCTATTATGAATGCTTTCTTTTCTAAGCATTAATAACTTTCAGTCAATCCTAAAGGACATCCACTCTGAACATTCACTGGAAGGACTGATGCTCGAAGCTTGTATTTTGGCCACCGGATGTCAGGAGCTGACTCATTGGAAAAGTCCCTGATGCTGGGAAAAATTGAGGGTAGGAGGAAAAAGGGGTGACAGAGGATGAGATGGTTGGATGGCATCACCGACTCAATGGACATGAGTTTGAGCAAACTCTGGGAGATAGTGAAGGACAGGGAAGACTGGTGTGCTGCAGTCCATGGGGTTGCAAAGAGTCGGACATGGCTGAAACTAACATAACAACACAGCAAATCAACTATGTGTTGATGAAATTTTAAAACATACAAAAAATAAGCATGTGCTTATTCATTTTACCCTCACACTAGTAATATGAATTCTAAGTGATCCCAACCATTTCATTTCTTTCCCTTGCACTGCTTATTTTAATTTTTAAATTTCTTGAATGCTCTTTTTAGCTCTAAAGTTCACATTTACCATGATCTTTTCTGTATTCCCTTTTTTCGTATTTTCAGATTTGTTCCTCAATCTATTTTTAAGACACAGATCCTTATAATGTCTTCTCCCACATGCCCCTGCACATTCTCAGCAGCCAAGATCACCTTATGAAGCCCTGCTTCAAGAAAATGAATTTCTCAGAGGAATAAATATGCTGCAGACACTTTTGCAAACTGTTCCTCCTCCTTTCCACTATTCTCGCTGAGTTGGTGGATACCTGGCTGGAGCCTGGCTTCTGCTCCACCTGGTACTCAGCTTGAGCTTTACTTGGTCAAGATGCTAGCAGGTCTGCTCGTGCTGGTCAGCCATCATTCAGTAAACTTGCAGGAACACGTTAAATACCTGCTATAGTAGTGCTGCCCAGGAAACAGTGGCCAAGGGCAATTTTTTCACTAACCATCATAGTTCTAGCTGTTTCCTGTGAAAAAGCATCAGATCATAATCTCTCTACACCGTTCCTAACACCAGCTTGCTCAAGTGGCCATCCACTGAACAGTGTCACTCCATGCCCTTGTTAGGTTACCAGAGGCAGAAGAAGGGAGCTGCTGCTGCTGCTAAGTCACTTCAGTCGTGTCCAACTCTGTGCGACCCCAGAGACGGCAGCCTACCAGGCTCCCCCGTCCATGGGATTTTCCAGGCAAGAGTTCTGGAGTGGGGTGCCATTGCCTTCTCCGGAAGAAGGGAGCACATGGCCCATTATCCGATACGAGATCATCACCAGACTAGTCTGGGTTTTCAGTACAGCTTTCTCAGAATTCCAAGCAGCCCCCTGTACTGTGGGTTCTGATAGGAGGGAGCAGACAAGGTAGGGGAAACAGGCTTAGGACTGGCTAGTCGACATACTTTCATGGGGCCCAGCTGTCTGGCGTCCAGCTCTTAGGTAATCCCCTGGCACTAGGGCAGAGGGACAGGATCTCAGAGCAACAGCCTGATAAAGGAGGTTCTGGATTGGCTGGTTGGAATCTGAAAGCACGCTGACAGGTGGGCCTTTTACCATCTAGGAATTGGCTAAGCCTGAGAGGGGCAGTTTCTGCAGGGTCAGCAAGGCCCCAAAATACCAGAGCAGCACAATAAAAGGACACTTCCTACAGAAGTAGAACAAAACCAGAGCTTAGCTCTAGGAAAGCACGCCCATCGGGCTAACATACAAGCAGTACTAAGTTTGAACTTATTCTAGCAACCAAACCAGGAAGAATCTAGCACAGTAGACACAGGAAAGAGGAGATGAGCTTGGGAATCTGTAGAAAGAGTCAGGGAATACACACAATTACAGAATCTTTACAATACCCTCATTTTTGTTCCTTGTTAACTCTCAACTCCCCTGCAGTCCTGGGAAGATGTTCCAAAGAGAAAATGAATGTAAAACATTTGGGATGTTCTGACCCAGGCATTTGCTTTACAAGCATCATCTTCTTTCATCTTTATATCAGATCTTTGTGATGAACACGTACGTTTCTATTTTACCTAGGGCTTCCCTGGTGGATTAGATGGTACAGAATCCGCTTGCAATGCAGGAGACCCAGGTCAGGAAGATCCCTAGGTCAGGAAGATCTCCTGGAGAAGGGAATGGCTACCCACTCCAGTATGTTTGCCTGGAGAATTCCATGGACAGAGGGGCCTAGAGGGTTATAGTCCATGGGGTCGCAAAGAGTCAGACACGACTGAGTGACTAATACTTTTTTTACCAGAAACAGAAACTCTGAGATTAAACTGTTTACCAAAGTCCTAACAGTAAGTGCAAAAGGGAGGTGGGATTTGAACTATGTGTTTACTGATCTTTTATTTATTTATTTCAATTATTTACTTATTTATTTTTGGCTGCACTGAGTCTTTGTTGCTGCATAAGGGCCTTCTCTAGTTGCGGCAAGCAGGGGCCCCTCTCTAGCCATGTGCTCAGGCTTCTCATTGTGGAGGCTTCTTTTTTGAGGCGCACAGGTTCTGGGGGACTGGGCTTCCGTAGTTGTGGCACATGGGCTTAGTGGCTCCTTGGCATGTGGAATCTTCCTACACCAGGGAATGAACGTGTGTCCCCTTCACTGGAAGGTGGTTTCTGAACCACTAGACCACAAGGGAAGTCCCCAGTTAGTCTTTTTTATTATTGTTAGTTTCCTCTCTCCCTCATTTTGACCATGTCTTAGAAATTTGTGACAATGAGACAATAAGATGAAGAAAAACCAAACAAAGCATCAGAACAAGAGTCTGGTTCTTCCAAAACTTCCAATATGTTAAAGGAGGCTTTCTGATCTATTCACCAAAGCATTGATTTTTCCACCTGCCACTTCAAGTGTGCCTTCAGGTTTGACATAATTATCTTGCGGCCATCACTTCCCTGAGGTTTAAAATTCTTAGACTGTAAAGGCTTCCCAGTCATGCGCCTTTACAACAGGGTTTGAAAATCTGTGTAGGTATTTCCCCCGGGCATGGATGCTGTGCAGACATCCAGATTTCAATTTCTTTTACTCACAGGGCAAGTGGGTACCTTGCCCTGTGGAAGGCAGGCTCAAAAGGTAATGGAAGAACTGCTGGACGACAAGGAGACAATACACCATTTACTGGCTCTGATTCCAACCCCCAGCCCTGCAGGTAGGCAGCACGGGTCTTACTTGATCCCAAGCTTTACTCTAGACTGTAAAGCTTGGCTCAGACAGTAAAGAATCTGCCTGCAATCGGGAGACCGAGGTTCGATGCCTGAGTTGGGAAGATCCCCTGGAGAAGGAAACGGCTACCTACTTCAATATTCTTGCCTGGAGAATTCCACGGACAGAAGAGCCTGGGCAGGCAGTCCATGGGGTTGCAAAGAGTCGGACACAATTCAGTCACTTTCACTTTCACTTTGACTCCAGACTCTCAGTGGTCCTAAACTGTTGTATGGTATAAAGGCGTGGGAGCTGTGGGCACCTGCTGGACTAAACTACTCCTCCCTTTGAAAAAAGTGTGAAAGTGTTAATTCCTAAGTCATGTCCAACTGCTTGCAACCCCATGGAACGTAGCTCACTAGACTCCTCTGTCCATGGGATTCGCCAGGCAAGAATACTGGAGAGGGTAACCATTCTCTTCTTCAGGGGATCCCCAGGGATCAAGCCAGGGTCTCCTGCATTGCAGGAAGATTCTTTATCATCTGAGCTACCAGTGAAGAACTAAAAAGTGTTAATTAATCACTCAGTCATATCCGACTAAGCAGTGATGTCCTAAGGTTTTATGTAAGGAAAACACAGGTGTCCACTTCCCCTTAATTGGAAAATCTCTGTACCTTTTAAAGGCAGAGGTTCCTAGAACAAACTTCTTCTTCTCTTTCATCAGACTTTAAAGACTTAGAGGCTCTCGCACATTGAGAACACAGGGAGGAAGGTGCAAACAAAAAAGTCCTTTACAGTATCACACGTGTAAACTAAAGGCCATGGTTTTTTCAGTAGTCATGTATAGATGTGAGAGCTGGATCATAAAGAAAGCTGAGCGCCGAAGAATTGATGCTTTGGAACTGTGGTGTTCGTGAAGATTCTTGAGAGTCCTTTGGACAGCAAGGAGATCAAACCAGTCAATCCTAAAGGAAATCAGTCCTGAATATTCATTGGAAGGACTGATGCTGAAGCTTAAACTCCAATATTTTGACCACCTGATGCAAAGAACTGACTCATTGGAAAAGACCCTGATGCTGGGAAAGATTGAAGGCAGGAGGAGAAGGGGACAACAGAGGATGAGATGGTTGGATGGCATGACTGACTCAATGGATATGAGTTTGAGCAAGCTCTGGGAGTTGGTGATGGACAGGGAAGTCTGGCGTGCTACAGTCCATGGGGTCGCAAAGAGTTGGACTGACTGAGTGACTGAACTGAACTGAAACTAAAGGCAGGGCTTAGCGAATGGGCCGAGGAATATGATGTCCTAAAGTTGAATCCTGGCTTTACTTAAAAAAAAAAAAAGAATATTGGAGTTTATTATTAATTTTATTTGTACCCTATGTTTTGCACCTTATGAAGAATCCAATCATAAAAGAAACTGGACAAATACACCATTTAATAGTTGGGCTTCCCAGGTGGCTCAGATTGTAAAGAATCCACCTGCAATGCAGGAGACGCAGGTTAATCCCTGGGTCACGAAGATCCCCTGGAGAAGGAAATGGCAACTCACTTCAATTATTCTTGCCTGGGAAATCCTGTGGACAGAGGAGCCTAGCAGGCTAGTCCATGGGGTCACAAGGAGTCAAACCATGTCATATTTGAGCTGGGTAAATTATATTATTTTAATATAGTTAAATTTCCTGAGATTTTCTTTGAGTCACAATACAAATATCTTTTTTATACTGTGAAATTCTTGCTGGCTTTGCTTCTTACTAGTTGTTTGGCCCTGCAAAATTGTATGCCTTCATTTCCTCATTTGTCAAATATGAATAACACCTCTTACCTCCAGAAGGTGTTGTGAGGGTTACATCAAAGTATAGTTGCTGGTATACAAGAAGCAGAGAGAGTAAACTCTCCTATGCATGTTGAAGGAACTAGCTGAATTATCCTGTCAATGTGTACACTCTTCCAGACTGGCCACCAGGCATCCTAGTTAGAAGATGTGTATTCTCTCCTCTGTCTTCTGCACACATTTTAATCTTCCCTCTATGCTTCAAGGTATCTTCCAAACTGGTGGTTAAAGCAGTTCCGGGTAACATCCAAAGACCTAACAAGAGCATTCAGGGAACAAACTGATACACAGGAACTTTGTGGACTCTCTGTGGCTGGGGAGAACACTGATTACCCCAACACCAACAGAAAAATCCAAAGGGCCCCTCTCAATTTCTCACTCCCTTCATTGTAAAGAGACCCAATAAGGTGGCCACTCACCACAGTCGCATTCTTGCGGGTAGATCCTACTGGATTTCCATGATTAAAACTATGTGATTCACAACAGCCAGGACATGGAAGCAACCTAAATGTCTATCAGCAGAGGGATGGATAAAGAGGGATGGTACATATATATAATGGAATCCTATTCAGCCATTAAAAGGAAAGAAATTGGGTCATTTGTAGAGTCGTGGATGGACCTAGAAACTGTCCTACAGAGTAAAGTAAGTCAGAAAAACAAATACTGTATATTAATGTATATGTATGGAATCTAGAAAACAGTATTGCTGCTTAGTCACCAAGTCATGTCCAACTCTTTTACAACCCCATGGACTATAGCCCACCAGGCTCCTCTGTCCATGGAGTTTTCCAGGCAAGAATACTGGAATAGATTGCCATTGCCTTCTCCAGGGGATCTTCCTGACCCACGTCTCCAGCACCACGGGCAGATTCTTTACCGTCTGAACCATCAGGGAAACCCAAAATATGGTATAGATGATCTTATTTGAAAAGCAAAAATACAGACACAGACATAGAAGACAAACATATGGATACTAAGGGAGAAAGAGGGGGTGGGATGAATTGGGAGATTGGGATTGATATATATATACACACACTAAAGATACTACACATAAAACAGATCACTAATGAGAACCTACTGTATACCACAATGAATTACTTCTCTGTAGTGACCTAAATGGGAAGGAAATCCAAAAAAGAGGGATATATGTATAGCTGATTCATTTTGCTGTACAGGAGAAACTAACACAACATTGTAAAGCATCTAATATATCCCAATAAAAATTCATTGAAAAAAAGGTTGGTGAGAATTGTAGGTCCCATAAAATTTCTCTACTAGGTGGTATATTACAATGAAAAGAGGCACAAAATAGTCACACAACCTGTTACAAGCTTAGGGAAGTTTAAGTTCCCTTTCATGTAGGTACTGCAACAAGCAGTAAGGTTGAAAGTTTGCATGGAGGTAGATGCCACACTCTTTTAGAAGTCACTTTCTGGTCCAATCAGGTGACAGAATCCTCAGGATCCCTTGTGAAGTGGCAGAGCATTGAACAGGGCAGAATCCTTGAGCTGGAATGCCTTAGTGAAGGATATCCATTTGCTGGATTCACAGAGATGTTTATACCTCTTTATGCAAGAGCACAAAAACATCTTGTCAATCTTCATAACTAGAATGAAAAACCATCCATCTTATCCCTGAAAATACTTCTAGTCTCCCTTATGCTGATTCATGGATTCTAGTCTATATTTAGGTCCCTGCTGCTACCCCTTCAGGAGAATGAATTCCAAGCTAGGGTCTTTCAAATGCTAACTTCCCCTGGGGTTGTTGTTGCTGTTGTTCGGTTGCTAAGTGGTGTCTGACTCTTTGTGACCCCATGGATTGAAGCATGACAGGTTCCTCTGTCCTTCACGATCTCCTAGAGTCTCCCCAAATTCATTCATGTCCACTGAGTTGGTGATGCCATTCAACCATCTCATCCTCTGTTGTCTCCTCCTTCAATCTTTCCCAGCATCAGGGTCTTTTCCAATGAGTTGGCTCTTAGCATCAGGTGGCCAAAATACTGGCACTTCAGCTTCAAAATCAGTCCTTCCAATGAATACTCAGGGTTGATTTTCTCCAGGATAGACTGATTTGATCTCCTTGCAGTCCAAGAGACTCTTCAAGAGTCTTCTCCAACACCACTATTTGAAAGCATTAATTCTTTGGTGCTCAGCCAAAGAATTCTTTACGGTCTGACTCTCATATCTGCACAGGACTACTGGAAGAACCATAGCTTTGACTACACAGACCTTTGTTGGCAAAGTGATGTCTTCACTTTTTAATATGCTGTCTAGGTTTGTTAAAGTTTTCTTTCATTCCTAACCAGGGAACTTTATATGGTAACTCCCTGCCATTGGATTACAGATAAACTTATAGGAACACTACCACACCATGATGTGGGAATACAAAACATCTTTTTACTCCTCTTAGGGTCTGACAACATGACTGACTTTTCCTTCTAGGAAATCTCGCTTCTCTCAGCTCTGGGTCATGGCCCAGTGGGTGTGGGATCTGCCCCAGGAACTCTTCCATAGGGTGAGGCTCATCTTGCTGCTTTGGTTACAGAGTAAAGCCACGTGTGATCACTAAGAACACGTGCCTTGGTTACTGGAAGCCACAGAGATTGGAGTCACATCACCACAACATTGCTTGGCCAAAATTTACCAACACAGTATGCCTGGGAAAACTCAAAAGCAGGCGAGGGAGGCATGTGGGATGGAGGAGACAAGAATGGGAAGAGTCAGTGTGCTGACAGCTGGCTTGTGGGCACATGGAGGATGCATTATGCAACTCTAATTCTGTCAATAGTTGAAAATAACCTGGAACGACACACTTAAAAGTTAGGGCTTTGACTTGTGGGCGTGAGAACTGTTTTCCAGCTACACAACATCAAGAAGGACATTCTAGATCTTTCTTTACTCCTTGAAATCCTGCTTTGGTACAGGACAGTGCAGGAAGTTAGCACATGAACCAGAAGATTAATTATGACACCAAGGTGTGGTACTCACAAACGTTAAGATACAGTCAAATGTACTTTTTAAATTGCTAAGAGATCTGTAACAATTTCTTGGGTTTCCCAGGTGGCGCAGTGGTAAAGAATCTGCCCGCAATGCAGGAGATGAAGGTTCGATCCCTGGGTCGGGAAGGTTCCCTGGAGAAGGAAATGGCAACCTAGTCCAGTATTCTTGCCTGGAGAATCCCATGGACAAAGGAGCCTGGTGGATTACACTCCATAGCTTTGCAAAGAGTCAAACACCACTTAGCAGCTAAACAACAATTCCGTAATATCCTCAGATAAAGGGGTTAACACCTCCAATTGTTCTTTGAGAGCACAGAATCCCAGGCTGTAGCCAACTCAGATGTGTAGGGGCTGAAATGAGGAGGAGGGTTCAGTTCTAGGGCTTCCTTAGGTGAGCTTCCAGGGGTCCATGTACATCTGCTATCTGCTCCTAGATGTGGGGACACAATTTTCAGGTCCCTCTGCCAGGCTGGGAGTGGGGGTGGATCACAGCCCAGGGAGTACCTCCTGGTCCTGCCAACCTGTCACTGATGAGCAGCGTTCCGGAAAATGCTATCTCCTTGAGGCTGGAGGAAGCGCAATCCACTCCAACACACACGCTGGGCCTGACTTCATCATCCTGTGAGACTACCAGGGTGCGGGCAGGAGGCAGAACAGATTCTTGGGGTGCTGAGTGCCAGAAGGAAACAAGAGGAGTTGAAGCTGGAAACCAAAGGCATGGCAGCCCTCCCAACTCAGCATCAAGGGGAGTGGGACCCCTGAGGGCAGAGCAGAGGAGAGGGGGGGTAAGGGCATTGGGAGTGGAGGGCATATGAAGGGTCAGCCTCTCCCACCCACCACGGCAGCTTGCCCTCTCCCCAGGGCACCCTCAGGTGGGGCAGCTGTGATGGCCTTTAAGGTGATTTTAGCTCTAAGTTTCAACTAATGTTTGCTGAGTTCCGACTGTGTTCCAGGCAGTGAGATTTGACAACTCCATTTACATTCAGGTATGAATTCATTCAGCTCAAACCATCTCACTCAAAAGAAATCACTCAAAGCTCACCAATCCCCCAGGCCCAAAAGAGGCTCCCTCTGTAGCTCAGGCAGATGGAAAATACAAAGATATAAATGAACAAAAACAGATGACATACCGTTTATAAAGATGACATATTCATAAGGGGATTCAGGTGCCACATTCCCAATGATGAAATACTTGGCTCAATAGACTCATTTTGAATAGAATTTTCTAGCTCACAGATAATATGCTGGATTTTAGGAGGGGAAAACAGAAGGAACAAGCCTATCGGAGGCTCCCTCACTCCCTCCAGGTTTAGTGGGAAGATCTATGGGCCCAATCTAAGATCTCCTGGGACCTCCCTGGTGGTCCAATGGCTAAGACTCCACACTCCCAATGCAGGGGGCCAGGGTTCGATCCCTGGTCAGGGAACTAGATCTCACATGCTGCAACTGAGACCCGGTGCAGCCAAATAAACATGAAAGAAACAAAAAAACGTACTTCTTTCCACTGGTTCAATATGTTGTCGTTCAGTTGCCAAGTTGTATCTGACTCTTTGTGATGCCACGGACCATAGCACTCCAGGCCTCCCTGTCTCTCATCATCTCCTGGAGTCTGCACAAGTTCATGTCCATCGAACCGGTGATACCATGCAACCGTCTCATCCTCTGTCAGCCTCTTCTCCTTCTGTCTTCAATCTGTCCCAGCATCATGGTCTTTTCCAATGAGTTAGCTCTTCACATCAGGTAACCAAAGTATTGGAACTTCAGCATCAGCATTAGTCCTTCCAGTGAATATTCAGGACTGATTTCCTTTAGGGATGGACTGGTTGGATCTCCTTGCAGTCCAAGGGACTCTCAAGAGTCTTCTCCAGCACCACAGTTCCAAAGCATCAATTCTTTCCAGTAGTTACCTATGGATGTATTTGGACCATAAAGAAGGCAGAAAGGCAAAGAATTGATGGTTTTGAACTGTGGTTCAACATGAGCTGCATCCAAACCATTGTGTTCAAATGAGTCTGTCTCCTTTGAAGAGGTAGGTCGCCAGTGGCTTTCATTTTTGAAAATCCCCAAGTAGCTTCATTCTCATGTTTCTCAACCTCTAATTGCCATTGGATCAAGCTGACAGCCCCCTCCCCACCCCCTGACTAACCCCTCCGGAAACACTCTCTTCCCTTGGCTTCTCCCTTCTATTCAGTGTTTCCCAGCTCACAGACCCTCCTCAGGGTCCTTCTCTGTGGTGAGCCTGCCTGACTTGAGACCTCCATGACTTAGCCCTCAACTATACTCACTACCAACCCCAAACTATGGGCACCCAAGAGCCATAAGCCAAGTCTGCTTATGACTCATCAGCAGCATCTCATCTTTGAGGCAGTTCTGTCTTGGATGAGCTCATCCAGACACAAGGCTGTAAGTTCCATCTTTATACCTACGGTTCTTCGACCTGGCTGCACATTAGCCTCACCTGGGGAACTCTTAAATACCTTAGAGATTTCATTTCAATTGGTCTGGGATGGAGTGCAGATGTTGGTATATGTTTTTTTACTACTGTAATGACTCCCAAGTTTACTTGTCCTCCCCTCTATTCTGGTCACTTCTCAGGTGGCGCTAGTGGTAAAGAACTCACCTGCTAATGCAGGAGACATAAGAGACGTGGGTTCAATCCCTGTGTTGGGAAGATCCCCTGGAGAAGGGCATGTCAACCCACTCCAGTTATTCTTGCCTGGAGAAACCCATGGACAGAGGAGCCTGGCGGGCTACAGTCCACGGGGTTGCAAAGAGTCAGACACAACAGAAGCGACTTAGCCCATCTATTCTGAGCTTTTAAATTCATGCCTAACATCCTATTCAAAGTCCCATCTTTAGAGATGTGACACAGGTATCTCAATTAATATATCCAAAAAGATGTCTCCATTATGTCATACTCAGAACCATCTCTGCCCCCACCATCACCTCTCACTCTGAAAAACCCAGCCCAAATTGGTCCCTCCCCTAGTCTGCATGCATGCCAAGTTGCTCCAGTTGTGTCCAGCTCTTTGTGACGCTATGAACTGTAGCCCGCCAGGCTCCTCTGTCCATGGGATTGGATTCTCCAGGGAAGAATACTGGAGTGGGTTGCCATGCCCCTCTCCAGGGACGAAACCTGTGTCTCTCACGTCTCTTGCGTTTGCAGGTGGGTTCTTTAGCACTAGTGCCACCTGGGAGGCCCTCCCCTAGTCTAGTCTTCCTTGTTTCAGGTAACAGTACTGACATCTGGTTCTTCAGGCCAAACACCATGGAGATCTTTTTAAAAACTTTTTTTCTGTGTCCCCAACCTCTAATCTATCAGCAAATCTGATTGGTTCTACTTCCAAAACGGGTTTTACATCAAAGCACTCTTCATCATCCTCCCTGCTGCTGATGCACGCCACGTGGTTATTCTCCTGGAGCCCTTTACCCAGCTCCCACTCCTCCCCACGCTTCCACTCCTCCAGCCCCTGATGTATGCCAAGGCTGTGAGACACTTGTGTTACTTTCCTGTAGCTGCCTTCACAAGTTCCCACCAACTTGGTGGCTTAAAATGGCAGAAAAGTAATTTTTTTAAAGAGTTCTGGGAGCAGGAAGTCTGAAACCAAGATGCTGCCAGGGTTGTACAGCCTCCAAAGGCTCCAGGGGAGGCTCCTTCCTTGCTCTCCCAGATTCTGGTGGCCCTGGGGCTCCAGGAAGGTAGCTTCCTGGAGATCTGTGACCACGTCCCTCCAATGTCTGCCTACAGCTCCATCGGGCCTTCCCTAAGCATCATCTCCTCATCCCCTCTTCTATGTCATTATCAGGACATCTGTCATGGCAGTTAGGGCCCATCCAGGTGATCTCACTGTGAGATGTGTAACCCAGTGACATCTGCAAGGACTCTTCCCAAATAAGGTGATAGGATCCAGGGTGAGGACACTGACATAGACTTGGGGACCACCATTCATCCCACTTCAGTACTATAAGGTTGTCTTTTTTAAAGTATTGGTTATTTATTTGGCTGTGCTGGGTCCTAGTTGTGGCACACAGGATCTTTTTGTTTCTACACGTGTGATCTAGTTCCCTGACCAGGGACCAAACCCGGGCTCCCTGCATTGGGAGTGCAGCGCCTCGGCCACTGGACCATGAGGGAAGTCCCAAGGTTACCTTTCTATAATGAAAACCAAATCCCATCTTTCCTCAGATTAAAATCCTCCAACGACTTTTCAGTGCAAATACTGGAAATATAGTGCAATCTTAAATTCACGGCCATGATATATAGGACTGCATGGACTTCCTGGGTGGTTCAGATGGTAGAGTCCACCTGCAATGCAGGAGACCTGGGTTAGATCTTTGGGTTGTGAAGATCCCTGGAGAAGGAAATGGCAACCCACTCCAGTATTCTTGCCTGGAGAATTCCACGGACAGAGGAGCCTGGCAGGCTGTATAGTCCATGGGGTCACAAAGAGACATGACTGAACGACTAACACTTTCACTTTCATAGGACCATATGGGATGTGAACCCCAAGTACTTCTCTGATCAAACTTCCTACTATACTTCCCTAACATCCTACCCTCTAGACACACCAGCCTTTGTCTCCTCTTCAAAAAGTCCAAGGTCGATCACAGGAGCGGCTCCTTTTCTTCACTCAGGTCTCAGACCAATACCATTGCTTCAAGAAAGGGCTTCAGGGCACCCTCGCTAACATGGTCCCATCCCCTCTCATCGCTCTGAGGCCACTACCCCATCTCAGTTTCCCATCACACCAAATATCACCTTACTTAATTACATACTAACTAAGATGTCTTATCGACTGTTTCAAGCCTAAGTGCCTAGAAGAGCCACTTGATCAGTAGGAAGCACTGAATAACTGTTTGTGGACTCTGTGTAGGAGTTCACAGCGTATCTGTTTAAAAAGCACCATGAATGTCCCTGATATGGCCGGGAGTTTTATTGTCAAGACATGTGAACTGTGAAAGCTCCTTTGAGATTGGGACAGCACAGATGATTCTGTTGTCTTATTCTTTCCCTCCGCAGTCTAAACAGTCTACACTGAGAGTGGCTGGGGAGAGCAGGTGGACTCAGATGATGATGTGAGCAATCTGTGTGTGTGTTAGTTGCTCAGTTGTGTCCAACTCTTTGTGATCCTATGGACTGCAGCCCACCAGGCTCCTCTGTCCATGGAATTCTCCAGGCAAGAATACTGGAGTGGGTTGACATTGAGCTGTGATGTATATGAATTTGACCACATCACATCATGCAATGGGGAGGGGTGTGGAGGAGTCATGATGGTTCCTGCCAAGCTGGTCCAAGACCCCATGAGCAGCCCGAACCCAGCTATGAAGTCCAGGTCTCCATGCCTCCTCCGCTGTAAAAGAGGAATTCTGTAAACAAGGAATGACAGGTATCACAGCCTGAGTACTCAATAAGCAAAGAGAAGCACGGCTAGGGTGGAGGAGCTAGGGTGCTTAAAGGGAGCCCACTCTGGGGAAAGTGTTTGCTAACAGGAGTTCATCAGAAAACCTTATACTCTAGAATGCAATGCCAAACTATGAACTCAGGTTGACATGAATTCCATCAATGGACAAGTCCTGATGAAGGTGGAAGAGGAGAGTGAAAAAGCTAGCTTAAAACTCAACATGCAAAAACTGAAGATCGTGGCATCCAGTCTCATCACTTCATGGCAAATAGATAGGGAAACAACATATTCCCCATCAAACCCAGTCGCCGGTTCCCAACCACCCAGGGGCGAATAGATTGGGACTACCTCTGACCCAGCAAATGTACGAATGAACCAGAAAGCTCACCCCTCAAACCAGCTTGGGGACGGCTCCACTGTCCACCCATCAGCTGCCTGAGAATAATCCCCAACTCATGGCCCGCCACCACCATGCAGGGGGCACCTGCTCCTTGCTTTTTCTGTTATTATTAGATGGAGGACTTATCGTCCCTGCTCTGTGCCCAGAGCCCTCGGTGGCTTTCCTCCCATTCTGCCACCCCTCTTGCTGCCATTTCTCACTGCAAAAGGCGAAGGCTCAGACCCCGGGGTGAACGCTTGGGGCCCATCAGTCTCCAGCCTCACTGCCTGCTCAGGCCTGATCAAAGAGAACCTGGAGATGCTCCCAGAACATCTCCTGCCCTTCACTCTTGCCTGATTTCACATGGCTGCTCCCTTTCATCTTTCTGATCTGTCCACATACACCTTGCCTCTGCTCTGTGCTCGCAGCATAGCTGTGCCAACGCCCAAGGCACACAGCCCTTCCCCCGCGACCGTCCCTACCAGAGGCTGGCAGAGGCACCCAGTTCTTGTCCTCATTACCCTGCAAGCCAGGAGTGACCTCACAGCATAGTTCTGGATAATCAGATCTACATGGAAATGTGCTGGAGGGAAGTTGGTCTGGGTGACCTTTGTTCCTGCTTTATCACCAATAGCGGGTAGCCATCCTATGATGCTGAGGGCCTGGCCCGAGGGTGATGGGAGACAGGCAGGAAGGATCTGCCTTGCTGAACAGCTTAGACCAGTGCCAGCTAGACCAACTGCTCACCGCCAGATGCTAGGGGAAAAATCACCCCCCCACCAACACATCAACTTAAGCCACTATAAATTTGGATTTTTATTTACTGAAGCTGAAAGCAATCTTAATTGATAGTCACTTGTATTATAATAATCAGTCTACATGTTTCTCTAAGATATGTTTGATTTCTTCTATTTTTTTTTTAATTTTATTTTATTTTTAAACCTGAAACACTGTATTAGTTTTGCCAAACATCAAAATGAATCTGCCACAGGTATACATACGTTCCCCATCCTGAACCCTCCTCCCTCCTCCCTCCCCATACCATCCCTCTGGGTCGTCCCAGTGCACCAGCCCCAAGCATCCAGTACCGTGCATCGAACCTGGACTGGCAACTCGTTTCATACATGATATTACACATGTTTCAATGCCATTCTCCCAAATCTTCCCACCCTCTCCCTCTCCCACAGAGTCCATAAGACTGTTCTAATTCTGAAAAACTAGCACCGGGCCTTGCATAAGGCAAGCTACTGAAGGCTTTGAAACCTCAGAGGTGTTGCTTATGGGGAAAGCAGTTAGAAGAGGCTGCTCCAGGCAGACACGAGACGGAACTGACACTTATTCTCAACATTTTCCCAGAAAATCACCTCTTTCAGAGCAATCTACAAGAGTACTTTCAGAGATTAAAAATACATATGCAGAGAACACACTTGTGGTTGCCAAAACGGAGGAGGGAAGTAGGGGAGAGATGAATTGGGACTTCAGGGTGAGCATATGCAAACTATTATATATAAGATGGATAAACAACCAGGTCCTACTATACAGCACAGGTTATACTCACTATCCTGTGATAAAGCATAATGGAAGAGAATAAGAAGGTATATGTGTAACTGGACCACTTTGCTGCAACAGAAATTAACACAACATTGTAAATCAATTATACTTCAATAAAATACATTTTTAAAATATGTATGTAAACTATTACCAAATTTCCATCATAGGGATTAGTTCACTGGATAAGAAAACAACTTTTGAAGCCAATTCATTAGCTCTAATTAATGACTTCCAAGTCTGTTTTGTCTTTCCATGGAGAGGAAATGAGAACTAGAATGGGTCTACTAGGTCAGAAGCCAAGCTGGACTTCCACACAGTTCCTGAGAGTTCAGCACTGAGAATTCCAACTGCTCCTTTATTCCTCACCTTTATCTGCTCACCTACAATAAATCAGGTTCAGAGTTCAGCCCATACTGATAATACTGCACAATGGCTAGTTCTTATAAGTGTTTCCTCACCTTTTCAAAACTATTCATGGTGCAAAAAAAGTTCTATGTTATCAGAGGAGCATATTTCCAATGTTACCAAAAACTCTTCCAACCAGTATCATATGGTTTTCTCTCCCTATTGCTTTCCACACACCTGGGAGACTTGTTTTTCTGTTTGGACAAGAGAATTCTTATCTCAGATCTCTCTTTGGAAAGAGAGCTTACAGTCCCTTTTGCAAATCCTCCTTGAAAAAATGAGACTAGTGAAAAAATAGCAGGACTCATCACCTACTCCTCCCCAGCCAGAGCTCAATTTCTAATCAGTTTTTTCCCATTCACCCTGAAACCCCAGGTCAGCAGCTGCAGAGGGCAAGAATGAGGCAGAGGGAGAGTGGCACAGAGGATCTGGTCAGGGGAGTGCGACCTAGAGGAAGGAACCAGCATTCAGTACTTTTCAGGAAGGATTTTTCAGGATAAAAGTTAGGATTACTAAAACTAAACCCAAACCACGACCCAGCGAACAGGAACAATCTGAGACCGGCTGGGACCTGGGATGCCTTGGTGCAGTGCTTGCATCTGGACAGATGCCTCCTGGGCTCCCCGAGAGACAGAATACAAAGAAACTGTAAGTGAATAAAAATAGCTGCCTGCACCCTGCACAGGAAGGGCAAATTAGGGACAACAAGATACAAAAAGACCAAAACCCCAACTGCCACTTCTGAGGAGCCAGGAGCAAAAGCAGGGGGTTGGGAGCAAAAGCAGGGTATCTCTCAATCCCCCTGCACACACCACCACCTAAGCGTGGGCAAACAACCTAAGTCACCCCTCCAGCTCAACCCCTGGACACTGGACACTCCTGGAGACCCCTACCCTCACCGTCCTCTGGGGAGTGAGCAAACAAGAGAACATGTTGTTTCTTCTTGCTCCCCCCTCCACCGGCTTCAGCAGGGGCCCCAATAAAGCCTTGCCTGAATTTGTCTGGTCTCTGATCAATTTCTATTTATTAAGGAGGCCAAGACCCCTGGTCAGTAACAAAACCACAATACCAAGTTCATGAGTTGACTGCATCTGTTCTTTTAAACACTGCTAAGTCACTTCAGTCATGTTTGACTCTGTGCAACCCCATAGAGGGCAGCCCACCAGGCTCTCCCGTCCCTGGGATTCTCCAGGCAAGAACACTGGAGTGGGTTGCCATTTCCTTCTCCAATGCATGAAAGTGAAAAGTGAAAGTGAAGTCGCTGAGTCATGTTCGACTCCTAGCAACCCCACGGACTGCAGCCTACCAGGCTCCTCTGTCCATGGGATTTTCCAGTCAAGAGTACTGGAGTGGGGTGCCATTGCCTTCTCCGTTTTAAACACTGGACAGTCTAAAAAGCATTGATTCCCCCACTACATATTATCGGGAAAAGGATCAAGTATTAAACACAAACACACAGGGAATGATTATAATCTCTCAGATTCTCCTACTTTAAATATTCTTGGCAGATAAATGAGAAGGCAATTTGGTGTTAAAATACAAGGTATAGCTATCTAATGGGAGAGAGCGATTCAACCAAGCAACATAAAAGCTGGAAAATCAACCCTTCTCATAAATGGCTCAAAAAAATCAGGAACTGTGCTTTGGTTGTGATGTTCTTTCTATATGACACACCTATTATATACCAAACACACAGAGATGCTACAGGTTGTTCAAAGAGACACAGGAACGACTCTACACTCTTCTTGTCTTATGAAAGATATAGTTATTGAAACAAAAGAGAACATTTAAAACAAAAAACTATTATTAGGGGAAAAGTGAGTGGTTAGAAATGCTCTATATAAGGAAAAAAAGAGGTAGGCACGTGAAGCCAATGACATGCTCAGTTGTTCAGTTGTGTCCGACTCTGCAACCCAATGGACTGTAGCCCACCAGGATGCTCTGTCCATGGGATTTTCCAGGCAAGAATACTGGAGTGGGTTGCCATTTCCTCCTCCAGAGGATGTGCCTGACTCAGGAAGTGAATCCTCGACTCCCGTGTCTCGTGAACTGGCGTGTGGATTCTTCACCACTGTGCCACCTGGGAAACTCGATTTAGGGTTATATGGCTGAAAAGCCCAAATCCTACACATTTACCTCTGCTTTTGGTGCCTCAGGATTGAAGCCCAATCCCAAAGTCAACGGTCTTTAGTGAATATATACCTGGGTGAAATATATAAAGACTTTGGAAGACTTTGGTCAGAGGAAACTAATCATCACTGGGTTTCTATTTTATTTTCCCAAAAAGTTTCTATTTTATTCCCATAAAACAAATGAAAGCATCATTTGTTTTATGGGCAATTACCCTGAGGGAGCAGGAAGATGTATCTGCCATTTCTGTGGACACACACGCTACTGCACAGAGCCAGACGGGGGAAGGACAAGCTGCTTGATAGAATCACATGAATTCTTCCCTTTCTAAAAATATTATTTTCTGGCATAAAACACTTCCCCGAGTGTGGTTCAACTTAGTCATGGAGCCGACGGAGCAGAGCTGGGATAGTCATCATGTCCTGCTTCCCACCAGCTGGGTCCCCACAGCCTGCACCTGCGCAGTAGGGCGGCTCAGCCAGAAAGAGCACAGAGCGCCTCGTGGAGAGGAGGCCAGGAGGCCGGGAAGCCGGGAGAGGGTGGAGGCGGGTGGTCTCCGTGCCCCGCTGCACAGCAGCCTCCAGAATCTGTCACCATTCACAGCACTGCGCAACAGAGTTCCTTCTGCAGTGCTTCAGCCCATCTGTCTTAGCAAACATTCTCACTTCTACTAAGCCATCATTTTCTCAATAGATTTCTTTTTTGGAAACACCATTAAATAAAACACAAAGAGAGAAAGAGTCACTTTGTCTTTCTAACCCACATCTTTGTATGACCTCATTAAAGAGAAGCAGAGAGCCTCCTGTTTAGGGTGGGCACATTCACCATAGTCTGCGGGAAAGTAAAGGCATGTGCAGTCCCCCCACTTTTAAGCACCTCAAATCTGACGCTAACTTGGCTTTGTTTTACTGTTTAAGACAGTAAGAGTGAATATCCAAATCAGGGCTTCATTAATTTGAAAAATCAATGCCCTCTTTGGATAAACAAAACTAGGATAAGAAATCCATCATGGGGTGGGGAGGGAAGGGATAACTCTTTGTGTTCTTCCACAGCCCAGAATATTCCCTCAAACATTAATTTCTGTAATCTGTATTGTAATAGGGAAGAACAAATCTGACTCCATTTGGACCTGGATTGTTTTTTTCTTTTACTTTCACCTTTGTCTTCTATTGCTTTTGCTACAAGTTAAAGAATGTTGTCTCATACCCTGAAATACACAGGACAACCCAAGGCTCTGACCCTTAAAAGCTAATACTTTCCCATTTCTAAAGTGATAAAAAGTTGCAGAACACAACATTTGCCTTGTTGGAGGTTTACAGGAACATCACGACCTGACCTATGTGGATAGCTGCAAGAACAAAGGATTCCCACACCAAGAAGTTTGCACCAATCAGCCACCTCACCCCCTTTTGGTATAAAAGAAGCCTGAATTCTAACTTAATCAACATGGTTCTTTGGGACACTGGTCTACCATCTTAGTCCTCTGACTTTCCGAATAAAGTCAATGTTCCTTGTCCCAACAACTTCTCTCTCAATTTAATGCCCTGTTGTGTGGTGAGTAGTATGAACTTTGAGTTGGTTAACAGCATGATAAATAATAATTATAAAATATAATAGTATTCAAAGTGTATCTCCCTCTCCCTATGTAGCCACTGAGAATCTCTGCTCTTAAAGGCCTTAAATGTTGTTTCTAATCAGTCCAATAAACAGAACCATTTAAAATGCAAAATGAATTTCTTGTTCCCCAAATGACCGAATTGAATTTAATTTATGTATTTGTGTATATATGTTTTTTATTTTTGGCTGCACTGGGTCTTCTTTGCTGTGTGCGGCTTTTTCTAGTTTTGGCGATTGGAGGCTGTTCTCTAGTCGCAGTGCACAGGCTTTTCATTGCGGTTGCTTCTCTTCTTGCAGAGCACCGGCTCAAGGGCTCATGAGCTTCAGTAGTTGTGGGTCATGGGCTGTGGAGTGTGGACTCTGCAGTTGTGGCACATGGGCTTGGTTGTCCCATAGCATGTGGAATCTTCCTGAAGCAGGGATTGAACCCATGTCCTCCGCATTGGCAGGAGGAGTCTTAACCACTGGACCACCAGGGAAGTCCTGAATTGATTTACTTTTAATCCAGATTTTCCCAAAGCAATATTGCATTCTAACTATTCCTAACTAACTAATAAAGCAGAATTCCTACTGTGCAGGTTTTGTAAAGGTGAAATCTCATCGCTGGTCAGCCCAGGGAAATAGACCACAGTCACAGAGGTCCCATTGCAAGCTTGGTAATTCTGTGCTTAGGAAAAGATAAACAAACATTGCCAAATGGAAATTTTAATTTGAATGACCTGAGGGGGCTAGCTTAGTGAAAACGGAGAGATAGGCAGAAACACTGGTTAAGTATGAGTTTTTAAGTTCTTTTGTTTCAAATTCTCCTTATATTTTCATCCCACTGAGCAAACATAAGCCAACAGAAAAGACTTCCCACAAAAACCCAGAAGCATATTTCCCCACCTGGAAAATGACTGCCAACTTTTCTGTTTTTGAGGCTAGTTTTCCACCCAGGTAGGAGGACCCAGGCCCATGCATCTACCAGTACCCACCACAGCAGGTCTACCTTCTTTCCACAAACATTGCTGCTCTCTCATCTTAAAGAAGCAGGTAACCGTTCCCCTGATCCTCCACTTCCCTGCCAGCTACTGCTCAGTTTCCTGCTCCTCTCTGGAGCAAAACCATAAACTATTATCCACTGCCTACCTCCAATTCCTATCCTCTCTCTCTCTTTAATAGACTTTACTTTGTAGAGCAGGACCATTCACAGCAAATTTGAGCAGAAGGTACAGAGAGTCCCCATAGACGCCCTGACTCCACACAGCTTCCCCGTGATCAGCATCCCTTATCAGAGTGATGTATTTATTACAACTGATGGACCTACACTGACATATCATTAGGACCAGAGGTCCAGAGTTTACCTCGGGGTTCACTCTTGGTGTTGCACATTCTATGGGTTTGACAAATGTACCCATCATTATAGTACCATACAGAAGAGCTGCTCCTTGCCCCAAAAATCCTGTGTTTCACCGATTCACCTCTTTCCCATCCTCTGGACACTAATTTTTGCTGTCTCTATAGTTTCGTCTTTTCCAGAATGTCCTATAGCTGGAATCATTCAGTATGTGGACTTTTCAGATTGGCTTCCTTCACTTAGCAATATGTAGTGAAGGTTCTTCTATGTCTCTCCATGCCTTGATAGCTCATTTCTTTTTAGTACCGAACCATGTTCCATTGTCTGGAGGTTCCACGATTTATCCATCCACCCACTGAAGGACACACTCTCATTTTCTTTCCAATCTTACTCAGGTTGGGCTCCACACCGACTCACTGACCTTGCCATTGCTAAATACGACAGCCAGTCTCGGCCTTCACCTCCTCGCAACAACTCTATCACTGATCACTTGACCTCCAGGCCACGGCAATCACCTGGTTTTCCTATGACGTCACTGACCACCTCTGAGTCTTTCATTCGATTCCTCCTCTTTCTGACCTCTAATGTGGAACAGCCCAGACTCATACATCCAGCCACCTACTAGTATCTCCACGTGGCCATTACACAGGCATCCAAACTTAACACTTCCACAGCTGAGCTCCATCTTGCTTCTCCGTGGGTTTACACGCTCTGTCGGTGGCAGCTGCAACTCCACTTCCCTGTATCCAGGCCAAAAGCCCTACAGTCTGCTCATCTCTTCGTGTTCCCTTTCACATGCACCCAATCTAATAGCAAATCTTACATATGTCTCTATCATTAAAGGATGCCCAGATTGGACACGTCTCACCATTCTCCACTCTACTACTATGGTCCAAGTCACCAAACTTGGTGACTTGGACCACAGTAATGGTCCACCAACTGGACTCCCTGCTCTGTCCAGCCTCATACACTCTGCTCTTCAAACAGCAGCACAGTGACCCTGGGAAATGAGTCACATGGTGTTTTTTCCTGCTTCCAATCCTCCAGCAGTGTTTTGCCTCATTTGCTCAAGTCCATAAAACCCAAGTCTATTATGGCCCATATGGTCCTACCTGATATGACTCCCATATCTCTCCAATTTCATCTGCTACTACACCCTACTTTTACTTAGCTCCAGCCAGACCAGCCTCCTAGCTCCATGATAGGCTCAGTCCCAACTCAGGGCCTTTGCATGTGCTGTCCTGGCTGTCTGGAATGGTCTTTCCTCTAGTATCCATTTGGCTGGTGGAGTCACCAACTTCAGGTCTTTATTCAAAAGTGGCCTATTCGAGGAGCCTCAGCAAGGCACCTTATATAAAATAATGCTGGGAATTCTCTGATGGTCCAGTAGCTAAGACTCCATGTTCCCAATGTAGGAGGCCTGAGTTCAATCCCTGGTTAAGGAACCAGATCCTGCAGGCCACAACCAAGACCCAGTGAAGCCACAATAAATAAATTATATGAATATTTAAAAAATAAAATATCAATCTTCTCCTCAGTGAAAACCTTGTATCATCCTTCTCTGCTCTACTTTATGTTTCCTTCTTACTTATTTTATGTAAAATATCTTATAATTTTGTAAGTCACTTATATTAATTATTATCATTCATCCTTTCTGGACTGTATACCCTACAGTAGGAATTTCAGTCTATGTTGTTCCCTGACGTTCCCTCAGCACCTAAAAATGTTCCTGGGACATGGCAGGTATCCAAAAGGTATTTCGTTCAATATGAATGAATAAATGAGTGAATGAAATAATGCTTCACTTGGCAGAAGCACATTTATAAATTAATCTTTAACAAAAACCCAAGGTACTGGTTTTGTTGGCTCATTAGTACATTATTAACCAGATCATATGTGACGTTTCAAAATGTCAAGTAAAAAATACATAGCTGTGATGTTCTACTGGCTTAAATTTTCCATTTTTATTCAACCACTCAAAAATATGAAAAGCAACAAATGTAACAGCCCTGGAGACAGACTGGGTTCCCTTTGGGCAAGCATTGTATTTACTCTGTTTCTCCCCCATATTTCCAGCCTAGCAGAGGATGGCTCACAGCAGGAACTCAAAAGGTATCTGTGGCCTGAATGAACACTAAATAAGGCTTTTATTTTACAGTGCAGTGTCATTATTTATTGAGCTATGTCAGGGTGAATACAACCTCAGGGGTACTCTCACCCCAGTAGGTATATATGTAAACCATTTATATGGGAAAGGTGATTATTTTTCCATTCACAAATTGATAATTGCTATTAACAGAATATTAAAGTGGTCCCTGAAAAAGAATAAAATACGGGTGTTTACCTACTTCAGCTGTTGACAATTCCATTTTTTAAAAAAGATTTTTTTAAAAAAGCTGTTCACTTTTGATTCACAGCAAAAACTAAGCATAAGGTACAAAGATTCTCACATACCTCCTGCCCTGACACATGCACAGCCTCCCCGAGCATCATCATCCCTCACATAAACTCACCACCAAGGGTCCATGGTTTACATTAGAGTTCACTCTTGGCACTGTACGTTCTATGGTTTGGGCATGAGTCCATCATTAGAGGGTCATACAGAGTAGTTTATTTGTCCTCTGTGCTTTGCTGAATTCACCCCTCCCCCTACCAAAAGACAATTCCATTTTAAAGACTTGGCCTAAACAATGGATAGATTGGATTGGAGAACTATTTCCATTTAAACACTCTTCCTTCCGTGTTAGAACAAAGGGTAGAATCCTTAAGTACTAATAAGGGTTATGAAACATCAATTTAACTTTGGAAAGAAACAATTCTTTCTTTCTATCAATATTTAAAGTGTCCCATCTGGATAAAGTGACCACTTCAGACTCAGATGCTCAAGAGAAGGTCTGGATTTTCTTTCAGCTTTGCATTAAGTGATTCCAAAGTGAAAGTGTGAAAGTGAAATTTGCTCAGTTGTGTCCAACTCTTTGTGACACCATGGACTATACAGTCCATGAAATTCTCCAGGCCAGAATAATGGAGTGGGTAGCCTTTCCCTTCGCCAGGGGATCTTCCCAACCCAGGCATCGAACCCAGGTCTCTCAAATTACAGACGAATTCTTTATCAGCTGAGCCACCAAGGAAGCCCAAGAATACTTGAGTGGGTAGCCTATCCCTTCTCCAGAAGATTTTCCCAACCCAAGAATTGAACCGGGGTCTTCTGCATTGCAGGTGGATTCTTTACCAGCTGAGCCACTAGGGAAGCCTGTGATTTGAAGGAAGGGTAAACACGGGATCTTTAGCAGAAGTTTCCAAAGAAGAACCAGAGGAACCCGAAGTCACTATACGCAAGGTACTGCATGGCCGTAACAATCCCATGAGTCCTGCTTCTGGACACTCAGGCGCTCACACCTCACTCTCTCAAAGAGCCCCCAGGACTGTCTGGGCACTGGGGTTTGAGTCCCATACTCCATTCCCAACTGCTTCCAGTTAAACAGGATATTTACATTCACATCTTTAAGTCTACAGGACCCGGGCCTAAGGAGGCAACACAATGAGAACAATTCTAAAAACTGCAAAATGATATACAAATTGCAAAGGAAAAAATGTAAATATCCTTATCGAGTGTTTGTGTTTCTTGCTGTCTCCAGATTTAATTCATTGTCACTGCTGAACACTGGTCTTTACAATTTCTTGTACCAGCAAACACTCAGTAAATGAATGAATAAATGGAACTATTGTTTTGCTGTGTACTGGACTATTCTAAAACTCCTTCTGGGTACAAAAAGCTAAAATGGTTCTCCCTTGGCACCTACCATTAACGAGGCTGGGTGTTTTCTTGGTAAATCTTGTGCATCTGACATCATCGCATTTCAAATTGTCTTTCCCACCCTCAAACAAAAATAAACAAAAAATGTATGCCCCAAAAAACAAAACACAGAATTTTAGACACTGGAAACTACCAAAATGTGTCTCCTTCTCAGACTGTCCCTAAACACTAAGTAAATATAATATTTTACAGGGTATTATTCAAGATTTTAGACAAACTGGCAGCATACTTTTGTTCTTCTATAGAGAAGGATCAAATGGGCATCCAAATTGTCTTATAAAATTGGCAGCTTAAGGAAAGCAGTAAATATTCTTAGATTCAAGAATATTTCTGAATTCCTCAGAAAACCAAACAGTAGGTTTAATGAGCCATTAACATTTCCCAAGTACATTATGTTAATCTGGCTTTTTAAAATGTACTGACCTACATGAGAATGCCCTGGGGAAGAGCCCTAAAATACATACTCTAAATGGAGTTTTCCTCTTAAATTGTTAATTTTCATTACAGTGCTTTTACTGTTTCATACTTGACAGAGGATGCAAATGACAAGTCCCTCGACCACAGGGCAGATTTTTCTAAGAGTCACAAAATGAACCTGAAATGCTTACAACCTTCTCTCTACCTCCCACCCCACAACCCTGCACCCCCGTGTCTCAAGGATGCCACAACTATTTTCATACAATTCACTCACTGGCAAGGAACAGAGTTTCCACTGAAATGACACACGGAATCAAACCAAAGTTAGAAAGAGCTAACTCTGTAAAGGCCAAGGAGGAAGCTCTGACGCTGAGCTACAGGCAGACACTGGACCCTGGAAAGATAGGTTTCAAAATATCTCTAAGAATAGACAGTATGGTCTCCCAGGTCTTATCTTCAAATGCAAAGACTGTTGTTTTAAGAGATGCTGCTGCTGCTAAGTCACTTCAGTCGTGTCTGACTCTGAGACCCCATAGACGGCTCCCACCAGGCTCCCCCGTCCCTGGGATTCTCCAGGCAAGAACACTGGAGTGGGTTGCCATTTCCTTCTCCAATGCATGAAAGTGAAAAGTGAAAAGTGAAAAGTGAAGTCGCTCAGTCGTGTCTGATGCTTCGCGACCCCATGGACTGCAGCCTACCAGGCTCCTCCATCCATGGGATTTCCCAGGCAAGAGTACTGGAGTGGGGTGCCATTGCCTTTAAGAGATGAGAAGCTTCCAAAAGCTAAGTTCTGAGAGCTGAACGGCAAAGGAATCTGATGTGGAAGAAAACCTGGAGGACAGAGAGAGCAGCTGGCAGGCAGGTCAGGACAGTGAAACAGCGAGTTGCTTCTGGGATGAGGTACAAACCCAGGATAATCAGGAAAGGTGACCAAGACCACCAAGTAGAACAGCAGAAGGACCCAATTAAATGCAAGACAAGCCACATTCTGTGTATGGCCTGCAGAATGTGGTCAACAAGCAGTAGTAGTTACCGGGACCATCAAACCAGATCCACTGGTGAAGTCCAAGCAGCAAACAGAGGACAAATCATTGCCAGGAGAGCCCACAGCAATGTTGCCAATGGATCTCAACAGGGACTACAGGCAGTTAAAAAAAAAAAAAAGCAAAAAAAGATGAGTGCCAGTACCGCAGGATTATGAAAAAATGGACCCTTGAGGCTTCTCGTCCATGAATTGACCTTCTCATCCTACCTGGTCAATAGCACTAATAAAACATTCTCCTGATATCATCCTGACTGGGTTGTATGCATGTCAAAACTCATTAGCTTCAAGTTAGAGTTAGTATTTTTAGGGGAAAAAAGTAGGAAACAGGTCAAGTATGTCCATGTAAAAGTGAATTCATGCAGAACATATCATGATAGGAATCATTAACTTTGGCAGGAGGCCTGAGGGGAACGAAAAGAACCTTGCTCGAACTAAGGAGACAAAACACGTATTAACTGTTTCAAGTTTGTCAGCAAAATGTCTGGTTCCTACTTAGTCCACAAAGCTATACTTTCCTCCTGCAATGAGCACAGCAGCACATATGCCAAGATTCGAGGGTCCTGGCATCTTGGGCAGACACTGGTCTGTGGGACTGGAAGTCAGAGTGGGCTTCAGGCGCAGAGACAAGCTGAGCTACAATCCCTCTCCAGGGTCCAGGACAGGGCTCTGCCTGAATCTGAGGGGATCATCAAACCAGAAGACAGTGTCAGTCACTGAAGCTTCTGGAAGACACACTCTCACTACCTCTGCATTGAAGGGGAAATGCAGATTACCTGCTAGGGAAAAGGCTGAACCTATCCGCCTTTTATGAAACCTGTATAGTCCAAACCATGGTTTTTCCAGTAGTCATATACAGATATAAGAGTTGGACCATAAACAAGGCTGCATGCCAAAGAAGTGATGCTTTCAAACTGTGGTGCTGGAAAAGACTCGAGAGTCCCTTGGACTGTAAGGAGATCAAATTAGTCATCCTAAAAGAAATCAACCCTGAATATTCACTGGAAGGACTGATGCTAAAGCTGAAGGTCCAACACTTTGGCTACTTTATGCAAAGAGCGAACTCACTGGAAAAGACTCTGACGTTAGGAAAGTTTGAGGGTAGGAGAAGGGGGTGGAAGAGGATGAGGTGGTTGGATGGTATCACTG
Source organism: Bubalus kerabau (assembly GCF_029407905.1). NCBI lineage: Eukaryota > Metazoa > Chordata > Mammalia > Artiodactyla > Bovidae > Bubalus > Bubalus kerabau. The sequence continues at coordinate 129,776,261 of NC_073624.1, read as the reverse complement.
ACTCAATGGACATGAATCTGAACAAACTCTAGGAGACAGTGGAGGATGGGGAGCCTGGTGTGCTGTAGTCCATGGGGTCACAAAGAGTTGGACACAACTTAGCAACTGAACAACATCAGCCTTTGATGAGACCACACATAGGAATGAGCAGGCTGTGTGAGAAGGGTGAGGATGCTTCTATAAGAACACATCGCTAGATCCCAGCCCAGACTCATTGCACAGGTGAGAGGGAAAGACAGGAGGGCTGGAAACACTCAGAAACAAAGGAATCGTCTCACTGGGTTCCTGAATGTGCTCACCTTCTAAAACATGCCAAGTGGGTAGATGAAGATGGGTGGCTTTATTGCACTTTTCGGTAAAAGAGAAAGTAGCTTTGAAAACCATCATGTGTACAAGCAAGGGGGAATTCAATTACATTCACACTGAGTTAACACATTGCATACCCTCTTTAAAATATCAGGGCACAAGCTAGAGTTAGTATTTTCTGCTTTTGAGCTGATAACTTTTGGGTTTAAAAGCCTATGCATTAAGAAGAAACATAATGAGGTGGGGCTAATCAAACTTCATGTCTTCCAGCAATGATTCTTCTCCTTTTCCCCTACAGCTAAACAGACATCAGCTACCCAATGAACGGCACACTCTCATGGGCATACATCCTGACGTGATATCCAATTGGTGACACAGGGAAGGAAACACTGATAATCAGTAACCATTGTGTCTTTTAGAATTTTGAATTCTCAACACTAGTATAAACAAAACAAACTGCGGATGCTGCAAAATTCTCCGGGCCAGAGGTAACACTTTTTTTTTCCTATTCAAGAAAGCATATTAGAATGGAAGTAAGGGTAACATTCGGAGAAGGCAATGGCAACCCTACTCCAATACTCTTGCCTGGAAAATCCCATGGATGGAGAAGCCTGGTGGGCTGTAGTCCATGGGGTCGCTAAGAGTTGGACACAACTGTGTGACTTCACTTTCACTTTTCACTTTCATGCACTGGAGAAGGAAATGGCAACCCACTCTGGTGTTCTTGCCTGGAGAATCCCGGGGACGGGGGAGCCGGGTGGGCTGCCTTCTATGGGGTCGCACAGAGTCGGACACGACTGAAGTGACTTAGCAGCAAGGGTAACATTATTTTAAGAATAATATTTAACCTATGCTAATTTAGTCTCCTGGAAACAAGCAAGCCTTGCCTCTCACCTGCTGCACGAGAGCTCTGGACTGCTATTTTTGTGTGTGTGCTTTGGCCATGCTGCGTGGCCTGTGGGATCTTAGTTCCTCAACCAGGGATCCAACCCGAACCCTCTGTGTTGGGAGCATGGAGTTGTAACCACTGGACCACCAAAGAAGTCCCAGGAGAGTTCTGTATTGACTTTTTATTGGGCTCTTACTGCCCTGAGAGCACATATGACAAAGGAGAGCTGGTGGGGGTGGGGGATGGGGTAGGGAGGTGCAGCTGAAGTGGTGTCTAACCCTGAAATGCACCAGGGTGGATCCTCAGGGGTTAAATGGCAGATTCTTTTTTAAAATTAATTTTTATTGGAATATAGTTGGTTTACAATGTTGTATTAGCTTCTGCTGTTTGGCAAAGTGAATTGTTTATACATATACATATATCCTCTCTTTTTTAGATTCTTTTCCCATACAGGTCATTACAGAGTACTGAGTAGAATTCCCTGTGTTATACAGTAGGTCCTTGCTGTTTATCTGTTTTATATATAGTAGCATGCATAGCTGAGAAGGCAATGGCACCCTACTCCAGTACTCTTGCCTGGAAAATCCCATGGGCGGAGGAGCCTGGTAGGCTGCTGTCGACAGGGTCTCGAAGAGTCGGACATGACTGAGTGACTTCACTTTCACTTTTCACTTTCATGCATTGGAGAAGGAAATGGCAACCCACTCCAGTGTTCTTGCCTGGAGAATCCCAGGGACAGAGGAGCCTAGTGGGCTGCCCTCTATGGGGTCACACAGAGTTGGACACAACTGAAGCAACTTAGCAGCAGCAGCAGCAGCAGCATGCATAGGTTAATCCCAGACTCTCAGTTTATCCTCCACCCCCACTCCATCCCTTTCCCCCTTAGTAACCATAACTTTGTCTTGGCAGACTTTGAAAAGAATTAAAAAATGTGATAAATTTTGCTTTAGTTTTTAACATTTCGATGTATGGGAATCTCTCTCAGGCTCACCTAGGAACTGTGGAACTATCTTGGCTACGAGAATAACATGGAACTCGTTTCTTGAGTTCACAGCTTTCCAATAAGGCGGCAGCCAGGAAAAGTAGACTTGGCAAATGTGATCACGTGTGTGGTTAAAACAAAAACAAAAACAAAAAAACTTCCACATCTGATGAGGAAGAAAACAGAGTAAGATCATGAATTTAAAGTTGTATACTAAGGGGTGCATTTGCCTCCAAGCATTTCTGAGCGGACTTCCATGGTGGTCCAGGGGTCCAGAATTCACCTGCCAACGCAGGGGACATCAGTTCGATCCGTGGTCCAGGAAGATACCACATGCATGCAACTCTCCATACTCTGGTGGTCCTTTGGACACTTCTGTCTCTGCTTCAGTGCAACCTACCTGTGTCTGAATGTCTGCAGAAGCCTCAGAGCCATGGTCCCCACATCTAGCTTCCCCCATTGTAAGCCAGTCTGCAGACCAGGCTGTTCATCATAGCGCAGGCGCAGGAACCCGCAGTGGCTCCCTATTAACCCCCAAGGTCCAGAGCAAACTCGGCCTCTCACATCTGAGGCGCTTGCCTCCACCTGCAGGTCCTTCTCAGCCCCTCGCCCACAGATGGCTCTGGACTGGGAGAGACTGGCCACCCACACTCTCTTGAAGGCCAGGCTCAGTTCCTCTTTGGGCACCTGCACTGAGCACACACGCCTGTCCTTCTGATCCCCCTTCCTCTGTGCCACACAATGTGCTTGTTCATCTCAGTCACCTACATGAGGCTTCTCTGAACACCTAAGCCCAGCTGTTCCCCTCCGCAAAATCTTGCAGTTGCCCCCATTGTGCACGCATGCTCAGTTGCTCAGTCGTCTCCGACTCTTTGTGACCCTATGGACTGTAGCCCACCAGGCCTCTGTCCATGGAACTCTCCAGGCCAGCATACTGGAGTAGGTTGCCATGCCCTCCTCCAGGGGATCTTCCCAACCCAGGGATCAAACCAGCATCTCCTGTGGCTCCTGCATTGCAGGGCGATTCTTTACAGCTGAGCCACTGGAAAAGCCCAGATGCCCCCAGGCGCCCACCCAATTCAGTAGTTAGGTGTCTACGCCAGTATGGCTCTCTGAGGGTTTTATGTTTGAGTTTTGCCTCTGTAGCTGGGCTGCAGGATTTGTGAGATCAGTGGTTATCCCTTTTAGGTCTTTTTTATGTCTTCAGAATTTTTTGTGTGATGTGGACCATTTAAGATCTTTTTTAAGTCTTTAATGAATTTGTTACCATGTTACTTCTATTGTTTATGTTCTGGATTTTTGGCCCTAAGGCATATGGGATCTCAGCTGCCCAACCAGGGACTGAACCTGCACCCTATGCTGCTGCTGCTGCTGAGTCGCTTCAGTCGTGTCCGACTCTGTGCGACCCCATAGATGGCAGCCCACCAGGCTCCCCCATCGCTGGGATTCTCCAGGCAAGAACACTGGAGTGGGTTGCCATTTCCTTCTCCAGTGCAGGAAAGTGAAAAGTGAAAGTGAAGTCGTGTCCGACTCTAGCGACTCCATGGACTGCAGCCTTCCAGGCCGCTCCGTCCATGGGATTTTCTAGGCAAAAGTACCGGAGTGGGGTGCCATTGCCGAACTGGAAGGCAAAGTCTTAACCACTGGACCACCAAAGAAGTCCCGACTTTTAGGATTTGTATGTGGCTCCGTATGTGGGCTGCAGTATATAAGCATTCAGTAGACATTCCCAAGACCTAGGACCATATAGGACTTTAGAGCCGGAGGAGAAGCTTAGTCCCTTCATTGCACAGAGAAACAACTGACTTCTGGAGAAATCATCAATGGATTCCTGCTAACGATGACTCCTTCTGTTCTCCTGATCAAGGTTTTTGCACCACCCATCCCATCACCTTTCACTCAGGCTCACTTTTTAAAGTTCTTCAAAGAACACTTTAAGTAACACTGACTGAAGTCTATATTGAGTCACTGAGTACATCTGAAAAACCCTAAAAATATTAAATAATTTGCGATTCTCACTTTTTCACTCATTGCTCTATACTCTGTCATATTAATTCAGTCTGGTATCACTGAGGAGAATCCTATTCCATAGCTCCACTCCCCGGGCTAGTGAGGGAAAGCCAGCCCTGCTTTGCGACGAGGAGGGACACTGCCCAGAGGTGCCCCTACCCTTGGCTGGCCATGTGGACACTGCAGAGGGCCACACAGGGTCAGCAAGAAAAACTCCTGGACACATACTCCCCCAACCAGCCCTAGGTGGCATGAAACAGCACTGAGAGGGCAGGGGATGGCCAGCAATGATCAATACACAAAACACAGTTGTGACTGAAGTAAGAGAGGAAATTCAGTGGCAAATGTATCTTTTTAGCCTCTTTCAGATGATTTTTTCGAGTCACAGGTGTTCAGCCAGAGCCGCGAGAACAAATGCAGATGTAGATCGTGTTCCATAAACTACTAATAGGAGTTCGCATTTTTGTCGCTGTTGTTGTTAATTTCAGTTTTGTCCTTTCTCTCCATCTTTAAACACAAGATGTATCATGGAGGCGGGGCACAGGAGGTGGCAGACTGCCGGTCCCCGTGGTGGGGTGAGGTCGGCTCCGCTTACCCCACCGGGCGCAGCACGTGTCACCGCAGGGGGCTGTCTTGCTGCCCTGGCTCATGTCACAGCACTGGGGGCAGGCAGGTTGTGACCTGGGGGCTCCAGAACTTCTCAGTGGGGCGTCTGACACCCAGGCAGCCATGGAACAGCCTCTCCTGCTGCTTAATTAACATAATCCACCTAACCAGTCTTTAAATAATTGAATGCCTTGGCAACTGGTATTCAAATATTTGAAGAATTTTAGTTACAAGACTGCTTTAACCTTTTAATTCTAGTTTCAAACTTTCCACTTCCCTTCCTGCTATGCACAAGTGAAGGAGACATCAAAAAAAAAATTTTTTTTTTTTTTTTTAGAAAAAGAAAAGGATACTTAGACCAGGATCAGCCAGGAGCAGGGAGCTATATTATACAAATGGGATCATTTCGAGTGGTAATTCAGTAAACATAAAAAACAAAATACTCTGAAGAAGTGAAAATTACTTGTGGTTTTCAGAGTCACATGATAATTTTCCCATCTGTTACAAACTGAAAATGTGTTTATTTGAAGCTGATAGACTCCTAAAATGTCTAGATCCCTTGTGGGGAAAAAAAAATTCACTTTTTTCTTATTTACTTCCTAAAAACAGAAATGACCTAGTAACTTTGATAGAACAGTAACTTTGATGTTCAGTTCAGTTCAGCTCAGTTGACTGTTTGCAAACCCATGGACCGCAGCACGCCAGGCCTCCCTGCCCATCACCAGCTCCTGGAGTTTACTCAAATTCATGTCCATTGAGTCGGTGATGCTATCCAACCATCTCATCCTCTGTTGTCCCCTTCTCCTCCTGCCTTCAATCTTTCCCAGCATCAGGGTCTTTTCAAATGAGCAACTCTTTGCATCAGGTAGCCAAAGTACTGGAGTTTCAGTACTTCAACATCAGTTCTTCCAATGAATATTCAGGGCTGATTTCCTTTTGGATGGACTGGTTGGGTCTCCTTGCAGTCCAAGGGACTCTCAGGAGTCTTCTCCAACACCACAGTTCAAAAGCATCAATTCTTCGATGCTCAGCTTTCTTTATAGTCCAACTCTCACATCCATACATGACTACTAGAAAAACCATAGTCTTGACTAGCAAAAACAAGACCGGGAGCTGACTGTTAGTTAACATAATCTAACTTCGATGGACGTGAGTCTCAGTGAACTCCGGGAGTTGGTGATGGACAGGGAGGCCTGGCGTGCTGTGATTCATGGGGTCGCAAAGAGTCGGACACGACTGAGTGACTGATCTGATCTGAACATCATCTAACTTTGATGTTGGTTAACATCATCTAACTTTGATGTTAGCTGCTCCTAAAAGAAAAAAAAATGTACTAAAGATTGTACATTGTATGTGTTGTTTCTTTGAAAATATATAACATAAATTTTACATTAAACTATTATCAAGTAGTAAATATACTATTGTTAAACTTAAGAAAATATGAAGCAAATCCTTCTGCCCTTTCCCCTTCAGTTTTCCACATGCAATACTAAAGTAGAAAACAAATAAATAAAAAAAAATATGATAATTTAGATGCTCTTTCCTAGCCTGGTGGTTAAAGTACACAGTTTAAACTAAGGTTAAATGCAATCATCAAAGGACAACTCGGCCCAAAGAATTCACATTTTCAATCTGAGTTCTTCTCCGTCTTTTCTATTTTAGGATACTGTCTCCTTCAAGGACAAGTTCAGGTATTACCCCGTGCAAGTCTACAACCTCTTGCCATCAGATAAACCAACGTAACCTAAAATCTCGGCCCACTGGGCAAACACAGTTACATTCTCCCCAGGACCACCACGCTAGGGTGAGAGCATGCTTCCTGGGGACCCCTGGACACCCAGGAGAGATTTCAAGTTCAGCAGGCCAACATCTGAGCTCTACCCAACACCTGATCCTTCCCCAGCTTTCCTTCCATCTCCATATGGTCAGGGGCTCAGACCCAAAACCCTGGGGTCCCTCTTGACCACTCTGTCTCACAAATCATGTCCAAGCCATCAGCAAACCCTCTTGGTTCTATTATCAATAGGTACACAAAATCCAACCACTCTCACCACCAACTTCCACCGCCCTTTGCTCAAAATCTCCCAGGGCTCTCCACCTTGCTGAGAGAACAGCCCAAGGCTTGGCAATGGCCTGTGACATTCTCCAGGGCTTCCGTGGTGGCTCAGTGGTCAAGAATCCACCTGCCAATGCAGAAGACACAGGTCCGATCCCTGGGTCGGGAAGATCCCCTGGAGAAGGAAATGGCAACTCACTCCAGTATTCTTGCCTGGGAAATCCTATGGACAGAGGAGCCTGGGGGACTACAGTCCCTGGGGATACAAAAGAGTTGGACATGACTTGGCAATTAACCAATAACATGACATCCTTCATCATGTGCCCCATCACTCCCCACACACTGGGCTCCAGTCACAGTGGCTTCCAGCCCCTCCAGCATGGGGACCTGGTCCTGGAACACAGTTCGCCAAATAGCTGTATAATGCCCTCCCACCTCCTTCGGCTCTAATAGCTGTATAATGCCCTCCCACCTCCTTCGGCTCTAATAGCTGTATAATGCCCTCCCACCTCCTTCGGCTCTTTACTAAAATGCCATCTCCTCCGTAAAGCTGTTTTTGGCTTCCTCATCACAGACCCCCTTTCCTAGACCTCACTCCACCTGGAGCACACACTAATGCACTCTCCCTGCACCCTGGTCTCCTCTGCTGATTTCCCCACAGGAAGTGCTATGTATTTTAGTTATCTTGTTTCCTGCATTTCTCCCCCTGCTAGACGGACACATCTAGGAAGGCAAGATCCCCAATGCAGGAGATGTGGGTTTGATCCCTGGTCGGGGAACTAAGATCCCACATGCAGCGGGGCAACTAAGCCCATGTTCCAACTAGAGCAAGCTTGAGAGCTGCAACAAAGACCTAGCACAGCCAAAAAAAACCCAAGAAACAAAAAACTCTGGGTGAAGAATCCCCTTGTCTTTCCTATAGATAAGCTAAGGCCCTCCACAGGGCACTGAGTAGACATAAGATACAGTATTATAATAGGTACAATATTATAATACAACTGCTTTTATATTGTGGGTAAAAAATGTTGCCTGCTATATATCAGTAAACAAAGGTTGTTGCAGCCATCAAGCTATCAATTACAGCCGCCCAACTGTGCACCCTGGAGGTGATTCAGGATTTGAAAGAAGCACAGGTTGCTGGCCCCAGAGAATTGAGATCGTAATCAAAGGAATGATTTCAATGAGCCCAGACTTGTGCATCTTCCCATACATAGAAAAGCACTAAATTCCTTAACCTGAGATGTCTGGTTTTACTTAATTAATGGTAACTTCTTGATGTTCTGACTACCTGGTCTTTGCTGCAAAAACTCCCTTATACCCTGGTTCCTCCTTCAGAGAGGTCTCTCAAAGTTATCTGAGATGTTGTGCCCCAGGCTTGAAGTCCTCAATATGACCACAGAATAAAACACTGTTCTCAATTTTTAGATGATGTAAAACTTTTCAGTCAACAATATGAATAACTTCAAAAGTTATTAAAGCACTTTGGGACTCTGTTTCCCCATTAAGGCAACAAGATTATATCTAAGGTCTCTTGAAACATCTTCAGAACCTTCCTCATTTTCCAGAAGAGGAAATAGGCTCTGATGCGTGAAGTGTGCCTTAAATTGCACAAGCTGCTGCTAAGTCACTGTAGCCCGCCAGGCTCCTCTGTCCATGGGAGTCTCCAGGCAAGAATACTGGAGTGGGTTGCCATTTCCTGAGGCCCTGCTGAGGCTGGGGATGCAAAGGAGACTGAGAATGTGCTTATCCTCAAGACGGCTCTTGGGGGAGGTGAGATAGGAAAACAAATGATGTCAGTACCAGGTGGTAAGTGCTGTAACAGAAGAATGGAAGATTCAGATAGAAGGTGGTACACGCACGCACACACACACACACACACACACACACACAAAGGTGGTACACAGGGCGTTTTGGGAGCCAGGAAGCAGAAGGCTCACCAATCAGGTATGTTCAGCTTTAGAAGATCCAAATAAACCAGTGGGTGCTGAGGCACTGACCTGATTAAACAGCTTAACTTGGTTCACGGAGGCACCACAGCATCAAGGGCCAGACATTATCATCAGAGACTCCAACTCTTATTCTCATGTGTAATCTATGGACGACACTCAAGAGAAATGAAAACTAGCACTTTCTAAAATTCTGTGTGATTTTGTTGTCTCTGCTGTGCACCCACCAGTCAGGATTTTACTGACACTGTGTGAATTGGGTCTCTGAGCCCCCTAGAAGCTTTCTGCCTAAATCTCATCAATGGGTACCAATCCACCCAGGCTCCAGAGGGCAGGCTTTGGTTTCACAGAACAAGTCAACCTGGGCCCAAGTAGTTAAGGCAAACAGTGAGACTCTGATCTGGGATTGAGCATATGGAAGGCAATTAAAAAACACTACCCATGTCTAACAGAACCCAGTTAATCTCTTTAACATAAGAACTGATTCTGTTTTATAGGATCAAGAAGGGAAACATGAGCACAGCTAAAAAAAAATAACAGACAAGCCCTGCTGGTCTGATTTGTGCTCAAGCAGAAAAATCATACAACCCTTTCAGATGCAACCCCTCTAAACCTCCAACCCCTGCTGCACTTTTTTTGGCATACCATATAATTTCATCTATATGACATTCTAGAAAAGATAAAGCAAAGGGGTTGCCAGTTTCTGACTTTGGGTAAAAGAATGTAACTACAAAAGGGCATAAAGAAATTGTAAGGTGATGGATGTATTCTGTATCTTGATCATGTTGGTGGGAAAATCATCACCTCTCTCTCTCTCTCACACACACACACACACACACGGGCATAACAAAGGCATGTGTGCGTGCTAAGTTGCTTCAGCAGTGTCCAGCACTTTGTGGCCCCATGGCCGGTAGTCCCACCAGGCTCCTCTGTCCATGAAATTTCCCAGGCAAGAATACTGGAGTGAGTTGCCATTTCCTTCTCCAGGGGATCTTCCCAACCTAGGGATGGAACCCATGTCTCTTATGTCTCCTGCAATAGCAGGCGGGTTCTTTACTACTAGCGCAACTTGGGAAGGCCCTGGTGGGAAAATCCTAAACTTCCAGCTCTTCCCACCCTCCCTTTCCCCCATGTCATGTGTCCATACAAATGAGAAAATATATCCTTTTGAAGTATACAGCTGTATGCATTTTCCCACCATACAGCTACACTTAAAAGTGAAAGTGAAAGTTGCTTAGTCATGTCTGACTCTTTGCGACCCCATGAACTACACAGTTCATGGAATTCTCCAGGCCAGAATACTGGAGTGGGTAGCCTTTCCCTTCTCCAGGGGATCTTCCCAACCCAGGGATCAAACCCAGGTCTCCCGCATTGCAGGTGGATTCTTTATCAGCTGAGCCACGAGGGAAGCCCAAGAATACTAGACTGGGTAGTCTATCCCTTCTCCAGCGGATCTTCCCAACCCAGGAATCGAACCGGGGTCTCCTGGCATTGCAAGCAGATTCTTTACCAACTGAGCTATGAGGGAAGCCCTATATATATACTTAAAAATATATATTTTCTCATATGTACAGACATATTGTTACGGCGGGAGAGGGAGGGTGGGAAAAACTGGGAGACTGGAAATGACAAATACACACTACCGTGTGTAAAATAGATAGCTAGCGGGAAGCTGCTATATATACAGCACAGGAAGCTCAGCTGGGTGCTCTGTGATGAACTAAAGGGATGCCATGGAGGTCCAAGAGGGAGGGGATATATGTATACATACAGCTGATTCACTTTCCTGTACAGCAGAAATTAACACAACATTGTAAAGCAATTATACTCCAGTTTTTAAAAAAGGATATACTTTCCCATATATAAATTATACCTCCACTGCCGCTGCTGCTGCTAAGTCGCTTCAGTCGTGTCTGACTCTGTGTGACCCCATAGACAGCAGCCCACCAGGCTCCCCTGTCCCTGGGATTCTCCAGGCAAGAGTACTGGAGTGGGGTGCCATCACCTTCTCCGATACCTCCACCATCCTGACTTAAATGATTAAAGAAATTTATCGGAAAAGAGCAAGTAGAAACCCAGCAGAGTCAAGCAAAAATGTGGTATTTTTTTGGAAAACTATAGTCTTTATTTGTTGAAAATGTGGAACAGGTAATCTGACAACCTCCGCCCCTTCTCCATTTTAGCCTCAGGTTAGGGGCATGGCCCTGCCCTGACACAGAGTGGCCACCAACTCTAAGGACAAGGAATCCATCTTGAAGAAACAAAGAAAGTCAGAGCACCAACTGAGTCCCAAAGAGAAAAAGAAACATCATAGGGTGAAGAAGACACCTTCAAAGTTGGCTGCTTTGCAAGAGAGAGAGCGCCTTTGTCTCCCGCCAGTAACAGGCAGTGTGATGGCATAGCAGTCATGGATTTGGCCACAGCTGGGATCAGATGATGTCTCTTGAGGACAAAATCTAGCCTGGGACACTCAGGGAACAGACACTCAGCCAAGGAGAGACTGTGGATGATTCGTCTTTATGCCTGAAACCACAGTGTAGTGAGTCGACCTATGTGAAGTGGACTTTGTTATGGGTCCAAACAGCTCAGCATCAGCAGTCCCACTCGCTTCAACCTTCCAGCACACTCCTCCTCCACACATAACAGGTGCACTGCCCCACCTGTCATCTGACAAGCGGCGCCATAAAACTACCTGCCCTAACACGCATCAGACTTCCGCCGAGGCTCCTGGGACAATTGAAGATTGTATCCTTCACAAGACGTACAGTTATGTCATAAAAGCAACACATCATTTCTTTGAAGATACTGTCATTTATAATCATAACAGTAGTCCCAGATGTCATAAAATAGGTACAGATAACAGCATATTTATAGTCTTGAAAAAAAAATACTAAAGGACTGATGTTCTATAGACAGGTCTGAGTTTATACATTAAACACGAGTATCTACTCTTTGACCATCACTGGGTGGAAATGTTTCTAAAATTTATCACATGCATCTCTGCTTTCTTAAGCACGTTGTAGTATTGCTCTTGAGATTTCAATAATCAATTCAATATATTTCAGTTCTATCAATTATGAGACTGTGTTCTATAATAAAACAAGGATGTCTAAACCAAGCATATGAAAATGTTGGCTACAATACTAAGGACATTAAAAGTTATTTCTGAGGTACAACAGATGGTGCAGGAGTAGGTGGATGTGGAGTACATCTCTTCACAGATACATCAGGAATACACCTTCAGACACAGAAGTGCATGCAGAACACCAGCTGAGAGCGGACAGGAGTACCTGACCAGAGGTAAGAATATATAGAACCACGTAAAACTCAGTAGGATGAAGGAACAAGGGGAAAAAACAGGAGTGTTTACTAACACTGGACCTGCCCTCGGCAGGTGGGGGAATGTAAGCAGGGGTCCGATCCCCACATCAGGCAACTGTCTGAGTCAGAGGAGAAACATTTAAGGTCGAGAGTGAAACAGCTGATCTGTGGCAGCCTAAATGGAATGAGAATCAGATAGTCCTTGCTGCAGCCATACATACCCTGGACAGGGACACAGGTCCCCTGGAAGGCACAAGGGCTGGGAGCTGGAGTTTAGGGATTGTGGAGCAATCCCAGGGCGAGCGCTGCTGTTGACCACAGAGAGACAGATCGAGGGGATGCGAGGGAGGAGACTGTGGTGGGAAATGCCTGTGGAGGAAAACCAGGCAGCCGTGGAAGTAAGGCGATACTGCTGAGTCATGAGTCACCACCAGAGCCTCTCTCTCCCCACACGCCAGCACTGAACTGCAGAGTAGGACCCCACCCAGGGTGCCCCTTTAAGTGCCTGATGCGCCAAACTACAGAGTAGGACCCCAGCCAGGGGGCCCCTCTATGGGCCTGATGCACCGAACAACAGAGAAGGACCCCAGGCAAGGGAGCCCTCTAAGTGTCTGAATGGGGGGAGCTACAGAGAAAGACTGGCCAAAGAGGCCTTCTGATCACCAGCTACAAGAGGCTCATAAAAAGGGCCAAAGCTCCTGCAGCGGAGGCAGTCCATGTCCCTGCACACTTTGCACCACCAGGGTCCCTGCAAGCCAAGCAGCTGTACCACCTTCATGCAGAGCTGCCACAGGCAACAAAAAAAACCTTGAGTCTGTGCTCACAGGATTGCTTCGGTCGTGTCCAACTCGTTCCAATCCTGTAGACTGTGGCCTGCTAGGCTTCTCTGTCAGGGGGGTTCTCCAGGCAAGAATACTGGGGCGCACTGGCCAGTACTGGTTGCCATACCCTTCTAGAACACTATTATTTTCTGCTGCTGTGGCTGCCAACACCCCTGAGTACTTGGTGTGGCCAGAACCCCTGCAACCCAAGCAGCTGCACCACCTCCACACCTGGCCCTCACAGGGGCAAACCCAAGCCCTCCAGGGCAGCCTCAGAAGCAACCCCCAGTGGACAACCCACATGCAGAGGTGGAAATAAAACCACAATTGAAACCCAGGGGCAGTGTGGCTAAGGAAGAAGACCCAAAACCTTCCCGCCAGCTGCACAAGCTGCAGATTACATCCACACAATCAACTAGGCAGACTTTGTGTCTATGGAATATATAAAACGCTACTGAGAGCTTCCACAAAATAAAACGCACTAGTTCTGATAGCTGTGGACATTGGAGGCAAGAACACACAGGAGTAGGACCAGACTAGAATCTGAGCTGCCCCCACAGCAGGTCCAGAGATCAGCACAGTGTTGGAGGGCATCCTAGGGAGGTGAGGGGGACTGTGACCCCCAGCGAGGGGAAGGACTCTGACAGCAGTGACTCGAGACAAACATTTATTATTCCTACGTTTGTACGTGTTCTATAGATTCTTTTGGATTTTTCTTTTCCTTTTTCTTCCCCCTCTGCTGTAGTTGTCGATTTTCTTGGCACTATGAAATCTAATTAACCTTTTGAGCTTTTTTTTTTTTCCCTCAGTCACATTTTTTTTTTAATTGTAGTTATAACACTCTGCCTCTATGTTGGGCTTTTATAGCTCTGTGGAGTTTTCCTTTTTTTTTTTTTCTTTCTTTCTCTTTTTTTAAGTTTTAAACCTCTTATTATTTTTTCTATATTTATTCCTTTGTTTGCTTTTCCTACTATTCTTTTCTGCTTGCAGTTAACCTTTAATGTATATAAATCTTCTTTATCTACCTCTGTTTAACTTTGCACATCTGTTCTTTCTTTCTTTTCTTTCTTTCCTTTCCTCTTAACATATTTGTTAGTTTTATTTTCATGGTTTTATTCCCCACTTGACACCTTGCTTTAGTTTTGTTTTCCATTTTGTGCTTTAGTTAGTTTTATTCTTAACTGGTAGATATAATTTTTGATTTCTCTGTTCGATGCATCAATCTACTGTACTTTATTTTTGTTGGACTGTTTTGACTTTGCTTATGGGTGTATATGTATATGCATATATTCCATTATTTTAATTACTATTTGCCTGATTTTGTAACTGCCATTTGTCTGAGGTTCATCTTTAGTTTCTCATTTTGGGGTATTTGTTTTAATCTCATTTAATGCCATAACAAACCACTTGTGGAATCTTCGATCCTGACCAGAGATCAAGCCCTGAGCCTTTGGAGTGGGAGCACTGACTCCAAGACCCTAGACTACCAGAGAACTAACCCTAGGGAGTATCAAATAGTGAGAACTCACACTAAGGAAACCACGTGAATACAAGACCTGGCATCACCCAACCACCAGTAGCACCCTGTGCAGGATGCCTCGCCTAAACAACAAACAAAACAAAAATACAAACCCAGTCATCAGCAGACAGGATTACCACCTCACTCAGCCTTGCCCATCAGAGGGAAAACAGACAAACAAAAAAAACTCAGCACAAATCTCACCCTATAGGAAGCTTACCTAAACCACTGGACCAATCTTAGGATGGCAGAAACCAAAAGAAAGTAAGAATTCAACCTAGAAGCCTAGGTAAAGGAGACCTCAAACACAATAAGTTAAAAAAATATATACATATATATATATAAAATGAAAAGGCAGAGAAATATTACACAAATGAAGGAACAAACTAGAAACACAGAAGTCCAAATAAATGAAGAGGAAATAGGCAAACTACCTGAAAAAAAATTCAGAATCATGGCAATAAAGATGATCAAAAACGTTGAAAACAAAATGGAAAATATACAAGAATCAACAAAGACCTAGAAGAATTAAAGAATAAACATACAAAGACAAACAACACAATTACTGAAATTAAAAATACTCTGGAAGGAATTAATAGCAGAATATCTGAAGCAGAAAAAGGAATCAGTGAGCTGGAAATAAAATGGTGGAAATAACTTCTGAAGAGCAGAATAAAGTAAAAAGAATGAAAACAACTGAGGATAGTCACAGAGACCTCTGGGACAATTACAGGGGTGCCAGAAGAAGAGGGGAAAAAAAAGGGTATGAGAAAATTTTTGAAGAGATTATAGTTGAAAATTTCCCCAACATGGAAAAAAATAGTCAATCATGTCCAAGAGCTGCAAAGGCTCCCATACAAGATAAGTCCAAGGAGAACACACCAAGGCACATACTAACCAAACTAACAAAGACTAAACACAAAGAAAGAATACTAAAAGCAGAAGGGAAAAGCAACAAGCAACCTATAAGGGAAACTCCATACGTATAACAGCTGATCTTTCAGCAGAAACGCTGCAGGCCAGAAGGGAATGGCAGGATATATTTAAAGTCCTGAAAGGGAAAAATCTACAACTAAGATTACTATACCTGTCAAGGATCTCATTTGAAATTGATGGAGAAATCAAAAGCTTGCCAGACAAACAAACGTTAAGAGAATTCAGTACCACCAAACCAGCTTTAAAACAAATGTTAAAGGGACTTATATAGCCAAGAAATACAAGAGAAGGAAAAAGATCAATTAAGAAAATGGCAATAGGAACATATATATCAATAATGACTTTAAATTTAAATGGATTAAATGCTCCAACCAAAAGACACAGACTGGTTGAATGCATACAAAAAAAAAAAAAAAAAAAGATCCATATACATGCTGTCTACAAGAAACCCACTTCAGACCTAAAGACACATATAGACTGAAAGTGAGAGGATGGAAAAATATATTCCAAGCAAATGGGAAGCAAAAGAAAGCTGGAGTAGCAATCCTCATATCAGACAAAATAGACCTTAAAATAAAGATTACCAGAGATAAGGAAGGACACTACCTAATGGTCCAGGGATCAATCCAAGAGGAAGACATAACAACTGTAAATATCTATGCACCCCACATAGAAGAACCTCAATACATAAGACAAACACTAAGACATAAAGGGAGAAATTGACAGTAACACAAAAATAGTAGGTGACATTAACACCTCACTCACTCTAACGGACAAATCATCAAAACAGAAAATGAATAAGGAAACACAAGTCTTAAATGATACATTAGATGAGATGGCTCTCACTGATATCTTCAGGACATTCCATCCAAATGCAGAAAAATACACCTTCTTCTCAAGTGCACACGGAACATTCTCTGGGATAGACCACATCTTGGGTCACAAATCAAACCTCAGTAAATTTAAGAAAGTTGAAATCATACCAAGCATCTTCTTACCAGAACGCTTTGAGACTAGATATCAATTATAAGAAAAAACTGTGAGAAACACAAACTCATGGAGATTAAACAATATGTTTCTAAATAACCAACAGGTTACTGAAGAAATCAAAAAGGGAAATCAAAAAATTTCTAGAAACAAATGACAAAGAAAACACGATAACTCAAAACCTATGGGATGCAGCAAAAGCAGTTCTAGGAGGGAAGTTTATAGCAATACAATCCTACCTCAAGAAACAAGAGAAAACATTGAATAGACAGCCTAACTTTATGCCTAAAACGACTGGAAGAAGAACAAAAAACCCCAAAATTAGTAGAAGGAAAGAAATCATAAAGATCCGAGCAGAAATAAATGGAAAAGAAATGAAAGAAACAATAGTAAAGATTAATAAAACTAAAAGGTGGTTCTTTGAGAAGATAAACAAAATTGGCAAACCTTTAACCAGAGTCATCAAGAACAAAAGAGAGAAGAATCAAATCAACAAAATTAGAAATGAAAAGGAGAGGTTACAACAGACAATGCAGAAATACAAAGGATTATGAGAGACTACTATGAACAACTATATAGAAATAAAATGGATAACCTGGAAGAAATGGACAGATTCTTAGAAAAATTCAATCTTCCAAGACTGAAACAGGAAGAAATAGAAATTATGAAAAACCTAATTACAAGCACTGAAATTGAAGCTGTGATTAAAAAAATCTCCCAAAAAACAAAAGCCCAGGATTAGATGGCTTCACAGAATTCTATCAAACACTCAGAGAAAAGCTAATGCCTATCCTTCTAAAACTCTTTCAAAAAATTACAGAGGAAGAAACATATCCAAACTCATTCTATGAGGTCACCATCACCCTGATACCAAAACCAGACAAAGACAACACAAGCAAAGAAAACTACAGGCCAATATCACTGTTGAACATAGATGCAAAAATCCTCAACAAAATTTTAGCAAACAGAATTCAGCAACACTTCAAAAAGCTCATACATCATGATCAAGTTGGGTTTATTCCAGGGATGCAAGGATTATTCAACATATGCAAATCAATCAATGTGATACACCATATTAACAAACTGAAAGATAAAAACCATATGATCATCTCAATAGATGCAGAAAAAGCCTTTGACAAAATTCAGCACCCATTTATGATTAACTCTTCAAAAAATGGGCCTAGAAGGAATCTACCTCAACATAATAAAGGCCATAGATGATAAGCCTACAGCAATTATTCTCAATGGTGAAAAACTGAACACATTCCCCCTAAGATCAGGAACAAGACAAGGGTTTCCACTTTTATTATTATTTTATTACCACTATTATTCAACATAGTTCTGGAAGTCCTAGCTACAGCATCAGAGAAGAAAAAGAAATAAAAGGAATCCAGATTGGAAAAGAAGTAAAGCTCTTACTATTTGCAGATGACATGATACTGTACATAGAAAACCCTAAAGATAGTATCAGAAAATTACTAGAGCTAATCAGTGAATTTTAAAAAGTTGTAGGATGCAAAATCAATACACAGAAATCACTTGCATTTCTATATACTAAGAAAGAAATATCAGAAAGATTTTAAGAAAATTAAAGAATCAATCCCATTCACCATTGCAACAAAAAGACATATATAGGAATAAACTTACCTAAAGAGACAAAAGAACTGTACACAGAAAATTATAAAACACTAATGAAAGAAATCTAAGATGACATAAACATATTCCATGTTCCTGGGTAGAAAGAATCAATATTGTGAAAATGACTGTACTACCAAACACAATCTACAGATTCAATGTGACCCCTATCAAATTACCAGTGACATTTTTCACAGAACTAGAAGAAAAAATTTCACAATTCATATGGAAACACAGAAGACCCGGAGTAGCCAAAGCAGTCTTGAGAAAGAAGAATGGAGCTGGAGGAATCAACCTTCCTGACTTCAGATTATACTACAAAGCTACAGTCATCAAGACAGTATGGTGCTGGCACAAAAACAGAAACATAGACCAATGGAACCAGACAGAAAACCCAGGAATAAACCCATGTAACTATGGGTACCTTATATTTGACAAAGGAGGCAAGAGCAGCCTCTTGGGCAAAGACAGCCTCTTCAATAAATGGTGCTGGAAAAACTGAACAGCTACATGTAAAAGAATGAAATTAGAACACTTCCTAATACCATACACAAAGATAAACTCAAAATGGATTAAAGAGCTAAATGTAAGACCAGAAACTATAAAACTCTCAAGAGGAATACACAGGCAGGAATACACTTGCTGACACAAATCAAAGCAAGATCCTCTAAGATCCACCTCCTAGAGTAATGTAAATAAAAACAAAAGTAAACAAGTGGGACCTGATTAAACTTAAAAGCTTTTGCATAACAAAGGAAACTATAAGCAAGGTGAAATGACAACCCTCAAAATGGGAGAAAATCATAGCAAATGAAACAACTGACAAAGGATTAATTTCCAAAATATACAAGCAGCTTATACAACTCAATGACAGAAAAACAAACAACCCAATCACAAAGTGGGGAAAAGACCTAAACAGACATTTCTCCTAAGAAGACATACAGATGGCTAACAAACACATGAAAAGATGCTCAACATCGCTCATTATTAGAGAAATGCAAATCAAAACTACAATGAGATATCATCTCACCCTGGTCAGCATGGCCATCATCAAAAAGTCTACAAACAATAAATGCTGGAGAGGGTGTGGAGAAAAGGGAAAGCTCTTGCACTGTTGGTGGGAATGTAAATTGATACAGCCACTATGGAAGACCATGGTATGGAGATTCCTTAAAAAACTAGGGATAAAACCACCATATGACCCAGCAATCCCACTCCTAGGCATATACCCTGAGGAAACCAAAATTGAAAGACACATGTATCCCATTGTTCATTGCAGCACTATTTCCAACAGCTAGAACATGGAAGCAACCTAGATGTCCATCAACAGATGAATGGGTAAAGAAGTCGTGGTACATATAAGAAACACATTTGAGTCAGCTCTAGTGAGGTGGGTGAACATAGAACCTATTATATAGAGTGAAGTGAGTCAGAAAGAGAAAGATAAATATCGTATTCTAATGCATATATACAGAATCTAGAAAAATGGTACTGAAGAATTTACTTACAGGGCAGCAGTGGAGAAAAAGAGATAGAAAATAGACATAGGGACATGGGGAGAGGGGAGGAGAGGGTGAGATACATGGAAAGAGTAACTTGGAAACTTACATTACCATATATAAAATAGATAGCCAATGGGAATTTGTTGTATGGCTAAGAAATGTGAACAGGGGCTTTGTATTAACCTAGAGGAGTAGGACTGGGAGGGAAGTTCAAAAGGGAGTGGGTATATGTATACTTATGGCTGATTCATGTTGAGGTTTGACAGAAAGCAACAAAATTCTGTAGAGCAATTATCCTTCAATAAAAAAATAAGTTTAAAAAATTATTTATCTTTGTACTTCTATATTTGTACTGTTCAGTCACTAAGTCATGTCCAACACATTGCAATCCCATAGTCTGTAGCACTTCAGGCTTCCCTGTCCTTCACTATCTCCCAGAGTTTGCTCAAAGTCATGTCCATTGAGTTGGTGATGGCAATCCAACCATCTCATCCTCTGTCGTCCCCATCTCCTCCTGCCCTTGACCTTTCCCAGCATCAGGGTCTTTTCCAATGAGTCAGCTCTTCACAACAGGTGGCCAAAGTATTGGAGCTTCAGCTTTAGTCCTCCCAGTGAATATTCAAGGTGATTTCCTTGTGGGAGGGGTGTTATTTCTGTTTATGCAACTAAAAAATAATTACCTGAGTAATTCTATATTAGTTTGCTCAGGCTGCCACAACAAACTCCCACAGACTGGGTGATTTAAACCAAGAAATGTATTTGCTCCCAGTTCTGGGGGCTGGAAGTCCAAGATCAAAGGGTCTACAAAGTTGGTTTCTTCTGAGGCCTCTTCCCTCGGCTTTTAGACAGCCAGCCATCTTTTCACTGGCTCCTCATTTTAACTTCATTACCCCTTTAAAGGCCCTACCTCTAAACACACACGTTGAACTATGGGGATGATGACTTCGACTTCCAAATCTGGGGAAACCGGATGCATCTGGAAACAACCTCCTATGCCCAGATACCAGGTGCAACTCAAGTTCTTAATTCAGACACGTCTGGATTCAGCGGGCCTCCCTGGTGGCTCAGATGATAAAGAATCTGCCTGCAATGTGAGCGTATTCTTGCCTAGAGAAGTCCATGGACAGAGGAGCTTGGTGGGCTACAGTCCATGGGGTCCAAAGAGTTAGACACTGGATTCAAATCAAGGCCAATCACTTCTAGCTCTGTGACCTAGTTAGAGACGTCACTCAAGCAAAACTTCTGCCTCAGCCTCTGTAGAGTGAGTATAATGACTACACCTCATCACTTCCTGGCAATACACGGAAGGTAATCCGTGGAAACACTATCTGGCACACAGGATCCTTTTATTTTCCTGGTTTTTAAGGTATATACCTTTTCATGACCTTTCACTTAGGTTTGCCCAGAGCTGTGCCTTTCTTTTCTTTAGCTGTTACAGGCTTGAAAACCAGATCATTTAACTTGTTAGAATTAGTATAAAGGCTCAGAAGCAAGGCCAAAGCCTTTCCTGCAAAGAAAGAATAGAAACTTCTGTGTGTGGGATGTCAGATCTCTCTTCTGACTGACAGTTTACTTGCTTGTTTCTGGTGGAATTCCTGTCCTTGTCATTTCTTCTCTAGACAAAATATATAGATTCACCACACATTTTAAATAGGGTAATCCCAATGTGAAGTGTAACTTTGTTATCATTAAAAAAAGTGTCACAAATTTGACCAAACCTAGTGACATCCTATATTAATCATTTGTTCTAGAAGCAGCTGTGGGTGGCAATACGTAATTTAAATATAGAAAACCACTTAAAAAACCACAAAGAAACCTGAAGAGCTAAACTGTCTTCTAGAAAGTTTTCTAAAAAGAAGTCAGGCACTTAGAACTCCTCTGACTGAACCGTTTCTTCCAAGCATTATTTTAAGCAGGTATTAGCAAACTTTCGGCAATGGTACCCCACTCCAGTACTCTTGCCTGGAAAATCCCATGGATGGAGGAGCCTGGTGGGCTACAGTCCATGGGGTTGCTAAGAGTCAGACACGACTGAGCGACTTCACTTTCACTTTTCACTTTCATGCATTGGAGAAGGAAATGGCAACCCACTCCAGTGTCCTTGCCTGGAGAATCCCAGGGACGGGGGAACCTGGTGGGGTGCCGTCTATGGGGTCACACAGAGTCGGGCACGACTGAAGCAACTTAGCAGCAGCAGCAAACTTTCTACAAAAGGTTGGACAGTAAATATTTCAGGTCCCGCAGCCCTCTGGTTTCTGTCACAACTACTCAACTCTGCCACTGCAGGTGGAAAACAACTGTAATACAGAAGAAAATGGGTGTGTGCCTGTGCATCTATAATTTGTTTATGGACACTGAGATGTGATTTTCATAGAACTTTAACAGATCAGGAAGTACTTTTTTCCTTTTGACTTTTTAGAAAGCTGTTTGAAAATGTAAAAACCATCCTTAGGAGACACAAAAATAGGTGATGGGTCAGACTTGGCCCAGAAGTCACAGTTTACCCATCCTATGGATGTGCGAGTTGGACTGTGAAGAAGGCTGAGCGCCGAAGAATTGATGCTTTTGAACTGTGGTGTTGGAGGAGACTCTTGAGAGTCCCTTCGACTGCAAGGAGATCCATCCAGTCCATTCTGAAGGAGATCAGCCCTGGGAGTTCTTTGGAAGGAATGATGCTAAAGCTGAAACTCCAGTACTTTGTCCACCTCATGCGAAGAGTTGACTCATTGGAAAAGACTCTGATGCTGGGAGGGATTGGGGGCAGGAGGAAAAGGGGACGACGAAGGATGAGATGGCTGGATGGCATCACCAATTCGATGGACATGAGTTTGAGTGAACTCTGGGAGTTGGTGATGGACAGGGAAGCCTGGCATGCTGAGATTCATGGGGTCGTAAAGAGTCAGACATGACTGAGCAACTGAACTGAACTGAACTGATTCTATTCTAAAAGCTCAATTAAGTATTTGCTGTTAGTGATAACATATTTCTCCTTCTGAAAATAATTTGAAGACTAAGGATCCGTCAGGTATCTCCTATTACCTTTTCCATCTTTCTCTTTTTGAAAAATACCAATGCTACCACCCTGGCTAAAACAAAGGCCCCTGTAAAACAAGGTAAATTAAGTTCCTTTTCTGAGTTCTTTAAATACAAGTTTCAAAACATCTCTTCGTAAACACTGGTAAGGCAGCATGCTACCAATGGCAGAAAGGGGGACTCAGCAATCTGTGAGCCCCATGCTCAGAAAGCAGCAAAGGTCGTAAACTGCATTTCCATCATCCACCATCATGATAGACCCCTGTTTAGGGGAATGAATAAAGAAACAAATGTGGGACTTCCCTGGTGGTCCAGTGGGTAAGAAGTTGCCTTGCAATGCAGGAGACTGGGGTTTGATCCCTGTCAAAGAACTAAGATTCCACATGAGGAGCAACTAAACCCAAATACTGCACTACTGAGCCCACACGCCACAACCGGAGAGTCCATGGGTAGCAGGGAAAGATCCTGCATGATGAAAAGAAGATCCCATGTGCTGCTAAGACCTGATACATCCAAATAAATAAATAAACAAATAAAATTTGTAGAAAAAGAAGCAAATCATAGTAACTGACATGACAAACTCTTCTTAAGAATGAATGAGATCAATCATCATTTTATCTGGCTACTAAAGACAACTTTAATAAAAGTGACTTCTTACTCTCCAAGCATCACCTCAAAGGTGCGTGCACCTCAACACGTGCATGCACACACTCAGTCGTGTTCAACTCTTTGCGATCCCATGGACTATAGCCCGCCAGGCTCCTCTGACCATGGAACTTCCCAGGCAAGAATACTGGAGTGGGTTGCCATTTCCTATTCCTGGGGATCTTCTTGACCCAAGGATGGAACCTCTGTCTGTTGCATCTCCTGCATTGGCAGGCGGATTTTTTAACACTGTACCACCTGGGAAGTTCTAAGTGGGAAATAGCTGAGTCTAAAATAACCTCTGAGAAATGGAATTTTTCCTGCCATAACAATAAAGAAGGACATCATCAGCCACTGCAGCCAGCATGGAGCGTGAGCTGGTGAGGAAACTCAGGATGGGAGTACAGGGTACTGGCCTGAGATAGATGAGGCACATATCAAAGTCATGATTTCCATGAGCCCAGACTCTTGCATCTTCCCATACCTAGACAAGCACTAAATTCTTTAACCTGAGATATCTGGTTTTCCTTTAATTCATAGCATTAATCTTTTGATGTTCAAGGCCCTTGGTTGCAAAACTTCTATATAACCTGGCTCCCCGTCTTGCCTCCTCAGAGCAGTTCTCTCACAGTCGCTTGAGATGCTGTCTCCTGGGCTTGAAGTCCTAAAAATTCCCACCAAGTGAAACATAACTCTCAACTTTTAGATTGTGAATATTTCTTAAGTCCACATCTCCTTCCCTTTGAAAAAGTGAAACTGTACTTTTTCCATCCTCATGATTTCTATGTGGACATTGTTATATCTTTTTTTTTTTTTTAATCAAAAAGTAAAGAGATGTTAAATGATTTTCTGGAAATTGTTCAGAGTCTTTGGCAGAGAAGAGAATGAAAAGAACATGACTGAATTATCAACTCAAGGCTTCTTCCAAACAGACCATGAAGACTTTACCCACTTCTTCCCATAAATGGAAGCTTGTGCTTTCTGGGATGAGAAGGTTCTGCCATAAAATGTTCATGTTCCGTATTATGACGATAACTACCAAGAACCACATTTTTGTAACAGGAATTGTTATCATTCTGGCCAGGCCAAGAGCTGACCACACTGATTGATTGGGCAATGATAATCTCTGTGAGTTGCCATCTACTATGGTGGAAGAGTTAAAAAAAAAAAAAAATTACAGCATGTCTAGGGGATGGACAAATCATTAAGAATCTGCCTTCCAACGCAGCAGATGCAGGTTCAATCCCTGGTTAGGGAACTAAGATCCCACATGGCATGAGGCAACCAACCCCAAGTGCCTTAAAAAAGACTTAGCACAGCAAAAATAAAAAATAAATTAAAAAAAAAATCTACCTGAAGAAAAGCATAAACCACAATTCCAATTGATTTGAGTTGCCTGGTACTTTTCTGGAAAACACTTTGCTGGTAAGGAAGTATAATGTATTGACTAAAAATCACCTGATCCTCTGCTACAAAACCAGTAAAAACATGGAACATCAAACACGGCAGAAGATGAGTCAGTACAAAACCAGCGGATGGGTCAATACAAGCCAAGAGAAGAGTATCTTTGATTCAGAATACAATTCTACATTTTAATAGAATTCTATTTGAATCAATAATTTCTATTTTATCAATAACAAGAATTCATTGCTTTGCTAATTTTACAAACCAAGAGGCAATCCTTTTTCATCTAGTTTATCCTTAAGTGCTCCTTGCACTGATTTCCTAAATGAACTCTTGTTTTGCCTGAATACACACTTTCTTAGGAACTACAATGCAATTTGAATACCAATAATAAGACATCTTTCCCCATCTTTTTTTTTTTAACAAGAACTGTGGATTTTTGTAATTGCAAAAAGGGACAGAAGGGAATCTGGGGAATAATTGTCTGTTCAAGATGTAAACTAATATATTTGACATTTAACTACGTGCCTGTGATGTTGAGATTGTACATGGGCTGTGTCAGAGATGGAAGTGTGCTGCCCAGGAGCAGCAAACCTGTCCTTTTCCTCATAACACTGTCCTTACTCTGTTACTTAGAAAGTACTAAAAGTTATCATCATTCTCCATAATATTTACCCAACATCGTGACCCAGTTGTAGATCTTCTGCAGCTCTGTGAAACCACTTGCTTTTGCACAAAAAAAAAACAATTCCCAATTTAGCACATACTCCAAGGAAAGGCACCCTGAGTTCTGGGGAACAGAGCGAGGAAAGACAAAGAAAGCAGAACTGGTCGAGGAGGGGAGGGGAAAAAAAAAGCTCAAGAGGAGTGTTGGAAAAGTTAAAAAGTAAAATAACAGGTCTGTCTTAAGGCTACTTTTAAAAAGTGTCTCAATACAAACTAGAATTCTACTTCTTTTTATTGCAGGGCAAATTCAAGTCAGTATAGTAATTCACCCCACACTTCTGAATCACTGTTTCACAGGATACCTGGATGGCTTACCACTATTCATTACCAAATAACTACCAGAACAATCAACTGGGTTTAGCCCTAGGGGATTATAAAGAAATAAACCGCGAGAGGCAGAGAGGGGGTGGGGAGAAGGAAGAGTCCGAGAAACGGAAAGATGATTCACCTGTAAAGGTGGGGGTGGG
This sequence comes from Bubalus kerabau, assembly GCF_029407905.1. Taxonomy (NCBI): domain Eukaryota; kingdom Metazoa; phylum Chordata; class Mammalia; order Artiodactyla; family Bovidae; genus Bubalus; species Bubalus kerabau. Next base: position 129,750,470 of record NC_073624.1, on the reverse strand, counting down.
GTACCCCACGTCCCCGGCAGGGAAATCACAAGGCTTAGGTTCCAGGACGTCGCTGGCAACTAGGAAGCCGGTGACCTTGTGGAAGCCAAGACGGACTGTTCAAAGAACTGATCTGCGCTGGATGCTCGAGACCACTTTCCGGGGTCCAAATTCCAATGGATAACAACCCCCCTTAGGTGTCTGTGCCCCACTTAGCCATGGCTGGGACAACTCAGCCTTCTCCACCCAACGTGGCACAGTTACGACGCTCTTAGGCGTAGGGACGGCCTTAGCCCGCCCCCAGGACACCCACCATTCGCGAATGTGCTGCCAGGTGAGCCATGCGAACCAAGTGGTGCTTGGAAGTTGAAGGGTGGCCTCGGACACGAAAAGTTGGAAAAACCAAAAACTGCTGAATCAGGGTGCCCCCATTTTGCCTGCTCACAGGCTATCGGATGCTCCTTTCCCTCACCCCTCCTCCCGCTCCGAAAAGAAATCGGATCCGCCTTTGCGCTCAAAGGTCACCTGCGAAGAGCAGAATGATGTCACTCGGCTTACCCTGAAAGGGCCCCCACGTAGGAAAGAGCCGAAACACCACCGTATCATGAAAAGACAGGCTCCCTCAGGAAAGTGACCCTTCAGCGCGTTAAAGGTTCGGCAGCCTTCCCCAGCCGAGACGCGGGCGGGAGGAAGGTGAGCGCCCACGGAGCACCCGAGTTTCCATCAGCCCCGGCCTCACCGCGCGGCCGCCAGGACTGCACGACTCCAAGAGGGCAGTTCGAGGTAGAGTGTCGCGAACCAAAGAAGGCAGCCCAGGGAGGGGACCCCTGCTGCTGCCCAGGCTGAAGGTTTAGGGACCACGATCCAAGAGCTCCGGGAGGCCAACCCCAAGTTCTAAGGCCACCTCGCCGGCTTCCGGCGCCGCGGAGCCGGTCCCCCGCGAGCAGCGCCGGAGGGGCACAGGGACAGAGGGCGGAAAGGGGCGGGCGGATCGAAGGGCCGATCGGGAGTCGGGGGCGCGGGGCGGGCCTCCTACCTGTGGTGGAGAGCACGGTGCTGGCGAAGAAGAGCGCGGAGGTGAAGTCCCAGTTCCAGTTCCCCGAGGCGTTGCTGAGCACCGACACGCCGTAGTTGCTGGCCTCCAGCACCCGGCCCAGGAACTGCTCGAGCTGCGGCTCCGACAGGCACTCGTGCTCCTCCAGGAAGCGCCGCTTCAGCTTGCGCAGCTCCTGGCGCAGCAGGTCCTCATAGGGCAGCTCTACCGACGAGAAGACCACCGCGCCGAAGACCAGGTACAGCAGGTAGCCAAGCACCAGGAAGCCGAAGCACCAGGCCGAGCGGTGCCGCTCCACCAGGCGCACGCACGAGCTGCCGGCCAGGGACTGCAGCATCTTCCCCGCCGCCCTGCCGCAAGGCCCGCGCTGCACACCGGACCGCCGCTCGCCGGATGCCCGCCGCCCCCTCGGGCCCGCCCCGCTGCCCGCGCGCGCGCTCCTCCCGCAGCGCCTGCTGCCCGCGATTGGCTTGCCGCTCTGGAGAGCTTTTCCTCCCTTCTTTTCCTGTTTCCTTGCAAACAGAAAGGGCCCAGATGATGTGGCGCTGACGTGGTGACGGGCTCAGGTAACCAGAGAGTCGCCCCAAACCGCCGGGCAAACTTGGAGGCTGAGCTGGGGGCTGCGCGCGCTGCCTGGCAGCGTCCGCCCTGGGCTCCGCCCCCCGGGCCTCTAGGAGCCCCGCCCTTTCTCGCCCCGCCCCCGGGCTCCTCCAGCTACCCGCCGGGGTTCACCCACCCGGCGCACCAGAGTGCACGCGGCGGGGTGGGAGGAACGAAGGGAGGGAGTGTGTGTGGTGTACATTTATAGGCTCTGCGCTGGAGGTCAGTGTGGGTGTCGGTGTGTGTGTGGGTGCGTGTACACCTCTGGGCTGTGCGCTGTGGACCCAAGCCCCTGGTTCCCAGCTACACAGTTTCCCACCTATTTCTTCTTAATCAAAGCCACAGTTACAACAAAGCAAGTGCTGGGATGGATACTTTCCATCTTCTTTTACTGGCCTAAGGATTGAGCAATCTGATGATGGTGAAAATACCGGCATCCTGGAATCTCAAGGTTGGCAGGCACCTTGAACCTGAAGAGTAAGGCAGAGTTTTGGACGTCACACTTCTGAATCCCAATTCTTTAAAACATGAAGAGTGAAGAAAGGTCCCAGTATGCCAACTACCAGAAGCAACTGAGCTTTCCCAAGTGGCATTTCTTTTCAAGGGAACGCCCTTACTGTGGGTGAGAGTCAAAGTCCGTGTACCGTTTTTACAAAGGCCCTTTGAAGATAGGTTTCAAGAGCTTTGAAAGACTTTATGTGCTCTGACTCCATGATGTGTCCTATGAAAAAAATAACCTGGGAGGCAAAGATTTATAGACAAGGCCATATATAGATACATAAACAATGTATATCTATATTATATATGAAGTAATGAAGAGTCAGGAACAATTGAACTATTTCAAAATAGAGGAATGGTTAAATACATTATCAGATCAGATCAGATCAGATGAGTCGCTCAGTTGTGTCCCACTCTTTGCGACCCCATGAACCGAAGCACGCCAGGCCTCCCTGTCCATCACCAACTCCCAGAGTTCACTCGGACTCACGTCCATCGAGTCAGCGATGCCATCCAGTCATCTCATCCTCTGTCGTCCCCTTCTCCTCTTGCCCCCAATCCCTCCCAGCATCAGAGTCTTTTCCAATGAGTCAATTCTTCCCATGAGGTGGCCAAAGTACTGGAGTTTCAGCTTTAGCACCATTCCTTCCAAAGAACTCCCAGGGCTGATCTCCTTCAGAATGGACTGGTTGGATCTCCTTGCAGTCAAGGGAATCTCAAGAGTCTTCTCCAACACCACAGTTCCAAAGCATCAATTCTTCGGCGCTCAGCCTTCTTCACAGTCCAACTCTCACATCCATACATGACCACAGGAAAACCCATAGCCTTGACTAGATGGACCTTTGTTGGCAAAGTAATGTCTCTGCTTTTGAATATGCTATCTAGGTTGGTCATAACTTTCCTTCCAAGGAGTAAGCATCTTTTAATTTCATGGCTGCAGTCACCATCTGTAGTGATTTTGGAGTCCAGAAAAATAAAGTCTGACACGGTTTCCACTGTTTCCCCATCTATTTCCCATGAAGTGGTGGGACCAGATGTCATGATCTTTGTTTTCTGAATGTTGAGCTTTAAGCCAACTTTTTCACTCTCCACTTTCACCTTCATCAAGAGGCTTTTGAGTTCCTCTTCACTTTCTGCCATAAGGGTGGTGTCATCTGCATATCCGAGGTTATTGATATTTCTCCCGGCAATCTTGATTCCAGTTTGTGTTTCTTCCAGTCCAGCGTTTCTCATGATGTACTCTGCATATAAGTTAAATAAACAGGGTGACAATATACAGCCTCGACGAACTCCTTTTCCTATTTGGAACCAGTCTGTTGTTCCATGTCCAGTTCTAACTCCTGCTTCCTGACCTGCATACAAATTTCTCAAGAGGCAGGGCAGATGGTCTGGTATTCCCATCTCTTTCAGAATTTTCCACAGTTTATTGTGATCCACACAGTCAAAGGCTTTGGCATAGTCAATAAAGCAGAAATAGATGTTTTTCTGGAACTCTCTTGCTTTTTCCATGATCCAGCAGATGTTGGCAATTTGATCTCTGGTTCCTCTGCCTTTTCTAAAACCAGCTTGAACATCAGGAAGTTCACAGTTCACATATTGCTGAAGCCTGGCTTGGAGAATTTTGAGCATTACTTACTAGTGTGTGAGATGAGTGCAATTGTGGAGTATATAGGTGACATTTATTTCTTTGACATTTTTTTATTTTTCAAATTTTCTAGAAAAACCTTTTTTTTAAGCTCTGTGCTATGTGACTTTCGGGATCTTAGTTCCTTGACCAGGGATTGAACTTGCACCCTCAACAATGAAAGCACAGAGTCCTAACCACTGGACCACCAGGGAATTCCTGACAGTGGACTTATTTTTATAATTCAAAGAAACATTAAAAATAAACAAAATTATTTAGTAGAATTCCTATGTGCCTACTTTAAGAAATTTAAAAAAATAACAAAATGAAAAACATTTTGTGTTCACTTACTTAGAAATTTTTATGGAAATCTTTAACATCCTCATCAGTTTTTTTTTAATTGTTTTTATTGTTGTTGTTTTTGCTTTCAATAAATGAGCTTTACCTCCTACTTTACTCAGAGGACTGAAACAATCTCTCCCCTTTACTTCTTTGCACTTCAAAATGTCTTAATCAGTAATCCACTTCTTTTCTTTCTTCTTGTTGTTGTTTAAAAACTAAGTCATGTCTGACTCTGTGGCCCCATGGACTGTAGTCCTCCAGGCTCCTCTGTCCTCTTACCCCTGAGGAAAACAGCTCCTGCTTATTTTCAAGGTGAAGTCTTTAACCCACCGCTCTGAGCTCCTCAGTCTCCAGGAACTGTGACCTCCCCCATCAGTCCCCTGCTCTTTTAGAACCTGATTCCCTCCTGGTCTGCTAACTCCCTTCTGTGCAAAATATCACCTCAAGTCTACACTATCTTGTAACATGCTCTCCAACTTGCTTTGTAATACTTGCTCTTCCTACCCCATTCTTCTCGATCACTGCCAGTGTGACATGTCAGGGGACCTCCTGACTCCTGAGGTCACCTGCTCCTGCAGCACACTCATTATCCTTCTGTATATCATGATGGCTTTTCTCCCAGTGTCATTATTTTCTTGGTTTTTGTTTCTTTGTCTTGTTTGGCCTCAATGTCTTTGCTCATGTATTTCACACAGTCTCTGCCCCAATCTCCGTCTGTAACGTACTGCATGTACCTGTCCTTCAGCCCCCAGCTTAAATGCCATACCTCATCCACAACACTGCCAATGCCCCGAGGGGATGTGATTTCTTCCTCCTCATAAAGAAGGCTGAGCACCATAAAATTGATGCTTTTGAATTGTGGTGTTGGAGAAGACTTTTGAGAGTCCCTTGAACTGCAAGGAAATTAAACCAGTCAATCCTAAAGGAAATCAATTCTGAATATTCATTGGAAAGCCTGATGCTAAAGCTGAAGCTCCAATACTTTGGCCACCTTATGTGAAGAGCTGACTCATTAGAAAAGCCCCTGATGCTGGGAAAGACTGAAGACGGGTGGAGAAGGGGACAATAGAGGATGAGATGGTTGGATGGCATCACCGACTCAATGGATGTGAGTTTGAGCAAGTTCTGGGAGATGGTGATGGACAGCGAAGACTGGTGTGCTGCAATCCATGGGATCACAAAGAGTTGGACACAGCTGAGTGAACAACAACCCAATCCACAGAATCCTTTTTTGTGTTGTTGTTAAATATTTATTTGGCCACACCAGGTCTTAGTTGCTGTGCATGGGATCTTCAGTCCTACTTTCAACATGCGGGATCTTTAGTTGCAGCATGCAAACTCTTAGTTGCGTCATGTGGGATCTAATTCCCTGACCAAGGATCGAACCCAGGCCCCCTGCATTGGGAGCTTCTGAGCAGCTGGACCACCAGGGAAGTCCCTAGGACCCTTTGAACACCACATTTTGTGGCATACATGGGGTTAACAACTGCATAACACAAGTTTGATCATCGTGTGGTTTGATCATCGCACACTCAAATATACATACACATGTATGCCAGCTTTGACACATGGTTGCAAATTCTTGGATCCTTTTCTCATCAAAGGGTAGGGTTTTGTGTTTCCTACTCTTGAAATTGTGTGGGCTTATGACTCAATCAACAAAGATGACGCTCGGTGATTTCAAGGTTGGCACATAAAAGGCCCCAGCTTCGGACATCATTCACTGGAACACCCCTCTCTCAGAGCCTGAAGCCACCACTTAAGGTGTCTTGTTACCTTGAGGTTAGTCAAGGTAAACTGCCAAGCTGGAGAAGCCACATGGAGGTGTTCCAGGTGACAGTTCGGGTTAAACTAGCTTTTCCACCATCCTCAGTGAGGCTTGGGACGTGAGTGCAGCCAGGCTCAGCCCTCCAGATCTGATCATCTGCCTGAACACCACCCAGGGAGTCAGTGCCCCCCGCAACAGAAAAATCTCCCAGCTGAGCTTGGTTTCAATCATGAGCCGTAATGAAGTGGGTGCTGTTTTCAGCCATGAAGTTTTGGGGGAGCTTTTCAGGTAATGATAGAAAACCCTGGACAGCATGCATCTGGACGATACCAAACTTTAAAACTTGTCATTAGATGTTTTCTTCCAATGTGTTGGCTGTTCCTTCCCCATATTTCACTAATCTGGCTGAGACTCTTGCCCAGTTTCATATAACAACCAGGCCAGGGATACCAAATATTAATACTTTAAAATCATCTCTCTGGGGACTTCCCTGGCAGTCCAGTGGTGGGGACTTCTCCTTCCAGTGCATGGGGTGTGGGTTCAATCCCTGATCCAGGAGCTAAGATCTGACATCCCTTGTGGCCAAAAAGCAAAGCATAAAACAGAAGCGATGTTGTAACAAATGCAATACAGACTTTAAAAATGATCCATATCAAAAAGAAATTAACAACAAAAAATTTTAAAGCTACCTGTTTTATGATTAATATTCCATTGTATGTATGTACCACATCTTCTTTATCCATTTCTCCATCGATGAACATTTAGATTGCTTCCATGTCTTCACTGCAATGAACATTGGGGTGCATGTATCTTTTCAAATTATGTTTTTTTCTGGAGTTTAGGGGTTAACAGATACACACTATTACATATATAAAATAGATAAAGAACAAGGACTTACTGCACAGAGAACTCTACTTAACATTATGTAATAACATATGTGGGAAAAGAATCTGAAAAAGAATTGTTCAATTGCTAAGTCATGTCAGACTCTTTGAAGCCCCATAGACTGCAGCACACCAGGCTTCCCTGTCCTTCACTATCTCCTGAAGTTTGCTCAAACTCATGTGCATTAAATCAGTGATGCTATCCAACCATCTCATTCTCTGTTGCCCCCTTCTCCTACCCTCAATCTTTCCCAGTATCAAGGTCTCTTCCAATGAGTTGGCTCTTCCCATCAGGTGGCCAAAGTATTGGAGCTTCAGTTTCAGCATCAGTCCTTCCAATGAACATTCAGGGTTGATTTCCTTTAGGATGGACTGGTTTGATCTCCTTACAGCCCAAGAGACTCTCAAGAGTCTTCTCTAGCACCACAATTCAAAAGCATCAATTCTTCAACTCTCAGCCTTCTTTATAGTCCAGCTCTTACACCCATACATGACTATTGGAAAAACCATAGCTTTGACCACACAGACCTTTGTCAGCAAAGTAATGTCTCTGCTTTTTAATACACTGTCTAGATTTGTCATAGCTTTTCTTCCAAGGAGCAAGTGTCTTTTAATTTTTTGGCTGCAGTCACTGTCTGCAGTGATTTTGGAGCCCCCAAAAATAAAATCTGTCATAGTTTCCACTTTTTCCCCCTTCTATTTGCCAGGAAGTGATGAGACCGGATGGCTATGATCTTCATTTTTTGAATGTTGAGTTTTATGCCAGCTAGCCTGAATCACCGGAGAAGGCAATGGCACCCCACTCCAGTACTTTTGCCTAGAAAAATCCCATGGGCGGAGGAGCCTGGTGGGCTGCAGTCCATGGGGTCGCTAGAGTCAGACATGACTGAGCGACTTCACTTTCACTTTTCACTTTCATGCATTGGAGAAGGAAATGGCAACCCACTCCAGTGTTCTTGCCTGGAGAATCCCAGGGACGGGGGAGCCTGGTGGGCTGCCGTCTATGGGGTCGCACAGAGTCGGACAGGACTGAAGCGACTTAACAGCAGCAGCAGCAGCCTGAATCACTTTGCTGGACACCTGAAACTAACACCACATTGTAAATCCACTATATTCTAAAATAACATAAATGTTAAATTAAAAAATCCAAAAAAAACAAAATTACCTGTTGCCTTCACACTACATATAGAAATGAAATTACCATACATGTGGTCTGACACCTTCCCTGAAGAGTGAGATCTGTTGGGTGGAGCCTAGAGCTGGGGCTGGGTGAGGGGATGCACTGGCTCCTATAGTTCTGGCTCTTGGAGTTGATGAGCTAGTTAATGATCTTAGTGACGTTAGGATTTTCCCTTCTGTTAAACCTCTACTCCACATGATTTCTAGGTACCACACTGCTGAGAAGCTTTTTCCCTTCTGGCCTCCTCCTGGGACCATACAAGCTGGAGCTACCCCCATCCAGCCTGCCAGAGGCCCTCCCAAGTATTTTGCAGGAAAAAAGAGGGAGGTGGGAGGAATGTGGAAGAAACATCAGAGAAGACTGCAGATTCCCAAGAAGGAAGCCAAAGTAGAAAGGGAAGTGGGCGGGGGGCAGGTGAAGTGGGTGGGAAATGAGAGAGGCGGTCTGTCACCGTATCGAGGTCGCTTTCCACGTCAGTGTTCTTGTTAATTGACATAATCTGGAAACAGGTGAGCAAGCTTTGTGAGAGACAAACTTGACTTGGCACTTCGTACAGAGCTTGCAAGTCAATCTTACAAGGAGCAAATGATGCAAAAGATCATTGTACTGTATGATAATTAGGTGTAAGTGGCCAACAGTTCACATAAATGGATTTAATTATCTCAGCAGGTTGAGATGATGAGAACCATTTGTAGAGACAGGAGTTCTATAGGAAAGTCTTTCACCAGGGGATCAAAAAGTGAAATTCACAAACACAGGGTTGGGAAAACCCAATCAATCAGCAGCAAAAAACACAAAATGTTAATATTTGCAATTCCACCTTTGGGTTTATACTCAAAAGAGTTAAAAGCAGGAACTCAAAGAGGTACACCCATGTTCCTAGCATTGTTAACAATAGCCAAGGGATGAGAGCAACCCCAGAATTCACCAATGAATGAACAGATAAGCAAAATGTAGTATGTACAGGCAACAGAATATTTTTCAGCCTTAAAAAGAGATGAAATTCTTTGTATTATACACACAGTATAATACAAAAGAACTTTGAAGTTCTTTCACTTCAGTGAAAGTGAATAACTTTCACTTATTAAGTGAAATAAATCAATCACACAAGGGCAAATAACATATGTGCCCACTTACGTGAGGTACCTAGGCTAGTTAAATTCATAGAGGCAGAAAGTAGAATGAATCTCATAGTTGTCAGGGCCTGGAGGGAGGTAGGGTGGCAGAGGGAAATGGCAAGTTCTTGTTTGATGGGTTCAGTTTCAGTTTTGCAAGATGAAAAAGTTCTGGAGATGGCTGGCGGTGATGGTTGCACAACAATATGAATGTACTTAATGCCACTGAGCTCTGCACTAAAAAATGGCTAAGATGGGGACTATCCTGGCAGCCCAGTGGTTAAGACTCCATACTTCCAAATGCAGGGGGTGCAGGTGTGATCCCTGATGGGGTAGGATCCTGCATGCCTTGTGGTGCAGGCAAAAAAAAAAAAAAATTGGCTAAGATGGTCAATTTTGTGTTATGTGTATTTTATCACAATTGAAAAAAAAAATCCCCATTTGAGTTGGCAGAAGGGTTCAGGCCTTAAGAATGGGTTGAAGCTTCCGCATCCTCCAACTAGCTCCAGGCTGTATTCCTGATGTGGGCCCTTGAAGAAGTAGACATCCTTCACTTCTGGAGGGTGTTGGACAATCCAGGTGGGACACAGCACAAGGACCTCAGTGACCTGGAACATAGCCAGGTGAGATTGCCTGACTAGTGATGGGTCTGGAAAGTCAGCTTGGAGAAATGGCAGGAATATTCCAGGCATTTGCCCAGAGGAAAGACAATTGAGGATGATCTGATAGCTGCCTGCAGAGAATAAACAGTATGTGAATTTATTTTGTACATCTTCACAGGGCAGAGCTAGGACTAACAGGTGGAAGATTTAGGGCATAAGATTTTAAAATCATTGCAGGAGTTCAGTTCAGTTCAGTCTCTCAGTCATGTCCGACTCTTTGCGACCCCATGAATTGCAGCACACCAGCCCTCCCTGGCCATCACCAACTCCCGGAGTTCACCCAAACCCATGTCCATTGAGTCGGTGATGCCATCCAGCCATCTCATCCTCTGTCATCCCCTTCTCCTCCTGCCCCCAATCCCTCCCAGCATCAGAGTCTTTTCCAATGAGTCAACTCTTCACATGAGGTGGCCAAAGTACTGGAGTTTCAGCTTTAGCATCATTCCTTCCAAAGAAAGCCCAGGGCCGATCTCCTTCACAATGGACTGGTTGGATCTCCTTGCAGTCCAAGGGACTCTCAAGAGTCTTCTCCAACACCACAGTTCAAAAGCATCAATTCTTCGGTGCTCAGCTTTCTTCACAGTCCAACTCTCACATCCATACATGACCACTGGAAAAACCATAGCCTTGACTAGACGGACCTTTGTTGGCAAAGTAATGTCTCTGCTTTTGAATATGCTAGCTAGGTTGGTCATAACTTTCCTTCCAAGGAGTAAGCGTCTTTTAATTTCATGGCTGCAATCACCATCTGCAGTGATTTTGGAGCCCCCCAAAAATAAACTGTTTCCACTGTTTCCCCATCTATTTCCCATGAAGTGATGGGACCAGATGCCATGATCTTAATTTTCTGAATGTTGAGCTTTAAGCCAACTTTTTTACTCTTCTCTTTCACTTTCATCAAGAGGCTTTTAAGTTCCTCTTTACTTTCTGCCATAAGGGTGTGTCATCTGCAAGAGAGAACATTCTAATCATATGACGAGACTATCAATGGGATGAGACGCTTCTAGAAACGTCCCTGCCATAACTATTCAAGCAGAAAGCAAACAATCACAGATTCGAAAGGAACAATGGGGAGCCTTGTGTCCTTTAAGGCCCTTTCCGAGTTTGAGATTTATGGTTGCAGCATTTATAAGGTCAAGGGTATGGGGAGAAAGTGGTGAAGTAAATGAAGCACAAAGATGCCCCAAGGTGCAGCTTGAAAATTGCTGGATTCCTAACCAGGGATGCCCACAGTGCTCCAGCCCTGGAGCACCTAACTCCAGGTGGGGCCATGCCCAGGTGTCAGGGAGCTTTTTTGTCATCTTTGGCAAAGGATGTTGCCATTCCCTGCACCCTGCCCCATTGTGGTGGGAGACATCCGTCCTGAGAAGAGAGCAGATAGGGCTTGGCGTCTGCTGGAAGGGTAGCAAGTGAGAGATGACTCCCGTTAGGGTCCTTCTTGCCACACAAGCCTGTGAGAGTCTGTCCACCCTTGGTGCAGGGGATGCTCCTAATTTTCCTGCCCTCCCCTCAATCTTCTAACAGTGCCTCCAAATTTCTGCTCACCTCTTATTCAACATGCCCTACAGGAGTACAGGGCTTTCCTAGTGGCCTAGACAGTAAAGAATCCACCTGCAATGCAGGAGACCCAGATTTGATCCCTGCGTCTGGATGATCCCCTGGAGAAGGGACTGGCAACCCACTCTGGTATACTTGCCTAGAGAATTCCATGGACGTAGGAGCTTGACTGGCTACAGTCCATGGGGTCACCAAAGGTCTGTTGCAACTAACACTTTCACTTCATTTCCAGAAGTACAAAAGGTAAGTAGGGAAAGGACCGGAAGAAAGAACTTTCTTAAAAGTAAGAAAGTAAAACAAGGAGAAGATGAAGTTTAAAAAAATTTTAAAAATGAACAGAGCAATGTAAATTCTAATGACGTCCAAGAATCTGGCTGCCAAATGAGGTTGGAAGCGGGTCCCACCTGCATGGAAGGCAGTGCCTCCCATTACTTTCCACCCAGGGTCCCAGAGCACACACATGTGGGTGAGCTGGGAATAGCCTTTAGCCACCTCATTCACTCCCTCCAAAATCAGGTCATTTGTCTCAGCAGCTTGAAACGAACTCCCCCAGGCTTAGTTAGTCCATGATTTCAGACCTTTACACCATGTGGGGGTTATGGCCCTAGTGTAAGAAAGAGAGAGAAAAAGAGCAGGACAATAACTTTTTTGCCTCCTGGAGTGTCCAGCCCAGGTTGCTGGCCATCACTGGGGCTGCTGTGTCCCATTTCTACCAAGGTGATACACTCGAGCTGCAAGCTCCTTGATAGCCCAGGACAATACCCTCATAAACTATTGTGTTTGCATGTGACACAAGTCATCAGCAGAGACACAGATGCCAACTGGCATCCAGGAAGCTTTCCACACAGAGTGGCTTCATGCTGAAGCTTCCTGTTTTATCTTTCAAGAACCCATCTACTCAGAAAAATTTCAGGTCTGGGCACACTGAGATTCCCTGCCTACTTCCACTGAACGCTAGGGCTAGGACTCCAGGTGAAGTCTACAAATGTTCCCCTGGTACACTGCTGAGTTTGCTGTGTCCGGACCTCCCCTAGATCCTAAAATCTTTAGTTTTCTCCATATCCCAGGCCACTTCCTCATAAACCTTCCTCTATTTCAACACATCATGCAAATCCTCCTTTCAGGTCTCTTTCCTTAACACACAAAAGCCCATCTCTCCCTCTCTCTCTGAATTCATGCTACAGACATTAGCTGTATGAGTCACTGGGTTCCTAACATTTACCTCCTACTGTCATTCATTTTATGAGTACACTCTATCTCCCTGCAGGACTGTACCTTCTTCAGAGGGATCCCTGTGTCTCTTAGTTCTTTGTACCCTCGCTAGCACTCAGGATAATTCTTTCACATGATATATGTACAGCAAACATCTTTGATTGTTTGATTCATGAATAAATGCAGTGATTACACTTTCCCCAGGTGGCAGCAAATTATTTAGAGGGAAATATTTTTAGAATGATGGTCAACCACCCTTTGTTTATACAATAAATATCTGTTATTGCTTTCAATGTGAGGAAACTGGTTCTCAGCACAAGGACCTGCCCCAGGGGCCCTAGACAGTGATTTATTTGAGAGTAAATTTGTTCTATTGGATTCTAGGATTTTTCCTTATATAAAGAAGACTTTTCAGGCGCTATTTTACCATGGAAGGCAAAGATCCTCCACTAGACTTTTAATTTTGAATATCTGCCGTACCCATCAAGTTAATCATTTTTTAAGCTTAAGTTTTTAATTTTATATTGGGGTATACTTGGTTTGCAAATCAACAATGCAATATTGTGTTAGTTTCAGGCACACAGCAAAGTGATTCAGTATTCAGTTATATGTATACATATATCCATGCTTTTTCAGATTCTTTTTCTATATAGATTATTACAGAATATTGAGTAAAGTTCCCTGCTCCCATAACCTTGAAAACCAAAGCAAAATACCCTCTTAAATTTTCTAGAAAAAGCAAGAATGTGCTAAAGGAAAAGAATCTGAAAACGTATACATAGATATATACACACATACACATATATGTATATATACAATAAAACAATCACTTTATTGTATACCTGAAGTATTATAATCAACTAGACTTCAGTAAAATTAAAAAAGTTTTAACCAAGAAGCTGCTGAGAACCTTACCTAGTGCAGTTTTAAAGGGTACAAGAGTTAGCGCAGTTAAGGAGAAAGAGACAGAGGCGTGAATTCCATAAGCCCAGAACATTAGTTCAAGTGACTCCACGGAAGGAAAGGAAGCCCACTGATGGGCATATAGAGTAGAAGGGGTGTGTGTGGGTGTGTGGTTATGGGTGTGGACATGTGTGTTTGAGACTTGAACATGATTGTTACTGCAGGGAAGGAGCTGGTGGAGAAGCTGGATTAGAAACGAGGAAAGAGGGGAGACAATGGATAAAGAATAGTTCCAGAGGAAGCATATGTGACTATGATCAATAGCATAGAAGGTGGACACAGGAAAAGAGGAAAGTGGGTGCCAGACTGTTCACTCACTGATCTATTGCTTTATTTAACAAATAGACGGACTCCTCTGGTGCTCCAGTTGTTAACCATCTGCCTGTCAATGCAGGGAAGGTTGGTTTGATCCCTGGCCAGGGAACTAAGATGCCTTATGTGTGTGTGCATGCTCTGCTAGGCTCCTCTGTCCATGGGATTCTCCAGGCAAGAATACTGGAGAGGGTTGCCATTTCCTACTCCAGGGGATCTTCCCCACCCCTGTGTCTCTTGCGTCTCCTGCACTAGCCGGGGGAGTCTTTACCACTGCTACCACTTGGGAAGCCCCAAGATCCCACATGCATCGCAGCAATTAGAGAACCCCTGTGCCCCCATGAAGACCCAGCACAGCCAAAAACCAACCAACCAAGCAAACAAAATCCCACACAACTATGTGTAGCCAGACACACAGATTATTTTCCCTTAGTGCCTCTTTCTTTCACATTTTCTATTTAATTCTTCTCCAACCTATTTTTTCCTCTCCTTTTTCCTCTCTGATCTTTCTCTTTACAGGCTATAATATAAAGCTAAGGTATATTTGTATTGATTGTGTTCATCTAAAGGATTTTTTGCTTTCTGTTCTTAATTTTGTATTGGTTTTTAAAGGACAGTTGATTACATTACTTCGACATTTTGTGGTTTTGTAGGCTTCAGTCTGGTTTTATGATTTGTCTTCTTTTTGATTGTCAAGTCTCTGGTTGGCAGAGAAGGTAACTTTCCAATCTTTGTATCTTTCACAAGACCTAACTCAGAGTTTCTAATAAAATACTATATTAAGGAACTCTTCAGCTTCCTGATAGAATATATTCCTGTTCTATATATTATATTCAATGCACAGCTACCAAGTTTGAATCAGCTAAATGACTGGATATCTCAGTTTGGCTGAGACAGTTCCAATTTGGAACATCTAGGCAGGAAGAAGAGACAGCCCAGGAAATGTTCTGAACAGCTCACAGTGTGTGGGCGTTGAGGGTGCTTGTGTCACTGAGAGCTGTAAAATCTTTTCAGTCGTATCGTGACTGGTAATATTCCAGAACTTCAAACCAGTGGGCTAAGACTGAAATAAAAGTGATTCCCAGTGTTCCAGAAGGTCCCACCTGTTAAAGGACTCATTCACAGTTGAGTACAGCTTAGTACAGAAATAGACCTGGTCTAAAACGCCATCATCATCCTAGGTGTTGGTCCTAACTCTGCCTAACTGGACCTAATCGACTCAGGTCATTGAATACCTGAAAAAATTACTCAACTCTGGGTCTTGATTTTTCTCACATATAAAATGAAGAAATTAAAGTTTTGTTAACTATATGCTCAGAATATCTATAGCTTTCCTCCAAAACTCATCAACACTCACCTTACTTGTGTGTCTATATGGTAACTTGTGAAAAAGAGACTTATCTTTTATTAGACCCTCCTTTTCTTTTACTTACTCATTAATTTATTCACAAAGATGTAGTAAGTCTATTCTACTTCCAGCCCTGATATCATAACTACCAGACTAGCCTTCCTGACATAAACAACTTTATAGCTGGACAAAAGTATGGTATTTTCTCATTAAGTTAATCAAGTAAATTATCATGTGACCTAGCAATTCATTTTCTAAGTGTATCTAAGAGAGATGAAAATGGTCATCAGCTACAGTTGATAACACTGTACTGTATTGTTGAAATTTTCTAAGACACCAGAACTTAAATGTTTCCACCCAAAAAAGGGTAAATATGTGAGGTGATTGATGAATGTGTTAACTAACTGGATGGGGGAAGCCATTCATGATATATTTGTTTATCAAATCATACATTATACACTTTAAATCTTATAATTTATATGTTGATTATAGCTTAATAAAACTGAAAAAACAAGAAAGGGCTTCAAAAAGAAGAAAAGACAATTACCACGATGTTTGTTTTCAAATGTTTATTGTGGCTTTATGCATCATTCAGCTTGTTTAAATTGTATAAATTCATATAATCAGATCAGATCAGTCGCTCAGTCGTGTCCGACTCTGTGACCCCATGAATCGAAGCACGCCAGGCCTCCCTGTCCATCACCAACTGCCGGAGTTCATTCAGACTCACGTCCATCGAGTCAGTGATGCTATCCAGCCATCTCATCCTCTGTCGTCCCCTTCTCCTCCTGCCCCCAATCCCTCCCAGCATCAGAGTCATAATGAAAATAAATCAATTCCTGATACACACAACGGGGATGAATCTAACAACAATGTGTTCTGTGGAGAAGTCAGACACAAAATACCGTGTACCATATGATTTCATAAATATGAAATTCTAGCAGGCAAAAGTAATCTAAAGTAGTAATCAGCTTGGTAGTGGCCTGTGGTGGGAGACAGACTGACTGCAAAGTGTCAAGAGAAATTTTCTGGGGAGAGGGAAATATTTGATGTCCTGATTGGATTGGTGGTTACACAGGTGTGTACTCTGCAAAAGTTATAATCTATTCACTTAAAAAATATGAATGGTGAAGTGTAAATTATGCCACAGTAATGATTTTCAAAAGTGACAGAAAAAGCTGTATTAAATATCTATCCTATTCCAGATAGAAGGCAATATTCTGGATATTTAGAAATGAGTAAGAGGGAATTCCCTGGCGATCCAGTTGTTAGAACTCTGCACTTTCACTGTTGAAGGCCTGAAAATCATACCTTATGTAGTGCCTGTCAGGGAGTAGGTGTGAAAGAAACATTCGTGGGATGAGTGAGTGGAGGTTCCAGGAGGAGGCCATGGGTAGGGAAGGCAGAGCTGGGGGTGGGGTGGGGTTGCTCGGCGGGAACGCTGACTTTGCTTTGTCTTCCCCTCTGGCTGTGGCACCTTTCATCCCCTGGCCAAGTTCTTCCTATCTATGGTCTCACTACCTTCAGGAGCATCACGCACATTTCCACTCTTCCTCTTTTTGCTCAGATCCATCCCTCTACCCGAAACGACTGTCCTTCCTGTCTCTCATCCCCCGTCTAAGGACAAGCTCCTGCAGGAAGGCTTCTCTAGGTGTCTAAAGTTTCTGCCCTCAACTCCTATAATGCTCTGGGCAGTCATTCATTCAGCACTGTGATTCTCACCTTGTATAGAACCTTTTTGTCTCTTGGTCCCTTCCCCCTGGCTGAGGATCTCTGGCAAGATATTTTCATGAAAAGAATCAAAAACGGATACTAGGCAGCAAAGATAAGTGATGTCCACCATAACGAGCTAGTGGAAGTGGAAGGAGACTTCTGTTTTATCTGCCATGTAGAAGGTGAGATAGTTTATGTGTGATTTGGAAGATATGAGCAGTGAGTTTTGGGAATGATAAACAGGAAGGATAACTAATTACAGAAGCTAAGGAAGAAAGAATTAGAAAAAGAATAGATAAGTGTATATGTATAACTGAATAATTTTGCTGTACAGCAGAACTAACACAACATTGTTAATCAACTATACCCCAATACAAAATGAATATGAAAAAATAAAGACATGCAAATCAGTTATAGAAGCCCCTCAAAATAATAATTGAACAAGTCTCAAATCCAAAAAAGGAAAAACAAAAGAAGAAGCCAAGGAGACTACTGAGACCTTTTTTGAATACCATTGAGATTAGAGATTTTACATTAATAATCCATTCAGTAATCCATTCAGTTTTGCCATTTTTTACAGCAGCCTTTTTCTACAGTCAGTTTCCTGAGTGATGTGGAAGTAGGATTTTGCCAGTTGTAGGAAAGGGTAAAGAAACAAGAGGATCAAAAGTAGAATCATAAGTAGATCAGTTTAAAAGATGAACCATGATATCTAGGCTGCTGAGGGAAGGAAATGGATTTCCCTTGTGGCTCAGCTGGTAAAAAATCCACCTGCAATGTGGGAGACCTGGGTTCAATCGCTGGGTTGGGAAGATCCCCTGGAAAGGAGAAAGGCTACCCACTCCAATATTCTGGCCTGGAGACTTCCGTGGACTGTATAGTCCATGGGGTTGCAAAGAGTCGGACATGACTGAGCAACTTTCACTTTCACAGGGAAGGAAATGAAGGTATTAGAGTGCTAAAAATCTGATGTAAATGGAATAATTGAGCAACTAGTGGTCTCCATAAGATAAAAGGCTGAAAACAGTTGAAACATGGTGGTGAGGAATGAAAGGAGGGGGACATTGTAATTACAGAGACGGGTATTTATTTCAGAAGGGTACAGTAAGCTCTGGGTGATGACAATTTGTAGAACTTGTTGTTTTTTCAGTTGCTAAGTCATGTCCAACTCCTTGTGACCCCATGGACTGCAACATACCAAGCCTCCCTGTCCCTCACTATCCCCTGGAGTTTGCTCAAACTCATTCCCATAGAATCAATGATGCCACCAACCGTCTTATTCCCTATCACCCCCTTCTTCTCTTGCCTTCAATCTTTCCCAGCATCAGGGTGTCTTCCAATGAATGGGCTCTTGGCATCAGGTGGCCAAAGTATTGGAGCTTCAGCATCAGTCCTTTCAATGAATATACAGGGTTGATTTCCTTTAGGGTTTATTGGTTTGATCTCCTTGCTGTCCAAGGGCCATTGATAAAGTGGAGGGAAGGAAGTCACTGGAGTAGGGACTTCCCTGGTGGTCCAATGGTTAAGACTCCATGATTCTAATACAAGGGGCAAAAGTTCAATCTCTAGTTAGGAATCTAATATCTTACATGCCATTCAGTGTGACCAAAAATTTTTTTTTAAGTCACTGATGAGCCTTGAGTCTAGGATTGTGTATGCTGACATTGAAGACAAACAAGACAATGCCAGGATGGGGGTCAAGAAAGAGAGTGTGTGCCAGTAGCAGAAATCTTCAGTTTCAGGAGTGAGTGGGAGGTTAGTAGATAGCACAGATGATGATTAAAGGAAGAAGCACCACCATAAAGACTGACTCCCCAACTGCCATTCATTCCTCTTTCTGAAGAGAGAAATGGATTGGAAATTGATCGAGGAACTTAAGAATGACACTGATTCCGTCTCCAGCCCTGAGATGTAGTAGAATGTGCAGCATCTGCCAAGGACTGTCAAGAATATACCAAGAGGTCTGGGCTTCAGGAAGGGAAGAAGGCAGAGGGTGTTCTCTGATTGGAATAAGGAAGTAGGGAAAGTGGCTTTGGTGAAAATCCCAAAAGATAGGTGGAGGACTCTGCACCGGAGAGGAGCAGTGCACACCGCAGTTACAGGAGAGGAAGCCCAGACTTACCTGCAGCAAGAAGCCCTTACTACAGGTAAGAGCAGGGGAGAGGAAGGACATACAGAGGAGCCTACATTTGGCAAGGTGACAGAGAAGACAGAGAACTGCATCTGATAGAACTAGTTAGAGGATTCTATCTATTCTAACCGACAGACTCAGTTAGAGGAGAACTAACTGATCTCAAGGTTTCCAAACTAGTACAAAGAAGCTTGGGTGAAGGTGCAACTGAATCTCAAAGGTTGGCTGGTTCTGCTGGTGGTCAGCCTGGCCACCAGGCAATGCTTTCTGCTTCTGCTCACCTTCCCATTACCCTCTACCCCTCCCCAACTGCTCGCTGAAGCAAGAACACAGTCACTTTCTTTTATTACTATTAATATTAAAAATTTTTTTTTGGCTGTGCTGAGGGGCATGTGGGGTCTTAGTTCCCTGATCTGGAATCAAATCCATGCCCCCTTGGAGTGGAAGCATGGAGTCTTAACCCCTGGACCACCAGGGAAGTCTCAGTCACTGTCAACCTGGAAAATGTTGTCACAGGAAACCAGCACCAGCCTTGCCCCATCTTTGTTACTCCTCTCTGAGAATAGAGTACATGTTTTCATTCTCGCTTGGCCATTAACTTAATTTCAGAGCACTTTTTCTTTTAAACACCTTTCACGTTTCCTTTTCCTTTTCCCTAAATAACTTCACTTTTATTTCCTGCTTTAAAGTTTGTAGATAGAGGCTTCCCTGGTGGTCCAGTGGTTGATTCCATACTTTCAATGCAAGGGGCATGGGTTTGATCCCTGGTCAGGGGAGATCCCACATATGTCATGGTATGGCCAAAAAGCAAATAAATAAATAAAGTTTGTAGATCATTTCCATATGGATCATTCATCAGATACATTTATTACAGGAATTTCATTACAATATCTGTAGAAGTACATAAGGCATTATTATCCAATTTTTACTGAAGAGTAAATAAAGAATAAGCGAAAATGCTTTTTCAAGAGCATCCTTGGTCAATACTCTTTCAGTGTCCTAGAGAAGCCCTGTCCTTTGAATTGCAATGTCATAGAGCATGGTTTATAAGTTTGCCCCGAAACATGCCTATAAAATGATGGTGATGAGCTTTGTGATTTATTTAAAAATGAAACCCAAGGACTTGGTAATAATAGTTTCCTGTCACTATACTTTGTCATCTCTCAAGGACTTTTTAAATCACTGAGAAATATATTTATTCTTTGCTGAAAAACACATAAATGCAGATGAAAGTGACAGATAATCAATAATGAGAATGATTAATGGTGGTGGCTGCATTGGAAACAATGAGCATGTTTTGGTGTCTCGTTAGCACAAAATAGTCGCTGGGAAAAAAATAAGCATTGATAGACCTCAGTGCTTCTAAGATTTTTATCATTCTGACAGACTGCCTTTCAATCCAGATTTCAGAATGGCAAAACCTTCCTGAATGAGCAACTCTTAGAATGGACGACGCACTTAAGTGTTTGGAGATCAGGGAAGGAGAGATTTTTGAACTGATTTTCAGTCTTATGCAAACAAACTTGGCCAGAATGATAAGAAGTAAAAATGCCCCAAATGTCCATGCCTTCAAGCAAAACAGGTTAAGATGAAGGATTTGGTATATAAATCCTTATAAACATGTAATGACCCCAAGTATTTACTTGGGTTTTCTAGTAAGCATTTTATACTTTAAGATGTTCAGTTGAATCACATGAACCTGCAGTTTTTATGCATAAGATGATGGTCAAATATAAGCAATTTTATATGGTTCAAAGTAATATTTATCTAAAATATCAGATGGTTAGAACCTACATTGTGATTCACACTCCCCTATGGAAACCTTAAAAAAATAAAAGCTTCGGTTTTTCTCTTTGGTCAGTCTCTTCTTCTTTCTTTGAAGCAGGTAACCACTAAAACCCAAGAACTTTCTCTGCACTTCAGCTCTTAATTTTTCAGGCTGATACTCATCCCCACCCAGCTTACGCTGTTTGAGCTGTTTCCAAGAGGAAAGAGACTGAGACAGAACTGAAAAGATGAACTAAAACCTTGAAGTCCCTCCCTGAAGAACTTCTTGACCCAACTATGATTAACTTATACCTTATTGTTCTGTATCAACTAATCACCCATAGTGATTTAAGTGGTAAATAAACATGAAAAACTTTGTCCTCTCCATAGAGAACAGACCTGTGGTTACCAGGGGGCAGGTGGGGAGGGTAGGGATGGAGTAGGAGTTTGGGGTTAGCAGATGTAAGCTTTTATATATAATGTGAATAAACAAAAAGGTCTTACCGTGTAGCATAACGGAGAAGGCAATGGCACCCCACTCCCGTACTCTTGCCTGGAAAATCCCATGGGTGGAGGAGCCTGGTGGGCTGCAGTCCATGGGGTCGCTAAGAGTTGGACACGACTGAGCGACTTCACTTTCACTTTTCACTTTCATGCATTGGAGGAAATGGCAACCCACTCCAGTGTTCTTGCCTGGAGAATCCCAGGGACGGCGGAGCCTGGTGGGCTGCTGTCTGTGGGGTCGCACAGAGTCGGACACGACTGAAGCGACATAGCAGCAGCAGCAGTGTAGCATAAAGCACATTCAATATCTTATAATAAACCATGGAAAAGAATATATATTAAAAAAATGTAACAAAAATTAACACCACATTGTAAATCAACTATACTTGAATTAAAAAAATTAAGTCCTTTCCTTTCTTTGCTTTTCTAGAGTTCAATTCAGTTCAGTTCAGTCGCTCAGTTGTGTCCGACTCTTTGCGATCCCATGAATCGCAGCATGCCAGGGCTCCCTGTCCCTCACCAACTCCTGGAGTTCACTCAGACTCACATCCATCGAGTCAGTGATGCCATCCAGCCATCTCATCCTCTGTCGTCCCCTTCTCCTCCTGCCCCCAATCCCTCCCAGCATCAGAGTCTTTTCCAGTGAGTCAACTCTTCGCATGAGGTGACCAAAGTAAGTTAAATAAGCAGGGTGACAACTCTTTCTAGAGTTAAAGGAGAACAAAGATAGTATTCCCCCACCCTTTCTTTATATTATATCCAGTTTGGGAATTCCTTTTATACAATTTGAAATACTATGAATATACCCTGTGGTCAGCTAGGCCATGTAATAAAGAATGATTATACTAGTGATTATACAAGGAAATATTGCCATGGAAACTTGATGTTGAGTTTATAAGGGGAAATTTGTCATTTGTGAAATTATAGTTGCAAAACATTTTGTACCTAAAGTTAGACACTTTCTTGAAAAGCAAAGGATTATCTTCCCTTTTTAGGAATCAACTGTGTTGAGCATTAGTCTCAACCGTTAGTGAGTCTTCTTTTTTTTTTTTCATGCCAGTGTAACAAAACTGGCATATTCCAACAAGGCATCATTGAAAATACTTAAAATTCACATTGCTACATGCATTGGCTTCACTTACAAAGAGATTTTCTAAGGGAAAAAATAGTGAACCCTGGAAAACTTTTTGTAGTAAATCAATATAATAAGTTAGAGCTGACATACTATTTTTAATTGCCCATAAAGAGACAATAGCAATCATCCCAATGTGTATATTTCCCTACAGAGTTAACAGAAAGAATTTACATAGAAACATGAATATTTGGCGAATCACCATGACTTCAGTGTGTGTTTATAATGCTTTCAGTAGTTGTATTTAGCCATCTTTCATCTCCGAAAAATGCATATTCAAGATTTCTATCAGGTTTTGGCATTCAGCTTTTAATAATGGATTAGGGATTTTCTCTAACAAAAGTTAACTGGAGATGTGAAGAAATGAGGAGAAGAGATCCGAAGCAGAAATCGTACCAGCCCCATGTTCTAATCAGCACTGCTGACTATTACAGACATTCACACGCCAGGCTTTCAAACCAACCTATTGACAGAGACTTTACTTCCATCATAAGAAGCTTAAATAGGATGCATCATAAGAATATTTTCCCCACATGTTTTAGCATTATTAACAATGAACAGAAATATTATTAACGGAATTTATAGTTTTTTCCATAAGATAATTTTATATCTACAGACTATATATATAACAAATAAATTTAAAATATATGTGTATAAAGGGATAAGTCCCTTTACATTACATTGACAAAACACAGAGATACATATATATATATATATTTTTTTTTTTTTTTTTAATTTGGCTACACCAGGTCTTAGTCTCAGTAAGCAGGATCTTTAGTTGTGGCATGCAAACTCTTAACTGTGGCATGTGGATCTAGTTCTGTGACCAGAGACTGAACCCAGGCCTCCTGCATTGGCAGCTCAGAGCCTTAGCCACTGGACCACCAAGGAAGCCCCCCAGATTATTTTTTCTGAATATTGTATTCCACCAACCACAACCTGTTGCATTAAAGTGCATGCAGCCCAACTATGATTTTAATTCATTCTGTAATAATGGTGCTTTTGCATTGGTTTTGAGGTTGGGTGAGTCTGTGCATGGACCTTTTATCAGTGGGCTTTCCATTCCCTTTTCTTCTGTAGATTTTCAGGTCATATTCCTCACTAGTTTTCAGAGTTAGGTGTTTGGGGGATTTGTTTCTCCTGTGTAGGTCTAGGGGCTGAGGTATCTAATGTAGAATTGCAATACCCCATTTCTCAGGGAAAAGATCCATACCTTTGCAACCCCTCTCAATCTTGGGTCACCATGGCTGGGGTGGGTTTTTCCTTGGTGAGACTATATCTCTGCCTCTCCTGCCATATCAGTTCTGTCCTTTTACACTTTGTTGTAGAGGCTCTATTCATCTGCTTTTCAGGTCCCTTTCCAAGGGAATTATTTCATATATAGCTGTAGCTTTGTTGTGTCTGTGGTAGGAGATGGGTCTTACATGGGGCTCTTGAATCCTCCCTCCTTATTCTATTTTAGACACAGAAGAACAGTCCTGAGCACCCACCTTAAAAACTAAAACATTCACAATAGCACTGATTCCTCTGGCAGGGTACCCCATTAGCTATAGTCCCTTCTTTGCCTTCCCTCAGAATTGACCACTATTTTGAAATTAGTGTTTATCATTCCCTGCATTTCATTTGTAATTTTGCTATCTTTCAATTCCAAACAGCAACCCTAAAGTTAATCTTTCCATTCACACCATCCTTCTACTGAGGACTATTCAAGTTGCATCACATGCGTCCTGGCTCTCAATGCAGCAATAATATTTGCAAGTGATATCTTTGTGCTATTCTTCTCATTTGGAGACATGAAATACATTCCCATTTATTTGGCTATTAAAAAAACATTCTTTTCTAAAACTTTATGATTTTCTTCATATGGATATTCCATTCATTTTTAGGTATGTAACAGTTTTTATTGATAATAAGAATTGAAGCTTGTTTCAATGGTATTTTCAGTTAGGTTTTTGTTGATACATAGTGAGGCTGGAAACTCAGCCTCTTTGCACCTGCCAAATCGAATCTTGGAGACAGGGTATTGGATGAAATGGAAAAGAACCTCTTTACTGCTCTGCCAGGCAAAGGGGAGCACAGCAAGCTCATTCCTCTCAAAACCATATGTTCCCAATCTAGAGGGATTTGGTGAGAAGTTTTATGGCAAGGTTCAAGGTTTAGGGTGTGCTAGGGGCTGCACACCTTTAATCTGGCCTCAGGTGATCTAATGAAGTTCTGTGGTTTCTTTAATTTGGCACCAGGTGGTCTCCTAATGAGCTTCTCCAGTTCCTTTAAACTGGAACGAAGAATGCGAACACTTTCCATTTTGGGGGTTCTGCAGAAGAGCTCAGAGATATTGCTATGTATATTGAGGCAGAATCAGGATCCTGCCCCAAGGCTGTACTATTGTTTCTTGGCTGCTTCTCACTTGTCACTGCATCCCCTCCTTTTCCTGATTAACAACTGTTTCAATCCGCCCTCAGGAAGGTCATAGAGGCAGAAGTCTGTTTCCTACAAACAAGAAATGGGAGACATGGAAAGGCTCCCTTGCCCAGGAACCACACAGGGTCCTACTCAGTTCTAAAATTTTGATTGCTGATCTTGTATCCAGTCTCCTTACTATTCTTTAGTTCTCACATTTTCTCATTTTTGGTTTTAATGGATTTTATTTTCAGTTCAGTTCAGTCACTCAGTCGTGTCTGACTCTTTGTGACCCCACGGACTGCAGCACACCAGGCCTCCCTGTCCAACACGAACTTCCAGAGTCCACCCAAATCCATATCCATTGAGTCGGTGATGCCGTCCAGCCATCTCATCCTCTGTCGTCCCCTTCTCCTCCTGCCCTCAATCTTTCCCAGCATCAGGGTATTTTCAAATAAGTCAGCTCTTCACATTAGGTGGCCAAAGTATTGGAGTTTCAGCTTCAACATCAGTCCTTCCAATGAACACCCAGGACTGACTTCCTTTAGGATGGACTGGTTGGATCTCCTTGCAGTCCAAGGGACTCTCTCAAGAGTCTTCTCCAACACCACAGTTCAAAAGCATCCATTCTTCGCTGCTCAGCCTTCTTCACAGTCCAACTCTCACATCCATACATGACCACTGGAAAAACCATAGCCTTGACTAGACGGACCTTTGTTGACAAAGTAATGTCTCTGCTTTTTAATATGCTATCTAGGTTGGTCATAACTTTCCTTCCAAGGAGTAAGCATCTTTTAATTTCATGGCTGCAGTCACCATCTGCACTGATTTTGGAGCCCAGAAAAATAAAGTCAGCCACTGTTTCCACTGTTTCCCCATCTATTTGCCATGAAGTCATGGGACCAGATGCCATGATCTCAGTTTTCTGAATGTTGAGCTTTAAGCCAACTTTTTCACTCTCCTCTTTCACTTTCATCAAGAGGCTCTTTAGTTCCTCTTCACTTTCTGCCATAAGGGTGGTGTCATCTGCATATCTGAGGTTATTGATATTTCTCCCGGCAATCTTGATTCCAGCTTGTGCTTCTTCCAGCCCAGCGTTTCTCATGATGTAGTCTGCATAGAAGTTAAATAAGCAGGATGACAATATACAACCTTGATGTACTCCTTTTCCTATTTGGAACCAGTCTGTTGTTCCATGTCCAGTTCTAATTGTGGCTTCCTGACCTGCATACAGGTTTCTCAAGAGGCAGGTCAGGTGGTATGGTATCCCTATCTCTTTCAGAATTTTCCACAGTTTATTGTGATCCACATAGTCAACGGTTTTGGCATAGTCAATAAAGCAGAAATAGATGTTTTTCTGGAACTCTCTTGCTTTTTTGATGATCCAGTGGATGTTGGCAATTTGATCTCTGGTTCCTCTGCCTTTTTTAAAACCAGCTTTAACATGTGGAAGTTCACTGTTCACGTGTTGCTGAAGCCTGGCTTGGAGAATTTTGAGCATTACTCTACTAGCGTGTGAGATGAGTGCAATTGTATGGTAGTTTGAGCATTCTTGGCATTGCCTTTCTTTGGGATTAGAATGGAAACTGACCTTTTCCAGTCCTGTGGCCACTGCTGAGTTTTCCAAATTTGCTGACATATTGAGTGTAGCACTTTCACAGCATCATCCTTTAGGATTTGAAGTAGCTCAACTGGAATTCCAACACCTCCACTAGCTTTGTTCGTAATGATACTTCCTATGGCCCACTTGACTTCACATTCCAGGATGTCTGGCTCTAGGTGAGTGATCACACCATCGTGATTATCTGGGTTGTGAAGATATTCTTTGTTTTAGGTGATAATTATTCCATCTATAAACAGCAATTGTCAATTCTTTTTTCACTAGAATCTTTCTTATTTCTTATACTTTTGTGGTTGTAGTTGTTAACTTTTAATACAGTGGCGCAGAGCAGGAAACCTTGACTTGCTCTAGGCATAAATGAGAGTGTTTTTCTCACGTGTCAAGTATGACTTTTTA
The DNA here is from genome assembly GCF_029407905.1 of Bubalus kerabau. Classification (NCBI taxonomy): domain Eukaryota; kingdom Metazoa; phylum Chordata; class Mammalia; order Artiodactyla; family Bovidae; genus Bubalus; species Bubalus kerabau. The sequence continues at coordinate 129,723,708 of NC_073624.1, read as the reverse complement.
ATTTTGCTAGATAGTGTTTATCAAGTTAGAATGTCATCTTTTCTTCCTAACTTTTAAGATGAAAGCTAGAGTTTTAATCTGTTAAAAGTGTGAGTTACATTAATAGATTTTCTAATGCTGAAACATCTTTGTCTTCATGGGGAAAGATATTTATTGATGATACCAGATTCAATTTATTCATATTTTATAGAAGATTTTTTTTTTTACAGGATTAGTCTGTACAGTTGGCCCCTGAACAATATCAGGGTTAAGGATGTCAACCCTTACAGTGGGTTTTCTTTTCTTATGCTCCATTGACTGCTTAAAATCATGCCACACTTTGGTTGGCTTTCTGTATGGACCAAGATTTTTTTTTTCTCCTATGGTTATAGTTTATCTTGGAGCTTTAAATTGCCCTTGTCTCTTGCATCAGATTTTTTTTTTTATAAGAGTTTCCTCATTCTTTCAATTATATGTTGTTTTGGTGATAGTGTATTTCTTTAGCTCTGGTTGTCTTACTCCATACTGGGCTGGTTAATCTTTAGCTATGCAGCATAGCACTCACTCTGAGATTTCACTGCTCTCCTGGGCAGAAACCACTGCTTTTGGTTTTCCAGATCTCCTACTTTTGGGGTTTATTTCCCTGGGCTCTGGGATATACTTTCAAGTAGCTTGCAGAGAAAATGGTGGGAGGTAAACTCATCTGAGTAAAAAGATCCTTAGTTTAGCCTCATAGTTCATCTGTTCAGTTCAGTTCAGTTCAGTTGCTCAGTCGTGTCTGACTCTTTGCGGTCCCATGAATTGCAGCACGCCAGGCTTCCCTGTCCATCACCAACTCCTGGAGTTTACTCAAACTCATGTCCATTGAGTCGGACATCAAGTCAGTGATGCCATCCAGCCATCTGTCATCCCCTTCTCCTCCTGCCCCCAATCCCTCCCAGCATCAGAGTCTTTTCCAATGAGTCAACTCTTCACATGAGGTGGCCAAAGTATTGGAGTTTCAGTTTCAACATCAGTCCTTCCAATGAACACCCAGGACTAAACTCCTTTAGGATGGACTGATTGGACCTCCTTTCAGGCCGAGGGACTCTCAAGAGTCTTCTCCAACACCACAGTTCAAAAGCATCCATTCTTAAGTGCTCAGCTTTCTTTATAGTCCAACTCTCACATCCATACATGACCACTGGAAAAACCATAGCCTTGACTAGAAGGACCTTTGTTGACAAAGTAATGTCTCTGCTTTTTAATATGCTATCTAGGTTGGTCATAACTTTCCTTCCAAGGAGTAAGCATCTTTTAATTTCATGGCTGCAGTCACCATCTGCACTGATTTTGGAGCCCAGAAAAATAAAGTCAGCCACTGTTTCCACTGTTTCCCCATCTATTTGCCATGAAGTGATGGGACCAGATGCCATGATCTTAGTTTTCTGAATGTTGAGCTTTAAGCCAACTTTTTCACTCTCCTCTTTCACTTTCATCAAAAGGCTCTTTAGTTCTTCTTTACTTTCTGCCATAAGGGTGGTGTCATCTGCATATCTGAGGTTATTGATATTTCTCCCGGCAGTCTTGATTCCAGCTTGTGCTTCATCCAGCCCAGCGTTTCTCATGATGTACTCTGCATAGAAGTTAAATAAGCAGGATGACAATATACAACCTTGACGTACTCCTTTTCCTATTTGGAACCAGTCTGTTGTTCCATGTCCAGTTCTAACTGTGGCTTCCTGACCTGCATACAGGTTTCTCAAGAGGCAGGTCGGGTGGTCTGGTATTCCCATCTCTTGAAGAATTTTCCACAGTTTATTGTGATCCACATAGTCAAATCTTTGGCATAGTCAATAAAGCAGAAATAGATGTTTTTCTGGAACTCTCTTGCTTTTTCGATGATCCAGCGGATGTTGGCAATTTGATCTCTGGTTCCTCTGCTTTTTCTAAAACCAGCTTGAATATCAGGAAGTTCACGGTTCACGTATTGCTGAAGCCTGGCTTGGAGAATTTTGAGCCTTACTTTACTAGTGTGTGAGATGAGTGCAATTGTGCAGTAGTTTGAGCATTCTTTGGCATTGCCTTTCTTTGGGATTAGAATGGAAACTGACCTTTTCCAGTCCTGTGGCCACTGCTGAGTTTTCCAAAGTTGCTGACATATTGAGTGCAGCACTTTCACAGCATCATCTTTCAGGATTTGAAATAGGTCTACTGGAATTCCATCACTTCCACTAGCTTTGTTCGTAGTGGTGCTTCCTAAGGCCCACTTGACTTCACATTCCAGGATTTCTGGCTCTTGGTGAGTGATCACACCATCGTGGTTATCTAGGTCATGAAGGTCTTTTTTTGTACAGTTCTTCTGTGTATTCTTGCCACCTCTTCTTAATATCTTATGCTTCTATTAGGTCCATACCATAGTTCATAGTTTGGCTAAAAAATACACAACTGGATAAAACCATTTTCTCCCACAACTTGGAAGGCCTTGTTCCACTTCTCTAGGAATCAGTGAAATTGATCAGAAATGTGATGTTAGGGCTCATTCCTGGTCCTTCTGAGTGACTTATTTTCCTTTTAGAGAAGTTTTAAGATTTTCTTCTTTATCCTCAGTATTTATACCTTTTTAAAAAAATCCACCTTGTTAGGCACTTAGTAGGATCTATTTGAAGTAAGTTTTTTTCTCAGTTTTGATAAAAGTTCTTTGATTTCTATCATCATTTCCTTCTTCATTCTCTAAATTCTCCCTGGAAATCCTAATAGTCAAATACAGGGTTTCCTGGACTGGTCATCTAGGCCTCTTAACTTTTTACTCAGTATTTTCCACTGCTTTCCTTCTGGCTCTCTTTTATTTATTTATTGTGTTGACTAAAAAAGATGTACTGCTTGAGAATTGTGAGTTAAGTTTTATTTGGGGCAAAATAAGGACTGCAGCCCGGGAGGCAGCATCTCAGATAGCTCTGAGAGACTGCTCCAAACAGGCAGTGGGGAAGGTCAATATATAAGGTTTTGGTGAAGGGGGAGTCAATACCATGAAGCACTCATTTTACAAAAAGGTTTTTGTTAGTCATGAGGATCTGACCTCACCATGAAGGCCTTTAGGGCCATTTGGGCTTCCCTGGTGGCTCAGAGGTTAAAGTGTCTGCCTGGAATTCAGGAGACCTGGGTTCAATCCCTGGGTCAGGAAGATCCCCTGGAGAAGGAAATGGCAACCCACTCCAGTACTCTTGCCTGGAGAATCCCATGGAGGGAGGAGCCTGGTAGGCTACAGTCCATGGGGTCGCAAAGAGTCGGACATGACTGAGCGACTTCACTTTCACTTTCTAGATATGAGGAGATGCAAGGACTGAGATCATAAAATCTGTTCCTAAAAGCATCCAACAGACGCTTACTCCTTGGAAGGAAAGTTATGTCCAACCTATATAGCATATTCAAAACAGAGACATTACTTTGCCAACAAAGGTCCGGCTAGTCAAGGGTATGGTTTTTCCAGTGGTCATATATGGATGTGAGAGTTGGACTGTGAGGAAGAATTCTTCCTCTTTATTTTCCATTCTACTAAATTTTTAATTTAAAAATCATAGGTTAATATCTAAAAACCCTTTATATTCTCTGATCTAACTTGCTAATAGCTGAAATATCCTTTTGATTCTTGCTAAGCACGCTGCGATTCATGGGGTGGCAAAGAGTCGGACACGACTGAGCAACTAAACTGACCTGAACTGAAGTATCAGAACAAGAGCTTTTGTGTCCCCTTGCATTATCTGTTTTAATCCCTACTTGGTCTTTCTCTTTCATGCTGCATTCTCTCCCTATATGTCTGATGTCCATTGGATATCTACTTAAGAGAAAGGAAACAGACCTGGGAGAGCTAGTGTAAGTTGTGTAAGCAAGGTTCCCCAGTCTGTCTCTCCCTTGATGGAAAATGTTGATTGGGAACCACACCTGGGTGTAAAGAACAGCTGGCTTCCTCTGCTGGCAAGAAGACACGGAATCAGCTATCCAGTTATAGTTCTTAAAAATTCCAAACACCAGGAGAAAATTCACTTGGAGAACTGACATAATCCATCTACACTGGAAGGCTCAGTTTTCACTCCTTATTTTGATTTTGTTCCCTCTCTCCGTAAGACTTGCTAATGGGGACAACAGTTAGGTAAACCACTTGTGCTCAGCCATTGCATTCATAAGGCTGAAAGCTAATCTGTATGACAAGGATATCCCTGTGGTTGCATATAGTGCCATTTACATAGTGACTTAAGCATAAAAAATTGCATTTCTCTGTCATATGATGGTTCAATTCTGCTTCCTGAGCTTATTCATGGACCTTTCCTCTTGTTTCCCCACTGTCCCCTAGAAAAATGTTTCTCCACCCACTGAGTCATCCTTCCTTATCCGTGAAATGTGTTTACAGTTGAGTCATTTTATCAGCCTGTTTCCTATCAGTCCAGTTTTAAAGGTCCTACACCCTTCTTTCATTTTATATTTTCTCTGCTCCTTTTTGTCCAGACTGGCAGTATTTCTGTTGAAATAATTTTCTTAAGAATTTTGTGTCTTGTACTGATTTCATGGAAATTCATTCCACTCACACAAATGTTTCTGAAATAAGCCTTTTTCCATTCTTGGCTCCTGCTGAGTGGCTGAGGGGTGTCAACTAAAAAGATGTGCAATGTGAGAGTTGAGAGTTATGTCCTCTTTTGGGTAAAATGAGGACTGCAGCTTGGGAGAAAGCAACTGCTCCAAAGAGGCAGTGGGGGAAGGTCAATATGAGATTTTGGCGAAGGGTGGGTTCAAAGCAATGAGTGGAGCCAAAGCAAAAACAGCACCCAGTTATAGATGTGACTGGTGATAGAAGCAAGGTCTGATGCTATAAAGAGCAATATTGCATAGGAACCTGGAATGTTAGGTCCATGAATCAAGGCAAATTGGAAGTGGTCAAACAGGAGATGGCAAGAGTGAACATCAACATTCTAGGAATCAGCAAACTAAAATGGACTGGATGGGTGAATTTATCTCAGATTACCATTATATCTACTACTGTGGGCAGGAATCCCTTGGAAGAAATGGAGTAGTCATCATAGTCAACAAAAGAGTCAGAAAAACAGTACTTGGATGCAATCTCAAAAACAACAGAATGAAAACAAACAAACAAACAACAGAATGATCTCTGTTCGTTTCCAAGGCAAACTGTTCAATATCACGGTAATCCAAGTCTATGCCCCAACCAGTAAGGCAGAAGAAGCTGAAGTTGAACGGTTCTATGAAGACCTACAAGACCTTTTAGAACTAACACCCAAAAAAGATGTCCTTTTCATTATAGGGAACTGGAATGCAAAAATATGAAGTCAAGAAATATCTGGAGTAACAGGCAAATTTGGCCTTGGAGTACAGAATGAAGCAGGGCAAAGGCTAATAGAGTTTTGCCAAGAGAACACACTGGTCATAGCAAAATCTGCTCCAAACAACACAAGAGAAGACTCTATACATGGACATCACCAGGTGGTCAACACTGAAATCAGGTTGATTATATTATTTGCAGCCAAAGATGGAGAAGCTCTATACAGTCAGCAAAAACAAGACCGGGAGCTGACTGTGGCTCAGATCATGAACTCCTTATTGCCAAACTCAGACTTAAATTGAAGAATGTAGGGAAAACCACTAGACCATTCAAGTATGACTTAAATCAAATCCCTTATGATTATACAGTGGAAGTGAGAAATAGATTTAAAGGACTAGATCGATAGACAGAGTGCCTGATGAACTATGGACGGAGGTTCGTGACACTGTACAGGAGGCAGGGATCAAGACCATGCCCAAGAAATAGAAATACAAAAAAGCAAAATGGCTGTCTTAGGAGGCCTTACAAATAGCTGTGAAAAGAAGAGAAGCAAAAAGCAAAGGAGAAAAGGAAAGATATAAGCATCTGAATGCAGAGTTCCAAAGAATAGCAAGGAGAGATTAGAAAGTCTCCTCAGCTATCAATGCAAAGAAATAGAGGAAAACAACAGGATGGGAAAGACTAGAGATCTCTTCAAGAAAATTAGAGATACCAAGGGAACATTTCATGCAAAGATGGGCTCAATAAAGGACAGAAATGCCATGGACCTAACAGAAGCAGAAGGTATTAAGAAGAGGTGGCAAGAATACACAGAAGAACTGTACAAAAAAGATCTTCACAACCCAGATAATCACCATGGTGTGATCACTCACCTAGAGCCAGACATTCTGGAATGCAAGTCAAGTGGGCCTTAGGAAGTATCACTACGATCAAAGCTAGTGGAGGTGATGGAATTCCAGTTGAGCTATTTCAAATCCTAAAAGATGATGCTGTGAAAGTGCTACACTCAATATGCCAGCAAATTTGGAAAACTCAGTGGTGGCCAGAGGACTGGAAAAGGTCAGTTTTCATTCCAATCCCAAAGAAAGGCAATGTCAAAGAATGCTCAAACTACCGCACAATTGCACTCATCTCACATGCTAGTAAAGTAATGCTCAAAATTCTCCAAGCCAGGCTTCAGCAACACTTGAACCATGAACTTTCAGATGTTCAAGCTGGTTTTATGAAAGGCAGAGGAACAAGAGATCAAATTGCCAATATCTGCTGGATCATCCAGAGAAGGCAATGGCATCCCACTCCAGTACTCTTGCCTGGAAAATCACATGGATGGAAAAGTCTGGTGGGCTGCCGTCTATGGGGTCGCACAGAGTCGGACACGACTGAAGCGACTTAGCAGCAGCAGAAGCAGCTGGATCATCAAAAAAGCAAGAGAGTTCCAGAAAAACATCTATTTCTGCTTTATTGACTATGCCAAAGCCTTTGACTGTGTGGAGCACAATAAACTGTGGAAAATTCTGAAAGAGATGGGAATACCAGACCACCTGACCTGCCTCTTGAGAAACCTGTATGCAGGTCAGGAAGCCACAGTCAGAACTGGACATGGAACAACAGACTGGTTCCAAATAGGAAAAGGAGTATGTCAAGACTGTATATTGTCACCCTGCTTATTTAACTTCTATGCAGAGTACATCATGAGAAACACTGGGCTGGAAGAAGCACAAGCTGGAATCAAGACTGCCGGGAGAAATATCAATAACCTCAGATATGCTGATAACACCACCCTTATGGCAGAAAGTGAAGAAGAACTAAAGCGCCTCTTGATGAAAGTGAAAGAGGAGAGTGAAAAAGTTGGCTTAAAGCTCAACATTCAGAAAACGAAAATCATGGCATCTGGTCCCACACTTCATGGGAAATACATGGGAAACAGTGGCTGATTTTATTTTTCTGGACTTCAAAATCACTGAAGATGGTGACTGCAGCCATGAAATTAAAAGATGCTTAGTCCTTGGTAGGAAAGTTATGACCAACCCAGACAGCATATTAAAAAGCAGAGACATTACTTTGTCAACAGAGGTCCACCTAGTCAAAGCTATGATTTTTTCCAGTGGTCATGCATGGGTGTGAGAGTTGGACTGTGAAGAAAGCTGAGCGTCAAAGAATTGATGCTTTTGAACTGTGGTGTTGGAGAAGACTCTTGAGAGTCCCTTGGACTGCAAGGAGATCCAACCAGTCCATCCTAAAGGAAATCAGTCCTGAGTGTTCATTGGAAGGACTGATATTGAAGCTGAAACCCCAATACTTTGGCCACCTGATGCAAAGAGCTGACTTATTTGAAAAGACCCTGATGCTGGGAAAGATTGAGGGCAGGAGGAGAAGGGGATGATAGAGGATGAGATGGTTAGATGGCATCACTGGCTCAATGGACATGAGTTTGGGTAAACTCCAGGAGTTGGTGGTGGACAGGGAGGCCTGGCATGCTGTGGTTCATGGGGTCACAAAGCATCAGACATGGTTGAGTGACTGAGCTGAACTGATGTCACCATGAAGGGATTAAGTGCTTTTCTAAATATGAGGAGATGCAAAGATTGGGGTCAAAAAATCAGTTCCTGAAAGTATCTATCCAAAGGCCTGTTCCCCCAGTTTCCCTGCAGCACAGAGTGCCTCACTCTCCACCCTGAACTGCTTTCAGGGCATTTTGAAGGTCAGCAGCTGCACCAGCACAGGACCAGTCTCTGCAGAGGCAGAGGGCAAATGCCCCTGGCAAGTTCCAATTTGTAATTGACTAGGGCAACCCTTGAAGCTTCATAGAGGACCTGTGTCTGTTTAAGAGGATCTGTGAGACACATCCTTGAATTCTTGAAAAGGCTTTTAATTTGATCTCTTGCACTTTTTTCAGTTTTTGCAAAAGTTGTCCCTTCCATCACACACTCAGGTTTTTCTCTATGTGACATTTTTTGAGTTTTGTTGTTACTGTTTTTGTTTTTTAAAATCAAGACTTGGGACTTCTCTATCGATCCAGTGGCTAAGACTCTGCGCTCCCACTGGAGCAGGCATGGGTTCAGTCCCTCGGTGGGGAACTAAGATCCCACATGCTACATGACACCACCAAAAAAAAAAAAAGGAGTGGTTTTTGAAAATTACTTTAAAATCAAGACTGTACTGGACAAATGGTGTGCTGTACTTTTGGCTGCCATCTCTGATGTGTGGCATCTATTGCCATCTGGAGAGGCTGAGAATTTTTTAAATTCTCCCATTCATTCTTGCTTCATTTTTGTTGAACTCTTCTTTCCTCAATTTATCTCTCTTCAGTTGCACTTCATTACAAGTGGCAAGAAGAAAGTAGGCAGCACCTTTGTTGCCAGAATCTTGGCTCTCTTTGCATCAGTGCCAAAAAGAAATACAGAGACAGAGTTATGGAAGAGAAGGAAAGAGTGACTTTATTACTTTGCCAGACAAAGGGGGAACACAGTAGGTTAGTGCCTCAAGAACTGTGCCCGCTCCCTTCCTGGTGAGTTGTTGTTCCATCACTAAGTCATGTCTGACTCTTTGCAACCCCACAAGCTGCAACACTCCAGGCTTCCTTATTCTTTACCCTCTCCCTGGGTTTGCTCAAACTCATGTGTATTGAGTTGGTGATGCCATCCAACCATCTCACCTTCTGTTGTCCTCTTCTTCTGCCATCAATCTTTCCAAGCATCAGGGTCTTTTCCAATGAGTTGGCTCTTCCTGGTGAATAGGAAGAGATTATGTAGTCAGGTGTATGTGACAAGGGTCAAGACAGTAAAAGTCTTCATTCCTTTTTCTGTAGTTTCAAAAGGGTGGTGTTGCTGACAAGATTAGAATGTGCAGAGGAACCAGAGATCAAATTGCCAACTTTCACTCAATCATAGAAAAAGCGTGGTAATTCCAGAAAAATATCTACCTCTGTTTCATTGCCTATGCTAAAGCCTTTGACTGTGGATCATAACAAACTGTGGAAAACTCTTAAAGAGATGGAAATACCAGACTATCTTACCTGTCTCCTGAGAAAACTGGATGTGGGTCAAGAAACAACAATTAGAATCCTGCATGGAACAACTGACTGGTTAAGGATTGAGAAAGGAGTATGACAAGGCTGCCTGTCACCCTGTTTATTTAACTTATACACTGAACACATCATGAAAAATGCCAGGCTAGATGAATTGCAAGCTGGAATCAAGATTGATGGGACAACCTCAGATATGTGGAAGATACCACTCCAGTGGCAGAAAGTGAAGAGGAACTCAACCTCTTGAGTTGAACTCACCCTCTTGATGAGGGTGAAGGAGGAGAGTGAAAAAGCTGACTTAAAACTAAATATTAAAAAAACTTAAAAAAAAAAAAAAACTAAGATCACGGCATCCAGCCCCATCACTTCATGGTAAATAGAAGGAGAAAAACTGGAAGCAGTGACAGGTTTCCTCTTCTTGGGCTCTAAGATCACTGCCGATGCTGACTGCAGCCATGAAATCAGAAGACAATTGCTTCTTGGCAGGAAAGGTATGACAGACCTAGACTGTTGAAAAGCAAAGATGTCGCTTTGCCAACAGAGGTCCATATAGTCAAGGCTATGGTCTTTCCAGTGGTCATGTACAATTGTGAGAGCTGGACTGTAAAGAATGCTGAGTGCTGAAGAATTGATGCCTTTGAACTGTGGTGCTGGAGGAGACTCAAGAGTCCCTTGGACAGCAAAGAGATCAAACCAGTCCATCCTAAAGGAAATCAGTCCTGAATATTCATTGGAAGGACTGATGCTGAAGCCGAAGCTCCAATATTTTGGTCACTTGATGCGAAGAGCGGACTCATTAGAAAAGACCTGGATGCTGGGAAAGATTGAGGGCAGAAGGAGAAGAGGGTATCAGAGGATGAGATGGCTGGATGGTGTCACCGATGCAATGGACATGAACTTGAGCAAACTCTGGGAGATGGTGAGGGACAGGGAGACCTGGCATGCTGCAGTCAATGGGGTCGCAAAGAGCTGGACATGACTGGGGAACTGAACAACAGCACGATTTCAGGCGGTCCTCTCCTAATCTTGATAGGCCTCTCTGGTCCCTTTAATCTTGCCTCGGGTGGTTTTGCTGCAGTTTCTCCTTTGGTCAATAACTATTCTGCCCTTTGGAATTCAGAGAAGGTCATGGAGCCTAGAATTTTGCCTAGGAATGGGAGACAAAAAGGCCTCTGTGCCCAGGAGCCACACAGGGCCCTGCTCGGCATTGCCTTCAAAACCTCTCTGAAATTCCTCAGCCGTACATTCAAGATCATCACTTACATATTCTGCTTTCAGTCTAAATACAGAAACAATTCTGCTGACAACTACATTTTATTTTTAGATATTTTATTTTTATTTGCTTAATTTAATTATTTTATTGTAAAACTTTTATTTAAAATGAAATCCAGGTACAATTGAAATGCCTATTAGTTGATGAATGAATGAACAGTGGTATAGCCATATAATGAAATACTATTGTCATAAAAAGGGATGCTGCAACAGAGATCAACCTTGAAAACATTATGCTGAATGAAATAAAGCAGATGGGAAGGGCTACATATTATATGATTTCATTGATATTAAAGGTCCAGAGCAGGCAAATCCATGGAGACAGAAAGTAGGTTAGTGTTTACTAAGGACAGGAAATGGGGAGTGACTGCTAATAGGTATGGCATTTCTTTTTGGGGTGATGAAAATGTTTTAAAATTCGACAGTGGTCATAATTGTACAACTTTGTGAATGTATTAAAAGCACTGAGTTGTACATTTTTTTAAAAGTGTAAATTTTATGATTTTTGAATTTTATCTCTGTGCATTTCTTCATGACATCTGAACAACAGAAGTTAAAAAAAAAACAAAACCCTGAAGCTAACAATTTCTGTCTTTTGTAGATTTGATATTGTTTTTAAGGATTAAAGTGAGAAAATATAATAACCACTTTGTAAAATATGTTGTATGATAAAAGTATCAGTAGAAGTGTAATTTTTAAGTTTCTAGCAGACACTAAGGTATTTTGAAATCAAGTTGTTCCTCTTGAAACATAAGAAAACTAGCAAACAAAAAAACCTCAAGCTATTTGAAAATCCAATGGGGTCTCCCTGCGCAGGTTTGGACCCTGCTCACAGTGGAAACAGTTGTGGGGCTTCCCCATGGCTCAGTGGGTAAAGAATGTGTCTGCAAATGCAAGAGACACAAGAGACACAGTGGGCCCTATCGCTGGGTTGGGAACATCCCCTTGGAGTAGGAAATGGCAACCCACTCCAGTACTCTTGCCTGGAAAATTCCATGGATGGAGGAGCCTGGTGGGCTATAGTCCATGGGGTCGCATGCAGTTGGACAGGACTGAGTGACTGTGTTTTTGTTTTTGTTTTTTATTGGTGTGTGGATTCGTGGATTTTAGTTGCTTCTGAGAGTGAAGCACAGGGGTCATGGTTCTGCAAATGTTGCAGAAGTAAAAGAAGCCGTCTCTGCAATCAGGGTATTTATTCTGGGGGCACAGAAGTAGGTAATGTAATATGATATATAACTGAGCGCTAAATTGTGGGATACAAACTAGAAGTCTCTAGCACCTTAGTGAGGAAGCTCGAAGGAAATCTGAATAAATTCAGCTAATTCCTTGTTACTGAAATGAATTTTGGCTTTTATTAGAATCTGAGGGACATGCAGAGATCACCATTGTGTACACTGGGTTAGCCAAAAAGTTTGTTCGGGTCTTTCTGTAACATCTTAGCTTTTTGGCCAACCCAATACATAATGGCTGTTCCACCAGCCCCCTCTAAACTCTAATTAAGTTGCCAAATATTAAAATATAATCAAAGTCTGGATTTAATTTTTTCAAAAAGTAACATGTGTTTGCAAGATGCACAAAATTTTAGAAAATATATTATTTCTCTCAGGTACTTGGATATGAACTTGAAGCCTCTGGTTTTTATGCCCCCCAATTCTTTTTTTTTAATTTTATGTCGGAGTATAGCTGATTAACAATGTTGTCTTAGGTTCAGGTGTACAGCTCAGTGCTTCAGTTATACATATACAAGTACCTATTCTTTTTCAAATTCTTTTCTCATGTAGGTGATTACAGAACATTGAGCAGAGTTCCCTGTGCTATACAGTAGGTCCTTGTTAGTTTTTTATTTTTATTTAAAAATAAATATATTTCATTTAATATATTAAATGTATTTTAAATATAACAGTGTATACATGTAAATCCCAAATTCCCAATATATCCCTCCCTCCCTTTTCTCCAAGGAGCCATAAATTCCTTCTCTAAGTCTGTGTTTATGTTTTATAAATAAGGTCATTTATTTCCTTATTTTTAGATTCCACATATAAGCGACATCATATGATATTTGTCTTTTTCTGTCTGACCTACATCACTTAAGTATGATAATTTCTAGTTGCTGCAAATGGCATGATTTTATTCTTTTTTTTTTTATGGCTGAGTAATATTTCATAGAGGAGCCTGGTGGGCTACAGTTCATGGGGTCACAAAGAGTAGGTCACAACTTAGTGACTGAAAACAACAACAAACATTCCAATTCCACTCCTTACTAACTCCTTGACCTTTATTTCTCTGTGTCTCGTTTGCTTTATCTGTACGATGGGAACAAAAATGTAACAACCATTAGAATTGTTTGGGAGATTGTTTTGAGGATTCTTTTGAGTATTAACTGATACAATATATGTAAAGTACTTAAGGAAGGGCTTACACAAATATTAGCTGTTATTACTACTATTTTGGAAACTGTAGCATCTGATGGAACAATTTGAAAAATCTCTACTCCAAGGAACTGAAATATTTATCAGGTAGCTCTATGTTCCTAGGCTAGAGAAGAGGGCTTGTAGGGAGTTTTGGCAGTGTGTTTATATCAAATACTTACTTTTGATTTCTGGTTGTGTTAAAGCCACAGAGCAACAAATATTAGTCGACGTCCACTATCGGTGCAAGTCATTAAGCTGAGTCTCCCTTTAAATTCCTTCATTTCTCATTCTTTTATTTCTTCTCCCCTCATCTCCGTGACCCATTTGTCTTCTTCTCTTCCCTGTGTCATCTCTTCTCTTGCATTTCTTTGATTATTAAATCTGTACTAAATTGTTTTCTATATTGAAGCTGGGAAATTAGGAACCTCTGCAAAGGTAATATTGAAAGCACATGTAGTTAGTCTGATGTTGTAACCAGGAAATTAAACTTTGAAGTTATTATTCTGCCTTGATATTGTTTTCCTTATTCTTAACTGTGGGAAAATGAGTGATCTACTTGAAATGTGGCCACATTTGACTACAGAGGAAATTGCTTTTGTTTCTGAGGTTTGCCAATCTGGATGTATTTATATTTAGGCACGTCATTTCATCTTAGTTTCCTACTGGTTGCAAGTAAAAGAGAACACATACCGTATTTGCTCTCTTTTATTAGAAAATCCTCCTCATCACATACTATGATCCCAGCATGCATTTATTTTAGGGCTTTAATATCAACCTAATGATTGGAGGTGTAGTAGAAGAGCTTTTTTTATTCTTATGCCAATGGTATAATTAGTATTACTTTTCAGATTTCAAATATTTTTCTGTGTCCTTGAAACAATAGATGGGTACTAGCACTGGGGATGAAAGGGACAGTGTAAGATTCCATGATCAGGACATGATACCACAAGTTAAAATGTTATTCTTGGTTTTTAAACGACACTCAGATTTGAATGTTATTATTATATTCCCAGTTCTTATTCTACATATGGAGCACAGAAGTAGTTATGTTGCAACTAGAAAAAAAATAACTGAAAGGCTGTGATATGTTATAATCACCATGGAAACCTAGCAGAGTGCATATGGGGAAAACACAGCATATAGCAGGATCACAGTATCCTTTGTATATCAAGATAGGCTTTAGGGACCTAGCTAAATTCTAGGAAGAACACCAGAAAAACTCAGGCTCATTCACTCACTACTTTAAAATTATTTATTTATTTATTTGGCCATGCAGGCATGTGGAATCTTAGCTCCCCGACCAGAAATCAAACCTGTGTCCCCTGCACTGGAAGTGCAGAATCTTTAACCACTGGACCACCTGGGAAGTCCCACTCAGTACTTTTTTGAGAGTTCTTTGTGGCCAGGGCAAGTTTGCAGTGAGATGATAAACTAGAAAAAAATAAAAGAAAAAGAAAAAACTTCCTTGCCCCGAGGGATTCGCCCTGTAGTTCACTTAATGATGAATTCATTAATTTCTTTGCAGCTTTCATTTCAACTAATTAGCCCAACTATATTCTGTAAGCCCACAGCTGTGCCAGGAATTAAAAGAACGGAAGTAAGACTCAGTCTCTACCTGTGAGAGAAAATGAAAGTACAGTTTGAGATATTATATCAGTAAGTCCTAGAGGTTTTTTTTTTTTGTTCTTTCTATTCAATGTTCTCAAATCCATCCCACCTCAAGGGAAGAGATGGCATGTCGCATTCACTTTATTTTTCCAATACCTAACCCTGCTTCTGACACATGGTCAAGATTCAGTAAGTGAAAAGTGTTAGTAGCTCTATTGTGTCCAACTCTTTGGGACCCCCTGGACTGCAGCCTGCCGGGCTTCTCTATCTTTGGGATTCCCCAGGCAAGAATGCTAGACTGGGTTGCCATTCCCTTCTCCAGGGAATCTTCCCAACCCAGGTCTCCTGCATCGCAGGCAGACTCTTTACCATCTGAGCCACCAGGGAAGGTTCAGTAAAGGTATGTTGAAAGAATGAGCACATTTCTCAAAAAAGCCAACGCTATGACTGGCAAACATCTCATTTCCCAGGCAGTCTGCTTGTGCTATGCAGAATTAAGTGATCTCTGGCATTTGAAGTAGCTACTCTTAATAATAAATTAGAATACCTATTACCAAACCAGTCAATCCTAAAGGAAATCAACCTTGAATATTCACTGGAAAGGCTGATGCTGAAGCTCCAATACTCTGGCCACCTGATGCAAAGAGCTGACTCATTAGAAAAGACCATGATACTGGGAAAGATTGAGGACAGGAGGAGAAGCGGGTGACAGAGGATGAGATGGTTGGACAGCATCATCAACTCAATGAACATGAGTTTGAGCAAAGTCTGGGAGATGGTGAAGCACAGGGGAGACTGGTGTGCTGCAGTCCATGGGGTCACAGGAGTCTGATGTGACTTAGTGACTGAACAACGATTCTTTTTCGCATTCTTTTCCCATATATATTATTACATAACATTAAGTAGAGTTCTCCGTGCAATAAGCCCTTTCTGTTTATTTATTTTATATGTAGTACTGTGTATCTGTTAACCCCAAAACTCCAGAGAAAACCATCATTTGAAGATACATGCACCCGATTTAGTCGACATAGCGACTGAACATTCCCAAGTGTTAGCAAATCTTGGATTGTGATCACCATTATTTATTTCTGGAAATGCCTTGTTTCCTTAGGAACCATTTTTAAGTCTAGAAATTACAAAAACCAGAAGAAATACGATGACAGTTCTAATTTAACCTTCTAACTGGCCTCTGATTGCCTAATAGTATGTTAATCCATTTTGCTTTGGTCACATACTGCACAGTTCAGGAAAATATTCTTCGAGTTTCTGAGTATGAGTAAATCCATAAAAAGATTTTCTGCTTCCACAGCATCTACAGAACTCATATTGATTTTTAAAATGTAGAACTGTTACCTTAAATATGGTTACCATGTTATTCCCTGAATTTAATGGAGCACTGTTAATGAAGTCTGCACGATGAGCCAAATGAATATGTAGAAAGGTGTGTAGTAGTTGCTGGTTTTCCTCTTTGTGAATATGGATCATGTCTCAGAAGACAAGAAGTTTTATGTGAGTTACAAACCCCCATGTCGGCCTGCTGATGCCTGAGCATCTTTTGCCAAAAGCAAGCAGGGTGTGGGGACTTGGAAAAGACAGAACGAGTTGGAGCTGACAGTTGGCCCCCAGGGACCAAAACACTCAGGATCTCAGGGAGTAGGTTTCGCCTCTAAACATGTTTGCATTGCTCTGATTGGCAAAATCTGCTCTGAGGGAAAGAAGACAAGGAACATCCCAGGAGGTACATCCCAGGTACATCCCAGGAACACTGACTGCAGATCACAAGATCAAGAGTGGCTATGCGGGGACTTGCCTGGTGGTCCATTGGCTAAGAACCCATCTGCCAATTCAGGGAACATAACATGGGTTCGATCCCTGATCCAGGAACCAATATCCCTAAACGAAACCTGTGTGCTGCACCTATTGAGCCTTTGAGCCCTAGAGCCTGTACTCTACAAAAAGAGAAGCCCCAACAATGAGAAAGCCCCACTCTCTGCAACTAGAAAAAGCCCATGCAGCAGTGAAGACCCAGTGCGGCCAAAGTAAAAAAAAAAAAAAAAAGAATGGCTATGAATCTTCCTGTTAATTTCTTATTTTATACTCCCACTGGGCTTCTTTGAAAGGGGACTGTAATCTCTTCTGAAGGACAGACGTGAAATTTTGTTTTAACTTAATTAATTGTTGAGAAATGAAACAGTTCCACAGTCTCTTAGTTAAAGCCCTTGGGGCTACAATTCAGCCTGCCCTTCTTTTGGATTTTTATATTATATAACATTCTCAACAGGACCTGAGGCAGAATCCAGAAATTAAACACATTAATACTTCTTCACTGAAATGCATGAACATTTGCATTAAGTGGGATAGAGCTTACTAGTAGCCTCATGTTATTTTAGCCAAGTCAATTGTGACCAACTTTGAGCTTTGAGCTTTGAGCTAATTTTTGGCTTTGGAGTTGCAAGCAAGGGATTGACAAGAACTCAGCCCCTCCCACCCCCACCTCTCACATCACACCAGCCCTCTGCTCCACCTCACCCCAACCCACCATTGTGGGGGTATACAGTCCAGAATATTCTAGACCATGGGTCTTGCACCTGCTTTGCCAGGGAATTTACCAGAATGATGAAAGGGCCTCACTTCTCATTACTCTTTTGATTCCTGGGTTGGGAAGATCCCCTGGAGGAAGGCATGGTATCCACTCTAGTATTCTTGCCTGGAGAATCCCATGGACAGAGAGCCTGGCAGGCTACAGACCATGGCATCATAGAGTCAGACATGACTGAAGTGACTTAACAGGCACGTATCCAAGAAGTTCCCATGACCCATAAGTGGGATTCAGCTTTTATGGGTCAGTTATGTGAGGGGTGGTCCATTCCTCTCCCATACAAATCAGTTTTGTGGTCTTCTCAAGCATTTGAGTATATGTATATTAAGAAAAAAAAAAAAGCCCAGATGTCTACAATGAGGTGGTAGTTAAGGGACAGGAAAGGTAGCTAAGGGACAGGAAAGGGACAGGAAAGGTACAGGGCAGAGGTGTCCGCATTTTCCAAGGCCCAGGGCTACAAACACAGGCTGGTTTTGAGGGATATGTTAAATATAGTTAACACCATTTAATGCCTTTATCAGGCTTCCCAGGTGGCTCAGTGGTAAAGAACTTGCCTGCCAATGCAGGAGACATAAGAGACTTGGGTTTGATCTCTGGGTCCGGAAGATTCCCCTGAAGAAGGAAATGGCTACCTACTTCAGTATTCTTGCCTGGGAAATCCCATGGAGCCTGGTGGGTTACAGTCCATGGGGTTGCAAAGAGTCGGACATGACTTGGCAACTAAACAACCACCACTATATATAAAATAGATAACCAGCAAGCACCTACTGTATAGCATAGGGAGCTATACTCAATATTTTGTAATAATCTATAAAGGAAAAGAATCTGAAAAAGAATATGTATATATATGTGTGTGTGTGTGTGTGTGTTTTATATATCTATATCTATATCTATATAACTGAACCACTTTGCTATACACCTGAGACTAACAAAACATTGTAAATCAACTATACTTCAATAACACTTTAAGAAGAATTAGGAAAAAAAGTTAATCTCATATAAAAAAATCCAGAATATTTGGGTACCTTGGACTAGCCAAGTTGACACAAAAAATTCACCACCACACCAGTAATGGTTGAATTGTCCGAGTTTGCAAGCATATTGCTTTTATCAGTAAAGAAGAGGAGCTGTCTTTCCCTCTCAACTACATTCCAAATACAATTGAACAGGACAACAGCTTGTCTGGAATACACTTGTGTGTATGCTGGAAAAAGTTGGCTCTGTGGCACCCCACTCCAGTACTCTTGCCTGGAAGATCCCATGGATGGAGGAGCCTGGTAGGCTGCAGCCCATGGGGTCGCTAAGAGTCGGAGATGACTGAGCGACTTCCCTTTCACTTTTCCCTTTCATGCATTGGAGAAGGAAATGGCAACCCACTCCAGTGTTCTTGCCTGGAGAATCCCAGGGATGGTGGAGACTGATGGGCTGCCGTCTATGGGGTCATGCAGAGTTGGACACGACTGAGTGACTTAGCAGCAGCAGCAGCAGCAGTGTTGGAAAGGTCAAACAAGGAATCTACAACTTGTATTGCCTTCTGTGGAGATCCTTGTGGGCCTCAGCTCTTTTCCGAAGAATTCCTCATGCTTTTGTCAACATTCTGTATACCAAATGGCCTGTGCTTAGTTGCTCAGTTGTGTCCGACTCTGCGACCCCATGAACCTTAGCCTGCCAGGCTCTGCTGCCCATGGGGATTCTTCAGACAAGAATACTGGAGTGGATTTCCATGTCCTCCTCCAGGGGATCTTCCCAACCCAGGGACTGAACCCAGGTCTCACATATTGTAGGCAGATTCTTTACTGTCTGAGTCACCAGGGAAGCACACAAAATGCCCTACTACCCTGAAAAAGTGGACTTGCCTGGGCTGGCATCCTTGGATAGGCAAAGAAGGGTTAGTTGTACATTGTGTTAATTTCCTGAACCAATCAGATCTTTGAAGGGTGGGTGAGGAGGAGGTTGAATGTGATGTATAGAAAGAGCATAACCATAATGTGGACAGATGCTGTATGATACCTAGAAAGACATGGAAGGAAAAGAACAGTAGAAACTAGAATAAATGGAAATCAGAAGGGAAGGACAAGGGTGGAAGGGAAAATAATTAGATATAGTAGAGTGGTTTACTTCCCTGGTAGTCCGATGGTTAAGAATCCACCAGCCAATGCAGGGGACACAGGTTCGATCCCTAGTCGGGGAATTTTCCACATGCCTTGGGGCAGCTAAGAGCCCACGGGCCACAGCTACTGAAGCCCATACACCGAGAGCCTATGTTCTGCAACAAGAGAAGCCACCACAATGAGAAGCCCCTGCTTGCCACAACTAGAGAAAGCTTTCACACAGCAGTGTAGACCCAGCACAGCCAAAAATATATAAATAAATAAACATTTTTTTAATGAAAAATAAAATTAAAGTGGCTGAGTCACTCTAACAATAAAGTATTGTGAGTAGAGACCGTCTGTAGTTGAAAAGACTTTAAGATAAGCTGCTCACCTAAAAGACCTAAGTACCCAATGTCCACTATAATCTTGCTTCCCATGTGTCCTTACCCTGAGGTGATCCATGGCTCTTACCTTGAAGTAACCTCAGTACCTCACCACCCACTCATATCCTAAAAGAAAAGTCAGATTCAGAAACAAATGCTGACTTAGTCTCTCTGGGCACACTTATCCCAGGTGCAACATTTGAGATCCTGCAGGATGATAGTCAAAAATCTCTTCAGCTGTAACCTTTATTTTGATACAAGATAGCACTGGGATGAAATGGATGTTTGACACAGCAAGGCCCTAAGAATATGAAAGAAAGAGAAGTCACTGGTGTGCAGTTATCTTTTCTGGCTGTCCAGACCTCTACTTGATTCTACGTTTGACCAAGGCTCAGCTGGAGTGTACCAGGGGTATGAGTTAGTTCAATTCTTTTGTGTTACTGTCTCTGCATAAACAACGTTTCCTAAAAATGTGGGTGTTTTTCCATGATAAATATGTATTTACTGCAAGGAAACATAAAATGAGAAAAATAACATCATAGTCACTTCCACTATTTAGACATAAAATTATCTCTCTTCTTCATTTTCTTTTCATCATGAACATTTAAAAAAGTTTTTTTTTTTTTTTTTTTTTTTTTTTTGGCCAGGCTGGGTCTTTGCTGCAGTGCACGGAGGTTTCTCTTGTTATAGCACAAGGGTCTCTCATTGTGGTTTGCAGGCTTCTCTAGTTGTGGAGCATGGACTCTAGAGTGTTCAGGCTTCTCTTGTTGGAGTGCGGGGGCTTAGTTGCCCTGTGGCATGTGGGATCTTAGTTTCTTGACCAGGAATCAACCCCTTGTCCCCTGCATTGGAAGGCAGATTCTTAAACACCAGATTACCAGGGAAGTCCTTATCATGAACATTTTTTGTCATGAAATGTTTTATGGAAATTAGATGTCCACACAGCGTTATATCATGTGGATATATCAAAATTATGGGCTCCCCAGGTGGCTCAGTGGCTAAAGAATCTGCCTGCAGTGCAGGAGACATAGGAGGCTCAGGTATGATCTCCAGGTTGGGAAGATTCCCTGGGGAAGGGCATAGCAACCCACTCCAGTATTCTGCTTAGAGAATCCCATGGACAGAGGAGCCTGACAGGCTACAGTCCATAGGGTCGCTAAGTGCTGGACACGACTGAAGCAACTGAGCATGCATGCACATACCAAATTGAACTAATTCTCTTATTGAAGTTTCCTCATTTCTCAATAATTTAAATAATGCAGCAAAGAATATGTTTATACATAAATCTTTATGTACATATCTGATTTTTTTTTTTGGTATGAACCAGTGAAAGCAAAACTTTGAATATTTATGGATTTGACAGCCACTGCTAAACTGCCACCACCCCCCCCCAAATTGTGCCAGTTTATGGTCTTATCAGAAGACACTGTAAAGGCACCCCATTTCCTTACACTCAAGTCAACATTGAGTATTATCTCTTTTCTCTGTGCTTTTGTCAAATTGACATGTGAATGTGCTATCTCACCTGAATTTGCATTTCTTTGTAATTAGTGAAATGATCTTCTCTTCATATATTTAATGGCCATTTAGATTTCTCCTTTCACGACTCAGCTCTTCAAATCATTTGCCTGTTTTTTTCTATTGGTGTGATTATCTTTTTTCTGTTGATTTTAAGAGCTCTTTATATATGAAAGATGTTATCAATGGTCTGTATAAAGTAAAAACAAACAAACAAAACCCCTGAATTTTCCCTGTTGCTAAATGGGAAAAAAACTTCCTCCCACTTCTTTGTAAAGAAAATTTCCTTGGAAATAACTAATATTTTAAAAACCTTCCTCTATGAACTTGATATGTATGTAAATCTTTTTAGAGGCTAAAGAAGCCTCTTGCCAGCATTGCAACTCTGGAATTTCTCTTAAGAACCTGGGACTCTCCTTTCGAAACGCAAACATTAAGGAAGAGAGGGCCTCTGACACTTACTTAAGGTGGGAGGTGGGAGGTTAACCTGAGCTCCTTGCCCTAAATCTGCTTGTCATAGAGATCAGATCAGTCGCTCAGTCGTATCCGACTCTTTGCGACCCCATGAATCGTAGCACGCCAGGCCTCCCTGTCCATCACCAACTCCCGGAGTTCACTCAGACTCACATCCATCGAGTCAGTGATGCCATCCAGCCATCTCATCCTCTGTCGTCCCCTTCTCCTCTTGCCCCCAATCCCTCCCAGCATCAGAGTCTTTTCCAATGAGTCAACTCTTCACATGAGGTGGCCAAAGTACTGGAGTTTCAGCTTTAGCATCATTCCTTCCAAAGAAATCCCAGGGCTGATCTCCTTCAGAATGGACTGGTTGGATCTCCTTGCAGTCCAAGGGACTCCCAAGAGTCTTTTCCAACACCACAGTTCAAAAGCATCAATTCTTCGGCACTCAGCCTTCTTCACAGTCCAACTCTCACATCCATACATGACCACTGGAAAAACCATAGCCTTGACTAGACGGACCTTTGTTGGCAAAGTAATGTCTCTGCTTTTGAATATGCTATCTAGGTTGGTCATAACTTTCCTTCCAAGGAGTAAGCGTCTTTTAATTTCATGGCTGCAGTCACCATCTGCAGTGATTTTGGAGCCCAGAAAAATAAAGTCTGACACTGTTTCCACTGTTTCCCCAGACGGGACCGGATGCCATGATCTTCATTTTCTGAATGTTGAGCTTTAAGCCAACTTTTTTACTCTCCACTTTCACTTTCATCAAGAGGCTTTTGAGTTCCTCTTCACTTTCTGCCATAAGGGTGGTGTCATCTGCATATTGGAGAAGGCAATGGCACCCCACTCCAGTACACTTGCCTGGAAAATCCCATGGACAGAGGAGCCTGGTAGGCTGCAGACCATGGGGTCGCGAAGAGTCAGACACGACTGAGCGACTTCACTTTCACTTTTCCCTTTCATGCACTGGAGAAGGAAATGGCAACCCACTCCAGTGTTTTTGCCTGGAGAATCCCAGGGACGGGGGAGCCTGGTGGGCTGCCATCTATGGGGTCGCACAGAGTCGGACACGACTGAAGCGACTTAGCAGCATCTGCATATCTGAGGTTATTGATATTTCTCCCGGCAATCTTGATTCCAGCTTGTGTTTCTTCCACTCCAGCGTTCCTCATGGTGTACTCTGCATATAGGTTAAATAAGCAAGGGAGGTGCACGCACACAAGGTACACAGCCTTGACGTACTCCTTTTCCTATTTGGAACCAGTCTGTTGTTCCATGTTCAGTTCTAACTGTGGCTTCCTGACCTGCATACAATTTTCTCAAGAGGCAGATCAGGTGGTCTTGTATTCCCATCTCTTTCAGAATTTTCCTTTTCCTTCAAATAAAGGCAGTTAACTAGCAGAGATGGCTACCTCAATTACCATGGAAACAGTTTTAAAAATCAATTATTTTATTTATGTTTTAACTTCACTGGCTCTTGATTGCTGCATGTGGGCTCTCTCTAGTTGTGGTGAGTGGGGGCTTCTCTCTGGTTGTGGTGCATGGGCTTCTCCGTAGGGTGGTTTCTCTTGGCTCAGGGCACAAGCTCTAGGGCATGTGGGTTTCAGTAGCTGTGGAGCACGTGCTTAGTTGCTGGTGGCATGTGGAACCTTCCTGGACAAGGGATTGAACCTGTGTCCCCTGCATTGACAGTTGGATTCTTAACCACTGGACCACCAGGAAAGTCCACCATGGGAATATTTAACAAATGGTCTTGTCAAGTCCACTTACAAGAGGGCAAGTTGCTGTTACTCCTGAGAACTTGCATGCGATGGGTTGCATCTGTTAGGTCATACACAAAGGTGGGTTTTTTTTCTGTCTATGTAATCTTATTAGCATATTGTCTGTGGTGTGCATGGTTGTCTGTTCTAATGTGAATTCAGTACTGAAAAGGTTTTCTTTATTTTGTACATTTGTGATTTCCCAGAATGGACTGGAGATTTTACCCTTAATTTTTTCCCAACAATTTATGTTCCAAATTGGTTGTATACTTTGTTTATTTCTGTTTCTTATGTGTTAATTGATGATAAGATGTTTGAGTTTTGCTTTTCCATCACCATTTGAGTTGCTTTCCTCCCCTTTATGGGCTTCCTGCTGGCTCAGCTGGTAAAGAATCCACCTGCCCAGATGTGGGTTTGATCCCTGGGTTGGAAAGATCCCCTGGAGAAGGGAATGGAAACCCACTCCAGTGTTCTTGCCTGGAGAATCCCATGGACAAAGGCGCCTGGTGGGCTACAGTCCATGGGGTCGCAAAGAGAGTCAGACACTACTGAACGACTGAGCGTGCGTGCACCTCCCCTTTAAAGCGCCAACCCTCTTTTGCCTTTAGCTGAAGATGATGTTTAAGGTGAGGACTGAGGTCATTTTGGCAAGTTAACTCAGTTTTCCTGGGTCTCTCACATCTTTACATATTATTAATCTTTGTTTGATTTCCTCCTGTTAATCTATTTCATGTCAATTTAATTCTTAGACCAGTCAGAAGAACTTGGAATGGTAAGGAAAATTTTTCCTCTCTGACAACATCAAAGCACATGATGGATTAGTTTGCTAGGGCTGTCACAACAAAGTACCACAAAATGGGTGGTTTAAACAACAGAAACTTGTTGCTTTACAGTTCTGGAGGGTCAGAAGTATGAGATCAAGGTGCTGACAAGTTTGATTTTCTTTGAGTGCTGTGATGGAAGGGTCTGATCCAGACCCCTCTCCTTGGCATGCAGATCTTTTTATTTTGTTAAATTTATTTGGCTGTATTGGGATCTTTGTTGAGTCACGTGGGCTCTCGGGTGCAGGGTACAGAATCTCAGTTTCTGCAGGCTTAGTTGCTTGTGGCACATGGGATCTTAGTTCCAATCCAAGGATCAAATCACATCCTCCGGCATTGCAAGGTGGATTCTTAGCCACTGGGCCACCAGGGAAATCCCAGCATGTAGGTCTTCATGTTCACAAGGCATTCTTCTGTGTGGCTGTCTGTGTACAAATTTCCCTCAGTTGTGTTGAATTAAGACCCACTGTCATTGTTGTTGTTGTTTAGTCGCTGAGTCATGTCCACCTCTTTGCAACCCCATGGACTGTAGCCTGCCAGCCTCCTCTGTCCATGGGATTTCCCAGGCAAGAATACTGCAGTAGGTTGTCATTTCCTTCTCCAGGGGATCTTCCTGACCAAGGGATTGAACCCACGTCTCCTCCTTGGCAGGCAGATTCTTTACCATAAAGCTACCTGGGAAGCCCCAGGACCCACCATAATGACCTCACTTAAAGAGCCTGTCTCCAAATAACGTATATTCTGAGGTACTGGCAGTTAGGACTTCAACATATGGATTTGGAGGAAAACACAATTTAACCTACACCACACAGTAAAGTCCTCTATCTTGTATGTCAACAGCTGGAGGCGACCATTTCGAGCAGCACCAAGGTGAAGTCTCTTGACAGGTCATTTCTACAGCAGACAGTTCTGATGACCAAAGGAAACAGGTATTGCAAGCAGAAGACTAAGCATCATTGTCGTATTTCATTTTAAAAGAGGCTTCCTTTTACAATGTGTATATGACCCTCCCAAAGTGAAAGTGGCTCAGTCATGTCTGACTCTTTGAGACCACATAGACTATAGTCCATGGAATTCTCCAGGCCAGAATACTGAAATAGGTAGCCTTTACCTTCTCCAGGGGATATTCCCAACCCAGGGATCGAACCCAGGTCTCCTGCATTGCAGGCAGGGACTTTGGGAAGGTCTTCCCTTGTGGCTCAGCTGGTAAAGAATCCCCTCCTACCCAGGCTGGCACATAATATTGAGCAGAGTTCCATATGCTATACAATAGGTCTTTGTTGGTTATCTATTTTAGATAAAGCAATGTGTATATGACCCTCCCAAAGTGAAAGTGGCTCAGTCATGTGTGACTCTTTGCGACCCCATGAATCGCAGCACGCCAGGCCTCCCTGTCCATCACCAACTCCCAGAGTTCACTCAGACTCACATCCATCGAGTCAGTGATGCCATCCAGCCATCTCATCCTCTGTCATCCCCTTCTCCTCCTGCCCCCAATCCCTCCCAGCATCAGAGTCTTTTCCAATGAGTATCCAGAAAAACCATCAAGTTCTAGCATAATTAATGTGTGACCTACATGTCTGGGTAGATTTTTCTTACTGCTAACAGACTGTGCTTCAATTGATTTACCAGCATCAGATGGAGGATAAATAGGAAAACAATGCTAATTGAGATTTTTTTCTGCTAAGGGCAGCTGTAATTCCTATAAAGTTCTTCCTAGTAATGATAGCTTATGCCAATCAGACTCAACAAAAATGTTATCAGTTCTACAGCACTTTGTGTCTGCTTCATGGCCTAACATGTGAATTATTAGAGAGCTTGTGAGGAGAATTAGTCATGAACATGGACCAAAAAAGAAAAAGCTGTAGGATGGTGAGCAATCCGAGGCATATTTTGTCTATTTGTAAGGAGGAGGGCGTTGGTGGAAATTCTTACAACCCTCCTTCTTATCCTACTCTTTCTCTTCCACCTGGCCATCCTCCCAGGGTTAATTTGGGACATCTACTTGAAACCTTGCAACTCAGATTGGGATCTGAAACCAGTCTCTTTTTTCTGCTTTTGGCTGCTCTATGTCTTCATCGCTCTGGCTTAGTTGCCCCAAAGCATGTCGGATCTTAGTTCCCCAACCATGGAGCAAACCCATGTCCCCTGCATTGCAAGGCGGGTTCTTAACCACTGGACCCACCAGGGCGGTCCCAAACCCATTGTTTTTTCATTGTGATCACACACCCAGTCTCAGGATTCAATGAAGCTCAGGCTCTTAATGTCTCGTCACAGAAAGAATTCAGTGAGCGACAAAGTGGTAACTAAGGAGTGAATTTGTTTAGAGAGAAACACACTCCACAGAGTATGGGCTATCTTAGAAGGTGAGAGGCCCTGAAATATGGCATGATTAATTTTAATGGGCTAGATAATTTCATAGGCTAATGAGTGGGAGGATTATTCCAACTATATTGGGGAAGAGGTTGGGATTCCCAGAAATTGGACCACCACCACTTTTTGACCTCAGGACTGTCATGGCCTTGGTGGATGTGTCATTGCCATATGCTAATGTATTAAAATGAATGCATAATGAAGCTCAAGGTCAACTCGAAATCAAATCTTCTGCCGTCTTGGACCTTGTTGGTTCCCATCAGTTTTTGTCATGTACTATGGTTATGTCATTCTTTCAAAGGTTGTGCCCTGTCCTCTTCCCTCCTGTTTCATACTGACAGCATGAAAAGAAGAAGAAAATGGGAGTTCTCAGGATGCGAGGTGGGCCAAAGGGGGAGGGAAAGTAGCTAAGGAATGAATAGGATGCAATTAAAGGTCTGTGTGGCAGAGGGAATTATGGACTTATCTTTCTCCAGTGTAAAAGATCAGCACTCAAGATGGTATAGCTATTTTATCTGAAGTCAGATCTGGATTGTGTTAGCTGAAAAAATAGGCACAACCTCAGAGTTGAGGGTTATGCGTTATTCAGCAGACTTGTTGAGGACTTCAGCCTGTGAGGCAGCCTCTCAGCTCAGAGGACTGCTCCGAAGAGTTAAGGGAGGAGCCAGGGTATATAGGAGTTTTGAAACAAAGACCAGGTAGTTGGAACATCAGAAGATAAATATTAATTAAAGGAAACTAGGCATCTCAAGTTAAGGAATTTAGTGCTTTTCTATATATGGGAAGATGCAAGAGTCTGGGCTCATTGAAATCATTCCTTTCATATGTACATCTAGGATCAGTATCTTAGTTTCTCCATTCTGGATCCCCTCAGGGTGCACCTTGGTTGAGGGGGTGGAGTGGAGTGCTGCAGTAGCTGATGGCTTGATGGCCACAACTTTCTTTGCTTACTGATATGGCAGGCAACATTCTGTGTCCACACTTGGAATTCTAGTCTTTCTACTTATGGACTCTGAATAGCCATTCAATTTCCCTGAACTTAGTGTGAATAGTGCCCACCCTGCAGAATTACTGTGGTGACTCTCATGTCCCAACAGATATGGGAGCAATCAACAGATGCCCAGTCTGAATCTGTGGTTCATTTCCAGGAAACTAAGGAAGTAAACGAGATGATTAAACAATTCTCTAAGCTGTGGCAAGACAAAGTGTTTAGTTTTCCTCAGAGATGATAAATTGGAGTGGATGTCAGGGACCAGAGAAGAAACAGCAGACGTAAAAAGTGATTCAGGGTCTTATAATTGCCATTTGCAAAAATATTTTTTCCTGTTTATAATTTTCAAGAACCGGATTATTAGAAAAAGCCGAAAGTAATGGACCGACAGTGAATTAGCTCTTTGATTGTAGTCAACAGAGGAAAAAGCTATTAATATAACATGACTTAATCATCAACCACAATGTGGCTTCTTTAAAGATGATCTTGTTTAGCTGGTTCCACAGTTGTCTGGAAGAGGATTGTGGGTGTGGGAGGTGACTGTTCCACGCTGTGCATGCTTCTGTGTGGGTGCAGAAAGTGGGCAGTCTGGAAATTAAAATCCTGCTATTATTTTCTCCTTAAAGGCCAAGCTAAATAGAGGAGGTGGGAGCCATTTGGGTGGCTCCTGGTACAGAAAATGCATTTCAAAAATAAGCTAACACTGCCACTTTAAATAGAAAACAATATATTCTCCTTGATAGATTGCATTTTGTCTTTGTTTGCTTTCCAAATTTATTCTGCATAATATAAGGAATATTTCTCAATGTTTTTCCCTGTAGGCAATTTATAGTTGACTTTGCTAATCACTGCATTGAAGGACTACTTCATCCTGGTAGCCAGTACCCTGGAGGGGGGGTTTCATCGTTTTGTCTTAAATATGTCTGTTTAGAAAATATGTGTTGAGCTTTTATGCATTTGAAAAACTATCAAACATCTTCCCAGGAGGGGCCTAGGGTTCATCATACCAGTGGAGAGAGGGAGTCTGGAAAAATTTTAGTTAAAATCAAAGAATGGATAAATAAGATGGAGGAGTCATTCTAGACTGAAGGACCATATTAAAGAAAAACAGGAAGTGAATATTGACCATGGATAGAATAAAAATTTATGCCACATTGTTAATAAATGATCATCACTCGTATACTATGTACACTAAGGTGTATACTAAGGTGTATACCCCACCTTAGCAAGGGATCCTGTATAATGACCAGGCTGGAGGATGATGGGGGCCAATCATTATATCCTCCAATCACACTCTGGAGTAGATCTGACTAGACAGGAGCAGGAGCTGGCCAAGGGAAAGCAGGTGGTCATTTACCTTCTCTGTGTTCTCCCTAATTCTTGACACTTAAAAAAAAAATAATGCCACTGTATTAAGCTTTAATTTTGTTTTCAAAAAAGCTCAAATCAATCATCCACACAGAATAGCAAAACTTCACCTTGTGTAAGTGACTGCCTGTACTGATCAAATAACAAACTGCAGTGAACATAATATATACAATTACAAGGTCAATGTCAAATATTTCCGTTATCCTTTCTCAGTATTTCCTCAGTATTTCTTCAGTATTTCTTCAGTATTTTATAGACAGGAGTCCTGCACTGGTCCGGGTGAGCAACCACATGCAGGAAAGGTCCACTGTGCCCAACCCAGGTCCCAGGTCCCAGGTCCCAGGTCCCAGGTCTCTGAGAATCTTCTTGTTCACAGACTAGGGTAATGTATGCAGAAGCCAGGGAATTCCAGAAAAACATCTACTTCAGCCTCACTGAATACACTAAAGCCTTTGACTGCATGGATCACAACAAACTGTGGAAAATTCTTAAGGAGATGGGCATACCAGACCACCCTACTGTCTTCTGAGAAATCTGTATGTGGGTCAAGAAGCAACATTTAGAATCAGACATTGAAGGACTCACTGGTTCAATATTGGGAAAGGAGTATAACAAGGCTGTATATTATCACCCTGCTTATTAAACTTCTATGCAGAGAACTGCAACCATGAAATTAAAAGACACTTTCTTCTTGGAAGAAAAGCTATGATAAACCTAGACAGCATATTAAAAAACAGAGTCATTACTTTGCTGAGAAAGGTCCATCTAGTTAAAGCCATGGTTTTTCCAGTAGTCACGTATGGATGTGAGAGTTGGACCATAAAGAAAGTTGAATGCCAAAGAATTGATGCTTTTGAACTGCGGTGTTGGAGAAGACTCTTGAGAGTCCCTTGGACTGCAAGAAGATCCAACCAGTCCATCCTAAAGGAAATCAATTCTGAATATTCATTGGAAGCCTTGATGCTAAAGCTGAAACTCCAGTACTTTGGCCACCTGATGTGAAGAACTGACTCATTTGAAAAGGCCCTGATGCTGGGAAAGATTAAAGGCAGGAGGAAAAGGGGACGACAGAGGATGAGATGGTTGGATGGTATTACTGACTCAATGGACATGAATTTGAGCAAGCTCCAGGAGTTGATGGACAGGGAAGCCTTGTAGTCCATGGGGTTGCAAAGTGTTGGGCACAACTGAGCGACTGAACTGAACTGAACTGATGTAGAGTGCATCATGAGAATGCTGGGTTGGCTGAATCACAAGCTGGAATCAAGACAGCTGAGAGAAATATCAACAACCTCAGAAATGTAGATATTGTTGAATGAGGATGAGATGGTTGGATGGCATCACTGGCTCAACGGATATGAGTTTAAGAAAGCTCCAGGAAATAGTGAAAGACTGGGAAGCCTGGCTTGCTGCAGTCCATGGGGTCACAAAAAGTTGGACAGTCGCTAGACTGAACAACGACAGTGTTAAAGTTAGGGAAATATTCTCAACTCAAAGGCTTTTCTGTCAAAGGATAGGAGAGAAGGGATGTAAAGAAGAGCACCCTGGTGGCCTGAGGAGAAAACAGAGCTATTGAGTCAATGGAATGAGATGGGGAGAAGAGGAAACAAATGATATTACACTTGTTTTTTTTTTAAACCCAAATCCTCACTATTCTACATCACATGGAAAACATGTATTTTTCTAGTCTGTAATTCCCAAACTGAAATGTAATGTATTATTATCATTAAGAACCATTATTTTCTGGTGATTCATTTTCAGCAATGTTTATAGTTCTCTGAGCTGGATTAGAAAAATATGGTATCATTTTAGACTTAAGTGAGAATTGTAAGATAGCCCATTGGCCTCTCATATTTGCTTTATAGGACAATATATTCCATTTTAATTTTCTCTTTATTGTTTCATATTGAGATGAAACAGGTCAATAGCTCTGTAAGCGTCATTTTCTCAATTGGCTGAAATCACAAAATGAGTACAGATTTCAGCCTCTAGGCAGAAGAATGCCCTGAATTTTGTAGCACGAAGCACCCAATATTACCACAGCCAGACAGGACAATATTATGTTCCATTACAGGAAATAATTAAGGCTCCTTGCTATCCCCTTTCCTTATAGTAATTTTCTCTAGGATGATCTTTTACTTTTATATTTTAATCTAAGTGGAAATTACTATCAGTACAGCAATATGAGATGAACAACAACAAATCCTTACCATTGTCTTGGACAATGAGTCTAAAAGGCCTTGAAGACTTATTGTTCCCATTTGCCTTCATGTCCTAGAGTATCCGATGGCCAGAGAGAAGGGTCTGGTTCAAGGTCACAATGAATCATTTTTAGCAGAGCCAGAACCAGAGGTGGATGAGAAGTCAAGCTGATGTGAGCTGAGGCAGGAGAGACACAAATGTGGGGAAGTTATTTTCACCATCTTGTCAATGGAGGGGATGAGGCATAGAGTGGGGGGGAGGGGCAGGCAGGGTGAGTCATTGTCTTTAACAAATGGGAGGTGTTGCGTACCTTAAGGGCTGAGGGAAGAAGGTGACGGAGGGAGGAACTGAAGCCTCAGGAGAAGCAGCACCTAGAGAAGGAAGCTGGCTGCCCAAAATATTGGAGGACGTGGAGTTGGGGAGCAGGATGGCAGAGGGGCTGACAGCCCAGGTCACATGCCAGCATCTCTTGCTTTTAGAAACAAAGAGACAAGTCTTTTGCTGAGCAAACTAGAACAGAAATAAAACCCGAGGGCACACAAGGTCAGTACTGAAAATAAATAATCAGCAGTCAGGTCTGAGTCTGTGGTCCAAGAGTCAGGGGCAGGGTGTTGGGAGGACACCAGGCGCTGCCGGGTGATGCCAAGGGCTGAAAGGGCGAGATGCTGAAAGCCGCAGTCCACAGAAGGACATAAGTATAGAGAAACCAAACAGTCAAGGAGCTCAGGGCTGGGAAGATGGAAACTGCGAAAAGGAGACAATTACTAGAAGGATCCAAGAAATTCTGCCAAACTGTGCTTTCCTTACATGGGACTAGAGTTTCTTTGGGGAGGGCCACATTTAAAAACAACAACAACAACTTTATATTTATACTGGAGTATGACTGATTAGCAATGTTGTGATAGTTTCAGGTATACAGCAGAGTGACTCAGCCATACATATACCTGTATCTATTCTCCCCCAAATAGGGAGGACCACATTTACCGAGCATTTATATTCTAGAATAACCCAGCCAGTGAGGACACTTAGGTACCAAGGGGGTTAAGCTCCTTGCCCTAGCTCATGGTGATGAGCAGTGCTGGTGATGAGATCCAAGTCTGGTCTGACCCCAGACCACATGACCTTGCCTCTCAATCCTACCAAGGTGATTGAACTAGGTTTACTTCATTCAACAGGATTTGCAGCAGGAAGGAACTAGATGAACAACATGTATTCAATCTCAGCTTCCAGAGGCTCAACAAGCCCCAGCATGAATAGTCAGGAACATAGGTGATGTCACTATGAGAAACGCTTCCTCCCTACTCCCATGTGGACAGAATTTGGTTTAAAATATAGATTTAGGGACTTACCTGGTGGTCTTTGCACTTCCACTGCAGGGGACATGGCTTTGATCTCTGATTGGGGAACTAAGAACCTGCATCCTGCATGCCATGGGGTATAGCCAAAAAAAAAAGGAAAATCAAATAAATATAATGCTTTAAAAATAAAAAATATATAGACTTATTATTATCTGGCTACAAGAAGGCCAATAGCATGGAAGAAAACTGACACTGAAAAGGTAAGTTGTTACAGTTCCCGAGAGGAAGGGTACACCATGCCTATGGGGGTCCACTTGGAGAAGCACCAGTTAGTCTCAAGGCAGAGGAGGAGAGGGAACTGAGGCAGGAGCCTTTGTTGTGGTCTCTTTAAGAAGAAACAAGCAAGACAGAGGTAGCCAGCTCCGGACTGGCTGGTTTGAATCATTTCAGGGCTCTGAGGCAGGGGGGCTGTCCCTGGTTGTCTGGTACCTGGCTCTTGAGGGGGAGGATTATGGGAGGGGGATTGTGACCCAGAGTGACAGCCCAGTACAGGAGGTGGGTTCTTAATTGGTTGGTTTGTGTTTGAAAGGTGTGCTCAAGGGCGAGATATTTACCATCTCTAGCAGTTAGCTAAACCTGGGAGGGGCAGTCCCTCCAGGGTCAGCCTGGCCACTTACATCCTCTGATTGGCAACCTGTTTGCCAATACAGGAGACAAAAGAGATGAGGGTTCAGTCCCTGGGTTGGTAAGATCTGCTGGAGGAGGGCATGGCAACTCATTTCAGTATTCCTTCTTGGGAAATCTCATGGACAGAGGAGCCTGGTGGGCTACAGTCCATGGGGTCACACAGAGTCGGACATGACTGAGTGACTTAGCACAGGGAGGGGCAGGCCCTCCAGGATCAGCCTGGCCCCACGTGTCAAAATGTCAGAAGTACAGAAAATAAATGGCATGATTTATCACATCTCCATCAGCATAATACCCCTGGCCAGGGAAAGAAAATGACTTGTCTGATGAGAACTTGGAAGACTACTGGGCATCATTTTCATCCTTTCCCTCTTGGATGGGTCGCTGATGGTAGAGAGCACATCTCACCTTCCATCAGGCCTGTGGGGAGCCCAGCCACAGAAGCTTAGTCCCAGCGGTGGAGGGTGACTTGGCTCAGCAATGCATGTAACTGGAAGGGGAAAGAAATAATGTCCAGTTCTGTAGCTGAGTATTAGGAAGTCCACTTGCCTGCAGATCCAAGCTGCATTCCCCAGTGCCAACTTACTCAGAAAAACCCATCTGATATTCAGTCACATTTCTTGATTGTTCAGAACTCTGATGAGGAAGAGATGTAGTTATTTTTGCCCCTGGAACTTGGAAGGGTAACTACTGCAATAATATGGACATAGATTTTGATCCTGAATACTGCTTGGTAAAATGGCTAAGACACTAAATACCCTTTCTACTTGGCAAAGAAAACAGTGGCTCAAAGAATCTGGACTGTCGTTTAACTTCTTCTGCTAAGATTTTGTTGTTCTCTTTGTGAACATGTGACATATTTCCTTGGAGAACACAAGGCATCCAAAAGGACCCTTTTTTTCACTAGTCAGTTCATGACAGAATTCAACTCTCTTGTCCCTTAGGGTGAGCACACATTAGGATGCATTTCTGACCCAAGATTGTCTAATTATGATCAACAATTACCTAAATCCTTCCTCTTCCTTCAGAATCTTAATCCCATGACCGATCATAAATCCTGAGGCCTTCTTCATTAATCTCCCCAGGCAGTCTACTGCACCTTCTGAAATTAAGTCATTTTAGCATTCCCTGATGTACCAGAGTCACCACGAGATGGTAGAGTTCTCAATTCAGACGAAAGATTTGAAAAGAGAAGAGGTGGAAGAATGAGGGAGATTGTGGTTAACTAGTTTGAAAATACTGTAAAATACACTACATTTTGTTTATCATAAAGCAATAGATTATCCCAGCTTTTTAGACAGATTTACACACAATAAAGAGCTTCCCAGGTGGCACTAGTGGTAAAGAACCCACCTGCAGATGCAGGAGATACAGGAGACCTGGGTTTGATCCCTGGATCAGGAAGATCCGCTGAAGGAGGGCACGGCAACCCACTCCAGTATTCTTGCCTGGAGAATCCCATGGACAGAGGAGCCTGGCGGGCAACAGCCCATAGGGTCACAAACAGTTGGACACAACTGAAGTGACATAGCACACATGCATGCAGAACCGATTAATGCCTTTATCAGGAATTCCCTGGCAGTCCAGTGGTTACAACTCTGTTGAAGCCTGGGTTCAATCAATGGTATGGGAACTAAGATCCCCATAAGCTGAGCAGCTTAAATAAATAGATGAAGCATTTATCTGCTACTTTAAAAAATTTAAAGCATTTGTGGATCTGCGATATTGATGATTTTTTCTATAGCTTATTGGACACATTTTCCTATTTATGTGGTTAATAATTTTGTTTTTGTTTTTTAAATATATTTAATTATTTTAATTGGAGGCTAATTAGTCTATAATATTGCATTGGTTTTGCCATACATTGACATGAATCTGCCATGGGTGTACATGTGTTCCCCATCCTGAATGCCCCTCCCACCTCCCTCCCCATCCCATCCCTCTGGGTCATCCCAGTGCACCAGCCCTGAGCATCCTGTATCATGCCTTGAACCTGGACTGGCTATTCCTTTCACATATGATAATATACATGTTTCAATGCCATTCTCCCAAATCATCCCACCCTCTCCCTCTCCCACAGAGTGCAAAAGACTGCTCTATACATCTGTGTCTCTTTTGCTGTCTTGCATACAGCGTCGTCGTTAGCTTCTTTCTAAATTCCGTATATTTGTGTATTACACTGTATTGGTGTTTTTCTTTCTGGCTTACTTCACTCTGTATAATAGGCTCCAGTTTCATCCACCTCATTAGAACTGATTCAAATGTATTCTTTTTTAATGGCTGAGTAACACTCCATTGTGTATATGTACCACAGCTTTCTTATCCATTCATCTGCTGATGGACATCTAGGTTGCTTCCATGTCCTGGCTATTAGAAACAGTGCTGTGATGAACATTGGGATAAATGTGTCTCTTTCAATTCTGGTTTCCTCGGTGTGTATGCCCAGCAGTGGGATTGCTGGATCATAAGGCAGGTCTATTTCCAGTTTTTTAAGAAATCTCCACACTGTTCTCCATAGTGGCTGTACTAGTTTGCATTCCCACCAACAGAGTAAGAGGGTTCCCTTTTCTCCACACCCTCTCCAGCATTTATTGCTTGCAGACTTTTAGATAGCAGCCATTCTGACTGGCATGAAATGGTACCTCATTGTGGTTTTGATTTGCATTTCTCTGATAGTGAGTGATGTTGAGCATCTTTTTATGTGTTTGTTAGCCATCTGTATGTCTTCTTTGCAGAAATGTCTGTTTCATTCTTTGGCCCATTTTTTGATTGGGTTGTTTATTTTTCTGGAATTGAGCTGCAGGAGTTGCTTGTATATTTTTGAGATTAATCCTTTGTCAGTTGCTTCATTTGCTATTATTTTCTCCCAGTCTGAAGGCGGTCTTTTCACCTTGCTTATAGTTTCCTTTGTTGTGCAGAAGCTTTTAAGTTTAATTAGGTCCCATTTGTTTATTTTTGCTTATATTTCCAATATTCTGGGAGGTGGGTCATAGAGGATCCTGCTGTGATTTATGTCGGAAAGTGTTTTGCCTATGTTCTCCTCTAGGAGTTTTATAGTTTCTGGTCTTATGGTTTAGATCTTTAATCCATTTTGAGTTTATTTTTGTGTATGGTGTTAGAAAGTGTTCTAGTTTCATTCTTTTACACGTGGTTGACCAGTTTTGCCAGCACCACTTGTTAAAGAGATTGTCTTTTCTCCATTGTATATTCTTGCCTCCTTTGTCAAAGAGAAGGTGTCCATAGGTGCATGGATTTATCTCTGGGCTTTCTATTTAGTTCCATTGATCTATATTTCTGTCTTTGTGCCAGTACCATACTGTCTTGATGACTGTGGCTTTGTAGTAGAGCCTGAGGCCAGGCAGATTGATTACTCCAGTTCCATTCTTCTTTCTCAAGATTGCTTTGGCTATCCATACAAATTGTGAAATTATTTGTTCTAGCTCTTTGAAAAATACCATTGGTAGCCTGATAGGGATTGCATTGAATCTATGGATTGCTTTGGGTAGTATACTCATTTTCACTATATTGGTTCTTCTAATCCATGAACACGGTATATTTCTCCATCTATTAGTGTCCTCTTTGATTTCTTTCACCAGTGTTTTAGTTTTCTATATATAGGTCTTTAGTTTCTTTAGGTAGATATATTCCTAAGTATTTTATTCTTTTCATTGCAATGATGAATGGAATTGTTTCCTTAATTTCTCTTTCTATTTTCTCATTATTAGTGTATAAGAATGCAAGGGATTTCTGTGTGTTGATTTTATATCCTGCAACTTTACTATATTCATTGATTAGTCTAGTAATTTTCTGGTAGAGTCTTTAGGGTTTTCTATGTAGAGGATCATGTCATCTGCAAACAGTGAGAGTTTTACTTCTTCTTTTCCAATTTGGATTCCTTTTATTTATTTTTCTGCTCTGATTGCTATGGCCAAAACTTCCAAAACGATGTTGAATAGTAGTGGTGAGAGTAGGCACCCTTGTCTTGTTCCTGACTTTAGGGGAAATGCTTTCAATTTTTCACCATTGAGGATAATGTTTAGCTCGTCTCTAAATTTTTGGTAGAATTTAGCTGAGAAGCCGTCTGGTCCTGGGCTTTTGTTTGCTGGAAGATTTCTGATTACAGTTTCAATTTCTGTGCTTGTGATGGGTCTGTTAAGATTCTCTATTTCTTCCTGGTTCAGTTTTGGAAAGTTGTACTTTTCTAAGAATTTGTCCATTTCTTCCACGTTGTCCATTTTATTGGCATATAGTTGCTAATAGTAGTCTCTTATGATCCTTTGTATTTCTGTATTGTCTGTTGTGATCTCTCCATTTCATTTCTAATTTCATTGATTTGATTTTTCTCCCTTTGTTTCTTGATGAGTCTGGCTAATGGTTTGTCAATTTTATTTATCTTCTCAAAGAACCAGCGTTTGGCTTTGTTGATTTTTGCTGTGGTCTCTTTTGTTTCTTTTGCATTTATTTCTGCCCTAATTTTTAAGATTTCTTTCCTTCTACTAACCCTGGAGTTCTTCATTTCTTCCTTTTCTAGTTGCTTTAGGTATAGATTTAGGTTATTTAGTTGACTTTTTTCTTGTTTCTTGAGGTATGCCTGTATTGCTATGAACCTTCCCCTTAGCACTGCTTTTACAGTGTTCCACAGGTTTTGTGTTTTTGTGTTTTCATTTTCATTAGTTTCTATCCCTATTTTTATTTCTTCTGTGATTTATTGGTTATTCAGAGCGTGTTGGTCAGCCTCCATATGTTGGAACTTTAAATAGTTTTTCTCCTGTTATTGAGATCTAATCTTACTGCATTGCCGTCAGAAAAGATGCTTGGAATGATTTCAATTCTTTTGAATTTACCAAGGCTAGATTTATGGCCCAGGACGCGATCTATCCTGGAGAAGGTTCCATGTGCACTTGAGAAAAAGGTGAAATTCATTGCTTTGGGGTGAAATGTCCTATAGATATCAATTAGGTCTAACTGGTCTATTGTATCATTTAAAGTTTGTGTTTCCTTGTTAATTTTCTGTTTAGTTGATCTATCCATAGATGTGTGTGGGGTATTAAAGTCTCCCACTATTATTGTGTTATTGTTAATTTCCCCTTTCATACTTGTTAGCATTTGTCTTACATATTGTGGTGCTCCTATGTTGGGTGCATATATGTTTATAATTGTTATATCTTCTTGGATTGATCCTTTGATCATTATGTAGTGTCCTTCTTTGTCTCTTTTCACAGCTTTTGTTTTAAAGTCTATTTTATCTGATATGACTATTGCTACTCCTGCTTTCTTTTGGTCTCTATTTGCATGGAATAACTTTTTCCAGCCCTTCACTTTCAGTCTGTATGTGTCCTTTGTTTCGAGGTGGGTTTCTTGTAGACAACATATATAGGGGTCTTTTTTGTATCCATTCAGCCAGTCTTTGTCTTTTGGTTGGGGCATTCAACCCATTTACATTTAAGGTAATTATTGATAAGTATGATCCCATTGCCATTTACTTTATTGTTTTGGGCTTGAGTTTATACACCCTTTCTGTGTTTTCTGTCTAGAGAATATCCTTTAGGATTTGCTGGAGAGCTGGTTTGGTGGTGCTGAATCCTCTCAGCTTCTGCTTGTCTGTAAAGCTTTTGATTTCTCCTTCATATTTGAATGAGATCCTTGACGGGTACAGTAATCTGGGCTGTAGGTTATTTTCTTTCATCACTTTAAGCATGTCCTGCCATTCCCTCCTGGCCTGAAGAGTTTCTATGGAAAGATCAGCTGTTATCCATATCCATTGTTTTGTTCACCCCAAAACAATGAATTTCACCTTTTTCTCAAGCGTACATGGAAACTTCTCCAGGATAGATCGCATCCTGGGCCATAAATCTAGCCTTGGTAAATTCAAATGTCAGCTTATCCTTATCCCTTATGGGAATCCCCTTGTTTGTTATTTGTTGTTTTTCCCTTGCTGCTTTTAATATTTGTTCTTTGTGTTTGATCTTTATTAATTTGATTAATATGTGTCTTGGGGTGTTTTGCCTTGGGTTTATCCTGTTTGGGACTCTCTGGGTTTCTTGGACTTGGGTGATTATTTCCTTCCCCATTTTAGGGAAGTTTTTAACTATTATCTCCTCAAGTATTTTCTCATGGTCTTTCTTTTTGTCTTCTTCTTCTGGGACTCCTATGATTTGAATGTTGGGGCATTTAACATTGTCCCAGAGGTCTCTGAGATTGTCCTCATTACTTTTAATTTATTTTTCTTTTTTCCTCTCTGTTTCATTTATTTCTACCATTCTATCTTCTACCCCACTTATCCATTCTTCTGCCTCTGTTATTCTACTGTTGGTTCCCTCCAGAGTGTTTGTGATCTCATTGATTGCATTATTCATTATATATTGACTCTTTTTTATTTCTTCTAGGTCCTTATTAAACTTTTATTAAACCTTTCATGCATCTTCTCAATCCTTGTCTCCAGGCTACTAATCTGTAACTCCATTTTGTTTTCTAGATTTTGGATCATTTTCACTATCATTATTTGGAATTCTTTATCAGGTAGATTCCCTATCTCTTCCTCTTTTGTTTGGTTTGGTGGGCATTTATCCTGTTCCTTTATCTGCTGAGTATTTCTCTGCCTTTTCATCTTGTTTATATTGCTGTGTTTGGCGTGGCCTTTCCATATTCTGGAAGTTTGTGGAGTTCTCTTTATTGTGGAGTTTCCTCACTATGGGTGGGATTGTTCAGGTGGCTTGTCAAGGTTTCCTGGTTAGGGAAGCTTGTGTCGGTGTTCTGGTGGGTGGATCTGGATTTCTTCTCTCTGGAGTGCAGTGAAGTGTCCAATAATGAGTTATGGGATGTCAATGGGTTTGGAGTGACTTTGGGCAGCCTGTATATTGAAGCTCAGGGCTATGTTCCCTTGTTGCTGGAGAATTTGCATGGTATGTCTTGCTCTGGAACTTGTTGGCCCTTGGGTGGTGCTTGGTTTCAGTGTAGGTATGGAGGCGTTTGATGAGGTCCTATTGACTAATGTTCCCTGGAGTCAGGAGGCCTCTGGTGTTCTCAGGATTTGGACTTAAGCCTCCTGCCTCTGGTTTTCAGTCTTATTCTCACAGTAGCCTCAAGACTTCTCCATCTCTACTGTACCAATGATAAAAACATCTACATTAAAGATGAAAAGTTTCTCCACAGTGAGGGACACCCAGAGAGGTTCACAGATTTACATAGAGAAGAGAAGAGGGAGGCAGGAAATAGAGGTGACCAGGAGGAGAAGAGGGGGGGTCAAAAGAGGTGAGAGCAAGCTAGCCAGTAATCACTTTCTTATGTGCTCTCCACAGTCTGGACTGCTCAGAGATGTTCATGGGGTTACACAGAGAAGAGAAGAAGAAAGAAGGAGACAGAGGTGGCCAGGAGGATAAAGGGAGGAATCAAAAGGAGAGAGACAGATCCAGCCAGTAATCAGTTCCCTAAGTGTTCTGCACCTTCCAGAACACATAAAGAGATTCACAGAGTTGGGTAGAGAGGAGAAGGGGGAGGGAGGAGATAGAGGTGACCTGGTGGAGAAAAAGGAGAGTCCAATGGGGGAGAGAGCAGTCAAGCCAGTAATCTCGCTCCCAAATAAAAATGGGTACTGAAGATTGGGTTCTTAAAGGTACACAATTGATGACAAATACCAAAAAGCAAAGATTAAAATTCTAGAGTAGAGGTTGGATTCTCAAAAATAAAATATTAAAGAAAAAAACAAAGTTACAAAAATTATAAGATATATATATATACATATAAAGTTTGCTTTAAAAAATAGGGTCTTTTTTTTGCAAAGTAATAGTAGGTTATAAAAATGAAAATTAAAGGAGTAATAGAGGACTTAAATTTTTTTGTTTGTTTTAAATTTAAAAAATGATAATAATAAAAATATATCTAGGACTTTCTCTGGTGTTGTTGTGGACAGTGTGGGGTCAGTTCATTTTCAGATAGTTCCTTGATCTGGCTTAGTAGTCGGTGTAACTACAGGGTTTAATCTATTGCACCTGCCACTTCCAAGGCAGTTCCCTCTATTTGTTTTAGCTTCTTCTGTTTGCTGGTCTCTTCAGTGTCTAATTTCTGCCCTGACACAAGGGGGCGGTGGTGGACACTTTTTTAGGCTCACTTGTTCAGTCGTGCTGTGGGGAGGGAGGAACACTGCAAACAAATAACACTGGTGTGTGCTTGCAGTGTCTTGGCCACACTGGGTTTGTCCCCGTTCATGGCGTGTGTGCTTTCCCTGTCTACACTGCTTAGGTTCTAAGTTGCTCTGCCGGGAACTGTCTGAGGGCGGCCCTGAGTTCTATGCGCTTCCCAGGTCTAAGCCGCTCAGGTTCAGGTACTCAGGTACTCCACAAAGGCGCAGACTCGGTTGGGCCTGCGGTTTGTGCTCTTCCCAGGTCCGAGCAGCTCAGGTGACAAGGTGCTTGGTGAGTGCGGTCACTGGGACTTATCGCCTTCCCTGTCCCTGCTGCTCGGTTTTCTGGGTGTACAGCTGGCACACCTTCTCAGGTGTGCCATGTGTCTCTTCTGGGGAGCTGATCTCTGGCTGCGACCCTCCCAGCAGATGCCGACCATCCAGAATCCCAAGAAGTCTTGGTTAGCAACAAGCCTGCTTGCAGTTTGGTAGATGATGCCTCTCTGGGGCTGTGATTGCCCCCTTCCGGCTCTGGCTGCCCTGGCCTGCCTGTGTCCAGCGGGGTATGGGCTGGCTGCAGCCGGCTAGCTCTGCTCAGCCCTTTGTTCTGTGAGCAGGCCTGGCAGTGTCTTAGGTTAGGGCTTTTCACGTGGTAGCTATCCTACAGTCTGGTTTGCTATTTCAAATTAGTTCCCTCAGATTGCCCTCGGGGCATTCAGGCTCAGTCCTTACTCTAAGCAATGCAGCCCGTGCCTCCCTGCCCACACTCCGCTTGCTAGTGGTGGATGCTGGCATCTGTGTGGCTTCTCCGCTGGGAGTTACTGTTGAGCACATAATCTGTGGAGTTTAATTATTTATTTATTTTTCCTCCCTGTTATGTTGCCCTCTGAGGTTCCAACGCTTGCCACAGACTCACCAGCGAGAGTGTTTCCTGGTGTTTGGAAACTTCTCTCTTTTTTAAGACTCCCTTCCCGGGGTGGATCTCCATCCCTACCTCTTTTGTCTCTCTTTTTATCTTTTATATTTTTTCCTACCTCCTGGTACTCCAAAGACAATGGGCTGCTTTTCTGGGTGCCTGATGTCCTCTGCCAGCATTCAGAAGTAGTTTTGTGGAATTTACTCAGCATTTAAATGTTCTTTTGATGAATTTGTCGGGGAGAAAGTGGTCCCCCTGTCCTATTCCTCCACCATCTTAGGACCATCCCCCTGTAATAATTTTGTATTGTACAATAGGAATTGTGGATTATGTGCTATAGAGACACATTCTATTTTCTTATGAGAAGTGTTCAGTTATAGTATAGCAGATGGTTAAACAGCTGATAGTTCACCTTAAACTTGTAAA
Organism: Bubalus kerabau; assembly: GCF_029407905.1. NCBI lineage: Eukaryota > Metazoa > Chordata > Mammalia > Artiodactyla > Bovidae > Bubalus > Bubalus kerabau. The sequence continues at coordinate 129,681,087 of NC_073624.1, read as the reverse complement.
GGCTCTGTTTTAGGCTTTGTTGGGAGAAATTGATTTTAATTTTCCCCTAGTCCTTGGATGCATCCCCTGGTCATGGAACATAACCCTCATTCCCAAGGCATGTCCCTTCTGGTTCCATAGAAAGCCTGGGCTGATACTGAGTCCTGCTTTCCTGGTACTCCAAGCTGTAGCTCCCCATGAGAGGAGTCTGTGCTAAACTCAGGCTCCTGGTTCCTGTCTTTCCCCTTGGCTCCTCAAAGTATTGTACTTAGACCAAGCCAAGCAGAATCCCTGTCTTGGGTCCTATGCTTCAGGACACCATGGATTCTTAAAATACTTTCCTCAAAATATTCTGAATCCTCCTCCAGTGGCTGTGACCGGCTGGGGTTAGTTGTGCTATCTTGGAGAAGTACCTTAGGCCTGAACTGAAATCTGCATGGAGCCAGATCCTCATTTCTCTTTTGGGGGAGACTTTCTGATCCCCTGCTATGCAGTGGGATTGACCAGATTCCAGACTGAGCAGAGCTCTAAGGCTTGCAGCTATAGGGGCACCCTGGATCCCATAGCCCAGTCCCAGTTCCAGAGGAACAGTCCAACAGCCTGCTAAATTGTTAAAATCAGCCTGGGATATGCAGGAGGGGAAAGGAGAAGGAAATATTAAATAAATCACAGTATCTTCTTAGAAGTTTTATTCTGACACCCCTTGGAGTACTGTAGTAGTTCTAGGAACACTGACTAGGACTATATCAGGAGGTCTCTACCAACTAGCCATCAAAAATAGCCATGTAGAAACTTTCCTCCATTAGCTTTCTAGTCTCAAGTGTGTCAGTTGCTAGCAATGTTATTATTTTTTCTCCTTATGTTAGGCACATCATTCTGGGGATCTGTAGCTGGGGTCAGAGCCTTTCTGTCTAGTCCCCTGAAGGAGCACCTCCACCCAACTGCAATGCCTGCTTGAGGACTGGGCTTTCTTTTTGTTTTAATCAAAATTAAAAAAAAAAAAAGATGTTGGCTTTGCTAGGTCTTTGTTGTGGCTCTGGCTTCTCTTATTTCAGAGCACAGCCTCTAGAGTGCATGGGCTCAATAGTTGCAGCACGTGGGCTTCTTTAGTTGCGACATGGACTCTCAGTTGCAGTGCCAGGGTTTAGTTGCCCCAGGGCATGTGGGCTCTTAGTTCCCACACAGGGATCCAACCAGCTTCTCCAAGACTACTCCAAGACTTCTCCAAGGCTTCTCCAAGACTCTTGAGAGTCCCTTGGACTGCAGGGAGATCAAACTAGTCCATCCTGAAGGAGATCAGTCCTGGGTGTTCATTGGAAGGACTGATGCTGAGGCTGAAACTCCAATACTTTGGCCACCTCATGCGAAGAGTTGACTCATTGGAAAAGACCCTGATGCTGGGAGGGATTTGGGGCAGGAGAAGAAGGGGATGACAGAGGATGAGATGGCTGGATGGCATCATCAACTCAATGCACATGAGTCTGAGTGAACTCCAGGAGTTGGTGATGGACAGAGTTGCCTGGCTTGCTGCAATTCGTGGGGTTGCAAAGAGTTGGACACGACTGAGCGACTGAACTGAACTGAACTGAAATCACTTACAATGTAAATTTATGCTTCCTATTCTTGTGAACTTTGGTTTATTGCATTCAGATAGCTCTGTGTCCCAGGAAAGAATGCTTCCAAAGGGAACACAGCTAAGACTGGCTTCTGACAACTTGGGGTGCCTCGTGTCATTAAGCCAGCAGATGGAAAAAACTTGCCTCTGATATTTTTGGAAACTATTTCAAGAGTAAAAACGGATGCTCACAAGCCATACGTTGAAATATTTGAAAGTTATAAATCAAGGTAACAAAATTTTGAGTACACTGTGTTTGTCCTACATTAATAAACATATGTTATTTCCTCTTCAAAAACAAAAAAAAGTCATCTCCAACACCACAGTTCAAAAGCATCAATTCTTTGGCGCTCAGCCTTCTTCACAGTCCAACTCTCACATCCATACATGACCACAGGAAAAACCATAGCCTTGACTAGACGAATCTTTGTTGGCAAAGTAATGTCTCTGCTTTTGAATATGCTATCTAGGTTGGTCATAACTTTCCCTCCAAGGAGTAAGCGTCTTTTAATTTCATGGCTGCAGTCACCATCTGCAGTGATTTTGGAGCCCAAAAACATAAAGTCTGACACTGTTTCCACTGTTTCTCCATCTATTTCCCATGAAGTGATGGGGCCGGATGCCATGATCTTCGTTTTCTGAATGTTGAGCTTTAAGCCAACTTTTTCGCTCTCCACTTTCACCTTCATCAAGAGGCTTTTGAGTTCCTCTTCACTTTCTGCCATAAGGGGGGTGTCATCTGCATATCTGAGGTGATTGATATTTCTCCCAGCAATCTTGATTCCAGCTTGTGTTTCTTCCAGTCCAGAGTTTCTCATGATGTACTCTGCATAGAAGTTAAATAAACAGGGTGACAATATACAGCCTTGACATACTCCTTTTCCTATTTGGAACCAGTCTGTTGTTCCATGTCCAGTTCTAACTGTTGCTTCCTGACCTGCATATAGGTTTCTCAAGAGGCAGATCAGGTGGTCTGGTATTCCCAACTCTTTCAGAATTTTCCACAGTTTATTATGATCCACACAGTCAAAGGCTTTGGCATAGTCAATAAAGCAGAAATAGAGCTCTGGGACACCACATAGCATTTCCAGAAGAAGCTGTCAGGAAGGGCTTGTTAAAGGACCTGATTTTGTGCTGGTTAGTTTTGGAGAAGATTTAAGAAAGCAGACAATTGCTCTGGATTAGATCCTGCCGGAAAGCAGGAACAATTTTGTGATTGGGTAGCTTACATTTTCTTTTACCTAGAAGGTTTAGGGAGCAAGGCTAAACTATAATCGGTAAAGAAGCAGCAGTCACTCCTGTTAGCTGTGAGACAGGAATGTTTGGTTACTTGGGTGGTTTGCATTACCTTGTTTTTATGGACAAGTCTTGTTCTGTCTCCCTGCATCACAGACACAGTGACCTCACCCAATATTACTGTTCTATGAAATTGTTTGTAATTAGCAGACGAACACCTTTGTCTGGCTCTGAATACCAGACCAGTTAACAGCTACCAGGGCTGCTTTTATTTCCAGGTACTTTGGGATGTATATGCCTTGTCTCCCTAGATACCCTATGGTAGACAGAAATACCTCACCAGCTCTCCATCTGCCATTGTGGTGATATCCATGGGTACCACTTCCCAGGAGCCATCGTTCCTCCCACAGGGCAGAGCATGACTTTCCTTTGCTATGGTCAAGTCACCAGCTTTCTCATTATCATTTAAAAAAATTGTTTATTTTTGGCTGCACTGGGTCTTCCTTGTTACTCACAGAATTTGGTAATTGTGGCACATGGGCTTAGCTACCCCAAGACATGTGGGATCTTCCCAGACCAAGGACTGAATCTGTGTTCCCTGAATTGGCAAGTGGATTCTAAACCACTGGACCACCAGAGAAGTCCTCTCATTTTCATTTCTGTGTTGTTCAGTTGCTCAGTGATGTCCCACTCTTTGCAACTGCAGCATGCCAGGCTTCCCGGAGCTTGCTCAAACTCATGTCCATCAAGTCGGTGATGCCATCCAACCATCTTATCCTCCGTCATCCCCTTCTCCTCCTGCCTTCAATCTTTCCCAGCATCAGGGTCTTTCCCAATGAGTCGGCTCCTTTCCTAGAGTATCGGAGCTTCAGCTTCAGCATCGGTCCCTCCAATCATTTCTGTGGCCCATCCTTTATTAAGTATCAGAACACACAAGGTCAGCATTGTCTGCAGATGATTAGACACATCATATTTTGACATATTATGGCAAAAGTGAGGAAGATATTTTCTACCATGATAAGATTTTACTTCTCTCTGTTATTTCTCATGCTATTTCCATAGTATCTGACAAATCACTGTCTATATGAGAGATTAACGTAGAATAGAACATGTAAAGAAAGATGTCACCCTACCAAAGTCTGTAAAAGTACAGGATTTTCAAACATACCTCCTACATTTCATCCTTTGTAGTGCTTTCCCTTTGACTCTGTTCCTTTTGTACCTTAGAAGAAATTTCTTCTCAGAGACTCCTGTGCTGTGCTGTGCTAAGTCACTCAGTTGTGTTTGACTCTTTGCGACCCCAAGGACTATAGCCACCAGGCTCCTCTGTCCACGGGGATTCTCCAGGCAAGTATACTGGAGTGGGTATCCATGCCCTCATCCAAGGGATCTTCCCAACTCAAGGATGGAGCCCAGATCTCCCGAATTGCAGGTGGATTCTTTACCATCTGAGCCACAAGGGAAGCCCAAGAATACTGGAGTGGGTGTCTATCCCTTCTCCAGGGGATCCTCCCAACCCAGGAATCAAATTGGAATCTCCTTCATTGCAGCCAGATCCTTTACCAACTGAGCTACCATCGTGCAGTTAATTCAATTTAAGATTCAGATTGAGTCCTAAAGGAATATTTCATTCACAGGTCTACATAAGACTGGTTGGCATCCATTGTTACTAGAGACCAAACACATCTAGTGAGACTCAGCTTGGGTTACTTTTTTTTTTCTTTTAATTTTTAGTTATTTATCTGTGGCTGTGCTGGGTCTTCACTGTTGTTCAAGAGGTCTCTCTAGTTGTGGCGAGCAGGGGATACTCTCTAGTTGCAGTGTACAGACTTCTCGTTGCTATGGCTTTTCTCACTGTTATGGCTTTTCTCATTGCAGAGCACAGGCTCCAGGCTGGGCTTCAGTAGTTGCAGCTCGTGGGCTTAGCTGCCCTTCAGCATGTGGGATCTTCCCAGTCTAGGGATAGAACCTGTGTCCCCTGCGTTGGCAGGCAGATTCTTAAACACTGAACCACAAGGGAAGTCCTTGGATTACTTTTCAATGCTTATTCCATAATACTTATGAAGTCTATTTGTGGAAATTGATATGTTAATATCAGAGGGAAAAGCCAGAATATAAAATTATATTTACTTAAAATGATAGCTTGTGAAAATGACATAAGCACATAGATAAATTCTATTAAAGAACATAGGGAAATGGAATGTGTTCACTACTTTAAGATGTCTCTATAGATGCAGGTTCAATCCTTGGGTCAGGAAGATCCCCTGGAGGAGGGGATGGCAACCCACTCCAGTATTCTTGCCTGGAGAATCCCGTGGCCAGAGAAGACTGGTGGGCTACAGTCTATGGGGTCACAAAGAGGTGGACACGACTGAATGCATGCATGCATCTAGGCATAAAATAAGGGCAAAACTGAGTAAATCTGTGGGAATGGGCAGGTGTCCAAACATTCTCTAACTATGGAGTTTTCCCTGAGGCCACTTCTCTTAAATTCAGCTCCACCCCCCTCCCCTGCCCGCCCCCATGTTCCCACAACTCCTTATGCACACGACTGTAAAAATACTTTATTATATTTTAAATGCTTTGCATAAGTTGAACTTAGTTCTATTTTTAGAGGAAAAAGATTGTATTTACTTTGTGTTATAATGGCTTATTTACAAACCAACCTATGAACTCTTTGAGAATAGATACTGTCTCTTATTTATATTGAAATCTGTAAGGTATACACCTAGACCTTGCCTTTGTCAATTACTGATGTAACTAGTTGCTCACACCACTTCACCTGGTGGCCTTAACCTTGAAGTACAGGAGCTTTTTCTAGGAGTCGCATAACAATTTTTGAGATTCACTTGAAAGCCTAGCCATCCAGTGATACTTTGTGACAATAGATTTCAGAGAGGAAAGGTATCAGTGGCATTAGCAGCTGCCTTACCTATAATCTTTAAACATTTCTGCCCACATACTTCTTAAAATTTATTTGAAAAAACAATGTATTTTTAAGTTGCAATAAAAGTTTTTCTATTTTAAATTTAAATAGTTGCAAAGTATGCTAGTTTAGAGTTTTAAACATATTTTTAAAATATTTATATAAATAATAACAAATTATTATTATATTTGGATAGTGTTATATTGTATTTATATAAACTTAAAATAATAAAAAATAATTCTTTTAATTATTTCCAAAGGATGAATACCATATATCCATTGAATTCTAAATACCAGGACAACTGATATCCTCCAATATACATAAGTACATATATGTGTATTTTTTAAAATGTGACCCCAAGATCTGTTAAAAATAATTTCTTCTAAATTAACTTATGTTTATAAATATTAACAGGATAATATCAATAAAGGGGCTTCCCAGATGGTACAGTGGCAAAGAATCCACCTGCCAATGTAGGAGACACAATAGACATGGGTTTGATCCCTGAGTCTGGAAGATCTCCTGGAAGAGGAAATGACATCCCACTTCATTATTCTTGCCTGTGAAATTCCATGGACAGAGGAGCCTGGCAGGCTATAGTCCATGGAGTTGCAAAGAGTCAGACATGACTGAGCACATACAAAATATCAATAAAAATAAAATGATTATATATTTTAATAATACTAAGTAGAAAATATAAATTTTTATTAGAATTTAAAATTACTATTTAAAATTTAAAATTAAATTTAAATAAATTGAGTAAAAAATTTTAGATTAGTTTATATTTCCATGGGTATTATAAATTGCTAGCGTGAGACAGTGTATACCATCAATTTTATCTCTTTTTAATGTTTTACACATAAAAATTAAGGAACATATATACAAGTAGATGGGAATTGAAGGAATTTTGTTAAAACAATATCACTTTTTGAGTCGGAGGAGCCAAGATGGCGGAGGAGTAGGACGGGGAGAACACTTTCTCCCCCACAAATTCATCAAAAGAGCATTTAAACATCGAGTAAATTCCACAAAACAACTTCCGAATGCCGGCAGAGGACATCAGGCACCCAGAAAAGCAGCCCAACTCTTCGAAAGGAGGTAGGAAAAAATATAAAAGACAAAAAAAGAGACAAAAGAGGGAGGGACGGAGTTCCGTCCCGGGAAGGGAGTCTTAAAAAGAGAGAAGTTTCCAAACACCAGGAAACCCTCTCACTGCCGAATCTGTGCCGAGCTTTGGAAGCACAGAGGGCAACATAAAAGGGAGGGGAAAAAAAAAAAAAAATAAACAATTAAAAATCGCGGATTGTGAGCCCTACGGGAACTCCCCCAGCGGAGAAGCAGCGCAGACGCCTGCACACGGCATTAGCAAGCGGGGGCTGGGCAGGGAAGTGCGGCACGGGCTGTGTCCCTTAGAGTAAGAATCGGGCCGAATGTCCTGAGCGCTATCTGAGCGAAATAATTTGGGCTAGCAAACCAGACTGTGGGATATCTACCACGCGAAAAGCCAGCCCTAACCTAAGACACCGCCAGGCCCGCGCACAGAACAAAGGACTGAACAGAGATAGCCGGCTGCAGACCTCCCCCTCCGGTGACAGGCAACCAGAGCCGGAAGGGGGCAATCGCAGCCCCAGAGAGACACTATCTATAAAACTGTAAGCAGGCTTCTTTGCTAACTAAAACTTCTTGGGGGTCTGGACGGTCAACATCTGCCTGAGAAGGTGCGCCGGTTTTACACCCAGATAACCGAGTGGCGGGGAGGCGATAAGTCGCAGCATTGGCGCCCGCCAAGCACCTCATCGCCTGAGCTGCTCGACCTGGGAAGAACACAAAACGCAGGCCCAACCGAGTCTGCGCCTCTGAGGACTACCCGAGTGCCTGAACCTGAGCGGCTTGGACCTGGGAGCTCAGTCCAGGGCCGGCCTCTGATTGTTCCCGGCGGAACAACCTAGAGCCCAAGCAGTGTGGGCAGGGAGGTTACACGCGCCGTGAGCGGGGGCAGACCCAGTGTGGCCGAGGCACTTCGAGCGCACGCCAGTGTTATCTGTTTGCAGCATCCCTCCCTCCCTCCCCACAGCGCGGCTGAACAAGTGAGCCTAAATTAAAAAAAAAAAAAAAAAAAAAAATAGGGTCCTCCACCGTCCCCTTTGTGTCAGGGCGGGAACCAGACACTGAAGAGACCAGCAAACAGAAGAAGCTCTAACAGAGGGAAACGCCTTGGAAGCTACAGGCCATAGATTAAAACCCTGTGGTTACTACGGATTACATAGGAAGGGGCCTATAGATCTTGAGAAATATAAGTCGGACTAAGGAACTGCCAAAAATGAACTGAACCCACAATACTCACAACAAAACCAGAGAAAGACCTAGATATATTTTTACTATTTTTACGATCAATCTTTCTTTCTTTCTTTTTTTTTTAATTAAAAAAAAAATTTTTTTAAGTCCTCTATTGTCCTTTAATTTTCACTTTTATAACTATTACTTTGCAAAAAAAAAAAAAAAAGACCCTATTTTTTTTTTTTTTTCTTCTTCAGCAAACTTCATATATATATTTTATAATTTTTTGACCGTGGTTTTTTTTTTTTTTTTTTTTTTTCTTTTTTCTTTTTCTTCTTTTCTTTAACATTGCATTTTTGAAATTCCAAACTCTACTCTAGATTTTTAATTTTAGCCATTTGATATATGTTATCAATTTTGTACCTATAGTTTTTTTCATAATTGCTGTGACTTTTTTTTTTTTTCTTTCCTCTGTTTCTTTCTCTTCTTCTTTTATATAACATCGTATATCTGCAATTCCAAACTCTACTCAAGATTTTTAATTTATGCTTTTTGGTATTTGATATCAATTTTGTACCTGTATTTTCTTTATAATTTTTGCGACATTGTTTTTGTTGGTTTGTTTGTTTTCTCTCTTTATTTTTCTTCTTCTTCTTTTTTTTTTTTTTTTTTTTAACGTTGTATTTTTGAAATTCCAAACTCTACTCTGGATTTTTAATTTTTGCTGTTTGGTATTAGTTATCAATTTTGTACCTGTAGTTTCTTTATTACTTTCACGACCTTGTTTGTTTTTCTTTGTTCGTTTTTTCTCTCTTTCTTTTCCTTCTCCTTTTCATTAACATCGCATTTTTGAAATTCCAAACTCTACTCTAATTTCTAATTTTTGTTTTTATGTATTTGTTACCAATTTTGTACCTTTAAGAACCCAATCTTCAGGACCCATTTTTCACTAGTGTACAAGATTACTGGCTTGACTGCTCTCTCTCCCTTTGGACTCTCCATTTTCTCCACCAGGTCACCTGTATCTCCTCCCTAACCCCTCTCTACTCTACCCAACTCTGTGAATTTCTGTGTGTTCCAGACGGTGGAGAACACTTAAGGAACTGATTACTGGCTGGATCTGTCTCCCGCCTTTTCATTTCCCCCTTTTATCCTTCTGGCCACCTCTGTCTCCTGCCTCCTTCTTCTCTTCCCTGTATAACTCCGTGAACATCTCTGAGTGGTCCAGTTGTGGAGTGCACATAAGGAAGTGACTACTGGCTAGCCCACTCTCTCCACTATTGATTCCACCTCATCTCATTTGGGTCACCTCTAACTCCCTCCTCCCTCTTCTCTTCTCCATGTAACGCTGTGAACCTCTCTGAGTGACCCTCACAGTAGAGAAACTTTTCATCTTTAACGTAGATGTTTTATCAGTGGTGCTGTATAGAAGGAGAAGTTTTGAAACTACTGTAAAATTAAGACCGATAACTGGAAGTAGGAGGCTTAAGTCCAATCCCTGACTCCAGGGAACTCCTGACTCCAAGGAACATTAATTGACAGGAGCTCATCAAACGCCTCCATACCGACACTGAAACCAAGCACCACACAAGGGCCAACAAGTTCCAGGGAAAGACATAACAAGCAAATTCTCCAGCAACAAAGGAACACAGCCCTGAGCTTCAAGATACAGGCTGCCCAAAGTCACCCCAAAACCATAGACATCTCATAACTCATTACTGGACATTTCATTACACTCCAGAGAGAAGAAATACAGCTCCATCCACCAGAACATTGACACAAGCTTCCCTAACCAGGAAACCTTGACAAGCCACCTGTACAAACCCACACACAGCGAGGAAACGCCACAATAAAGAGAACTCCACAAACTGCCAGAATACAGAAAGGACACCCCAAACTCAGCAATTTAAACAAGATGAAGAGACAGAGGAATAGCCAGCAGATAAAGGAACAGGATAAATGCCCACCAAACCAAACCAAAGAGGAAGAGATAGGGAATCTACCTGATAAAGAATTCCGAATAATGATAGTGAAATTGATCCAAAATCTTGAAATTAAAATGGAATCACAGATAAATAGCCTGGAGGCAAGGATTGAGAAGATGCAAGAAAGGTTTAACAAGGACTTAGAAGAAATAAAAAAGAGTCAATATATAATGAATAATGCAATAAGTGAAATTAAAAACACTCTGGAGGCAACAAATAGTAGAATAACAGAGGCAGAAGATAGGATTAGTGAATTAGAAGATAGAATGGTAGAAATAAATGAATCAGAGAGGATAAAAGAAAAACGAATTAAAAGAAATGAGGACAATCTCAGAGACCTCCAGGACAATATTAAACGCTACAACATTCGAATCATAGGGGTCCCAGAAGAAGAAGACAAAAAGAAAGACCATGAGAAAATACTTGAGGAGATAATAGTTGAAAACTTCCCTAAAATGGGGAAGGAAATAATCACCCAAGTCCAAGAAACCCAGAGAGTCCCAAATAGGATAAACCCAAGGCGAAACACCCCAAGACACATAGTAATCAAATTAACAAAGATCAAACACAAAGAACAAATATTAAAAGCAGCAAGGGAAAAACAACAAATAACACACAAGGGAATTCCCATAAGGATAACAGCTGATCTTTCAATAGAAACTCTTCAAGCCAGGAGGGAATGGCAAGACATACTTAAAATGATGAAAGAAAATAATCTACAGCCCAGATTATTGTACCCAGCAAGGATCTCATTCAAGTATGAAGGAGAAATCAAAAGCTTTTCAGACAAGCAAAAGCTGAGAGAATTCTGCACCACCAAACCAGCTCTCCAACAAATACTAAAGGATATTCTCTAGACAGGAAACACAAAAATTGTGTATAAATTCGAACCCAAAACAATAAAGTAAATGGCAACGGGGTCATACTTATCAGTAATTACCTTAAACGTAAATGGGTTGAATGCCCCAACCAAAAGACAAAGACTGGCTGAATGGATACAAAAACAAGACCCCTGCATATGTTGTCTACAAGAGACCCACCTCAAAACAGGGGACACATACAGACTGAAAGTGAAGGGCTGGAAAAAGATTTTCCATGCGAATAGGGACCAAAAGAAAGCAGGAGTAGCAATACTCATATCAGATAAAATAGACTTTAAAACAAAGACTGTGAAAAGAGACAAAGATGGTCACTACATAATGATCAAAGGATCAATCCAAGAAGAAGATATAACAATTATAAATATATATGCACCCAACACGGGAGCACCGCAGTATGTAAGACAAATGCTAACAAGTATGAAAGAAGAAATTAACAATAACACAATAATAGTGGGAGACTTTAATACCCCACTCACACCTATGGATAGATCAACTAAACAGAAAATTAACAAGGAAACACAAACTTTAAACGATACAATAGACCAGTTAGACCTAATTGATATCTATAGGACATTTCATCCCAAAACAATGAATTTCACCTTCTTCTCAAGTGCACATGGAACCTTCTCCAGGATAGATCACATCCTGGGCCATAAAGCTAGCCTTGGTAAATTCAAAAAAATAGAAATCATTCCAAGCATCTTTTCTGACCACAATGCAGTAAGATTAGATCTCAATTACAGGAGAAAAACTATTAAAAAATCCAACATATGGAGGCTGAACAACACGCTGCTGAATAACCAACAAATCACAGAAGAAATCAAAAAAGAAATCAAAATTTGCATAGAAACGAATGAAAATGAAAACACAACAACCCAAAACCTGTGGGACACGGTAAAAGCAGTCCTAAGGGGAAAGTTCATAGCAATACAGGCACACCTCAAGAAACAAGAAAAAAGTCAAATAAATAACCTAACTCTACACCTAAAGCAACTAGAAAAGGAAGAAATGAAGAACCCCAGGGTTAGTAGAAGGAAAGAAATCTTAAAAATTAGAGCAGAAATAAATGCAAAAGAAACAAAAGAGACCATAGCAAAAATCAACAAAACCAAAAGCTGGTTCTTTGAAAGGATAAATAAAACTGACAAACCATTAGCCAGACTCATCAAGAAACAAAGGGAGAAAAATCAAATCAATAAAATTAGAAATGAAAATGGAGAGATCACAACAGACAACACAGAAATACAAAGGATCATAAGAGACTACTATCAACAATTATATGCCAATAAAATGGACAACGTGGAAGAAATGGACAAATTCTTAGAAAAGTACAACTTTCCAAAACTCGATCAGGAAGAAATAGAAAATCTTAACAGACCCATCACAAGCACGGAAATTGAAACTGTAATCAAAAATCTTCCAGCAAACAAAAGCCCAGGTCCAGACGGCTTCACAGCTGAATTCTACCAAAAATTTAGAGAAGAGCTAACACCTATCCTGCTCAAACTCTTCCAGAAAATTGCAGAGGATGGTAAACTTCCAAACTCATTCTATGAGGCCACCATCACCCTAATACCAAAACCTGACAAAGATCCCACAAAAAAAGAAAACTACAGGCCAATATCACTGATGAACATAGATGCAAAAATCCTTAACAAAATTCTAGCAATCAGAATCCAACAACACATTAAAAAGATCATACACCATGACCAAGTGGGCTTTATCCCAGGGATGCAAGGATTCTTCAATATCCGCAAATCAATCAATGTAATACACCACATTAACAAATTGAAAAATAAAAACCATATGATTATCTCAATAGATGCAGAGAAAGCCTTTGACAAAATTCAACATCCATTTATGATCAAAACTCTCCAGAAAGCAGGAATAGAAGGAACCTACCTCAACATAATCAAAGCTATATATGACAAACCCACAGCAAACATTATCCTCAATGGTGAAAAATTGAAAGCATTTCCTCTAAAGTCAGGAACAAGACAAGGGTGCCCACTTTCACCATTACTATTCAACATAGTTTTGGAAGTTTTGGCCACAGCAATCAGAGCAGAAAAAGAAATAAAAGGAATCCAAATTGGAAAAGAAGAAGTAAAGCTCTCACTGTTTGCAGATGACATGATCCTCTACATAGAAAACCCTAAAGACTCCACCAGAAAATTACTAGAACTAATCAATGACTATAGTAAAGTTGCAGGATATAAAATCAACACACAGAAATCCCTTGCATTCCTATACACTAATAATGAGAAAACAGAAAGAGAAATTAAGGAAACAATTCCATTCACCATTGCAACGGAAAGAATAAAATACTTAGGAATATATCTACCTAAAGAATCTAAAGACCTATATATAGAAAACTATAAAACACTGGTGAAAGAAATCAAAGAGGACACTAACAGATGGAGAAATATACCATGTTCATGGATTGGAAGAATCAATGTAGTGAAAATGAGTATACTACCAAAAGCAATCTATAGATTCAATGCAATCCCTATCAAGCTACCAACAGCATTCTTCACAGAGCTAGAACAAATAATTTCACAATTTGTATGGAAAAACAAAAAACCTCGAATAGCCAAAGCGATCTTGAGAAAGAAGAATGGAACTGGAGGAATCAACCTACCTGACTTCAGGCTCTACTACAAAGCCACAGTTATCAAGACAGTATGGTACTGGCACAAAGACAGAAATATAGATCAATGGAACAAAATAGAAAGCCCAGAGATAAATCCACGCACATATGGACACCTTATCTTCGACAAAGGAGGCAAGAATATACAATGGATTAAAGACAATCTCTTTAACAAGTGGTGCTGGGAACTCTGGTCAACCACTTGTAAAAGAATGAAACTAGAACACTTTCTAACACCATACACAAAAATAAACTCAAAATGGATTAAAGATCTAAACGTAAGACCAGAAACTATAAAACTCCTAGAGGAGAACATAGGCAAAACACTCTCTGACATACATCACAGCAGGATCCTCTATGACCCACCTCCCAGAATATTGGAAATAAAAGCAAAAATAAACAAATGGGACCTAATTAACCTTAAAAGCTTCTGCACATCAAAGGAAACTATTAGCAAGGTGAAAAGACAGCCTTCAGAATGGGAGAAGATAATAGCAAATGAAGCAACTGACAAACAACTAATCTCGAGAATATACAAGCAACTCCTACAGCTCAACTCCAGAAAAATAAATGACCCAATCAAAAAATGGGCCAAAGAACTAAATAGACATTTCTCCAAAGAAGACATAAAGATGGCTAACAAACACATGAAAAGATGCTCAACATCACTCATTATCAGAGAAATGCAAATCAAAACCACTATGAGGTACCATTTCACGCCAGTCAGAATGGCTGCAATCCAAAAGTCTACAAGTAATAAATGCTGGAGAGGGTGTGGAGAAAAGGGAACCCTCTTACACTGTTGGTGGGAATGCAAACTAGTGCAGCCACTATGGAGAACAGTGTGGAGATTCCTTAAAAAACTGGAAATAGACATGCCTTATGATCCAGCAATCCCACTGCTGGGCATACACACTGAGAAAACCAGAAGGGAAAGAGACACGAGTACCCCAATGTTCATCGCAGCACTGTTTATAATAGCCAGGACATGGAAGCAACCTAGATGTCCATCAGCAGATGAATGGATAAGAAAGCAGTGGTACATATACACAATGGAGTATTATTCAGCCATTAAAAAGAATACATTTGAATCAGTTCTAATGAGGTGGATGAAACTGGAGCCTATTATACAGAGTGAAGTAAGCCAGAAAGAAAAACACCAATACAGTATACTAACGCATATATATGGAATTTAGAAAGATGGTAACAATAACCCTGTGTACGAGACAGCAAAAGAGACACTGATGTATAGAACAGTCTTATGGACTCTGTGGGAGAGGGAGAGGGTGGGAAGATTTGGGAGAATGGCATTGAAACATGTAAATATCATGTATGAAATGAGTTGCCAGTCCAGGTTCGATGCACGATACTGGATGCTTGGGGCTGGTGCACTGGGACGACCCAGAGGGATGGAATGGGGAGGGAGGAGGGAGGAGGGTTCAGGATGGGGAACACATGTATACCTGTGGCGGATTCATTTTGATATTTGGCAAATCTAATACAGTTATGTAAAGTTTAAAAATAAAATAAAATTAAAAAAAAAAAAAAAAAAAAAAAACAATATCACTTTTTAAAATGCTCCTCTTCTGATTTGAATACCAAAACTAACAGTGATCAATCTTTTTATTTCTTTTTTTGATGATTAGCTGATGAAGTGATTCATTGTACCTTTAATATTCATGAAAACGAAGTATTTGAAACCATATGACATGCAAAAGCATTTATTTCTAGTGTTTGGTGTCATTTCCTTTCTTAGTCTCTAGGACTATACCAAGAAGGATTAGCTTTAAGTTTTTCAATACCTACTAATTACACATGACATTCTTTCCCGTAGAGACATTTATTTAACCCAGTATAAGTGGAGAGATTAAGAAAATTGAAATTTTGGTCATTTCAAAACATCATTTTTAGGACTTTCCTGGTGGTCTATTGGTTAAGACCACCAACCCATGCCTCTTCTGCAGGAGGCATGGGTTCAATCCCTGGTCAGGGAACTAAAGATCTCACATGCCACACAGCAAAAACAAAACAAAACAAAACAAACCCACTTAACAGACAAACAGAAAAACCAAAAAAGTCCATCATTGTCATATTTTTAAAAATGAAATACTCTTACTATGTAGTTTTAAAAGATTTTCTTGAGAACACTGTTTCAGATTTACCTTATAGAAATTACAGAAAATTGTCACTGTGTAAACTAAATGCTGAATCTAGTCCTTATTATCAATTAAGTCATCAAAACCAGAATAATATATCAGAAAATTTCCCCTTGATTTTCTAATTCAAATAAACTTTTTTCATTTGCATTTCAATGTCCTTCCTCTTACTTCTGCGTCCTAATTCTGAGAGAGACACACAGAGAGATAAAGACACATAACCTCTGTTACTATGAGAGAGTAAAACACCCCTCCCTACCTTCTTTATTCCTTATGGATGTTCTCTTTGCTTTGCTCTCAAACACTCTTCTTCAAAAGCAATAAATTCTACAAACACCATAAGGCGGAAGACATAAGGGCCAGCAGATAAAAATAGTCAAAACGCTATTGCTCCACTCAACAACATAGCTGTATTCAAAATATTTATGATATTGGCCCAAATCACTCATTTCTAGCACCATGCCTTGCTCTTAATGTAAATATGGCATAATATATGAAAAGACTAGAAGTCCTACCAGGATGATTCTGCTTTAAGAAAAAAAGCTTTGAGATACCATTATTTTGATTTGTCCTGATCTGATCTGATTAATTATATCCTAGAGCTTTTATTTATTTATCCATTTATTTTTATTTTTTGGCCACATCATGAGGCATGTGGGATCCTAGTTCCCTGACCAGGGGCTGAACCTGTGTCCCCTGAACTAGAAGTGCGGAGTCTTAACTATTGGATCACCAGGGAAGTCCCTATCCTAAAGGTTTTAGATTCCCTGGACAATGTGAAAGTGTTAGTCAGTCAGTCAAGTCTGACTCTTTGCAACCCCATGGTTCCTCTATCCATGGGATTCTCCAGGCAAGAATACTAGAGTGGGTAGCCATTCTCTTCTCTAGGGGATCTTCCTGACCCAGGAATTGAACTTGGGTCTCCTACAGAGCATGCAGATTCTTTACCATCTGAGCTACCAGGAAAGCAATGTACCATAGTAAATTACAGGGTTGGTTATGGGCACGTGGTTCTATATTTCAATGTGGGAAGAAGGCAGTTTTAAAAGCAGAGGTGATTAAAAAAGACTACTATGCTTTTTAAAGTAGACCACTTTTAGATGGATTAGACAAACGGAAGTCAAACTGGAAACAGATTTCCAAGACTCCCTTGGAAAGTCTCCACGAACCCTTGCAATCATACCTCCTCATGGCTGGAAAGCACTGACCCTCTTAACATCCATTCTTCTCTTTATTGTTACTAACAGAATCCCAGCTTCCCCCAGGGTGGCACTGTACGTAGTTCAGACATTCACCTTGCCAAAGTGCCTTGCCTTATGACCCATTTTTGCTGATGAAATGTAAGCTGGGGTGGCTAGAGATGGAGGTTGTTTTTGGAGCCATTGTTTTTCCTATAAAATGGGACCAGTTAGGGGTCCCCCGCTTTGTCTTTCTGGAAGACAGACACACCCTCTGGAGGTGTAGTAGCTGTCTTATAACCTGCAGAACAAAGCCTGATGTTCATAAAGGGGAACAGATGAATGGAAGGAGCCTGGATCTGGGCTGATAACCTTGAGAGTTACTGCAGATCCACACCGTTCAAGTCTAGATTTCACTTCATGAGAAAAATAAGCCCCCTTGTCTAAGTCTTTGCTGTCAAGATTTTTATTTCTTGGCTCCAAATTCTAACTGAAACAAAGGAGTCTTCTCTTATTCATACCTTGGGGAATACATGATTTAATTTTCTTGCCTCAAAGATTTTCGCTTTTGGGCATTACTGCAGGGAATGCTAATATAATCATGTTTACATATTATTATGGGCATGAGTTTTTCTGATCGAAATAAAATAAATTTATAAAATATTTTGAACACCAATTAAAACATCACAAGCTTTTTGTAGGCATCATATCTTTGTAACTTTTGTTCCTTGAAATAATAGGAGGTTGGTAAATATTTCTCCAACAGAAGACTGTCAAGACTAAAAAGACCAACTCTTAACATTATTTTTTTGCACAATAATAATAATAGGGAATAATAGGGAATAAATAGGGAATTTTAATGAATATTTGAGGGTGACTTGTGAAAAGCTAAACTCAATTCTAATTATTGATGAAGTAGTTATAAATAATGATATCTGAGACTTTGGGAATAAAATATAATGAAATATAATATATGAATAACTAGAGAAACATCACCTGAAATGAGAATGGTGGTTTGTAATTAAGGCTTTAACACATTTATGAAAATTTATCAGGGAACTTCATCTAGTGCTATCCTAAATGACAAATTGCTTGAAAATTTGAAGTAAATCACAATAATTATTCATTGAGCAAATGACTAAATGCAGTGGTAGAAATATCAAAATGACACAAAAATAACACTCTCAGGTATATAGTAATAATAATAACATTCCTAAGCACTTTGGATATATTTTGTCATTTAATCTTTTTAACAATTCTAAACATGGAATAATAGTATCTTCCCCGTTTTGCAGACAAGGAAACTAAGACAAAGATGAATTAAGTAACTTGCCTAAGAGTTGGACATGACTACACAACAAGTTTTTATATGTAGTATTTCCATTATTATTCAGTTTCAAATACTTTTAAGTTTAATACTATGCTTTCTTTTTGGTTCATTAGACATTTAGAAGAGTTTTTTCCCCCCCGATATACATAAAATGTTTTAAATTGTCCTATTGACATAAATGTCTAATTTAAGTGTTTTGTGAATAGAGAGTCTGTTATAGTGCTTATACTTTAGAATGGGACTTCCCTGGTGGCTCAGATGGTAAGAATCTGCTGCAACATGGGAGACCTGGGTTCAATCTCTGGGTTGGGAAGATTCCCTGGAGATGGGAATGGTTACCCACTCCAGTATTCTTGCCTGGAAAATTCCATGGACAGAGAGGCCTGGTAGCCTACAGTCCATGGGGTTGCAAAGAGTCAGACATGACTGACTGACTTTCACTCTCTTCCTTTCTTTTATACTTTAAAATATATAGGGAGATTTCATGATTAATTTTTATGAATGTTTCATGTATACTTGGAAAAAAACATGTTTTCTAACTGTTGGATTCAAATTTTATATAGGTCCATTAGAACAACAACAGCTAAATGCCGTCTTTCTGGCTTGAAAAACCAGAAGACAGACTTCAGGATAATCATGTGTACTGATAAAAGTGTGAAAGTCACCCAGTCGTGTCCAGTTCTTTGTGACCCCATGGACTATACAGTCCATGGAATTCTCCAGGCCAGAATACTGGAGTGGGTAGTCGTTCCCTTCTCCAGGGGATCTTCCCGACCCAGGGATTGACCCCAAGTCTCCCGCATTGCAGGTGGATTCTTTAACAGCTGAGCCACAAGAGAAGCCCAAGAATACAGGAGTGGATAGCTTATCCATTCTCCAGAGGATCTTCCTGACCCAGGAATTGAACTGGGGTCTCCTGCATTGCAGGAGGATTCTTTACCAACTGAGCTATCAGGGATTCTCACTTTTCAGTGTACTGGAAAGTGAGAAGAAAATCCTGAAAAGTATCAAAAGGGAAGCATCAAAAATATGCAATTTTTATAAGTCCCTGATTGACCCCTGACTTCGAATGGAGGCTAAATCCCTCCACTAAGGATAAAGAACCAACCTGAGAGTTGGGTTGTCATTTTATTTATGGCTCGAGTCTCACCAAGTTCAATGGAGGAGTAGAACACAGTACGTGCCTCCATGACATCACATTCATAACATCAAGGACACAATTCAAAAGTCCTCCACATCTGGGGAATCAAGAAAACATGCCCAGTATTCAAGACAAACGACCACACTCAAAATGAGGTCTGTTCTTGCATAAATATGAGATCTTGCCAAGTAATCTAACCTGCATATAAGATAAAGACATGACAAGCAAAAGTTAAGAGAATTCAGTACCACCAAACCAGCTTTAAAACAAATTTTAAAGGGACTTATATAGTCAAGAAATACAAGAAAAGAAAGAAGATCTACAAAATCAACCCCAAACAATTAAGAAAATGGCAATAGGAACATATATATCAATAATTATTTTAAATGTGAATGGATTAAATGTACCAACCAAAAGACACAGACTGGCTGAATAAATACAAACATAAGACCCATATATATGCTGTCTACAAGAAACCCACTTCAGACCTAAGGACACATATAGACTGAAAGTGAGAGGATGGGAAAATACATTCCATGTAAATGTGAAGCAAAAGAAAGCTGGAGTAGCAGTACTCATATCAGAAAAAATAGATCTTAAAATAAAGAAGATTACAAGAAATAAGGAAGGACATTACTTAATGATCAAGGGATCAATCCAAGAGGAAGACATAACAATTGTAAATATCTATGCAGCCAACATAGAAGCATCTCAATACATAAGACAAACATTAACAGATATAAAAGGAGAAATTGACAGTAACACAATAGTAGGAGACTTAAGCACCCCACTCACACCATTGAAAAGATCATCAAAACAGAAAATTAATAAGGAAACACAAGTCTTAAATGATATACTAGGTGAGATGGATCTCATTGATATTTTCAGGACATTCCACCCAAATGCAGAAGAATACACCTTCTTCTCAAGTACACATGGAACATCCTCCAGGATAGACCACATCTTGGGTCACAAATCAAACCTCAGTAAATTTAAGAAACTTGAAATTGTATCAGGCATCTTCTCTGACCACAATGCTATGACTACTGCTACTGCTAAGTCACTTCAGTCGTGTCCGACTCTGTGCGATCCCACAGATGGCAGCCCACCAGGCTTCCCCATCCCTGGGACTCTCCAGGCAGGAACACTGGAGTGGGTTGCCATTTCCTTCTCCAGTGCATGAAAGTGAAAAGTGAAAGTGGAGTCGCTCAGTCGTGCCCGACTCTTAGCGACCCCATGGACTGCAGCCTACCAGGCTTCTCTGTCCATGGGATTTTCCAGGCAAGAGTACTGGAGTGGGGTGCCATTGCCTTCTCCAGTCAATGCTATGAAACTAGATATAAATTACAAGAAAAAAAGCTGGAAGAAACACAAACACATGGAGATTAAACAACACATTTCTAGATAACCAACAGATTACTGAAGAAATCAAAAGGGAAATAAAAATATTTCTAGAAACAAATGACAATGAAAACATGATAACTCAAAACCTATGGGATGCAGCAAAAGCAGTTCTAAGAGGGAAGTTTATAGCAATACAATCCTACCTCAAGAAATAAGAAAAACATCGAACAGACAACCTAACTTTACATCTAAAACAACTGGAAAAAGAACAAAAATACTCCAAAATTAGTAGAAGGAAATAAATCATAAAGATCTGAGCAGAAATAAATGAAAAAGAAATGAAAGAAACTATAGTAATGACATGATCCTCTACATAGAAAACCCTAAAGACTCCACCAGAAAATTACTAGAACTAATCAATGACTATAGTAAAGTTGCAGGATATAAAATCAACACACAGAAATCCCTTGCATTCTTATACACTAATAATGAGAAAATAGAAAGAGAAATTAAGGAAACAATTCCATTCACCATTGCAACGGAAAGAATAAAATACTTAGGAATATATCTACCTAAAGAATCTAAAGACCTATATATAGAAAACTATAAAACACTGGTGAAAGAAATCAAAGAGGACACTAACAGATGGAGAAATATACCATGTTCATGGATTGGAAGAATCAATATAGTGAAAATGAGTATACTACCCAAAGCAATCTATAGATTCAATGCAATCCCTATCAAGCTACCAACAGCATTCTTCACAGAGCTAGAACAAATAATTTCACAATTTGTATGGAAAAACAAAAAACCTCGAATAGCAAAAGTGATCTTGAGAAAGAAGAATGGAACTGGAGGAATCAACCTACCTGACTTCAGGCTCTACTACAAAGCCACAGTTATCAAGACAGTATGGTACTGGCACAAAGACAGAAATATAGATCAATGGAACAAAATAGAAAGCCCAGAGATAAATCCACGCACATATGGACACCTTATCTTTGACAAAGGAGGCAAGAATATACAATGGATTAAAGACAATCTCTTTAACAAGTGGTGCTGGGAACTCTGGTCAACCACTTGTAAAAGAATGAAACTAGAACACTTTCTAACACCATACACAAAAATAAACTCAAAATGGATTAAAGATCTAAATGTAAGACCAGAAACTATAAAACTCCTAGAGGAGAACATAGGCAAAACACTCTCTGACATACATCACAGCAGGATCCTCTATGACCCACCTCCCAGAATATTGGAAATAAAAGCAAAAATAAACAAATGGGACCTAATTAACCTTAAAAGCTTCTGCACATCAAAGGAAACTATTAGCAAGGTGAAAAGACAGCCTTCAGAATGGGAGAAGATAATAGCAAATGAAGCAACTGACAAACAACTAATCTCGAGAATATACAAGCAACTCCTACAGCTCAACTCCAGAAAAATAAATGACCCAATCAAAAAATGGGCCAAAGAACTAAATAGACATTTCTCCAAAGAAGACATACAGATGGCTAACAAACACATGAAAAGATGCTCTACATCACTCATTATCAGAGAAATGCAAATCAAAACCACTATGAGGTACCATTTCACACCAGTCAGAATGGCTGCGATCCAAAAGTCTACAAGTAATAAATGCTGGAGAGGGTGTGGAGAAAAGGGAACCCTCTTACACTGTTGGTGGGAATGCAAACTAGTACAGCCACTATGGAGAACAGTGTGGAGATTCCTTAAAAAACTGGAAATAGACCTGCCTTATGATCCAGCAATCCCACTGCTGGGCATACACACTGAGGAATCCAGAAGGGAAAGAGACACGAGTACCCCAATGTTCATCGCAGCACTGTTTATAATAGCCAGGACATGGAAGCAACCTAGATGTCCATCAGCAGATGAATGGATAAGAAAGCTGTGGTACATAGACACAATGGAGTATTACTCAGCCATTAAAAAGAATACATTTGAATCAGTTCTAATGAGGTGGATGAAACTGGAGCCTATTATACAGAGTGAAGTAAGCCAGAAAGAAAAACACCAATACAGTATACTAACGCATATATATGGAATTTAGAAAGATGGTAACAATAACCCTGTGTACGAGACAGCAAAACAGACACTGATGTATAGAACAGTCTTATGGACTCTGTGGGAGAGGGAGAGGGTGGGAAGATTTGGGAGAATGGCATTGAAACATGTAAAATATCATGTATGAAATGAGTTGCCAGTCCAGGTTCGATGCACAATACTGGATGCTTGGGGCTGGTGCACTGGGATGACCCAGAGGGATGGAATGGGGAGGGAGGAGGGAGGAGGGTTCAGGATGGGGAACACATGTATACCTGTGGCGGATTCATTTTTATATTTGGCAAAACTAATACAGTTACGTAAAGTTTAAAAATAAAATAAAATTTAAATTAAAAAAAAAGATTAATAAAACTAAAAGCTTATTCTTTGAGAAGGTAAACAAAACTGATGAACCTTTAGCCAGACTCATCAAGAACAAAAGAGAGAAGAATCAAATCAACAAAATTAGAAATGAAAAAGGAGAGGCTACAACAGACATTGCAGAAATACAAAGGATGATAAGAGACCATTATGAACAACAGTGTGGCAATAAAATGGATAACCTGGAAGAAATGGACAGATTCTTAGATAAGTTCAATTTTTCAAGGCTGACCCAGGAAGAAATAGAAATTATGAACAACCAAATTACAAGCACTGAAATTGAAGCTGTGATAAAAAAATCTCCCAAAACAAAAGCTCAGGATGAGATGGCTTCTCAGGAGAGTTCTATCAAACATTTAGAGAAGAGCTAATGCCTATCCTTCTAAAACTCTTTCAAAAAATTGAAGAGGAAGGAATACTTCCAAACTCATTCTACGAGGCTACCATCACCCTGATACAAAAACCAGGCAAAGACAACACAAGAAAGAAAACTACAGGCCAATATCACTGATGAATATAGATGCAAAAATCCTCAACAAAATTTTAGCAAACAGAATTCAGCAACACATCAAAAAGCTCATATACCATGATCAAGTTGGGTTTATTCCAGGGATGCAAGGATTCTTCCATATACGCAAATCAATCAATGTGATATACCATATTAACAAACTGAAAGATAAAAACCATATGATCATCTCAATAGATGCAGAAAAAGCCTTTGACAAATTCAGGTCCCACTTATAATTAAAACTCTTCAAAAAATGGGCATAGAAGGAATTTACCTCAACATAGTAAAGGTCATATATGATAATCCTACAGCAAACATTATTCTCAATGGTGAAAAACTGAAAGCATTCCCCTAAGGTCAGGAACAAGACAAGGGTGTCCACTTTCACCACTATTATTCAACATAGTTCTGGAAGTCCTAGCTACAGCAATCAGAGAAGAAAAAGAAATTAAAGGAATCCAGATTGGAAAAGAAGAAGTAAAGCTCTCACTATTTGCAGATGACATGATACTGTACATAGAAAACCCTAAAGATAGTATCAGAAAATTACTAGAGCTAATCAGTGAATTTTAAAAAGTTGCAGGATACAAAATCAATACACAGAAATCACTTGGATTTCTATATACTAACAAAGAAAAATTAGAAAGAGAAATTAAGGAATCAATCCCATTCACCATTGCAACAAAAAGAATTAAATATATAGGAATAAACTTACCTAAGGAGACAAAAGAACTGTACATAGAAAATTATAAAACACTAATAAAATAAATCAAAGACGACATAAACAGATGGAGACATAGTCCATGTTCCTGGGTAGAAAGAATCAATATTGTGAAAATGACTGTACTACCAAATACAATCTATAGACTCAATGTGATCCCTATCAAATTACTAATGACATTTTTCACAGAACTAGAACAAAAAAATTCACATTCATATGGAAACACAGAAGATCCTGAATAGCCAAAGCAGTCTTCAGAAAGAAGAATGGAGCTGGAGGAATCAACCTTCCTGACTTCAGATTATACTACAAAGTTACAGTCATCAAGACAGTATGGTACTGGCACAAAAACAGAAACATAGACCAATGGAACAAGATAAAGAGTCCAGGAATAAACCCATACACCTATGGGTACCTTATATTTGACAAAGGAGGCAAGAATATACAATGGGTCAAAGACAGCCTCTTCAATAAATGGTGCTGGGAAAACTGGACAGCTACATGTAAAAGAATGAAATTAGAACACTTCCTAGCACCATACACAAAGACAAACACAAAATGGATTAAAGACCTAAATGTAAGACCAGAAACTATAAAACTCTTAGAGGAAAACATAGGCAGAACACTCGATGACATAAATCAAAGCAAGATCCTCTATGACCTACCTCTTAGAGTAATGGAAATAAAAACAAAAGTAAACAAGTGGGACCTGATTAAACTTAAAAGCTTTTGCACAGCAAAAGAAACACTTAGCAAGGTGAAAAGACAGCCCTCAGAATGGGAGAAAATAATAGCAAATGAAACAACTGACAAAGGATTAATTTCCAAAATATACAAGCAACTCATACAACTCAATGCCAGAAAAACGCACAACCCAATCATAAAGTGGGGAAAAGACCTAAACAGACATTTCTCCTAAGAAGACATACAGATGGCTGACAAACACACGAAAAGATGCTCAACATTGCACATTATTAGAGAAATGCAAATCAAAACTACAATGAGATACCACCTCACACCAATCAGAATGGACATCTTCAAAAAGTCTACAAACAATAAGTGCTGGAGAGGGTGTGGAGAAAAGGGAATGCTCTTGCACTGTTGGTGGGAATGTAAATTGATACAGCCACTATGAAAGACGGTATGGAGATTCCTTAAAAAACTAGGAATAAAACCACCATATGACCCTGCAATCCCACTCCTAGGCATATACCCTGAGGCAACCAAAATTGAGAAAGACACATGTATCCCGTTTTTCATTGCAGCACTATTTACAATAGCTAGAACATGGAAGCAACCTAGATGTCCATTGACAGATGAATGGATAAAGAAGTTGTGGTACATATACACAATGGAATATTAGTCATAAGAGGGAACGTATTTGAGTCAGTTCTGATTTGGTGGATGAACACAGAACCTATTATACAGAATGAAGTGAGTCAGAAAAAGAAAGATAAATATTGTATTCTAACACATATATAAGGTATCTAGAAGAATGATACAGAAGAACTTATTTCTAGGGCAGCAGTGGAGAAACAGAAATAGAGAATAGACATGGACATGGAGAGAGGGGAGGAGAGGGTTAGATGTATGGAAAGAGTAACATGGAAACTTACATTACCATATGTAAAATAGAGAGCCAATGGGAATTAGCTATATGGCTCAGGAAACTCAAACAGGGGCTCTGTATCAACCTAGAGGGGTGAGATGGGGAGAGAGACAGGAGGGAGGTTCAAAAGGGAGGGGATATATGTATCAGTTCAGTTCAGTCACTCAGTCGTGTCCGACTCTTTGCGACCCCATGAACTGCAGCACGCCAGGCCTCCCTGTCCATCACTAACTCCTGGAGTTTACTCAAACCCATGTCCATTGTGTCAGTGATGCCATCCAACCATATCATCCTCTGTCATCCCCTTCTCCTCCTGGCCTCAATCTTTCCCAGCATCAGGTTCTTTTCAAATGAGTGAGCTCTTCACATAAGGTAGCCAAAGTATTGGAGTTTCAGCTTCAACATCAGTTCCTCCAATGAACACCCAGGAATGATCTCCTTTAGGATGGACTGGTTGGATCTCCTTGCAGTCCAAGGGACTCTCAAGAGTCTTCTCCAACACCACAGTTCAAAAGCATCAATTCTTTGGTGCTCAGCTTTCTTTATAGTCCAACTCTCCCATCCATACATGACTACTGGAAAAACCATAGCCTTGACTAGACAGACCTTTGTTGGCAAAGTAATATCTCTGCTTTTTAATGTGCTGTTTAGGTTGGTCAACTTTCCTTCCAAGGAGCAAGCATCTTTCAATTTCATGGCTACAATCACCATCTGCAGTGATTTTGGAGCCCAGAAAAATAAAGTAAGCCACTGTTTCCCCATCTATATATCATGACATGATGGGACCAGATGCCATGATCTTAGTTTTCTGAATGTTGAGCTTTCAGCCAACTTTTTCACTTTCGAAATATGTATACCTATGGCTGATTCATGTTGAGGTTTGACAAAAAACAACAAAATTCTGTAAAGCAATTATCCTTCAATAAAAAATATAAATTAAAAAGAAAAAATAGAAGGGGGAGAGGGAGAAAGAAAAAACATAATAATCTTTCAAAATCTATTGTTATGGCACACATTTTTAAAGTAGCTTGACTTCTTCTTGTAAAATATGTCTTGTAGAGAAATTTGAAAGTGCATATAAATAAAAAAATAGAAATCATCACTAATCCTACTACCCAGTATTAAAGGCAGTTGGCATTTTATTGCATTGAAAACTTTTCATTTTTTAAACTTTTTATTATGGAAAATTTCAGGCTTAAGGCAGAAATAGAAAGCAAAGTAGTGATATGTATCAGACACGAAGCAATTACCAGTTTCCTGCTGTGCTCTGACAGTTTTTTAAGCTCCAAACTAAATCAACTTGCACCTCTCATTTTCTCAATCTATATCCTATTGTGAGTTTATTTTTACCCCCAAGTGGTTGAAAATTATTTTTTAAAAACATAATGTGCAATGTTGTGCCTTATTTTGTGTTATATGCATGCATGTTAAGTTGCTTTAGTTGTGTCCGACTCTTTGTGACCCCATGAATTGTAACCCACCAGGCTGCTCTGTCCATGGGATTCTCTAGGCAAGAATACTGGAGTAGGTTGCCATGCCCTCCTCTAGGGGATCTTCCCAACCCAGGGATTGAATCCATGTCTCTTATGTCTCCTGCATTGGCAGGTGGGTTCTTTACCACTAACACCATGTGGGAAGCCCATTTCATGGTATGGTTGGCATTAAATTGAAAAAACAAGTTATCACCCAGATGTGATCCTGGTAACATTTTGACAATTGATCTGACAGTGTATTTACAGCAAATACAGGAGCCAGCTCCCTGCGACCTTTCTCGAAGCATCCTTATTAAAGGCAAAGGTGATAACCTTCAATTCTGGTTGGCAGACAGGATCCTGTTCATGCCCTGTGATGAGCTCAGCTGTGTCCCACCCACCTGTTCCCTGCGGGTCTGAGAGCTGGGCTTCTACCTGGCATCTGGGGGCCAGGTGTCACTCTGGGCTTGTGTTTTGCAGTCTTAAATATTTACAAGAGTTCCTTTCTCTTCCCACAATAGCTGTTTCTTGCAAGTAGATTTTATTAAAGTGTTGAGCATGTCATCCACCTCCATATGCCTATGGAATTACAAAGTTGCGGCATTGGCTTGAAAGGAGAAAATTCACAGTGAAGATACACCTTTGTAACCACAGCTCTTAGATAGTAGATTTCTTTGGCTCTCTCACCTCTTGACGCACCAGGGCATGTGGTTCTGTTGTCACCTGATGGGAGAAGGAGGGAGGTACACTACACAATAGGGTTCCTTCTGGTGGATTTCTTTTTCTGCCGCAATAATGACCTGCCTGCATGAGGGTTACTCGCTATTGCATAGTTCAGGCACTATTGCTCCGTGCTGATAACTTAATGCTGATATCATCATCATTCATGAAGCATTTTTGGCCAATTGCTTGCCTAAGTTATGGCATCAAGCCTGTCCGGGCTTTATGTTCACTGTAGCAGTTCAGTTCCTCGATCGCTGAGTGCCCACTGTTTTGCAGGCACTGCTCTAAGCTCTGGATGCAGGTACAGGTCTTAGCACACTAGGCAAAATCTGCGATGGTCCAGCCAGGATGTTTGGGCTGGGTCCATTTCACAGTGTAAATGAGAAGGGACGCTGATGACTTCAGTTAGCAGGAAGTGGCAGTCCATGTGCCTTATGCAGGTTCAGAGATGAGAAATGATAAATGCTAGTGACCCTCATGGCCCCTTCTTGGCTGTAAGTTAGCAGTCCCATGAGATGTCCATATGTCTCCTCAGTGTTCCTGGATGTGTCTGAGATGTCTCAGCCTCCAGGGACATCACAGAGGCTAGAGGCTAGCCGGTGTTGACCACCCAATAAGATAAACCTCTGAGGAAAGAGAGAGGTGCAGAAGGAAGGGGGTCAGGACTGAGCAGAGGAACTGGGCACACGGTGGCTGGATGGAGGTGCCCAGCACACCTCAGTCCTTCTTGGCCACTATCAATCCACCTGATGCCCTCCCATAGAGATCGGAGGTGGCTTTGGTATTTAGAACCACTGCTTCCTTCATCAGTGCAGAAATGGCAGCCTTCCTATTTTGCAAAGAAGCCTTGCTTAAAAAAAAAAAATGTAAGGGGGTGATGGGATGAGTGGCTGGGCTCTATATAGATTGTGAATAGAATAGTCTTCAGAAGGACATGGTTGTTATCTAAAGCCATCCTTTAGTGCAAGACAGTGAGACACAAAATATCTGTAAATAGTTAGGCTTCCTGGACAAAACCTCAGTGATGTGGAGACTGCAGATGCACAGAGATCAGGGGCCCCGTGAGGACTCAGGGTGCCTGAGCGGGGGTTCGTGAATTCTCCCTGTCACTGCTCAGCTCTCGAGGTCTTGCCTCCTTGATCTGTCCATGCGTCAGTGTGGTGTCTGTGATGTTTACGGGACATCACCTCTGTTGATTTCATGCAGGAGAATGAGGGAAGAGAGCCGATCTGAGTGGTGTGTTTAGTAGGAAATAAACAAAGTGAGCTGCATAATTCAGGGTCAAGATCACAGAGTGTGGTCTCGAGAACTTGGGTTTGAATCCTGACTCACCTGCTCCACCCTGATCCCCAGGAAGATCTGACCTCCCAGCCTCAGTATTCTCATCTGTGAAGTGGAGGAAGCGATCCCACATGGACATCAAGTCTTGCTGCCCAATGGAGACTGAGGAGATTTTTAACTCCCCCAGTGATCAGAAAAGTGATTGCAGTCAAAAAGCCCAGAGGAATAATGTCAGAAAGCATATGGTGAATTATTCAGGCCACACAGAACCCAAGCCTGTCAGCGTGATAGGAAGGGAAAAGTCACTATGCCCTGCCGTCTGGCATCCTGTCTGTGCTTCCTCACTTCGACAAACGACCTCAGCAGGCTCATTCATCTTACAGAGACCTGATCCTGAAGCATAGATGTTAAATAGCTTGTGCTCTGTGCCTAGACATGCTGTCTGGTCGTTGGCGAGCTGGGGTGATGTAACCACAGAGAGGAGCTGCTTGGCTGGATGCACTGAGATGCTGACTGTCAGGCTTTGTTTGTGGGGATGATGATGCGTCTAACCACCTGCTTCTGCGGGTGGGTCGCCATGGGTTCTGCATGGGCCGTGCCATCTGACGTGGAAGGATAATGTGAAGATTGAAGGAGTCTCATGGACCGGATCTTGTTTGTAGTCTTACAGGTGAGAAATCTAGTAGCAGCAGAGTCTGTGTGGTCACCATCAACTTCAGCTGACCCGGTGAGGCTGAGATGGGCTCACCGAGCAAGGGGAATTGTCACCTCCTCACCTGGTTCCCACCAGCTGTACCTTCTGCTGTGGAACTGGGCTTCCTGGTGGGGATGGGGAGGGCTGTGTGTGTGTGAGTTTCTGCTCATGCTTTCCTGTACCTTTCATTTAAACCTCACAGCAGCCCCATAGGAACATATGATTTGACCTTAAGGATGGGTAGGACTTTGCCAGTTGGAGGGAATGTAGGAGGCATTACAGAGCCTCAATGCAGACAGTATATCTTTGTTTCTTTTTTAATTTATTTATTTTAATTGGAGGATAATTACAATCTTGTGGTGGTTTTTGCCATACATTGATAAGAATCACCCAGGGATGAAGATATGTCCCCCATCCTGAACACCCCCCCACCCCCTCCCCACCCCATCCTTCTGGGTTGTCCCAGAGCACTGGCTTTGAGTGCCCTGCTTCATGTATCGAGCTTGCACTGGTCATCTATTTTACATATGGTAATACACATGTTTCAATGTTATTCTCTCAAATCATCCCATCCTCACCTCTTTCACATAGTCCAAAAGTCTGTTCTTTATACCTGTGTCTCTTTGGCTGCCTTGCATATAGAATCGTTGTTACTGTCTTCCTAAAGTCCATATATATGCATTAATATACTGTATGGGTGTTTCTCTTTCTGACTTACTTCACTTTGTATAGTAGGCTCCAGTTTCATCCACCTCATTAGAATGGACTCAAATGCATTATTTTTTACAGCTGAGTAATATTCCATTGTGTATGTGTACCACAACTTCCTTATCCACCCGTCTGCTGATGGACATCTGGGTTGCTTCCATGTCCTAGCTATTGTAAATGGTGCTGCAATTAACATTGGGGTCCATGTGTCTCTTTCAGTTCTAGTTTCCTTGGTGTGTATGCCCAGCAGTGGGATTGCTGGGTCATATGGCAGTTCTATTTCCAGTTTTTTAAGGAATCTCCACACTGTTGTCTATAGCGGTTATACCAGTTTGCATTCCCATCAACAGTGTAAGAAGGTTCCCTTTTCTCCACAACCTCTCCAGCATTTATTGTTTGTAGACTTTTTGATGGCGGCCTTTCTGACCAGTATGAGATGATACCTCATTGTGGTTTTAAATCGCATTTCTCTAATAATGAATGATGTTGAACATCTTTTCACATATTTATTAGACTCTATCTCCCTCCTCCCTCTTCTCTTCTCTATATAATACCATTTTTGTTTGTTTTTTTTACATTTTGTTTTTGATGTGGACCATTTTTAAAGTTTTTATTGGATTCATAACATACTGCTTCCGTTTTATGTTTCGGTGTTTTGGCCACAAGGCATGTGGGATCTTAGCTTCCTGAGCAGGTATCGAATCCACACCCCCTGCATTGGAAGGTGGAGCCTCAACCACTGGGCCACCAGGGAAGTCCTGAGATGACGGTATTTGACTCGCTCATTATTGCCACCACTGGAGATGCAGCTGCATAGAAGCAGTATGGCTGAAACTGGAAGAAATCCTTCCATTTCCATGGCAGGTAATGGAAAACCACTTTACACTCACAGACAGGATCTTCAAAGTCTCAGATCTCTTAGGGATGAAGGTCTGAATTGATCAAGCTAGCAAAGAGAGCTGACTAGTAAAGGGCTAAGTCTGAGGTAGACTAAAGCTAGAATTGTTCATGAAAAGCCCTTCCATGTACACAAGTGGAAAAGCCCCAGGTCCTTGCTCTAGAGCAGGTAAAGGGGACTTGTCCCAGTGTCACACAGGCATAGCACATGATATGTTATCTAATAATCAGCAGTTATATATCTGCTGATATAGAACTGTGAGTATAAAGGCAGCAAGTTCATCATCTGACATGGCTGGCTCTTCCTCTACATTCAATGTCTAGATTGCCAAATTTCAGGTGTACCTCTATGAGAAAAGTAAAGAGCAACAGAGAGCCTCAGCTTTCTACCTGATTGCTTGTCTGTATATGATTGCATATCATGAATATGTTTGCATTGCAATGGGAGTAAGTCCAAGGAGAAGCAACTGTGAAGCTGTCCAGGCCACTGTTCTTGTTAATCCTTGATCCTGGGTCAGAGATAACGGCAACATGGACTGAGTGGCGGAGAAGGGAAATCATCAACATCTACTATGACCTCTTGGCCAGCTTGAGAAATGAATACTGATCACCTCTATTCATATGTATATGAATCACTTTGCTGTACACGTGAAACTAACACAACATTGTAAATTAACTATTCCTCAAGACAAAAATGGAGGTGGTAATTAGTCATTCTTCTAAGACTTTCCTAGTAAGCAAAGGGACAGTGGTAGAGTGATCAGTATTCATTTCGGATAGGTTGTTTTCCATTATAGGTCATTATAAGCTATTGAATATAGTTCCCTGTGCTCTACAGTAGATCCTTGTTGATTATCTATTTTATATATAGTAGTGTGCATATATTAACCCCAAACTCCTAATTTATCCCTCCCCTGCCCTTTTCCCTTTGGTAATCATAAGTTGGTTTTCGATGTCTGTGAGTCTGTTTCTATTTTGTAAATAATTATTTGTGTCATATTTTAGATTCCACATATAAGTGATACCATATAATATTTGTCTTTCTCTTTCTGACTTACTTAGTGTGATAACTTCTAGGTACATCCTTGTTGCTGCAAATATATATATATTTGCATATCTTCTTTATTATATATAATAATATATATAGTACATCTTCTTCATTCATTCATCTGCCAGTGGATGTTTAAGTTGCTTCCATCACTTCCATTTTATTAAACAAAAATTATGCCTTTTTATTCTTTTCTATTTTCAGATCTTTTCCTCTTCTTCACTGTTACATAGCAGTGGTTAAATGTTCCCATTGCTTCCAAGTATAGTGATCTGAGACAGAATCATAATGGAACTACCAGAGGAGTTACTATCAAACTAACAACCTGGCCTGGGAGCAGAAATCCTGATGATGTTAATGCATCTTGAGGCAACAGCTGGTTGTGATTTTGTCCCAGGTTGAAGAGGGGATGTGCAAACTTGTGATTTTATGTGCAATAATTAGGTTAGGTTATGTAGAGACATCTTTGGAAACATGAGTATAAAGATATTATGTGAGGTGGGCATCGAACATATAATTTGAGAAAAAGATCTTGGGGTGACTCCCTGATTTGCAACAGTTACCCCTTTTGGAAATTTCCCTGATACCCCAGAGTGAACCTGCAGCAGCCATGCCTTCCTACGTAACTTTGAGTCTCTGGCCCAGTTAAACCATTCGATTCTAGCGAAAAAGCGGATATCTATGGGAGGCACAAAACCACTGTGGCCTCTGGAACCGAGTCAGGTAATAGCATTTGCTGCAGAAGAAAAGTCCACAGGCTGACTGAGTTCCCTGGGAGGCCTCTGGCTTCTGTCCTTCTTCCCATCAAGGCCTAGTTGTTCACTTCCTCCCTGGATTTGGTGAAAAATGGCACCACCTTTTCAAAGCATATTGATTTTTGCCGTTTGAACTACCAAGGATCAGTTTCAGTCTCTTGTCACCAGATGAGCCACACTCTTCTTACTTAGAGAACAGAACTAGTGAGGAATGGCCCTAAGCAGTATGCTTTTGAGAATGGCCAAAAGTCAGGACCATTGACAGTCATCACTGTTGGGCCACTGGCTGCCCGTTTTTTCCACCCTAACGGTATTGCTTCCAAAATGTCTCTAATAAAGAATTCGTATAAAAAGTAATATGTTGGGTGGAGCTCACTGATAGAGCACATGGAGGGCACTGTGGTGAAGGGGGATTTAGGAGTTCACTTTATCAGTCTAATGACTGCTATGAAATCACTGTGATGGTGAGCTTCACTTCCTCACCTGTAATCTGAGTGAATTAGGCCAAATTATTTCTACAATCCCATCTTGTAGTAAAATTTTATGCTTATTAGACTAGAATTGTAGATCCAGCTTTCCTAGACCCATTTGTTTCCTAGAGATAATCTCTGATTGCAATCTGCCAGCTGTATCTCAAAGCGCGCCCCCTGCAGGTAGATGCGTGAAGATCCACCTTTATCGCTGGTAAGAATCTTCGAAGTGTTTGATTGGCAAGGTGGTGGGTGAATGAAGTCTGGTTGACACATGAGATTTTCAAATAGCAAACTCACAGAGGGAAGTGAACATGTGAAAAAAAGAACATCGGACTCGAGTTTCTGAAGGTCTGTCGGACGAGTAGGAGCTCCTCAGCTCAGTTACCGACCTAAACCTCTTCAGTTCTCAGCCCTGCAATTTCCTGCCAATAAAAAGCAGGCTAATAAGAGCTTCCTCCTGCCTTTCTTGCCAGCGGCCCTGTGAGCAATATGGTACAAAAGTTGGGTGAATACGAAGAGCACAAGTTGGTGGTTTATAAGCATTTGGGTTTTTTCCCCCCAGAAAACTTACTTTGGAGGTCCACCAGACAACTTAAAAGTTTAAGGACAATGATAAAGAATGAAGTGATATTGGCTTATAAAGGATTTTAAAGTTTTTAATTAAATAATTTTTTTAATTTATTTATTTTTGGCCGTTCTGGGTCTTCGTTGCTTCAAGGGCTTTCCCCAGTTGTGGTGAGCAGGTCTACTCTCTAGTTGGGGTGCTCAGGCTTCTCATTGCCATGGCTTCTCACTTTGCGGACCACAGGCTTCAGCAGTTACAGCACCTGGGCTCATAGCTGTGGCTCCCAGGCTCAGGCTCAATAGTTGTGGTGCACGGGCTCAGTTGCTGCAAAGCAACTAAGGGATTAATTAATTAATCCCTAATGTATTAGGGATTGAACCTCTGTCTCTTGCATTGGCAGGCAGATTCTTTACCACTGAGTCACCAGGGAAGCCCCAAGGATTTTAAAGTTTTGCAAGAAGTTATCCTGAAGAGTTTATATACAGGTGATAGTACTGATATTTCCTTCCAACTCAAGCTCTGTGCAGGGCACTTTGCCTGAAAGAAATCATTTTTTTTTTAACAACAGCATTTTAGGGAAGTATTACTGTTTTCTCCTTCTCACAGATAAGACAATCGTAGCTCTGAGAACTTAACTAATTTACCTAAGACTGCACAGTTGTCTAAGTGGTAGTTCAGTTCAGTCGCTCAGTCATGTCTGACTCTGTGACGCCATGAACTGCAGCATGCCAGGCCTCCTTATCCATCACGAACTCCTGGGGTCCACCCAAACTCATGTCCATTGAGTCGGTGATGCCATCCAATCATCTCATCCTCTGTCATCCCCTTCTCCTCCTGCCCTCAATCTTTCCCAGCATCAGGGTCTTTTCAAATGAGTCAGCTCTTTGCATCAGGTGGCCAAAGTATTGAAGTTTCAGCTTCAAAATCAGTCCTACCAATGAAGACCCAGGACTGATCTCCTTTAGGATGGACTGGTTGGATCTCCTTGCAGTCCAAAGACCACAGTCCAAAAGCATCAACTCTTCGGTGTTCAGTCTTCTTCATAGTACAATTCTCACATCCATACATGACCACTGGAAAAACCATAGCCTTGACTAGACAGACCTTTGTTGGCAACGTAATGTCTCTCCTTTTGAATATGCTATCTAGGTTGGTCATAACTTTCCTTCCAAGGAGTAAGCATCTTTTAATTTCATGGCTGCAATCACCGTCTGCAGTGATTTTGGAGCCCAGAAAAATAAAGTCAGCCACTGTTTCCACTGTTTCCCCATCTATTTCCCATCAAGTGAGGGGACCAGATGTCATGATTTTAGTTTTCTGAATGTTGAGCTTTAAGCCAACTTTTTCACTCTCCTCTTTCACTTTCATCAAGAGGCTCTTTAGTTCTTCTTCACTTTCTGCCATAAGGGTGGTTTCATCTGTATATCTGAGGTTATTGATATTTCTCCCATCAATCTTGATTCCAGCTTGTGCTTCCTCCAGCCCAGCGTTTGTCATGATGTACTCTGCATAGAAGTTAAATAAGCAGGATGACAATATACAGACTTGATGTACTCCTTTTCCTATTTGGAACCAGTCTGTTGTTCCATGTCCAGTTCTAACTGTTGCTTCCTGACCTGCATATAGGTTTCTCAAGAGGCAGGTCAGGTGGTCTGGTATACCCATCTCTGTAGGAGTTTTCCACAGTTTATTGTTCTCCACACAGTCAAAGGCTTTGGCATAGTGAATAAAGCAGAAATAGATGTTTTTCTGGAACTTTCTTGCTTTTTCAGTGATCCAGTGGATGTTGGTTATTTGATCTCTGGTTCCTCTGCCTTTTCTAAAACCAGCTGGAACATCTGGCAGTTCATGGTTCACATATTGCTGAAGCCTGGCTTGGAGAATTTTGAGCATTACTTTACTAGCATGTGAGATGAGTGCAATTGTGTGGTAGGTTGGACATTCTCTGGCATTGCCTTTCTTTGGGATTGGAATGGAAA
Organism: Bubalus kerabau; assembly: GCF_029407905.1. Classification (NCBI taxonomy): domain Eukaryota; kingdom Metazoa; phylum Chordata; class Mammalia; order Artiodactyla; family Bovidae; genus Bubalus; species Bubalus kerabau. The sequence goes on along the minus strand of NC_073624.1, from coordinate 129,644,508 downwards.
CTGACCTTTTCCAGTCCTGTGGCCACTGCTGAGTTTTCCAAATTTGCTGGCATATTGAGTGCAGCACTTTCACAGCATCATCTTTCAGGATTTGAAATAGATCAACTGGAATTCCATCACCCCCACTAGCTTTGTTCGTAGTGATGCTTTCTAAGGTCCACTTGACTTCACATTCCAGGATGTCTGGCTCTAGGTGAGTGATCACACCATTGTCATTATCTGGGTCATGAAGATCTTTTTTGTACAGTTCTTCTGTGCATTCTTGCCACCTCTTGTTAATATCTTCTGCTTCTGTTAGGTCCCTACCATTTCTGTCCTTTATTGAGCCCATGTTTGCATGAAATGTTCCCTTTGTATCTCTAGTTATCTTGGAGAGATCTCTGGTCTTTCCCATTCTATTGTTTTCCTCTATTTCTTTGCATTGATCACTGAGGAAGGCTTTCTTATCTTTCCTTGATATTCTTTGGAACTCTGCATTCAGAAGGGTATATCTTTCCTTTTCTCCTTTGCTTTTCACTTCCCTTCTTTTCACAGCTATTTGTAAGGCCTCCTCAGGCAGCCATTTTGCTTTTTTATATTTCTTTTTCTTGGTGATGGTCTTGATTCCCATCTCCTGTACAATGTCACTAACTTCCATCCATAGTTCCTCAGGCACTCTATCTGTCAGATCTAGTCCCTTAAATCTATTTCTCACTTCCACTGTATAGTCATAAGGGATTTGATTTAGGTCATTCCTGAAAAGTGGTAGTAATAGGATGAAAACTCAGAAATTCACATATACAGTGAGTAACACAGCCAAGATTCAATCCAGGACTTTCTGTTTCTATGTGTTTAGATATTAAATTATGCATTCAATAAATATCTATTGAATTCCTAGTGCAAAGAGAGAAAGAATACTGTAGGCACTCATAGCTTGGGCTCTGGGGCCAGAGCTTCTTCTTTTGAATCTAGCTCTTCCAATTTCAAGCTGTGTGACCTTGTGAAAGGTACTGACCTCTCTGGGCCTCAGTTTTTTCATCTTAGAGTGGTCAGGAAGCAACAGTTAGAACTGGACATGGAACAACAGACTGGTTCCAAATAGGAAAAGGAGTACGTCAAGGCTGTATATTGTCACCCTGCTTATTTAACTTATATGCAGAGTACATCATGAGAAACGCTGGACTGGAAGAAACACAAGCTGGAATCAAGATTGCCGGGAGAAATATCAATAACCTCAGATATGCAGATGACACCACCCTTATGGCAGAAAGTGAAGAGGAACTAAAAAGCCTCTTGATGAAAGTGAAAGTGGAGAGTGAAAAAGTTGGCTTAAAGCTCAACATTCAGAAAACGAAGATCATGGCATCTGGTCCCATCACTTCATGGGAAATAGATGGAGAAACAGTGGAAACAGTGTCAGATTTTATTTTTGGGGGGCTTCAAAATCACTACAGATGGTGACTGCAGCCATGAAATTAAAAGACGCTTACTCCTTGGAAGGAAAGTTATGACCAACCTAGACAGCATATTCAAAAGCAGAGACATTACTTTGCCAACAAAGGTTTGTCTAGTCAAGGCTATGGTTTTTCCTGTGGTCATGTATGGATGTGAGAGTTGGACTGTGAAGAAGGCTGAGCGCCGAAGAATTGATGCTTTGGAACTGTGGTGTTGGAGAAGACTCTTGAGAGTCCCTTGGACTGCAAGGAGATCCAACCAGTCCATTCTGAAGGAGATCAGCCCTGGGATTTCTTTGGAAGGAATGATGCTAAAGCTGAAACTCCAGTACTTTGGCCACCTCATGCGAAGAGTTGACTCATTGGAAAAGACTCTGATGCTGGGAGGGATTGTGGGCAGGAGGAGAGGGGACGACAGAGGATGAGATGGCTGGATAGCATCACTGACTCGATGGACATGAGTCTGGGTGAACTCCGGGAGTTGGTGATGGACAGGGATGCCTGGCGTGCTGCGATTCATGGGGTCACAAAGAGTCAGACACGACTGAGCAACTGAACTGAACTGAACTGAATATGAGAAATGACTCATTTAATGACTCAGTGCCTTAAAGTGCCTTGGGCAGTGCCTGGCACATCATTGCTAGCCATTTCTGTGATATGCGTGGTGAAGAAATCTGGAAAAGTCTTGGCTGTATGTGCTGGGGATGAAGGTGGGAGGGGGCTTTCTATTTAGAGGTCACATTGCACAAGGTCCCAAGGCTTGTGTAAAAATGAGATGTCCAAAAATCCTGGAGGTGAGAGCTCTGGGGAGGAGGATGCAGCAATAGTAGGTCTTAAGTTGGGAAATTAGGTCAGGGAATGACAAAAAGCCAGAGTGACTTCAACAGAGGAGTAGGGTGGGGTGCAGTGGGGTGGAGGCAGGATGTAAGGTCAGGGAGGGTGCCAGACGCCAGTCATGTAAGGCCGTGGGTACCTGGGCAAAGAGTTTGGATTTCTTTTGGTCATGCTGTGTGGCTTGCAGGATCTTATTTCCTTGACCAGGGACTGAACCTAGTCCCGGTAGTGAAAGTGTCGAGTTCTAATCACTGGACAGCCAAGGAAGTCCCCAAACAAATTCTTTGTTTTGGGTCTTAAAAAAAAAAATGCTTATTTGGTTGATATGGTGAAGGACAGGGAAGCCTGGTGTATTGCAGTCCATGAGGTTGTGAAGAGTCGGATATGACTTAGTGACTGAACAACAACAAATGTATTGGCTGGGTTGGGTGTTAGTGGTGGCACATGAGCTCTTCTGCTCTAGAGTGCACTTCCAGGCTCCAGGGTGCACAGGCTTAGTTGCTCCTTGGCATGTTGCTCCATGGGATCTTAGTTCCTCTACCAGGGATTGAACCTGCGTCCCCTGCATTCCAAGGGGGATTCTTAACCACAGGACCACTGGGGGAAGTCCCATTTTGGATATTTTTAAAGTATAAAGGAAGCCATCTGAGAACTGAGGACAGAAGAGGGACATCATCTGACTTAAGGAGCCTGGTCGGCTATCGACCAAAGCGTCGCAAAGAGTCGGATACAACTGAGTGAGTGAAAACCACCTCAGTGACCCAGCCAAGCATCACAAAACAGGAGATGGAAGGGTGGGGTTCAAGCTGACAGACAGTTGAACAACTGACACAGAGAACTTAGTTTGGAGGATTTGGGTAGGAAGAATCAAGAATTTGATTTGATGCATCTGTTACGATACCAAATGGAGGTCTTGGGGATATAATGGTTGTATAATCGGGAGGCTGAGACGAGGTTGAGGCTGAGATAGGAATTTGAGGGTCAACAACTACCATGCTTGATTTGTATCCATAAACAAAGGAAACCAAAGTAAGGCTTTAAAAACTGGTCTCCAAAAGAAACAAAGGAGACCATAGCAAAAATTGACAAAGCCAAAAGCTGGTTCTTTGAAAGGATAAATAAAATTGACAAACCATTTGCCAGACTCATTGAGAAACAAAGGGAGAAAAATCAAATCAATAAAATTAGAAATGAAAATGGACAGCTCACAACAGACAACACAGAAATACAAAGGATCATAAAAGACTACTATCAGCAATTATATGCCAATAAAATGGACAACGTGGAAGAAATGGACAAATTCTTAGAAAAGTACAACTTTCCAAAACTGAACCAGGAAGAAATAGAGAATCTTAACAGACCCATCACAAGAACGGAAATTGAAACTGTAATCAGAACTCTTCCAGCAAATAAAAGTCCAGGTCCAGACGGCTTCACAGCTGAATTCTACCAAAAATTTAGAGAAGAGCTGACACCTATCCTACTCAAACTCTTCCAGAAAACTGCAGAGGAAGGTAAACTTCCAAACTCATTCTATGAGGCCACCATCACCCTAATACCAAAACCTGACAAAGATGCCACAAAAAAAGAAAACTACAGGCCAATAGCACTGATGAACATAGATGCAAAAATCCTTAACAAAATTCTAGCAATCAGAATCCAACAACACATTAAAAAGATCATACATCATGACCAAGTGGGCTTTAACCCAGGGATGCAAGGATTCTTCAATATCCGCAAATCAATCAATGTAATACACCACGTTAACAAATTGAAAAATAAAAGCTATATGATTCTCTCAATAGATGCAGAGAAAGCCTTTGACAAAATTCAACATCCATTTATGATAAAAACTCTCCAGAAAGCAGGAATAGAAGGAACATACCTCAACATAATAAAAGCTATATATGACAAACCCACAGCAAACATTATCCTCAATGGTGAAAAATTGAAAGCATTTCCCCTAAAGTCAGGAACAAGACAAGCGTGCCCACTCTCACTATTACTATTCAACATAGTTTTGGAAGTTTTGGCCATAGCAATCAGAGCAGAAAAAGAAATAAAAGGAATCCAAATTGGAAAAGAAGAAGTAAAACTCTCACTGTTTGCAGATGACATGATCCTCTACATAGAAAACCCTAAAGACTCCACCAGAAAATGACTAGAGCTAATCAATGAATATAGTCAAGTTGCAGGATATAAAATCAACACGCAGAAATCCCTTGCATTCCTATACACTAATAATGACAAAATAGAAAGAGAAATTAAGGAAACAATCCCATTCACCATTGCAACGAAAAGAATAAAATACTTAGGAATATATCTACCTAAAGAAACTAAAGACCTATATATAGAAAACTATAAAACACTGGTGAAAGAAATCAAAGAGGACACTAATAGATGGAGAAATATACCATGTTCATGGATCGGAAGAATCAATATAGTGAAAATGAGTATACTACCCAAAGCAATCTATAGATTCAATGCAATCCCTATCAAGCTACCAACGGTATTCTTCACAGAGCTAGAACAAATAATTTCACAATTTGTTTGGAAATACAAAAAAACCTCGAATAGCCAAAGCGATCTTGAGAAAGAAGAATGGAACTGGAGGAATCAACCTGCCTGACTTCAGGCTCTACTACAAAGCCACAGTCATCAAGACAGTATGGTACTGGCACAAAGATAGAAATATAGATCAATGGAACAAAATAGAAAGCCCAGAGATAAACCCAAGCACCTATGGACACCTTATCTTTGACAAAGGAGGCAAGAATATACAATGGATTAAAGACAATCTCTTTAACAAGTGGTGCTGGGAAATCTGGTCAACCACTTGTAAAAGAATGAAACTAGAACACTTTCTAACACCATACACAAAAATAAACTCAAAATGGATTAAAGATCTAAACATAAGACCGGAAACTATAAAACTCCCAGAGGAAAACATAGGCAAAACACTTTCTGACATACCTCACAGCAGGATCCTCCATGACCCACCTCCCAGAATATTGAAAATAAAAGCAAAAATAAACAAATGGGATCTAATTAAAATTAAAAGCTTCTGCACAACAAAACAAACTATAAGTTAAGCAAGGTGAAAAGACAGCCTTCAGAATGGGAGAAAGTAATAGCAAATGAAGCAACTGACAAACAACTAATCTCAAAAATATACAAGCAACTCCTGCAGATCAATTTCAGAAAAATAAATGACCCAATCAAAAAATGGGCCAAGGAACTAAATAGACATTTCTCCAAAGAAGACATACAGATGGCTAACAAACACATGAAAAGATGCTCAACATCACTCGTTATCAGAGAAATGCAAATCAAAACCACTATGAGGTACCATTTCACGCCAGTCAGAATGGCTGCAATCCAAAAGTCTACAAGCAATAAATGCTGGAGAGGATGTGGAGAAAAGGGAGCCCTCTTACACTGTTGGAGGGAATGCAAACTATTATAGCCACTATGGAGCACAGTGTGGAGATTCCTTAAAAAACTGGAAATAGAACTGCCATATGACCCAGCAATCCCACTGCTGGGCATACACACCAAGGAAACCAGAATTGAAAGAGACATGTGTACCCCAATGTTCATCGCAACACTGTTTCTAATAGCCAGGACATGGAAGCAACCTAGATGTCCATCAGCAGATGAATGGATAAGAAAGCTGTGGTACATATACACAATGGAGTATTACTCAGCCATTAAAAAGAATACATTTGAATCAGTTCTAATGAGGTGGATGAAACTGGAGCCCATTATGAGTGAAGTAAGCCAGAAAGAAAAACACCAATACAGTATACTAACGCATATATATGGAATTTAGAAAGATGGTAACGACAACCTTGTATGAAAGACAGCAAAAGAGACACAGATGTATAGAACAGTCTTTTGGACTCTGTGGGAGAGGGAAGGGGGATAATTTGGGAGAATGACATATAAACATGTATAATATATAAGAAATGAATCGCCAGTCCAGGTTTGATGCAGGATACAGGAAGCTTGGGGCTGGTGCACTGGGATGACCCACAAGGATGGTATGGGGAAGGAGGTGGGAGGGGGGTTCAGGATGGGGAACATGTGTACACCCATGGTGGATGCATGTTGATGTATAGCAAAACCAATACAATATTGTAAAGTTAAAAAAAATAATAATAATATAAAAAATAATAATAAAAATAAAAACTAGGTCTCAACATCTAATGCTTCCTGTACTGAGTTGTACACAAGCATGCTATTATTGTACTGTCATATGTTAGTTCAGGAAATGTTTCTTTTTGCTTAAAAACTTGGTGATGTGGAATTTAGGGTCTTCCCCAGTGTCTCAGCAGTAAAGAACCTGCCTACAAGGCAGGAGCCGCAGGAGATGCGGTTTCACTCCCTAGGTTAGGAAAATCCCCTGGAGGAGGGCATAGCAACCCACACCAGTATTCTTGTCTGGAGAATCCATGGACAGAGGGCTATAGGCCATGGGGTCGCAAAGAGTTAGACCTGACTGAAAAGACTTAGCATAGACTTAGCATGCACACATGCATGTGGGATTCAGAAGAAAATACAACAATCTAGATAAAATGTTTCCCTCTGGCAAAATAAGTTTAGGGCTTGGTGCAATGGGTGGAAACAACTTTCCAATGTCCTCTATTCTAAGATCCTTCCTTCGGTGAGGGTCACCATCTAACCATCTCATCCTCTGTCGTCCCCTTCTCCTCCTGCCTTCAATCTTTCCCAGAATCAGGGTCTTTTCCAATGATTCAGTTCTTTGCATCAGGTGGCCAAAGTTTTGGAGCTTCACCTTCAGCATCAGTCCTTTCAATGAATATTCAGAGTTGATTTCCTTTAAGAATGACTGGTTTGATATCCTTGCTGTTCAATGGATTCTCAAGAGCCTTCTCCAGTGCCACAGTTCTAAGGCATCAATTCTTCAGCATTCAGCCTTTTTTATTGTCCAAGTCTCACATCTGTGCATGACTACTGGTAAAACCATAGCTTTGACTATGGGGCCTCCATAGGATGTGGCCAGGCTCTAGCACCTCAAGTGCCTTGACACATTAAAAGCATCCTCAGAAGGATGAACCCAGAAGAGCTCTATGGGGAGAGACCAGTGCTTGAGAAGTGGCAACCACTGGAACAGTGTTGGGGCTTCCCATGTGGCACAGTGATAAAGAATTCGCCTGCCAATACAGGAGACACAGGAGACATGGGTTTGATCCCTGGGTTGGGAAGATCCCCAGAGGGGGAAATGGCAACCTGCCAGAGTCCAGCTCCAGCAGCCAGGGATTCAACCTGAAGAGATGGACGGTGTCAGCAAGAAAATGAGGCAGCCTCTCAGTTTTCTTGGACTGCCTATTTATTTCAAGTTTAGGATTCTCTTTTATACTTTTACAAAAACATTAGGTCAGAGGTTTGACATTTTCAGATCTCCCACACCCAGATTTATTATCTCCATAAATCATTGATGCCCTTCAAACAGAGTTCCTGCTTCAACGATTCTCTCAGAATCAGCTTTACTTTCTATTATCTACTTCCTCTTATGTGTCCTATAGTTAACTTGTGATTACATTGTAACTCATGCTACATTCCTCAGTTTATTTCTTATCTTTATAAATCCTGTTTGCCCCTAACATCCTGAGCTCAGTTCAGTTCAGTTCAGTCGCTCAGTCATGTCTGACTCTTTGCGACCCCATGAATCACAGCATGCCAGGCATCACCAACTCCCAGAGTTCACTCAGACTCACGTCCATCGAGTCAGTGATGCCATCCAGCCATCTCATCCTCTGTCGTCCCCTTCTCCTCCTGCCCCCAATCCATCCCAGCATCAGAGTCTTTTCCAATGAGTCAACTCTTCACATGAGGTGGCCAAAGTACTGGAGTTTCAGCTTTAGCATCATTCCTTCCAAAGAAATCCCAGGGCTGATCTCCTTCAGAATGGACTGGTTGATCTCCTTGCAGTCCAAGGGACTCTCAAGGGTCTTCTCCAACACCACAGTTCAAAAGCATCAATTCTTCGGCGCTTAGCTTTCTTCACAGTCCAACTCTCACATCCATACATGACCACAGGAAAAACCATAGCCTTGACTAGACGGACCTTTGTTGGCAAAGTAATGTCTCTGCTTTTCAACATGCTGTCTAGGTTGGTCATAACTTTCCTTCCAAGCAGTAAGTGACTTTTAATTTCATGGTTGCAGTCACCATCTGCAGTGATTTTGGACCCCCAAAAAATAAAGTCTGACACTGTTTCCTGAGCCCACTGTGTCTTAAAAAGGCTTCTAGCTATTAGTATCTCTAAAATTCCTAACCTCTATAAGCTATAGTAAAATATACTAACATTACAACATTCCTTAAATCTTTAACTTCTAACTATTTTAATTATTTGTAAGCCCTAAATTCAGTAAACTCCTTTGCCATAAACATTTTCCTCATAAATAGGCTTCAGATAGCAATCCCTCCCATGGCCTGAAGCTTCAGCCTGTGTGCTCATCCTGAAACACTCTTTTGTAAAAGTCCTTGAACAAATGTCAATGACTAACAAAAGACTCTGATGCTGGGAGGGATTGGGGGCAAGAGAAGAAGGGGACGACAGAGGATGAGATGGCTGGATGGCATCACTGACTTGATGGACGTGAGTCTGAGTGAACTCCGGGAGTTGGTGATGGACAGGGAGGCCTAGCGTGCTGCAATTCATGGGGTCACAAAGAGTCGGACATGACTGAGCGACTGATCTGATCTGATCTGATCTGAACTTTATGAATTATTTTCTGAGCACAGCTGCAGAAGGTTGTGCCTTCTCATGTTCCTCTCAAGAACAATAAGCACCTTAATATTCTTTTCAGTCAACTCAGCCGAGGAGAGGAAAAAACAAATCAGAATCACAAGGCCTAACTCTTTCATCCTGGGTCCGTGCCTGCAGGACAAAGAGAGGGGGTTGGGGCCATGCCTCCATTTTTTCAGTAATGCCTAACGCAGAACCTGACAGCAACCCACTTCAGTATTCTTGCCTGGAAAATCCCATGGACAGAGGAGCCTGGCGGCCTACAGTCCATCAGGTTGCAAAGAGTTGGACACAACTGAGTGACTGAGCACTCACACATGTACTCAGGAACAGTATTAGCAGCATCAAGAAGCAACAAATGTGGTTAGGAAGGGCAAAGGAAGCTTTGGAGGAACTGAAGGTGCCTTTGGGACACATGGCAGTGCCCCTATTGACCAGATATGTCCATCCTCACAGAGCTTATAATCACTGATGTACCCAGCTATAGACATATCACTATGAGAAAGATGGGAAGTCTTCCAAAGAGGAGAGAAAAAAAATGATCAGACCCCATGTAAAGCAGAAGTGAGAAAGCTTCTGTGGCCTCAGAGAAGCAGCTGGGAGCAGGAGCAGGCCTTTGAGGGGCACCAGCGCTCGTGGTGGTCATAGCTGTAAATGTGACCCTGCTTCCACTCTCAGACTGTAAAGTTCTGGGGAGAATGGGTTCCACAAAGTTTCATTTTCCCAACTGGAAAAACAAAAATAACGTAATGATGTCCCAGCTAAACACAAGAGCAATGTGCTCATCTTGAATCGTGTGGGGAGGTCAGAGTTGTTGAACCACCAGAATTGACACATGAAAAATAAAGCTAGAAACAGGTGCTGAGGTTGTATCTTTGGGAAGCTCATCAAATGCTGAGTTGGGCCCAAGATCAGGGAGAGAGTCAACATTTAGAGGGAGCTGAGCAGTCAGACTGTGAGGAATGACCAGAGGACAGAGCTGGCCTGGGCTGGCAGACAAAGCCAAGTCTCCACTTGTCCAGAAAAATTTACTGTAGCAAGGTCACATTAGAGTCCCTGTCTGAGATGCTGAACTCACATGGTACAAGGCTGAGGGCCTCAACCCAGCGTCTGGGAAACAGTTTACTTCCAAGCTATTCATAGAGGAAGAACTCTGTAACTCTCTGACCTAAGACTTAGAAGATTATTTTCTAACCTCATCTTTCTAGTGCTCTACTGATGCTACTCAATAAGACTACTTTTCTATTTTTGATTATGAAGATAAAATGAGATGGGGGTGAAAGCACTTCAAAAAGCTGAACACTTTTAAAAACTAAGAAATCTTTATAAATATGTACATGTTAAGTTGCTTCAGTTGTGTCCAACTCTTTGCAATCTTCCAGGCTCCTCTGTCCATGGGATTCTCCAGGCAAGAATCCTGGACTGGGTTGCCATGCCCTCCTCCAGGGGATCTTCCTGATCCAGGGATTAAACCTGCATCTGTTAGGTATCCTGCATTGATAGGCATGTTCTTTACCACTAGCACCACTTGGGAAGCCCATTATTTATTATATTAATTGCTAATAATGTGATAAACTACCGCACAATTGCATGCATCTCACATGCTAGTAAAATAATGCTCAAAATTCTCCAAGCCAGGCTTCAGCAATACATGAACCATGAACTTTCAGATATTCAAGCTGGTTTTAGACAAGGCAGAGGAACCAGAGATCAAATTGCCAACATCCTCTGGATCATCGAAAAAGCAAGAGAGTTCCAGAAAAATATCTACTTCCGCTTTATTGACTATGCCAAAACCTTTGACTGTGTGGATCACAATAAACTGTGGAAAATTCTGAAACAGATGGGAACACCAGACCACCTGACATGCCTCTTGAGAAACCTATATGCAGGTCAGAAAGCAATAGTTAGAACTGGACATGGAACAACAGATTGGTTCCAAATAGGAAAAGGAGTTTGTCAAGGCTGTATATTGTCACTCTGCTTATTTAACTTCTATGCAGAGTACATCATGAGAAATGCTGGGCTGGAGGAAGCACAAGCTGGAATCAAGATTGCCGGGAGAAATATCAATAACCTCAGACATGCAGATGACACCACTCTATGGCAGAAAGTGAAGAGGAACTAAAAAGCCTCTTGATGAAAGTGAAAGAGGGGAGCAAAAAAGTTGGCTTAAAGCTCAACATTCAGAAAACGAAGATCATGGCATCTGGTCCCATCACTTCATGGCAAATAGATGGGGAAACAGTAGAAACAGTGGCTGACTTTATTTTTCTGGGCTCCAAAATCACTGCAGATGGGGATTGCAGCCATGAAATTAAAAGACGTTTACTCCTTGGAAGGAAAGTTATGACCAACCTAGATAGCATATTCAAAAGCAGAGACATTACTTTGCCAACAAAGGTCTGTCTAGTCAAGGCTATGGTTTTCCCAGTAGTCATGTATGGATGTGAGAGTTGGACTGTGAAGAAGGCTGAGCACCAAAGAACTGATGCTTTTGAATTGTGGTGTTGGAGAAGACTCTTGAGAGTCCCTTGGACTGCAAGGAGATCCAAACAGTCCATTCTAAAGGAGATCAGTCCTGGATGTTCTTTGGAAGGACTGATGCTGAAACTGAAACTCCAGTATTTTGGCCACCTCATGCGAAGAGTTGACTCATTGGAAAAGACTCTGGTGCTGGGAGGGATTGGGGGCAGGAGGAGAAGGGGACGACAGAGGATGAGATGGCTGGATGGCATCACCGACTCGATGGACGTGAGTTTGAGTGAACTCCGGGATCTGGTGATGGACACGGAGGCCTGGTGTGCTGCAATTCATGGGGTCGCAAAGAGTCAGACACGACTGAGCGACTGAACTGAACTGAATGTAATAAATATTATTATAATATTAATTATATTAATCAACAATACATTAATACAGTCTGTCAGCCTAAAAGAAGAAAAAAGAGACAATCACACAAATTACATAAACTGACTCAAGAAAAAAATAAAGAACCTCACAGACTTAAAACAAGAGATGGAATAAGTAATCAAAAACCTCCCAACAAAGAATAGATCATGATGAGATAGCTTCATTGGTGAATTCTACCAAAGTTTTAAAAAGAATTCATAGAAATCCCTCCAAACTCTTCCACAAAATAGAAGGGTTTATTTCCTAATTCATTCCATGAGGCCAGTAATAACCTAAAATCAAAACCAGATAGAGATGTTGATGTTAAAAGAAAAAAGAAAATTACAGACCAATATCCCTTAAGAATAGGGCTTCCCAGATGGCCCTAGTGGGAAAGAATCACTCCAGTACTCTTGCCTGGAGAATACCATGGACAGTGAAACCTGGAGGGCTACAGAGCATAGGGTTACAAAGAGTCGGACGTAACTGAAGCAACTTAGCAGGCACGCACATCCCTTAAGAATACAGGTGAAAATTTTCTAAGAAAATACTTGAAAACTGAGTCCAGTATCATATTAAAAGGATTATACACAGGGACCAAGTTGGATTCATTGCACCTTGAGTACAATGGTGGTTCAAAATAGAAAATCGATCAGTGTCATAGGCCACATTAACAAAACAAAATAGTAAAATGTGATCATCTCAGTTAACACAGAAAAAACATTTGACAAAATCTAAGGCTTCCCAGGTGGCTCAAGTGGTAAAGAACCCACCTGCCAATGCAGGAGATGCAAGAGATGTGGGTTCGGTTCCTGAGTTGGGAAGATCCCCTAGAGGAGGAAATAGCAACCCACTCCAGTATTCTTGCCTGGAAAATTCCATGGACAGAGGAGTCTGGTGGGCTACAGTCCATGGAGTCACAAAGAGTTGGACACGACTGAAGTGACAACACTCACACAATACTTTTTCATGATAAAAACATTCAGAAAGGTAGAAATAGAAGGGAATTCCTCAACATGGTAAAGTGTGTTTATGAAAAATTCACATTTTATTAAATGGTGAAAAACTGAAAGCTTTCCTCCTAAGGTCAAAAACAAGAGAAGAATGTCTGTATTCATCCATACTATTCAATATTGTAGTGAAAGTTTTAGCTAGAGGAATTAGGCAAGGTAAAGAAATAATAATAAGGAAGAAGAAAACTATTTGCATAGGATATACTAGTAGTAGTTTTAATTGCTCAGTTGTGTCGGATTCTTTGTGACCCCATAGACTGAAGCCTGTCAGATTCCTCTGTCAGTGGGATTTTCCAAGCAAGAATACTGGAATGGGTTGTCATTCCCTTCTCTAGGGAATCTTCCCGACCCAGGGATTGAACCCAGGTCTTCCACACTGCAGGCAGATTCTGTACCATCTGAGCCACCAGGGAAGCTTTATTCACATAGTATATGATCCTATATAAAAAGATTCCAAATAATCCACAAGAAAGGTACAAGAACAATAAAAAGATTTAGCACAGTGGTATGTGAAAAATTTACAAAAAATCAGTTTTACTTCTATACATCTTCAATGAACAATCTGAAAGGGAATTTAAAAAGCAATTTCATTTGTAATAGCATCTAAAAGAATAATATACTCAGGAATAAATTTAACTGAAGAGGTGAAAGACTTATACACTGAAAATTCTAAGACATTGTTGAATGTAATGCAAGACTTAGCAACTGAAGAACAATAACTACCCAAAGCAATCTGCCATTTCATCTTAATCTCTCTCAAAATTCTAACAGAGAAAATAACAAACCAACAAATATATGTACCTTGTAATTTCTGTTAGTGATAAATTCCATCAAGATAACAGAATTGGGCAATGTGATGGGATTGAGGAGAAAAGGATAATTTAAAGTGGATGCTCAGGAAGAGCCTCTTGAGAGGGGCATGGAAGCCGGGGTGATCGGAAAGGGTAAGTCCCACAAATGTAAGTGCACATTTTCAAAGCCAATTTCATTAGAACCCTTAGGGAAAATGTGGCTTCCATGTTAATACAGTGTACATAATTGAAAATCAATGTGAATAACAGAAATAAAGATCTAAGAATTTAATTATTAATTTCCTGAGCTTCTTACATTTTCAGTTAATGGGAGGGTGATGGTGTAACTAATTCAAAATAATACATAATCTAACAGGCTTTGGAGAGCAGCTAAAATACACACGTACACTCATGTCTTCAAAGTATCTGGTGTACTCACACACAAGCACTTTCCCTTAAGTCTGTCTCCGTGGTGAGTTGCCAAAGCAGCAGATGAACAATGGTGATGAAGGGATGTTATAAATATTCCCCCAAATTAAATTCATATAATGGTCACCATAGTGGTTTAAAATCTGAAAAGCCTGAGAGTCACACTTAGCCAAGGGCAGCTATGCCACTTTGGGGAACACGACACTGACAGAGTTAAGTGGTGTGGATGGCAAGCATTTACACATGCTTGGTCAAAATGCTGTTAGAATTGATCTGTTTCAGCAAAGACTGCTTCCAAACTAGATGCGACTCATCTGCAAACTTGGCACTGTGTGTTGTTTGAGACGGGCCTTGACCTGAAGGGGCACTGAGAACAGATTGCTCAAGAATGCAGCAGCCACATGAGCCAGAACTCTGGGAAGCACCACCACCTCACCCTACCCCTGCCCAGCCCACAGAAAGCCATGTATCGTGTCCCTACTTCATACTTTGCTTCCCAGGGCTGGTCCCATGGCCCAGGATGCAATTCTGTTGGGGACAGAGAAATACTTTGTGCTTCATTTGAGGCCCAACTGCATCATGAGAAACACTGGGCTGGAAGAAGCACAAGCTGGAATCAAGATTGCTGGGAGAAATATCAATAACCTCAGATATGCAGATGACACCACTCTTATGGCAGAAAGTGAAGAGGAACTAAAAAGCCTCTTGATGAAAGTGAAAGAGGAGAGTGAAAAAGTTGGCTTAAAGCTCAACATTCAGAAAACGAAGATCATGGCATCTGGTCCCATCACTTCATGGGAAATAGATGGGGAAACAGTGGAAACAGTGTCAGACTTTATTTTTGGGGGCTCCAAAATCACTGCAGGTGGTGACTGCAGCCATGAAATTAAAAGACGCTTACTCCTTGGAAGGAAAGTTATGAGCAACCTAGATAGCATATTCAAAAGCAGAGACATTACTTTGCCAACAAAGGTCCGTCTAGTCAAGGCTATGGTTTTTCCAGTGGTCATGTATGGATGTGAGAGTTGGACTGTGAAGAAAGCTGAGTGCCGAAGAATTGATGCTTTTGAACTGTGGTGTTGGAGAAGACTCTTGCGAGTCCCTTGGACTGCAAGGAGATCCAACCAGTCCATTCTAAAGGGGATCAGACCTGGGTGTTCTTTGGAAGGAATGATGCTAAAGCTGAAACTCCAGTACTTTGGCCACCTCATGCGAAGAGTTGACTCATTGGAAAAGACTCTGATGCTGGGAGGGATTGAGGGCAGGAGGAGAAGGGGGCGACAGAGGATGAGATGGCTGGATGGCATCACCAACTCGATGGACCTGAGTTTGGGTGAACTCCAGAAGTTGGTGGTGGACAGGGAGGCCTGGTGTGCTGCAATTCATGGGGTCTCAAAGAGTCGGACACGACTGAGCGACTGAACTGAACTGAACTTACCTAGGAAATGGGCAAAATAGTTTATTAATACATTCTCTCCAGAAATTAAACAATAATTTACAAAAGGAATTTTAAAGATGGGAGATTATGTTAGGACAGAGAACAATGGGATGGTGATGGACGGGGAAGCTGCAGTCCACGGGGTCACAAAGAGTCAGACAGACTGAGGGACTAAACAATGACTGCAGGTTCCTTTGGAGGATGCTGTTTAATGTGCTATGTCTGCTTTATCCCCTTCGAGTTACCCCTTGTCACAGGCAGGGAACACAGCTCACAAGCACACCCTCCTTCAGGCATGCAGATGAAGTGCTGTTCAAAGAAATGATGCAGATGAGATTCTGTGTGCACTACTTACATTGAGCTGAATGCTGCTTCCAGAAAGATCTCTCATAACAATATAAGTTTGCAAAATATGTATATTGATGACGATGATTTCTGTAGAAATGAAGACCTGCATATGAAATGCCTAAAGATTGGAAAGTTAGAAGTACCTCCTTGACCTAAGGCTTCCCTGGTGGCTCAGATGGTAAAGAATCTCCCTGCAATGCAGAGCCCCGGGTTCAAATCCTGGGTTGGGAAGATCCTCTGGAGAAGGGAATGGCAACCCCCTCTGGTGCTGCAGTCCATAGGGTCACAAAGAGTCAGACATGACTGAGGGGCTACCACTTTCACTTTTCACCTTGATCTATATACTTTCACAAGACCCAGGAGGCCAGGCTCAACTTCAGAATTCTTGGACTCGTGGAGTTTTGCTGTGGAATGTGATGGCCCTGCCCCAATCCCATCTCTTCCACTACTGGTCCTGCCCAGAAACCAGAGGGGCTTTTCACCCTGTGTAACTCCCTAGCTCGTTTATCCACCTTTTGACCCCACAAGGAGCTTCCCTTCAGCCACCCCTCAAACACATGGGCAGGAGGACCTAGACTCCTGTTCAAGGTGTAAGGAGTGGGCCGGGGTTTGTTTACCCAGGGAAATCCAAGATTCTGGGATGCAGGAGTGTAGCTTCAAGGGGGTGCCGTAGGCTTTGGACCATGTCTCACTGGCACCAGTGATTCCTCGCCCCAGGGGCCACAGAGATAAAGTGTCATTTCATCATGTCACCTTGAGGGTACATACTCTCAAACTGACATCCCTGTAATGTTGCCTTAATACCTGGAGGCTGAGGTAGCAGTAACCAGGTTTCCCCACAGTGAAGTTACCATTTGCCCCTCTTTCCTTACTGTCTTCCTTGGAAGGACATCACTTAAAGGATAGGAGTTACGCCCCACCTCCTAGAGGGGTGAGTATTAATGTGAATTACACGAAATTTTTCTGTACAGGAGATATTTCCTTTCCTCCCCATTTATTAATTTATCCCATAATTTATTGATATTAGTGTGAACTCATGGATATTTATTTTATACTTTGGGCTATAATCCAGTGTGAAAGTGAAAGAGTTAGTCACTTGGTTGTGTCTGACTCCTTGTGACCCCATGTAACCTGCGAGGCTCCTCTGTCCATGGAATTCTCAGGGCAAGCATACTGGAGTGGGTAGCTCTTCCCTTCTCCAAGGGATCTTCCTGACCCAGGGTTGAACCTGGGTTTCCTGCCTTGCAGGCAGACTCTTTATCACCTGAGCCACCAGTATTCCTGTTATTTTATTTTTTTCAGCTGCTCTGGGTCTTTGTTGTGGCTGAGGGCTCTTTGTTGAGGCATGCAGGCTTAGTTGCCCTTGGTGAGTGGGATCTTAGTTGCTGGACCAGGGATGGAACTCACATCCCCTGCATTGGGAGAAGCATTCTGGACTACTGGACCATCAGGTAAGTCCCTATAATTCAGTACTCCTTTACTTACATTTGTCACTCGAATTGTTCAAGCTTTGGTCACCAGGGGCTCTTTCAATGTCTTCTGTGTCTCTTTGACATAACCCCATCTATGTGGTTCTGTTTTTTTTTTTTTAAGCATGCTATTAGTTTTCACTGGTTCCAAATAGGAAAAGGAGTTCATCAAGGCTGTATATTGTCACCCTGCTTATTTAACTTCTATGCAGAGTACATCATGAGAAACGCTGGACTGGAAGAAGCACAAGCTGGAATCAAGATTGCCAGGAGAAATATCAATAACCTCAGATATGCAGATGACACCACTCTTATGGCAGAAAGTGAAGAGGAACTAAAAAGCCTCTTGATGAAAGTGAAAGTGGAGAGTGAAAAAGTTGGCTTAAAGCTCAACATTCAGAAAACGAAGATCATGGCATCTGGTCCCATCACTTCATGGGAAATAGATGGGGAAACAGTGGAAACAGTGTCAGACTTTATATTTTGGGGCTTCAAAATCACTACAGATGGTGACTGCAGCCATGAAATTAAAAAACGCTTACTCCTTGGAAGGAAAGTTATGAGCAACCTAGATAGCATATTCAAAAGCAGAGACATTACTTTGCCAACAAAGGTTCGTCTATGGCTATGGTTTTTCCTGTGGTCATGTATGGATGTGAGAGTTGGACTGTGAAGAAAGCTGAGCGCCGAAGAATTGATGCTTTTGAACTGTGGTGTTGGAGAAGACTCTTGAGAGTCCCTTGGACTGCAAGGAGATCCAACCAGTCCATTCTAAAGGGGATCAGACCTAGGATTTCTTTGGAAGGAATGATGCTAAAGCTGAAACTCCAGTACTTTGGCCACCTCATGCGAAGAGTTGACTCATTGGAAAAGACTCTGATGCTGGGAGGGATTGGGGGCAGGAGGAGAAGGGGACGACAGAGGATGAGATGGCTGGATGGCATCACTGACTCGATGGATGTAAGTCTGAGTGAACTCCGGGAGTTGGTGATGGACAGGGAGGCCTGGTGTGCTGCGATTCATGGGGTCACAAAGAGTTGGACACGACTGAGCGACTGATCTGATATGATCTGACATAGTATCGATTCGCTTATGAATAACAAATTCTTATATAGTTATGAAACTGTGGGCCTTGTCTAGGTTTTATAGCCAATATTACAATATTCAGAATGAGTAAAATCAGGAGCCAATTAACAGTCCACCCTGGACAATAACCAACGAACAAAGTGCCTTTCTTCCTGAGTTTGTTACACATTAAACTTGTATTGCCCAAGGTAAGATAAAATAAGAAATAGGAAGCCAATGTAAGTATTTTTGTTCAAGGAAGGATATGATAAAGATCAGATTTAAGACATTTAGGGAACAGAATAAATATGGATGAATTGTATGGACATGGAATTATCTGTGCATCCTTTTTGGAAAAGGGGAGAAAATAAAATTTTAAATGTGCTTTAATTTAATCAGGCAAGAAACTTTAATCAAAGAAAGATAGGGAAGCCTGGCCCTTGGACTGAGAAGTACGTTTATTTGTTTTCAGCTCCATTTTGTAAATTAATTTCTCTGCCTAGAAGAGAAACCAAGGATTTTTCATGTTTACCAGGAAACTCAACAAGGAGCAGGGCTGCCAAGTAATTGAGTTGAAACAGATTTCCAATGAAGCTAAAATCTGACTCTGATGTTAGAAGTAATTTTCCAGGGTTCTGTTTTCTTGCCTTCAATACAAAAAAAAAGGATCGGATCACGTTATCATCAAACTGTTTTATTATTCATCCCAAGTATGAAAAAGCTTAGGTTACTGTGAAAGGTAATAAAATCAGCAGTGACAGAAGATAAGATAATTCTTATTGTTAATTATTTTCAGTGTAACTGAACTTAAAATAAACTTACTGCGATTAAAAAAATTATTTCCCACCCAAATTTTGCTTCATTTTCCCCCAGCATTATAATAACTTTAGTACAATTTTTAATATTCAATGCAGTTGCTTTATATTATCTCCCTAAGGCAAAATTAGAGAGTAAGCTTAAAAAATATTTTTCTCACATATTTAGGACAAAAACATAGTGCATAATTTTGTTTATACAAACAAAATTTGTTGCAAATCACATATGAGGTAATAAAAAAAAAACAGAACTAGAATGAAGATACTGCAAATAAAGAGGAAAAATAAATATTAAAGACACTCAGAGAATCTGACAAACATATTTCTGACTTTCCCAATGTGGAGAATTTGGAAAAGATTTTACATAAGACTTTTAAGGTTGACATTAATCTCTGGGGAAATTTGAGAATAAATTATTAAATTAACAGATTATGACTTACTGGAAAAAGAAATGTTGATTCTGTTCAGTCAGTTCAGTTCAGTCGCTCAGTCACGTCCAACTCTTTGTGACCCCATGAATCGCAGCACGCCAGGCCTCCCTGTCCATCACCAACTCCCGGAGTTCACCCAGACTCACGTCCATCGAGTCAGTGATGCCATCCAGCCATCTCATCCTCTGTCGTCCCCTTCTCCTCCTGCCCCCAATCCCTTCCAGCATCAGAGTCTTTTCCAATGAGTCAACTCTTTGCATGAGGTGGCCAAAGTACCGGAGTTTCAGCTTTAGCATCATTCCTTCCAAAGAACACCCAGGGCTGATCTCCTTTACTGGACTCTTATATGAATCCACTAAACAAGGTACTCTAAAGTAACTATTTTTTTGCCCCTAGAGTTAGGGTAGATAAGAGATGTATCAAGGTTATTGTGTAACTTCATATCAATAAACCATTTGTTTAAAAGTCCTGCAATTTCCCTGTGAATAAGAAGTTGATTGGTAAGTGAAAGGAAGGCTAGACCCAGAATATATCACTTAGATATGTGATATAACTTAGATATGTGAACCCACTAGGGTTCTTGGCCTCCTTAATCAATAGAAATTGATCAGAGGCCAGGCAGGAAATTCAGGCAAGGTTTTATTGGGACCCCTGCTGCAGCAGTGGGGAAGGAAAGCAAACAACTGGTTCGCTTGCTTGCTAGCTCCCTGAAGGGGGCAGGGGCATGGGGCGAGTTTTTACCTTAATGGGGTAAGGGTAGGGTGTGTCCAGGGTCTGCCTGAAGGGCAGCTTAGGTGCTTTGCCTACCCTTTAGCTAGGGTTGTGTGTAGGGTCATGTGCTGCTGCTGCTAAGTCACTTCAGTCGTGTTCGACTCTGTGCGACCCCATAGACGGCAGCCCACCAGGCTCCCCCATCCCTGGGATTCTCCAGGCAAGAACACTGGAGTGGGTTGCCATTTCCTTCTCCCTGCTTTTGCTCATGGCTCTTCAGAAGTGACAGTTGGGGTTTTTTTTTTGTCTCTTTGATCTTTGGTCCAGAATTTGCCCTAACTGCACATGGATAAAGTTATTTTTAGTTCCATATAGTTTCTTTGTATTTTGTTGCTCAAGAAGAGGTGTGTCCAGGTGCAAGCATTGCCGCACTGCAGCAGAGGATCCCAAGTCCCAGCTGGTCTCAGATATACCTAGAGTTACAGAAACCTACCAGCAGAGATTTGGTTTGATGGCTCCTTATCAACCTATAAGAAGTCTCTAGCAAAGCTTCTCCAGACACCTGTCTTGGTCCTATGCCCTTTACCATTTTTCAAGACTGAAGATAAAGCAAAGTTAATACATTGCACTTGCATCCTTGTTTGAATGGCTAGCTCCTGGGGTAAGTGCTATAGTCAGGCCAAAATCATCTTTACAAGGAGAGCAAAACCAATAAAAGGACATTCAATAGGAACAAAGTCCTGGATTTAATACAAAAAGTCAAGAACATAAATACAGAATGAAGATTTGCCTTGGCAGCAATACATTTTTCAAGGAAATTTGACACTTTTGTTAACCATAATTTTAAAATGAGTCAATTTATGAGGCAGATATTCCCCCACCCTCCCTTTAAAAAGGTAATGCTATTTTGGTCTGTGTCCAAGGGACAGAAATAAGATTATGGGTCAATATTATCTGAAGCAAAATATAAACTCTAAGCTCTCTGTGTGCTCCCTGTAAGCACTCAGGGAGCTTACAGTTCAGCAGGGGTGAGTATGGGGTAGAATCCTTTATCCTAAGTACAGCAATGCTTCTTATTGGATTATTTTCAAATTCAGCTCACCCTGATCAGGTAAGACTTTATCAGTGGTTCTCTTAAGAATTCAACTGCAAGGTCTCTTTTTCATTTTCACTGTCCTTGCATCCTTGCAATTTTCAGAATTTCACAATTAAATAACTAGTCTTCATATGTTTTGGTAAATTCATAAGCAGTTAAATGTTTGATTGTTACTATAATAATCTAAATAAATTCTACAATTATGTAAGAGGGAGGTGAAAAGGATAATTTGTAGTGGAAACCAAGATTAAGCTTATTTTTTTGTATTCATTTTCTCTGGGTTTTCTAACAACCATGGCAAAGGGAAAATTAGTAGATATTGTAGGTGCTATTGGACTTCCCAGGTGGTGCTAGTGGTAAAGAACCTGCCTGCCAGTGCAGGAGATGTAAGAGAGGTGAGTTCAATCCCTGGGTGGGGAAGATCCCCTGCAGGAGGGCTTGGCAACCCACTCCAGTGTTCTTGCCTGGAGAATCCAATGGATAGAGAAACCTGGCGGGCTACAGTCCATAAGGGTGCAGAGTCAGACACAACTGAAGCGACTTGGCACAAATGCATAGGTGCTATTATTGTTTTAATGAGCACATTTATTTTTCATGATAGATGGATATTTTGACTTTTGGCACCTAACTCAAAAGAGGAATAAGTTGCATTAATTTTATTTAAAAGTTTTTAACAATATAATAGATCATGTGTTTTTTTATTAACATGTAATTGACATATACATATATTAGTTTCAGGTGTACAGCATGATACAATAAACTGTGGAAAATTCTGAAAGAGGTGGGAATACCAGACCACCTGATTTGCCTCTTGAGAAATTCGTATGCAGGTCAGGAAGCAACAGTTAGAACTGGACATGGAACAACAGACTGGTTCCAAATAGGAAAAGGAGTTTGTCAAGGCTGTATACTGTCACTCTGCTTATTTAACTTATATGCAGAGTACATCATGAGAAACGCTGGGCTGGAAGAAACACAAGCTGGAATCAAGATTGCCGGGAGAAATATCAATAACCTCAGATATGCAGATGACACCACCCTTATGGCAGAAAGTGAAGAGGAATTCAAAAGCCTCTTGATGAAGGTGAAAGTGGAGAGTGAGAAAGTTGGCTTAAAGCTCAACATTCAGAAAACGAAGATCTTGGCATCCGGTCCCATCACTTCATGGGAAATACATGGGGAAACAGTGGAAAAAGTGTCAGACTTTATTTTTCTGGGCTCCAAAATCACTGCAGATGGTGACTGCAGCCATGAAATTAAAAGACGCTTACTCCTTGGAAGGAAAGTTATGACCAACCTAGATAGCATATTCAAAAGCAGAGACATTACTTTGCCAACAAAGGTCCGTCTAGTCAAGGCTATGGTTTTTCCTGTGGTCACGTATGGATGTGAGAGTTGGACTGTGAAGAAGGCTGAGCACCAAAGAATTGATGCTTTTGAACTGTGGTGTTGGAGAAGACTCTTGAGAGTCCCTTGGACTGCAAGGAGATCCAACCAGTCCATTCTGAAGGAGATCAGCCCTGGGATTTCTTTGGAAGGAATGATGCTAAGGCTGAAACTCCAGTATTTTGGCCACCTCATGCGAAGAGTTGACTCATTGGAAAAGACTCTGATGCTGGGAGGGATTGGGGGCAAGAGGAGAAGGGGACGACAGAGGATAAGATGGCTGGATGGCATCACTGACTCGATGGACATGAGTCTGAGTGAACTCCAGGAGTTGGTGCTGGACAGGGATGCCTGGCGTGCTGTGATTCATGGGGTCACAAAGAGTCAGACACGACTGAGCAACTGATCTTATCTGATCTGTACAGCATAATGATTTAATATCAGTTTTGTTCAGTCACTCAGTCATGTCTGACTCTTTGTGACCCCATGGACTGCAGCATGCCAGGCTTTCCTGTCCATCACCAATTCCTGGAGTTTATTCAAACTTGTGTCCCTTGAGTCAGTGATGCCATCCAACCATCTCATCCTCTGTTCTCCCCTTCTCTTCCCTCCTTCAATCTTTCCCAGCATCAGGGGCTTTTCAAATGAGTCAGTTCTTCTCATCAGGTGGCCAAAGTATTGGCATTTCAGCTTCAGTATCAGTCCTTCCAATGAATATTCAGGACTAATTTCCTTTAGGATGGACTGGTCAATATCAGTATCTATCGTGAAATGGTCATCCCAGGAAGTCTAGTTAGCATCCATCACCATGCATAGCTACAAACTACTTTTCTTTTTTTAAATTCTGGCTGTGCCAGGTCTTCATTGTGGCATTCAGAGTTGTTGTTTTTTTTTTCCTCTCATTGCAGTGCGAGGGCTTAGTTGCCTCATAGCATGTGGGATCTTAGTTCCCTGACCAGGGATAGAATCTGTGTCCCCTGCCATAGAAGGTGGATTCTAACCACGGGACCTGCCATAGAAGGTGGATCTAACCATGGGACCACCAGGAAAATCCCACAATCTATTTTTCTTATTGTGAAAATATCAAGTTCTACTCTCTTAGTGACTTTCAAATACAAAATACAGTGTTCAGTACAGTGTTCTTAACTACAGTCACTCTGCTGTAAGTTACATTCCCAGGACTTATTTACATTGTAGTTAGGAGTTTCTACATTTAGACTCCCTTCACCTGTTTCAGCCCGCCCGCCACATCCACCTCTGGCAACCACCAATCTGTTCTTTGTATCTATGAGTTCATGGCTTTTTGTTTTCTTGGAGTTCACATAAAAGTGAGGTTATATGGTAATTGTCTTTCTAAGTTATTTTTTAAAAAGAATCTTTCTTTTTTAAAGCCATTTTATTGTGTTTTATTCAGTTATTATTATTATTGGCCATACTGTGCAGCATGTGGAATCTTAGTTCCCCAACCAGGGATCAGACCCATGTCCTCTGCACTGGAAGCATGGCATCTTAGCCACTGGACCACCAGGGAAGTCCCTGTCTAACTTATTTCACTGGGCATAAAGCCCTCAATGTCCTCAAAGTCTACCCCAGTCATCCCAAATTGTAGGATTGTTACAAAGGGTGATGTCTCTTTGAAATGAACTTCACTTGCTATAGATCAGCTTGGGCCTCTTTATTAGCTGTTGGCACATGAATAGCTCTACATTTAGCAGTCCTAAATTCTGGAAACATACTCCTTTGCTGCTTTATATTCTCTCACCAAAGAGCATTTATCCTCTTTACTGTTATTTTTAGTCTTAACAATCCATTTTAACTTTTGGATCTTCTGAGGAATTTTATTTTAAAAGGCTAAAGAGTTATTCCATTTCAAAATTTTATTGTTTTTGTGGTGTGCATAAAGAATAAGAAACTTATATCTGGGAAAATAAACCTCTCTTTATTGCTCCTTTACTTGGGCACTTTGGGATTTCAAGGTTGCTTTGATTTCCTGCCATGACCGTCACCATCATATTTATGTTCAGTTTAACATTTCCTTCTCTGTTCAGAAAGGCATGTTGCCTGGGTATAAGAACTTGACTTTTTTTTTTGGCTTTATCCTGAAACCTTCTCTTTTTCATCCAGATTAATTTTTCTAACTGGCTGGGGAAAGCCACAGGCTCTGTCCTTGAGAAACACATGGCCATCTGCTGTTCATCTGCTCACAGGAAGGGGGAGTTAAGCTGCCACCCTCGGGGGCTGGGATCCTGGCATCAGGCAGTAGCCAAGAGAAGCCACCTGCTATGTGCAGGAAAAGTGCTGTCTCTCCATAAAGAGTTCATGGGAGGATACTGGTAACCACCTAGATGGGAGTTGTCCTTGGAAAGAAGGTCGTCTGAAATTCTCACTCGCATCTGAAACTGATCAGTATGCTTTCTGCAGTGTCCCTTCCTGCCACCCACTGAGGTCACAAGTTCATGCATGACCCTGATTTCTGAAATGTAATCGCTACTGATCTGTAAGTGATGTTTTTGCAACCATGAAAAAAAGCAATGAGATACACAAATGATTGATAATTCATTTCGCATGCTCTTCTCACCCTAAATATTGAAATCTCATTTATTGAATGCCTAGCATAGACTAGTTTCCTGCTACATAGTTTTTTCCAGGGACACTTTATCCCTACAGCTGATGCAGTATATCAAGAAAGCCCAACCTGAGATGGTTTGAGCAACTTCTCATTTCCTGCCCTGGAATATCAGAGTCCTGGCGGTGGGGAGCAGCAGAAAGAAGCTAAGCAATTTCGAGTACAAAATGCCTCCCAAGGATGGCGTCATTTAAATGTCACCCAATAAAGTCCATTTTGATTGCTGGTACTGTTATAATATATCACTGTTGAAAGAATCAATTAAGTTTCCTTTTCCTTCTGGAGTCTAAAGAATATTGAAATTTTTCAAGTCAGGGCACACAGTGGGATCTGAAAAGTAAGTCATTAGCCTTGCACTGACTTAATCACACTGCCTATTCCTAGACTGCAGTCTTCAATTGAGTGGAAAATGCAACTTGGCACCTTCAACAAAAAGGACAGGATCAATATACTCATTTGTGTGCCAGCCATGGAAATCAATATTTGCTACCTAGAGTCTCTCAGTCCACTAAAAAGTATACCTATTTATCCTCTCTTTTCTTATTTCTCCTTCAATTTGATATACACTTTTGGAAGAATTAGAATAGCCAGTTTTTTTTTTTTTTTGCATTTTCTATGAGGTCATCACTAAAGAGAAGCTGAACTATGTCCACAAAGCAGAACTACAGCATGCTAAGTCAAGCCAAACAGTCCTTTACCATTTATTGTTTGTAGACTTTTTGATGATGGCCATTCTGCAAGAGGTGATACCTCATTGTGCTTTTGCATATCTTTAATAATGAACAATACTGAGCATCTTTTCATGTGCCTGTTTCAGCAGCCAAAATTCTAAACAACTGGTAAGTCATATTTTTTCACCCAACTGATTATTTCCATGAGGCTCTAGGAGCATTCATGTTCATTTTCCAGCCATCCTGTTCCACAGCCTTTCCCAGATGGATCCACAAGTTTCTCTCCCAGAGGGTCAAACCATCCTGATGTCTGAGTCATCTGTGTTCATCCCGTGGGATTTGGAATGATGTCACTCACAGACTGGGAGCACTGTGGTCCATTACCCCTGCTAAGTTCCTGAACCAGGCTCTTGTGTCCCCAGGAATTTATTCCTCTTAGTCACACTTGTGCCTGCCTCTGCTTCTCTTGATCCAAAAGGAGCAGGACCTAGGGACTGGGACAGATGGGTGTTAGTGGAAAGGGCCACAGAGGGGACTTCTAGGGTGACAGATATGTCCAGCTGTCACAGGCATATCCTATGTAGAAGGCGTTAAGCTGGGCCCTCAAGATATGTTTTACTGTGTGTAATTTATTCCTTAAAAAAGTACTAGAGGAAAAAAGAGAAAGAAAATGAAATAAACCCCCCCAAAATGATGCATTATTAATTCAATGAAAAGTAAAAACTTACATTAAAAAAAATCAAATGTAATCATAGTACATTCCCTGTAATACAGACCTAGCTTGGCTGTGAACAATAATTACACAGTTGTAATAATGGTTAAATACACTATATAAGGATTCAACCAGAAATCTACATTGGCAGGATGGGCAGAAGGGTAGGGTTTATGTGTAGCACAGGGTTGAGTGATGAGCAGAGAGAGCTAACTCCCAATATTTTGTAGTGGGAGGTCAATAGATAATGTCTAAAATCAAATAAGCAAATAAACAAGAAAAAACAAAACACAATGATCCAGATGAGAGGATCCCTTATCTATGGTGCTCACCTTCCACTGGGTTCTATGGAGTTCCCTTCTAATCCTCTTTCTCCTCAGCTGCATGAGTTGATACATGAACTTTTTGACTAGAGCCCCACTGGCCACGCCTGTCTCTCACCACTTTCCCTCTCTAGAGCCCAGATCCTCTGGACAGCCACCAGGGATATTTTGCCACAAACAGACAGATCTAAAAGGATTGAAATGGATATCTATCTGTATGTTTAATATTGGACTCAACAGGTATCCTGGCTGTTCTGAAAATTCCCCACCCCAACTTCACCCCTGCCCTCTGGGTGGCCAGCCTTCCAGTCCTGCCAGTTTCTCTTTGACAGCCCCACCTAGATCTTGGTTTTCAAGTCCAATAGGTCCCAAATGGTTGACTCATTGCTTAACAGTCATTATTTACCCAGTGAAGGCCACAGTTCTTTCAGCACTTCCTGACAGTTTTCAGAAATGTATTGAATGTCTCAGGTTGTTCTAGCAAAGGATTTGGGGTTTTGAAACATAAGGCGTTTGAAGTCCCTTCTCCCTGGAAAATAAGTAATCATTGTCTTAGAGCATTCAAGAATAATCTTATAAACGTAGCCTGTGTTATTGGCATTGCCGTTCTTCGGTCACGAAGTTGTGTATGACACTTTGTGACCCCGTGGATTGCAGCACGCCAGTCTTCCCTATCTTTCAGTATCTCCCAGGGTTTGCTCAGATTCATGCCCATTGACTTGGTGATGACATCCAGCCATCTCATCCTCTGATGACCCCTTCCTCCTTCTCCCTTCAATCTCTCCCAGCATCAGGGTCTTTTCCAGTGGGTCGGCTCCACATCAGATGGCCAAAGTATTGGAGCTTCAGCATCAGTCCTTCCAATGAATATTCAGGGCTGATTTCCTTTAGGACTGACTGTTTTAATTTCCTTGAAGGCCAAGGGACTCTTTTATTTGGGGTGAATGGTGCTAAATTCACGATAGGGATGAAGTCAGGCATGGTGGCATGTGTGAATCCTGAGCCCCCACCGCCCCCACCTCATGGGAGGAAAACTGATGATGACATGAATGTGGAGGAAATCAGGGTATTCTCTGGGTGGGACTCAAATGTTGCTTTGTGTTCAGAGAGCAAGTGTAGCAGATGGAATGTTAATAAAGCTCAGAACTCCTGTGGCTTCCATTCTTTGATGAGTGGGATGAGAAAAAAAAGTAGCCAATTTTATTTTCCCTACTGAGTTCAGCACAGCCGTGAACCTAGATAGTGTGGGGCCCAAGGGACATCTCTTTAAGAAAACACACATCAAATGAAGTATAAATGTGAATTCTTTTAGGATGAGTAAAGAGTTTATAACAAATTACAGGAGCTAAAAAACAAATTACAGGAGCTAAGAAGGCCTCCTTCTTCTGAGATATTTTTAGATTCCTACAGAGAAATACTTCAGCATTGAGCCTGGCTCTTCCTTCCCATACAGAATATTTTAGTTTGTTTTTAGATTATTGGTTTATTTTTGGCCATGCTATGTCTTCATTGCTGTGTGAGGGCTTTTTCTAGTGGGAAGCGAGGGCCACTCTCTAGTTGCGGTGCATGGAATTTTCATTGTGGTGGCTTCTCTAGTTTTGGGGCACAGGCTCTAGGGCACACGGGCTTAGCAGTTGTGATACACAGGCTTAGTTGCCCCATGGCATGCAGAATCTTCTAGGAACTCAGATTGAATGCCTGCATTGGCAGGTGGACTCTCAACTACTCGACCACCTGGGAAGAACATTTTATGATTCCTTTTAGCTTCTAAGAGTCTCCAGCCTGGGCAGCTGAGAGTCTCTGAAGCTGAAGATTTAGCAGCATCACAGTGAATCTGCTTTTAGTCCAGAGCACAAACACGACAAAGATGGATCTGGCTGGAGTCCAGGCCTTACCATCAGGGCTGGCTTCGTGGGCGTGTGGACGGTGTAGCTGCCCAGGACTGGTGTTCAGAGGGGTGCAGGCTTGGCTTAATGCTCTGCTTTTTGTCATCATCTAGCAACTTTTGATTTTGTCTTTCAGGTGGTGTTTGTAAGTGGAGGCGATGGGACAGTGGAGCACGCAGGCAAGCAGGAAATGTGCATGCCCTCCTCATTCACATATAGCATTCACAGTGCCCAGTGGGCACAGACTTCCGGTGGGCCCACGAGGCACAGAAGTTCAGTTAAACTCAAAGGTGAATATGTTATGTGTATCCCTGAGTATGTAAGAGCTCTGACACCCACGAGGTCACACTTTCTATTCAAATCACAACTTGCTTCCAACAGAAAGAATGTAGTGGTGCTTCATGAAACACAGTACAAACAAGTGACCAAGAAATACACTCATAATCTTTCTTACTCACATCACAACTCCCCTGTATTTGCCAATTGCTTAGGCTAAAAATGACTTTGAAGGAAAAGGAAAGATAGGGAAAATGCAGTCCCAAGTTCCTACTGCATATCATAGGGAGCTCTGCTCAATATTCTGTAACAACCTATAATAATTGGGAAAAGAATTTGAAAAAGAATACATATATGTCTATGTATAACTGAATCACTTTGCTGTACACCTGAAACTAACACAACATTGTAAATCAACATAAAATTTAAAAAAAGAAAAGAAGGAGTAAATGTGTGTTTCATGCATGCATGAATACTCAGTTGCTCAGTCGTGTACAACTCTTGGCAACCCCATGGACTGTAGCCTGCCAGGCTCCTCTGTCCATGGGATTCTCCAGGCAAGAATACTGGAGTGGGTTGCCATTTCCTCCTGCAGGGGCTCTACTCAGGGACTGAACCCAAGTCTCCTGTGTCTTCTTCATTGGCAGGCAAATTCTTTTATTTATTTATTTTATGATGTGATTTTTTATTTTAATTGGATTCTTTCTTTTTAAAATTTTTTTTATTATTTTTTATTTTTTTAACATGAAAAGCATTTTGTATTGGTGTATAGCCAATTAACAATGTGGTGGTTTCAGATGAACAGTGAAGGGACTCAACTATACATTTATATGTATCCATTCTCCCTCAAACCCCACTTCCATCCAGGCTGGCATATACCACTGAGCAGAGTTCCATGTGCTATACAATAGGTTTTTGTTGGTTATCCATTTTAAATAAAGCAGGATATACACGACCTTCCCAAAGTCCTGAATTCTTTTACCACTGAGCCACCAGAGAAGCCTGTGTGTTTCATAATACAAGGGGGAAAGAAAGGTAAAGGGACTAATGTTTGCAGAATAATATTTGCTGGAAGGTCCTGCCTGCTGCAGATCTCTCATTTTGTAAATGAAAATACTGAGACCCAGCCCACTGGAAGTGCTAGGAAGGCCTGAGTAGTTACCAGACTTGAGGTCCCTTTCTCTTTTGCTCCATCCTCCCAGCCTCTGCCAAAGGAAAGGGTGATTGGAGGAGAGGAGGTCCATGAATTTGTGTTGGTATGAAGAGCTCTGATGATAGCAGCCAAAGCGTGAGACCCCTTAAGTTTGGGGTAGGGTGCTTGTGGATCCCGATGTCACAGACCTCGTGGGGATCCAGATCACTGGTCTTCTCCTTCTGGCTATGATACTCCCTGTGCCAACCGGCATCCCCAGCTTCCCTGACACAACTTGGAAGGTCCTGCCAGCGGTGGACTGCAGGTCTGTACTTAAAGAGTTCTGTATTTAGTCTGCATGTGGACACCAGCCACCAGCCTTTCTTTTATTTTTAATATTTATTTTTATTTATTTATTAGACTACACTGAGTCTTAGCTGTGGTTTGCGGGATCTTTTTAATTGTGGCAAGTGGAATCTTTATTTGTGGCATGCAAACTCTTAGTTGAGGCATATGGGGTCTAGTTCCCTGACAAGGGATTGCGCCGAGGCCCCCTGCATTGGGAGTGTGGAGTCTTAGCCCCTGGACCATCTGGGAATTCCAACCACCAGCACTTTCCATGTCACACAACATTAGGAAGGAAGAGATTCTGTGGCTTTGATGTACTCTCCTCGAGCTATTTATACAAATGAAACAATGAGGAAAACACAGAAACAAGGAAGTAATAATGAGCACTTTTCTTGTGCCTGTCCTTCATCCCCGAATTTGGCTCATCACTCTGTTAATTACTGGGGTAAACCATGGAGGTCTGGGCTGTGGTTTCTGCTCACCTGATTTAGTGAGTCTAAACACATCCATAGAAAGAGGAGAGCTCTGAACTGGGCCTGTGATAGTCATGGTCTCTCCATTGTTCCATTTAAAACATTGCCCATTGTCCACCCCCAGTCAGACAAATAAATAAAACAATTGAAAGGGAAGCAGGAAGAAGTTACTCTTACAATGAGAAGAGGGCTGTGAGCAAGATGAATGATCCTTTGAAAATCATAGAAGGAGACTGTAATTATTTAGAGAGACAAATTGCTTGTTTATGAAATTTCAGCAGCGGAGAGGCTCAGGGTAGGGAACTGTGATGGTGTCTTGGTTCCTGTCTCTCGCCTTCCATGCCCTGCCTGCTCAGCTCTGCCTTGGGGTTCTCTCTGCTCTGATCATTTCTATAATCAGTACCCTCCACCTGTGACTGAGAACTTGCGGTCCATGGACTTCCTCTTGCTAATTAACTGCTTAAGAGCAGTTCTTGTCGGAAGTCTGATCCTCCTTTCTTGAGACTCCTTCCGCTCTTCCCCAAATAGCCCAAGCTCCCCATGGAGGTTTGGTCAAACATGGTGGAGTTAGTCTTCTGACAGTTCTAAGGAGGAGCAGACATGACATCTGTGGGGCCATTCCCACTGGCCAGAGCTTCTGTTCACCCCACAGAGAACCTGGTGGGCCACAGTCCATGGGGTTGCAAAGAGTCTGACACAACTGAAGTGACTTAGCATGCACGCACACCCTGGAAGGGGGATCACACTTCTCCCCTCTGAGCACTGCCTTGCTGGTCTGCTGCCCCGTGCCTTGGGGCACTGGCCTAGCACAACAGGAAGCCACATTACTCTCTCAGTTCACATCTACATGCGTGGGTGTGTCACACGTTATTCTCTGAAGCATAACCACTGAGCCCAGGGCCAGGGTCCAGGAGATCTTAAACACTCCCCTCCCCCATAGGCTACCCTGTACACAAGCTGACCCTTTCAGTGACTAGCAAGGCCCTCATCTTAAGCCCGAGCCATTACATGTTTTATTTTTATTTATTTTTTGCCATGCCCTGAGACCTGAGGGACTTCCTCACGCCTGGATTGAACCCAAGGACGCTGCATGGGGAGTTTGGCATTTTAACCACTGGACCAATCAGGGAAATCCCCATCAGCATGCTTTAAAATAGTCTATTAATAGAAGATTTGAGGTATAGTAAGGAGCACAAGCTGGAATGAAGATTGCCGGGAGAAATATCAATAACCTCAGATATGCAGATGACACCACCATTATGGCAGAAAGTGAAGAGGAATTCAAAAGCCTCTTGATAAAAGTGAAAGAGGAGAGTGAAAAAGTTGGCTTAAAGCTCAACATTCAGAAAACGAAGATCTTGGCATCTGGTCCCATTACTTCATGGGAAATAGATGGGGAAACAGTGGAAACAGTGTCAGACTTTATTTTTGGGGGCTCGAAAATCACTGCAGATGGTGACTGCAGCCATGAAATTAAAAGACGCTTACTCCTTGGAAGGAAAGTTATGACCAACCTAGATAGCATATTCAAAAGCAGAGACATTACTTTGCCAACAAAGGTCTGTCTAGTCAAGGCTATGGTTTTTCCAGTGGTCATGTATGGATGTGAGAGTTGGACTGTGAAGAAGGCTGAGCACCAAAGAATTGATGCTTTTGAACTGTGGTGTTGGAGAAGACTCTTGAGAGTCCTTTGGATTGCAAGGAGATCCAGCCAGTCCATTCTGAAGGAGATCAGCCCTGGGAATTCTTTGGAGGGAATGATGCTAAAGCTGAAACTCCAGTACTTTGGCCACTTCATGCGAAGAGTTGACTCATTGGAAAAGACTCTGATGCTGGGAGGGACTGGGGGCAGGAGGAGTAGTGGATGACAGAGGATGAGATGGCTGGATGGCATCACTGACTCGATGGACGTGAGTCTGGGTGAACTCTGGGTGTTGGTGATGGACAGGGAGGCCTGGTGTGCTGAAATTCATGGGGTCGCACAGAGTTGGACATGACTGAGGGACTGAACTGAACTGAACTGAACTGAAGGCCTACAGATCAGGAGACCATTGCCATTGGGAAGACAGTTTGCTACTCACAGTCTCCAAGGAGAGGGTGAGGTGGGGGTCGGGAGGCATCAGTGCCTGTCAGCAGGCTGAGGGATGAGAAGGAACCATGGCGAGAGTTTTCACAGTGGTCTATGAAGGAAGGAACAGGCGAGGCAGGCTGAGCAGGTTTAGGATTGGCTCATGGGAATCGTTTCAGGGCTCTGAAGCATAGGGCTGTTTCTAACTCTCTGCTACTGGGCCTTGGGTAAGAGGGCAGTGGGAGGGTGACTTTGAGAGTGAGAGTCCAAGAAAGAGATGATAGGGGGTGTGGCCTTTGGGTGATGAGTTTGTATCCAAAGGGTCACTATTTTGTGTTTGTATCCAAAGGGTCATTATTTACTCTCTGTAGGATCTGACTGACTCTGGAAGGGGCAGCCCTTCCAAGCTCAGTAGAGCCCCATATGTCAAAGCACCGGAAACCAGAAAAGAAGAGGGAATCCTGGCTGTCCAGTGGTTAACATTTGGGCTTTCACTGCCGTGGACCCAGGTTCTATCCCTGGTTGGAGAACTAAGATCCCACATGCTGTGCAACATGGCAAAAAACAAGTAAACAAAAATGCTAAAAGAAAACAGAAAATAAGAGACGTGGTTGGTATGCATCTTAACTTTCTCTTTCCTCACGACTGTTTTCTGGCACTTTATTTTACTTCCCTGTCATTGGACACAGTTCAGGAATCCTCTGTTGATGACCTCCCTGACTTTGTAACTCAAAAATCAGGCTTGAGTTCATTCCCTCACAGGAAGGCCCTGGATTCCTTAATTTCTTAAAGGACCAGCTCCCATCCCAAGTGAGTTAGTTTTTACTAATGAACTCAAGGGAGATAAAGTCCTGTATTGGGAAGATCCTCTGGAGAAGGAAACGGCAGCCCACTCCAGTATTCTTGCCTTGAGAATTCCATGGATAGAGGATCCTGGTGGGCTGCCGTCCATAGGGTACAGAGAATTAGATATAGCCTAGTGACTGAGCACACATATGCCTTCATTTATACGTTCAATCACAGGTTCTGTTCCTCTTTCCCTTTGGAGTGTGTATTTATAGCTTTCCTTTCATTTTTCAGAGCATCACAATTACCTTTCTATATTGTATGTTATTGGGAGATTCCTCCTGGTAATCTCCAGTCCCTCACCATGCCTCAGGGGATTGATTGGGAGCTCTAAGGCTTTGGAAGGTCTAAGGACCTTAGAGATTTTCTAGTTATGCAGTGACTTCTCCCTGTCTACAGGTTCTGAATCCATGGATTCAAC
Organism: Bubalus kerabau; assembly: GCF_029407905.1. NCBI lineage: Eukaryota > Metazoa > Chordata > Mammalia > Artiodactyla > Bovidae > Bubalus > Bubalus kerabau. The sequence continues at coordinate 129,609,803 of NC_073624.1, read as the reverse complement.
CAAGGACTGATAGAAATTATTTGAAAAAACAATTCCAGAAAGTTCCAGAAAGCCAAACTATTTACAAAGCATTTACGTTGTATTCACAACTGTTTATATAACAGTTACATTGTATTCTTTTGGCTCAGAGGTTAAAGCCTCTGCCTGCAATGCAGGAGACCTGGGTTCCATCCCTGGGTCGGGAAGATCCCCTGGAGAAGGAAATGGCAACCCGCTCCAGTATTCTTGCCTGGAGAATCCCATGGATGGAGGAGCCCGGTGGGCTACAGTCCATGGGGTCGCAAAGAGTCGGACACGACTGAGCGACTTCACTCACTCACTCACTCACAGTCCAGATCAAGAAAGGAAATCATCCTGAGTTCCCATTTGTTGGGGAGCGCCTACCAAGCACCAGCACTTTATTTTCTCTTTAAAATAGTAGACCAGACACTGATCTGGACTCTTTTGTTCCTTGTGTACAGCTAAGCCAGACCAACTTTGGAAGAAACTGTGATAAATACTAAAGGAAAATATTGAGACAAAGCTTAATTTTACTTGCACTTTAAAAACATAATTGCACACATTGTCTAAAAATAAACAGTATTATTAGCCAAACTTTACAGAAAAGGAAGCTGCACTTCAAGAGGTAGTGTGATCACCAAAGATCACCCTTGTTGTTGTTCATTGGCTCAGTCGTTGTTCGTGTCTGACTCTTTGTGACCCCATGGACTGCAGCACACCAGGCTTCTCTGTCCTTCACTGTCTCCTGGAGTTTGCTTAAATTCATGTCCATTAAGTCAGGGATGCTATCTAAAGTCTCATCCTCTGCCCCCTCCTTCTCCTTTTGCCTTCAATCTTTCCAATGAGTTGGCTCTTTGCATGAGGTGGTGAAAGTATTGAAGCTTCAGCTTCAGCATCAGTCCTTCCAATGAGCACCCAGGACTGATCTCCTTTAGGATGGACTGGTTGGATCTCCTTGCAGTCCAAGGGACTCTCAAGAGTCTTCTCCAACACCACAGTTCAAAAGCTTCAATTCTTTGGTCCCCAGCCTTCCTTATGGTCCAACTCTCACATCCATACATGACTACTGGAAAAACTATAGCTTTGACTGTACAGACCTTTATCAGCAAAGTGATTTCTCTGTAGCCAGTTAGTGTAACAACCAGGGCACACGCCCAAGGTTTCATGAAATCTAGTCCTCTTTTCATCAACCCACTGCCAAACAATACAAATAGGACAAAAGCAGTTGTTGCTGGAGAACATAGTTCTGATTAGCTCCTATTTATCTCTAAGGAGAAAGCTGCATAACATCCGAAATAAGGATTTTGAAGCCAGAGAGACCTGGGTTCCAGTCCCAACTCTTCACCTGCTAAATGGATGACTTTAAATAAATTGTTTCTTTTGAGCCTCAGTTTCCTTATCTAAAAAATGAGGATGATAATCATGGCACTTTCCTAGTGGCGTTGGTCTGAGGATCTGCATCCACAAAAGTGTTTGGTACCAAATGAAGTCACAGTAAGACTATCTGTAAATATTGTTCTTAGACACTGAGAGTGGGAATGATTTCAGATCTTCATCCCATTCATTCAGCAGACATATACTGAACATCAACTGCATGTTAAGAACAAAGAAAAATTTTCTAAATTAAGTTAATATCATTTAGTAGATGGAGATGGTTACTGAAACAGGAAAATGGAATGAAGTGTCCTGTGTCCCCAGGCCAGGGTGGTGGTGGTGGTGGGGGGAGACCCCAAGTGTCTCTGAGATGTCAGGAGAGGGTCCAGATGGGAGGTGGGCAGCTTCACACACCAGGACAAGGGTAGTAATTAGTTTATAAAGTGTCTTCCCTTAGTCTGATACATAATTGTTTAAGATAAAGTTAAGATCTAAAATGAATTAAAAAATTTTAAACAACAAAATTAGTTTGAAAGCAGACACATTCACTGAGTTGTCACAAAATCACTCAGAGGTCACGTGAGTTATCAGTGCTTGAATGAATGATTGCACCTGTGTGCATGTTCTCAGCCATGTCCAACTCTTTGTGACCCCACAGACTGTAGCCTGCCAGGCTGCTCTGTCCAGGGGATTCTGCAGGCAAGGACACGAGTGGGTTGCCATGCCTTCCTCCAGGGGCTCTTCTTGACCCAGGGATCAAACCTGTGTCTCTTACGTCTCCTGAATTATTAGCAGGCAGGTTCTTCACTACTGTCCTCATTTGAACTAATGGTTGGAGATACACATTTTTAACCAGTTTACTTTTGGCCAATTTATCTTGCTCCAAAGGTAAAATTCATAAAAACATTGCCAGAGGCACACCAAGTCACATCTGACACAAGATGATGTCAAAAGAAGATAAACACTCCATGGTGAATCTCTGGCAAATTAGCAATAAACCCCTAGAAAATCTGGACAAAGCTACTAACATAAATTATTTGAGGAAAAGAGCATAAAACTTAACAAGGAATGAAAAAAATGAATGACTTAGAATGTTCCTTTCTACCAGTTCATCATTTTGGGGTTTATTATTTATTTTGTTTTTTTTTTTCTTCCAGTAAATTCTGTTTTCTGTCCAATGCATATTGAGGAGAATGGGAAAAAATAGCAGAAGCAGAGTGAAGAGTTGGAGAGGGGACAGAGAAGGGGGAGGAGAGGTGAAGAGACAGAAAAAATGAAGCACAAGAGGAAGAAAGATGTGTACAATTTGAGAAGAGCAGTCAAATTTATGAGACATTCCGCACACATACCAACCTGCACACATGGACACACTTCTTTGATAATAGAAACCAGGTCTCATGTGGTTTACAGATGGGTTTTCCTTTCATTGTTCACCTGGCATTTAATGGAACAGCTGTTCAGCGTGCTGGCGGATGCCCTGCTGGCACCTGTTCCGTGAAGTTTCTGGGCAGGAATTGTTTGCACCTGATGCAAACCCCAGGGCAGTTGTGGGGCAGCTGCTGACCTAGTGTGTCCAGCAGTCAGGACAATAAACAACTAGCTGCTCCCAGGAGAGCCAGGACTTACTCTCTAAAGTGTCTTCTTCTTTTAGAAAGAAAATCACTTGTATTTATTTGGGTTGTGCCAGGTCCTAGCTGCGGTGCAGGGGATCTTTAGTTGTAGCATGTGGGGTCTGGTTCCCTGAGCAGGGATCGAACTTGGGCCCCCTGCAGTGGGAGCACGGAGTCTTAGCCACTGAACTGCCAGGGAAGTTCCCCTGAAGGTGTCTTCTTGTTCCACTTTATACACAGCAACGCCCGCTGTTAAAAGGATGCTCACAGAGTGCAAGTGACACTGTCAGGACCACATTTCTATCTCCTCGGATTTTACAAACAGACTAACAACCGGGAAAGGGGCCTCTGGAAGCATGTCAACATGGCTGTCCGCACCCCTCGTACCACTGCAGGCCTGGTGGAGGGAGGGCAGGCTTCCAACGCACAGGGGCTCTGCCTTGCAGTCTGGAGCTGGAATGACCCTTCTGAGGCTGTTGCAGTGATGCAGGTGGGAGGCCAGGAGAGCCTCACCTGCTGCAGCGGCCCTGGGGAGACTTACGGCACATGAAGGGCAAAAAAATAAAACTAGCAGAGCTTGGGACAGCGACCAGGTCACAAACTGAACAAGCTGTTCAAATATTTAGCATCTCAGATATCTGTTGCTGGATAACAAGCCACAGAGAACAGTTTGAAGTTGAAATGATCTGATACAGATGCTATAAAGAAAGCCTGTTTTACAGAACATGCTCACAAACAGAAAATAAACTTATGTTTGCCATGGGGGAAGGTGAAGGGATAAATTAGGAGGCTGAGATTAGCAGATACAAGTTACTATACATAAAATAGATAAACAGTAAGGTCCTACTTAATAACACAGGGAACTATATTCAATATCCTTTAATGAACCATGATAGAGAAGACTATGTATACTGCATAACTGAATCTCTGTGCAGTATACCAAACACTAACACAACAGTGTAAATCAGTTAGACTTCAGTTAAAAGAAAACTTGTTCTAAAATACCTCCCAAATAAAGAATGAACCACTCCATAAATCTAGAGTTCTTATATCCTTCACAACTTTGTTGTGGTGCTTGTCACATTTTTTTTTTTAATTATGTGATCCTTTCTTCTCTGAGGATGAAGTTTAAAGGGACATAGAGAGATCTTGAGAGTTTTATACACTTAGAGAACCAAAAACTCAAAATATGATGAGTTTAAAGTAAAGACATTGAGATTAGAGTCATGGAGTAAGGGAATTCTCCCCACATGTATTCAGCAATGTAGAATTATGTCATTTAAGTGAAATTTGCAGTTAATGGAAATATAAGCCAAGTACTTATTTAAAACATTTCTAATCACTTAAAGCAAAATATTAAAAAAAAAACAGCCTTTAAGAGTTAGATGAAGCATAGTAATCATAATTAACTCATTATTATTTATTACTTCAATTAATAATATTAATGCCATTAATTATGGTGATTGAAAGAAAGTAAAAGTTAGTCGCACAATTGTGTCAGACTCTTTGCAATCCCATGGACTGTAGCCTGCCCGGCTCCTCTGTCCGTGGCATCCTGTAGGCAAGAACACTGGAGTGGGTTGCCAGTTCCTTCTCCAAGGGGTCTTCCCGATCTGGGGATAGAACCTGGGTCTCCTGAATTGCAGGCAGATTCTTCACCAACTCAGCCACTAGGGAAGCCCATGGTGATTAATTTATGCTGTTAATTAATCATTTAGGATTACTCCTGGGTCAGGACCATGAGGGTAGTCATCAGCTGGTCCTTGTGGTCAAGACACTGGGATGCCCCAGGGCCAGCAAAGCACAGGCAGAGGTCTACTGCTTTGGCATATGTGCCTAATTATACAGTTTTATTGACCTTTTCTTACGTGGTCTTGTAGAAATCAGAAAGCAAAAACTAAGTACTGTCTTCACTGTGAGTCAAATAATATGATCATGAAATAGTCTATGTGCCAGCAAACTAGGTAATTAAATATAGTGAAACTTGTGTATTAGGAGAATAGGCAAATAGGGACTCATTGCAATAAAAATGTGGCAGTCTCTTCTGTTGAGTGAAATTCATGGGCCTCTCAAAAAAATTCTTGGTGGTGACTTTTTTACTGCTGAGACATTTCCCCTACCTCCTTCCCTTTATTTATAATAAATCAATATAATTTATTTATGTCATTGTTTTCCTCCGGGCTTCTAAGAGAACAGGTCACCCGAAGACTGATGCCTAGATTCTACATGGTGCGCCTCTGTCCTCTCTCTGAATTTAGGTGAATTACAGTATAAGCCCCTCCTCTTTCTATCCCACTCACCTGAGCAGCAAGAAGGGGCCATAGAGCATAAGTCCCACCCAGAGATAGGGGAAGTGCAGAGATTGGTCATGGACTCGGCATTCCCTGGCAAAATCAGGAAGAGAATTCAGTCAGATAATTGAGAAAACAGTTGCAAAGAAGGTTATAAAACCGATTTCTCAATGTGTTTTGTGGGAATGATATATTTTTTAAGATGCATTGTACAGCATGTAGGATCTTAGTTCCCCATCCAGGGCTTGAACCTGTACTCCCTGCAATGGGAGGTCAGAGTCTTAGCCACTGGACCCTCAGGGAAATCCTGATCTTTTTAAAATTACATTGGTCATCTGTATTTATATGAATAGATCTGAAAGTAACTGGATATTAATAATATTATATTGAAATACTTAGTATGGTAATATTATATGGATCATGAAAAAATAAATTTCTCTGAAATAATAAATACTGTAAATAAAAGTAAAACATAAAAACAATTTCTCTTTTTCTACCAAGAGCTGAATCACCGGGGTCTATGGTGACCTAATGTACTAGTCCACTTTAATTCGGCATCGTCGCCTCGGCTGGGCCTTGCCTTCCTCTGCAGGAGATGGACTCTCCTCCTGTCTCACCGGGAGCCAAGGAATCTCGGCCGCGCAGCTGCCACTGCTGATTTTACGCACCTCATCAGCTTTCTCGTCTCCATCAGGCTTCGAATTTTAGTCCTTCCACAGTCGGAAAATCATCCATGGTCATACAAACGTGAGTGTTCTGGTTCCTTCGTAATTGTTTTTTCAAATGAATTGATAAATTGGTTTTCCACTTTCAAGGTCAATCTTTTAACTTTAGTTAATATGTATTTGCTTCTAAGAGACAAGTGGCAAAACTAAATTTCCAAGCCTGGGGGCTGAAGACGGGCCCTGGTTTAGCTGCCGAGGCATGGAGCGCCACCGTGTGGTCTTTCTGGGGAAATACCAGGCAGTCTTGGCGACAGCGCTTTTAGGACAGACGCAGAAGGGCAGTTTATTTATTTTTGCATGCTTATTCTTCTTGTTTACAAATGCATGTGTTCCCTCTACAGTGCAAATTCCCAAAGGCAGCAATCATCCCTAATGGATCTTAGATCTTTGCAGAATGCTGAGTGCAAAATATCAGTTTAAATTCTGAGGGGAAATGAGTGTTCACTGGGGGAGCACATTTTGTATTTCTAATTATTCTGACCCAATAAATGCAACATTAAAAAAAATTAAGATCATGGCATCCGGTCTCATCACTTCATGGCAAATAGATGGGGAAACAATGACAGACTTTATTTTCTTGGGTGACTGCAGCCATGAAACGAAAAGATGTTTGCTCCTTGGAAGAAATACTATGACAAACCTAGACAGCATTTTAAAAAGCAGAGGCATTACTTGGCTGACACGTGCCCATATAGTCAAAGCTATGGGTTTTCTAGTAGTCATGTATGGATGTGAGAGTTGGACCATAAAGAAGGCTGAGGGCCAAAGAATTGATGCTTTTGAACTGTGGTGTTGGAGGAGACTCTTGAGAGTCCCTTGGACTGTAAGGAGATCAAACCAGTCAATCCTAAAGGAAATCAAGCCTGAATATTCATTGGAAGGGCTGATGCTGATGCTGAAGCTGTGGCCACCTTATATGAATAGCCGATTCATTGGAAAAGACCCTGATGCTGGGAAAGATTGAGGGCAAGAGGAGAAGGAGCTGAGAGAGGATGAGATGGTTAGATGGCATCACCGATTCAATGGACATGAGTTTGAGCAAGCTCTGGGAGTGATGAAGGATAGGTTAGCCTGGAGTGCTGCAGTCCAAGGGGTTGCAAAGAGTCGGATATGGCTGAGCGACTGAACAACAACAACCAAATAAATGCAATGTTCATGTGGACTGGTAGATGCAGACAACAGCAAAGAGGAGCTTTGGTCTGTCATTTTGGCGGTTTTGCTCCTCCATAAACACCAGCATTTGCAGAGCACTTCCTGTATGCTCAGCTCAGAGTTAGGCTCTGTTAAGTGGCAGAAAATAAAGGAGGCAGAACTTCCTTGGTGGTCCAGTGGCTGAAACTCCACCCTTCCAATGCAGGGGACTTGGGTTGAATCCCTGGTCAAGGAACTAGATCCCACATGCCGTGACTAAAGATCCTGCATGCTGCAGTGAAGATTGAAGATCCCTCACACCTCAACTAAGACCTGATGCAGCCAAATAAATATAAATATTTTTTTTTAAAAGAAAAACAAGAAAATAGAGGAGGCAAAGAGATGGGATGCTAATTATGGGCAGATAAGGGAAGCTGAGCTTATAAGGTGGTGGTGGTGTAGTTGCTAAGTTGTGTCTTGCAACCGCATGGACTATATAGCATGCCAGGCTCCTCTGTCCATGGAATTCTCCAGGCACAAATACTGGAGTGGGTTGCCATGCCCTCCTCCAGGGGATCTTCACCCACTTTTTCAGCTTTCTCATCCCCACCAGGCTTTGCACGTCAGTCCCTCGACAGTCGGAAAATCATCCATGGTCATACAAATGTGAGTGTTTTGGTTCCTTCGTAATCATTATTCAAAGGAATTAATAAATTGGCTTTCCACTTTCCGGGTCAATCTTTTGAGCTTGGTTAATATGTATTTGCTTCTAAGAGACAAATGGCAAAACTAAGTTTCCAAGCCTGGGGGCTGAAGGCGGAGCCTGGCAAAGCTGCAGAGGCGTGGAGCGCCACCGTGTGGTGTTTCTGAGGAAACACCAGGCAGTCTTTTTAGACTTTTTAGACTTAGTCTTCAAAAGCACCAGGTGACAGTGCTTTTAGGACAGACGCAGGAGGGCGGTTTAATTTTTTTTTTTTTCTTTTGTATGCTTATCCTTCTTGTTTACAAATGCATGCTTTCCCATCTGCAGTGCAAATCCCCTAAAGGTAGAAGTCATCCCTAATGTGTCTTGTAGATCTTTGGACAATGCTGAGTACAAGATTTGAGCTTAAATTCTCACTGAAGGGGAATCAGTGTTCACTGGGGACCACGTTTTGTGATTCTGGTTGTTTTGACCCAATAAATGCAATGTCCATATGGTAGATGCAGACAACAGCAAATAGGAACTTCTGTCTGTCTCTTGGGTGGTTTTCAGTTCAGTTCAGTCGCTCAGTCGTGTCTGACTCTTTGCGACCCCATGAATTGCAGCACGCCAGGCCTCCCTGTCCCATCACCAACTCCCGGTATTCACTCAAACTCACGTCCATCGAGTAGGTGATGCCATTCAGCCATCTCATCCTCTGTCGTCCCCTTCTCCTCCTGCCCCCAAATCCCTCCCAGCATCAGAGTCTTTTCCAATGAGTCAACTCTTCACATGAGGTAGCCAAAGTACTGGAGTTTCACCTTTAGCATCAGTCCTACCAATGAACACCCAGGACTGATCTCCTTTAGAATGGACTGGTTGGATTTCCTTGCAGTCCAAAGGACTCTCAAGAGTCTTCTCCAACACCATAGTTCAAAAGCATCAATTCTTTGGTGCTCAGCTTTCTTCACAGTCCAACTCTCACATCCATACATGACTACTGGAAAAATCATAACCTTGACTAGACAGACCTTTGTTGGCAAAGTAATGTCTCTGCTTTTGAATATGCTATCTAGGTTGGTCATAACTTTCCTTCCAAGGAGTAAGCGTCTTTTAATTTCATGGCTGCAGTCACCATCTTGCAGATTTTGTGATTTTGGAGCCCAAAAAAATAAAGTCAGCCACTGTTTCCACTGTTTCCCCATGTATTTCCCATGAAGTGATGGGACCAGATGCCAAGATCTTAGTTTTCTAAATGTTGAGCTTTAAGCCAACTTTTTCACTCTCGTCTTTCATTTTCATCAAGAGGCTTTTTAGTTCCTCTTCACTTTCTGCCATAATGGTGGTGTCAACTGCATATCTGAGATTATTGATATTTCTCCTGGCAATCTTGATTCCAGCTTGTGCTTCCTCCAGCCCAGCGTTTCTCATGATGTACTCTGCATATAAGTTAAATAAGCAGGGTGTTGCAGAGCACTTCTTGTGTGCTCAGCTCAGAGTTAGGCTCTGCTACGTGGCAGAAAAGAAAGGAGGCAGAACTTTCCTGGTGGTCCAGTGGCTGTGACTGTACCCTCGCAGTTCAGGAGACTGAGGTTCAATCCCTGATCAAGGAACTAGATCCCACATGCTGTGACTAAAGATCCTGCATGCTGCAGCAAAAATTGAAGATCCTTCATGCCTCAACTAAGACCCGATGCAGCCAAATAATTATAAATATTTTTTTTTTTAAAGAAAAACAAGAAAACAGATGAGGCAAAGAGATGAGATGCTGATTATGGGCTGATAAGGGAAGTTGAGCTTATAAGGTGGTGGTGGTGTAGTTGTTAAGTCGTATCTCCAGGCAAGAATATTGGAGTTAGTTGTCATTCCCTTCTCCAGGGGATCTTCCCGATCCAGCAATTGAACCTGGGTCTCCTGCATTGCAGGCAGATTCTTTACCCTCTGAACCACCAGGGAAACTATTAAAAGGTGGTAACCGCGGCCAAGTTCTGTAGCATCCAGCCAGAAGCATCAGGCAGTCAAATGTAATGCAGGAAGAAAGATACCCATTGCCTTTTTGTTCTTAGATTGAGAACTCTACCTATGTGTTTTCAGTTTAAAAAAGTTGAATAATACATGATTACCACACTAAATAATAGGAAAATCTAACCTCAATCATTGTGTGCACCAGTCTCTCATGAGTATCCTTCCTTGTCGGGACAGAGAGACCTGGTCTGGTCATTCTTTTTATGGCAGTGTCGACTTCAGGGGGTTGGGATCCTTCGCTGTAGGAACCATGGACTCTCCTGTCTGGAGCTGTGGTTGCCCTTTCTTTATCACTGATCCTGCTGCCTCCATATAGATATATCTCAGAGTTAGACCCCACGTGTGCTCATAGGTGTCCGAGGCTCTGGTTGGAGGTTGTGTTACCCCCAAAACTGGGATTGCCTCTTGGTGGGTGTCAAGCCAAAATTGATAACCAAGCCAGAGATTGGGAGAAGCAAGGATTCATTACTTGCATCAAGTGGGGGGAACACCAGCAATCTTTTCCAAGGCAGTATCTCCCTGAACGTCAAAACTTGGGAAAGTTTTAAAAAACATGTTTATTTATTGGGTTGCTCCGGGTCTTAGTTGCCGCCTGCGGGATCTTCGATCTTTGTGTGGCAAGTGGGATCCTAGGGTCCCCACTAGGGGCCTAGGGGATGGAACCAGGGGTCCCCACATTGGGGAGCAAGGAGTCTTAACCACTGGACCAATAGGCAAGTCCCAAAATTGAGAAAGTTTTAAGCCATAGGTACATGCATATTCATGAAGGGGCTTAGGCAGTGAATGGAGTCCAAGCTTTCTAGTTGATTGAAGTCATGAAGGTCAGATAAGGTCAGCATTATCACCCTTTAGATTCCAGTTGGTCTGGTGGTTGAACTTCAGGCTAATTTTTACCGTTGAAACAGAACTGGGTGTCTTTACACCTGATGTATTATCTTGGCTATTGTTACTTCTCTTGCCTGAAAATAGTCTTTTGTTCCCTTTTGTTCCCTGCATTCTTTGGTTCCCTTAGGATCGTTAATTAGCGAGACCTGTTCAAGGGTCCAAGTTCAAGGGTCCTGTTCAAGTCCAAGTTCTGCACTGTCGCCAGGCTTAGATCACAAAATGTCTCAGGCAAAAAATGGCTTCTCTTATGTCAAGAAATCCATTATGGGTTCCCTGTTTCCAGGGATGCCCTACCCTGTCTGCCCACAGTCGTGGGTTCAAGGGTGGCCTGCCTGCTCACCTAGAAGCCTGGGTCACGTTGTGCTATTTCCAGCTGACGGGGGCAACCGTCTTCCCTTGGTGACTGCTGACTTTATGGTTTTGGGACCTTGTTTTTCCTCTTATCCTCTCTTTTTTTTTTCCCCCCACTTTTTTCCTACTTCCAGTTGTTTTTGTTCCTTAGTTTGACCCCTGCTTCCCTCGGGCCCTGTATGCTCCTTCCCAAATCCTAAGGCCCAAAGGCCAACAGAGGAGAGTTTTATTTTTGCCTGTATTGTCTTTTTTGTGGGGAGGGGGCATGGGGGATGGGTGAAGGAGTAGGTGCCTCTCTCGTCTAGCTTCTGCCTAAAACTAATTTTGAAATCTTCCTAGGGTTGGGGGTCTGAGTAATCTAAACACTAGAGAGATAAAAGGTTTTATCTTAATCCGTTTTCAGTAAATGCATTATTAAATATTCAGCTTTTCAGACGCAAATCGACTGAGCCTGGGCAAGCACAATGATAAGCAATTTTCAGATGTTAATTATGTTTCCTTTTCACTGAAACCTTCACAAGCAAATTCTGTGAGATCAGATAGAATTTTCGGTAGACTTTTCCAGCCAATTTTTTTATGTTGAAAAGCATAATGTTTTTCAGCTTGCATTAAAACTCCAGTGAGATAATTCTCTCTTACCAACAAGGTCAATGGACAGCTCAGGATCTGTTCCTCTAATTCTAAGTCAATTTCAGTTGCTAATACTGAGCTCCAGAGGAAATGATCACAAAGGGATATCATTTGTAAATGAAAGTACAAGTCTCTTTCAGTGTGATCATGTCTCCACGGCCACCACCCTCATCCTTATCCAAACCCGTCACTCATCTTGTATCCTGGAGGCAAAGCACAGTTGGAAGAAGCCGATTGTCACATTTTATTACTTGTGTGTTGGAAGAAAAGGAAAGCTCTACAGATAAAGCTGCCATGAACTTGGCCTTACCTAGTCCAGGTGCTCAGAATGATTCTGAAAACTCAGCCAGTGCTGAATCAAATGTCAGAGTTGTGGGTGAAGTGGAAAAAAATAGCTTTATGACTTCCTAGGTGGGGTTAGTGGTAAAGAACCCACCTGCCAATACAGGAGACTTAAGATACACAGGTTCAATCCCTGGATGGGGAAGATCCCTTGGAGGAGGGCACGGCAGCCCACGCCAGTATTCTTGCCTGGAGAATCCCACCGACAGAGGAGCCTGGTGGGCTATAGTCCATAGGGTCACACAGAGTCGGACATGACTGAAGCGACTTAGCACACATTGCTTTGCCAGGGACAAACAGGGACACAGCAGGCTCATGCCCCTCCAATCCGTGCGCCTCAACCCAGGAGAGCTTGATGAAGAGTTTTATAGGAATGGTTCAAAGGCAGAGTTGCTGATAAGGACCAGGGTGTGTGCAGGGCCTGCACTACTTTAATCTGGCCTCAGGTGGTCTTCTAATGAGCTTCTCTGTTTTCTTTCATCTGGAATGAAGAAACAGCTAACATTTTCCATTTGTTGGGGGTTTCAGTTCTGCAGAAGAGCTCAAAGATATTGTTACGTGTATCCCTTGAGGTGGAGCCAGGACCCTGCTCCACGGCTGCACTATTGTTCTTGGCTGCTTCTCCCTTGTCTCTGCATCCCCTTCCTTCCCTGATCAATAACTGTTTGAATCTGCCCTTCGGAATGCAGGGAAGGTCATAGTGGCTGGAGTCTGTTTCCTACAATTAAGAAACAGGAGACACGGGATCCAAGTGGGTCCTGCTAGGCTTCATAACCTAGACCTAGAGAGTTGATTAGGTCCTGGGAGGAGCATGTGGGTTGAAGGCCCTGCCTAGTGTGATATAACAGCCCCTGCCCTTGCAGATTTTCTCTCAATCCAACCTGGACTGACTGAGGAAGAGCAGAAACAGGGTTATGATAGGATTCCCAGGTGGGTCAATGGTAAAGAATCCGCCTGCCAATGAACAAGTCCCAAGAGGTGCAGAAAACTCAGGTTTGATCCCTAGGTTGAGAAGATACCCTGGAGAAGGAAATGGCAACCCAGTCCAGTATTCTTGCCAGGAAAATCCCATGGACAGAGGAGTCTGGTGGGCTATAGTCCATAGGGTTGCAAATAGTCAGACATGACTGAAGCAGCTGAGCACAATGTCATAAATATGTATTTGCCCCTCCTCAGCCCACAGAAGGCAAAAGGGAAGATACCAGAACAGGGGTCAGAATATGGGGCCTGGAGTCCTGATTTGCTGTTTATTGTCTGTGTGATTTGGGGCAAAACACCTAAAATCTCTGAGTCTCAAATACCTCATCCTTAAAATGACTAAAGTGTGTATAGTTTTGAAGGATACAAAAAGATAATGAAAACGAAAGTACTTGATTACATTTTTAAAAACATTTTGTACCTGTCAGATTTCTATAATTGTTGCTAATGAAAGCCTCCTCTGCCAATTCAAAGGCTGCCAACAGCCAAGTAATAGCCTTCTGGCTAGAAGGCTGATTCCAAAGGAAAGCTAGTTTTCTCCCTAAACCAGAGTAGAAAATTAAGTTTGTCATTTTAGTCTTTGTAAAGACTTTTGATGGAGTCAAATACCATCCAGGCAGCCCCTATCTTACTAGGGGGCTCAGCTCAGGATTTCTTCTGGGTGTTTCAGTTTCAAATGTGTAACTGCTGGGACTTCTGGTGGCCCAGTGGTTAAGACTGCTTGCAATGCAGGGGGCCTGGGTTCAATCCCTGGTCTGGGAACTGAGATACCACATGCTGCTTGGGGAAGCCAAAAATGTGTAGGTGTCAGTTAGGGTTAGGGATTAGAGTTAAGTGTAAAAAAGAGTTTATAACTGCACCTAGAATGTTAATATTTACTTAAATGATTTGTGCATTCTCATGGACACACACACATATATACAGTATATCAGGATGAATGTACATGGTGTGGAGAAAGAAATAAGCAAATAGGTTTGTGCTGGAAGACAGAGGCTCAGGAATTTTGTTAACCAGCTCTTCCTCATATCCATCTTCTTTCTCTTAGGGTGTTTTCTATTTCTGTCACCCATTGTATTTTTGGTGGAGAGGCACTGTGGGTAGAGGGTATATTATTATTCTCAAACTTAGGTGTTTAGGTGACCTATTGTTTATCAGAGGGAAGGCTTATTATGAGCAAAAGCAGCAAAGTACGAGACTGTCACGCGAATGTATGTTCCTCGGTTCTTTGTCTCATCACAACAAAGATTTGGAGCAACGGACATTAAAGCCCTCGGCGCGTCACAGCTCTCGGGTCTTGGACAAACCGTGCTACAGCTCTTAGGCAAATCAGTGTTACAGCTCCATTTTATTTAGAAGATAGCAGGAGAACCCAAGACTCGAAGAGAAGAGAGTGGAGGAGTGCATGGGGAGGGGGAGAGAGAGAAAGTGAGAGAGAGAGAGAGAGAGAGAGAAAGAGAGAGAGCGAGAGAAAGAGCACATGTGCTCGGGAGAGAGAGTCCGTGAGAAAGCGCTTTGGCTCCTCCTTTTATATGTTTTTCCTCCACCTGGGCCTGCCCTATGCAAATTGGGCTTAGCCAGGAGTGCTGTTTGTTCTGCCTGAAGTCTTCACTCTGGTCCTCGGACCTTCCTTTGACCTTCCTTGTCTTTTAGCCACCGCCATTTTGGACTCCTTTTACCTAGTCTACCTACCTAACAAGACAAAACATGCTATTTAAATGGGCACTTCAGGCAGGTTACACTTACATCCCTCTGTCTCATGGCTCCCAAAGTTCCAGATGTTTGTTTAAGGAAGCCCAGGCTTCAGCAAGAAACAAGGAGCATCCTGGGAGCACTAGCAGAGGATAAGTCTCCAAGTCACTGTACTGCCTCTGTGGCCCAAGTGAGAGTCACTACATGGAGAGGAGGCGTAACCAAGACCCCAAGATTTCAGAGTAGAGACAGGCAGAGACAGGGCCAGGAACCTGGGTGTGAGAGCTAAGCTTCCCACCCTCCCTACATGCTCTACCATGTTTACAACTTAAGCTGATGATAATCATAGGGGGTTCAGGTAAACATGATTTCACTATTTCCAGTTCCTGTGTGGTATTTGTGGAAAGGGAAAATTTATTTGAAGGGCTAAATCTATTCTATTTCTGAAATCCTAGTTAAGGCTTAAAATAATAGGAAGATAGAAAGTACAATATCCAAAACTGCATAAAAATTTAATTAAAAATGCTCACCAGGGAATTCCCTGGTGGCCCAAGGATTAGGATTCCATGCTTTCACTGCTGAGGGCCCTGTTTCAATCCCTGGTCAGGGAAGTAAGGCCCCACAAGCTTCCCGGTGCAGCCAAAAAGATAAAAGAAAAAGTTCTCACCGAAATGTTGTTGTTGTTTAGTCACTCAATCATGTCTGACTCTTTGTGACCCCATGTACTGTAGCCCACCAGTATCCTCTGTCCATGAAATTCTCTAGGCAAGAATGCTGGAGTGGGTTGCCATTTCCTTCTCTAGGGCATCTTCCTGACCCAGGGATCAAACCCACATCTCCTGCTTTGTAGGCAGATTCTTTACTACTGAGCCACTGGGGAAATGCTTAGTATTGAAAATAATGAAAAGAAATGCTTAGTATTGAAAATAATAAAAAGTCATTTATTGACTCTTTCAACAGGTATTTCCTAAGCATGGGTTATGTGTCAAGCCCCAGATACTTAAGAAACACTTGTAAACAACTTGGGAAAATCGATGATTACAATAGAATTTGCTGGTGTCTTGACACTGGTAGTGAAGCAGGAGGAAAGGGGCAGGGCACATGCTTTAAAAGAATGACACAGCCCGAGGACACATATAAACTGATTAGAACCAAATAGGTCCAAGATGGCAGATGAGTCAACTTCCACTAGACCTTGAGCCTCACTTGATGTAACACATCAGCAAGCTAAATGACACATTCCCAAGTGCCATGACAGTTACAAGGCTGAAAATAAAGGTCAAAAAGTAGGCAGTGGTCCAATTCCTGGAAATCTCCAAACCTTTCCCAAAATAGCTGGAATACCCCTTCTACTCATTAGCCTAAGAAATTAACCAGCCCTATAAAAACTGGTTACAACCAGTAACACTGAAGAAGCTGAAGTTGAACGGTTCTATGAAGACCTACAAGACCTTTTAGAACTAACACCTAAGAAAGATGTCCTTTTCATTATAGGGGACAGGAATGCAAAAGTAGCAAGTCAAGAAGCACCTGGAGTAACAGGCAAATTTGGCCTTGGAGTATGGAGTGAAGCAGGGCAAAGGCTAATAAAGTTCTGCCAAGAGAACGCACTGGTCATAGCAAACACCCTCTTTCAACAACACAAGAGAAGACTCTACACATAGACATCACCAGATGGTCAACACCGAAATCAGACTGATTATATTCTTTGCAGCCAAAGATGGAGAAGCTCTATATAGTCAGCAAAAACAAGACTGGGAGCTGACTGTGGTTCAGATCATGAACTCCTTATTACCAAATTCAGACTTAAATTGAAGAAAGTAGGGACAACCACTAGACCATTCAGGTATGACCTAAATCAAATCCCTTACGATTATACAGTGGAAGTGAGAAATAGATTTAAGGGACTAGATCTGATAGACAGAGTGCCTGATGAACTATGGACTGAGGTTTGTGACACTGTACAGGAGACAGAGATCAAGACCATCCCCATGGAAAAGAAATGCAAAAAAGCAAAATGGCTGTCTGAGGAGGCCTTACAAATAGCTGTGAAAAGAAGAGAAGTGAAAAGCAAAGGAGAAAAGGAAAGATATAAGCATCTGAATGCAGAGTTTCAAAGAATAGCAAGGAGAGATAAGAAAGCCTTCCTCAGCAATCAATGCAAAGAAATAGAGGAAACCAACAGAATGGGAAAGACTACAGATCTCTTCAAGAAAATTAGAGATACCAAGGGAACATTTCATGCAAAGATGGGCTCGATAAAGGACAGAAATATTATGGACCTAACAGAAGCAGAAGATATCAAGAAGAGGTGGCAAGAATACACAGAAGAACTGTACAAAAAAGATCTTCATGACCCAGATAATCTGATGGTGTGATCACTCAATTAGAGCCAGACATCCTGGAATGTGAAGTCAAGTGGGCCTTAGAAAGCATCACTACAAACAAATGGAATTCCAGTTGAGCTCTTTGAAATCCTGAAAGATGATGCTGTGAAAGTGCTGCACTCAATCTGCCAGCAAATTTGGAAAACTCAGCAGTGGCCACAGGACTGGAAAAGGTCAGTTTTCATTCCAATCCCAAAGAAAGGCAATGCCAAAGAATGCTCAAACTATCGCACAATTGCACTCATCTCACATGCTAGTAAAGTAATGCTCAAAATTCTCTAAGCCAGGCCTCAGCAATACGTGAACCGTGAACTTCCTGATGTTCAAGCTGGTTTTAGAAAAGGCAGAGGAACCAGAGATCAAATTGCCAACATCCGCTGGATCATGGAAAAAGCAAGAGAGTTCCAGAAAAACATCTATTTCTGCTTTATTGACTATGCCAAAGCCTTTGACTGTGTGGATCACAATCAACTGTGGAAAATTCTGAAAGAGATGGGAATACCAGACCACCTGACCTGCCTCTTGAGAAACCTGTATGCAGGTCAGGAAGCAACAGTTAGAACTGGACATGGAACAACAGACTGGCTCCAAATAGGAAAAGGAGTATGTCAAGGCTGTATATTGTCACCCTGCTTATTTAACTTCTATGCAGAGTACATCATGAGAAACGCTGGGCTGGATGAAGCACAAGCTGGAATCAAGATTGCCGGGAGAAATATCAATAACCTCAGATATGCAGATGACACCACCCTTATGGCAGACAGTGAAGAGGAACTAAAAAGCCTCTTGATGAAAGTGAAAGAGGAGAGTGAAAAAGTTGGCTTAAAGCTCAACATTCAGAAAACAAAGATTATGGCATCTGGTCCCATCACTTCATGGAAAATAGATGGGGAAACAGTGGAAACAGTGAGAGACTTTATTTTGGGGGGCTCCAAAATCACTTTAGATGGTGATTGTAGCCATGAAATTAAAAGACACTTATTCCTTGGAAGGAAAGTTATGACCAACCTAGATAGCATATTCAAAAGCAGAGACATTACTTTGCCAACAAACATCCATCTAGTCAAGGCTATGGTTTTTCCTGTGGTCATGTATGGATGTGAGAGTTGGACTGTGAAGAAAGCTGAGTGCCAAAGAATTGATGCTTTTGAACTGTGGTGTTGGAGAAGACTCTTGAGAGTCTCTTGGACTGCAAGGAGATCCAACCAGTCCATCCTAAAGGAGATCAGTCCTGGGTGTTCATTGGAAGGACTGATGCTAAAGTTGAAACTCCAATACTTTGGCCACCTCATGTGAAGAGTTGACTCATTGGAAAAGACTCTGATGCTGGGAGGGATTGGGGGCAGGAGGAGAAGGGGATGACAGAAGATGAGATGGTTGGATGGCATCACTGACTCGATGGAAATGAGTTTGAGTGAACTCCGGGAGTTGGTGATGGACAGGGAGGCCTGGCGTGGTGCAAATCATGGGGTTGCAGAGTTGGACATGACTGAACTGATAAAAACTGACAACCCCATACACTGGGGCCACTCTCACCTTCTGAGTTTGCCCACACTCTCTCTGTAGAGTGTTTCTCTCTAAGTAAATCCATTTCTTACCTATCACTTGATCTCTCACTGATTTTTTTCTGTGAAGAGACATCAAGAACCCAAGTTTCATTAAGTCCTGAAACCACGTGTGATCTCAGTTAAAAGACCATGGGTTTAAGTCCCAAAATGAGTTTCATGGTTTCAGTAGGGTGGGTGGGAGGGTGTCAGGAAGGATGAAATTTTCCTCTACCCTTCTAGTTTCTCCTGGCTGGTCTAAGAATTAACTAGCTTGTGATAGATTAATAGGAGAAAATCAAGCAAAAATTTTAATAACATATACGCATGGGCTTCCCAGTTGGTGCTAGGGGTAAAGAATCCACCTGCCAATGCAGGAGGCACAAGAGATGCAGGTTTGATCCCAGGGTCGGAAAGATCCCCTGGAAGAGGAAACAGCTACTCACTCCAGTATTCTTGCCTGGAGAATCCCACAGACAGCCTGGTGGTCTATGGTCCATAGGGTTGCAAAGTTGGCCACAGCTGAAGTGACTTGGCCCTTATGCATGCATGGGAAAAACCCAGGAGAACAAAGCAACTCACCAAAATGGCCCAAGCCCTCAACCTCAAACACCACTGTCGACTAAAAAAGATGTACAACTTAAGAGCTGTGAGTTAAGTTTTATTTGGGGCAAAATGAGGACTGCAGCCCGGGAGGTAGCATCTCAGATAGCTCTGAGAGACTGCTCCAAACAGGCAGTGGGGAAGGTCAATATAAAAGGTTTTGGTGAAGGGGGAGTCAATACCATGAAGCACTCATTTTACAAAAGGGTTTTGTCAGTCATGAGGATCTGACCTCACCATGAAGGGATTTAGTGCGTCTCTAGATATGAGGAGATGCAAGGATTGAGATCATAAAGTCTGTTCCTAAAAGCATCCAACTATCCAAAGGCATGACCCACCAGATTCCCTGGAGCACAGAGTGCCTCAGTCCACCTTGAACTCCCTCAGGAGTTCTTGACAGTCAGCAGCTATAGCAGCTTGGGGTTCAATCTCTGTAGAGGCAGATGGGAAAATGCCCTGTTGTTCAGTCATTGGCAATGCTCTTGGTAAATGCCAGTTTGTAGTTGACACCACCTTCAGCTAAAGATGAGATAGCAATGGTTTGGGATTTGAAAGGAGAGGAAGGCAATTCACGTGAAGATGAAAAGTAAATGTTTGGTAAACAAATGATTGCTGGGACACAGAGTGGACTCTGATCTCTAAGCTGAGTTTCCCCACCACACCCAGACCATATCCTCTGGTGATAGCTCTATTCTGGGAACTGGTCCTTTATCTAAATTCTTTAGGCAGCTAAGAGAGAGGTAACAAGACTTTCTGAGACCTCTTCTTCTTAAAAATAATCAGCCTAAATTAATCTTCATGGCAATGAGACACATTTTGGGGTGATAAATTCTGCTCCTTACAAGGAAGAGATGAGGTAGGCATGGAGGAGCTGTGGGAATTGCCCAGAAGAGGACATATCAATCCTGGACTCAGGCAGAACTACCTACTTAAGATCACTTTTGTACAGTTCTTCAGTTTACTCTTGTGTATTTTTATCTAGTTCTTCTGTGTATTCTTGTATTGAACCTAACAGAAGCAGAAGATATTAAGAAAAGGTGGCAAGAATACACAGAAGAATTGTACAAAAAAGATCTTCATGGCCCAGATAACCACAATGGTGTGATCACACACCTAGAGCCAGACATCCTGGAATGCGAAGTCAAGTGGGTCTTAGGAAGCATCACTACGAAATAGCTAGTGGAGGTGATGGAATTCCAGTTGAGCTCTTTCAAATCCTCAAAGATGATGCTGTGAAAGTGCTGCACTCAATCTGCCAGCAAATTTGGAAAATTCAGCAGCGGCCCCAGGACTGGAAAAGGTCAGTTTTCTTTCCAATGCCAAAGAATGTTCACTCTTCTGCACAATTGCACTCATCTCACACACTAGCAAAGTACTGCTCAAAATTCTCCAAGCCAGGCTTCAGCAGTATGTGAACCGTGAACTTCCAGATGTTCAAGCTGGATTTAGAAAAGGCAGAGGAACCAGAAATCAAATTACCAACATCCATTGGATCATCAAAAAAGCAAGAGAGTTCCAGAAAAACATCTATTTCTGCTTTATTGACTATGCCAAAGCCTTTGACTGTGTGGATCACAACAAACTGTGAGAAATTCTTCAAGAAATAGGAATACCAGACCACCTTACCTGCCTCCTGAGAAATCTGTATGCAGGTCAGGAAGCAACAGTTAGAACTGGACATGGAACAACAGATTTTTTCCAAATAGGAAAAGGAGTACAGCAAGGCTGTATATTGTCACCCTGCTTATTTAACTTATATGCAGAATATGTGAAATGCCAGGCTGGATGAAGCACAAGCTGGAATCAAGATTGCTGGGAGAAATATCGATAACCTCAGATATGCAGATGACACCACCCTTATGGCAGAAAGTGAAGAACTAAAGAGCCTCTTGATGAAAGTGAAAGAGGAGAGTGAAAAAGTTGGCTTAAAGCTCAACATTCAGAAAACTAAGATCATGGCATCTGGTCCCATCACTTCATGGCAAATAGATGGGGAAACAGTGAGAGACTTTATTTTTCCGGGTTCCAAAATCACTGCAGATGGTGACTGCGGCCATGAAATGAAAAGACGCTTGCTCGGAAGAAAAGCTATGACCCACCTAGACAGCATATCAGAAAGCAGAGCCATTACTGTGCCTAGCAGTTAAAGCGTCTGCCCACAATGCGGGACACCCGGGTTTGATCCCTGGGTTGGGAAGATCCCCTGGAGAAGGAAATGGCAACCCATTCCAGTATTCTTGCCTGGAGAATCCCATGGATGGAAGAGCCTGGTGGGTTACAGTCCACGGGGTCGCAAAGAGTCGGACACGACTTCACTTTCACTTTCACGGTTTTTCCAGCGGTCGTATATGGATGTGAGAGTTCGACTATAAAGAAAGCTGAGTACCAAAGAATTGATGATTTTGAACTGTGGTATTGTAGAAGAGTCTTGAGAGTCTCTTGGACTGTGAGGAGATCAAACCTGTCAATCCTAAAGGAAATCAGTCCTGAATATTCATTGGAAGGACTGATGCTGAAGCTGAAACTCCAATACTTTGGCCACCTGTTGCAAAGAACTGACTTATGGGAAAAGACCCTGATGCTGGGAAAGATTGAAGGCAGGATGAGAAGGGGACAACAGAGGATGAGATGGTTGGATGACATCACGGACTCAATGGACATGAGTTTGAGAAAGCTCTAGGAGTTGGTGATGGACAGGGAAGCCTGGCGTGTTGCAGTCCATGGGGTTGCAAAGTGTCTGACACGACTGAGTGACTGAACTGAACTGACTGACCTACTCAAGAGCCAACCTGTGACCAAAAAGAGCTGTGTTAGAAGGTAAGTCCACACACTGCCTCCTTCATCAAGGAAATTTTACTGAAACAGGAGGCAAGAGGGCAGGGTACAACCTTTAAAATAATGACATAGCCATAGGACATGACAAAAACTGTTTAGGACCAACAAGGTCCAAGATGGCAGGAGATTCGACTTCCACTAGACCTTGAGCCTAGTTCCACACTCATGGGAATTTATCAGCATCTAAATAACACATCCATAGGCACCAATAGTTCTGAGGCCAACCATCAAAGCCCAAAAAGTGGGTGGCCCAGTTGCTGGAATGTTCCACCCCTTCCCTGAAATAGTTGAAATAATCCTCCTACTCATTAACCTATGAACTTACCTAGCACATAAAGACTAACCAAACCATACTTGGGGGCTGCTCTCACCTTCTGAGATGGCCCACACTCTGTCTGTGGAGTGTGTTCCCCTCTAAATAAATCTCCTTCTTACCTCTCACTTTGTCATTGAATTCTTTCTGCAATGAGACATCAAGAACTGAGCTTCATTTAGTCCTGAGACCAGGTGTGTGTGTGTGTGCGCATGCTTAGTCGCTCAGTAGTATCTGACTCTTTGCAACCCCATGTTCTGTAGCCCGCCAGGCTCCTCTGTCCATGGGATTCTTCAGGCAAGAATACTGGAGTGAGTTGCCATTTCTTCTTCCATGGCATCTTCTCTGACCTAGGGATCGAACCTGCATCTCCTGCACTGGCAGGCATATTCTTTACCACTGCACCACCTGGGAAACCTGGGTGTGTGATCTCAACTAAAAGACAGTGAGTCCAAGTCCCATTTTCAGTTTTGGTTGGGTTTGAGTCCTGGCTGATGGGTTCAAGTTCCAACTTGAATCGCACAGTTTCATTACTAACAAAGAAAGAACTGAACTAAATAGCATGCTTAGTGACTCAGTCATTTTATATTCTTGCCTCATCACAAACCAGTAACAGATTGGCCTAGACCAGCAGCTGGTGTGTGGTACATACTTCAACTACTGTATCAAAGACCAATTAAGAGTTATTCAGGGAAGAGGAGAGGGTGTCTCACAGACAGAACAGCCTGGCCAGAGTCAGAAGGGCCTCCACAATAGAACAACTCCTCAGGATTCAGGTGATATGGAGGGTGAGGGGCCAGAAAGTCCAGCAATTCAGGGGCAAAGCTTATTTTAAATAAAGGGAGCATGCTTGCATGCTAAATCACTTCGGTCATGTCTATGGGATTCTATAGGCAAGAATGTTGGAGTGGGTTGTTGTGCCCTCCTCCAGGGGATCTCCCCAGTCCAGGGATTGAACCCATGTCTTTTAAGTCTCCTACACTGGCAGGGAGGTTCTTTACCACTTCGGCTATATGGGAAGCCCAAAGGGAGCATAGACAGAAAGAAAATTTCATTTCTGCCTTCAACTCAAGCTCATACCAGACTCCTGTGAAGTCTTCCTGGAGCAAACATTCTGCAGAAATGTTTCTCTGAGAAAAAGGAAATGTTTTGTTTTGTTTGTTTGTTTCAAAGGCTCAACCTAAAAGTTGAGAATTATACTTTATTAGGTGGACTTTCTGAGGACTTGAGCCTGAGAGGCAGCCTCTCAGGTAGCTCTGAAGGACTAATCCAAAGAGGTAAGTGAGGAGCCAGGTTATATAGGGATTTTTGCAACAAAGACCAGGTAGTTGGAATGTCTATTAATTATCATTAATTAAAGAAAACCAGACATCTCAAATGAATGAATGTAGTTCTTTTCTATGTTTGGGAAGATGCAAGAGTCTGAGCCTATTGAAATCATTCCTTCTATATGCACTTTAACTATCTAGGGCCAGTATCCTGCATTTTCCATGCTGAGTCCTCTCAGGCTGCAGTGCTAATGGCTTGGTGACAGCATCTTTCGTTTGCTGATATGGCAGGTGACATTTCTCATCCACAGAAGATTTCTTCCTTAACCTCAGAGGCCCCAGGTCCCCGTTCCTTCAAGGGAGAGCTTGCATTTAAGAAGAGAAACAAGATAAAACTCAACAGCGACACCTATGGGTCAGTCCCCCCAGGTTTTGGTCTTCAAACTGCATTTCCGCAAACAGGGGCTCTGTATCAACCTAGAAGGGTGGGATGGGGAGGGAGATGAGAGGGAGGTTCAAGAGGGAGGGGATATATGGTATACCTATGGCTGATTCATGTTGAGGTTTGACAGAAAACAACAAAATTCTGTAAAGCAATAATCCTTCAATTAATAAATAATTTTTTTAAAAATTGCAGTTCCTATCTGCTTTGTTGGGGCAGTGGGGGGTTAGGGTGTTCCCAGGTGGAGCTAATGGTAAAGAACCTGCCTGCCAATGCAGGAGATGTAAGAGATGTGGGTTCAGTCCCCAGGTCGGGAAGATCCCCTGGGGGAGGAAATGGAAACCCACTCCAGTATTCTTGCCTGGAGAAACCCATGGACAGAGGAGCCTGCAAGCTACAGTCCATGGGGTCTCAAAGAGTTGGACATGACTGAAGCAACTTAACACACACATCTGCTTTGTCTGTTGAGTAATCAGAGGACTGAGAAAGTTTAGCTACTTTACAAAGAAAGAGAGGAGGAGAGAGGAGGGGAGAGCTGTCTTTATTCACAGCCCTAGTCTCAGACAGGACATCCAGCAACCGTGCATGTGGAAAGGATGGGGTTCCTGGCATGGGGGGCTGCCACATATCTTCCTCCCTGTGGCTAGAAGTGCCATGTTTATGAACCCTTCCCTTTGAATTACGTATGTTCTTGCTAATAACTAATTTTTAAAATCCAAATCTCCCTGGAAAAGGACATAGTTAAGCTTGACTTCATTTTAAATCCAGAGACAGAGTTAAGACTCATTTATTAGCTGCTTTCCTCTGGGAACAAAGAGATTTGTTCATTGGGTTTGATGTTGAAAACCTGGCCTCTCTGCACCAGGGCTGAATTGAATTTCAGAGATAGAGTTTTGGGTGAGGTAAGAAAGAATAGCTTCATTGCTTTGTCAGACAAAGGGGGCCACAGCAGGCTCCTGTCCTGAAAAGGTGTGTGTCCCAACCCAGGAGGATATGTTGCAATGGTTCAAGAATGGGGTTGCTGATAAGATTGTGGTATGTGCAGCGCCTGCACTCCTTCAATCTGAGCTCAGGTGATCTTCTCTGGAATGAAGAATGCTAACATCTTCCATTTGTTGGCGGTTTTAGTTCTATAACTAAATAATATAACTAAATTCTATAAGTAACTAAATAATATGTAAGTTCTATAATATAGTTCTATAACTATATTTGTTGGGGGTTTTAGTTGTTCTTGGAAAAAAACCTATGACCAACCTGGACAGAATATTAAAAACCAGAGACATTACTTTGCCAACAAAGATCCCTCTAGTCAAAGCTATGGTTTTTCCAGTAGTCATGTATGGATGTGAGAGTTGGACTATAAAGAAAGCTGAGTGCTGAAGAATTGATGCTTTTGCACTGTGGTGTTAGAGAAGACTCTTGAGAGTCCCTTGGATTGCAAGGAGATCAAACCAGTCAATCCTAAAGGAAATCAATCCTGAATATTCATTGGAAGGACTGACGCTGAAGCTGAAACTCCAATATTTTGGCCACCTGATGCAAAGAACTGACTCATTTGAAAAGACCCTGATGCTGGGAGAGACTGAAGGCAGGAGGAGAAGAGGACGATGGAGGATGAGATGGTTGGATGGCATCACCGACTCGATCGACATGAGTTTGAGCAAGCTCCGGGAGTTGGTGGTGGACAGGGAAGCCTGGTGTCCTGCAGTCCACAGGGTTGCAAAGAGTCGGATACAACTGAGACTGAGTGACTGAACTGAAATGAACTTAGTTCTTAAAGAGCTTAAAGATTTTTTATGCATGTTTTATGTATCCCTTGAGGTGGAACCAGGACCCTGCCCCAAAACTTCACTATTGTTTCTTGACTGCTCCTCCCTTGTCTCTGCATCCCCTGCTGCTGCTGCTGCTGCTAAGTCACTTCAGTCGTGTCCGACTCTGTGTGACCCCATAGACGGCAGCCCACCAGGCTCCCCTGTCCCTGGGATTCCCCAGGCAAGAATACTGGAGTGGGTTGCCATTTCCTTATCCAATGCATGAAGGTGAAAAGTGAAAGTGAAGTGGCTCAGTCCTGTCCGACTCCGAGTGACCCCATGGACTGCAGCCTACTGGGCTCCTCCAGCCACGGGATTTTCCAGGCAAGAGTACTGGAGTGGGGTACCATTGCCACCTTCCCTGATTAGTAACTGTTCAAATTTGCCCTTTGAAACTCAGGGAAGGTCATGGAGGTTGGAGTCTGTTCTCTATAAATAAGAAATGGGGGAGAAAGACATGCTTCCATGCCCAGGAACCCCACAGGGTCCTGCTTGGTTTCAGGTTCACAGACCCTCTGAGACAACCTCTGAGGATCTGTTGTATGCTAATGAGGATTTTCTCCTCTCCCAGAATACCTAAGTTTGTTTTTCAAAGCTGACAAGAAGTTTAGCTCACACAGGAATGAGCCCAAGATGGTGGAGGAATAGGATGGGGAGACCGCTTCTCCCCCACAAATTCATCAAAGATCAATTGAATGCTGAGCAACTTCCACAAAACAACTTCTGAATGCTGGCGGAGAGCACCAGGCACCCAGAAAGGCAGCCCATTGTCTTCAAAAGGAGGTAGGACAAAATACAGAAGACAAAAAGAGAGACAAGAATTAGGGACAGAGGCCTGTCCTGGGGAGGGAGTCATGAAGGAGGAGGAGTTTCCAAACTGTAGGAAACCCTCTCACAGGTGGGTCTGTGGGCAGTTTTGGAATCTCAGAGGGCAACATAACCGGGAGAAAAAAAAGAAACCCATTGAATATGTGCCTAACCACAAATGCCAGCTGAGAAGTAGCCCAAATGCTTGCATCGGCCACCAGCGAGTGGGGGGCTGGACAGGGAGGTGCGGGCTGCATAACTGCTACTTAGGATAAGGACCCAGCCTGAATGCCCTGAGGACAATCTGAGGGAGCTAACGTGAGATAACTTTCCTGGGAAAGGCTCTAACTTGAAGCCTGGCCCACTCACACAACAAAGGATTGAGCAAATACCAAAGGAGAGCTGGCCGGCTGCGGACTGGCCCCTCCCCGCTACCAGAGGCAGAGGCAGGCGGGTGACAGACAGAGCCGGAAGGCAAGGGGCTGCTCTATTCTCGACCCCAGAGACCAGCATCCTCCACCAAACTGTGAGCAGGCTCCCAGTTGCTAACCACATCTTCCTGGGATACTGGATGGTTGACATCTGCCAGGAGGGTCGCAGCCTGAGATCAGCTCCCCAGAGGAGACACATGGCACACCGGAGATGGTGCTCTCGCAGCGCACCCGGGAAACCAAGTTGCTGGGACCGGGGAGGTGATTAAGATGCATGGCCCACCTGGGACAGTGCGCTCGCTAGGCACCCAGTTGCCTGAGCTGCTTGGACATGGGAAGGGCACAAAACACACACCCAACCGAGTCTGTGCTCCTGTGGAGTACCCGAGAACCTGAACCTGAGCAGCTCAGACCTGGAAAGTACATGAAACACAGGGCCCGCTTTGGACAGTGCTCCTGCAGAGCACCCTGGAACCTAAGCAGTGTAGACCCAGGAAGCACATGCCGCCTGGAGCTGGGGCAAACCCAGTGTGGTACATACACTGTGAGCACTCCCCACACACACCAGTGATATTTGTTTGTTGTGTTCCTCCCTCCCCACAACACAACTGAACAAGGGAGCCTAAATAAGTGACCACCTTCGCCCCTTGTGTCAGGGTGGAAATTAAATACTAAAGATACTTGTAGAAGAAGCCAAAATAAACAAAGAAGAGGGAACCGCTCTGGAAGTGACAGGTGCAGCAGATTAAAACCCTGTAGTTAACACTGACTAAGCATAGGAGAGGGCCTATAGACCTTGAGAACAAGTACAAGCTGAAACAAGGAACTATCTGAAACAGAACTGACCACACACTGCCCAAACAGCTCCAGGGAAATTAGTAGATATGATTTTACTATTATCACTTTTTAATTTTTAAAAAAATTTAAGTCCTTTATTACACCTTTAATTATCGTGCTGCTGCTGCTAAGTCGCTTCGGTCGTGTCTGACTCTGTGCGACCCCATAGACAGCAGCCCACCAGGCTCCCCTGCCCCTGGGATTTTCCAGGCAAGAGTACTGGAGTGGGGTGCCATCGCCTTCTCTGATAACCTACTATAACCTTGCAAAAAAAGGCCCTATTTTTAAAGCAAATTTCATATATATATATATATATATATATGATTTTATGATTGATTTTGTTTTGCATTTTTATTATTGTATTTTTGAGAGTCTAACCTCTACTCTAGATTTTTAATCTTTGCTTTTTTGTGTTTCTTATCAATTTTGTACCTTTAGGAATCTAATGTTCAGTATCCATTTTCACTTAGGGGTGTGATTACTGGCTTAATTTCTCTCTCCCCTTTTGACCCTCCCTTTTCTCTCCCAGGTCACCTCTATCTCCTCCCTCCCCCTTCTCTTCTCTATGTAACTCTGAATCTCTCTGGGTGTTCTGGGCTGTGGAGAACACTTAGGGAATTGATTACTGGTTAGATTGATCTCTCCCCTTTTGACTCCCACTCTTCTCCTCCTGGTCACCTCTATCTCCCTCCTCCCTGTTCTCTGCTCTGTGTAATTCTGAATCTCTCTGGGTGTTCCAGACTGTGTAGAGCACTTAGGGAATTGACTACTGACTAGATTGCTCTCTACCCTTTTGACTCCCCCTCTTCTCCTCCTGGTCACCTCTATCTCCCTTCTCCCTCTTCTCTTCTCCATATTACTCTGTGAACCTCTTTGGGTGTCCCTCACTGCAGAGAATTATTTCACCATTAACCTAGATGTTTTATTATCTGTATTGTATGAATGGATATGTCTTGAGGCTACTGTAAGAATAAGACTGAAAGCCAAAGGCAGAAGGCTTAACTCCAAAACTTGAGAATATCATAGAATTCCTGATTCCAGGGAACATTAATAGACAAGAGCTTATCCAATAGACTCCATACCTACACTGAAACCAAGTTCCACCCCAAAGCCAAGAAGTTCCAGAGCAAGCATGCTAATTCTCCAGCAAAGCAGGAACACAGCCCTGAGCATTAAAAGACAGGCTTCCCAAAGCCATGCCAAACCCATAGACACCCCAAAACTCACTACTGGGCAGTTCATTGCACTTCAGAGAGAAGAGATCCAGCTCTACCCACCAGAAAACAGACACAAGCTCCCCTAACCAGGAAACCTTGACAAGCCACTAGTCCAACCCCACCCACAGGGATCAGGCTCCACAATAAAGAGGAACCACGACCTTTCAGCCTACAAAAAGGGCACCCCAAACACAGCAATCTAAACAAAATGAAAATGCAGAGAAATATTCAGCAGGTAAAGGAACATGATAAATGCCCACCAAACCAAAGAGGAGATAGGCAGTCTACCTGAAAAAGAATTCAGAATAATGATAGTACAAATGATCCAAAATCTTGAAAACAAAATGGAGTTACAGATAAATAAACTAGAGACAAGGATTGAGAAGATGCAAGAAATGTTTAACAAGGACCTAGAAGCAACAGTTAGAAATGGACATGGAACAACAGACTGGTTCCAAAAAGGAAAAGGAGTATTTCAAGGCTGTATATTTTCACCCTACTTATTTTTACTTATATGCAGAGTACATCATGAGAAATGCTGGGCTGGATGAAGCACAAGCAGGAATCAAGATTGCCAGGAGAAATATCAATAACCTCAGATATGCAGATGACACCACCCTTATGGCAGAAAGCAAAGAGGAGCTAAAGAGCCTCTTGATGAAGATGAAAGAGGAGGGAGAAAATTTTGGCTTAAAGCTCAACATTCAGAAAACTAAGATCATGTCATCAGTCCCATAACTTCATGGCAAATAGTTGGGGAAACAATGGAAACTGAGAGACTTTATTTTCTTGGGCTCCAAAATCTCTGCAGGTGGTGACTGCAGCCATGAAATTAAAAGACGCTTGCTCCTTTGAAGAAAAGTTATGACCAACCTAGACAGCATATTAAAAAGCAGAGACATTACTTTGCCAATAAAGGTCTGTCTCATCAAAGCTAAGGTTTCTCCAGTAGTCATGTATATATGTGAGAGTTGGACTATAAAGAAAGCTGAGTGCTGAAGAATTGATGATTTTGAACTGTGGTATTGGAGAAGACTCTTGAGAGTCTCTTGGACTGCAAGGAAATCAAACCTGTCAATCCTAAAGGAAATCAGTCCTGAATATTCATTGGAAGGACTGATGTTGAAGCTGAAACTCCAATACTTTGGCAACTTGATGTGAAGAACTGACTCATTTGAAAAGACCCTGATGCTGGGAAAGATTGAAGGCAGGAGGAGAAGGGGACAACAGAGGATGAGATGGTTGGATGGCATCACTGACTCGATGGATATGAGTTTGAGCAAGCTCCGGGAGTTGGTGATGGACAGGGAGGCCTGGTGTGCTGCAGTCCATGGGGTCACAAAGAGTTGAACATGACTGAGAGACTGAACTGAACTGAGAAGAAATAAAGAAGAGTCAGTCAATAATGAATAATGCAATAAAGGAGATCAAAAGCACTCTGGAGGGAACCAACAGTAGAATAACTGAGAAAGAAAATAGGATAAGTGAAGTGGAAGATAGGATGGTGGAAATAAATGAAGCAGAGAGGAAAATAGAAAAAAAAAATTAAAAGAAATGAAGACAACCTCAGAGATTTTTTAGGACAATGTTAAATACCCCAACATTCTAATCATAGCAGTCTTAGAAGAAGAAGACAAAAAGAAAGGGTATGATAAACCACTTGAGGTGATAATAGTTGAAAACTTCCCTAAAATGGGGAAGGAAATAGCCACCCAAGTCCAAGAAACCCAGAGAGTCCCAAACAGGATAAACCCAAGGCAAAACACCCCAAGATACATATTAATCAAATTAACAAAGATCAAACACAAAGAGCAAATATTAAAAGCAGCAAGGGGAAAGCAACAAATAACAAAGAAAGGGATCCCCATAAGGATAACAGCTGATCTTTCATTAGAAACTCTTCAGGCCAGAAAGGAATGGCAGGACATACTTAAAGTGATGAAAGAGAAAAGCCTACAACCCATATTACAGTATCCAGCAAGGATTTCATTCAAATATGAAGGAGAGATCAAAAGCTTTACAGACAAGCAAAAGCTGAGAGAATTCAGCAAATCAGCTCTTCGAAAATGCTAAATGATCTTCTCTAGACAGGAAACACAGAAAGGGTTTATAAACTCAAACCCAAAACAACAAAGTAAATGGCAATGGGATCATCAGATCAGATCAGTCGCTCAGTCATGTCCAGCTTTTGCGACCCCATGAATCGCAGCACGCCAGGCCTCCCTGTCCATCACCCACCCCCGGAGTTCACTGAGACTCACGTCCATCGAGTCAGTGATGCCATCCAGCCATCTCATCCTCCGTCATCCCCTTCTCCTCCTGCCCCCAATCCCTCCCAGCATCAGAGTCTTTTCCAATGAGTCAACTCTTCGCATGAGGTGGCCAAAGTACTGGAGTTTCAGCTTTAGCATCATTCCTTCTAAAGAAATCCCAGGGCTGATCTCCTTCAGAATGGACTGGTTGGATCTCCTTGCAGTCCAAGGGACTCCCAAGAGTCTTCCCCAACACCACAGTTCAAAAGCATCAATTCTTCGGCACTCAGCCTTCTTCACAGTCCAACTCTCACATCCATACATGACCACAGGAAAAACCATAGCCTTGACTAGACGAACCTTTGTTGGCAAAGTAATGTCTCTGCTTTTGAATATGCTGTCTAGGTTGGTCATAACTTTCCTTCCAAGGAGTAAGTGTCTTTTAATTTCATGGCTGCAATCACCATCTGCAGTGATTTTGGAGCCCAGAAAAATAAAGTCTGACACTGTTTCCACTGTTTCCCCATCTATTTCCCATGAAGTGGTGGGACCAGATGCCATGATCTTCGTTTTCTGAATGTTGAGCTTTAAGCCAACTTTTTCACTCTCCTCTTTCACTTTCATCAAGAGGCTTTTGAGTTCCTCTTCACTTTCTGCCATAAGGGTGGTGTCATCTGCATATCTGAGGTTATTGATATTTCTCGTGGCAATCTTGATTCCAGCTTGTGTTTCTTCCAGTCCAGCATTTCTCATGATGTACTCTGCATATAAGTTAAATAAGCAGGGTGACAATATACAGCCTTGATGAACTCCTTTTCCTATTTGGAGCCAGTCTGTTGTTCCATGTCCAGTTCTAACTGTTGCTTCCTGACCTGCATACAGGTTTCTCAAGAGGCAGATCAGGTGGTCTGGTATTCCCATCTCTTTCAGAATTTTCCACAGTTTATTGTGATCCACACAGTCAAAGGCTTTGGCATAGTCAATAAAGCAGAAATAGATGTTTTTCTGGAACTCTCTTGCCTTTTCTATGATCCAGCGGATGTTGGCAATTTGATCTCTGGTTCCTCTGCCTTTTCTAAAACCAGCTTGAACATCAGGAAGTTCACGGTTCACGTATTGCTGAAGCCTGGCTTGGAGAATTTTGTAATTACCTTAAATGTAAATGGGTTGAATGCCCCAACCAAAAGACAAAGACTGGCTGAATGGATACAAAAACAAGACCCCTATATATGCTGTCTACAAGAGACCCACCTCAAGCCAAGGGACACATACAGACTGAAAGTGAAGGGCTGGGAAAAGATACTTCATGCAAATGAAGACCAAAAGAAAGCAGGAGTAGCAATACTCATATCAGATAAAATACACTTGGAAATAAAGGCTGTGAAAAGAGACAAAGAAGAACACTATATAATGATCAAAGGATCAATCCAAGAAGAAGATATAACAATTATAAATATATATGTACCCAACATAGGAGCACCTCAATACATAAGGCAAATGCCAACAAATATGAAAGGGGAAATTAACAGTAACACAATAATAGTGGGAGACTTTAATATACCACTCGCACCTATGGATAGATCAACTAAACAGAAAATTAGCAAGGAAACACAAACTTTAAATCATACAATGGACCAGTTAGACCTGATTAATATCTATAGGATATTTCACCCCAAAACAATGAATTTCACCTTTTTTCAAGTGCACATGGAATGTTTTCCAGGATAGATCACATCCTGAGCCATAAATCTAGCCTTGGTAAAATCAAAAAAATTGATATCATTTCAAGCATCTTTTCTGATCACAATGCAGTAAGATTAGATGTCAGCTACAGGAAGAAACTATTCCATAGGTTTAGTTAACATATGGAGGCTAAACAACACACTTCTGAATAACCAACAAATCACAGAAGAAATAAAAAAGAAATCAAAATATGTATAGAAACAAAGGAAAATGAATGCATGACAACCCAAAACCTATGGAATTCAGTAAAAGCAGTGCTAAAGGGAAAGTTCATAGCAATACAAGCTTACCTCAAGAAACAAGAGAAAAATCAAATAAATAACCTAACTCTACACCTAAAGCAACTAGCAAAAGAAGAAATGAAGACCCCCAGGGTTAGTAGAAGGAAAGAAATCATAAAAATTAGGGCAGAAATAAATGAAAAAGATACAAGGGTGACCATAGCAAACATCAACAAAACTAAAAGCTGGTTCTTTGAGAAGATAAATAAAATAGACAAACCATTAGCCAGACTCATCAAGAAAAAAAGGAAGAAGAATCAAATCAATAAAATTAGAAATGAAAATGGAGAAATCACAACAGACAACACAGAAATACAAAGGATCATAAGAGACTACTATCAGCAACTATATGGCAATAAAATGGACAACTTGGAAGAAATGGACAAATTCCTAGAAAATTATAACCTCCCAAAACTGAACCAGGAAGAAACTGCAAATCTTAACAGACCCATCACAAGCTCAGAAATCAAAACTGTAATAAAAAATCTTTCAACAAAAAAAAGCCCAGGACCAGATAGCTTCACAGGTGAATTCTACCAAAATTTAGAGAAGAGTTAATGCCATCCTACTCAAACTCTTCCAGAAAATTCCAGAGGAAGATAAACTCCCACACTCATTCTATGAGGCCACCATCACCCTAATACCAAAACCTGACAATGATGCCACAAAAAAAAAAAAAAAGAAAGAAAGAAAGAAAAGAAAACTGCAGGCCAATATCACTGATGAACATAGATTCAAAAATCCTCAACAAAATTCTAGCAAACAGAATCCAACAACATATTAAAAAATCATATATCATGACCAAGTGGGCTTTATCCCAGGGATGCAAGGATTCTTCAATATCCGCAAATCAATCAATGTAATACACCACATTAACAAATTGAAAGGTAAAAACCATATGATTATCTCTACAGATCCAGAGAAAGCCTTTGACAAAATTCAACATCCATTTATGATAAAAACCCTCCAGAAAGCAGGAGTAGAAGGAACATACCTCAACATAATAAAAGCCATATATGATAAACCCACAGCAAGCCTTATCCTCAATGGTGAAAAATTGAAAGCATTTCCCCTAAAGTCAGGAACAAGACAAGGGTGCCGATTCTCACCACTACTATTCAACATAGTTTTGGAAGTTTTGGCCATAGCAATAAGAGCAGAAAAAGAAATAAAAGGAATCCAGATTGTAAAAGAAGAAGTAAAACTCTCACTGTTTGCAGATGACATGATCCTCTACATAGAAAACCCTAAAGACACCACCAGAAAATTACTAGAGCTAGTCAATGAATATAGTCAAATTGCAGGATATAAAATTAATATACAGAAATCCCTTGCATTCCTATACACTAACAGCAAGAAAACAGAAAGAGAAATTAAGGAAACAATCCCATTCATCACTGTGATGAAAAAAATAAAATACTTAGGAATAAATCTACCTAAAGAAACAAAAGACCTATATATAGAAAACTATAAAACACTGATGAAAGAAATCAAAGATGACACAAATAGATGGAGAAATATACCATGTTCATGGATCGGAAGGATCAATATGGTGAAAATGAGTATACTACCCAAAGCAATCTATAGATTCAATGCAATCCCTATCAAGCTACCAACAGTATTTTTCACAGAGTTAGAACAAATAATTTCACAATTTGTATGGAAATACAAAAAAACCTCCAATAGCCAAAGCAGTCTTGAGAAAAAAGAATGGAACTGGAGGAATCAACTTGCCTGATTTCAGACTATACTACAAAGCTATAGTCATCAAGACAGTATGGTATTGGCACAAAGACAGAAATATAGATCTTATTTAAATAAGATCTATGGAGCAAAATAGAAAGCCCAGAGATAAATCCACGCACCTATGGACACAAAAGAGGCAAAAATATACAATGGAGAACAGACAATCTCTTTAACAAGTGATTCTGACAAAACCAGTCAAGCACCTGTAAAAGAATGAAACTAGAACACTTTCTAACACCATACACAAAAATAAACTCAAAATGGATTAAAGATCTAAATGTTAGGCCAGAAGCTATAAAACTCCTAGAGGAAAACATAGGCAAAACACTCTGACATAAACCACAGCAAGATTCTCTATGACCCACCTCCCAGAGTAATGGAAATAAAAGCAAAAATAAACAAATGGGACCTAATTAAACTTAAAAGCTTTTGCACAATGAAGGAAACTATAAGCAAGGTGAAAAGACAGCCATCAGAATGGGAGAAAAAAATAGCAAATGAAGCAAAGAATTCATGACAAAGAATTAATCTCAAAAACTGAAAAAGAATTAATCTCAAAACTGACAAAGAATTAATCTCAAAAATATATAAGCAGCTCATGCAGCTCAATACCAGAAAAATAAAAGACCCAATCAAAAAACAGGCCAAAGAACTAAACAGATATTTCTCCAAAGTAGACATACCGATGGCTAAAAAATATATGAAAAGATGCTCAACATCACTCATTATCAGAGAAATGCAAATCAGAACCACAAGGTACCATCTCATGCCAGTCAGAATGGCCACCATCAAAAAGTCTATAAACAATAAATGCTGGAGAGGGTGTGGAGAAAAGGCAACCCTCTTACACTGTAGGTTGGAATGCAAACTAGTACAGCCACTATGGAGAACAGTGTGGAGATTCCTTAAAAAATTGGAAATAGAACTGCCATATGACCCAGCAATCCCACTGCTGGGCATACACCCCAAGGAAACCAGAATTGAAAGAGACACATGTACCCCAGTGTTCATCACAGCACTGTTTACAATAGCTAGGACATGGAAGCAACCTAAATGTACATCAGCAGATGAATGGATAAGAAAGCTATGGTACATATACCCAATGGAATATTACTCAGCTATTAAAAATAATGCATTTGAATCAGTTCTAATGAGGTGGATTAAACTGGAGCCTATTATACAGAGTGAAATAAGTCAGAAAGAAAAACACCAGGACAGCATATTAACATATATATATATGGAATTTAGAAAGATGGTAGTGACAACCCTATACATGAGACAGCAATAGAGACACAGATATAAAGAACAGATTTTGGACTCTGTGGGAGAAAGCGAGGGTGGGATGATTTGAGAAAATAGCATTGAAACATGTATATTACCATATGTGAAATAGATGACCAGTCCAAGTTTGATGCATGAAACAGGGCACTCAAAGCTGGTGCACTGGGACAACCCAGAAGGATGGGACGGGGAGGGAAGAGGGAGGGGTTTTGGGAAGGGGGACACATGTACATCCTTGGCTGATTCATGTCAATGTATGGAACCACAGTATTGTAAAGTAATTAGCCTCCAATTAAAATAAATAATTAAAAAAAGAAAAAGCACACACACTGAGCAGCTAATGCATAACAGGCATTGTGTTAGCCTCAGAGCATGCAATATGATCTCACTTCAAAGGTGAGGGGCAGAAGGGACCAGCTTGCTATATTCACTTGTTAAAGAAATATTTCCTGAGAGCATTCAACATACTGAATTTTTTAGGGTCTAGAGACACAACAGTCAATGAAAGGAACAAAGCTATGACATTGTATATACAAATCAACTTATTCTACAAATATTTAACAAATACCTACCCTATGCCCCAAATTCGGCTAATTGTTGGAGTCACCAGAGTGAGCAAAACTCTGACCTCAAGATGTTGACAGTTGAACAGAGACTGAAAAATGACAGGACAATGCCGAAAAGGTAAGAGTGTTCTGGGAACCCCAGATAGGTAGATAATAGAGAGAAATGTACCTCTACCACTGTCTGGTCAAAATATGAGTTATCTGTATGCTTTGAGTGAAAGTGAAAGTTACTCAGGATTGTCTCTTTGCGACCCCATGGACTATACAGTCCATGGATTCTCCATACTGGAGTGGGTAGCCTCTCCCTTCTCCAGGGGATCGTCCCAACCCAGGGATCAAACCCAGGGATCAAACCCAGGTCTCCCGCATTTGCAGGCGGATTCTTTACCAGCTATGCCACAAGGGAAGTCCTATATGCTTTGAAGTTACAAATATAAAACGATCTCTCTGCTTATTTAGTCCCGTGCAGTATTCTGCCATTGATCTGGTTACATTTAGAACATAAACTTAGGTAAATAGTAATTAACTATAGCATCTCTATCTGTATATCTTCATTTCCCCCCTTCTGTTATAAAATAGTAATTATTTTTGTTATCAATACTGTTCATCTTCTTTTGTGAGAAAGCCCTGATATGCTCATTGTTCAAGCCCCCTTCTTCAAGATACTGGGTTCCAGGTACTTCCCTGGTGATCCAGTGGTAAAGAACCTGCCTATCAATGCACAGGACACATGTTCTATCCCTGGTCCAGGAAGATCTCACATACTGCAGAGCAGCTAAGCCCATGCACCACAACTACTGAGCCCTGGCTCTGGAGCCCATGTGGCGCAGCTACTGAAGCTCACGCTCCCTAGAGATCGTGTTCCACAACAAGAGAAGCCACTGCAACGAGAAGCCTGTGCACCGCAACTAGAGAAAGCCCCCATGCAGCAATGAAGACTCTGAGCAGCCAAATATAATAGCAAAAATATATTGGATTCTGAATAGTCTTGGGTCCTCACTGCACAACTTACTACGAATTCCCCAAGGCAGCAAGGTCACTAACAGAGCATCGTCTTTCTTAATTCAGCTTGGTCTGAAACCATTGGAAAGTCATCCCACATTACATTCTCCTCAGGGACCCTCAGTCCCTGGCTCCAGTGATGGATCAGGTCTGGAAAGCAAGTGAAAGCTTTGCAGAAATGTGAATCCTTAAGCTGGCTCTCAAGGGATGTGTAGGAGCTTATCAGGAGGACAAAGTGTATTTTGGCCTCAGGGGGGAGAAGTGACTGAGGCCAGGGATGGAGGGAAATGAGAAAAAACAGTCTCAACAGAAGTAAGAGCCTGCATGATGGCCAGAGCCACATAGCCACATAGCAAGTTGAGGGAGACACACGTTCCTGAGTTTGGGGAGGGAGAGAGTCATAGGAGACAGGCTCAAAACATCAGCTGCCACTGGTGCTGAAGGAATCCCTGGTGCTGAGTGAACTTACACCAAATTTTGTACCTGAGGGGAGCCACTGAGATTTTATTCAAAGGCATACAGGATAACATGATGTATTAGGAACGTTCATTGTATTACTATAACAGTATTAACATTTCATTGTGCATGTATATGGCAGTTCATTGTCCCAGCAATTCAGACCTACTCTGCCTTCAGTTGAATAGTTGATTAATTTCCCTTTGGCAGTAACTTCTCTGACTCCCAAACTCTCTTAA
Organism: Bubalus kerabau; assembly: GCF_029407905.1. Lineage (NCBI taxonomy): Eukaryota > Metazoa > Chordata > Mammalia > Artiodactyla > Bovidae > Bubalus > Bubalus kerabau. Next base: position 129,571,029 of record NC_073624.1, on the reverse strand, counting down.
GCTGAAGTGGCCACATGTTTCCTCTCAAGAGGTAGACATCTTTAAGGGCTCCCACAACAGATAGCTCCAAGGACTAATGCTTTTGTAAGGCAAAGAGTCACCCACTTGATTTTTATCCAACTTATGAATTTTGACTTTTTGGATGTGAATTAAAAAGCAGTGAAGTCATGTTCTCTGGTTTCAAAAGTCAATTACACGTGTAAAATCTGTGCCTCTGTCCTAAACCACTGAGCAGACTTATTATATTGCATGCTTTCAGCAAGCAGACCTGATCTTTGTCTTAAAGAATCTTTTTTGGGTAAAGGTATTAGTCCAGACTGATGAATGAAATTGTTTAGTCTGTCTCATTCTGGTGGGTTTAGTTTCTAAGATACTGAAACTTAGGCTTGTGTGCTTATGCTCAGTTGCTCAGTCATGCCTGACTTTTTGTGACCCCATGGACTGTAGCCTGCCAGGCTCCTCTCTACAAAGGATTTTCCAAGAAAGAATACTGGAGTGGGTTGTTGTTTCCTACTTAGGCTGGGTCATGCCTACTTACTACATTTGTTTTTATTTCAAAAGCCCAGTGACTGCCAAATAATAGGGGATTTTGGCAACTCATAGATTTCAGGCAATTCTAAATGATCTGATAAAAGGTTTTGCAGATATCTGGGGAGATTGTGCTCAGTATTGACAAATGAGGGCCATTCTCATTTCAGGAGGAGCCCACAGGAGCCTGGCCACAGTCAGGATGCTCATTGGTACTTGTAGAGTAAACTTCCACGTATCAGTATTTGGGTTCTGACAGTCTTTGGTTAATGATAAAAGAATGTACTATAATTAGATAATCAAGGAAAGGAAATACTGTGAATCAAGACAAGGAAATACCACATTATCTTGGTCTTCAGCTAAAATTTGAGTCTTTGTTTTAAATTAAAAATTTTTTTTTCAGGATAAAGGTGATGCGAGTGCAGGTATAAGGATCAAGGGAGAAGTAAAGGGAGCAGGAACAGATAAGACTGAAAAAGAGAAAGAGACAGCAGGAAGATAAAGGTGAAGCTTCTGGGATGATAGGACTGCCAGCCACTACACAATATGAAGTTTAAACCTCTATGACTCTCATTAATCTCTCGTCAGGGAGAATTTGCTGAACCAGGGACTGCATGGTGTGAGGCAAGCCTCTCCCACCTCTGCTTGTCATTCTTCAAGGTGAGCCATTGCCAAGCAGAGGGAGCAGGCCTCACAACCTGAGAAGAGAGATGCTGTAGCTGCCCAATGTCCACTCTCTCAGAAGGATAGGACAGGAGTAAGCAGGGACAGAGAGAGGAGAAGACAGAGGGAAGAGAAATAGAGAGCTATCAGGAGTGGGAAAAAAACAAAGGGAGGGGAAAGCATTTCATGAATGAGGGTCCTGAGGCTTCCAGGGGCTGGGAAGACAGCCTTAACAAACACGGTGATGCTGAAACAAGAGGTTGAACTGCCCACTTGTCACCCAAAGGGAAGCTGTGTTCAGTGGTCCCAGAGGTGCCCAAATCCTCTTCCCAGAAAGGGACAACTGCCCCTTTATTGAGTGCCATAAATTGGACACTGACCAGGGTTCTTGGTCTTCCCTAATAGATAGAAATTGACTAGAGGCCAGACAAGAAATTCAAGCAAGGCTTTATTGGGGTCCCTGCTGCAGCAGAAGGGAGCAAGAACAAACAAAAGGTTTGTTTGATGTTAGCAGTGGGTTTATCATAAATGGTCTTTATTGTATTGAGATATGTTCCCTCTATACTAACCTTGATGAGAGTTTTTTTTTTCTGATGAGAGTGTTTATCATAAATGGATATTGAATTTTGTCAAATACATTCTTCTGTATTTACTGAGATGATCATGTCATTTTTAGTCTTTCTTTTGTTAATGTGGTGTATCACATTGAGTTGTTTGTGAATGTTGAACCATCCTTGCATTCTGGGATAAATGCCCCTTGATCATGGTATATGATCCTTTTCATATTTTGTTGAAATCAGTTTGCTAATATTTTGTTGAGAATTTTTCATCTATGTTCATCAGATATGTTTGCTTGCAATTTTCCATTTATGTATTGTCCTTGTCTGGTTTTGGTATCAGGTGGCCTCATAGAATGAATTTGAGAGTGCTCCCAGCACCTCAGTTTGGGAGAATAGCTTGAGAAGGATAGGTATTTGCTCTTCTTTATACATTTAGTAGAATTCCTCTGTGAAGCCATCTGGTTCTGGACTTTTGTTTGCTGAGATTATTTTTAAAATTACAAATTCAATTTTGCTACTTATGATAGGTCTGTTCATGTTTTCTTCTTCTTCCTCATTCAGTCTTGGAAGGTTGTAATGTTTCTAGAAATTTGTCCATTTCTCATAGGTTGTCCAATTTGTTGGCATCAAACTGTCGCAGTCTCTTTTGACTTTTTGCTTTTACGTGATATCAGTTGTTATTTCTCCTCTTTTATTTATTATTTTGTTTATTTAGGTCCTCTCTCATTTCTTTTTCTAGATGAGCCTGGCTAGATATTTAACAGTTTTGTTTGACTTTTCAAAAAAGCCAGCTATTGGTTTCACTGAACCAGATGGCTTCGCAGTACCTTTCCTTGATGATCCATAACAGCAACAGTTTTGTAGGTTTTTGCTCTTATTAGCCTCTCCTATCTCTTGAAATCACCTCTGTTCCAGATCAGAAGGCATACAGCCAGTGATTATACTAATCAAGTACTCTGCACACTTCAAGGCTTTTAGGAGTTCTTACATCTTCTTTGAGGAAAACAAATCTTTTCCCTTTAAAAAATATTGTGTTTCTCCCCCATCTCGATTCCTGTATTTAAATTGGAATAAATCTTTGTTCTGAAACAAATTTGTCAATTTTATCCCATCACTTGAACCAACTGGAAAAATCTTAGGGAATGATAAATCCAAACTTGACCTTTCTTTGTGTGCATGCTCTTCTTGTATCTCTCAGTCCTGCATGTGATTATATTTTCCAGCCTCCTCAATAGTTCCTTCATGGCCAGCAAAGACATAGCCAGGCTTTCTAGTGTTATGGGTGATGGTCTGAGAAGCACCCAGAGATTGTTCTTCCATAAATGACAGCAGCAAAGAAGCCACTGTCAAGAGATATTTTTGGTGATGCTGTTTTTAGGAAATGCTAGGAAAATGCTTCCTATGGTAACTTGCTGGCATGAAGGAAATCACCAAAAAACTTTCATATGTCATGGCAATTTTCAGATGATTAATTAGATTTGAAATTTAAAAAGAAAAATAACCACTTTTCTTCATTCCTTTACCTACCTGCCTAAGACAATTTCAAAATGCCTTCATTAAATATCTAATTGTAGTTGTGTACAATTAATCATCACTGGAGAACTTTTCTATTATTCATCTTTTATCCAGATAATTGATTTGAACTTCTTGAGTCTTCCCTACCAGCGACTCAGCTGGTAAAGAATCTGCCTGCAATGAAGGAGACCTGGGTTTGATCCCTGGGTTGGGAAGATTTCCCTGGAGAAGGGAACAGCCACCCACTCCAGTATTCTGGCCTGGAGAAATCCATGGACTGTATAGTCCATGGGGTTGCAAAGAGTCGGACACGACTGAGCAACTTTCACTTTTCACTCACTTGAGATCATATGCTTGAGTAGTATCCCAAGTTGATAGAAGCTTGGAAAAAAATTTGACCCAAGAGGCAAGAAACAAGAAAAACTGGGAAATAAACTGTTTGTGCAGTTGAGTAAACAAGACAGTTGAGAATAATTCTGAGTTGGATATTATCTACCAGCAGCCAGCAACGTTCCCACTCCTTCCTGTAGCCTCTCCTGTCTTACAGCAGCTGGATGTTTGGGAGTTGTATTCTCTAGACGCTTGACAGCAGAGTTTTAAATATGGTTTTACCAATGAGGTTGACTCATGCTAGCTTTAGGAATGAGAAGTTTAAACTGATTCCACTCTGTCCATCAGAAGGCATGGATATAAGGGTTCTATATAGATCAGTGTCTTTGTTTGAGACTCCTGATCAGTTCTGTCTCCTGCTGGTCACCTACTCAGGACATTGGTAGAGGTTTTCTGCAGATTTCTGACCTAGAGGTGACAAAAGCTATGCCCTGGCTGTAACTAAGCCGGTGGTGGTAGACCAGAAATATTGTGTAGATTCCTCACTTGTACTTCTGCTGCCCTTCCAACAGTTTTGTAAACATCTAATTCCCTTTATTAAGTCCTTTTCTACTTGAAAATTTACAGTGGTTTATGTTCCTTCCTTATCCTGACAGAGAGATTTTTCTCATTTTATTTGACATTTCAAGGGTCAAATGTTAGCACTTCTTTTTAAGATTATTTATCATACATTATTAAAAGACAACCTAAATTGCTTGGAATTAATCTCATGCTGTTTGCTCTTGCAAACCAAACGTCTTACTTACGAAAATTAAGCCCTTTTCAATTATTTTACTTTAACTTAGTGGTTCATTATAAAATTAAGTTCTCCAAGAATTCCTTCCTGACCAATTGGATCCTTATTTGCTAAGGATGATAATTTTAAAGCAGTGGTTCCCAAAAGGGTTGGGGAGTCTGCCACCCCACCCCCAAGGAGACACCTGGAGACATTGTTGTAAAATTGTGGGGGAGTGTGCTATGGGTATCTAATGGTGCTGCTAACCATCCTATAATGCACAGAAATGACCCCCCCCACACACACCCCGCCATCAACAAAGACTTATCAGATCCAGAATGTCAATCATACTAAGGCTGAAAAATCTTAGTTTAAACAAAGGTTGTGTGTACATGCTAAGTTGTTTCAGTGTGTCTGACTCTTTGCAACCCTATAGACTGTAGCCCACCAGGCTTCTCTGTCCATGGAATTCTCCAGGCAAGAATACTGAAATGGGTTACTGTACCCTCCCTTCCTGCAATTACACATCTGTTGATTCTAAGCTAGGACTCTGTTTACTTTTACTGTACCCTTCAAATGATTCATTTCCTTCTTGCTTTACATCTGATAAAACACAACACTTTGGCTCCCTCTGATTCCTACAAAGTCTGCTCCTTATCCATGTAGCCTGTTCTCCTGTGAGGACCTAGTTCTCACCAGGTATTCCACGGACTGTGTCTCCATGTTTCCTTGAGATGTGCTAATTGGCTGTAAGCAGCTGTCAGACTCATCCATGTGGACAAAACAGGGGAACTTCATTCATTTCTGTGTACAGGATCACAGAATTACAGGAGAGAGAACGTCTAAACATACATTCCCCCTAGCTATGAGGAAACTGAAATCCAGAGAGGTAAATGTACTCCCCCAGAGCTATCCATTTCTAAATAGCTAAAATTCTCTCTGATTGCATTCACAGGGAGGCTTCCCTGGTAACTCAGGTGGTAAAGAATCCACCTGCAATGCAGAAGACCCTGATTTAATTCCTGGATCAGGAAGATTCCCTGGAGAAGGGATAGGATACCCACTCCAGTATTCTTGGGCTTCCCAGGTAGCTCAGACAGTAAAGAATCTGCCTGCAATCTGGGAGACCTGAGTTCGATCCCTGGTTTGGGAAGATCCCCTGGAGGAGGGCATGGCAACCCACTCCAGTATTCTTGCCTGGAGAATCCCCATGGACAGAGGAGCCTGGTGGACTACAGTCCATGGGGTCACAAAGAATCGGATACGACTGAGTGACTAAGCACAGCACAGCATTCACAGGACTTATAAAAGCTCTTGCCTTATTCCAAGACAGAATGTTTCTGAAGAGAAGACTTAACTAAAGATGGAAAAAATATTCTGTTCAATACCAAGCCCATTTGTCACTTCTCAATATCATTTATGCTCCCAACACATCTTAACTTGGGATTAACTCAGTTTTGAGAGGGAGGTTTTCAATACTCTTTGGATTAAATACACGTCTCCCCTAAGGACAGAATGACAGCAAATATGCGTTAGCTCCAGAGGCTTGCCGTGCCTAATTCAGACCTGGCTGGTTCCTTCTCCAAGGGGATCTGTAAGAACTCATTAGTCAACATTACTCCTGCTTGAGTTTCAGTCTTGTTGATAATATGTTTTTAAAATGGAAACAAACACCTAAGAGTGGGAAAGAGATAAAAATAAGTTTTAATATATCAATATGATGATCAGATATGCTGGTATGAAAAAAGATATTGCAGAAGAATATTTATTGGCACAAAAAATATCCATAATATATTAAATGAAAAAAGAAAACAGATGATCAAAGAACATGCAGTGTGACCCCAATTCCGATTTAAAATAGTATGTATGCTATGGGAAAAAATATGGGAAGACGACGAATCAAAATACCAACAGGTAATTATCTGTGAGTATTGTGATTATTTCCTGGTGGCTCAGATGGTAAAGCTCCTGTCTACAATGCAGGAGACCTGGGTTCGATCCCTGGGTCGGGAAGATCCCCTGGAGAAGGAAATGGCAATCCACTCCAGTACTATTGCCTGGAAAATCCCATGGACAGAGGAGCCTGGTAGGCTGCAGTCCACGGGGTTGCAAAGAGTCGGACGCGACTGAGCGACTTCGCTATTGTTATTACAGGTGAGGTTTCCCCCCCTCTGCACTTTTCAGAACTATTCAAATTTCCTGAAAGGAAGCATTTGTAATTTTAAAGGAACCTTTGACTGGCCATGTTAGCACAAAAGAGACCCAAAAAATAGGACTGAAAAGGGATACAGACCTTGCAATCAAAAGCCCGAAAGAAAAACACCAATACAGTATACTAACGCATATATATGGAATTTAGAAAGATGGTAACAATAACCCTGTGTACGAGACAGCAAAAGAGACATTGATGTATAGAACAGTCTTATGGACTCTGTGGGAGAGGGAGAGGGTGGGAAGATTTGGGAGAATGGCATTGAAACATGTATAATATCATGTATGAAATGAGTCGCCAGTCCAGGTTTGATGCACGGTACTGGATGCTTGGGGCTGGTGCACTGGGACGACCCAGAGGGATGGTATGGGACGACCCAGAGGGAGGAGGGAGGAGGGTTCAGGATGGGGAACACATGTATACCTGTGGCGGATTCATTTCGATATTTGGCAAAACTAATACAATATTGTAAAGTTTAAAAAAAAAAAAAAAAAAAAAAAGCCCGTTGAGGTCCTTTAAGGCTATAGTTTCCATGGAGAAGAGAGAAGCCAGATTTGTAAGGAATCCCAAAGACAGCAATTAAGAAGTGGGAGAGTGACCACAGACTACAGATCCATACCTAAGAGAGACAATGAAATGGGGAAAAGAAAGATTATTGCTAAAGATGATAAATAGGATAAATAGGTCCAATAGGATGATAAATTTTATTTTATTTTTCTAAGAGGCAACAAAATTCACTCACCAAAACATTTTCTTTTTCTTTTTTAGGATAGAGAAGGAACATATATTAGTCAAGATTCTTCGGAAAAGCAAAACCATTAGTGTATATATATAGATATATATATACAATCTATTTAATTTATCATCTATCTATCTATGAAGAAACACCCAGAATAATGTTTGACAAAACATCTGGGTACCTCATGACCCAATCAAACTGATGCATAAAATTAACCACCACAGACTCAATGGATGGAAAGAAACTGAATATGAGAAGAAGGACCTGACTGATGGAACCAAGTCCTGAGAGGGAAGGGGAATTACAGGGGTGAGAAGTGAGCGGTGCAATTGTGCAGAGAGGTCTTCACAGAGGTGAGCCGAGCAGAGAGGCAATCATGGCGTGTTCAAGGAAAATGAAAGGTTTCCAAATGAAAAATGGCCTCACTTTTGTGGATGTGAGCTCACTGGACTCATTTCTCTAAAGTATAAATATTTTTTTTACTACTCTTTGCAAATTGGCTACCACAATCACAAATTAACTGTTACATTTTTAAATTGTATTCAATCTCTGAAAATGCTAAAGAAGAAAAATATATTATCCATCTCCTTGAGGCGGTCTTAGATTGTCATTTTCATTAAATTTTATTTAAATTAAATGTATTTATTTAATTAAACATCTTTTACAGCAGAAGCCTGAGTGTTTCGTTGAAATTCATCCCCTGAGCAGACAGAGAGTTCACAAATGACTCCAGCTTTGTGACTCTTGCTATCATGCAGAAAGTGAATACATAACAAGAATCTACAAAGATGTGAAAATTGTTATTTGGGAAGAGCAACTCCAAAGCATCCTACACAAGACAGAAATTTCATAAGGAAGCCAAATGTATAGAATTCTATCAAATTATTCACATATAGCTGAAATATAGCTGAGCATTTTGCTCCATACCTGCAGAATCTCTTTAGCAATTCATCTTAACAGTCTCCTCTCCTTTATATATCTAGAATCACTTTAAGACTCCTGCTGCACTGAATGGGAAATTCTGTGCATCTAGTTTTCTGAAGAGAATAATTTTGTCACATTTGAACACTTGACCCAAGTTACAAACATAAGCATAACACGCTTCTGCATGTGTACGTTGACTGTTTACTCTGCCCAGTTTGCCTTCTGCTTATCCCAGTTCATCAGATGTAGTCTTGCAGAAGTGCTTGCAGTTTCCAGAATAAGACACTCAGGATGGCTTAAGTAAAAGGGGAATATATTAGATCACACAAAGTCAAAATTCTTGATGTAGGGCTAACTTTGGACGCGGTTGCATTCAGACCTCCAACAACACAGGACTGTATTATGTTCATACCTTGGTTCTACCTACCCTGAATGCAGAATTCTGTTTTCAGCCAGTGTCTGATGATGGTGAGACCCTTAGGATTTCAGGCATTTGATTCAATTCTGCCTACGCTGGAGATAGACAGTTGGAGATCTGACCTAGTTTTGTTGTTGTTGTTGATCAGTCCTGTCCTACTCTTTGCAACCCCATGGACTGCAGCACACCAGGCCTCCCTGTCCCTCAACATCTCCCAGAGTTTGCACAAGTTCATGTCCATTGAATCGGTGACACTAGCTTACAGCTATAAAACTCCATTCTTGTCTCCCTATTTGGAACAGATATATATATAAAAGATCACTTTATAAAGATCATCCTTGTATAGCACAAGAAAGTATATTCAATATCCTGTAATAAACTGTAATGGAAGAGAATATGAAGAAGAATACATATATATATATAACTGAGTCACTTTGCTATATAGGAGAAAGTAACACAACATTGTAAATCAACTATATTTCAATAAAATAAAAAATAAAGATCATCTTCTTGTTCCTCTTGTTCCTCTGTCACTGGGAAACCATTTTCCTTTGCTCCCTTCATCTTTTGGACACTTTTCAAATCACAACCATTGTTTTTCCTTTTTCTCCTAAGGGTGTAAATTTGGCTGCAATTCATCAAATAATCCAGAAAGGTGTGTTCCTTGTCTGTGAAATTATGTGTATATAGTGCCACCTAGTGTCCAGATAGCAGAAAATCTAACTCAATGCAAACAGGAGGCTTCCGTTTTTGAAACAGGTATGCTGAAGCTCCAATACTCTGGCCACCTGATGCGAACAGCCGACTCATTGGAAAAGACCCTGATGCAGGGAAAGATTGAAGGCAGAAAGAGAAGAGGGCGACAGAGGATGAGATGGTTGGATGGCATCACTGATTTAATGGATATGAACTTGGGCAAACTCCGGGAGCTGGTGAGGGACAGAGAGGCCTAGCAATGCTGCAATCTGTCGGGTTGCAGCCAGACACGACTTGGAGACTGAACAACAACAATGCTGAATTTGGGCAAAACACAGATTGGAGGAAAAATTACTACCAACTCCATTGATTTGTATTATGTTTACACCTGTTCCAGCGAAAAAGACTTGGCTTATTGAAATATTCAATAATTGAGCCATAAGATGCAGAAATTTTGTCAGATTTTAGAACTTTCACACATCAAATAACTCACATGATCACATTCAGAGTTAATAAAGAGTCTATTCTTATATAGAAACTTATTTGAAATAGTATATTTTCCAACAGATTTATGTAATAAAATTGGATCTGTATTTCCTATGGTAAATATTCCTTAATGTGTGTTATTAATCATTCAGTCATATCCTACTCTTTGTGACCCCATGGACTGTACCCTGCCAGGCTCCTCTGTCCATGGGATTCTCCAGGCAAGAAAACTGGAGTGGGTAGGCATTCCCTTCTCCAGGGAATCTTTCTGACCCAGGGATTGATCCTGGGTCTCCTGCATTGCAAGCAGACTCTTTACCATCTGAACCACCAGGGAGACTATTCCTTAACAGACTAAGTAAAAGTTTTTGGAGAGACTATGTTCCAGGGGAGAAAAAGTACTTCCTAGGTACAGCTCCTTGTCAGCAGGCTACCACTGTAGATGTGTCCTGGGGTTTCTACTGCCACTAAACAGTGCCAGGCAGCACTGACACCCCAAGGAAAATGACGCTGCAGACAGATCCACACACCATCGGTAGGGAGTGGCAAGGGGCATGATGGCTGTTGAGGCTGGAAAGTTAATCATCATGTCTAAGATCAGATAATGGTGAGACATTAGTTCCCTGTGCTCTAGTTTTAGGCATGCAGAACTATAGCTGGATCGTGCCTTTACACTGTCTCTTCACACTTTGGAAAAAGCACAGAAAGGAGGAAGGGGTAGTGGGTAGAGGGTGCTCTGGCTCATGGTCTTATATACCTCTGACTCCCCTCAGGAGTCAAAAGGAATATAAGAATTCCATGAATAAAACTGAAGCGTGTCCACTCCAGTCAGAAGGGAATTAAGTGCTGATAACTCTAGGGAATAGTGTCATTCCCAGACAATATTAGTCTAAAAAGTTTAGCTTTTTGTTCCTAAGAAAAGTTTTTAGTATTTGGTTCTTTGAGAGTTGTTATGGATAAGGGAAGGTATTTGGGGAGTCATGATCTTCTACTGCCTTGCATTCTTCTTGTTAAATTTTTTATTATTATTATTTTTATGACTGTGCCCCAGGGCATGTGGGATCTTAGTTCCCTGATCAGGGATTGAATCTGTGCCCTTTGCTGTGGAAGTGTGGAGTCTTAACCACTGGACTGCTGGGGAAGTCCCTGCCTTATACTCTTCTGGGTCTTTTTTTACCTATATGAGCCATCCTTCCTCTTTCCATCACCCTCTGGATCTTCTCACTTTCCTGAAGAGCTTTCTTCAGCTTTCTTCTCTCTGCCTTTCTCACCTGTCCATTCAGCATCTTTATCACCAAAATTTAAATGACTGCAGAATCTCTCTCCAACTCCAACCTCAGTCTCAAATTCCAGATGCAAATATGGGCTGATAGTTGGATGTCTCTGCTGCTGCTGCTAAATCGCTTCATTCGTGTCCAACTGTGTGCAACCCCATAGACGGCAGCCCACCAGGCTCCTCCATCCCTGGGGTTCTCCAGGCAAGAACACTGGAGTGGGTTGCCATTTCCTTCTCCAATGCATGCATGCATGCTAAGTCACTTCAGTCATGTCCGACTCTGTGCGACCTCGTGGACAGCAGCCCACCAGGTTCCTCTGTCCACAGGATTCTCCAGGCAAGAATACTGAAATGGGTTGCCATTTCCTTCCCCCTGGATGTTTCTAGAATTTTCTATTATTCAGAACTGCAAACTTTGCCTCCCTCCCTCTTTCGCTTCACCCAAATCCTCATTTTATCTAAGCACCAGTTCTCCTCTCAGTGTTTTATTTCTGACTTATCCATAACATCCCCATTGGCTAACTGTTCCACCCTGACTTCTTGCTTCTTTACCGGTTGTCTCCAATTTTGAGATTGTAAAGTTCCTCTTGAACTTCCTTTCCTCATTATTCTTACTATAAGACCTGATAAAAATCACTGCCTCTAGTCCCTCTCTCTTTTACACATCACTGTCATATTCAGTATTTGGAAGCATCTTCTGGTCTGTCATGAACAAATTGCATGCCCCCAATTTTGTATGTGGGAGGCTATATGGTCAGGCCCCCAAGATGGCTGCTCTTTTGATCTCTGTCCATCTCCTGCTCATTCAGTCCCTGCCTCACCCACACCCTACTCACCTGACTGGCCTTCCTTCTACTTCATAAAGCCTAACTGGTAAATGCCTACACGCTGGCCCCCTGCTCCAGAGAGTGATTGTTTTAATCTCTAGATGAGAACAGCTCCACTATGGTAGTTTGCCAAAGGGAAGACATCTGCCCTGTGGAGGTTGTTAGCCTGAGGGGCGGTGAGGGACCCGCCCTCTGCTGGTTTCCCTGGTAACCAGTGAGCCAACCTTTAACTGGCAATCTCGCGCTCCCATGCCCTGGAGCCAAGACTGCTGCTGTGTCCTGCCTGCCATCTGCTGCACGTGGTGGGGTGTTATTCCAGGACTTTGCTTCAGACATGTAAGATCCCCCCTCATTCATTAAGCCATGGATGTTTCTGTTGCTGACTCCAGGACTCTTTTTTTTTTTTAGTTTTTTAATTTATTTTTAATTGAGGATAATTGCTTTACAATATTGGTTTCATTTCTCATTCCAAGGAGATTAGCTTGCCTTTTTGGAGGCCTGGGGTCTTCTGCTGTCACTTAGAAGTTGCTCTGTAGGAGCTATTCCATATTCTGATGAGCTTTTAATGTATTTGTAGGGAGGCAGGCGATCTCCCCGTCTTATTCCTCCCCCATCTTCCCTGCCCTCCCAGGGCTCTTTCTTGAGGCTGGGCAAGTATAGGCTTGCAGGCCAGTGGGTGCAGAGGTATGATACCCAGTACCACAGAACATGACTATACTTGGAGATGGAGTCTTTCCAGAGGTAATCAAGTTAAAATGAGTCATTGGAGCAGGCTCTCATCTGATTGTATCCTTAATAGAAGAGGAAATTGGGGAAACAGACATGCACAGAGGGAAGGCTATATGAAGATACAGTAAGAAGACTTGCAAGTTGAGAAGACAGGCTTCAGAAGAAACCAACCCTGGTGGTCCAGGGGTTAAGACGTCACCTTCCAAGGCAGGGGGTGTGGGTTCAATCCCTGGTAGAGGAGCTAGGATCCCACAACTCAAGTACAAAAAAATCAAAGCCTATATGAATGATTCATGCTGGTGTTTGGCAGAAACCAACACAATTCTGCAAAGAAATTATCCTTCAATTTAAAACATAAATAAATTTAAAATGAAAAAAAGCAAAACATAAAACAGGAGCAATATTGTAGCAAATTCCATAAAGACTTCCAAAAAATAAATAAATTGAATTCAAAATAAAGAAGAAGAAACCAACCCGGCCAACACCCTGGTCTCAGGATTCTGCCTCTGGATGGATGGCCTTTGAACTCCAGCTGCAGTGTCAGCCCTGCGCCGGGTCTCCAGTCTGTCAGGTTACCCTGCAGAGTTCCACCTTGCTAGTCCCTTCGATCGTGTGAAACAATTCCTTAAAATAAATCTCCCTCTCTCTGAAATACATATATGTATGTCCTATTTGTTCTGGTCCTCTGGAGAACCCTGATTGCTTTTTTTTAAGGCAAAATACAGTGTCAAATCTTTAGACAAGTAATCAAACTCCTTTAAGATATTTCCAAATCCCACTCCAGTTACATTTTATATTACTTTCTTTCAATTATCCTTTGATGTTAACAATGATATTTATTGCAAACCAACTAGTTAACATTTAAGAAACATTTTTTCCTGTCATCTAAAAGGACTAATTCAGCAATTTACTTAATTTCTCTAAGTTTCAGTTTCTTCTTCTGTAACATGGGAATGATTCAGCCAATTATTCTACAAGCGGTTGTTGAACCACTGTGGGTGAGACAGATGCATTCATGATGTTGATACTTTAAAGACTAGTCAGTGGAGGCCTCTGACTGACTAGTCTTTACTATTTACTAAGTGCCGTTTACTAAGAAGAGGACTAGTGAAGAGCAAATTTAGGGAAGGAGGTGAATCGCAAGTTTTATTTGGGCCATGTTCAGGATGAAAGGAGAAGGCGATGGCACCCCACTCCAGTACTCTTGCCTGGAAAATCCCATGGATGGAGGAGCCTGGTGGGCTGCAGTCCATGGGGTCGCTAAGAGTCAGACAAGACTGAGCGACTTCACTTTCCCTTTTCACTTTCATGCACTGGAGAAGGAAATGGCAACCCACTCCAGTGTTCTTGCCTGGAGAATCCCATGGACGGGGGAGCCTGGTGGGCTGCTGTCTATGGGGTCGCACAGAGTCGGACACGACTGAAACGACTTAGCAGCAGCAGCAGCAGGATGAAAGGTCTCGTAGTTATCTAAGGAGAGATGATAAATAAGCAGCAGAATATGTACAAATGGAGCTCTAAGATTAGAACAGGGCCAGAGATAGAAAGTGGTCTGCCTTGAAATGCTTTTAGAGTCATGAGATAAACAACATGATTTCAGATGTGTGGTGTCACATGAACCAATAGGACAGAGTGCTTCAGGAGTTAGTGAGAAGCTTTGCAAAATGTTAATAAAGAGGTTCTGTTACGGGATGATTGCATGAGGAGCTCTGAGGACCCACTCTCCAAGGCAACAAGCACAACTGCTAAAAGCAGTCATCATCATCCATAGTTGCTACCACATATGACCTAAAATGTCCAATTTTCAACAAAAAATGAGACATTAAAAAAAAAAACAGAAAAGTATGATCCATATATTGGGGCGAACAGAGGCAACAGAGATGGCACGTGAAAAGGTCCAGATGTCAGATTTAATAGACTTCAAAGTGCTATTATGAGTTTGTTCAATGAGTTAAAGAAAAACACACTTAAATAAGGAAGGGATAATGATACTGTTTCATCAGAAAGAGATTATCGATGAAGAGATAAAAGTTTTCAGAAAGAATCAAATGGAAATTATGGAGCTGAAAACACAATAATTAAAATGAAAAAAAAAAGTCATTAGAGGGGTTTGACAGTAGATTGGTGCTGAAGAAGGGTAAGAGAATTTGAAATAATTATAGATTGTTCAGTTGCTAAGTTGTATCTGACTCCATGGACTCAGCATGCCAGGCTTCCCTGTTGTTCACTATCTCCCTGAGTTTGCTCAAACTCGTGTCCATGGAGTTGATGATACCATCCAACCATCTCCCATTGCCCTCTTCTCCTCTTGCCCTCAATATAGATTATGTAATCTGAAAACAGAAAGAGAAGAATGAATGAAAATGAACAGGGCCTTAGAGAAATGTGAGACACCAGTAAGTATACCGATTTAGGTGTAATAAGAGTCCCAGGAGAGAGTAAAAGGAGCAGAAAAAATATTTGAAGAAATTATGGCTGAAAACCCCAAATTTGCTGGAAAAAAAAAACTACACATCCAAGAAATTAAAAATCTCCAAGTATGATATATGCAGAGATCCACACCAAGACAGACCACGGTAAAAATGCTGAAAGGCAAAGAAGAAATCCTGAAACTACCAAGAGAACATGACTTGAGTCACGAGCTAGCAACTCTCCAGGGATCGCCTCTTACCCTGGTTTCTGACACCCCGGTCAGGTCTGCTCTGCAGTGCTGCTGCTAAGTCGCTTCAGTTGTGTCCGACTCTGTGTGACCCATAGACGGCAGCCCACCAGGCTCCCCCGTCCCTGGGATTCTCCAGGCAAGAACACTGGAGTGGGTTGCCATTTCCTTCTCCAATGCATGAAAGTGAAAAGTGAAGTCACTCAGTCTTGTCTGACTCTTAGCGACCCCATGGACTGCAGCCTCCCAGGCTCCTCCGTCCATGGGATTTTCCAGGCAAGAGTACTGGAGAGGGGTGCCATTACTGAGCAGCAACTGCTTCACCTTTTATAACACCTCTTCACTCGTTGTCAGTGTCTCAGTCGCTCATGTCCAACTTTTTGCGACCCCCATGGACTGTAGCCCACCAGGTGCCTCTGTCCATGGGATTCTCCAGGCGAGAACACTGGAGTGGATTGCTATTGCCTTCTCCAGGGGATCTTCCCAACCCAGAGACTGAACCCAGGTCTGCTGCCCTGCAGGCAGATTCTTTACCATTTGAGCTACAGGGAAGCCCGGTAGTCAGGTTTGGCCACAGAATTTGTCGGGCCCAGGGCAAAATAAAAATGAGGGGCCTCATGTTCAAGATCCCTTAAGGATTCAAGATGGTGTTAGCAAAGCATTAAAATCAAGCTCAGGGACTATTCCGAGGGTGACGCCCAAGGCATGAACCCACAAAACTGGCCCTGCTTAGCTTCTCAATGTCTGTTTTCCTGGATCTTAAGAACCATGCAGCAAAGTACACAGCTGATGTGTCTCTTGCCCATCACTGAATTCCTTTAGTTTTTCCCAGTGGCTATGGAAAGTCCTTAATTCAGTTTATTTTTTGCTAAACAACAACAAAATTTTGCTCTGCTGTATGGTACTTATTACATTGTTTCACTCATAAAAGTCTCATGTTTTAGCATATTGACCTTTTCAGAAGAGTACAGACAGCTTAAGCCCAAATATTTTATATTTATATTGCAGTTCTTAAATAATTTCACCATACTTACAAATCCATTGAAAAAGAAAAAACAAAAACCCATTGAACAGAATCCTACTTTTATCTGAGCTGATCTATTAGATATGCAGTTTGTAGTACTTTCATTTTACAATTACTTAGGAAGTATCCCACCATATTACACTGTTCACTTTGTCTTTAAGAATTCATCCATTTCTAGAATTAAAAATTTTTTCCCTTAATATCTTGACCACCTGCAAGGAATATGGGATCTTAGTTCCCTGACCAGGGATTGAACCTGCACGCCCTGCTTTGGAAGCTCCAAGTCTTAACCACTTGACCATCAGGGAGAACCCTAGAATTTTGAACTTTTTGATGAGTGAAAAATTACCTTTTAGCTTTGGATCCCATTTACAAAGTCACCCTGCAGAGGTGTCTGTCTTCTATACTATACAACCGCTGTGAACAGGTAAATGTTGGTGGGTCTTTGGAAGTTTGTTGAATTTCTCTGCCTGTTTTATATCTAATAAAATAGGGATACTACTACCTCCCTCACAAACTCTGCTAAAGAGAATTAAAGGAAGTGTCTTATATGGCACCTAGGAGAGGCCTTAACACTTAGCAGCTATACAATAGATGTTACATGTTTCTCCCACTTATATGATAATTTGTTGCCTTGATCTGCATGAAATGCTATTGGCTTCTTTCCTAATTCACTCAAGTCTTTTTTCACCAAGAATCACCAGCGGTTACGTTGTTTTTTGAAATTCTTCTGATTTAAACATGCTAATAATGAACATGTCTCATTAACCACATCCCTCTAGCATTAACTGATATTTACTTCATATAGTAATTCACTCTGAGAAAACGTGCCTTCTGAAAAGCTAGAGTTGAAGAATTCTCACAGTGAAATTAAAAGCAATGTTTTAATGCACATGTAAACCAAACAACATTTGAAATAAAGCATTTCATCATACTTTAAAAAAGATATTTAATCCCATGGCTCATTTCATGATCCTTCTATTTAATCAATTTAGCAGGTTAATACCTGGCTTATTAATAATCTTATGAACATACTTTCCCTTATTGAATAAAAAATAAACAATTACAAACTAGTCACAATCATCAGGAGTAGACCAAAGCTACTGAGCAAATAGACAAGCTATAAAAAAAAAGTTTATTAAAAAAATAGACAACATATGTAAACATCTTTTTCAGTCACAAAGCTTCATAATACAGCATATCAGGCCCAGGCCTCAAATCTCTGCAGTGGGAGCACCTTAATTGTTGACTAATAAGAATCAGTTTAATTTATCTTTCAGTGAGCTATTAAGTCTATATGAAAATAAATAACCAGATTCTGCTAAGTATACTAATATACATAGAAAATCACAGATGTACAGTGGATCTCAGCAAAAAATAACTATCTGCAGTAACATGTGAGATTGAGTCCTTTTATCAAAATTGTCTTTTTAATATAGCTTCATTTCTAAATTCATAATGTAAAGTTGACGAAAATAAAGCCAACAGGAAGAGAGTAGAGGAACAAGACAGATGGATAGCCATCACTCTCCCACCCTCACACGCCACGCCACACACACACGCCACACACACACATGTACACAGTGTTTTGGTAGAAGCAAAACTGAAAAATAATTTCTATATTTCATGTTTCATGTATTATTGTAGGCACATATTTCCTTTACTTTTAGTTGGAAGTTACATGCCCCCATGTGACTGAGTATGAAGTAGTCAACCATATTTTCAAGTGTGATACAATTTTGAAGAAACCAAATCTCTGTTACATAATTCAACAGCTACCCCAAAGGGAAGTCAAATCACAGAATGGACCATAACACAACAAAATGTAATTAAGTACCTGAGATTTTGCTGCAAGAATCTTAAATACAAGCCTGTTTTCTTTAGGGCAAAATGTGCTTACATTAACATAATCCTTTCATGTCCTGTTCTTTATTTGCTGGGGCATACTTGTTAGATGACTAAGATGTTCCAAAATGGCTAAATAATACAATTTTACTTTTTTAAAATCTACTATAGGTAGATATTTTATCACACTTGATTTAATTTAAATTGCTGACCTTTCAATTATTCAGTAACTCTTAACCAAGGAAAAATTTTAAATGAAGTAACAAGTAATATTTGCAATTAAAGTTTTTCACTGTATGGAAAATTTAAGATAGTTATATCTGTCATCTGAATAATCATATTCTAATGATAGAAGCATAATATACTTAACAGACGAACCCAGACAAGTTTACCAAGCTCCTGGATAGCCATTTCATAGCTTGATAACTCAGTAGTCTATTTGTAGCATATCTGTATAATTCATAAAAGTGGCTCATAAAATAATTTTAAATCATTTAAAAATCTGATCTGCTATCCAAAGATTCATTTTATAAATCCACATCTGAAAATAATCTATATTTTTCCTTTCTAAGACAGCAACTTATCTCACCCAGCAGATATCTAACACTTATCCACAATTAAGTGAAATGTGAAATAACTATTATTGGAAAATACTTAAATTCTAACAGTACTGCTGTTTCTTGACTTTGCAGTGTTTCTCACTGACTGTATTTGAGGTTACTGGGATGATTATGCATTTAAATAGAGAAAATAAAAATTAAATGACATCAATGTTTACGATGCATGATACATGTGTCAATTAATTTTTAAAAACTCCATGGCAAAAGAAAAGCTTTACACTTCTGGATACCAAATCAATGGCTACTGATGACGGGGGACCTTTTTTACAGGGAGAACCCACAGGTTAGTGGGTCTGAGCTGTATACCGTATGGTCTAAGTCAAATGTTAATGACTGATTTGTTTTAAATCTACTTTGGAGTTCCAATGGATAAAATTTTTAGAAGTTACATTCATTATAACTTTTATAAACTACATTCAGTAAAATTTTCTCAGAGAAACATTGCATATTTTAGATGAGATTTGGACATAATTGTGCATTATAAGCCCATTGCTGAACTTAAGTAGCTTAAATAGCACTCTGCATCTATTCTAGTTATCAAATTTTTAAAAACAGACACCTTTCCTCACTAATATCGCATTATTCTTGGCTTTTGTTGCACAAGTTACAAAAGAAAAGTGAGAAATAGAAAATGAAGGAAGGCAACAGGAAAGAAGGAAACAGAAATGGCACTCTTACAATTTTTGTGTGTGGGGTCGCGCGACTGAACGACAACAATACCAGAAAAGAATATAAATGGGGAGAAAAAGCATTTAAAGTTGTGCTTAAACACAGATTCACTTTGTTGTAGAGTTCTTGCTGGAACTAGCGTGTGTGGTATTTCAAGTTGCTAGGTAAGAATCCAGTGGACAAACGATGCAGTCAGCCAACAGCAATGACTTCCCTTTCTGGAGAAGTTAGACATCCATCACTATTTCAGTAACACGGCCACAGCTTTGAAAACGCAGCAGCATGAAACGATTAAAAGGTAGACACCTTGTTTTCATTTGTTCACCTTAAAAAAACAAGAAGAAATGCTTAAACAACAGAAGGCACTTAAGACAGAAATTCTTTCTCGAGTTCGTACAGAGATGGTCGGCTCGCTCTGCTCCTCATCCTGCACAGAGGCACCGTGCAGTCCCGGCTCTGGCCTTCCACGTCGGAGTCCAGTAAGGAAGGCATGTGGGGCTGAGTTCTCTTCTTGGGGCCGAGAGGACAGCTGTGGGCTGGTCCTGGACCACCCACTGCAAGGCCAGCCTGTGAGGGCTGAGACTCTGCTCTCGGCGGGAAGGCTTGCAGGGCACCTCCTCGGCTTCTTAGGGGCGGAGGGTGAGGCAGAGGCACCATATGGACAGCTCTTTGCTTTTCAGGCGGGACCTCACTTGGCAGGTCACTGTGAGGTCCAGACAGGGAGGGGGGCATCCCCCAAACCCACGCAGGGGGCAGTTCAGAGGCTCCAGGGGCTGAGATGAGAGCTGCACCAATGGGCAAAGAGAGTGTGTGATTAGACAGAGACATTGAAAACGATGCATACCGAGGAAAATAAACTGGGTGACTTCACTGAGGTGACCACCTTAAAGTAAGCTTTGACAAAAGAACCTGGACACAAACCTTACCTTACAAGCTGTTAGGATATATGGTTTGTTTTTCTTAAAAAGTACCTCAAAGTTGGAAAGATTGCTTGAATCTGTGGAAACTACAATTGTAAAGAGCTAAATCATCATCGGACGCTTAGAACAATGATCATTAGAATTGTTTAATAAGCAGGAGAGATTTCAGAATGGGATTAGACTGGACTAAAATTAAGGCGTAAAATGATGGCGAATATGACTGAATTCACTTTCAGCTGATAATTTGAAAAAATTAATGAAAATAAGGACGTAGCTATGTTTCTACATGTTACACCTTCCCTTTTTTGTTCTGAAGAACTGACTTATTACCAGTCTGTTGTTGTTCAGTCGCGTCCGGCTCTTTGCGACCCCATGGACTGTAGCCCGCCAAGCTCCTCTGTCCATGGGTTTCCCAGGCAAGAATACTGGAGTGGGTTGCCATTTCCTTCTCCAGGGGATCTTCCTGACCCAGGGATTGAGTCCATGTCATTTGCAGTGGCAGGTGGATTCTTCACTGCTGAGCCACCAGGGAAGGCCTATTACCACTCTAGCAGATAATTATTGGCTTCAAATTAAGAAACAAAGTTCTTATGGGATTATCGTGATGGGATTTCACCATGTGCAATTATAAATTACTAATATTTATTGCATCATAAAAGAGCAATAAACCAATTTATTTAAAGACAATGGAAAATAATATTAGAAAAAATGTGCCTACTTGTAGCACACTTAAAGAGATAAAGGAAAAGATAGAGCAAATGAAAGCAGCCTCAATTTTAATACACTTTATAACCAATCCCCGGAGAAGGCAATGGCACCCCACTCCAGTACTCTTGTCTGGAAAATCCATGGACAGAGGAGCCTGGTAGGCTGCAGTCCATGGGGTCGCTAAGAGTCAGACACGACTGAGTGACTTCACTTTCACTTTTCATTTTCATGCATTGGAGAAGGAAATGGCTACCCACTCCAGTGTTCTTGCCTGGAGAATCCCAGGGACGGGGGAGCCTGGTGGGCTGCCGTCTATGGGGTCGCACAGAGTCGGACACGACTGAAGCGACTTAGCAGCAGCAGCAGCATAACCAATCCCAGCATAACATTTTATGATCTAAAAAGCATTTTTCATATACATTATCTCACTTAATCCTCATGATCTGTATCTGATGTGACTGTAATCACATTTACATACAAAAGAAATAATAGTTAATCCCCACATAGCATCTACTGTCCATTTGATTTTTATGCCCCCCAAACTCAATCTCAACATAACTGGACAGTGAAGTCAGATGATGCAGAAGACATGGTACCACGGGAGAGGTAGGACAACCAGTTTTAGCAGCACCTTTCCCATTAATTATTGGTTCAGACTTTGTCAAATGATTGTCTTCCTAACATGAGGGGCTTAGAGCAGTTACTCTCTACATGCTTGCTTTGTTTTAAAATGCTATTAAGTACTTAAGTTGCTGAAATTTAGTTGTATTTTCCCCAGAATCTAAATGATAGTTAAGGTCAAATGAAAGAGTAAAATTAAATGAAAGTCAAATGAAAGGGTAAAATGCAAAGATTTCTGTAAAGAGTGAAAACAAATTTGTAAATGTAATCCTATGGAAAAGAGAACCAGAGAGTCACACAATTTTACAGTCCAGTCTCTACAGCGGTGTCTGGAACTTTCACCCATGAATGTAGCCTACCTGGGGGCTGGGGAGCACTTCCATCAGACATGGTCCTTCGGTGACTTGCTGCTCTCTCTTTGGAAGCAGCAGCGTAAGAAACACCCCCACGTGTCAGCTCCATGAAGGAAGGAGGCGGGTTTCTCCACCCATCACGGCTGGTCTCCAGTCCTGGCATGGGGGTTGACTTCTGGCCCCTCCCTCCAAAGGCAGGGCAAGGATCTGGAATGGGCACCCGAGGGGCACAAGAGATGTGTGTGCTGCTCTCGAAGGAGTCTTCACCGTCGGTCTGCAGCAGGCACTTGGTGGAGAGGGAAGGCACAGACAGGAGGTTTGCAGTGGTGGACGGTGGGAGTGAGGGGGCGCTGCTGGCTCCCTCGCCCACGGCCAGCAGCCTTGTGGCAGGGCTGGCACTGCGGCGAGACTTAGGTGCCCGCTGGAAGATGCCTTCACGTTTCTTCCTGTCTTCCTTAGGCAACGGGTCTTCGGGAGCCTGTGCTTTCGTGAGCTCTCTTATGTCCAAGCCCAGAGCCACTGATGCCAGCAGCATGGTACAGCCATACAGAGCAGACTCCGTTTTCTTTCTCTGGGGGGATCTGCTCAGACTGTTTGGAGGGGTCCCCTGAGGAGTGTCAGCAGCAGGGCTCACTGGGGTTCCCTCCTCCCAGCTTTCGGGTTCTACCGGGTTCTCTCTCTGGCCATCTTTCCAAAGAGGTAGATCGATGTAGGCCTGAGTTGGCG
Organism: Bubalus kerabau; assembly: GCF_029407905.1. Lineage (NCBI taxonomy): Eukaryota > Metazoa > Chordata > Mammalia > Artiodactyla > Bovidae > Bubalus > Bubalus kerabau. The sequence goes on along the minus strand of NC_073624.1, from coordinate 129,548,206 downwards.
ATTTTATCTGCTTTGGTTTTCTGTGTTCCAATGCATCAGGGGCAAGTTTTTGCTCTTCACAAGCACCTACATAGAAGGATAAACACACACACGCTAGGACCATTTTACAGCAAAAACTATGAAAAATACACTGTAAAACAAAGCTGAAATCTAGTAAATACATATTCTACATCATGACACATGGAGCCCTTTTCAGTTTAGCAAATGGTTCGTCCAGGAGGACCCTGCAGAAGGGGTATCCAGGGTGCTATGACTCAGGCTCCCTGCAGAGGGACCGGCAAGCAGGGGCATTTGCAAGCCTTGAAACCAAGGTAAACAAGATCAATATCTGCGTAAGATCACACTGTCCTTTTGGGAGTCACTTAGGCATTCGGGAGACGTTGAATGCTTGCTAGGCATCAGGCACTGCGAGGAGAGTGGTGAACACAACAGATAAACTTTCTGGCTTTGAGTTGACATTCTAATTTGCAGGTGATGAAGAACACATACATTATGGGTTCCATGTAGACAAATAAGAATTTTAGATAAGAGTAATGAATAGGGGGAGAGGGTCAAGAGGGAGGGGACATAGGTATAGCTATGACAGATTCATGTTGATATATGGTAGAAGCCAACACAATATTGGAAAGCAATTGTCCTCCAATTGAAAATCAATAAAAAAAAAAAAAAGTTATGGGGAAAATGGTGGAGCAAAAAAAAAAAATTTCTGGCTTTTTACCCTACCATATTTTTCTGCATTTCCTTTGTGTGCTTTTGCATGCTTTTCTTTCTTGAAGAATAAAAGAAAAATCTGCCTCATGAAAAAGAAAAAAAAAAACAGTGATAAATAAATAAAAACGGGTACTGAGGTAGAGGGCTGGGGTGAGATACTACTTCGGCTGAGGTGGTCAGGGAAGGCTTTCCGGAAATGCTTGAGCTGAGACATAAACTCATAGAAGCACCCGGCCACACAGATGGGAGGTGGGAGGGGGCCTTCAGGCAGGTCAGACGGTGTGAACCCTTTGCTCACTGACCCTTCCAGTGGATACAGGGTTAACTTCACGGAGACCCAGCTGGGTCAGCCACATAAATCCTTTTATTTCCTCCAAGTGACCTGTGGAGGAGTTATTAATAGGATCAAAATATTCTAAGACAGAATAAAAACATTAAAAAAAAAAAGGAGGACTACCCAGTCACAAATAATGAAACGTACTGTAGAAACAACAGTTTTGTGACTACTGATGGCCCTTCATGACTCCTCAAATGACATTTGATGACACACCGCAGTATATAATGAGAGCACCTCCTGCCTTATAGGCAAGAGAGAGTCAGCGCACAGTGACGAATCTGCTGTCAGAAAGTGCTTATCCAGGATTCAGAGGGGACCTGCCTCTGTTTACCTGAATGTATTTACGGAGATATTTAGGCTGAAACCACGTGCTTGTGATAACACAGAAGAAGAAAACTAAACATGAACAGTGAGTGATAAGCTGCGTGCAAAATTGAACATAGCACTGATAATGAATCCAAGGCGTTTATACCACGTTTAGCTAAAGCCTCTTTCCTTTGATCACAGTATCAAAGAGCTGTCTTAAGTTGTTGAGGGTAAAGACCAATTTTGTCTTCTTTGGTGACAGCCATCATTGAGGGTTTTCAACAACTACTGTATCTTTTCAATCTTTTAATATCTGAACACTGAATGGGAATGTTGAATACCGAAAGCAATGATGACTTACTTAGAGATTCCAATGTAACACTCTCCAGCAGTAGTTTTCCACAGCTAACTAGCTTGACAATGTTTTATCATGTCGTGGGGTAGGAATACAACCTCAGCAGAATTTCAGGGTGCCTACATTTTCATATTTACTATTTCCTATACTAAATTAATTTGGATCTATCTAATAAATTATACCAATTTTTCTGGTAAAGAATAGGAGTTACAAATTCCTAATAAACAATGTGGAACCTAATGATTACTTTCTGCCACGAACACTGCCAGGACAGAAGATAAGTTTTGAGCTCAGTGTAGCCCCACTACTAGTCTGACGCTGCTAACCTTTCTGACATCACTTCCAGAGCGCTCACATGCTAAGTCTATTTCCTGAAACCCATTTACCTGGCTGGTCCACAAATAATGAAGCCAATGGCATGGTTTTCTGATTTTTTATTAATATGGTTGACCAAGGACTGTTGCCATCTGAGAGAGGTCTTATTCTACAAGAGAAAAATGTTTATTTTGATATAATAGAACCACATGACACAAACTAGCTTTTGGTAAATACACACTAACAAGATTTTTAGGTAGTAAAGAGAACACATTTGGATTCTGTGTTTTAAAGAGCTAACAAAGTGCAAATAAAACCTTAACATGAGATGTAAAAAAGTTTTAAACTGCTTAACCAAATAATAATTAATTTAGTGTGATAAGCCCATCCTAGAAATTAACATAATATTCAGGTATCGTTATATTACTCTAATTGCTTTTTAAAGGGTAAGTCTGGCCAATGCAACATGTAAAAGGCCCTGCTAAAAAATAAATAAACAAAAAAGCACTGCTCCGTGTCACAGTGCACATTGAAATACCATCAGATGTCACACGTGTACCTTTCTCTGCAATCAGTTCTTTCTTTCATTTGAATCGAATTTGGACCCCAGGTACAACCCTTTTTCTTGAAGTTCCTTTTTATATCTTCAAATTCTTCTTGTCGACAGACGGTGTTTCTGCCCCAAGTTTTATTGCTTTCATCTGAGGTCACTAAACAGAGAGCATCACTCATTAACCAATTACAATTTTTTAAGTTTTAGGATGAATCAAATCAGTTGGAAAACTATCTTACTCAAAGTGTATAGATGATTGAGAAACATGAAAACAATGAAGAAATTATTTCTTTCACCCTACTCAAGGCCAACGTCTGTCTCTAATCATAACAGTAAGAAAAGTAAAAGATAAATTTGAGGCAGCCACAAAGGGCTGATTATTTCTTTATCTATGCATTTAACATGATGCAACAGTTAGGATTTCATTTTACTTGGGAGGAAAAAAAAAAAAAAGGCAAATTGAACATTTAACTTCGTACTTAATTTTTTAACCAAATCAAAGTTTAGAGCCCAAGGAACAAAGGTCTATTTTGAAACTGTAATTTCAGCCACTATTTCATTAGTCATCACAACTGTTTGGCTACAATTACCTTTTAAAACCTGAACATGTGCGAGTTTTCCCACATCTTGCCTTATTTCGTCCCCTTGTGGGGAGGCTGACCTCCACCCGTTGCTGACACACTCGTGTGACACACCAGTGCCTCGTCCCCAGCCCCGCGCTGCTCGAGAATCATGGGCAGAGTGGCCGTCATTACCACACACTTAGAAAACAATCCTGTCACACACCAGAGGGGCTGAAAACACAGCTGAGAACATTATGACATGTCTACACAGGGGGTAAAAATATGCACTTTGGGTCTAACTGAAACTTGCACAAAACCACTGTAAGTTGAAAATGTAGTTAATACCCCTGACCTACCGAACATGGCTTAGCCCAGCCCACCTTAAATGTGCTCATGTACCCCCGTGGCTGATTGCTGTCAATGTGCGGCAAAAACCACTACAATATTGTAAAGTAATTAGCCTCCAATTAAAATAAATTAATTAATTTTTAAAAATGTGCTTAGAAGAGTTACTGTGTTTGTTTAGCTGCCAAGTTGTATACAACTCTTTTAGAGTTGTAAGCCCTCAGGCTTTTCTGTCCATGGGATTTCCCAGGCAAGAATATTGGAATGGGAGACCATTTCCTTTTCCAGGAGATCTTTCTGATCCAGGGAATGAACCCGTGTCACCTGCATGGCAGACAGATATCTTAACCATCTGAGCCACCTGGGAAACTCACTTAGAACAGTCACACTAGTCTACAGTTGAGCAAAATCATGTAATGCAAAGCCAATTTTATAATTAAGTTAAATATCTCATGTAACTTACGGAATCCAGTAGTGAAAGAGAAAAACAGAGTAGCTGTGAGTATATGGCTTATTTCTCCTCATGACGGCGGGGCTGAGCGGGAGCCCAGCGTCTTGAGAGAGAATGGTGCCTCGCATCACTCCCCAGGAAAAGATCAAAATTCAAAGTATGGTTTTCACTGAATGTGAGTCACTTTAAAACCATCATAAAGTCAAAAAACCCTAAGTCGAATTATCCTAATGTGGGGGGCCATGTGCATTAGGTTGGTCAATACACACCAAATGAGAGCTAAATCCCAAAAAGCAGAATACAGTCTTCTTTACAAAACAACTGGAAGTAACCTCAAATTCTGTTCAGTTTTCAAAATATCCACAAGTATGCCACTGATGTAATTAGGTTATACAAACGTTGCAGGTACAGGCTTCACAAAATCCTATAAGTCTTGAGATCTTATTTCAGTTTCTACTCTGTGGCCTGGTAACATCACCAATTGTGCAGAGTCTAAAAATCACTTACTGTGAAAATAAGAAAATTAGACTAAGAAGAAAATTTTGATTTCCAAATAGTTATGATACCTCCTGTATTTCACATGCTTAGAAACCACTTATAAAAACATGTCTGCTTAAGTTGAATCTAAGTTCACTAGTGACAGAAACCCACCCAGAAGACCCCAAGGGGGAGAAAGCTTACGCTGTATTGCTCGGAGTCTGGGGATCACTGTGGGGCTGCTGGGTGGGCTGGAGCTGCTGCTGTTCAGACTTCTTCGTTTGTCCAAGTTGGGGGAGGCCTGTACGGTTATTTTGTGCTGGAAGTCTGTTGGACACGGGGAGAAAAAAAAGAGAACTGAGATTTGATGGTTTTAGGTGATTTTCATAGCCCCGTCTTTGGTACCTGGCAATAAAAGCAGAAATTGCCAGACAGTAAGAATATGGTATGTCTCAGAGTCTGTTCCTGGTTTTTTACTTCTCTTTCATTCAGGATTCAAGTCCATAAATAATGACGCAGAATCTTGATACATTAGGCAGCACACCCAGACACACAAGGAAATAATTTTACTGAGGATCTGTAGAACCCAACAGTCTTCTGGAAAAAAGAGTTACCTTCATTGAGTCTGATGCAGTTGGAATGAAGCTGAAAGAGGAGACACCCTGGGCTAAGCAAGTCCTGGTTCCGTCACTAACTGTGGACCCCAAACCAGCAAGGAGCCTCTTGGTTTCCGAGGCTTTTGGCTAGTACAGCAGACGCCACCAGGGGGTTGCCATGGTGATTAAAACAGAAAACGTACGCTATGCGGGGTTCAGAACATGCTACCCCAACATTTACTCCTTTTTGTTGTTGTTTAGTCCCTCAGTCATGTCCAGCTCTTCGTGACCCCATGGACTGTAGCCCGCCAGGCTCCTCTGCCCGTGGGATTTCCCAGGCAAGAACAGTGGAGTGGGTTGCCATTTCTTCCTCCATGGGATCCTCCTGACCCAGGGATGAAACTCCAGGCAGATTCTTTACCACTGAGCCATCAAGGAAGCCACATTTACTCCTTAACCTGTTACATTTCTGCAAGACACTTCACTCTTCATCAACCTAGCATGGAAATAGTCAGGTCTGATTTTTTTTTGGGTATTCATTTCCTTATACAGGCTCCCATGTCCTAGAAACTTGTATTAAAACACATTTTTATGCTTTTCCCCTATTGATTTGGCTTAGTCAGTTTCATCTTCAGACCCAGTCAGGGTCAAGTGAAACTCCCCCAGCCTTAAGTTAAAAGTGTTTTGTGGCTAAGGTACCTACAAATGATGGTTACTTTTATCTAACTGTGATACAGTTAGATACAGGGTAGCTGTCATGCCAGATGAAATGCCAAGAACTATGGGAACATATGAAAGAAAAGTAATATTACCAGAGGAGAGAAAATTTTGTAAACTGTCAGAAAAAATACTGAAAACTTAGAAGCAGGAAAGAGAAATGACTGGGTATTCTTTCATCGTGGTGTCGAGCTTAACCGCTGACTAATTTTCTATTGATGGGGCTGTTTTTACAACTCAGTAAGACAAAGGTTAACTTGTAGATTTTGTCTGGTGATGATGCAAATACTTTTTGCCTGGTGTGAAAGAAAATCCCAAAGGTTATTATTTATTGCCATAATGGGCATTAACCAAGTCTGTATTTAGTCTAGCAATAGAATGCTAAGATTTCTTTATTAAATTGACCATAAATACTAAGCTCTTCAAATTCCCATGTGAACCAGTTTACATGGGTTCCCCATTAATATTAATAAATATTAATTATTAATTAAATAAAATCTTTGACATGTTCATTTTACATTCGCAAGAAAGCTATAATTTACCTTATTGTATAAAATAATTATACTTTACAGAACCACATGGTATTGAATGAAGAGTTCGAATTTGGTAGGCAAGACAGTTATCCAATTACTCACGTTAGAAATCTGAAGCTTTCCTTGATATTGTGTTCTCCCTGACCTTCCACATCCAATCAAACACAAAATATCTTGTAAATTCTGTTCTGTATTCTTCTTAGAGTTACTGTTGAGAAATTTCTATTCCAGGTTCTGGAGTCAGCAAACTCCACATGTGAAGCCCAACTTACCACTTACCAGCCACATGAATTTGGGGAAAGTAACTTCATCTCTGTAAGTCACAGCATCTTCAAAAATGGAAAAAAGAATGATTCCTAGTCCACAGGACAGCTAGGGAAACTTAAATACAAAGAAGTACAGAAAGTACTTGGGCTTCCCAGGTGGCTCAGTGGTAAAGAATCCTTCTGCCAATGCAGGAGACTGGGGTTCCATCTCTGGAGGAGCAAACTGGCAACCCACTCCAGTATTCTCTCCTGGGAAATCCCATGGACAGAGGGGCCTGGTGGGCTACAGTCCACAGGGTCGCAAAAGAGCTGGACGTGACTGAGTGACTAAGCATGTAACCATAAAAAATACTCAACACACATTAATGACACTTTTTGTTCTCTCCATCTCCACCACCACCATCATTTCACGCTGAGGCTGCTACAATCTTTTGGGCTATCTTCCAGCAACTCCACTTGACCCCTCTGATCTACCTCACAACAGCCAGAGGCTTGCTTGCTTATTTATTTATTTGTGGCTGTGCGGGTCTCTGCTGCAGCATGGACCCAGTAGTTGTGGCACAAAGGCTTAGATGCTCCGAGGGATGTGGGATCTTAGTTCCCCAACCAGGGATTGAACCCACATCCCCTGCACTGGAAGGCAGATTCTTAACCACTGGACCACCAGGGAAGTCTCCAGGTGCATGCTTGTCATTCCCTGCTTCAAGTCCTTTGAAGGGGTCTCATCATTCTTAAAATTATAGATCGAAATCATAACATCCCCTCTAATTCCCTGCAAATCTGATCTGGGTTGTTTGTGCCACGCCTGTTCTCTCATCACTCGCCATGATCTAGACAAGGGGACAGCAGGCTTTTCCTAAGAAGTGCCACACAGTAAATACTGCAGTTTCTATGAGCCACATGGTCTGCTGATGGAGCGGGAAAGCATTCCAACAAAAACGTAAAGGCGTGTGTCCCAGCGCAACGCTGCTGTGGGCGCTGCAGTTTACCTGTCCTGCAAGATTCGTGGGTCAGAAAATCTTCTTTTCTAGTATTTAAAGTGTATAAATCGTTCTTAGTTTGTGGGCTACAGGAAAGAGGTGCAAGGCTGAATTTGGACCAGCAGGTAGACTCAAGTCATAATGGTCTTTTTTCAGTTCCTGAAAGAAACCAAACTTCTTCCCATGTGCTTCCTGCCTGTTCTTCGGCTTCCCTTCATTGGTGGGGCTTCCGAGGTGGCTCAGTGGTAAAGAATCTGCCTACCAATGCAGGGGATTTGGGTTTGATCCCTGGTTGGGTTAGGAAGATCCCCTGGAGTAGAAAATGGCAACCCACTCCAGTATTCTTGCCTGGGAAATCCCACGGACAGAGGAGTCTGATGTGCTATAGTCCATGGGATTGCAAAAAGTCCGACATGACTGAGCATGCATGCCAGACCACATATTTGGCAAATTCCTTCTTTGAGTCTCAATTTAACTTTTTCTTCTTGGGGAAGCTATTTGTGATTGCCTTAGACCAGGAGACATCACTCTACTAATCACTGTCACATGACTTTTCCTTCACAGTAGTTAATAATTACAGCCAAAACAAAAGAACATTTGTTTAATTATTAGCTTAAGACTCACGCCCTCCAATACAGTGTCAGTTCTCTACTGGGAGGGTTGTCATTTGCCATCACTGCACCATCTCCCCCAAATGGGCACAGGGCCATGCACAGGAAGGATGCCGAGCGAATCTTTGCTGAATGAGTGTTTTCTCTGTTTGAGATTACAGTATTCATGAGGGCAGAGATCATGTTTTGAAGACAATGCAGATGGAAGTGAAGTGCCAGATGGGAGCTCTGTCCCCCTATCATCTAAGAAAGAATGATCTGACCAGGCAAAGCAGCTTAAGAAAGGGAAAGAACTGATGCAAGAAAACAGTTCATCAGAACAGACGTCTAACTGAACTACAGGGAAGAGAAATAAGTAGGAAAAGAAAGAAATATTCTCACCCAAAGAGATGAAACAATTTAGACCGAAGAGCTTTATAAAGGTTCAGCTAGCCTGGTGGCTCAGTGGTAAAGAATCCAGCTGCAATGCAGGAGCTGCAGGAAATGTGGGTTTGACCCCTGGGTCAGGAAGATCCCCTGGAGTAGGAAATGGCAACCCATTCCAGTATTCTTGCCTGGAAAATCCCATGGACAGAGGAGCCTGGTGGGCTACAGTTCATGGGGTCACAAAGAGTCAGACACAGCTGAGCACATACAAGCACATGGAAGTTTTTACAGTAAAAGGAGCCTGCAGCCCAGAGTAGAAGGCATGCATGCTCTTGCAGGCTTCAGAACTAGAATAACAGAACCAGGCCACAGCATCTGAATGGCAAACCATGAAGAACGGGTGATGGGAGAAGAGCTGACAGGTACAGGTCAGGCAGCCACCACAGAAGGCTTTAAGGCCAAGGGTAGTTGCAAAGGCACAAGACTGGATCTTAATAATACCTAAGATTCAGAGTGCTTCTGGTCTTCTGAAAAAAACCAAACACTTGTACTCAGGGGGAAAAAAAGGGCACTCTGTGCTTTAAACATAAACAAAACATTCTTTATGATAAACATCCTGTTCCTATGAAACAGAGAAAGGCTGATTCTGTCCCAGTTACAGATTGAGGAAAACTCAGGCTGAACTGTTAAGGGGTCCTGGCTGATGTCCAGTGTTTTTCTGGACTGCTTGCTAGACCTGTTCTCAAGGTATCTGCTCATGGCAGATTATCATGTGATCCACAGGCTTTTGATTAAACCTGTATATTTTCACTGGCAATATTTACGTTTCATGAAGGACACTGACATAGCTCAGTGGGAATCCTCATTTTACACTAAAAGTTGCAGTATTCATTGAAAAGTCCTTTTGGGGCTTCTGCCTTCTCTCCATAGGCACGTACACACGCTTGCTCACATTCACGCACGCCAGGCAGGTGAGTGTGGCAGGCCTCTGGCTCTTGTGAAGTGGTTGAAGTTAGAATACCATGGCTTTAGAGACATACCAACTCCCGAAAGTTTCAAAACCTCTCTGATCTATTTTATATGTTCTAAAAACACAACTTGGGTTCAAAACAAACATAATACAGCAGTGATATAAAGTGGTCACAGTGTAAATGTATCTGCCACAACCATTCTTTATCTCTATATAAGTTCCAAGACTGCACACAATTTAGTTTACCAACTCTTAGATTATACCACCTCATTGTATAAGCACTCATCTTCCTTACTAGGTAGCTATGCAAGATTGTCAACAGGAATAATTACATTTGAGTTTTCCAGCAATAAATCATCCTAGCTATAAATAGCCATAAAATGAAAAGCTGCCATCAGAGATTATGAAGGAAAAAATTACAATGATTAGATAATTATTCAAATTTAATAACAATATTTTGAAAGAACTTCTAAGCACTATTCTGGCTCGTCATCTGAATCATTCCCTAACCACCAAAATGATTCTTTGCTTAACTCCACTTTTTTAGAAGGCTTAGGTGAGGATTTGGCTACTCTAGTCAAAAAGACAATCTAGGTTGATCTGTGTGTGTGCGTATGTGTGTGAGAGTTGCTCACACACAATGCCCTTGTTACAATGGCTGACCAGTTTTTCAAAACAATTGAAAAGAAAAGAAAAGGGGTATCTATGAATATTATGAACCTTCAATTGCACCAGTTGAGTACACAATGCTAGTTGAAGGTTAACTGACCCCCAACCAGTTTAATTCCCAAACAGTACAGAAAGCTTGAAGGAAAAAATATCTCTTAGAATTCTTACCCTAAGGGAATAATTCCTACTAGGAGAACCTGATTTTTGCTCCCCATGCCTTGAGACCAGAGCTCTCTGGATCACTTATCTTATCTAGACCATCTCTTAAAAAAAAAAAAACAAAAAAACAGGAATGAAGTCTTTTAAAATTTTCTTATTTTCAACTGTTATTTACTATTAGTGAGTTTTACTGGAACAAAACCAGAAATATAGACCAATGGAACAAGACAGAAAGCCCAGAGATAAACCCACGCACCTGTGGGTACCTTATCTTTGACAAAGGAGGCAAGAATATACACTGGAGAAAAGACAGTCTCTTCAATAAGTGCTGCTGGGAAAAACGGACATAGCTGTCCAGTTTTTACATATAGCTGTCGTAAAAGAATGAAGTTAGAACTCTTCCTAACACCATACACAAAAATAAACTCAAAGTGGATTAAAGATCTAAATGCAAGCATACATATTAAGAACCAGTTTGTAGGAGTCTCAGATACATTTCTAAGAAATTCTTTAAGCTAGATAGACATGGAAAAATTCCTGCAAAAGGGATTTAAGTAGTTTGTAGCTGGAAAAATAAGTAACATCACCTTCCAATCTGTCATCTGCCAGCTGTTTCTTCCTTAATAATGTACCATGAAATAGTACTAAAATCTGGTAACTCGAGGAATTTTCTAACAGATCACAATATTGGAATCCACTAACTCTCCTGAATGTAAGGTACAAATAATTGCTTTCTCCACCGAGCAAAACTACTGAAGGAGAAAAATAATTGTTTTTATAGTTCTAATTCTTTTCTGTGGATCTTTGGACGTGTGTCCTACTTTGGGATGTTGTGTAAGTAAGCTCTGTGTGTGTGTGTGTGTGTGTGTGTGTGTGTGTGTTGGTGAGGTGGCTTGTGGAGTCGGGGGATTCTGAGTTTCCATCGAGGTACCAGTGTCGCAGCGATGTAGCGCCATCTTGTGGGCAGAGGAGGTAACTACCACCCTAAATTACAGACACTGCATTTCATGCCTTTAAAATGGATTAGGATTATAGCAATAGATTTTGAGGTTATGTTTTAACTAGAATTTTTTATTAAGTGGCACAAGGTAAAGAAAAAATATGTGGCTAAAATGACCCCTCTATTCTCAGAAGCAGAAAAGGGAACTAGTACTATCCAGGAATAATACAAATCCAGCCAAAATATTCAAATATATTCACTTTGTGCTGAATAAATGCAAGGTACCAGGCAGGTAAAATTTGAGAAGAACCACCCCAGGAATCCTGTGATACTTTGTTTAATCACTCTCTCATGAAGATTAAAGAATCACTGGAATGATTTCATTGTTTCTCCCAAGTTTCTTTTCCATCAGTTTCTAATTAGCTCCCCTCTCCAAAGTTTCCTCAGGGAATCAGTGAATATTAATTATGGTAATATGGTCACAACACAGATAGAAGAACACTGATATAGCTCAGGACTAGAGAATAAAACTCACACTGAATGCCTCTCTGAATTTGTCTATTGTCTATATCAAAAGCAGAAAGAAGCCTTACCTTAAAGAAAATAGACTATTTTAAATTATGTCTGACATATCAGACAGTCCAGTGAGTTGTCTTTCAAATCACACTTTGGCTAAAAGCAAACACTAGAAGAAAACCTGGAAAAGCACCTTTTTTTTTTTGTTCCCAGAGAGGTCAAAGGTAAAATGAACGAGGACCACATAGCCAGTTCTCCCCTCATCAAACCACTTAATCAATGATGTATATACTGTGTACTTCTGACTACCCACAGCAGCAATTTTCTGATCAATTAAGGACTTCTTCTGTAACCAAAGAAGTCACAGTAGGTGGCAAGCTGCAAGGATTTTGTAGTAAGTATCTTTACAAGACAATGTATACATATTTTATATAAAACAAACTTCCTGTTACTGTTATTTAAATCAAATTTCCACACTATTACCAAACATCTCAGGAAAACACTGGAATCTGTCAAGAGCACTCTAAGATGTAGCACATATAGAGAGACAGATACATACAGATATATACACATTGACTGCGTGTTCTCTATAGGCTGGGCTGCCTAGGTAGCTCAATAGTAAAGAATCCACCTGTCAAGCAGAAGACATATGAGACTCAGGTTCGACCCCTGGGTCAGGAAGATCCCCTGACCAGGAGAAGGAAATGACAGCCCACTCCAGTATCCTTGCCTGGGAAATCCCACGGACAGAGGAGCCTGGAGGGCTACAGTCCACAGGGTGGCAAAAGAGTTGGACGTGACTGAAGCAACAAACAACAACCCTACAGGTGCAGCCGGCTCTTACTCTGTCATCATCCTTCCCGAAGAGAAAACTACTGCAAAATGCAGAGGGACATTTGATATTACCTTAAACAAAGTACAACACATAACATCAAAGAACTTAACTTTATGAATTGACATGTGTTTGCTATTTTGTATTCTGTTTAGTTTCTCCCAACATGTAATCCATCTCATTTCGGATGCTCAGTCGTGTCCGACTCTGTGACCCCCATGAACCACAGCACACCAGGCTCCCCTGTCCATCACCAACTCCCGAAACTTACTCAAAATCATGTCCATTAAGTCGGTGATGCCATCCAACCATCTCATCCTCTGTTGTCCCCTTTTCCTCCTGCCTTCAATCTTTCCCAGCATCAGTGTCTTTTCCAATGAGTCAGCTCTTCGTAATCCATTTATGTTATATCACAATGATTTAAAATATTTTTTAAAAGGTTGCCTAGAATTACTGGTTTACTTCCCTCATGGCTCAGCTGGTAAAGAATCTGCCTACAGTGTGGGAGACCTGGGTTTGATCCCTGAGTTGGGAAGATCCCCTGGAGAAGGGAATGGCTACCCACTCCAGTATTCTGGCCTGGAGAATTCCATGGCATACAGTCCATGGGGTTGCAAAGAGTTGGACACGACTGACCAACTTTAATTTTCACTTTTATACCTCAACGATTTTGAACACTTAGATGAAGGTGGGCGGTCATTGAGGCACTGAAAATGCTTTGCTAAGGGTGCAAACAGCAGCCTCAGTGCCCCAGATAACAGCCAGCTCCTTGTGGAAGCAAGAAATTGATGTTCAGATTTTAAAAGGTAACTGTAGCCTAACAATTGTGATGACTAATGAAAAGTTCACTTAAATTACAATCTTAAAATATACCTCTGTTTCTTAGTTTCAAACTTTGATTTAGTTAAAAAATTAAGTACGAAGTTTAAGTTAAATGTTCCATTTGACTTATCCCCCCCCAAACCCCCCCCTCAATCCTAAACTGTTGTATCATGCTAAATACATCGATAAATAATCAGCTCTCTGCTGCTAATTTACTTTGAGTTTGTATCTTTCAGTGTACTCCACTTTTCTTGCTATTAGGATTACGGACAGAAATTTGCCACCAGTGGGGGTCAAAGAAATCATTTCATTGCTTTTGTTTTCTTGATTGTTTAAGTATTTTGAGTAAGATGTGTTTGTTCTGGATTTTCACCATGTTGTGTAGTGCTGGTTCAATGCAATCAGCTAAAGAGAAATTCCACTTTGATTTCCAAAGGAGTAAACAAAAACGTCATTAACAGGAGAGGATGCCCGCAGTCAGATACACTGCTTCTGGTCTCCTGCAATATGCTCCCTTCCCAGGCTGCTCCACACGTGAAAGCTCACTAGGTCGTTACGTTCTGACCCCGAACTGAAGCAAGAGGTGAAGATGCTCAGTCATAAAATCTCACTCCCCCAACTGATGAAACAAAGAAGCAGACAGGAGGGTCGACCACTCAAGTCTGAGGGGACGTGGGGGAGGGACCGTACCTGAAGGTAAACTGATGCGATGGCCGTCTCTGAGCTTCAGGCGGCTCCTCTTAAACTTGCCCTTCCTCTTCTTGACATTGGGCTTCTCCTGATTCAGCTGAAAGATGAGGATGTTGAGCTCTCGCTCCAGCACGTCGATCTCCCGCGCGGCCAGCTGCTGCTCCCGCCTCCGGAGCAGCTCCTCCTGCGACTTTTGCTGCAGGGCGGCCCGCATCAGCTCCTCCTCCCGGGAGCGCAGCTCCTGCCGCCGGGACAGGGGACAGGATCAAGGTCACTGCAGGCCTCCCGGAGCCTCCCCACGGCCAAGACAGGCCAGGCTGGACCTCAGCTCACCAGGGGCTCACACAGGCTCCGTCTGGCAATTCTAGGGTGTTTCTGCTTTGTTTTGGGGGTGGGGGTAGGGGGGCAGAATGGCTTAATCCATGGCTCTTATTTGTATGGAGAAGGCAATGGCATCGCACTCCTGTACTCTTGCCTGGAAAATCCCATGGATGGAGGAGCCTGGTGGACTGCGGACCATGGGGTCACTAAGAGTGGGGAACGTCTGAGCGACTTCACTTTCACTTTTCACTTTCATGCATTGGAGAAGGAAACAGCAACCCACTCCGGTGTTCTTGCCTGGGGAAGAATCCCAGGGACGGGGGAGGCTGGTGGGCTGCCATCTATGGGGTTGCACAATCGGACACGACTGAAGTGACTTAGCAGCAGCAGCAGCAGCAGCTTATTTGTATTAGGGGCCATTAGCATGATTAAGTATTGAGTTTTGAGTCTCACCAGGTGCGCTAGATGGTAAAGAACCCACCTGCCAATGCAGGAGATTTAAGAGATGCAGGTTCCATCCCTGGGTGGGGAAGCCCCTGCAGGAGGGCATGGCAACCACTCCAGGACTCTTGCCTGGAGAATCCCATGGACAGAGGAGCCTGGCGGGCTACACCAACAATTGCAAAAAGTTGGACCCGACGGAAGTGACGGCACGGCACCATTAGGTGTCGAGTTTTGGACCTCACCAGGTGGCTTCTCAGATTTGCCCTTCTTCCTGGAAGGTTCTTTCTGAAAATTTTATCCACCTTTTTCAAAGCGCAACTCAGAAGAAGGCAGGGAAGCATCCCCCTGGGCTGAGGCACTACGGGCTGGTCCTCTGACACAGGCAGGCTGCACCCTGTCCATGGGATGCATGCAGGGAACCTGGCCGCAAGCTCAGGTGTGAAGGGTGTCAAGCTGGGGGCCACCGATCCCATCTGTCCGTGGCCCTTCTAGTTTTATGACCCAAGAAGAGGCATCACACTTCTTTATACCCGAGTGTAAAGACTCTCTCTCTTTGTCTCTGGCCTTTACAATCACCTGACACCCAAAATGTACATCAACACACAGCAACCAGGTACTGATGTGAATGGCCCATTTGAAAAAGACCCAGAACTCAGTGACCTAAATGGGAAGGAAATCGAAAAAAGAGGGGATATAAGCATACATATAGCTGATCACTTTACTGTACAGGAGAAATTAACACAACATTACTTCAATAAAAATTAGGGGAAGAAAAGAAGGCCCATTAAAGCCAACAGGGAAAGCTTGATTAATTAAAGGAAAATTCGTCTAGTCACGAAGACTGCAGCAAGGTCAGATTTCTTTCCTTAGGGTATTTAAAAATTTGCTTAGGGAATTAACACATTGTGGTGGAGAGACTAAGGGGAAAAACAAAGCTAATATGGCAGGAGTCAGGTGAAGGCCTGAAATGAAAATGCAACAGCTCTAAAAGGATAAGCCACTGGAAAATACAGTCAGTCCACAGAGAGTTTTTTAGGATCCCGTGGATGGATGGAAACTGTCGCTTCACACACAGATGTCATGAATGAGCTAACAAAAGTCCCTCTGTCATGATACTTACTGATTAAAATACAACTTCCTCTCAGTTTTGGGTTTAGAATTATTGAACTGATAAGAAATAGAAAATCTATGAAGAATACTTTTATTCCTATTATAGAAAAATTACTCAATAGTAAAACTGAGAACTCAACAGTGTTTAATCCACATCCTCATTCCATTTCTGTAGTGTTCCGTTCTTTATCAGAGACATAAATACCTCTTTTGGTGATGAACTGCTTTCTCTTGTAGACTACCCTGCCATAATCAAGCAGTCATGTAGAAAGCCAGGCATTTGCAAACTTCTATTTACACTGCGCCAGACAAGTTTAATCTCAGAATGTGTGTGTGAGTTGGTTGTGTCTGACTCTTTGAGATCCCATGGACTGTAGCCCACCAGGCTCCTCTGCCCATGGAATTCTCCTCCAGGCAAGAATACTGGAGTTGGTAGCCATTCCCTTCTCCAGGGGATCTACCTGACCCAAGGATCGAACCTGAGTCTCCTGCACTGCAGATGGGTTCTTTACTATCTGAGCCACCAGGGAAGCCCAGATTCTAATGCCAAAAACTTTGTGAGAAACTCCACCCTTCAGGCAGAGCCTTGGGCTGTGAACTTAGAGAGCTACAAGCTTGGTGTGAACATGTCACACTTCATATGAGCAGGCCACACTTTCCAGAGGCCACCTCAAAAGTACTGATGTGATGAAACACTGCAAGACAGGCTCATGGAAAGAAGGAGAGTTGAGCCATGTGACTGGAGTCATAAGGGAAAATAAATATGGAGGAGCATCTTCCCACAAACGAATAAGGTAATATAAAGAAAAAAAGGAGAGTCCTAAAAATAAAGTTTCTTTATGTGGATCAATTCTGACCTTACGGTAATTCTACCAAAGTAGACCGAAATTCACCTTTGAAACATTCCTTCAATTTGCTTTTTTCTAAACAAATTTCATAAACAAAATGATGAGAGAAATGATTTCCTTAAGACCAATCACTATTCAAATCAGTTCTGCTAATATGTATCAGCTGATTTATGAGGAGAAACCAGTATTTCTTCATTATATTGTGCCAAATATAAATAACTATTTATTACTTGAAAAGAAAAAAAAAAGAAGAAAACACTAGCTGTTTAAAACAATTCTGGAATCCATTATTTAACTAGTGGCTTTACAGTTTGTTCAAACTGGAGGTTTTACTGTAGTGTATTTGGGGACAGAGGATCATTCCAGTCAACTTCTAACTCATTACTGTCTGCCCTTCTGTTAAGATATTACTTTTCAGGAGTATAGATATCAACCCAATTAGCTATTGTGGAATGAAATGGCATAAGGAAGAGATAAAGGCTGTAAATTCACTCAGGCTTTTTGTGTTAATGCTACAGTAATTGAATAAGAAACCATTTTTAATTCCAGGTCTCAAACTAAAGTGTAAACCCCTGTGCAGTGACTTTACAAATTAAAAACAAAAAGTCACTTGGTTCATAAGACTTCATAAAAGAAAAAAATAAGATCAAAGAGAAAGTAGCCAAGTACTCTTCCTTCTGAATGAGCTTTAAAGCATTCAAAAGTATAAGAAAAAAACATAGTCTGGGGTATTAGAAGCCCTTTGGATTCTTTGAAATTATGAAGCACACAAAAACATTCTTTTGGTCGCTGAGATTACTAGGCAGTGCTGTGTGTTTAATTGCTTGGCACAGGCCATTCTAGTAATGGAAAACCCAGATTCCTGGCACTGGGTGTTAATCATTAACAGTGACAAGCCTTCGTATAGTGGTTCAAAGACAGGTGCACACACCCAGTGTACAGAGACGGACATGCAGAGATAAGAGGCCAGGAATTTGGGGAGGAACTGGTATCTATGGAGGCCACAGTTTACTGAATAACACAGAGCACGGCCAAGTCACTGACCATTAATTCCAAGTCTGACACCTCCTACCTCAAGCAGTCAGTGAACAGGAAAGGGAGATAGAGCACATCTACTGTGCTTTTGACTCCATCAAAAAAGATGCAACTTGAAACCTTTCAGCAAAAAAAACCCAAAAGACTATATATTCTTTAATTGTAAATCAAAGACCCACAACATACCGTAAATGCTGTATTTCAAAAAGCACTGCACAGAAATCATATATATAAATATAATATATATATATATTATATATTTCTGATATATATCAGAAATCATATATAAATATATATAAATAAAGATACCACTGTAGGATATTACAAAAATGAACCCAAAGAATAGCAAAGAAACTACTTATAAGACCTCAACATGGAGAAAGCAGACATCCAGCCTTAAAGCATTCTTTTTTGATTTTCTCACCACATATGATAAGAATTGAGCCTCCCTTGTGGCTCAGCTGGTAAAGAATCCGCCTGTAATGCAGAAGACCTGGGTTGGGAAGATCCCCTGGAGAAGGGAAAGGCTACCCACTCCAGTATTCTGGCCTGGAGAATTCCATGGACTGTATAGTCCATGGGGTCACAAAGAGTCAGACACGACTGAGTGACTTTAACTTACGATAAGAATTAACTCACTGGTTATGCCTCTCTCCTACAGTTTCATATATAATTACCAAGTTTAAAATAATAATAGTTAGTTATTAATGACATAGCTTCCAAATTTTAAATTCTGTAATGCCAAGTTTTATTTTTCCTCCAAGTCTTTTTCCATTCCCAAAATGATTTTTACTTTTGCTATTAAGCATCTCATTTTAGAATTCCTGAAAACCATTTGGGGAGGGGTAAAAAAAAATCTTAAAAAACATATTAATAATATCACTGATAGTAATCCTTCAAAGATTTCAGAAAGGCTGAAAAAGTAATGCACTCAGTCATTTTCCAGCTCAGAGCCCCATTTCCCAAACACCTGGGCTGGGGGTGGGGGTGGGGGTGTTGGCAGGAGTCTGCTCCGGCTTCAGTCAAAGCCACTGCTTTCTTTGTTGCAAGGTGAACACGCACACTTGTCAGCACTTGGGAAGCAGCACGCAGGCCTGAGCCGTCCGGACATCTCGCTCGTGGAAGCCCACACCACCCCGAGGAGGGAGACAGCATGGCTGTGACGCTTGGTGGGGGTGTGGGAGGATGGCAGGACAGTCTCCATCAGCCAGTGGCAGCCCCCGACCCCAACCACAGTCTGGCTCAAGTCCTTGGTCTGTACCACTTTGCTCGACTGCTAGACATTCTGGCATTCTGCTAAAGACTTAATACAACAAGGGGGCAGGGCCGGTCACGGTTTGGTAGACTCCCGTGTGCACACCCCTGCAGCCTGCCTGAATTCCTCGAGGGCAGGGCCAGAATAGCTGGAGTGGGCTCAACTGCCCTCCTGCTCGGCTCCAAGAGCTGGGAAGTTGTTGAGACGTGATCTTCATGCCTGGAGCACTCACCTGAGAGTCCTCCTACTTCTGAACCCTGAACAACCGGAAAAAGTCCCTCCAGCACCGAGGACAGCCCCCTACTGCCCAGCCCCCCTCCTGCATCCATTTCTCTTCTCCCCATGCTCAGGTGTGCAGGCCCCTCCCGTGTCCCTGGCGGTCCACCTCGGGGAGCTCTTTAAGACGTGGTGCTGCTGTGCTGAGCTCAGTGGCTTCAGTCATGTCTGACTCTTTGTGACCCCAAGGACTGTCATCCACCAGGCTCCTCTGTCCATGGGATTCTCCAGGCAAAAATACCAAAGTGGGTTGCCATGCCCTCCTCCAGGGGATCGTCCCAACCCAGGGATCAAACCCACATCTCCTGTGTCTCCCGCATTGCAGACAGATTCTTTACTGCTGAGCTACTGGGAAAGTCCCTTTAAGACATGGTGCCCTTGGTTGAACGTGACGCTGATGATATGATCTGAACAGACTCAAACAGGATGACTGTTTCTTATTAAATGAGCTCTAGGTACTTATTAAGGGGTCAGGGTCTAAGGTTGCATTATCAGTTTTGAATTTTTAAACTCACAAAACACTGAAAAATCTAAGGAAGTCAGGAAATCACATAGAAGTCTACTATTTGAAAAAATGGCTTACAAAAAAGAAAAAAAAAGGATTTTAGTAGCTCACAGATTTCCCTCTAACCTTTATTTTTAATTAGTTAAAATTATGAAATAGTTTATATATACTACAACTAGAGAGAACAGCAAATACTCATGCACTTACTGTCAAAATTTAACAGATGCTGAATGTTTACCATGTCTGTTTCAGATCTGTTAAAGTCCTCTGCGCATCACAGTGAATCCTATCCCCTCACCTTCAGACCTGCTGTACTTAAGCTGTACCCTTTGTATCCTTCCTCTGTCTATACTTTGCCTTTCTGTACATTTGAATAACACTGTTTTACGTGGTCTTATAAATTTACACACTGTGATTATCCTTCTGCAACTGCTTTCTCTGCCCAATGTTATATTGTCTGAAATTTAGATGGCACTAGAATCCACTTGCCAAAGGAGACACAAGAGACACAAGTTCAATCCCTGGGTCAGAAAGATCCCCTGGAGAAGGGAATGGCAACCCACTCCAGTATTTTTGCCTGGAAAACCTATGGATAGAGGAGCCTGGTGGGCTACAGTCCATGGAATCACAGCCCAAACATGACTGAGCACTCCCTCACTACTATCCAGGTTGAAACATACAGCTGGAGTGCATTCATCTAAGTATTGTACAGATTTCTACTGTAAGAATATACAGTAGTTTAGGCACTTATTTCCCTATTAATGGATATTGGGGTTGTTTCCAGTTTTTCATTATTACAGACAACACTTAGAAGTGAATAACCTTAATTTCCTTGCACATACGTGTGGAAGTTCCTTATATATAACCAGAAGCTAAACAGCTGAGGTGTCCGCTGCATAAGATTCAAAATAGAATTCAGGCATTTACACACTTCTAAATTATCTTTTCACAGAAAAAACATGACAATTGGAACTTCCCTGGTGGTCCAGTGGTTAAGGATTTGCCTGTCAATGCAGGGGACACAGGGTGGATCCCTGGTCCAGGAAGATGCCACATGCCTCAGGTCAACTAAGCCCCATGCACTGCAACTCCTAAGCCTGTGCATCCTAGAGCCCACGCTCCACAACAGGAGAAGCCACTGCAGTGAGACGCCCACGCCGCAACTAGAGAGTGGCCCCTGTTCACCACAACTAGAGAAAGCCCGCACACAGCGACGAAGATTCAGCACAAATATTTTTTTTAAATGACAATAATAATAAGTACTAATATCTCTCACCTATTGAGGTATATATTAGGAATCTGTAAAAAAATTTTACTTAGGTATTTAATATATCTATTGAATGTCTACCACGTGCCAAGTTCTTTGCTCAGTGTTACAGATGAGCGTGACCAAGGATAAAACAGAACAGCTCATGAACTTAACAAGTAGGAAAGGCAGACCAAGGACGACACAAAGAAGCAGATAATAATAAAGTATGACCCAGTGTGACTGTGATAAAGAAAGTGCCGGACGCTGTGACGCTCTATGTGGTGCAAAAGATGAAGGGAAGGGGGCTCTGGGGCCTGAGGATGAAGCAGCAGCAACTCTGAGGAGAGGGTAAGCCAGGCCAGGGACAGACAAAGAATATGCACAAAGGCCAAAAGGCAGGAGAGCAGCCCTAGAGGAAATGGAAGAGTTCAGGCTGGCTGGGGACAAAGGAGGCTAAATGTGGAACGGAGGACGCTATAAGGAGGAGTCGGCCACTGAGGTGAGGGGGTTCTGATTTGCGTTTCAGAAGTGTCACTGGCTCGCTGAGGGGCTCAGTTAGGGGAGCAAGGCTGGATGCAGGGCACCCAGGCAGGATGCTGCTGCAGGGATGCACGTGAGGACCACAGGGGTCAGGGGAGTGAATTACCACCGATGGTCTTTGTCACAGGGGAGGCCACATCTTCAAGACCTTTGAGACTGGGTACCTATGGGAACAATATCTCATTACCACACAAAGGAAGCAGGAGGAGGGATGGCAGACGGGGAGTGAGAAGGAGGTTCTGACTTCAGTGGCTGACCGGCAAGGGTTACCGGGATAGCACATCAAGCCCCTTTTGAAAACTTGTCAGTGGGATCCAAACCCTTAGCCTGGCAGTCCAGGACCGCTCAAGGATATAGGATGCCACATCACAGGGCTCTCACACTTGTCCCAGCACACAGCAGACATTCAACACATTTGCTGGAGGAAATTGTAACATGGAAACTGACAACAATTTCCCCAAAGATATGCTTTTAAATTGTATTTTTTTTTAAGAGAAAATTTTACTGTTGGGGAATACCCATGACATACCTTGTATTAATTCGCAATTCAGCCTGGTAATAGCAGAAGTAAGCTACTCACAAACTGAATTTAGGTATAAGGTATCTTGGCCCCATGCACAGTATTATTATACACTAACTCAAGAACTGTTATGCACACACACACACACACACACACACACACACACACACACATATATATATATTCAAACTACAAACACAATTTTTTTTGCTCTTTCCTCTGCAATTAGGTTGGCTATGTGCCTTCAGTATTATGGTCAATGTGAAAGTCTAGTGATGTAATGCTGAGTCATACTACATAAGTCAAGGTAATTTAACATGGGAGAATGACCCAGTTACACTATAATCCCATATTTTTACGTCAAGAACTGGAACATGCAAATGGACTCTTTATTTAGCAGAGCATTATGGTCTATTTAAAAAGAATTCTACTATTTTAGATAGCTAATTGGAAGTTGAGGTAGTGTAGGGAGCTCAGCCTGGTGCTCTGGGACAACCTAGAGGGTGGGATGGGGTGGGAGGTGGCAGGGAGGTTCAGGAGAGAGGGGATATGTGAACGCCCATTGCTGATTCATGCTGATGTATGGCAGAAACCAACACAGCTTTGAACAGTAATTATCCTCCAATTCAAAATAAATAAAGAAAAAAGGAAAAGAATTTTACAATTTTAGAATCACAAATATATGGCATATAAAAATGCCTTCCTGGACAATTTCATAGCTTTATGAAGTCTATCAATAACTTGCAGTGCGGTATTGCCTGGACATTTATTGCACATTGCTGCTGTTGTTGAGTTGCTAAGTCGTGTCCCACCCTTGGTGACACCATGGACTGCAGCATGCCAGGCTTCCCTGCCCTTCATTATCTCCTGGGGTTTGCTTAAACTCATATCCATTGAGTCAATAATGCCATCCAACCATCTCATCTTGTTACCCTCTTCTCCTCCTGCCCTCAATCTTTCCCACCTTCAGGGTCTTTTCCGATGAGTCATTGGAAAAGAATAACTGGGTCATTCTTCACATCAGGTGGCCAAAGCATTGGCACTTCAGCTTTGGCGTTAGTCCTTCCAGTGAATACTCAGGATTGATTTCCTTTAGGATGGACTGGTTTAATCTCCTTGCTATCCAAGGGACTCTGAAGAGTCTTCTCCAGCACCACAATTTGAAAGCATCAGTTCCTCAGCACTCAGCCTTCTTTGTGAGTGCTTCTTCTTCCAATTCTCACATCCGTACATGACTACTGGAAAAACCATAGCTTTGACTATGCTTTGGACCTTTGACAGCAAAGTGATGTCTCTGCTTTTTAATATGCTGTCTAGGTTTGTCATAGCTTTTCTTCCAAGGAACAAGTGACTTTTAATTTCATGCCTGCAGTCACTGTCCATGGGCCTTTTTTGTACAGTCCTTCTGTGTATTCTTGCCGCCTCTTCTTAATATCTTCTGCTTCTGTTAGGTCCATACCATTTCTGTCCTTTACTGTCCCCATCTTTGCATGAAGTGTTCCCTTGGTATCTCCAGTTTTCTTGAAGAGATCTCTAGTCTTTCCCATTCTATTGTTTTCCTCTATTTCTTTGCATTGTTCACTTAAGAAGGCTTTCTTATCTCTCCTTGCTATTCTCTGGAACTCTGCATTCAGTTGGGTATATCTTTCTGTTTCTCCTTGGCTTTCACTTCTCTTTTTCTCTCAGCTATTTGTAAGGCCTCCTCAGACAACAACTATTGTCTTCTTGGATTTCTTTTTATTGGGGATAGTTTTGGTCACTGTCTCCTATATAATGTTATGAACCTCCATCTACAGTTCTTCAGGCCCTCTGTTTACCAGATCTATTCCCTTGAAACTATTCATCACCTCCACTGTATAATCATAAGGGTTTTGATTTAGGTCATAATTGAATGGTCTAGAGGTTTTCCCTATTTTTTTCAATTTAAGTCTGAATTTTGCAATAAGGAGCTCATGATCTGAGCCACAGTCAGCTTCATGTCTTGTTTTTGCTGACTGTATAGAGCTCCATTTCTGACTGCAAAGAATATAACAATCTGATTTTGGTATTGACCGTCTGGCGATGTCCATGTGTAGAGTCATTTCTTATATTGCTGGAAGCAGGTGTTTACTATGACCAGTGCCTTCTCTTGGCAAAACTGTTAGCCTTTGCCCTGCTTCATTCTGCACTCCAAGGCCAAACTTGCCTGTTACTCCAGGCATCTCTTTGTTTCCTACTTTTGTATTACATACCCTGTAATGAAAAGGACATCTTTTTTTGATGTTAGCTCTAAAAGGTCTTGTAGGTCTTCATAGAACTGTTCAACTTCAGCTTCTTCAGCATTAGAGTTTGGAGCATAGACTTGGATTACTGTGATATTGAATGGTTTGCCTTGGAAATGAACCAAGATCATTCTGTCATTTTTGAGATCGCACCCAAGTACTGCACTTTGGACTCTTCTGTTGACTATGAGGGCTACTCCATTTCTTTTAAAGGCAGCTTCCTTGGTGGCTCAGACAGTAAAGAATCCACCTGCAATGTGGGAGACCTGGGTTCTATCCCTGGGTTGCAAAGATCCCCTGGAGAAGGAAATGGCAACCCACTCCAATATTCTTGCCTGGAGAATTCCATGGACAGAGGAGCTTGGTGGGCTACAGTCCATGGGGTCACAAAGAGTCAGACATGACTGAATGACTAACATACATATATATATATATATATATATGCCCACAGTAGTAGAGATAATGCTTACGTGAATCAAATTCACCCTTTCCTGTCCATTTTAGCTCGCTGATTCCTAAAATGTCGATGGCCACTCTTGCCATCTCCTGCTTGACCATGTCCAATTTACCTTGATTCATGGACCTCACATTCAGGTTCCTATGCACAAGAGAAGAATGTAATCTGTTGAACAATTAGACACCTTAGACAACCAAGATAAACTGAGTCATCCAAATGCTAAAGTGTTACAAAAATAGCTTTTAAAAAGTAAGTACTGCCACTGAAACACAGCAACACGCCCCCAACTTGGGGGTTTTGGGGGACTGCTGACAGTCAGTCGTCACTAGGAACTCACTTCCCAACTTGTCTGCCTTCCTATTAGGTGTGTTTCTGCTTCACCTGCTTTACACTTTGTATGTAGTTAATACATGCACAGCTTCAGCATGGTTAACACTCAGGTTTATTATTTTTCTTTTCTTAAAAATGCACACACCTACAGCTTCACTCATCATATTAAAAAGTTTAAAAGTTTTTATACAATTTTCCAGATTCTTCAACAAAGTAATGCTTTAAAGACAAAAGGAGGGGAAAGAAGGGGGAACTAGCATAAAAGAAGTTTTAAAGAACCTAATGGAAAACATGCAGCCCATGTTGAAATTCTGATTTGCACCAATCAACTGTAAGGAGACATCTTTCAGACAAACTCTCTGACATCTTGAGTCACATCTCAATATGGAATCTTACATGGTATCAAGGAACTACTGTTACTTTTAAAGATAATAATGGCAAGAAAAATACTTTTTAAATTCCTACCCATCAGAGATGCATTCTGAAATATTTAAAGGTAAAATGACAAGAGTCTAGGTTTTAACTTAAACTATTCCAGTTTAAAAAAAAAAAAAGATGGTAGGAAAAAGAAATGAACAAAGTGACATCTATTGACAATTATTGAAGCTGGTTAATGCACACAAAGGGTTTAATATGTCATTCTTTCTCCTTTTTAAAGTTTTTTTTTTTAATATTTGAAAATTCCTTTAATAAAATTCCTTTAATAACCTTTAGTAAAAGGTTATTTCTTTTCCAGTTATACATTTTGAGTACAGTTCTGTTTTAACTGGAAGGAAAGAATCAACAAATATTGATGTGTGAAAATATTTTTAAATAATGGTTTAGTGGTTTAGTCTAGTGGTTCTTGACTCATGTTCTCCATATCTTCATGAGTGTGAACATGTTATGCAGTTAATATTTATCACTGACCTTTTCCTTTGTTCTCAACTCATCAAACATTTGCTGGATTTCCAGTTTCCAGTCATCTTGCATGGAATGAAAGGACTCTTGAGGCATTTCAGTCATAACTGCCTTTTCAATTTCAGTCAGTTGTTCAAGAATTGAAGCAAAAGATGGTCGGATGTGAGGGTCTTGTTGCCAGCATTCTAAAATAAATAAGAATCATGGTAAGTCCATTTCTCCGCATAGTTCAGATTGTCAGCCTGTGTTGACAGGGTCTGTTCACAATTTTAAACATCAGTCGATAATGATTTTGAAAATTTTATTTTACACCATGCCTGTGTCAGTAGCCTGTGAAATAATTATTATTAGGTAAGGCTCTTGTTGTCTGTATGACTTGACATTAGTATGTGTGCTTCCTCTGCCTTACCATGAGCTCCATCTCGCCTAAGCCGCCCTCATCACATGACTTAAAGTTTCAGAGTTCTAAAAGTCAATCCAAGAAAACGTAGGTCTCTAAAATGTTAGTCACAAGAGAGGTTCTAAGCAAGGTAACTTAATGCCCACAAAAAGAGTTATTTAACAGTTTTTAAAAAGATAAAACCAAAATAGATAAGGTCATGGCAAAACCATACCAGTTGAGACTATAAAAGATTATTGATAATTGAAGTGAAGTGAAGTCGCTCAGATGTGTCCGACTCTTCGCGACCCCATGGACTGTAGCTCACAAGGCTCCTCTGTCCATGGAATTTTCCAGGCAAGAGTACTGGAGTGGGTTGCCATTTTAGGTAGAATTAAAAATAGCACATATGAAGCCAAATCAATATTGCCTTTGAACTCCACTACTGTATTTGATGAAAAATTTATTACCATTCAACTAAATTTTGTATAAATGAGCTATTATTAAACTGGAATGTTTTTAAGTTACTTAGTTCATCAAAACTTAATCTGACATCTTAGATCAAAGACATGATTTCTTTTTCTTAAAACGGCATAATTATTTAAAATCGTTTGAAAATTAGAATTACAGAAATTACCCTTTTGGTTAAAAAAAATATGGATGTTCTCTTTTTTTAGAATATTTATTGGAGTATAGCTGTTTCACAATTGTGTTAGTTTCTGCTGTACAGCAAAGTGAATCAGCTATGTGTGTGCTCGGTTGCTATATGTATACACATATCCCCTCATTTTTGGATTTCCTTCCCATTTAGGTTGCCACAGAGCACTGAGAAGAGTTCCCTCTGCTATGGATAGTATGTTCTCATTAGTTATCTATTTCATATACAGATGTTCTAATGAGTGATTCCCGTTGATCCCACAGACACACAGAGACACCCAAATACCTTTCATGAGCTTGGCAAATGGCTCAGGGCAGGTGGAGGGGATGGGCAGAGTGAGCTTGTTGACCGCCACCCCGTAGGCCACAGCCAGGCCATCAATGCCACGGTAGGGCACCTCTCCCGTGAGCAGCTCCCACAGCACCACTCCGTAGCTGGAAAGTAGAGTTTTCATCAAGTTAAGTGGGGCTTTTTCCTCATGACACAATCAATGGGAGAAACACATCAGTGCCTTCATCTAGCTCCTAATAATCAATCTTCTCTTCCAACAAAGCCCATAGGGGCCCTTATCCCAGTGTGAGAGGTGGGTTCTTCCACTTAACATTCCAAACATATGCAATTACTCTCCTTCCAGAAATCAGTTATGCTTTCTTCTGAGGAAGTGAAACTACTTAGTGAATGCATGCATGCATGCTAAGTCGCTTCAGTCGTGTCTGACTCTGTGCGACGCTATGAGCAGCAGCCCACCAGGCTCCTCTCTCCACAGGATTCTCCAGGCAAGAATACTGGAGTGGGTTGCCATTTCCTTAGTGAATAGGAAAGCTTAAAAGCAGTACATGACTGAATTAAACAGGGTCCAGAACCAGGCCTTTTCATACTGTTGAGCTGACTCATTGGAAAAGACCCTGATGCTGGGAAAGATTGAGGGCAGGAAGAGAAGGGGGCGACAGAGGATGAGACGGTTGGATGGCATCACCGACTCAATGGACATGGGTTTGAGTAAACTCTGGGAGATAGTGAGGACAGGAAGGCCTGGTGTGTTGCAGTTCATGGGATCACAAAGAGTCAGACACGAATGAGTGACTGAACAACAAGAACCAGGCCACACATAAAGAGCAATGTGGTTGTTCTGATGTTTGTCCTTCTGTCTCATTTTTTCCACACCTCCTGAAGATATTCAGGACACTGAAGATTCCAGCCCTACAGAATCTCATGCTATACAGCACAGGACTGAAGTCCAATCATGCTGTTTTAAAACAGGTTTTTGAAACTGCTTCTCTCTGCCTCTCCCTTTATATTTAGGAGATGTGTTACTCATGTTTCCACCTAATGCCTACAAGTAATGAACAAAGAAATCCTGCAGGCCTCCCTGAACCTGCTGGGAGGACATGACACATCTTTTTTTATAACTGATGGAGGTAAAGTGAAAGGAGAATAAAAAACAAGGAACAACCGCAGCAGCCAAGCTCTTCAAAGCATCAGCAGATGCGATGTAGGTGTGTGCTGTGCTGTGCTTAGTCACTCAGTCGTGTCCAGCTCTTTGCGACCCCATGGACTGTAGCCTGCCAGGCTCCTCTGTCCATGGGGATTCTCCAAGCAAGAATACTGGAATGGGTAGCATATCCCTCCTCCAGGGGATCTCCCCAACCCAGGGATCACCTCTTGCATTGCAGGTGGATTCTTTACCAGCTGAGTCACTGCTGTTTCAGTTCAAGGGCAAATGAAATCACATACAAGAACCAGCAAACGCACAGTAGAAGGATCTTGAAATGAATTTTTAAATGAAGCTGAAGGACCAAATTTCAGTTCACATCCACACTAGAGACTCTGAGTTGGTCCAGTTCAAGGCAGTACAGGGGAGCATAGAAATAAGCCTTGAACATTATACATATTTATTTTCTTCTACAAAACCAATCAGAACCTTAGTTTCTCTCTGTTGTTGTTGCTTAGTTGCTAGGTCATGTCCTACTTTCTGTGACTTCATGGACTGTAGCCCACCAGGTTCCTCTGTCCATGGGATTTCCCAGGCAAGAATACTGGAGTGCCATTTCCTTCTCCAGGGGATCTTCCTGTCCCAGGGCGCAAACCTGCATTTCCTGCATTGGCAGGCAGATTCTTTACCACTGAGCCACCAGGAAAGTCATCTTCAAAACATAGAGTGCATTCGGATTATCTTTTGTTTTGTTACATAAAACATCAGTCACTCTTGACACTCACCTGACTTTAAAACACATAACCATGGGGATGGGACACGGGTTTGTACCTATGGCTGATTCTTGTTGATGTATGACAGGAAACCACAAAATTCTGTACAGCAATTATCCTTCAATTAAAAAATTCAAAAAAATATTGAAATGCAAAAAAATTAGCATATAAGAAAGGACCATATTTGCTTTAAGCTCTATTAACATAAGGGGCTCCCCTTGTAGCTCAGTACATTCCTTCCCTCGGTAAGGAATCTGCCTGCAGTGCAGGAGATCTGGGTTTGATTCCTGGGTTGGAAAGATGCCCTGGAAAAGGAAATGGCAACCCACTCCAGTATCTTTGCCTGGAGAATCCCATGGACAGAGGAACCTGGCAGGCTACAGTCCATGGGGTTGCAAAAGTTGGACATGACTTCACAACTAAATCACCACTATTAACATAAGAAGTACAGTGCTATTCACTTTTCTAATCTTTTCAAACTTCATTAACTAAGTTAAAAAAAGTTTGAATGTTTTTGTGTTTGTGTTAGTTAAGTTTTATTTGGGGGCATAATGAGGACTATAGCCCAGGAGACAGCATTTCAGATAGCTCTGAAAAGCTGCTCCAAAGAGGTAGGGGCAAGGTCAGTGTTATATATGACTCTAGTGAAATGGGATACTTGAAGGCAAGCATAACTTTGGCAAGAGGCTTGCCAGTCACCAGGAACAGACAAAAGTTTGAAATTTAAAGAAGTAACTTCTCATTTCTTCTGTTTGCTGCTTATATATGGTATTTGAGCATAGTTTTAAAGACAGCAGACAGAAGGCAGTAAAATATGCCTAAGCAAAGGCAAAACAGCTCAGAAGCAATAAAAGTCATTTAACTGTGCATTGGAACTGATTTCCGAGTCTCATTTGATTATCTCCTGATCTTAAGAGATACAGTGATTCACAGTATCACAAATACAAAAAGGCGTCTATGAAGAAGACCTGGCCTGCACAGAGACTCTGGAGCCCCGGCGCAGGTCATCCTGGCCGTGACCACTGCCTGTATAGGTCTCTCCAGTAGTGCCCACTGGACTCTAGACTACATTGGAAACATTCAGAAAGGGATGTAGAAACAACAGAATGTGCCCATTCAAATGGGGCTCACAGATCCTCCAGCTGATGTTCTGCTGGCCCAGAAGCAGAGGTGCTTCCGTCCTGAGGCCCCTGAGTCCAGGGCTCCTTCTCCACCAGGAGGAGTAAGAGGGCAGCACCGAAAGGCACCTGGACCTGGAGGCGGCAGGACTGGGGCTGAGCTGCGGGACTATTACTCTCTGCTGACTGTGTCTCCACTCACATGGCCTTGAAGCTGATCTTGAATCACTGATGAAGTATTAGGGATATCTGCCCTACCCTCTCAAAGCACTGCTTTACATTTTTTTTATAAAAGGAATATATAATGCAGTACTTCTAAGTTATATAATGCTATAAGTATTAGTAATTAAGTTGTAAACAGGATTTTTCAAAAGCTATCTGCTTAGTTTCTTAAAAATTATCTGTATTATGATGCATTAGCTAAGAGTCGGACATGACTGAGCGACTTCACTTTCACTTTTCACTTTCATGCATTGGAGAAGGAAATGGCAACCCACTCCAGTGTTCTTGCCTGGAGAATCCCAGGGACAGGGGAGCCTGGTGGGCTGCTGTCTATGGGGTCACACAGAGTCAGACACGACTGAAGTGACTTAGCAGCAGCAGCAGCAGCAGCAGCAGCAGCAGAGACACATACTTAATTTCAAGAGTAAGTAAACTTAATTTACAGTTCAATCAACAAAAATCATTTCAGAGCAAGAGACCAAAAAATTCTTAGAATAACCAAAAACTGCCTAAATTCAAAGAAGCTTCCTTGCTATTCTCAATAGAAAATAACAAAATTAAAACAATAACAGCCCAACTTTGCCTCTTGGAAGTTTCAGAGAACGAATAATTTAGGATAGGTCATTTTTCCAGAGTGAAGTAGTCTGGTAAGAAGCAATCTGGAAAAGAAAAGGTGGGGGGAACTATTTCTATGGGACAATTTCTAAAGCATAATGCATATTTTTCTGCTCTCTGAAAGTCAGTGGGATATAGTATAAAAAGCCCTCTGCTAAGAACACAAGTGATCTATTGATTAAGGGCTGCGGTGGCAGGAACATGGCTCTTAAGCCAGGGATCAGAGCATGCTATTCATTAGTTTTACAATTCTGAGGAAAGGTCTAAATCTGTCAGTGTGAAACGGGGTAGTCACAGGAGTCACAATACAAGTCCAGGGATAATATCTGTCAAAGTTCTCTTGTAGGGTAGTAACTGGTAAGGAGGGAAGATGCAGAAGGAGGGCGGTCACTAAATACACTAGTGTATATATATAATACCAGCCCCACAGACCAGGGCGATGCTTCTTGAATGCAATTATTTTTATGGGAATATTACAAAGGAGGTTCTAAGGCAAAGGTCTGCGCAGTTCAGAGGGACAGCCTTCCCTGCCTTCCACATTCTGACGCCTAGGACTCTGCTTTAACATACTGATGCATTCTGGAGATGTGTGCGGACGTCTGGCTCCACACTAGGTGGCCACGGAGGTCAGCAGTCTCTGGTCTTTTTCATAATTTCATGCTGTCTTTTGCTCCGGTCGCCTACTCTGTTCTCAACTGCCTTTTTTTTTTTTTTTTCCTTTTTTACCAGCTTAGCATCCTTCTCCCCTCTTCTGATTAGATGCTTCTACTGAAAATGAGACAACCAAGCTTATATTATACAACTGAGAAAAGAACAGATTTTGAGGGAATTCCTCTCCATGAGTGTTTGGACTTCAAGACCTAGACTGTGACTGATTTTAGAAATTCTTTTTTTCTTACTTCTTGATTCTGTGTTTATAGTCGATGAGGTTGCTATAAAGCATTTATGTAGATTGCACAGCATTTGTATAGCTTAGAATTACATAGTTTATTTTAAAAGGCACACAACTAGTAAAATGGTTATAGTGTTAAGTAATTATACAGAATGTAAAATTGATTTATGGTACATTTTAAGAGTTTTCAGAGTCTTGAAGTATAATTTCTTAAAACAATCACCTACTTCACTTAAGTATTTTGAACATTTTTGAACATTTTGAACATATTTTGGCATTATATGTTTAGAAAATTATTGTGATTAAGTCAAGAACAACACATCTAATATTTTATGAAGACACATGTCCTCAGTCTCTATCAGCAGAGTGTAAGTCATTAAGTAAGGAGTGAGGCCCAAGCGTTTGTATTTCTCAAAACGGTCCAAAGACGCTATAGAACCCCTGGCACAGGTGATAAATTTCTTAAAAGTCATAAGTAGAACAATTAAATTAGAAGGCCTTATTTATACACTGCTGGTGGGAATGAGGATTGGTAGGAAACAGTCTGGCAGCTCCTCAAATGATTAACTATATAATTACCCTGTGACCCAGCAATTTCACGCCTATCCAAGAGAAGGAAAACTCACATCCTCACAAAAACTTTTTCATAGATGTGCACAGCAGCATTATTCAGAATTAGTCAATAAGTGGAAACAACCCCAATGCCATCAACTGATAAATGGACAAGAAAATGTGGTATTACCCATCCAATGGAATATTATTCAACAATAAATAAGAATGAAATTCTGACACATTCTATGACATGAACCTTGAAAATATGCTAACTGAAAAGCCACTCAGAGAACTGCATATTACATAATTCCATTTATACAAAATGTCCAGAATAAGAAAATCTAAACATACAAAACATAGATTCATGATTACCTTGGGCTGGGATGGATGAAGTTTTGAGGGAGATGGCTACCTTTGATAGGATTTCTTTTATGGATTATGAAAATGTTCTAAATTGTGGTGATGAAGGTACACAACTCTATTAATATACTGCTAAGTCACTTCAGTCGTGTCCAACTCTGTGCGACCCTGTAGACGGCAACCCACCAGGCACCCCCGTCCCTGGCATTCTCCAGGCAAGAACAGTGGAGTGGGTTGCCATTTCCTTCTCCAGTGCATGAAAGTGAAAAGTGAAAGTGAAGTTGCTCAGTCGTGTCCGACCCTTAGCATGCACTGCAGCCTACCAGGCTCCTCCGTCCATGGAATTTTCCAGGCAAAAGTACTGGAGTGGGGTGCCATTGCCTTCTCCAATTAATATACTAAAAGCCATGAAATTGCACAGTTTAAACTGGCGAATTCAATCGTTTATAAGATGTATGAATTATATCTCAATAAAGCTGTTAAAACAACAACAACAAGAAAAAAAAAACCCTGGAGTTTTAATACTAGTCACACAGCATTTTATGAGCCTTAAATGAAGGCCAGTAAACTCATGGTGCATTGTAAGAATAAACAGAGTTGTTCTGTTGTCCTCTGTGTTGTTCTGGTATGGATGGTGTCTTCACTCCCTAATGAGACAAAGCTGAATGGAAAATTCAGATAACCTGGATAACCTGGGATCCCATTTTGGTCCAGCTCTCCATTCCCAAACCAGAAGCTTTAATCTTTAGATGATTCAATCTATAAAATGAAGGAGCTGATCTAAATTTTTTCTTTAAACTCCTTCCATGCTAACATTCTGTGTGTGAGTCATGAGGAATCAAAATTTTCCTTAAAGTGAGATTTATGTTTATTTACCAACAGGTCTTACAAAATGCTATTCCTGTTAACTCAAACTATAACTAGTTTTAATCAAACCTCTGATTTAATAAGATTCTCCTATCATATACACAATGGAGTATTACTCAGCCATTAAAAAGAATACATTTGAATCAGTTCTAATGAGGTGGATGAAACTGGAGCCTATTATACAGAGTGAAGTAAGCCAGAAAGAAAAACACCAATACAGTATACTAACGCATATATATGGAATTTAGAAAGTTGGTAACAATAACCCTGTATATGAGACAGCAAAAGAGACACTGATGTATAGAACAGTCTTTTGGACTCTGTGGGAGAGGGAAAGGGTGGGATGATTTGGGAGAATGGCATTGAAACATGTATAGTATCATATATGAAACTAGTTGCCAGTCCAGGTTCGATGCACGATACTAGATGCTTGGGGCTGGTGCACTGGGACGACCCAGAGGGATGGAATGGGGAGGGAGGAGGGAGGAGGGTTCAGGATGGGGAACATGTGTATACCTGTGGCAGATTCATGTTGATATATGGCAAAACCAATACAATATTGTAAAGTTAAAAATAAAATAAAATAAAATAAATTATTAAAAAAAAAAAGATTCTCCTATCAAATGGAAGTCCTAGGACAATCAAAATCTCAA
The DNA here is from genome assembly GCF_029407905.1 of Bubalus kerabau. NCBI lineage: Eukaryota > Metazoa > Chordata > Mammalia > Artiodactyla > Bovidae > Bubalus > Bubalus kerabau. The sequence continues at coordinate 129,513,554 of NC_073624.1, read as the reverse complement.
GTTACCCATTCCGTCATGATTATAACTATCTTGATCAAAACCACAAAACCTTCAAAAAGGCTCATACAGATCTTCCTCAACTTACAACAGGGTCACATCTGGATAACTCCATAGTAAGCTGAAAATATCATAAGCTGAAAATGCATTTAATACTCCTAATGTTATAGAGTGGAGAAGGCAATGGCACCCCACTCCAGTACTCTTGCCTGGAAACTCCCATGGACGGAGGAGCATGGTGGGCTGCAGTCCATGGGGTCGCTAAGAGTCGGACACAACTGAGCGACTTCCCTTTCACTTTTCACTTTCATGCATTGGAGAAGAAATGGCAACCCTCTCCAGTGTTCTTGCCTGGAGAATCCCAGGGACGGGGGAGCCTGGTGGGCTGCCGTCTATGGGGTCGCACAGAGTCGGGCACGACTGAAGCGACTCGGCAGCGTTACAGAAGGTTAGCCAGTGCGTATGCTGTGTTGTCACTTCAGTCCTGTCCAACTCTGTGCGACCCCATGGACAGTAGCCCGCCAGGCTCCTCTGTCCATGGGATTCTCCAGGCAAGAATACTGGAGTGGATTGCCATGCCCTCCTCCAGGAGATCTTCCTAACCCAGGGATCAAACCCACATCTCTTCTGTCTCCTGCATTGGCAAGCGGGTTCTTTACCACTGGCACCACCTGGGAAGACCAAGCTTAGCCCAGTCTTTCTAAAAGTGCTCAGAACACTTACATTAGCCTAGAGGTGGGCAAAATCATCTAACACAAAGCCTAAAGCTGATCTTGTGTTGAATATCTCGTGTAGTTGATTGCACAAGATACCAACACTGAAAAGCAGGGTGGTTGTCTGGGTCCAGAATGGTTCTAAGTGTATCGGTTGTTTCCCCTCCTGATGGTGGTGCTGACCAGGAGCTGCATCTCACTGCCTTCGCCTGGCCTCACAAGAGAGGACTGGACCGTGTGTCACTAGGCTGGGAAAGATCAAAACGCCAGATCCCAAGTGCAGTTTTGAGGGCGTGCCAACCACTTTTGCGCCATTGTAAAGTCAAAAAAATTCTTAAGTGGAACAACCACAAACGGTGGACCATCTTTACTATCCGTTATGCTCAGGATTATTCAATACTTTGGGACTCATTTGGGGCTTCCCTGGTGGCTCACATGGTAAAGAATCTGCCTGCAATGCAGAAGACCCGGGTTTGATCTCTGGGTCAGGAAGATCCCCTGGAGAAGAAAACGGCAACCCACTCCAGTATTCTTGCCTGCAGAATCCCATGGACAGAGGAGCCTGGTGGGCTACAGTCCATGGGGTCACAAAAAGTTGGACACGACTGAGCGACTAACACTTGGGACTCATTGAATGGAAGTGCAGCAACCACTTTCCACTAACATCTGCAAGAGCAAGATGCATGGTTCTCACTTACCTCCAGATGTCGCTTCCCTTGGAAAACAAAGAAGACTTGATAACTTCCGGGGCCATCCAGGCGTACGTGCCTGCTGCGCTCATCCTGGTAGTCCTGTGCCATTCTCTCGCCAAGCCAAAGTCTGTAATCTTCAGTGTCTTGTTGCAGATGTCATCATACTCTATCTTCTCGAGTAGCAAAACTAAGGGAAAAACAAAGAGAGAGTGTTCGCTTTTAAATCTTCAGTGGCTTTTAAAATACAATCTTCACTGCAGTTAGCTGTGAAGAGAACAAACCTGCATTTTACCATTTTATCTTATTAATACATCATGCTTTTCATAGCCTTTAGTGGGTCATTTGTGCCTGAAGTTACAAGTTTAAAAAAGTCCAGACACAATACAGCTTAGCATCTTTATGAGAAAGCAAACGATTTCTAGGGGCAAGAAACGTTTAACTGAGATATCACAGGGAGGATCAGAAGTCTGTGAAAGGTTATGTGACAGGAAAATAATACATGGTTTTCTTCCAAGAAGTTAGGTCCTGATCTAAAAATGTAGTGTTTTCTACTGAATGTATTAGAGTATTGCAAGTAGATGGCATATTATCATAAATCATTATCAAAGATTATCTTAAGTTTGCCAAATGTGAATAGACATGTTAACCCATTAAGTTATTTTATGAGATTGGATTGCTTTCCTAGAGATCAGAATACAGCAAAAAGTAAAAATTTCTAAGAAACATTATCCAGATGCTGGTTTCCCCAGCCCCCTGACAAAACGCAGAGTGTACAAGACAGCTTTCAGGAGCTGAGCTGAGGTCAGGGCAGCCCTGAGCGCTCACGTGTGTGCGTGCGTGCTAAGTCCTTTCCATCGTGTCCTTCTGCCACACTCAGGTAGCAGAACCTAAAACAACCCTGCTTCCTATCACTGCCCACCAGCACCCACCCGCCCTGCCCTTCACAGAGCCTTGGGTTCCTCTCTCCCTGGTTGATTTCTCTGCCTATAACCAAGCAGAAATGTACCACTGTTTTCCATGAGGCACTGATGCTGCTGTGTATCCATGCTGCTCCTTCCCATTTGCTACAAAACGGGTGGTTTAAACCTACTGTGTTTTCTAACTTATCTCCTTGCTCCTTCCTTAAAACCCTCCTTCTAGCCTGCAGCTCAGTTATTCCAGTTCAACCTAATACTCCACAGCCATGAAATTAAAAGACCCTTGCTCCTTGGAAGAAAAGCTTTGACCAAGCTAGATAGCATATTAAAAACCAGAGACATTACTTTGCCAACAAAGGTCCATCTAGTCAAGGCAATGGTTTTTCCAGTAGTCATGTATGGATGTGAGAGTTGGACTATAAAGAAAGCTGAGTGCCAAAGAATTGATGCTTTTGAACTGTGGTGTTAGAGAAGACTCTTGAGAGTCCCTTGAACTGAAAGGAGATCCAAGCAGTCCATTCTAAAGGAGATCAGTCCTGAATATTCATTGGAAGGACTGATGCTGAAGCAGAAACTCCAACAGTTTGGCCACCTGATGCGAAGAACAGACTCACTGGTAAAGACCCTGATGTTGGGAAAGACTGAAGGTGGGAGGAGAAGGGGGCAACAGAGGATGAGATGGTTGGATAACATCACCGACTCAACGGACATGAGTTTGAGTAAATTCTGGGAGTTGGTGATGGACAGGGAGGCCTGGTGTGCTGCAGTCCATGGGGTCGCAGAGTTGGACACAACTGAGTGACTGGACTGAACTGAATGCCCTGCAGATGCCCCTCCCCCACTACCCTGCCACCATCTCACACGGAATTACAGTCCTGCTCTCTGGACCAGATGTTGGCCCTCTCCTCTGTCACCCACACACCACCCCAAGCAGATTCATCTTCCTAAAGCTCTGTGGCATCCTTTTATCTTTTTAAGCCTCTCATGAATAAACTACCAATACATGTCACAATAGGGACGACTCTCAAAACCACTACACTAAGAGAAGGAAGCCCCACATGAAGGGTTTCATACAACGATTCTGTGTGACATCCTGGAAGAGGGACGGAAATCAGACCAGCGGCTTTGGAGGCTGAAGGGAAAGGTCTGAGGGCAGCGCTCCATGGGAGAGTTTTTCCAAGGTCTGCAAATTCTCTCTCCTGGTGGTGGTGGTGGTGGTTACAGGATTATATGTATCTGTCAAAACGCATCAAAGTGAACCCTCAGAGGGTGAGTTTTACTCTATGTAAATTATACCTTAATAAACCTGCATTTTAAAATATTCCACGATTCCGCGTAACTCAGAGATAGTGTCCACACTCTGAAACCAGGCAATCACAGCCCCTAGATTCACACAGCAAGCTACAGTCAAACCATGCCCGGTTCCTCTACGGATAAGCTTCCTCTGCTCAAGCCAGGCTGGCTGCTCCTCCAGCCCAAACAGTATCTGCTCAGTGACATCTTCCAGATACCCCAGGTCAGGAACTGTCACCTCCTCCACACTCACGCGACCTCTGTGTTTCTGTGGCAGCTCTGCGAGGCACCAGGTACCACAGCGTTTGCATTTACTCGATGCCTCCACTACTGTGAGCTCTGAGACAGTATGTGTGAAAGCCTGAGTGTGTGAGTGAGGGAGAGAGAGTGTGTGTGTGGTGGGGATGGCAGGAGAGGAGAGAGACGGTAAGAAACTTGTACATTCATGCTCACCCGCACGGAACCACTCTCTGGTGTCTGATTCAGCACAGGTGCATAGAGTTTACAGGTGAAACGAACAAAACATGCCCATTCTTATGTTTATCCTTTGCCCATGCCAATTCCCACCTAACAGAAATAACAACCAGTTCATAAGAGTCATTGGTAACTGTCAATATTCACTATATTCCTTGTACTTTACAGGCGTTATTTCATTTAATCCTCACAAAAATTGCAAGAGATAGGTCTTCATGATCAGAGGATAATACTGAAAAAGAATTGAGCAACACAGTGAATCCAATCAAACAGTAATCCAAATTTCAGAGTTAATAGAGTATATGTCTGTGTGTGTGTAGGGGTAGTTATTATTCAGGTTTCACCTTGAAAAATAACATGAAAAAAGTCTATTTTAATCTTTTTGCCAGTTTTTCTAAATGTCCTATGGACATCTAATAACAACATATGAGATACAAAATTTTAAATATATTTGTGCAGGATATAAGATTAATATAAATTAATTAAATATATTAATCTATTATATTTAAATTATTAATGACATCATTCAAGATGCTCCTATTCTTATTTTTTCTGCACTTGATAAAATATTCTCAGAGAAATGTTAATATGTCTCACTATGATTATGTATTTTGTTCTTTTTCCTTATATTTCTTCTGATTTTTGTTTTATGTATCTTTCTTTGTTATTAGGTATCTAATGATTTATGATGTCCATCTTCTTTGTAAACTGCACCTTTTATCATTAAAAAATATTTGTTTCATTGAATGAATGAAAAATGAATGTTAACTGATTTTTTTTTTTGAAAAGCCTTTTATTCTTTAACAACATCTTTGTCATTGTTTAAACCCAGCACTAACTCTTAAAAGGACAAAAATGAACAAGCATGGGAGATTTCTTAGAATAAATGATCCAAACAAAACTGGAAACAAGCATAAGACATTCTTCATGTTTGATCTGTGGAAAAGGGGACACACTTTCCCAAACGTTATAGGAATAATCAGCGTTGACTGAGCACATTCTGTCCCGTACACTTAACGGGTATTTTAATCAGATAACCCCTACCACAGTGCTATGGGTGGATATTATTTATCACCTGTACTTGATAGATAAGGAAACTGAGACACAGAGACGCTGAGTAATCTGTCCAGGGTCACGTAGCTAAGGAGCAATGCCCTTCAATGTCTGACCCCTGGGTCCATGGTCCTAACTACGGCCTGCATTGATCGGTTGACGGTTGCTATAAATTTTTCACAAGTGTTTTCTTGATCCCTTGGAAATCTCCTTGTATTCAGGAGCCCGTTGTCCTCCTTTCTGATTTCCTGCCACTGGATAATTATCACGTGATCTAAGTGGCAGCCCTGCGGCATCACGACAGAAGCATGCACGCCAGGGCAGACTGCTCGGTTTGGACTCTGTGCTTTTGACTCCTGTCCGTCACAGGAATTATGACCATGCAGGGAGGAAGAAAGGAAGACACATACAGTGCTCAGAACGGTGTCTGAAACACAGTAAGCGTTTCGTAAGGATTACACATACCTATACCCACATATTGGAGAAGGCAATGGCAACCCACTCCAGTACTTTTGCCTGGAAAATCCCATGGACAGAGGAGCCTGGTAGGCTGCAGTTCATGGGGTCGCTAGAGTCGGACACGACTGAGCGACTTCACTTTCACTTTTCAGTTTCATGCATTGGAGAAGGAAATGGCAACCGACTCCAGTGTTCTTCCCTGGAGAATCCCAGGGACGTGGGAGCCTGGTGGGCTGCCGTCTATGGGGTCGCACAGAGTCGGACACGACTGAAGCGACTTAGCAGTAGCAGCAGTATACCCACATATATCCTTTATCAATGGGTTTCAAAGTGTTTTTAGCAAATCTTCAAAATCACTCTTATGGAAGTCAGGAAATCCTACCCCTTTGCAAGGCTTGAGATTTCACTTTGTAATGGATTCACCTTGGTGTCACCAATGTAGACAGTCACAGAAGTCGCAGAGTTTATGCAACATGAGCTAGCTGAAGGGGGACTGATTATAAAGTTGCCAGTTCTGAATAAATACTGTTGTGCTGTAACGTTCCTTCCCCTAGAACTTCTAACTAATATGCAGAGAGTAAGGACCCCCTTCTATCCCCCCAGTATCACCTAAGGCAGTGCCTCATACACCAAACACTCAATAGTTTTTATTAATGATCATTATTAATATCACCAGTCATAATAAGGATATTGTCTACCACTTACTAATCCTCTTCTATGTAGAGTTGTCTCCATTTCATCTCTCATTGGACCTTCATGCCATTCTGTGACAGTCTGGAATTTACAGTCTCCAGGTCACAGTTAGAAATGTAACCCAGATCATATGGCTACTATACAGGGCCTGGCTTCAGATCCCATCTGAAGAGCATGCATCTGAACAACCGGGCACAAAGTGGGCACACCAAATTCTGGGCCACAGAAACAGACAGTTGTTGCCAGTCTTCCTTGTTACTAATAATGCCACCAGTTACAAAAAGGGAGCAGAATAATCAGAAATTTCACTTTGTTAATTTTTGAATTTTCCTTTCTTCCATGTCAGCTTGCTGCTGCTGCTGCCAAGTTGCTTCAGTCGTATCCGACTCTATGCGACCCCATAGATGGCAGCCCACAAGGCTCCCCCGTCCCTGGGATTCTCCAGGCAAGAACACTGGAGTGGGTTGCCATTTCCTTCTCCAGTGCATAAAAGTGAAAAGTGAAAGTGAAGTCACTCAGTCGTGTCCGACTCTTAATGACCCCACGGACTGCAGCCTACCAGGCTCCTCCATCCATGGGATTTTCCAGGCAAGAGTACTGGAGTGGGGTGCCATTGCCTTTTCTGCCATGTCAGCTTAAGGTATATTTATTTCTCAGTGCTGATTCCTCATAAATATCAAGAAAAAATCAATATCTGATCCTTTAAAACCCTGTATACTTGAACCACAGGAACAAAAAATAGATAATTAGCTACAGGGACTTCCCTGTGGCTCAAACGGTAAAGAATCTGCCTGTGATGCAGGAGACCGGGGTTTGATCCCTGGGTTGGGAAGTTTCTCTGGAGAAGGGAATGGCAATCCACTCCAGTAATCTTGCCTAGAGAATTCCATGGACAGAGAAACCTGGTGGGCTATAGTCCATGGGGTTGCAAAGAGTCGGACATGACTGAGTGAGCAACACACACACACACACAGCTACTTCGTCAGCTGTATGATGTTTCTCCCCTCATAATACACACTAATTTCACTTTTAAACGATGATATCCTTATACCATACAAGACTCTACACTAATGGTCAGGTTGGCTCGCACTTCTATCTAACTGTTCTCCAAGACACTTCCACATATTTTCTCTCTTTCTTCTGCTAAACATCCAAACGGGAAGGCATGAGGAAACCTTGATTAAAATGGGCTTTTCCAGTGGTCACGTATGGATGCAAGAGTTGGACTGTGAAGAAGGCTGAGTGCCGAAGAATTGATGCTTTTGAACTGTGGTGCTGGAGAAGGCTCTTGAGAGTCCATTGGACTGCCAGGAGGTCCAACCAGTCCGTGCTGAAGGAGATCAGTCCTGGGATTTCTTTGGAAGGAATGATGCTAAAGCTGAAACTCCAGTACTTTGGCCACCTCATGCGAAGAGTTGAATCATTGGAAAAGACTCTGATGCTGGGAGGGATTAGGGGCAGGAGGAGAAGGGGACGACAGAGGATAAGATGGCTGGATGGCATCACTGACTCGGTGGACGTGAATTTGAGTGAACTCTGGGAGTTGGTGATGGACAGGGAGGCCTGGCGTGCTGTGATTCATGGGGTCACAGAGTCGGACACGACTGAGCGACTGAACTGAACTGAACCAATCCACATCCTCAGGCCCCAGGTAATGCCTGGCAGCCCTTGAGAAGCAAAAAGACCTCAGAAAGGCAACTCTAAAATAAAGGCAGAACTACCAGTGAGAAGTAAACACTCAGTATTTAAAGAGGATTGCATTTCTAAAGCAATGCCACAGCAGAATGCACGATTAGCAGCCACTGCATTGGCAGCTTTGAAACACCTGCCCCCACCTGGAGCCCAAGGTCTCCACAGAAGCTTTGAACTAACAGAAAACAAGTTAAAATAACACTCTGAATGTCAAACGTTTAGAGTTCCATGAAAGGCCCATTGTTCTGGATTCTATTTCAGAGGTGTTCAGCAGAATTCTTCAAATTCCTTATCTTTTGGGCAAAATGACCGAAACCAAAAATAGCCAGTGTCCCCACAGGTAACGTGACTGGGCGCCTGGCCAGGTCTCAGCGGAGGGCAGGCTGGAGGTGCTTCCGCATCCTGCCCAACACCAGGAAGAGGACCCCAAGGAACAGCCATGCATGAAGCGGGCACATCAACTCCTGGGCCACAGCAAGTAGTCAATTCTTGCTAGCGACCCAGCGACAAATGTTTGAGCCCCTTTTTGTGTGACTTCAGTGAAGATTTTTGACCCCTGTTAGCCCCATTCTCGAACAATCAGCCTTTACAACCTGTGTTTTGTCTACTTATTCAACCATGAGGCACTTGATTTTTTCCAGCTCCTTTGAAGTTTCACTTTGGTATTTTCTGAATTGTAGTATATAATGTATATATTTCTTAAAGCAATTACAATGCATCCATTCTATTTCCTCACCATTTATGGGAGTGCCAGTCCAAATTCCATTTGAGTCAAATAGGTTCATTTCAATTAACCTTTAACTAGGAGTATGTTATATATATAAAAAAAATCTGTTAGAAAGAAATCAATTGAGGAAAGCATCAATGTGAAAGAATATATTAACAAAACACCACCTCTCAGCCTAAGGCAGTAATGTTACTCTGTGAATTTCAATTCTGGAAACAATCAGCCATTCATTTCCAGGGAAAAAATGATAACTTTCTAAGTTTACCAAATAGCACTGAACTTTCTCATGTTCTTCCATCTATTCCCACACCTGTAGCACTTATTCACTCACCAGTCTCTGGAGGCCTTCATCTTGGTCTTCAAGTCCCTTTTCAATCTCATCTCCATGTCTTTTCAGCTCTTCCTGGACTTTCCAAAAGGAATCCTACACCCTAAAATTTCTGTACATTAAAGGCCACTTCTAAAAAACATGACTTTACATTAGCATCTCCTTGCTCCTGGTGCCAGCTGTGTGGACCGCCTCCCACCTGCACCCTCCACAAAACCGCACCTGGCCTCCACTTCCCATGGAGGCAGTCCAGCTCCAGCCCTGGATCCTCGTTGCAGCACCTACCCTGAGATGGCCTTCAGGTCCACCGGCCTTTGGAATCTCAATTTCCCCTTCTAGTAAAAAGCCAAAAAACCAAAAACGAACAGCTTTGCCACTCTCTGCCTGCTCCCATATTATACGAGCCTGTAAATACCATGTCCCCCTGGGTGCCTTCCCTCAGGACTTCTCTAGATGTTCTTTGCATTTCTAAGGCACTTAAGCTGTGCCACTCCCCTTACACTTAAACACTGTCTTATCTCATTTGTTGGTCTCATCTCTAATTAAATTATAAGCACCTGGAGGATAGAATGTGCACCTAACTCATTACATTCATTTATTTCTACTGCACAGCAACTACCATTTTTATACACTCAACAAACAGTTGCTAAATGAGTGACTACTATAAGGGGAAGAAGGAGCAGGAAGATGAACCTTTTCATGTTAAGCCAGCTGCTGAGTATGGAAAGCCAATGCACCTGTTCCTCCTAAAACAGCACAGACTGCTTTAGAAATAACGATAGCAAAGTAGTTATTTGGATATTGACCCATCAGCTGCAACTGACGCAGTTGATCGTTCTCCCCTGAACCCCGTTCTTCTCTGGCCCCCAAGTATCAGAACACTCTCTCACTTTCATTCCTTTACCAGCTGCTCCTTTTTCTGGTAACTCCCTCTCTGCAAGGCCTCTAATCCCTGACGACCTCCAGAGCTCAGCCCTCGGACCTCTGGTCTTTCCTATCAGCACTCAGTCCCCAGATAATGTCAGCCACTCTCAGGGCTTTTCATGCCATGGACATGTTGCTGACTCCCAAGTGATCACTTCCACCCTAGTTCCTCGTGTGTTCTCAAAACTGCAGACTGTGTGACCTGCTGCAATGTCACTCAGAGCCAGGCCTTGGTTCAAAAACTTTCCAGGGGCCACCCCCTCTCTCCTGGGTGCCCCATGATTCCCTTCCAGGCCTCTCCTGTCACAGTGGGCTCCTGCTCTGGGGAGTGATTTCTGTTCTTCAACCTGAGTTTGTCTCCAGGAGATCTGCTTTCCCACTTCTTTAGGTTTTGCTTCCTTTTCTGGAAGGCCTTTCTTAACCACACGCTAATCTTAAACTGCTCACTCTAAGATTTTAACCTTCCTTTTCAACTTTTAGTTTTTCTGCTAAGCAATTGGGCTTCTCAGGTGGCGTTAATGGTAAAGAACTCATCTGCCAATGCAGGAGACTAAGAGACGTGGGTTCCATCCCTGGGTCGGGAAGATCCCCTGGAGGAGGGCATGGCCACACACTCCTGTATTCTTGCCTGCAGAATCTCATGGACAGAGGAACCTGGTGGGCTAGAGTCCATAGGGTTGCAAAGACTGAAGTGACTTGGCACTCATGCACTAAGCAATTATCACCCTCCACCATACTATGTCTTTCACCATTTACACTCTAAGGTCCACACTGCCCACTGGCATGTAAATTCCACGAGGGGAAGAACTTGCTCTCTGCTTTGCTCACCACTGACTACCCAGAGCCTGAAGCATCCCTGACATGCAGTGCACAGTCTCTAAATGACTGTGGTGTGATGACTGAGTCAGCCCACTACATTCAAGGAGAGAGACCTCTGCAAGTTCTGGGCGCATGATCAGCTAAATCATGACTTCACATGGCCCTTAACATCATAGACACACACAATAGTCAGTTTCAATGAGAAAACTTCTTACATTCCATTGTGTGTGAAACACACACATCACTTTCTATTGGCTGAACATTTTCCGTATTTTATCAAGATACGGAACAAAGCAAACTCAAGAGGGAGGAATCTGCCACAATATTCTACATTAATATGTTAGTAAACTGAAAGTAATATAGTTGATATTATTTGAGTCAATATTTGCAGACAACCTGAAACAAAGTAACTCTTGAAAGTCAATTAAGCCAATAATAACTCAAACCTCCTTTATGTAGTCAAGACAGTCTCCCCAAATGGCATGTGATTTGCTCTTTTTCAAAAAGCATAAAAAAGTCCCAGTAATGAATTCTGCTGCTGTGCTAAGCTGCTGTTGTGTCCGACTCTTTGTGACCCCATGGACTGTAGCCCACCAGGCTCCTCTGTCCACGGGGATTCTCCAGGCAAGAATACTGGAGTGGGTTGCCAAGCCTTTCTTCAAGGGATCTTCCCAACCCTGGGATCAAACCCAGGTCTTCCACATTGCAGGTAGATTCTTTACCATCTGAACCACCAGGGAAGTCCAATGAACTCTGTAGTGAAACAGTTAAAACAGCAATTGAATACTTCATGCCTTCTCCCTGACCCTTAACTTATCAACCCAAGTTACAAGCAGACTTGCCAAAGTGTGCAGATGGCAGCATTCCTACGGAACAAAGCGCGAGACTGTTTCCTTGTACAGCTGGCTGGCCTGGATCAAGGGAGTCAATTAAATGATGAAGACTCTTACCCCCAACTAAAATGAATAAACGTATGATAACATGGCACTATATTCTGCAGAAATAATAATGTCCTTGGGTTATAAAGAATTGTGGAAAGCTTTTAGGTATCAATGAGTTCACACACAAGCAAGTTAGGAACAATTTAAAGCACTCAAAGTGTTTCTAAACCATACGCAGAAATAAGTATAGTCACCAGCTCACATTTAGATTGCATCTTACAGTTTATTAAGTACCTTGACATATACAGAAGTCAGGGAACTACATCCTATGGGCCAAACTGGAAAGCTGAATAGTTGCAACAGGAACTATACGGCCTGCAGAGCCAAACATATTTACTACCTGGACCTACAGGGGAAAGTGTGCTGACACCAGGTGTATACTATTTCAATGATCCTCACACTACCCTATTCAGAAAGTTTGAGTCCATGAGCCCACTGATTGTGAGAAGTGGAGTCAGAGCTAACTAAATTCTTGCTGCTTTGGGGTCAGTTGTACAAATGTAAGTTTTAGGCTCCAAAACAAAGCCATCACAGTTCTCCCAGCCTCCCCGGGAACCCTTCTTCTGCTCCCTAAAATTCCTTCATCAAGATATTTCTATCTTGTGGGAGCCATTCAAGTACCACAGAGTGTTTGGGAAGTCACACTGAAATTCCAAGTTAAAATCATCAGCCTGATGTAGTAAATCTAATCATTATTTTCCAACTCTGGTGAGTCAGAGGGAGAAAGTGCCCTATATTAACTCACTAAATAAATAGTGATTATAAAAAATTAGGTTCTGGTCATAGGTGATAAAAAAATTTATGCCAAACTGATGTCTAAGTATTTTATTTTTTATTCCTGACCCACTAATAATAGTGGGTATTGATAGATACAGTCATAAAGTAAATTACTCTAAGCTTATACACTTTTCTTTGTAGATGTTTGTCTTACAGATCAGAGCACTTTCCTCCTCAAAACTGTCCATGGCTTGCTTTTGCCGTCAGATAGTCCACAACTCTTGGCATGACATTCAAGGCCATGCTAACGCCTGGCCACAAGCTAAACACCAGTCTCCTTCTCAACAAAAGCCACTGTCTACTTTTCATTCTAGCATACCTGGCTCCTAACTGTTCACTAAAAAAGCCATCTGCATTCATGTAGAATGTACCCAATTGCCTATGAAGGGTTTAAAAAAAACCACTAGATTTTTCCCCCACAGGTTCCCGTCCATCTCCAAGAGAGGAATTCAGTAGACAGTATCAGAAATCAAGACTTTCAGGCTCAGTGAGGTTATATAACTTGCCCAAGGTCACACAGCTCGTAGATGACAACACCAATATTCAAACCCAAGTCTGACCTCAAAGCCAAGGCTTCTTCTGGTACTGCAAGGTTCTAGAACAGTCCAACCGTCACATGACAGCGTGGGAAAGCAGGACTTAGAGATGGCCTTCTGAAACGATGGAGGAGATCTCCTATCTCAGCTTCCCTTTCCCACACTTTGATACACTTGACAATGACCACAAAATGATCTGAGATGTACATTATAAAATGAGCATAATGTGAGAAGTTAAAGTCACTCAGTCATGTCTGACTCTCTGTGACCTCATGGACTGTACAGTCCATGGAATTCTCCAGGCCAGAATATGGAGGTAGGTTGCCATGCCCTCCTCCATGAGATCTTCCCAACCCAGAGATCAAACCCAGGTCTCCCACATTGCAGGTGGATTCTTTACCATCTGAGCCACCAGGGAAACCTATAAAATGATCATCAGCACTAAATTACTCACAACTATTAAAAAAAAATCAGAAGTGGACTATTTATTTTCCAACAAGCAAGCATAAAATGGAAAGGAAAGACATGCCTGATCAAAATCAAGACCCATTTTGATTGCCATTCTTTCAAAGATATATCTTTAGTCAATTTTGTTTCAGAAGCAAACAGCTCTCTGTCACCACTGGGCTCTCTGAACTGATCTCCCCGAACCCCTAGAATAGGAAGAGGCCATGGCATGAAGCTACATGTCTGGAGTAAAAGAACAGACGAGAGAAGGGAGAAGATGCACGTCTCTCAACTGATAATAGCATAATTAATAGCTCTTCCAAACCACTCTTATGAGCTTTTTAAGCACCTTATTTGGAGATCACGCTGGCTATAATTTTCTCAAATAGCTCCTTTATTTACACTGCACTAATGAGAAAAGCAAAAAAAAAAAAAAAAAATTTAGACTCCTTTTGTAGTTTTAGTAAGAGCTCTAAATTGCATTTCATAATAAATATAACTATGTCTATTTATAGACTGCAGATGTCCTTGTAGATAATAATATATAATAATTATTCCCAGGAGGCTAAAAAAAAAAATCAGGATAAAAGATACCTAATCATTGAAAGAAAAAGTACACAAATAAGAAGCTACAAGGTCTGTGGCTCAGTTTCTCATGCAACATTTATTTTCTGCTTTAAAAAAAAGAAAAGGTAGAACACAGTAAGCAACATTAGCAAAAAAGGAACCATAAATTATGCCATGCAATCTTCTTTCTATCCTGAACTATGTCAGAACAAACAAAACACTTAAGACTAAATTCTAATAATTCAAAGCCTCCTCAGCAATTCACATATTGTACTATTTTCTTTTCACTCCTTCCTGGTAACTTCCCTGAAAACCACTTCCATTGCTCAGCCAAACCAATGCTTTCTTTGGCCTGGACAATTTCCCCAGTCTTCACTGAGGCCAATTCCTAGTCCATTCTTCAGAGTAATCTTATAAACACAGGCATTCAATCATGCCCCTCCTCTGCACAAAATGCCCCGAGGCTTTGGACTGATAGATGGTGCTCAGAGGGAACCCCCTCCGTGGACCAGGGGCCTGCAAGCCACCCCCAGCCCGCACCTGTCTTCTACTCTCTGCTCCAGCCCTCTGGCCCGCCTTCTTCCCAGTCCAATAATCCAGGCTCATTTCTACATCATCTGCCCTTTGCCTGGACCTTGGCTTGACTCATTCCTCCTCCTCCAGGTCTCTGTGTCCCTTCCTCTGAGTGGCTGCCCTTGACCACCCCATCTGATCAGCATCCTCACTCTCCCCCCGTCATCATGCTTTCTTTTCTTGACAGCACTTACTGATATTTGCATGACTGCCATTTATCTTCCCTATGAGACTTAAGTTCTGTGCTGGGGGAACACTGTTTACCATCTGCTTTTGCACTATATCCTGGGGGCTAGAAGTCCCTGGTAGAGGGTGGACCCTCAAACTCTGTTGAATAAATGAGTCCCAGCTCACAATGTTTTTTCTCTTCTCTGAGTGCATATAAAACTGGTCCTTTTCACAGCAACCCAAGGTTGCCTTGTATTGCTCTCTAGTTGCAGTACACAGATTTAGCAAAGCATTTTCTATTTACTTTGCATCTGGGAGTGACAGGGCCTAGCATATTTCAACAACATAAATGATGCTTAAAACTTGCTCATTTGGCTCAACTTTCAATCTCTTGCTGTCTCTTGACAAAGGGACAAAATTGTTTGTACATCACAAGATTGGTTTTTATTTCAACAAACATTGCCTCAGAATGATATGACAGGACTTAAAAAAAAAAAAAGACTGATGAGAGAAGAAAGAAAATATATCAAGAGCCATATCTTAGTTTGATAAATTTAACCATTTGTTTTAAGACAATAATTTCTACTAGCTCGGGTCCAAGTAGTTGTATTCTGGCTCTTTGTTACAAGAGCAGACTAAAAAGTAAAACTAAAATTCAATATTGATTTTTTAAAATCTTGTTTACATTATCATTAACTCACTACCACCATTAGCAAATAGCCAATAGAGTCAAACTAAACATACTGTAATAGAGTCTCTGCTGTACTGAAAAAATCTCAACAAGAAGTTATGGCTTCATATATCACAAGAGGGTTCCAAGGGACCTGCATTAATTCATTGAATAAATAATACCAGAGCCAGGATAAGACAATGTGCTAGACCCTGCTCGGCACCTTTTAGGCCCGATTCAAAATGCTTATGTCTTAGAAATTAAAAACTGTAAAAGTGGTCATATTGTAACAAATATTTGGCTAGGCGAGTGACCTAGCCAATTAAGTTGTTTTAAAAGTGCGATAATTCCACTCTGCCTAACAATTACAGAAATTAAAATGCTCCAGGAAGTTTGGCAACTTACTCTGAGGGTGAAAAGTCTTTCAAAAACTAAATTGCAGCCTATAATCACCTTCAGATTACATAATATCTCCCCTAGACACAGTAAGCTACTTGTTCCATGGTACAAGTTTTTCTAGTGTCAATAAAAACTTTTTAACCATGTTATTATTCCAAGGTCATGCTATTTCTTTTCACTATTTAATAGATTAGCACTTGAAATTTTTTAATTTATACACTGGAACACGGGTTAACCTGCCCTTCTGTGCTTTTACCACCACTGGCAGATATGCTCTGCCTTTGTGAACAGGTTGTATGGACCTTAAGCATTATTACAACCCAACCGAACAGCCTAAGCATAATGCAAAAGTAAGAGTCACAGACCTTTTAATTCCTGGGTCTAAGGATCAGGAATTTTGCTGGTGTTGGCGATTTGACATCCAGCAGCAGAGTAAGTTTGTAGGATGCCAGGTTCCATGTCTATCACAGAACTACAGCAACTGCCAAGAGCCAGAATGAGCAGGATGCTGCCGCCATCCTTAAAATCCTGGTTCTGCAGAAAACTCTCAGCAGACAAAGGCTTGTGGGCTCCACTAGAGGTAGTAGGGCTTCTGGGGCACACAGGTCATGTTCTTTGGCAGCAGGTTAAACACCTCTTTCAGTAAAAGCATAGCTTAGGCAATAAGCTCGAATTGGTAACAAAGACTGTGTCACGTGTTAAGCAATTACAAAAATTAGTACATCTGAAATTGTGCTATGTCTTTACTGCAACACTTTAGTCCAAAAGTAGGTAAATGGCCTCACCTGGCCTCTGTCAGGACTCTGAGGGTGCACACCACTCCTGCCACCTTTCTAGCCCATATTTTGTTAGAATTTGTTCCTGTCACTCAAGCAGCTGCAATCTAAATTGTAAGACACGGAGGCCAACAGAAGTCATAAGATTTAAAAAAAAAAAAAAAATCCAATGCTTATTTGTAGTTACCAACACTCATATTATTTACAGTTCCGAAATGCTACGTTAGTCATTTTCAGGTACATTGCTGTAGGATTTTGAATAGGAGAAACAGTCTACATAAACATACAACAAACATATCATTTCTTCCTGTCACTCTTCTGTCTTGCAGTGAAGGAGAAGGGCAATGTTTCCATTTGCCTCAGCTCCTGTCCTAGCAGGTTTTACAAGGTTGAAACACATGCAGCTGTGGTAGGCCAACGCCAGTTCTGGCTGCATCCTTTAATCTTTCATGAGATTTCACCGCATTCTATATTTGGCAAAACTAATACAGTTATGTAAAGTTTAAAAAAAAAAAAAAAAAAGACTGTGAAGAGATCTTCAATACCGAAGAACAAACTTTAAACAGCTAATTCTAGTAGCTCTTTTATACGATGAAATTTAATAGGAATTGGGCTGAGTTCCTTTGTCAGTTCTTAATCGACATCTGTAAAACGCACATTGATTTATAAACAAAGTGAACGATACAGGCCAGGTTTTCTAGATTTCAAGTACCTGCACAAGGGCAATGAACTCGCTCTTAAATCAACCCAAATGTGCATGATGGCACAAAATGGTGTTTCTGGTCTGGAGACAATTCCCTAACAGGCAAACCACTGAACCAATAATGAAATCATACTTCAAGGGCAGAGACATCTGAATGAAAACACTTTGGAGACGTCAAAGGACACGAAGCCATATTGAAAGTGGTAAAGAAGAGACCTCAATACAGTGCTTGTAAGCTGAAGGAAAGGGCAGGTTGATGAAGGCCACTAGACAAGACGGGGGCGGCGGGGGACATGGGTTTCGAGAAAGGCCTCAGTTGGCAAAGTATTCTATCCAAACGAACTACTTATTGTACCTAAAGGCCAAACAGCACCATGAGGTTTCCAGAAAGTCCAGATCTTTTACAACTGTGTGGTCTGCAAGCAAGTCTGATCTGAATTAAAAACAAAAAACAAGGCACCTAAAAGCACCAAAGTATGTCACCTGCTCCAAAGCGAGTAACCAGGGTGCAAATGGACCTCTGAGCCCTGGAAAGTCTGAGCAGGCTTTTTGGGAGTCCGGAGGTCGACTAGCCTATCCAGGTGGACTGCGACGGGCGCAGCTGAGTCTTCCTCTCCCCCATCCCGCCGCCCCACCGTCCCCACTCACTGTTGCTGGACTTGAGGTCCCGGTGAAGGATGGGCACCACCGCCTCCTCGTGCAGGTAGAGCATGCCCCGCGCGATCTGCACGGCCCAGTTGACCAGCACGTGCGGGGGGATGCGGCGCGCGCGGCGCGGGGAGGGCGCGCGGGGGTCCGGGGTCGCATTGGCGGCGGCTAGCGCGCGGTTGAGCGCTCCGCCGCGGGCAAACTCGAGCACCAGGCAGAGGTGCGGCTGCCGCAGGCACACGCCGCGCAGCTCGATGATGTTGGGGTGCCGCAGCATGGAGAAGAGTCGGGCCTCCCGCCGAACGCTCTCGGCCGCCGCCGCCGCGTCCTGCTCCGGGTCGCAGCGCGCCGCCTTCACCGCCACCTCCTGGCCCTGCCAGGTGGCGCGGTACACCTGCCCGAAACCGCCGGCGCCGATGAGCTCCTTTAGTTCCAGCCGCTCGAAGTCGACGTGCACCGGCGAGCCGGGCCGCGGCGGCGGCTGTCTGGCGGGCTGCGGCGCGCGATTGGCGGCCGGGCGGCACGGCGCCACGTAGTTGGCGGGGAAGATGCCGAGGCGTCGCTGCACCTGGCCGGCCCACCAGCCCTCGTCGCCCGACACGGCAGCGTCCTGGGACAGCACCTCCACCAGCTGGCCGCGGCGCAGGCTCAGCTCGTCCTCTCCGCGCGCCTCGTAGTCGTAGAGCGCGGCCCATAGCCCAGCTCCTGCCGAGGCCGAGCCGCCGGAGGAGGCGGACGAAGACGACGCGGAGCCGGTAGGGGCGCCCCGGGCCGGGGATCCCGGCCGGTCGGGCGCGCCCTCGGCGCCGGGCAAGGCCATGGTGGGTGGTGGCGAGGGGCGAGAACCGGGCGGCGGGCTCAGCCTCCCGGGCGGCCGGGGGCGCGCATCGTTCGGCGGGGTCACCGCCAGCGCCCAGAAAGGCAGGGAACGGGAGTCTGGGCTCAAGGACGGCGAGGGCTCACTGGCCCACTACCCGGAGGCCCCGTCTTCAGCCTCCGTTCCTCCTCTGCTGTCTCTGCTGCTGCGGCGGTCTTCGCGGCCGCCGGCCCTGCCTCTCCATGGTGGTGCGCTGGGCCTGCGGCCGGCCTGCGGCACGTTCGGCCTAGCAGCCGCCTGAGCCCACCCCCTCCCGGCCCGGCCCTCCCTACTCGGGTCCTTCCCGCCCCCTCCCGGTCCGACCCGCCCCCAAAGCCTTCACAGTACTCAGGGCCTGCCCGGCCCTCCGAGACCGCGGCCATCTGGGCCCGCCCCCTCCGGGCCTATTTCCCCCTCCGACCAGGGCCCACCCCGCCTCCAGGAGCCGCCGTCGCCTGGGCCCGCCCCCTCGGGGCCTGTCCCGCCCCACACCGGGCCCGTCGCGCATTCAGGGGCCGCTCTACCTCCAGGGCCCGCCCCACCTCACGGGGCCCGGCCCTCACCCTGTGTCCGCCCCGCCCCCAGGGCCTGCACCACCTCCAGGGCCTGCTCCGCCCCCAGTGTCCGCCTTCCCCTGGGCCCGCCCCCTCCAGGCCTGTCCCCCTCCCACCAGGGCCTGCCGCGCATCCAGAGGCCGCCCTACCTCCAGGGCCGGCCCCACCACACCTGGCCCGGCCCCACCCATTTGGGTCACACCGCCCCCGAGGCCCGCGCTCCACCTCTTTGGGTGCGCCTTACCCTTGAGTCCGGGGAGGCGGAGCCAGCCCCGGGCTGCGAGAGGTTTTCGGGAGAATTTAAATGAAGCCCAAGGTTAGGCTCGGAGACTCTATACAGTTCTCTACTGTTGTCTAGAACGCGGTGGCAGCAGGTGAAGACGATCTGGTGCCTTAAGCCGAACACAGATTGGACTGAGAGTCGTGGTGCGTCCTGGGACAGGTCCGAACAAATGGAGCGAGGCTGCAGACCGGCTCCCTGGGCATGCAGTCCAGAACTCACGGAGTGACGAGAACCGGTGTGCAGGACCCGGCCGCGCGTCCTTGGTGACAGAAATCCAGCCTTCGTCTGTACTGTGGACTCCAACGGGAAAGGACCTGTGAACCCACAGGCTCGGGTGTAGGAGGCGTTGGCAACCACTCGGTGCTAGACCCCGTAAACTTACATATTGCCCAGGGAAGGCGAATAAAGCAAGATAATCTGTGCACAGAAAGCTAGGTCCTCGACGATGTGCTGGTTGCTGGTTTACCGGAGTACATAAATGTCCTGGGAAGCAGGGCCTTCACACGCTTCCATTTACTCCGCGTAGCGAATGATCGCCTTCCAACAGCGTCAGAAAGGGAAGCTTTTATGTTTGGGGGCAAGGACTGTTTTAGGTCTAGAGAGAGGAACTTTGGGGTTTTCTTGTGTAAACGTATTTTCTTCTCTGAAATTTTTTCATTCATTAATTTAGAAAACCTTGCATCTTTGAGGATTTACCCGTGGTGAGGTCTGTGGAAGGGAACACCATAATTAGTCCTCCTGAAACGGACCGCCGCTGAGATGCAGCCAGCCTCTCCCTCTGCGGCGGAAGGGAAAGCAACGCCCAGCGCAGTGTGGCAGGGCCTTGCCAGCTCCTCCCTGTTAGTCCTCCATGCTACCCCTATTTACAGTTTCTACCATAATTATCCAGAAAACAGACCCGTGGGTCTCTTCTCTATGTTGATGGAGATGGTGGACAAAACCCTCCAGGTGTGACTACATCTAATTTAATTATACTTGCTGCTGCTGCTAAGTCACTTCAGTCGTGTCCGACTCTGTGCTACCCCATAGATGGCAGCCCACCAGGCTCCCCCGTCCCCGGGATTCTCCAGGCAAGAACATTGTAGTGGGTTGCCATTTCCTTCTCCAATGCATGAAAGTGAAAAGTGAAAGTGAAGTCGCTCAGTCGTGTCCGACTCTTAGTGACCCCATGGACTGCAGCCTACCAGGCTCCTCCGTCCATGGGATTTTCCAGACAATAGGGAGCGCTTACTCTGTAAGAGACTAGGCTAAGGATTGGAGGTTACAAAGCCTCAGTCTTAGAGAATAAGAGAGAATAAATAAGTGCCAGGACAGAAGAATAAGCTAAGTGTCCTGGGCTCAAGTCGAAGGAGCAATCGGATTATGCCTGGGGTCACTGGGAGATGCTTTGTTGAATGCCATTTGAGTTAAGTATGTCTAGGATTCATAGAAAAATGGTGTGTGAGTACAAATAAACAGTGGGCTCAGGAAACTGTTAGAGGCTGAGAGTTTCCTGTGGCAGATGAGACTAGAAAGGTAGTGCCTGTGTGTTAAGTCGCTTCAGTCATGTCCGACTCTTTGAAACCCTATGGACTATAGCTGGCCAGGCTCCTCTGTCCATGGGATTTTCAAGGCAAGAAACTAGAGGGGGTTGCCATGCCTTCCTCTAGGAGATCTTCCCAACCCAGGGATCAAACCCTCATCTCCCGCATCTCCTGCCTTGGCAGGAGCCACCTGGGAAGCCAGTCAGGGCTGAAATCCCAGGATGCCTGGTCACCTTCATGGAGAGATGAAGTGAAGTCAAAGTCACTCAGTTGGGTCCAACTCTTTGCGACCCCATGGACTATACAGTCCATGGAATTCTCCAGGCCAGAATACTGGAGTGGGTAGCCTTTCCCTTCTCTAGAGGATCTTCGCAACTCAGGGATCGAACCCAGATCTCCCACATTGCTGGTGGATTCTTTACCAGCTGAGCCTCCAGGGAAGCCCTCATGGAGAGATAGTGTAACAGATGAGAGAACTTTCAGGGTTGGTGGAGTAAACAAGTGGATGGGAAAGATAGGATTGTAAGAGGATGAAGAAGAAAACATAAGGAAGAAAGAATAAGGATTCTGGTGTTTGTGGGCCATTGAGATGACTCACTGACAGGAAAGAATATTTTCTGGAGAAAAGTTGAGAAAGGAAGTCAGGTTATAAAGAGCTTTAAAAATGAGCTGAGGGGTCTGGATGTAAGGAGAGATGAGAAACCCTGGAGAGATGAGAAAGAGGGATGAGGAAAAATATTCCCTCAAAACTGTGTAAGTTGTTTAAGACATGAAACAATCTTTTGGATAAAAAAATGTTTCTTAGAAGTTTTAGTTACTTTTATTGGATCTTCTTCTTCTAGACATAAAACAGAATATTAGAAAGTTTAACAGTTTGATAGAATTGCTCTAACTTTTTAAGACAAAAAGCATTTTGATTGATGGCTTGGAACTTTGGAAATGCCAGCTCTCATTCATTATTTACCTTGGATTACACTTGGAAATTATTACTTTGGATTTCTGGGCTCCAAAATCACTGCAGATGGTGATTGCAGCCATGAAATTAAAAGACGCTTACTTCTTGTAAGGAAAGTTATGACCAACCTAGACAGCATATTAAAAAGCAGAGACATTACTTTGTCAACAAAGGCCCATCTAGTCAAGGCTATGGTTTTTCCAGTGGTCATGTATGGATATGAGAGTTGGACTGTGAAGAAGGCTGAGCACCGAAGAATTGATGCTTTTGAACTGTGGTGTTGGAGAAGACTCTTGAGAGTCCCTTGGACTGCAAGGAGATCCAACCAGTCCATCCTAAAGGAGATCAGTCCTGGATGTTCATTGGAAGGACTGATGTTGAAGCTGAAACTCCAATACTTTGGCCACCTGATGCGAAAAGCTGACTCATTTGAAATGACCCTGATGCTGGGAAAGATTGAGGGCAGGAGGAGAAGGGGACGACAGAGGATGAGATGGCTGGATGGCATCACTGACACAATGCACATGGGTTTGGGTGAACTCCGGGAGTTGGTGATGGACAGGGAGGCCTGGCGTGCTGTGGTTCATGGGGTCACAAAGAGTCAGACACGGCTGAGCGACTGAACTGAACTGAACACTTGGAAAATGCTGTGTGTGTGAAATGTTTTACCAATGTGGTATAATTTGGTATAACAGCAAGAGTCTGTCAACAGTCCTGGGTTCCAGTCTTGACTTTATCATTACTTATTACATGATCGAATGTTCTTCCATTGTCTATGCAAAATTGTAGAACAATAGCATCTGCCCCATGGTGGTGTTTTGAAGATTCATTTAACTTATTTAGTATATTCATTTAGTATATTGAAGTATAACACTTAACTAGTGCTAATAAATGTTAGCTCTTATTATTTTAATATTAACTACTATTCACAAAGGAGACATCAGAATAGAAAATTCAACAGAAAACATATTTATCCTTTTTTTGGCTTCTGTTTGGTATATTTTCCTATGCCAAAGATCAATGTCATCTGCTAAGAAAAATTCAAAAATATTCACAAGGTGGTTAGAATTAAAAGTTAGCATGGTAATTTCCAAGGCTTTGGAGCATATAACATCACAAAACATAATGTTTTTTGAGTCAGCCAAATTATACATACGTGCAACTAATTTTTATTACTATTATCATTTATTCTCAACTTTTACTGTGTTGTTACCAGTATTCTTGCTATCGTTCATCATGAACCATGCCACAATAAAGTCAAATAAGAGACGAAATAGTGATAGGATAGAATATACAGAACAACTAGGTTCATCATTCAACATCTTTTTTTTTTTTTTTTTTTTGAGTGTCAGGCAGCAATCTAGGTGAACAACACAAAGAAAGTTCTTTTTTGTCATGCAGCACATAGTGAATTTATTTGGTTGCACCAGATCTCAGTTGCGGCATGCAAACTCTTTGTTGAGGAGGGTGGGATCTAGTTCTCCACCCAGGGATTGAACCTGGGCCGCCTGCCTTGGCAGCACAGGGTCTTAGCCAGTGAACCTGCAGGCAAGCCCTCATGGAGTTTATATTTTCAAAGCATAGATAGAAAATAGAATAAGTAAGCAAATGACACCGTATATTAGAATTTGATAAATGTATTATATAAAAATGAAAAGCAAGAAAAGATGGCTCAGAAATTAGGGGTGGGGGGAAGGTGGAGGGCGCTGGGGCGTTTTGTGGTGGTCAACAGTGTGGACAAGGAGGCCTTGTTGAGAAGGGGAGATTTGAGCTGAGACTTGAAGGAGAGAAAGGAATGGGACCAGGAATTATCTGGAGAAAGATTAAGTGAGCAGATACCACAAAGGAGTTCACAGTGTGCTTGGACTTCCCCGTTGTGGAAAAGGCCCAACGCATGATCTCAGTGGGTTTTTTTTTAAGACTACTTTTTAAAAAATTGAAATATAGTTGATTGACATTTGTGTTAATTTCAGCTGTACAGCAAAGTGATTCAGTTATACATGTATTATATACACACACATATATATATACATACACACACATATATATACATTCTTTTTCATTATGGTTTATCACAGGATATTAAATATAGTTCCCTTGTTGTTTAACAATTCTGTATGTTGAGATTGTAAATGAGCCTTTCCTGAATCTAGTTCTCTGGCTTCCTTTTCATAAGTTTAAAGATGCAGGGCTAAATGAATAACAATAACATTGATGGTGATAGGTGATGGATCAGAAATAATAAGTTAACGCTTACTGTCATGTTTTCTAAGTGTTGACGCTTTGAATTCAGTGTGTGTGTCAGGTTGCTGTTTATTCTCAAAGTTTCAGTTGGCTTTCAGCTTTAGACCGAGTCATCGTGATTTTTAGAATTTCTGTAACTTTAATCACCGGACAAGACTGGCGCCTTGCCTGTCTACGCTTACAGTTACAAATTGCAGTCGGAGCTACTCAGATGCACAATGAACTACCTCACTGAATAATACAACAATGTAAAAATCTGAGTGGTTTCAGAAAGTCAAGGCCTTTTTAAATTCTTGACGATAACCCTTCTAAAGGAAAGCTACAAAACTCACGACCTTGGACCTGAGATAGAAAGGTCGCCATTCCACCAAGTTGCCATTTTAGTACATTTTGTCCTATCAGGATTATTTTCTCTTATTTGTAATTTGCTGGACTCTTTTCAAATATAATGACTAATTCTTAACAAACTGCTAGAAATACTAAACCGAGGATGCTGAGGACAAAGATGATTTTAAAAAGACAGAAAGAGCAACGCATCCTCCTAATATTGTAGTGAACAAACCACAGAGAATGAGTTTATCCTTGCTATGTTTAGTTTTTATTAAGTGCCAGCAGCTTGCTGGTTATGTCACAAAATATACAGTAAGTTCATGTTCTTGATCAGAATGTCTGATTTGTAGATTCATGGCTCACAGATTCATGGGTCTGTTTATATCAGCTGATTTTTCTAATCTGGACAAATCTACTCTGTCCGTGTTCTTTTGTGGTGTTCATTCTATGAAAAGAATCGTTTTCCCGCACATCAGATCTCCTCAGGGAGTATGGGAGTGGAAGCTTCCTAAAACAGACCGAGACATACAACAAATTTACACCACTGGCCTTTTCAGAGACCTTAAGCTTTTGTTTCAACTGTCCAATTTTTTAAAGTACACATAAAAGTAGGATACTAAAATACTCACTTAAGAATAGGATGAATACCATGACAATTAATGATAACAAAATTAAACAGCTCTTTTGAAATTCTTAGAAGGAAAACTAAATCCAAGAATTTTTTTCCTAATTACTGCTTTGGGCATACACTAATTCAGTCCTGATCTATGTGGTTCAGGGTTCTCTCGTGAAGTAACCACTTTCTTTCAGTCTTTTTATTTTTAAAAATTAAAAAATATTTTGGCCTTGTAGCATGTTGGACGTTAGTTCCCTGTCTAGGGGTGGACCCCTTGCCCCGTGGCAGTGGAAGCGTGGAGTCTTAGCCATCGGGCTGCCAGGGAAGGCCCATCTCAGTCCTTTTACATTTCTGTGGGAGTTTCTTCAGAACTCTTAAATGAACCCAGCTGACCTTGTCTTCCTTTAAACACAAAGGTGGTACATCCCAGTTGTAGCTACCCTGTTTCCATCCGTTCCTGCCGTCACCCTTTCTCCTGCCTCAATGTGAGTTCTAATCTCTGTAAGAAGTTTTCAGGGCCCAAAGCCACAGCATCTGCGTCATCATGTGGACTTCCTGATTTTCTGGGTGTTATTGTTACCTTCTAGGTTTAGTTGTATTATCCTGAAGGGACTGGTGAGTGTGAAGTTCTGTGAAAACTGAAACGTGTCCTATAAATGTCAAGCATTGTTGTTTTGTGGTTGCTACTTACTCACAGGATAATTTGAAGTCTTCCTGATCTTCTCTAGAGTCACTTGATTAAGCTGAGGGTTCAATGAGGGAAACCTTTCAGGGAATATCTATTTCAAGGAGCGTTGTCTTATCTAATAATGCTTTTCAGCAAACTGGTTTTTCTAGAACAGTAAGAATACCATTAAAAAAAAACCCCTCAAATCCTCAGTCTCTCAAAGATTTGAAATTTAACATCTTAAGAAAATATTAACACATCATGGTATATTCAACACATAGAATCCGAGCCTCAGCTTGCTCTTATGCCAGATATTGATTTTCCTTAATATTAAGTTTGGTACTGGAAACTTTATTTTTCCTACCTTTGATGGATTCTAAGTCTGCTTTTACAAGTGAAACTAATATTTTTTTTTTTAAAAATATTTAATTGGAGGCTAATAACTTTATAATATTGTAGTGGGTTTTGCCATACATTGACATGAATCAAGTGAAACTAATATTCTTCTAGCAGTTTATTAATCCCTTGACTGACTGCCCCATTGTTAAATATTTTCCATGCTTAGAATCTACCTGGAAAGAACCTTGAAAAATCTTCAATGTATTCATGTGTTCTAATTATTCATTTTTGCATACACATTTTTAAGTCTTCATTGACTTTGTTACAATATTGCTTGTTTTATGTTTTAGTTTTTTGAGGCATGTGGGATCATAGTTGCCTGACCAACAACTGAACCTGTACCGCCTGCATTGGAAGGCAAAGTCTGAACCACTGGACCACCAGGAAGTTCCTGAGTATATATTTAAAAAAATGTTCTTACTGTGACTGAGACTGAACATCGTTTCAGGCATCTGAGTCATTTGAATTACCCTTTTTGTGAACTGTTCTTTCCTTTTGTTCATTTTTGGTTGACCTTATTTTTTGTTGATATTTAGGAGGTCTGTGCCTATTAAATGACTTATCAATATACGTGTACCTTACATGTACATATATTGATATGTGTATCAAGATATGTGTACCTTATTGACTATGAGGTAAACATATTTTTACTGGTATGCCTAGACTTTTTCTCTCTGCATAATTTTTTTGGCCAAATACTTTATTTTTATTTCTTTATTTAACTGAAGCAGAGTTGACTTACAATGTTGTGTTCATGTCTATTGCACAGCAAAGTGATTCAGTTACACGTATACATATGTTCTTTTTTATATTCTTTTCCATTCTGGTTTATCTGTCTGATTTTTTAATGAAGTTTTTAAATGTTCTTTTTCTTTTAAATTCTACATAGTTGCATCTTTTTTCCTTTATGGATTCTAGGTCATAGTAGAAAAGTATCCCTTAATTATTGAAACTGATTTTCCTTAAGTTTCCTCTTCACATCTTCCCCTGTCCCCCCTCCATCCTTCTATCTCTCTGACATTTCTGTTTACCTGTGCCCCAGGACCACAGTACTACAGTGTCAGCTAGGACTAATCCTCCTCACTAATAGTTGTTTCCAGAATTTTCCTGGCAGTTCTACTTATTTATCTATACAGAACACAAACTAATCTCATTTGTGTAAGCAGCCCACAGATCAAGAAACAGAACATCAGTAGAAACCTAGAAACCTCCTATCCTGACATCATAAATTAGGTTTACCTCTTTTCAAATTTATTATACATGAAATCAGGATGTGCACATATTCTTTTGAGCTAATTGTGTTCAATAAGCTTATATTTGTAAGATTTATCCATGTTGTGTGTATTTTTAGTTTGTTCCTTTGGGTTTCCTAAATTTGGATTTAGGAATTGGGATTGGGATTTAGGAATTAGGAATCCTAAATTGGGATTTCCCAAATAGGGCTGCAAATTAATTCACCCAAAACTTTGTAACATTGAAATCGTCCAGGCTCACAATTTTCTGTTGGGTCTTTTTATTGCCTTTGGTGGTGGTGGTTGTTTAGCTGCTAAGTTGTGCCTAACTCTTGTGACCCCATGGACTATAGCCCATCAGGCTCCTCTGTCCATGGGATTCTCCAGGCAAGAATACTGGAGTGGGTTGCCCTTTCTTTCTCCAGGGGATCTTTCCCATGCAGGACTCGAACCCAGGTCTCCTGCATTGCCCACAGGTTCTTTACCGACTGAGCTATGAGGGAATCCATGATCGCTTTCCTTTGGTAGCCTTTAAAGTTTTCATCATGTGCTATCTTCTCTAAGACATTGACCAGTGTTCCCAGATTATATCAAGTAATGGTTTTCATAATGGACGTCCTAAATTTACCTCCTTTAATGGCACCCTTTAGGGGCTGAATCATCTTTGTTTTCCTGGAATGAGCCTGCCTTTGCTTTTAATGTGGTGCTATATTCAGGTTGCTAATGTATAATTTGGATTTTTGCATCAATATTCATAATTGTGATTAGCTACAGTTACAATATTTTATTTAATTTTTGGAATGTATGTTATGTTACCTTCATATAAAGGATTTGGAAATGTCTTTCTTCTTTTTCAGTGTTATAAAACAGTTTAGTTATACTGGAATTACCTGTCTCATAAAGTTTGAACAAATCTGCCGTGCAACAGTTTGGCTTTTGTGCTTCTTGAATGTGTACCATTTCATAATATTCTCTATTAATTCCATAAGGTCATTGTTTGCTTTAGATTTTCTCTCTTCTGGGCTGAGATTTGGTAATTTTATTTTCCTAGATAATTACCTATTTCACGTGGGTTCCCACATTTATTTAAATATTCTTTAGCAAAGTATTCTCTTATGATTATTTTAATTTCTTTCTTTCTATTTTCTTTGCTTTAAATTTCTTTTTGCCTAGTTATGCTTTCTACTTTTGTTTCTGTTCAGGAGAGCCATTGATTTATCTACTTTATTGTCCTACCGCAACAAAACTTTTGTGTTTTGGTATTTATTTATTAAGTCTACTGCTTTTCTCTTTTCTAATGATTAATTTCTGCATTTATACTCATTTATACCTTCTATCTGCTTTCCTTGAGTTTGTTGTTGTTTTTCTTGATTTCTATGCTTAATTTATTTTCATTGTTTCTTATATTTAGGGCAGGCTAAGCTGCAGTAGCAAATGGATCCCCCAATTTTGGTGACCTAATGCAACAGAAATTAATTTATTTCAATTGTAATCTATTTCCAAGTCCGAAGAAGGTATTTAGGCTGGTGAATCAGCTACACGCTGAGGCTACTCAGGGCTCTGGTGTTCTGCTTGGAAATAATTCAATTATTTTTTGCTAAACGGACCCAGAACAGTCCATATGCACACATATTCTTTTCTTTTCCAGTTTCTTTCTTTGGAACCATCGCTCCAGTGGCTGTTGGTAGGTTATCTGAGTCCTTGAAGAGGACATTGTTACCAAAAAATGTAGAACTGTATAACTTGGGTCTCCATCTTTCCAGTCTGTAAGATATTTCCTTACAATGACAACTCTCAGGTTTTATTACATTTGTATACTATTTCAAGCCAACAGTTTCTGTGTTAGAGTAGTTTTTCTGCAGTAAAAATAGACTCCTAAAACTTATTCACTTAACAAAGTGAAAATGTGTATGTTGCATGTTAGAACAATACTAGGGAGGAATTCCTGCTTAATGCAGTTGTCTTTATTTTTTAAAATATTTAAAAAAATATTTATTTATTTGTTTTATTTATTTGGCTGTGCTGTGTCTTAGTTGCAGCATGTGGGATCTCTGATCTTCATTGCGGCATGCAGAATCTTTAGTCGAGGCAAGCGAACTCTTTTAAAAACAATGTTTATTTATTATTTATATTATTTATTTTGGGTTGAGTCAGGTTTTAGTTGAGACACACAGGTTTAGTTGCCCTGTGGCCTGTGGGATCTTAGATCCCCGACCACGGATAGAACCGTGCCTTGGTGAGTGGATTCTTAACCACTGGACCACAGGGGAAGTCCTGGTATGTGAACGCTTAGTTGTGGCATGTGAGATCTAGTTCCCTGATCAGGGATTAGACCTGGGCCTCCTACATTGAGAGCATGGAGTTTTAGCCACTGAACCACCAGGGAAATCCCTATGGAAGTCCCCTTTTATTCTCATAAAAGCAGCTATGAGAATAGAGGGGTTATAAAGGAGAATATATTTATATGTTTTTAATATAAACTTGGGTAGATACCTTTACTGGTGCTCATTGTTTGTTTGTGTGGATTGGAGTTGCTGTCCAGGGTCTTTTCATTTCAGCCCAAAATGTCCTTTTATCT
The DNA here is from genome assembly GCF_029407905.1 of Bubalus kerabau. Classification (NCBI taxonomy): domain Eukaryota; kingdom Metazoa; phylum Chordata; class Mammalia; order Artiodactyla; family Bovidae; genus Bubalus; species Bubalus kerabau. The sequence continues at coordinate 129,483,331 of NC_073624.1, read as the reverse complement.
TTCTATAGGGTTCTGTAGGGTGGATCACTGAGCTTGGAAAGGAAGGAGAGATGGGAGTAGCTCCTGTTAAAATGTCACAGACCCTACTGTCTTACCTAAGTTCAATAATTCCTCTTGTGTGGATGATCTGAAGTTCAGTCTATGGTTTGGTTAACTTTCATGGTACTGAAATGGTTGCTTTTGATTGCTTTGCCTGTATTTTCATTGTTTTTTTTTTTTTCCGCGGAAGAGTGAGTTCACCAAGGTCCTGCTCGGGAGATGTCAGTTGCCCTAGGAGCTATCTTCACAGGAATATATGCCCCTATGTTTTGGGGCATAGGGGCATAATGTACCCTTTTAATGTTTATAGGTAAAGTCCTCTTTTATTTCTGAAAAGTTTTAAATTAGAATTTAGAATATACCTTGGGTGCTATTACTTCTGTTCTTTGGGGACACTAATTGGTATATAAGGTTAAAAATTGATTTAGATAAATAATGGCCACCCACAGTGGTCTTCAGAAGACATGAACAAACTAATCAGGTGAATGTAGAAGTATCATTTTGGGGGCAAGCTTTCTGGAGTAATGAATTCACCCTTGATGAAAGTCTTGCTTTGCAGTGTCTGCAGTAGGCTATGGTTTACTTCATTTTATGCAGTGCTCGGGTGCCACCCAGTGTTACAGATGAGTAAAGGCCATTCTGCCTTTTTTTCCCCTTTTTTCAATAACGACAGTAATAATAATTGGTGTTTTCTACTTCACGGAGAAGGCAATGGCACCCCATTCCAATACTTTTGCCTGGAAAATCCCATGGACGGAGGAGTTTGGTAGGCTGCAGTCCATGGGGTCGCTAGAGTCAGACATGACTGAGCGACTTCACTTTCACTTTTCACTTTCATGCATTGGAGAAGGAAATGACAACCCACTCCAGTGTTCTTGCCTGGAGAATCCCAGGGACGGGGGAGCCTGATGGGCTGCCGTCTGTGGGGTCGCACAGAGTCAGACATGACTGAAGCGAATTAGCAGCAACAGCAATATGCAATTAAAAAGACAAAAATGTGTTTTATATGTTTACTCTTATACTAGGCATATTTGGGAAAATCTCAAGTTATCTCGGAGTGAAGAGTTAGTATTCTATTCACTAGGAATTTCTCCTAAATGCAGTCTTATTGTCCTTCTTTCCATGCTTCTCCGTGCCTACTGACTGAGGATTAGTCTATTTTTTCTCTGCTCTCTCCAAATTCTTTATGGATACTTAAGAAATCCCTGAATATAAATAATCTTCACTTTACCTCCAACTCTGACACAAAAGTACCTACGCCCTGCCTGCACTCCTCTGTGCTCCTTCTATATACATGTCCTCCATGTCCTGGCATTATTCTTTCTACTGCAAAATTTTACCACCATTAGAAATATCTTACTTTATATTTCTGACCACTTTAAAAAAAAAAGGCTTACAGGTTTATGACTTTCAAGGTAATATAAAAAGTTTCAACAATAAAAGATAATCCATTCAAACCAGTCCCTCCTAAAGGAAATTAGTCCTGAATATTCATTGAAAGGACTGATGCTGAAGCTGAAGCTCCAATACTTTGGCCACTTGATGCGAAGAGCTGACTCATTGGAAAAGACCCTGATGTTGGGAAAGATTGAAGGTGGGAGAAGGGGATGACAGAGGATGAGATGGTTGGATGGCATCACTGACTTGATGGACATGAGTTTGAGTAAACTCTGGGAGCTGGTGATGGAGGGAATCCTAGCGTGCTGCAGTCCATGGGGTCTCAAAGAGTCGGACACGACTAAGCGACTGAACTGAACTGATTCAAAAGAAGCCAAGGAAGAGATGAAGGAGGCAGCCACTCCAGATTGGTAGGTGGCAGGTTTAATAAGCAAGGGAACTTATATACGAGGCTTGTCATGGGTGGCTACAAGACAGGCAGATTGCCACAACTTCCTGCCAGAAACTTAAGAGTTTACATAGAGGCCATAATGTATACAGTTTAGATGGTGTCAACCACATATTATTCTCTCAAGGCTGCATCCTTGAAGTGGCTCCTAGCATAGGAACAGTGGGCAGAACGTACAGTCCAACAGTCTGCCTTTCAATTTGTGTACCTCCATGAGTTTCCCAGATGGCTCAGTGGTAAAGAATCTGCCTGCAATGTAGGAGACACAGGAGACATGGGTTCAATCCTTGGGTCGGAAAGGCCCCCTGGAGAAGAAAATGGCTACCCACTCCAGTATGCTTGCCTGGAAAATCCCATGAGCAGAGGAGCTTGCTGGGCTACAGTCTATGAGGTTGCAAAGAGTCAAACGTGACTGAGCAACACACACACAGGCAAGCAACAGCAGATGTATATTCAGTCCTATTAAATGTACACACAGCACACTTAATTCTAAGTCTTTGTTGATTTGTCTGTCTCCTCTAGTAGTCTGTGAACTCCATGGTAGTGACTCTGTATATATATTTTATACTTGCTTTCTCTGTCTTTAGCAAAATGCCTGGCACACAGAAGGTGCTCATTAAATATTTTGATGAATCGGGCATGAATGAATAAAGGCACTTCTTCAATGCAGGAATAGATCTGTTGCATGGCTATTCCTCCTAGACCGAAGCACGTGAGATGATCCTTTAGTGTGGATCTTTCCTGTGGAGTTGATTGACTGATTGATTCATTAAACATTTATAGAGAGCCTGATAGGTTTCAAGTAATGAGTCCATATAAAAACAAGTATAGTATCCTCTGAGTCTATGAGAAAATGATTTTTCTAGTACAGAAAGCAGCATTAGTACGTTTTGGTTAGTCATTCCTACAGATGAATGCTGAATAGATTAAGGAGTGGTTAAAACTGTAGGTTTACATATCAGCGTGAGTTGGGACTTACATGTCCCAGACCTGCTCCTCAGGATGGCCCTTGGCTTGTTTCATTTCTGCACAGGGAGGCTGTGTGCCTGTCCTGGGCCTGCCTAAGGCAGCCACGTACTAAAGCTGCTGCAGACTAGAGCATAGCCAGGGCATGCACAGGTGTGCATGTCAGGTGAGGTAAGCATGAGGCAGAAAAGGCATGTTTTGAGGATCTTGGCACCTTCTAATCCTTGTTCTTCTCCAAAGATTCTAACTCACACAAGGCTTCCTCTAGTCGTTCCTAAGGAAAACAAATTCCCTTTTACCTCCAGCTTCCCAAAACTTGTTCTCTTCAACAATATGAAGCTCATTTACTTTAGGCTATCAATTACTAATGATGAGGGCTTCCTTCCTTTATTCTAAGAAAGCAAGTTCCTCTTAATTTCTTCCCTGTCCAAAGCCTGCTTTCAGAAGAGAATCTGAAATTTCTCTACTATAAAAGGTCGAAGATTATTAGTTCAGTGATACCTTTCTAGTGGATCTTCCTCTCTAAATAGTATACCCAATGGATGCCTGAGATTATGTTCTAGGAAACATGTAAAAAGACAAGCAAACTGAGGCTTCTGAAATTATTCCCAAAAGGTGGTTATCTTCTTTATCTGTCAAGTTGAACAAAGTGTCGGGGGTGGGTGGGAAGGAAAAAAATCAGGGAAGAAAAAGCTCAGTGTCAAGGGCAGAGGTAGAGTTTAGCTAAAAGAACGTCTGAGGTCAGCGGTTAATTAAGGAGAACGAAACCGTGCAGGCAGTGCTCAGAGGAAGAAATTACATTGAGTGATGTGTGACAGGAGCTGGAGTTACATAACTATTTTGGTGCAGGCTGCAAAAAAAGGAACTTGTCCTGGTTTATCTCTTCTGCATTAGAACATCTTTGATTTTTAAGCCTTTCACATTCCCTATTAGAAAGATGGGGGCGAAAAGGAGGGGAGAGTGGGCAGAGGCAAAAAAAAGAGGCTGGAGGGGCTCCAAAATTCTTCTTCCCCCGCCTCCCCGCCCCCCGTCCCCGCCGCAACCGCGCACCTCCCCTCCCCCGCCACCGGGAAAGCGATGGAGGGACTCTGGGCGGGCTCTGGGAGGAGCCTTTGGAGCATCCTCAGAGCAGCCGCCTCTGAGCACCATGGGAAAATCCTTCCTCCCTCGGACATGGCGCCCACCTGCCCGGTGGCAGCAGCCGGCTCCGGCGCCGCGATTCGCGGGTCCGGGCAGAAAGGCAGTTGGAGTTTCGGTCGTGGGGCGGAAGGAGCTGGAGGGGGCGGGGGCGGGGACGGTGGCGGTGACGCCGCCCGAGGCCCCGCGTGTTAAAGCTGAGGGCGTCCGGGCGGCGGGCCGCGGGCAGCGGGCAGCGCGGCGCGTGCTGGCCCCAGCGCGCAGTCATGGGGTCTCAGGTGCTGCAGCTGCTCCGGCAGGGCGTGTGGGCCGCGCTCACCGGGGGCTGGTACCACGACCCCGATCAGAGCAAGTTCACCAACAGCTGCCACCTCTACCTGTGGCTGTTCCTGTTCCTGCTGCCCCTGGCTTTGCACCTGGTGAGTGGGGGTTGGGGGCCGGTCAAGCCTTGGGGAAGCCTGCGAGTTTGCCTTCAGGATGGAAAGGATTGGCAGTGCTTCCTAAGAGCTGGAATGGAGAAAGTCTTCAGGAATTTGGTACAGAGAAAGTACAGGGAAAGGATCAGGGAGGGACTCCCCCCGCAGAAGTAGAAAGGACTTTGGGGGCTCTGGCACTCATTAAGAATTGATGCTAGCTGTTCCGATGAGTCAGACTCTGCTTGTCGCTGTGCAGTGTAGAACCGATTTTATATGTGAACAGCCCCAGGCCCCTTGGCTGGGTAGCTTAGGACAATATTTAGCCTAAGATGCTGTGCATGATAGCCAGAAGGCAACATAAAATGTTAAAAGCAAAGCTATTTCGGTTGTTAATCTGTTACCCCTTTTCTTCCCTTTCCTGTTTTGCTTTGGGAAGGCAGGTTCAGTGATCAATTACTCCATTTGCAGTTTCCACACCACTCTGTAAAGAAATCTGTAGACAAAAGTAATGATGAAGAAATCTAATGTAATTTATTTGACCCTTTAGTGAGGTTACACAGTTGACTGCTTGCTGAATAACTGCATAGATGACCTTCATAGGTAAACAAACCCAGTGGAAACAGTGTTTAACCCTCTTTGAAAAGCTCTACAAGTAAGGTGCTCCAGGTGATATGAGATGTGTTTGGAATCGAATTTTGATATGCCTATTGAAGGACTTAATTTCTAAAACATAACTTGATCATGTTCCCCACAGCAAAAACTTCATGAGTTTGCATGGCTGACAGAGTCCCATGTTGCCATTAGAGGTTGTCTGTGATTTCATTCCTATTTACTCTTTCTGTTAGCTTATCCATAGGATCAGAATTCTGGCTCTGAAGTCAGGCTGCCTACATTAAATTCTGGGTTCACTCCTTACTAGTTCTGTGAGCAAGTTACTTTTACTTTATCTGATTAAAAAACTTTTGTCCTTAAAATGAGAAAAATACTAGAACAGTGTTGTTTTGGGGCTTCTATCAACATGTAAAGCTATTCATCTTTCTGGCTTTTGACCTGGGATTGGATGCAGACCTGGTGTAAATTTCTGTTTGGCTACTTATTAGTTGTTTGACCTGTTCTTGGTCAAACTAACTAAATCTTAGTTTGTCACCCCTTAAAGTAGATGTGATAATGACCATTTCATGGGAAGAATAAGTAAAATTTCATGTAAAAAACACAATAAAATGGCTGATCCTTGGAGACCCTTTAATAAATTTGTTTCCTTTTCTTGTGTGACCTTATCCTTCATGTTTTCACGGGATAGAGTTCCCCATGTTTTCTCTTTGCCTAGAGGGGCAGCACAGGGGAGAGATGAGCCAAACTTGGGTTCAGTTCTGGTTCTTCTGCTCAGTGGTTGTGTGAGCTTGCGCTTCCTGGTTTGTGTACCCAATAGTAGCAGCCTTACAGGGTTCATAGGAGGATTGAATGAATTAATGAATAGAGGACTGAATGAATTAGTTAACAGTTGATTGAATGAATGAATCAAACTACTTCTCAGTACTGTTTTTCCCCACATCATTCACTTGCCAAAATCTGTCCATTCTTCAAAACCCAGTGGAATGGCCATTTCTGTCTAGGTATCCTTGTTTCAACTTATCTAGAATTAATTTCTTTTCTCTCTTGCCCTAATACCATTCTCTATTTACTGTCAGTACTGTGGGATATTCTGAATTCTGTACTTAGTTGTTGGAACATGTATTTTAGCTCTACTCATGGATTGTGAGCTTTTTGAGGACATGGGTTTTGATTTTGTTGATTCATCTTGGTTTTCCTTGTTGTACCTAGCAGAGTGCCCTGTATTTGGTTAACAGTGATCTCATACATAATAAACGGGTGGAAATAAAATCAATCTTCCTGTCCTTCTGTTCCAGTCAGTATTAGGTTGTCTATCTCACAGCACATTCAGAGTATTTCCTGATAATGAAAGCAATACATACTTCACTTCTAATCCCACTCCTCAGCAACAACCAAATTAATGTTTAATATAATTCCTGCAGATTTTTTTAATGACTATGGGCTCCTTTTTGCATAACTCCTTTTAAGATTTGATGTATGTGTATGATCAGAACCCTTAATTTCTACCTAATTATGTTTCATTGAGTAGCTTGATTTCTACTTTATATTTGTGAATAGGAAATTGTCCTTAGCTAAATTTCTCTTTAATGATATTTCAAAGTAATTTTTGGCTAAATCTCAAGAGTTTAGAAATAAAAAATGTGATACCTTAAATACTTTTGTATCGGGTTTTCTGGATCAAACCAGTTATACTGAAATTTTTATATATTTATGCCATTGTGCTTTTAATCATTACAGAATCATTTAATGTGAGTGTATTCATTATATTGCTGTTTTCGAATAAGATAGCCTATCTTATTGAAAAAAAGTGCAGGCAGTCCTTTTCTTGCTCTGGTCTTCTGGTTTCTGAAAATTAATTTAGAAATGAAAGATCCTTCTTCCCCAGTGGAGGATTCTGTTCTCTGGGTTTTGATGCCTAAATATATTTTTCTGCACTTCAGTGCCGCCTGAAATTGTCACCATCCTTCTCAGTTTGTTCCACTTATGAGAACATAGTCCAGAAAGATCCCTGGCTGCTTGCTGACAGCAGGGACATATCAAGTTCTGTTATTTAAGGGAAACTGAACTTTTATGGGCTTTTCACAATTTGTTTAAATGTGATTAGTCAAGACAGTTGCTCTGTAAGAAGAATCCAGCCTTTAATTTAATGGGGACTTTGAATAGGGAAATACAGTTTTTGTTATTAATTATCAAAGCAAACTAATCTCTAAGCCCCAGCATTTATTTAGGTCTAGGTAGAAAATAGGTTATTTATTAGCATTCATAAACTATATATTTTCAAGAAATGCTCAAAATACATACCTAAAAACAAAGGTCATTTTAGAGCGTTTGAGAAGAGTTTTACTTTGATTTATTATGAGCTTAATTTTAGTTTGGGCAAGCTGAAAGATCCATTTGTCGTCAGAGATGTTTGGTTTCTCATTTATTATATGTGTTCTTATGTTTATTCTTTGAAGATTCATGTAGAGCTTTAAAATGGGAGCACCCTGGGCATGATTCTGACCCAGAATAAGTTCTGGCAGCACCAGACTAGTGTCAGAAGATGTCCTTGCCCTATTACTTATCAACTGTGTGATTTTGTGCAAGTCTCTTCACTTCTCTGGGCCTCAGTTTTCTCATCTGTGAAATGGGGATTTTTTTTTTTTTTTTTTTTAGATTAAGCCACTGAGATCCAAAGGGCATAGGTTACTTGCCCAAGGCCATCTAGATAGTTGGTAGTAAAATTCAGAATTTTAGCTGAGGTCCTGTTGTCTCCAAGTCTTTGGCCTTGTCATAGCACTGTGTTACCTGACCTGATATACTGATATACAAGAGAGGATTTGAACTCCCTGAAGCAGTGACCCGTCCTCAAGTGAAGTTCTGAGCATCTGGAGGTGGTAAAGTCAACCTGAATACAGGAAAAAATGGGGTGGAAACTTTACATTCTTCAAGATCTCATATAAGGCATTATATATTTTTATTCTTTATTTTATGGTTGTGGCTTTATTTTTCCTCAGTTTTTTTTGTCTTTTAGCCAGACTTACTTGGCTTCCCAGGTGACACTCATGGTAACAAACCCAACTGCCAATGCAGTAGACATGAGATGAGGGTTTGATCTCTGGGTTGGGAAGAGCCCCTGGAGGAGGGCATGGCTACCCACTACCCGCAAGTACTCTTGCCTGGAGAATCTGACGGACAGAGGAAGCTGGCGGGCCACAGTCCTGGGGTCGCTCAGAGTCGGACACGGCTGAGGTGACTTAGCATGCAGGCATTCTGTTTCTAGTTCTGCTTTTTAATTTAAACTTGAAGACTGTTTGGATAAACACCACTTTGTTTCTAATTGCTATAATGATAATAAAGTGGATCTTGTCAGGGGCTGTGTCACACCAGACATACAGTGGGTGGTCTGTGCACAGCGGTCATCTTTGTCACACCTAGCTGGTAACTCTTCTATCATGGTCTGTGACCACCCCCCATTTGGGTACATAACTGTTTTTCTTTAGGTTCTGTATTTCTTTGGCTACCCCTTTTCGCTCCTGCTTCTAGCATAGAAGATGCCTTTATGTGAATTATGGAAAGGCGGTCTGTCCAAAAAGACACCCTTTCCTGGCTCTGGACCTGGGGGCTGGACTTGAGTCACCATTTAACCCTGTCAGCTGGAGGCCTTTGTACAGTACGCAGCCTGCACACCCTGACATGACAGGCCTGATGGGTCCATTTGATTGTTGTTGTTACTTTGTTGGACTGCTTGGTACACTGCTGGTCCCAGAGGGCACCTCTCACCCTGGTTAGTTCTAGCGCTCATATTCAGCTTCTTCATGAGAAATGCTTTTTCTGCTGTTGAATCACATGGTTCATACTTAGTCTTCTTTGATTTGTAGAAGCTTTTTGTCTGGTGCTTCTACTTCTGGTGACTTTATTTATACTCACATTGAGATGCTGGAGGCTTTACACTTTCCCATAATCCACTTGAATGTCTGAACTTCTTTCTTCCTCCCCTCAGCTGCCTGAAACAAAATCGGTTTGAGGTTGAGGGATGCTTGAAGGCAATCTTCTCTGGGCCCTGGGCTTCCAAAGAAGTGCAGACCTGAGCCTTCTAGACTTGGGCTGGATGCCATCCCTTGCAGTTGTCTTAAAAATTTTGCCACTCCAGATCATTGTTTGGACTTTGTGTACAAAGAGCTTGGCTCCATGGGGACTTTGCTTTCCTCATGCAAGCACTTTTACCAGAGATGTCCCTCTCTGTTGGGCATCCTAGGGCAGTCGTCTTCAATCTTTTCAAGTTAATATGGCCTTTCTTGAGTGACCTTGCCGCCTTCTGCAAAATTTCTTCTGCTCTTCCTCATCTTCTGCCATTTAGACACATGAACGTCTGCCAGCCAGTTGGCTTTTTGTGTCTGTGATTGAAAAAAAAAGCACCTGCCTTGTTCTAGGATGTCGGCCTCTGCAACACTTTCCAAAAAGAGTATTCTTCCTCACTTTTCTTTCTTTCAAATATTGCAAGTTCATGACTAATTTTCTGGTGGTAAAATGTATTATGTCTCCAACCCCACCTGCACTTCCCTCTCTCCCAATTAGTGACTAGTTTTATTTGGATGCCACTCTCTGTAGACATATTGTTATTTTTCCAATTGTAATGTTTAATACTTTATTTAATACCCTTGGTGTGATTTATTTTGCGTGGAAGGTGATACTTATCAGGAGATTATTGTTTTCTGATTTTAACCATTTGGTGTCTCAGATTATTACAGTTTAACCAACTTTATTGTCATTTTTTCTACTCTAAATCTCTTTTCTACATCCTACAGAAGAAAAAAATGGACTAGTTCTTTTTTAAAATTGTAATTTAATTTAATTTCTTATTGGAGTATAATTGCTTTACAATGTTGTGTTAGTTTCTGCTGTACAACAATGATATATGTACACACATATCCCTTCCCTCTTGAGCTCTCTGCCAACCCCCCATCCCACCCCTCTAAGTCGTCATAGAGCACCAAGCTGAGCTCCGTGTACAATACAGCATCTTCCCACTGGCTCTCTGTTTTATACATGGTACTATATATGTGTCAGTCCTACTCTCCCAATTGTCCTACCCTCTTCTTCTCCCACCCTCCGTGTCTACAAGTCCATTCTCTACATCTGTATCTCTATTCAGTTCAGTTGCCCAGTCGTGTCCGACTCTTTGTGACCCCATGAACCACAGCATGCCAGGCCTCCCTGTCCATCACCAACTCCCGGAGTCCACACAAACCCATGTCCATTGAGTCGGTGATGCCATCCAGCCATTTCATCCTCTGTCGTCCCCTTATCCTCCTGACCTCAATCCCTCCCAGCATCAGGGTCTTTTCAAATGAGTCAGCTCTCTGCATCAGGTGGCCAAAGTATTGGAGTTTCAGCTTCAACATCAGTCCTTCCAATGAACACCCAGGGCTGATCTCCTTTAGAATGGACTGGTTGGATCTCCTTGCAGTCCAAGGGACGCTCAAGAATCTTCTCCAACACCACAGTTCAAAAGCATCAATTCTTCAGTGCTCAGCTTTCTTTATAGTCCAACTCTCACATCTATACATGGCTACTGGAAAAACCATAGCCTTGACTAGATGGACCTTTGTTGACAAAGTAATGTCTCTGCTTTTGAATATGCTGTCTAGGTTGATTATAACTTTCCTTCCAAGGAGTAACCATCTTTTAATTTCATGGCTGCAATCACCATCTGCAGTGATTTTGGAGCCCAGAATAATAGTCAGCCACTGTTTCCACTGTGTTCCCATTTATTTCCCATGAAGTGATGGGACCGGATGCTATGATCTTAGTTTTCTGAATGTTGAGGTTTAAGCCAACTTTTTCACTCTCCTCTTTCACTTTCATCAAGAGGCTTTTGAGTTCCTCTTCACTTTCTGCCATAAGGGTGGTGTCATCTGCATATCTGAGGTTATTGATATTTCTCCCGGCAATCTTGATTCCAGTTTGTGTTTCTTCCAGTCCAGCATTTCTCATGATGTACTCTGCATAGAAGTTAAATAAGCAGGGTGACAATATACAGCCTTGATGTCTCTATTCCTGACCTGCAAATAGTTGTATCTGTGCCAAAAAATGGACTAATTCTTAATGGTATTCAAAATTTTTCCTTTTTTTCTGATGAATTTCTCGCCTTTAGCATTGCTCTTATTATAGGTAATAGTAACAGCCAGCACTCACTGAGCACATATAGACTGGCAGTGTTGGAAGAGCTCTGCGTGAACTAAACGTCTCCTCCTCTCAGTGAACCAGGGCGCCACTGTCATTATTCCCACTTTACAGGTGATGAAACTGGCGTGGAGAGGTTGGTTAAGAAGTGTCACGATACATGGCTAGTTGTGACCTAACCGGAATTAGAGCCCAGCAGTTGGAGTTGGTACCCATTCAGCCATACCACCTCTAATCCACGTAATTTCACAAGTTAACTTTTCCTACATAGTCCTTTGCACATGCTTAGTGTCTGGATCTCTTCATGCCAGTGTGCAGAATATTTTGCAACAGGGGATCTATTTTTTGCACTTTGGCATGAAGAGATCCAACCACTGAGTATGTGCAAAGGACTGTGTAGGGAAAGTTACCTTCCCTTCCTCACTTGTATCCAGTATGTTTTTTGAGGGGCAGCCACCATGTACTGTCTCTTGTGCGTTCTTCCAAGTGACATTTGGTCCCATGTGACTGAGTTTGACTTTGGGGTTCTGAGGTTTAATCCCAAAGCAGCCTTCTTTGTCATCCACTCTTTTAATTTGCTCTGTAGAGAGTTCTTTCTCTACTCTTAGATAAAAATGTACAAGGCCCTTGACTTCAGGTCACAGATAATACAAGGCTTTACAGTTGCTTTAAATAACAAAACACGGATTTGATTGGGATTTCAGCTTGTCCAATTCCATATGGTGATGCCAGGCTTCAGGGATATGAGGATGGCCTGGCCTTTTTTCACTTTTCTCTCTCACACATTGGCTGATGTTCTAATGCCTTTGGCATCGAAGAGTAGGAAAGTTCTTTGTTAACTAGTGTGGTGGTAATCTGGCTGTCAGCTTTTGAAACATGGCTCACGTTTCCAGCTGACTCTCTCCAGCGAGGTCCTTTCATGTGTCCTGTAGAGACCCTGTTCTCCTTGCCAGGTTTCTCCTACTCAGTTTCCTTGAGGAGGACTGCTGTATCTCTATTCTGCCTGGTTGCTTACTCCTTCCACAGTTCTTTGACACGTGGCAGTCCACCCCAGATTTCTTTTGGTCCAGGGCCCCTCTGAACTTCTAAAGCAAACCCTGAAGTCATTTGCACACAGAGTCTATGCAAATACTCACATATTCTCTCCGTGAACAGACTGGGAGGGCAACCAAACCCCAGCATAACAACTTCTCCTTCATCCCTCCATCAGAGCAACTAGCCGGCCAGTTTCTCATCTTTTAGTTCTTCTGGGAAAAATCAGGCATCATACTTCCTGCCCTAATTGTCAGGACCATAATAAGACTCTTAGTGATCCCACCAAAGCCTTTCTCCTGGTTGTGCAGGAGAGATACACAGGGCTCACTGACTACCAATGGGGCCCTCCAACAATCTTCATGAATCCTCTCATTCTGGACTCCATTACATCCTCACTTTGGGTGAGGGATTTTAGGGTCATCTTGCTCATTGTCATAACCTATTTAGAAATTTCTAGATGTGCTTTGTTCCAGAAGTTGTCCTGGAATCTGATATCTATCCTACCTTGGCTGTTCGGTTAGCACTGCCAGTTCACTATTTTGTGTGCAGCCATTTATCTGTACTACATCTCCTTGTATTTTCCACTTTATTTTGGAGAGCATTTCATGAAGAGCTATTTCATTATTTTTAATGTCAGCATGGTATGCCACTGTGTGAGTAAAGAGTGATTTATTTGACCTGTTCCTTATGAAGACTAGAGCTTTGGCTGGTGGCTCAGATGGTAAAGAATCTGACGATGGTGCAGGAGACCTGGTGTGATCCCTGGTTTGGGAAGATCCCCTGAGAAGGAAATGGCTACCCACTCCAGGATTCTTGGATGGAGAATTCCATGGACAGAGGAGCCTGGCAGGTTACAGTCCGTGGGGTCGCAAAGAGTCAGACATGACTGAGAGACTTAAACTATGAAGATGACTAAGTATTTCAGATGATATTTAACATTGTCTATTTGAATTGTTTCTTTCAGTATTTGAGCATGTATGTAACAGTCAGGATATGCTGATTTGTGCTGATGTAACAACCTCAAAATCTCCCTGGTTTTACCATTTTTTAAAAATTGGTATTGTATGTCCAACATGGTTAGTTGGGAATGGAGAGCATGGTTAGGAGGGGGTCCTGCTTATCACAGGCATGTAGATTTCCAGGCTACATGCCCATTGCACTCAGACTTTTCTTCATCAGGACTTTCCTGTACTCCAAGGGCAGTGGAAAGTACAGTCCTACTGTGTGACCAGAAAAGAACTGGACCTATTTGTTGGACCTATGTCTACTACATCAAAGTGCCAAGTGTTCAGCTGGATATTGGGGAAACAACAGGCTAATGATACATTGGTATCTCTCCTTGTTAACAGGTAAAGATAAACAGATATAAATGACACAGTGATAACTTATTTCAAGGGAAGTGCAAGATGCTTTACAGTAAAGATGGAAGGCCACTTTCTGGCTTTGGTGTTTAGAAGGGCTTTGCAAAGGAAAGAATTTCTAATCTGGAGTCTGTTGAGTGATTAAGAGCTAGTCAAACCAAGATAGTAGACCATGAGATCTTTCTTCAGCATGGTGAGATACAGTGATGAGTTATTTTTTAGTCAACTTTGAGGTAGGATATTATTTTTTATCCCCCAATTTTTATTTTTGGAAAATCCCTCATCTATGGGAAAGTTACAGGTATAGTACAATGAATATGAATACTATATACCCTTCATTTTGAGTCACCAGTTCTCAATGCTTTGCCACATTTACTTCATCACTCTCATGGTTATACAGTTTAAAATTTGCTGAATCATTTGAGAATAAATTACAGACATCAAGACACTTCCCTCTAGAAACTTCGTCAGGTATCTCTTAAGGAAAAAAACATTCTCTCATATAATTGTCACACTCATAAACATTGATATAACGTTTGTCAGATATATAGTTCGCATGCAAATTTCACTAGTTATGCCAATAGTGTCCTGCCTAGCTGGGCTTTTGGTTTTGTTTTTCTGGATTTGCGTTTCAATCAAGGATTGCACATTGTTTTTAGTTGTGATGTCTCTGTCCTTTATTCTAGAACATGTTCTTCAAGTCTTTTTTTTTTGTTTTTGCTTTTGTGCCAGTGAAAGTCGTTTTGCAGAATGTCCCACAATTTTGATCCTTTTTTATTGCATCCTTGCAATTAGATGTGTGATTATGCATTTTTTGGAATGAATACCAAGTGATGTGTCTTGTCCTGATCGTATCAGGGCCACCCAATGTCATTTCCCCCTTTGTTAGTGCTGTTAAGTTTGGTCATTGGTAAAGATGGTGTTGGAGAAGGCAATGGCACCCCACTCTAGTACTCCTGCCTGGAAAATCCCATGGACAGAGGAGCCTGGTGGGCTGCAGTCCATCGGGTCGCTAAGAGTCGGACACGACTGAGCGACTTCACTTTCACTTTTCACTTTCATGCATTGGAGAAGGAAATGGCAACCCACTCCAGTGTTCTTGCCTGGAGAATCCTGGGGATGGGGGAGCCTGGTGGGCTGACGTCTATGGGGTCACACAGAGTCAGACACAACTGAAGTGACTTAGTAGCAAAGATGGTGTTGGTCAGATTTCTTTGTTGTAAAGGTACCCACCCGGTTTCCCCTTGTATTTAACAAATAATCTGGGAGCGGAAACCTGGAGATTGTACATATTATTATAAAGTCAAAGTGAAAGTCACTCAGTCATGTCTGACTCTTTGCAACCACATGGACTGTAGCCCACCAGGCTCCTCTGTCCATGGGATTCTCCAGGCAAGAATGCTGGAGTGGGTTGCCATTCCCTTCTCCAGGGGATATTCCCAACCCTAGAATTGAATCCAGGTCTCCTGCATTGTAGGCAGATTCTTTACCTTCTGAGCTACCAGGGAAGCCCCCATATATCACTCCTCAAAATTTTCATTCATGATTGTACCATAAATTAATGATGCTCAGCTAAGATAATTATCTTAATGATGGCTGCAAAATGGTGATTTTCTATTTATTGGTTAGGTATTCTTCTGTAAAGAAAGGCTTTCCTTTTCCCTCTGCCCTATAGTTTTGTCATGCTTATTAGTGTGGTCTCATAATTTCCTTTTTTTTATTCAATGGGAGGTGAAGAAGTGAAGACAGGTGGGAAAGACCATGCTTTCATGCAGGGAGTGAGAAATAGTGCAGTGTAATATCTAGAGAGAGATGTGGAGTCAAGGGAGACCTGTCCTTCCTCCAAGTTTGGAGGAATCTTGAGGATGAGGATGCAATTTGAATTCCCCTGTGGTCCCCGGAGAGCTGCTTCATACACAGTGGATAATCAAATCACTCTTCCCATTAATGAAATCTAACTCATATGGGAATTCACAATTTTGGAAGAGTGTCTGTGGTCAGTTGCACTTCAGTATACCCCCTGCAATGTGGTGGCCTGGATCCAGATCATTAAAAATGAAGCTTGAAAACCAAGGTGTTACTCCTAGTATTGAATTGCCTTAAAGTTCAAATTATGCTGTTGTTGAGTGCTGCTTAGAAAATTGGATTAAATTGTTGTCTTTAGAGATGTTGACAAGAACATTTTCAGTGGAGTGTTGCGGAGTAGCAGTCTGATTGCTATGGGTTTAAGAAGCAATGGGAGGTGCTGTTGTTTCTCTGACAACCTTTGTTTTACTACTTAGATGGCAATAAAAGAGAATATTTATGTCATTTATGTAATAAATACAGTCTTTTCCCCATCATAGGAAACTTGGATTTAAAATGAAAAGACCATTGACTGATTTTACCTCATTTATTGATTTTGGCTGATCTTAAATACAAAAAACAAATATAGAAATGTTGGGACTGTGGGGGACCTTGGGAATATTTTATATAGGGTTATATGTATGTTTAATTCCTTTTCCAAATCTTTATCATCTCAAAAGAAAATGAAGAGCGCTAATACTTATTTCCTACTGGTATTCCTAATCTCTTGATAACTTATTCTTCCTTTAAAGACTACAACTTGAAGTCTGTGAGTCTGTTTCTGTTTTGTAAAGAAGTTCATTTGTATAATTTCTTTGTAGATTCAACATATGAGGAATGTCATATGATAAGGATGGGGGAAGGGATAGTTAGGGAGTTTGGGATAAACATGTACACTATACTGCTACATTACTGTACATAAACATGTACACTGTACTGCTATATTTAAAATGGGTAACTGACAAGGTCCTATTGTATAGGGAACTTCGCACGTCGCAGCCTGGATGGGAGGAGAGCTTGAAGGAGAATGGATGCATGTATGTGTATGACTGAGTCCCTTCGCGGCCCACCTGAAACTGTGACAACACCGTTAATAGGCTGTATACTCCAGTATAAATTTAAAAGTTTAAAAGAAAAAAAGACTATCATGCAATACTTAATCAGGGAAGAATAAAAATCGGAAAATAAGAAATATCCCTGAAACAAATATTTTACCAAGAAAACAACTGTTGGGCTTATTTCATAATTATTTTTTTCTTATTATATATTAACATTTCTCACTGTGGCTCAGAGGTTAAAGCGTCTGCCTGCAATGCGGAAGACCTGGGTTTGATCCCTGGGTCAGGAAGATCCCCTGGAGAAGGAAATGGTGCCCCACTCCAGTATTCTTGCCTGGAAAATCCCATGGACTGAGGAGCTTGGTGGGCTACTGTCCACGGGGTTGCAAAGAGTCGGACACGACTGAACGACAGGTCATGGTCATGGGTCAGGCAAGCAATAAAAACATTTGCTCTGTAGCTCCTTACTCACTTCAAAACACTGTATCTGAATTTATTATTCCATGGCATTGATGAATGATGCATAGATGATGATGATGGTGATGGTGATAAGTGACACGAGCATTTGGTGCTTATTAAGTACCAGAAACTATACTAGTACAATAGTTAATAATCCTGTTAGGAGCTATTATTCCCATTTCACAGCAGAAATAGATATTTATGAAGGCTCAATGGATTGCCGGGATAAATATCAATAACCTCAGATATGCAGATGACACCACCCTTATGGCAGAAAGTGAAGAGGAACTCAAAAGCCTCTTGATGAAAGTGAAAGAGGAGAGTGAAAAAGTTGGCTTAAATCTCAACATTCAGAAAACTAAGATCATGGCATCCGGTCCCATCACTTCATGGCAAATAGATGGAGAAACAGTGGAAACAGTGGCAGACTTTATTTTTGGGGGGCTTTAAAATCGCTGCAGATGGTGATTGCAGTCATGAAATTAAAAGACGCTTACTCCTTGGAAGGAAAGTTATGATCAACCTAAACAGCATGTTAAAAAGCAGAGACATTACTTTGTCAACAAAGGCCCATCTAGTCAAGGCTATGGTTTTTCCAGTGGTCATGTATGGATGTGAGAGTTGGACTATAAAGAAAGCTGAGTGCTGAAGAATTGATACTTTTGAACTGTGGTGTTGTAGAAGACTTTTGAGAGTCCTTTGGACTGCAAGGAGATCCAACCAGTCCATCCTAAAGGAGGTCAGTCCTGGGTGTTCATTGGAAGGACTGATGCTGAAGCTGAAACTCCAATACTTTGGCCACTTGACATGAATATCAACTCATTGGAAAAGACTCTGATGCTGGAAAAGATTGAGGGCAGGAGGAAAAGGGGACGACAGAGGATGAGATGGTTGGATGGCATCACCGACTCAATGGACATGGGTTTGGGTGGACTCCGGGAGTTGGTGATGGACAGGAAGGCCTGGCGTGCTGTGGTTCATGGGGGCGCAAAGAGTCGGACATGACTGAGCGACTGAACTGAACTGAGTAGCTTCTCTAAGTTTGTAAAATTATTAAGTGGAGAAAAATTAAAACATGTAGACTTGCGTATCTATCATAAATGTTTATTTATTCACCAAGATTTTTTAGCAACTGTTTGCTACATACCAGGCTAGGTGTTGAGAGAATAATGTAGAACAAGACAGACTTGGTCTTGTCCTTGTGGAACTGACCATCTTTGAATGAATAATTAAGAATCAATAATAAAAATATAAACACCTTGAAAAGGGACAAAAATAGACAACTGACAGAAATATATATATACGTACATATATTTTCAATAACCACATGAATGATTATTTTAGTAATAATCTAAGAAAAGTAGATATTAAAATAATGTGATTTTGGCATATCTGGGTTGCAAAGATTTAAAAGGTAATACCTAATATACTTTAAACAAATAACCATTCTCTGAAATTCAGAGGGATATATGTATAAGATGAATCACAATTTATTATAATAAAAGACTAGAAATAGGTATCAATTGATAGGGAATGGGTTAATGAATTATATATGGCACTTCCAAAGTGGACTACTATGCAGTTGTAA
Source organism: Bubalus kerabau (assembly GCF_029407905.1). NCBI lineage: Eukaryota > Metazoa > Chordata > Mammalia > Artiodactyla > Bovidae > Bubalus > Bubalus kerabau. The sequence goes on along the minus strand of NC_073624.1, from coordinate 129,464,804 downwards.
AAAAGGGAATGGGACAGTAGACTGCTATAGAGTGATCTCTAGGATCTACTATTAAGTAGAAAAAAAAACAGAAGTTAAAATTAGGCTAAAAATTAGGAAGGAAATAGAAAGCATTTACCTTTTTGTTTTTAAGAAGACACAATTAAAGGATAAATTAAGAAAAAACTAATATAAAAGTAAAGGAAATAGACTGGAGAATATTAACAGAGCTGGCAAAAAGGAATGAATCTTATTGATAGTTTGGTGGCATACTCAAGCAAAAACTATTTCAAATGACTTTAAACATGGTTTCTAGGCCTACTGAAATATAACCTAAAGATAAAAACACCAAAAACATCTTAAATTGCATTTGGTTATCTTATTGTCATCAAAAAGATTTTATACTATTATTTTGAAATTATTATATTTATAGATCTATGATGACAATAAGAAGGTGTGATTAGGAATCAAGAGTTCAGCAATAAGAGAAGACAAGTACAAATGAAATCACAGAAGTTACTTAGAACCTTGTAATCGACCATTTGAATTGGAAATACCCATCTGAAATCATGATTTATTTTTTTCTAAAAAATGCATATTTTTAGCTCTGTTTAGATTGAGGCCATGAGGAGAAAGGAGTGACAGAGGATGAGAAGGTTGGATGGCATCACTCAGTGAACATGAGTTTGAGCAAACTCCAGGAGATAGTGAAGAACAGGATAGTCTGGAGTGCTGCAGTTCATGGGGTCACAAAGGGTCAGACACCACTTAGCAACTGAACAGAACACCTAGAATCAATGATAACCCAATAAGGATGCACAAATCTCACAGTCAGATTCTGGTCTTTAAGTACCATTTCCTTCTTAAAGATAGTAGGATTCTTTGGAGAAATGGCCCATTCTAGGTTTGGGGCAGAAAACATAAAAGAGCCTAAAGTCAGAGAAACTGTTGAAGAATACTAGGGTCATGTTGAAAGGCTTTGGGATTAAACTTGTAGATGCTGGCCAAAGATGGGTCAGTTTGAGCATCCATGGGTCGTGATATAATGGTGTGCATTTAGGAGTAGGGTGTGTCCTATAGGAAGTCAAGACATTGATGCTGTCATATAGAAACTGTACTGGATGCCAGAAAGACTCAGCTGTCCCCCCTACAGTGGCTGGTATGTCGGCAGAAAGACTTGCCCCCAGGTCAGCGACCAATCTGTGGGTAGCCGAAGAATGGGATGGACGGGGGGCCTCAGTGTCTCCATCTGCGAGGAACTGGAGAAGCAGACTGATACCAAGAAAGAGGCATACAGTCCTACTCATGTCCCTTGGTTATCAGAAAATCTTCCCTTAGAAATCTCCACTCCCATTTTGCACAGAAGTGCACCCGCTATGCCCACCACCAGGCCTAATTCTTTAAGCCCTTTCCTTGCTCTGACTCAGGAGATTGGGGCCATTGGTCCCCTTTCCATCATCCAGTGCCTCTCGCGGTACTGGTCTCCTCATGTGATGTCATTGCTGCAGGATCCCTCTCCCTCCCAAGACCCACATTTGTCATCTCAGGAGCACTTACCAAGCAGCTAGCGTGGGAGCCTGACTCCTCGCAATGAGTCAGCGACTTCTCGAGACTTCTCCCTGAACTTGGCTTTGTCAGCTCCCAAGGAAAGCTCAGTTCATCAGTTTGGGAAGATGAAAGACTCTCTGGATGGATGGTGGTGATGGTTGCGAAACACTACTAGTGGACTTGATGCCCCTGAACTGTACACTTTGAAATGGTTAAGATGGTAAATTTTGTTATATGTATTTTGCCACAATAAAAGGATATATATATATATATATATATATATATATATATATATATATATAGGAATGGTGACTGTGAAAGAACCAGAGCTCTGAGCAGAAGGAGCAGAGGTGGGTCCCACGGGGAGAGCTATGAACCATTGGGGTATACACACAGACAGGTGCTCCTAGGGAATGCTAAATCCCGAGAAACCCAGTTTAGCAAGAAATGCAAACTATTGTATTCATAATGCTTAGTTGGTAACATGTTATTTTTCATGAATTTTGTCAGAAAAAAGTTCAGTCGAATGATGATATGACTAGTTATCCTAGTAATGGATCAGAAAGTGACATATAGCTTATCTTTGGCCAAGGATATATTTTTGAAAAAATGTTGCCTCTTATTGTTAGTAAAGATGTGTTCAAATGATAAGTTCATGGAAAGGAGAGAGAATTATGATTTACCTTAGGGCAAGTAAACCTCTATTCAAAATCTGAATGTACCTTATATTGGGGGAAAGATTTGGGGTTGAAATTAAGCACAAATGTAAAACTGCTCATTCATGACAGAGTCCTTCCTAAACCCCCCTCCTTTCCCTGCATGTACACTTATAGGAGAGAAAATTTTAGAAGCTGGGGATTTTTGTTGATTGTGCATAATGAGATCAGCAGTAAAATGGCTGTGAAAGTAATTTTCAGTGATCTCCCTGGGAATGTAGAATTGGGGGAATCTGAGCAGAGCTTATTTATATAGCATAAAAAGGGAACATTCGGAAACTTCCCTGGTCGTCCAGTGACTAAGCCTCCGAGATCCTAATGCAGGGGGCCCGGGTTTAATCCCACATCAGGGAACTAGATCCCACATGCCGAAACTAAGAGATCACATGCTGCAGTTAAAAGACCCTGATGTCGCAAGGAAGGTTGAAGACCCTGCATGTTGCGACTAAGACCGGGCACAGCCAAATAAATAAATATCAAAAAATTAATAATAAAAGGGGACATCTCATTGATGTCATTTATTATTTTATTGAATAATGAACAGAGAAGATGCTCATTCCATTTGGAGGCTCTGCTTAAGGGAGAGGATTTTAAAAGACTCATTAGGGCAGAGGATTTGGGAAAGAATAATGTGCCATGTGTCACATGCTGTGGCATCTTTCCTATCTCCAAGGAAAGTTTCAGTAAAATGTGTATCTCTACAGTCTGGTGTGGTGTAGGGGCTTTTTGGTGATGTGATAAAGTTCTAAGTGTTCCTTCATTGACTATGAGACAGGAACTGTTCTTACCTGAGTTGCGAACTATTTACTGATACTCATGTTAACTTCAAATTCTAACTTGTTGCCTTCTCTTAATTTCAACATTACTAAGCTTATGCTGTAGCCCACAGGTATGAGAATGAACTGAAAAGTAATATCTCTTCTTATTGTGGCAGGTCAATTTTTTTCCAAATGAATTTCCCCAGTATCCATATGTAATTTTTTCTCTTTCATCCTTCTTCCCTAGCCTTCTTTTCCCAATGCCTTAGAGTTTTATCTCTAATCTGATTTGAATGGAAGCTTCCTCATAAAATGGAACCCCGACATTCATTTAGGTGAAGCCATGCTAGGTCCCACACCCCAAATCTCAGAGGTTCAATGAATCAAAGGTTTATTTCTTGCTTCTGTTATATGTCCATCCGGGGTTTGTAAAGCCCTTGTTCCACAGACTCACCCAAGAGCCCAGGCTGAAGAAGCTCTATCATCTTGTGGATAGATCTGGGAAATCATGACCTCTGACATGATCAGCTAAAGAGGAGAAGGGCATGGAGGAAGCACCCAACTTATAATTGTTTAGGCTTAGAAGTGACACTGACCACTTCTGCTCATAGTCCATTGGCCAAAAGTAGGCACATGGCCCCCACCAGACTGCAAAGGAGGCTGGGAAATCCAGGGGAGTCCATGTGTCTTTGTGAGCACTTTCTTTGCTACCGCTACTAACTGGAATACTATGAAACCCAAGTTACATTATAGTTAAAACAGCTTTTGAATGTAATTTGTATATGGCAGTTTGCTAATCTGTGCTCATAGACATTTGCTGGGATTTATTTATTTAAAAAATTTTTTAATTTATTTATGACTGTTCCGGGTCTTTGGTGCTGTGTGGTCTTTTTTCTAGCTGTGGTTGAGCGGGAGCTACTCTCTAGATGTAGTGCTCAGGCTTCTCATTATGATGGCTTCTCTTGTTTAAGAGCATAGGCTCTAGAGCAGACTCTGTAGTTATGGTGCACAGGCTTAGCTGCTCTGGATCTTCCTGGACTAGGGATCGAGCCTGCACCTCCTGCATTGTCTGGTGGATTCTTTACCACTGAGCCACCAGGGAAGCCCTGCTGGGATTTATTTTTTATGAAAAACTTTTCAAAAATCTTCCTTCTTTTCCTCCCACTTTTATTGAATAATAATGGACACGCAACATTTAAGATATACATCCTGATGGTTTGATTTACATATATTGTGAAATGATTATCACAGCAAAACACAGGCTTAGTTAACATTAACCATCTCATACATACAATGGATGCAGTAGAAAGAGAAGAACAGAATTCTTGTGATGAGAACTCTTAGGACCTGCTGTGTTAACTTTCTTATGTATCATACAACAGTGTTAATTATAGTCATCATGTACACTACATCCTCAGTACTTATTACTCTTATAAGTTTTGACCACCTTCCTTTAATTTTCCCTCTCTCCACCCTCCCACTTCTGGTACCCAATCTGTCCCTCCTCCCACCCAACCCCTCTTGGCAGTCACAAGTCTGTTCTCCACATCTCTGAGTCTGTTTGTTTCATAGGTAAGTTCATTTGTGTCCTATTTTAGGTTCCACACATAAGTGATATATGATATTTGTCTTTCTCTTTCTGACTTATTCCACTTAACGTGATAATCTCTAGGTCCATCCATGTTGTTGCAAATGGCATTATTTCATCCTTTTCTTTTAGCCTATTTTAAAAATATATTTTAGACCTGAAATATAACAGACAGGTTAAAAAAGGTGATGCAGGCTGTTAATGACCTCTTTATCTGCCTTCCTAATTTGCCTGTATGTTCCTTGAGGTTCTTCACAACTTCTCATGAGGAGATACATGTGTAAATGTGATACTTATCTGCTTTCAGGGAGGGAAATTGACTTTATATATTATCTGTCTGTCTAATATTATCTTATTTAATCATTCTTTCATTTATTTATTTATGAGTTTATATTTATGTGTGGACTGTTTCCCCCATGAAATAAAAACAAGCCAGTGGTGATGAAAATTTGACTTTTCCTGTTGGTGATCTTTCTTGGTTGTTCTTTTGTTTTGTCTATTTTCTTTGGGCTTCCCTTATGGCTCAGCTGGTAAAGAATTGCCTGCAATGCAGGAGACATGGGTTCAATCCTTGGGTTGGGAAGATCCCCTGGAGAAGGAAAAGGCTACCCACTCCAGTATTCTGGCCTGGAGAATTCCAAGGACTGTATAGTCCATGGAGTCGTAAAGAGTCAGACACATCTGAGCGATAACCCATTGTTATTCTGTTTAGAAATGGTCTTACCTAGATGGTAAACAATCAGATAAGACCAGGGCAAGTTATGCAGAGGCTGTATGGGACCAGAGGGGGCCAGGCCATGTGGTCTCCAAGCCTAGCTGTGTTCCATGTTGCAGCACAGACTGGACTCGTCACTGTCTTTCTGAGATCCTTCTGGGAGGTGCATTGACGAAAAAGGTCTCACTCTATTAAAACTGTCCTTAGTATCATCTTGAGACACTCAGGGATTCATTTCTATCCCAGAAGATAAGAATTTCATTTAGGAAAGACTGGAAAACCCATCATGGTTCATGGTCTGTGAGAAAAATAGGAAGGGATGTGAGGGGAGAATTAAATGGATCTCAGTGATTCTATTAATACTTGTTTCTTGAGGGGATTGGACAGAATCAAACTGACCCTCACCACTGCTATTGCTAAGTCACTTCAGTCGTGTCCGACTCTGTGCAACCCCATAGACGGCAGCCCACCAGGCTCCCCGTCCCTGGGATTCTCCAGGCAAGAACACTGAAGTGGGTTGCCATTTCCTTCTCCAATGCACGAAAGTGAAAAGTGAAAGTGAAGTCGCTCAGTTGTGTCCGACCCTCAGTGACCCCATGGACTGCAGCCTTCCAGGCTCCTCCATCCATGGGATTTTCCAGGCAAGAGTACTGGAGTGGGGTGCTATTGCCTTCTCCGGACCCTCACCATTATCTCCATGTAAAGATCCTTTGCTACTGATGGAAATATCCCTCTGCCTTTTGTTTTTTTGAACTTTTAATTTTATATTGGAGTATATCCAATAACAATGTTGTGATGGTTTCAGGTGTACAGCAGAGTGACTCGGCCATAAATATATATGTATCCATTCTCCCCCAAACTCCTCTCCCATCCAGGCTGCTGCATAACATTGATCAGAGTTCCATGTGCTGCAGTAGATTCTTGTTGGTTATCCCTCTTAAATTTAGCAGTGTGTACATGTTGATCCCCAACTCCCTAACTATCCTTCCCCTTCTAGTAACCATAAATCCATTCTCTAAGTCTGTGAGTCTGTTTCTGTTTGTAAATAAGTTTATTTGTATAATTTCTTCCTAGATTCCTCATGTAAGGGATATCATATGATATTTCTCTTTGACTGACTTCACTAAGTATGACAGTCTCTAGGTCCATCTAAGTTACTGCAGCTGGCATTATTTCATCCTTTTTAATGGCTAAATAATATTCCATTAATATGTATATTAATGGAATATTAATATATGTACCACACCCAAAGAAGATGTACCACATCTTCTTTATCCCTTCATATGTTGATGGACATTTACATTGCTTCCATGTCTTGGCTATCATAAACAGTGCTGCAGTGAATACTGAGGTGCGTGTATCCTTTTGGATCATGTTCTTTTCTGGATATATGCCCAGGAGTGGGATTATCCTTCTGTGTTTTAGAAACAGTACACTCTCATAGAGCCCTTGCCTAGATCACGCCACTATAAAAATCCATGGCTTGATGATATTCACCCAATGGGAAATCAGGTTTTTAAATTTCTTTCTCCTTTCCTCTGTTCTCTGCACGGGTGTTTGTGTTTTGTTGAAGAAAATAGCATCTCAAGGGCCTTTCTCTGGCCTTGAAGACCACGTGCACAAGAAGACCAGATTTGACTATAGAATAAAGAGCTGGTAGAAATGGAGCCTTGCAATACTGTATCTTTCATTCTGTGAGGTTCCTGTCTGCAAGTCGAATCTTGGTCATTGCAGCTAGTGGCAGAACCTGAGAAATAAGAAAGACTTTTTAAAAAGATAAAAAGGTAATAGCTCTTTCTCCTTGGGTATTAAGAAAAGAAAAGTTACAAAGCTAATAAAATTTGAAACCTTGCCCAATTTATGCTTAATAAATACTTAAAAAATGTTTTCATATATAAGATAAAAATAATCCTACAAGCAAATAATTTTTTTCCCTTTCTTTTGTCTTCTCTAGGCTTTTCCTCCAGATGCCATCACTGTATTTTTTTACTGCAGTTCAGTGACCATATTCTTCACAATAATCAAATTGGTCAGTTATCGCCTACACCTCATGTTTGATAAAGGAGAAGTGATCCAGCAAAGACCCTCTGGAAAGAAAGAAAAGCCAAGTAAAGACAAAGAGGCCAACGGTGACCATATAACTAATCACAGAAATCCAAGGTAACATTTCTAATTAATGCATCAGTTTATAATTTAAATGTTTTAATCTTGATTAAAATAATTTTGCTCATTTGTTTGGTGTTTATGAAAATATGCCAGGAGAGTCAGACACAAATATGTACATTTTTCTTATATTTACATATACACTTAGGCATAAAAATTGTTAATGATCCAGATGGTTTAATTGACTGTTTAATGTGACCTTATACCATGCTGTGAAATTCATTTGCATTAGGCTTAGCATAACAAAATATTTTACTTTCATCTTTCTATCTCATCATTTAAATGCTTAGCACATGCGAGTGTTTTCAGGAAATTTGTGTTTGTTGATTTAAAAGTAAGACATTGTGTAGAACTAGAATATTAAAGATAATTCTCATGTGGGCATTTGTCACTATTCTTGGTCTTATTTCTGATAGTTCTTTAAGAGAGCATGTCTTATTTTAAAGTAATGTTTATTAGCTTTTAAAAGTAAAGTTTGTATACCATGATTTTTCCTTTCTGTTTGTATGTGTATTTATGGACGTATAGTTGATTTACAATGTTATATTAGTTTCCGGTGTACAGCAAAGTGATTCTTTTTCAGATTCTTTTCCCATATAGGTTATTACAAAATATCAACTTGAGTTCCTTATGTTATACAGTAGGATCTTGTTTATTTATTTTATATATAGTAGTGTGTATATTGGAGAAGGCAATGGCACCCCACTCCAGTACTCCTGCCTGGAAAATCCCATGGGTGGAGGAGCCTGGTGGCTGCAGTCCATGGGGTCACTGAGCGTCGGACACGACTGAGCGACTTCACTTTCACTTTTCACTTTCATGCATTGGAGAAGGAAATGGCAACCCACTCCAGTGTTCTTGCCTGGAGAATCCCAGGGACGGGGGAGCCTGGTGGGCTGCCGTCTATGGGGTCGCACAGAGTCAGACATGACTGAAGCGACTTAGCAGCAGCAGCAGTGCATGTATGTTAATCCCAAATTTTTAATTTATTCATCCCTCTCCTTTTCCCTTTTGATAGCTATAAGTTTGTTTTCTACGTCTGGGAGTCTGTTTCTGTTTTGTAAATAAATTCATTTGTGTCATATTTTATATTCCGCATATAAGTGATGTCATATGGTATTTGTCTTTCTCTTTCTCAATTACTTCCCTTAGTATGATAATCTCTAGGTCCACCAATGTTGCTCCAAATGGCATTATTTTATTCTTTTTTATGGCCAGAAAGTGAAAGTGAAGTTGCTCAGTCGTGTCCGACTCTTTGTGACCCCATGGACACCAGGCTCCTCTGTCCATGGGATTTTCTAGGCAAGAGTACTGGAGTGGGTTGCCATTTCCTTCTTCAGGGAATCTTCCTGACCCAGGGATCAAACCCAGGTCTCCCACATTGTAGACAGATGCTTTACCGACTGAGCCACCAGGGAAGTCTGAGTACTATTCAGTTGTGTATACCATGGATTTGACAAAGTGGAAATAAGGAAAACAATTGTTTAGGGACTAAGGCCGAAAGAGCCATACTTCTATTTTATAATATCACTACCCCTGTGTTTCTCATGCTGGATTAGCAATAATGGACAGATTAACAGCGGCAAAAAAGAAGCCGATCGAACCCTCTCCACACCTCCTCTCCACGGCAGCTCCGGAGGACAGAGCATAAACTCTAATCCCTCTTCTGGGCTCCTGGTTAGTGGTCTGTTTTCTCTTTCACTCTCTTCATGCTGCTGTTTTGTTGATTCTGAAAGTGTGCAATGGCAGTGGGTGCAGTTTACACGTGCTGGTTGTCAATACTTGTCTTTGGGTAGCAGTGACCTGAGGGGTGCCTTGGACAACGAGATAACACCTAATCACATGCTCCAAGCACACCCACCAGCCTCCTCTACAGTCCGCCCACCCTGCTGGGACTGCAGGTGACCAGACCCCATAAACACATCTGCACTGCCCTTCCCTGGGCCTGTCTGTCATCCATCTCAGTCACTGTATTTTCAGTGCCTTTCCCTGGAGTCCAGTCCTTCACTCCACGTGAAATCACACTTAAATCACCATTTTTTTCCCCCTCTAGGTTCACTTTCTTGAACTCTCTTCCTTACAGTATAAAGTAGCATATTATTTGTCTCCTTACTTTTTAAATTATCAATCTCCCTTTGATCACAGCACTGGGGTCTTGGGTGGATGTCTGTACCTCTGTATATTTTAGTGTCTGTCTTTTCTACCCATTTGTCTCATACATGTAGTGTCCAGTATAGTGGACACTATATTGTCTCTTCCCACCTGCCATTTAGAAAAACAGTGGTTGTTGTTCTGTGTCTGCTGACTGCCTGGAAGTGAGCAAGGGAGCTGAGTCATTGATTGATTTTTGTTCTTTCATTTATTTAGGACCTGCCAGCACAGGAAACAGTGGAAGATCTCAAAGGTAGAGTGCTTAGTCTCATTATTTAATATTTTATCACAGCATTATTCTCAGTGAAACACAAAGTAGTTTTTATAAAGCCGAATGCCAATGAAGTCATTAAGATTTAGAACTGTACCTAAGATTGTATATTTATATTTTACCTTTTCTTTAACTCTTCATTTTAATTATTTATCAGAATTTTTATATCATGTCTGTGTTTAGACTGTGATTTTGTATTGATTGTATTTCATTGTCCTTTCTCCAATCTATGCCTCTTTCCATAAGGCTCATAATAGCTGATATAAAATAGGTAAATTCATCATCAACACACATACTTGCTTTTTTGTTTCAATTTTTTGGCTGTACCTCCTGGCATGTGGGAGTCTTAGTTCTCCTACCTGGGATTGAACTCTTGCCCTTTGCATTGGAAGGGTGGATTCTTAACCACTTAACAACATTGTGTTCTGTGTCTTTGCATTTCTCTCAATTTACAAATTTTGTTTCTGGGATTTCCTTTTAATCCTCCCACCCCAAATATTTATTTTACTTTTTTGTTAAGATTTTATTTTATTGTTTTTTGACTGCCTTCAGAAGCCTTGTATACATGCGAAGTCACCCCAGTCATTCTTGTCTCTTTGCCTGCCAAACTCCTCTGTCCATGGGATTCTCCAGGCAAAAATACTGGAGTGGGTTGCCATTCCCTTCTCCAGGGAATCTTCCTGACCCCGGGATTGAACCCATGTCTCTTACATCTTCTGCATTAGCAGGCAGGTTCTTCACCATTAGCGCCACTGAGAAGCAAGACTTAGAAGACTTAGAAAAGAACTTTTGGAGGCCTGAATGAACCTCTTCCTTTCTCTGCATTGAAAAACTTCTGCTGAGGTCACATTATAAAATCCAAGCTGCTGTGGCTTGTCAAGTGCTATAGTGGATTGGCCAAAAGTTTGTTTGTTTTTTTTCATTACATCTTACAGAAAAATCTGAATCAACTTTTTGGTCAACCGTATATTTTGGAGCCTCCCTGCTTTGGTTTAGAAGGATTAAGTAACTTACCCAATGTACTGTAGCTAGTAAATAGCACATCCAGCATCTTTCTGATTGCAAATATGTTGTTTAAATCATACTAGTCTGCCTCCCAAGCTTCCCAGGTGGCTCAGTGGTAAAGAATTCACCTGCCAATTCAAGAGATGTGAGTTTGATCCCTGGGTCGGGAAGATCCCCCTGGAGAGGAAAGTGGTAACCCACTCCAGTATTCTTGCCTGGGAAATTCCATGGACAGAGGAGCCTGGCAGGCTACAGTCTATAGTGTTGCAAAGAGCCAGACATGACTGAGCAACTGAGTATGCACGAGTCTGACTCCCAGGGCCACAAAAGAGGGAAAGCTAAAAGTCTGAATTATTATCTTAAATATGGAGATTTCCAGATCAATTTCACAGCAGGGATGGTATTTTAAAAATAAGCATCTAATCACATTTGTTGCTGGTGTTATTTTAAATTTTTTATTGGTGTTATATACGATAATAATAAGTTATTATTATTTGGTCTGCGCTGGGACATCATTCATGCATTCTGGATGGGAATCAAGATGCTGTTGTTGATTTCAGGTGTCATTCTCTCAGATGACCAACCCATTGTACCCGTGTCATCTACCTCACCTGCTCTCAAAACGGAAAGCTTACCTGCTTCTAAAGCACCTGTGCTGGGAACCATTACCACATCAGCAATACCACTGAAACCTGTTGTGGCAGAAACTTGCATTGGTGATCAAGGGAAGGAAAGAGGGGGCAGGGGGCAGCCCCCCTTCCACTACAGATCTGAGGGTGGCTTGGTGGACAAAGAAACCGTAAAGAAGTTGCCCTACCTGTCTTTGTCTCAGTACGACTTACTGGAGACGGACGTTTCTGTCCAGCCTTGGGGGAGTGAGAATTCTGTCTTGATTCCAGAACCTGGTCATTATGCCTCCATCAGGGACAAGCTACAGAGCAAGTCGCCTCAGGACAGCCTGAGCAGCAGCTGCCCACAGTGTAACACCGTCATCGCCAGACCTGTGCAGGAGCAAGTTTCCCAGCAGGTGGACTCGACCTTGAACCAGGACGTGGGTGACTCAGATAGTGAGGTTGCCGTCACTCTGATAGATACTTCTCAACCTGGTGACCCGCTGAGTCTGCACGAACCCATTAGAATCGTCATTACCATGAGCAGTACGCCCAACTCCATGACAGACTTGGAAAGCTCGCTGCATCTCAAGGCGGTTGGTACTCAGCCATCTGGCTTCCAGGCTGATGCTGAGCCAGCTCCCCCAGGGGCAGCCAGTCCCCTAAGTGTGGAGCAGATGAGAATTCCCGTCATCACCTTCCAGCTGTCTGAGGATGCAGGAGGCATGGTGTGTCCCGAAAGCAGTGGAAGTGGCAGGATGCCAGAGAGACTGATGGTGGAGGCGTCCTCCAATCCGTGTTCTGGCTATGAATCTGGGGAGGGGGGCGGTGCCACCCAGGACCACAGTCCTTCCCCAGGAGACCACTGTGCAACCCCCCCACCTACACCTAACATGGTCTCCGAGTCTGAGGTGGGAATGGAAGCCCAGGCCAACCTTGATCCATCATCTTGTAGAACCAGCCAGGAGAAGAGACATGCACGGGTCCTCAGCGTGGACAGCGGGACAGATGTCTTCTTGAGCAAAAGTTCGGCAGAAATTATTAATGATAAAGAACAAACAATGCCAACTTCCAAATCTGACCTAGAGGCCAAGGAAGGACAAGTACCAAATGAATCCAACTTCCTGGAATTTGTCTCCTTGTTAGAATCGATTAATACTTCCAAGGTGGTGGTATCTAACCAAAGGAATGAGCCAACAGAGCAGAACAAAGACAGCAGGCTTCCTGCAGGTAGGATCCCACATCTGTTCTGTCCTGCTGATACAGAGAAGGCAGTGTATCTCTTTGTCATTGGCTTTCTGTGATTTGACTTTGCAAACAGAAGGACAGCTATTGTGTAATTGTTGGCTGTTTGGCTCCTCACTGCTGTTTGCTGAGTGTGCCAAAACTAAGCTGTGTGATGAACATAGATTAAAACTGACTTACTCCTCCAGGAAATTTTAGGCATAGTAATGAAGATTTGGCTTCCCTAGAAGGCAGGAATATTTATTTCTAAGGAAATAAGCAATTATATGTTACCATGGTGACGAAAGCCTTCAATGGATGTCTCCGCCATTATAAAATAGTTGCATTCTGGGAAAGCAAATTGTAAAGCAAATTAAATGAATCCACTTTTCTGTTGAATGATATTATACAGTCCTGTATGCTGAATTTCCTAATTATCCCAAGTTGTAATATAACACATGGCCCTTAATATATGCCAGTGAAAGTGTTAGTCGTTCAGTTGTGTCTGATTCTTTGCAACCCCATGGACTGTAGTCCACCAGGCTCCTCTGTCCATGGGGTTCTCCTGGCAAGAATACTGGAGTGGGCAGCCATTCCCTTCTCCAGGGAATCTTCCTGACCTAGGGATCAAACCTGGGTCTCCTGCATTGCAGGCAGATTCTTTACCATGTGAACCACCAGGGAAGCCCAATTTATGCCAGGCACTGTCCTAAACCCTTTACAGATACTAACGAGGATGACTATCTGTGGTGGTTTGTTCGACAGGGTCCTTGTTAACATGTGTTTTGCCAACATAATTATTAATAGCACCACCTCTCTCACAAAAGTGTTCCCAGCTTGAACAATAAGTTATACAGTTACTGTATAATGGAGTGAATTATATACAGCTTCACTCATTTGCTCCTCATATAACCTTATGTTATGGGTCCTTTTATCATTCCTTCTGGAAAGGTGGTTTTCTCTAAGTTTTCCAAGTTAGTCTAGTAAGTCTGGGGCTGAGCTTTGATCTTGGTGTTGCTCCAGAGTCAACATTCATAAATAATAAAACTATATTTCTTACATGAATATAAGAATCATTAATTTTCAAGTTACTTAATATCTCTGAGCTCAGTTTCTTCCCTGGCAAAGGATGTTACTGAACTAAAGTTTCTGCAAAGTCTTTTTTTATGTTCTTTTTTAAAATTTTTTGGCTGAATTGCATGATATGCAGGACCTTAGTTCCCTGACAAGGGATCTGAGCCAGGCCCTCTGCAGTGGAAGTGAGGAGTCCTATCACTGGACTGCCAGGGAAGTCCCTATAGTCTTTTAACTTTCAGTTCAGTTCAGTTCCTCAGTCGTGTCCAACACTTTGCGACCCCATGAATTGCAGCATGCCAGGCCTCCTGTCCATCACCAACTCCAGGAGTTCACCCAGACTCATGTCCATCGAGTCAGTGATGCCATCCAGCCATCTCATCCTCCATCGTCCCCTTCTCCTCCTGCCCCCAATCCCTCCCAGCATCAGAGTCTTTTCCAATGAGTCAGCTCTTTGCATGAGGTGGCCAAAGTGGAGTTTCAGCTTTAGCATCATTCCTTCCAAAGAACACCCAGGACTGATCTCCTTTAGAATGGACTGGTTGGATCTACTTGCAGTCCAAGGGACTCTCAAGAGTCTTCTCCAACACCACAGTTCAAAAGCATCAATTCTTTGGCGTTCAGCCTTCTTCACAGTCCAACTCTCACATCCATACATGACTATTGGAAAAACCATAGCCTTGACTAGACGGACCTTTGTTGGCAAAGTGATGTCTCTGCTTTTGCATATGCTATCTAGGTTGGTCATAACTTTCCTTCCAATGAGTAAGCATCTTTTGGATTGCTTACCCTCCAGTTAATATAAAGATTCCTGGATCTAGGCCAGCATTGTCTGGTGGAACTTTCTTCAGTGATGGAAGTGTCCTGTATCTACCACCACCAGTGACTACTAGCCACATGTAGCTATTAAATACTTGAAATGGGGATTGTGCAGAAATAGTTTTTAATTGTATTGAATTTTACTTTATTTAAATAGCCACATGTGGCTACTGGCTACTGTAGTGGGTAGTGCTGAGCCAGCAATGTGTGTCTTCTTGGGGAGCTGTGAGTAGGGTGGACAGATCCTGGCTTTGGAACTTGACAGCCCAGGGCCAAATTTTGGTTTTGCAGTGCCAGCTGGGTGAGGTTGGGCCATTCACCATATCCATCTGAGTCACAGTTTCTTCAGGGAAGCAGGAATAATAATATGTTACAGATTTACTGTGATGATTCAGTTAGGAAAATATGTTAAAAGTCTTAATACTTGATCAATTTCAGCCGTCTGTTCTGAGTTTCCCCTCTGGCTATTATGTGAGGTTTATTTAGTCTGTCTGCTTAAGTTTCTGCTCTTAAACTTTTCAGCCAGCCATATTTAATCAGAACGGGGTTGAGTTGGAAATCTAGGGTGTGCAAAGAGGTGTGGATGCTATGAGGTTTTCTTTGGAAAGAATCAGGCTTGGTTGTTGGGACAGGAGCAGGTTTGGCTATTGGGAACTTGTAGGTACAATAGGGAGGGGGAAGTTGGAGTGGATTATATGTCTATTCCAGGAAGGGTCAGAGGTTTTTTCCTAATTTATTTTTTAAAAACTACCAAACATTTGCTCTTCTTATTGTCCTGTAATTTATTCTCCTCCCTTATTTTTTTAATTGAAATATAGTTGATGTGCAATCCTATATGTGTTTTAGGATTATATAGCAATGATTCACAGTTTTTAAAGATTGTATTTCATTTAAAGTTATAAAATATTAGCTACATTTCTTGTGCTGTACAATATATCCTTGTAGCTTATTTATTTTAAATATAGTAGTTTGTACCTCTTATCCCTTATCCCTGTCTTGCTTCTCTCCCTTCTCTCTCCCCAGTGATAATCATTAGTTTGCTCTCTACATCTGTGTTATCTCTATTTGTTATATTCACTAGTTTGTTCTATTTTTTAGATTGCATATGTATGTGATAACCTACGGTATTTGTCTTTCTTGACTGACTTCACTAACCATAATAATTCCAAGTCCATGTTGTTGCAGACGGCAAAATTTCATTCCGTTTTATGGCTGAGTAACATTCCATTGTAAAAACGTATACTACATCTTTTTTATCCATTCATCTGTTGATGGACACACAGACTGCTTATGCATCTTGGCTATTGTAGATAATACTGCTTTGAACATTGGGGTGCATGTATCATTTGAATTAGTATGCTTGTTTTCCTCAGATAAATACCCAGGGACAGGATTACTAGGTCTATGGGGATTCTATTTTCAGTTTTCTGATGAACTTCCATAATCCACAGTGGCTGTACCAGTTTGCATTCCTACCACCATCCCTTTTTTTCTACATCCTCACCAACATTTTTTATTTGTGGACTTTGTGATGATGGCCATTCTGACAGATGTGAGGTGATATCTCATTGTGGTTTTGATTTGCATTTCTCAGTGATTAGCTGGCCATCTTCATGTGCCTGTTGGCCATCTGTATGTCTTTTTTTGAAAAATGCGCATTCAGATCTTTTGCTCATTTTTTAATCGGGTTGATTGTTTTTTGTTATTGATTTGTATGAGCTGTTCATATATTTTGATATTAACTCCTTGTCAGTCATATCATTTGCAAGTATTTTCTCCCAATCATTAGGTTGTTTGCTTATTTTGAGGATGGTTTTCTTTGTTGTACAAAAGCTTTTAAATTTAATTATGTCCCATTTTTAAAAACTTTTGCTTTTGTTTTCTTTGCCTTAGGAAACAGATGCAAACAGTAATTCTGCAGTTTATGTCAAAGAGTGCTTTGCCTATGTTTTCTTCTAGGAGTTTTTTTGGTTTCTGATATTATATTTAGGTCTTTAACTCATTTTGAGTTTACTTTTTGTATCTGGTATGAGGAAATATTCTAATCTCATTCTTTTATATGTAGTTATCCAGTGCTTTTTATGGTACTCTTATTTCCAACCCAGGTTGCCTCCACAAAGGCCTTTAGGATTATCTTTAGGTCTTGGGGATATTCTAGAATTTGAGGCGATAGAAACCCACATACTTACCAACAGCCTTTAAAATCATGTTTCCGTTTTGTTTTGATACTGCTTTATTTTATTTTGTGGTAATAAAAACTGCTCAACTGAGAAAAAGTAAGGCTATTATTTAGAGCTTGCTACAAAAGAGTCCAGCACCAGCATTCTGGCAGAAACTCTGAGGCAGGCAGAGAAGAAAGCTTTGTAGTGGAAAAAAGGAAGATTCCAGGTGTGATTGGAAGCTATTGGCCTGGGGAAGCTGGAGGCGGGATTATAGCATTTGATGTGATTGCTTTATTATTGTCGTTGTCACTAGGTCCTGTCCACCTCCTTGTGACCCCCTGGACTGCAGCATGCTAGGCTCCTCTGTCCTTCACTGTCTCCTGGAGTTTGCTCAAATTCTTGTCCATTGAGCCAGTGATGCTATCTAACCGTCTCATCCCCTGCTGCCCTCTTCTCCTGCTCTCAATCTTTCTCAGCATCAGGGTCTTTTCCAATGAGTTGACTCTTTGCATCAGGTGGCCAAAGTCTTGGAGCTTCAGCTTTAGCATCAACGATAAATATTCAGGGTTGATTTCCTTCAGGATTGACTGGTTTGATCTCCTTGCAGTCCAAGGGACTCTCAAGAGTCTTCTCCAACACCACAATTTGAAGCCATCTATTCTTCAGTGCTCAGCCTTCTTAATGGCCCAACTTTCACATCCATACATGACTACTGGAAAAAGCAGCTTTGACTATACGGATGTTTTTTGGCAAAGTGAGGTCTCTGCTTTTTAATATGCTGTCTAGATTTGTCATAGCTTTCCTTCCAAGAAGCAAGTGTCTTTCAATTTCATGGCTACAGTTACCATCTACAGTGATTTTGGAGCCATGAAGGGATGGGACGAGATGCTGTGATCTTAGTTTTTTGAATGTTGAGTTTCAAGCCAGCTTTTTCACTCTCTATTTCAGCCTTATCAAGAGGCTCTTTAGTTCCTCTTCACTTTCTGCCATATAGTGGTATCATCTGCATCTGAGATTGTTAATATTTCTCTTGGCAATCTTGATTCCAGCTTGTGATTCCTCCAACCTTGCATTTTGCATTATGTATTCTGCATATAAGTTAAATAAGTGAAGTCGCTCAGTCGTGTCTGACTCTTTGTGACCCCATGGACTGTAGCCTACCAGGTTCCTCCATCCATGGGATTTTCCAGGCAAGAGTACTAGAGTGGGTTGCCATTTCCTTTTCCAGGAGATCTTCCCAACCCAGGGACTGAACCTGGGTCTCCCACATTGTAGGCAGACACTTTACCATCTGAGCCACCAGGGAAGTCTAAGCAGGGTGAAAATATACAGCCTTATTGTACTCCTTTCTCAATTTTCCACCAGTTGTTCCATGTCCAGTTCTAACTATTGCTTCTTGACCTGCATAAAGTTTCTCAGGAGACAGGTAAGGTGGTCTGGTGGTCCTATCTCTTTAAGAATTTTCCAGTTTGTTGTAATCCACACAGTCAAAGGCTTTAGTGTAGTCAATGAAGCAGAAATAGATTTTTTTTTTTAAATTCCCTTGCTTTTTCCGTGATCCAACAAAGGTTTGCAATTTGATCTCTGGCTCCTTTGCCATTTTGAAATCCAGCTTTACATGTGAAAGTTCTCAGTTCACATACTGCTGAAGCCTAGCTTGAAGATTTTGAGCATAACCATGCTAACATGTGAAATCAGCACAATTATATGATAGTTTGAACATTCTTTGGCACTGCCTTTCTTTGTGGTAGGAATGAAAACTGACCTTTTCCAGTCATGTGGCCATTGCTGAGTTTTCCAAATTTGCTGCCATATTCACAAATTTGCAGCATTTTCACATCATCATCTTTTAGGATTTTAAATAGTCTAGCTGGAATTCCATCATCTCCACTAGCTTTGTTCATAGTAGCTTCCTAAGGCCCGCTTGACTTCACACTTCAGAGTGTCCAGTTCTAGGTGAGTGACTGCATCATCATGGTTATCTGGGTCATTGAGACCTTTCTTGTGTAGTTTCATGTATACATTTCTTGTATAGTTATGTGTATTCTTGCCACCTCTTAATCTCTTCTGTTTGTTAGGTCCTTACCATTTCTGTCCTTTATCATGGGGAAGAAAATGGCAACCCAGTCCAGTATTCTTGCCTGAAGAACCCCATGAGCAGTATAAAAAGGCAAAAACATGATTGGTTAAAAGAGCATATTTGGCTTCCTCTGATTGGTTGAATTTCTGCAATTGGAAGCAGGGATGAAAATTAGGGAAGCTCTCAGTTATTAATCAATTCCTGTCCATTTTGGGCTGATTGTTGCAGGAGTTATTATTTGGCTTCCTGAGTTATTTGCTAGAAATAGTGGTCTGATATCCGACAAGTGTGACTTGTACATAGTATGTTAGTTTCCTGGGCTGGTTACTGTAGCTAATGGATTATTTTTCTGAGATTGTGTAGATTGTGGGTCAGAGTTCTATTTGTATATATATTATATGGCTATTGTCTATTTGTATATTCAATTTCTCCTAGACTTTCTAAGAAAATAATCATGAATGCATGTGGAGATGATTATTGAAGAATTATTAATATCTGCAGTATAGAAAAATAGAAACACTAAATTTATAAGAATAGGAGTCTAGTTTAATAAATTATACTATGTTAATATAATATTATTTAACTTCCATTTGGGGATGATGCAGAAGAATATCTCCTGTCATTAAATATTTATAGTACTTTAAAATAAGTAGAACAGTTATAGAAGTAGAACAGTTATAAAACAGTATCTGCTTTTGGGGACTTCCCTGGTGGTCCAGTTTTTAAGATTCCATGCCTCCACTACAGGGGACATGGGTTGGATCAGTAGACAAAGAACTAAGATCCCACGTGCCTGCAGCATATCCAAAAAAACCCAACACCAAAAACTGTTTTATAGCTTTTCAATTTAGTTAAGTAAATTATACTGTATTAATGTAAGATAACTTCCATTTTTGGATGATGTAGAAATATATATCATTAAATATTTGTAATAATTTAAGAAAAGTAGAATAGTTATAAAACAACATCTAAATTATGACTTTATTTTTGAAAAAAAAAATGTCTAAAAGAAAATTCTGGTGTGATATCTATCATATTGACTCCTGAATCAGCATGGTGGGGTTAGGAGTAATTTAAGATTTTTTCCCTTTTCTCTGGTTTTAAATTATATGCCATTCACTTGTGCTATTTTTAGACACTGAAAATTCCTTTACGTGTGTATTTTTAAAGGGAAAAGGAGAAAAGTAGCCCATTGCTGTTTGGTCGCCAAGTCGTGTCCAACTCTTTTGCGACCCCATGGACTGTAGCTTGCCAGACTCCTCTGCCCATGAGATTTCCCAGGCAGGAATACTGGAGTGGGTTGCCATTTCCTTCTCCAAGAGATCGTCCCAACCCAGGGACTGAACCTACATCTCCTGTCTTGGCAGGAGGGTTCTTTACCACCGAGCCATCAGAGAAGCCCCAAAGTAGCCCATAGGTTGGCATATGTTATGTGCCCATTTAAGAGAAGGAGAGACTAAGGTATTAAAAGCAACATGAATGAATGAGTCCACATACATGTAGTGTTAGCAGATAGAGCTGTCTAAACATGCCTCGCTGCAATTTTTATGTGACATGATCACTGGCTAAAGCGATTTGTTATGATACCACTTTTTCACAGATGTGTTTCTTGAAAACTGTGAAAACTTCTATCTTGACAAGCTGTCAAATGAAATGCAAACATTTTTGTACCAAAGCAATTCTAATCGTTTCACAGATGCACTGGGAATATTTTTCTTCAGGACTCCCATGGAAGCCAGCAATGTTTCTCTAATTACTTCAAGTCTAAGGATGAAAAACTTTGTTTTATACATGGTGATGGGATTCAGACCCCAGGGAAGCTAGCATCATTTTAGTTTTTAAGGCAGATCTTGGTGGGCTTTCTGAATGTCACTCCTTGAAATAGCCTGTAGGTTCAAACCACACAATCACGTTCTTCTCTCAGGAAGACATTTATGCAGAAGGACATAGCTATTGGCATCTTTGGTCATAGGAATACAGAAGACATTGTGACCTTGAAAATGGCCTTTGGTGTGTGTCTTTAGACATGCGTTTCAGTAGTTGTGGGACATTGGCTTCTCTAGCTGTGGCGTGCAGGCTTGGTTGCTCTGCAACATGTGGTATCTTAGTTCCCTGACCAGAGATCAAACCCACGTCCCCTGAATTGTAAGGTGAAGTCTTAACCACTGGACCACCAGGGAAGTCCTCATAGGAGCTATTTACATTTTTCTATTTATTTTTACTTCCGCTTGGTAACTTACCTCCACTCATTTCCACCTTAATTTCTTATTACTGCTGCTGCTGCTAAGTCGCTTCAGTCGTGTCCGACTCTGTGCTACCCCATAGACGGCAGCCCACCAGGCTCCCCCGTCCCTGGGATTCTCCAGGCAAGAACACTGGAGTGGATTGCCATTTCCTTCTCCAATGCAGGAAAGTGAAAAGTGAATGTGAAGTCGCTCAGTCGTGTCCGACTCTTCGCGACCCCATGGACTGCAGCCTACCAGGCTCCTCTGTCCGTGGGATTTTCCAGGCAAGAGTATTGGAGTGGGTTGCCATTGCCTTCTCCCAATTTCTTACTAAGTATTATGTTAATACATAAAGCAGTGTTTTTCAGATAACTGCTCCCAGGAGAAAAAGGAAGAAATCCTGGAAAGTGAGAAACCCAGTGGACCCATTGCCAAACAAGGAAAACCAGATGTGCAAAGTCAAGACCACGCCAGCACCAGCCCTGGGCTCACTGAACCTGCCAAGATCCCAAGCCTGTAAGGATAACTTACTCATATAACTTCGTGCTGGTACAGTCTCATTCACTGGCTACTTCTTTTAATGCTTTGTTAAGGATAAAGAGGTGTTCCACATCATTTTTGAAACCTTTATATGTGTTAAGTTTCCAGGGCAATAGACAAAGGCAAATAATCTACAGGGTGACTTCCCAACAAGACAGTTCTGTGCTGCAAGTCATAAGTGGGCCTGAAACATCGGTGCAAGACGAGATGTCCGTGGATGCGATGCATGTCTTCATCGATGAACATGGTAAGTCTTTAGAGCTCTTTACTCATGAGGTGGAGGGGGGAAGCTGGCAGCTTTCTCAAGTCCTATATGGTCTCTTAGCCTGAGGACAGGTTTACCAGCCATCTGAAAGTAGAAGGGTCCTATGAGACCCTTCCTAAACTAAAATGATGTAAACTCCTCAGCCTCTGGGATCTAATGCCTGATGATCTGAGGTGGATCTGATGTAATAATAACAGAAATAAAGTGCACAACAAATATAATGCCCTTGAATCATCCTGAAACCACCCCCTACCTGGTCCATGGAAAAGTTGTTTTCCATGAAACCGGTCAAGTGAAGAAGCAGTTGTCCAGGGATGCATAAAATGCATCAGTATAATACACTGCTGCTGCTGCTGCTAAGTCGCTTCAGTCGTGTCCGACTCTGTGCGACCCCATAGACAGCAGCCCACTAGGCTCCTCTGTCCCTGGGATTCTCCAGGCAAGAATACTGGAGTGGGTTGCCATTTCCTTTTCCAATGCATGAAAGTGAAAAGTGAAAGTGAAGTCGCTCAGTCGTGCCCGACTCTTAGCGACCCCATGGATTGGAGCCTACCAGGCTCCTCCGTCCATGGGAATTTCCAGGCAAGAGTGATGGAGTGGGGTGCCATTGCCTTCTCCGAGTATAATACACAGATACTCCCAATTCAAAGCCATGATAGTTTGATGCTGAGATGCTGGGTGGGAGCCTGGCGATGCTACTCTTACTGCTTAGGGTGTGAGCTGGCTCCATAGCTCACTGCAGAACAAAGACTGAATGCTGTTTTACTTTTAGCCTTTTAGAAGCAGAACTCATTTCCGGATTTTTTTAGGTTAGCAAAATAGGTACTAAGGTCGATCTTTTGTAAAAAGTGAAGTGCATAAAGCAAACTTTTGAAAAGCAGGGGATCCCTGTATTAGACTTTGGAACAGGAAGGCTTCGTGCTGACTGCTCACAGTTAATGTTCTTTGGACAGGCTGTGCGCCCTCTGCCTCAGGGCCTTTGCATATACCACGCCCCTATGCCTGCATTGTGCCATTTATCCTGCAGATCTCTATTCTAAAGAAGATTCTTCAGGAAAACCTTTCCTGGATATCCCAGGCTTAATAAATTTCATCTGTGCTTTTGCTCTCTCAACACCCTATCCCTTTCCTTCTTTGAGACTATTACAGCTTCTAGTTGTTTATTGAGTGCTCAGTTGCTTTGATTGTGTCTGGCTCTTTGTGACCCCATGGGCCGTAGCGTGCCAGATTCCTTTGTTCATGGATTTTCCAGGCAAAAATACTGGAGTGGGTTGCCATTTCCTACTCCAGGGGATCTTCCCTACCCAGGGATCAAACCCATGTCTCCTGAGTCTCTTGCCTTGCAGGCAGATTCTTTACTGTTGAACCACTGGGGAAGCCCAGTGTCTATTGCCTTATAATAATTTGATTATTGACATTCTCTCCATTTTCACAATTGTTAATTTCAGGAAGGTAATGTCCAGCACCTAATAAATATTTATTGGATATATGCTGAAATCTGACTTTGATATATTTTTAATGCCTTGTTACAAAAACATTAAGAGGAATAGAAAAAGAGAGAAAGGAAGGGAGAAATAAATAAAAAGTCATTAAGTGGCAAGTTCAAGGTTCCTTTGATTAAGAGATATAGATCCTAGGTTTTCTAGGATGAGTCTTGGGTTAAATTTTTTAAAGATCAATTAATACTTGATTATTCTACTCTCAAGGGCTTCCCAGGTGGTGCTAGTGGTTAAGAACCTGCCTGCCAGTACAGATATGGGTTTGATCCCTGGGTTGGGAAGATCCCCTAGAGGAGGGCGTGGCCACCCACTCCAGTATTCTTGCCTGAGAAATCCAGTGGACAGAGGAGCCTGGTGGGCCACGGTCCACAGGGTCCAACATGATTGAAATGACTTCACACCCTTGCACGCACATTCTACTTACAAATAGATCCTGGTTTGGATAATAAATTATGTGTTACCGTCTCTCTATAGACCAGTAATTTATAGTTTGAAGTGCTTTTGCATCTGTAGAAATACAAAGAGACTTTTATGTTATAAAGAACAACATTATCACTTTTGTCCAAGCCTCCAGAGGGGCTGTGGTTGTCACTGTCTGTGCTTTTCTTGGTGGGACAGCCTTCGAGTCGAGGTCAGGCACTGTGGAATGCCTTGCAACTACTCCTAACAGACAAGGCTAATTATGCTCCCCTGTCACCTGAAGAAAGTACAGTTAAAACCTCTTCTGGGGAGAAGCCGTTTACATTTACAAAGTGAACTGATTTTCACACCTCAATACCCTGAACCACTTTAGCAGGCTAAATTAATTCCATCTCGTGCTTTCCCTCATTACCAGGCTGACACCCCAGTCAGCAGCTATGCCAGTGCTTATCTGCAAATTCAAAGGTAGGGATGGCCCCATGTGGCCCACTTATCAAAACCATGCATTTAATAAGCCTCTTTTTGTGCATGATACCAAAAACAAGACAAACCCCCAGTTACAGCATGCTCAGATCATCCTGACACATGAAGAGAATATACCAAAAAATGCATTGAAAAGAATGTATTAGAAGAAGATTAGAGATGGAGCAAATTAATCGATGAAAAGCAATTAAGTGATAAGTAACTGAGTCATGTGATATCACTTATATGTGGGATCTAAAAAAATGGATACAAGTGAACATACTTAGAAAATAGAAACAGACTCACAGAGGTAGAAAACAAACTTATGCTTACCAAAGGGGAAAGCAGGGAGGGTTATACTAGGGATTTGGAACTAACAGATATACTATTATATATTATATATATATATAATATACATAAAATAAATTACATATAAAACAGTATATATTATATAATTATGTTTAAATTATATTTATATGATTATATAAAATTATTATATATAAATATAGTTATACATACATAAATGCTATATTAATGTTATAATGTTATATTGTGTATATTATTATATATTATATATAAAATAAATAAACAACAAGGACCTACTCTATAGCATTAGGAACTATATTCAATATCCTGTAATAACCTACAATGGAAAAGAGTCTGAAAAAGAATGTAGATGTATATGTATAATGGAATTGCTTTGCTGCACACCTGAAACTAACACAACATTGTAAATCAACTATACTTCAATGAAAAAAAAGTGACTAAGTCCAACTTGTCTAAGCATATTATTATAGTGATGCCTCAGATTTTCCTTCTATAGAGAAATACAAAGAATGGACTTAGATTACCAACAATTATTATTAAAATCATCCAAAATTAATTCCCTCTAACTTGTAAAAAGTATCCACAGAAATGATCATATACAAGCAGTTGTGTAATTTTCTTTGCTGAACTTTTGCAGGGGAGATTAAATCCTGTTATTTAAAGTCTGGAAATCAGAAAGAAGGCCCTTTCCAGCATCAGCCGTCAAATTATGAAGGCTTCTCTCACGCTGGGTAAGTAGGGCTTGTTTTCAGGTTGGGGAGGTGTCGTGTTGCTGCCCCCAGCAACTTCCATGCAACTTACTCTGACTGTAAATGAAGTGAGGATCCTGGTGTCAAATGAATGTGTTAATCCATCTGTGGGCATGAAAGCATGTGGGTCTCATGCAAAAGAAAAAGAAAACCAGATATTGTAGAATAATAAAAAATAAATGGAACCACCTTCATAGTGAGAGTGAAGTTGCTCAGTCATGTCCGACTCTTTGCAACCCCATGGACTGTAGCACACCAGGCTGCTCTGTCTGTCCATGGGATTTTCCAGGCAAGAATACTGGAGTGGGTTGCCATTTCCTTCTCCAAGGGGCTCTTCCTGACCTGGGGATCGAACCCGGGGTCTCCCGCATTGCAGGCAGATGCTTTTACCATCTGAGCCACCAGGGAAGTCCATTATACCTTCATAGTAGCCACTTCCAAAAATAAATATAGCATGTTGGATGAATAGAATGGAATCCTGTGTAAATGATATGGGGAAGGCATTGATGCCGTCTGAGGATGTATTTTGAAATCCGTCTCAAGGAATGAACTAGAGAAATGGTTAGTTTTCATCTGTATGGATGAGGCAGACTCTTTTGCTGGTAGATGGTCTAAACATCTTTTCTGTTCTCCTTCTGAGTGTGTTGAGTAACTTTCTTAATCATGTTCATTATGTTGATATGGAATTCACTTGCATGTCCAAAACATATGTGGATTAATATGTGACATTAGGCAAGCTATAAGTCTTCTCAGTTGTGGATTGAGTTCATCCTTCATCCTGGACTTTAAGATTCTTTGAGAATAATCCATAGGGGCATGCCTCAGTGGCTTGCTCTGAGTGAGAGAGTACATTTTTTCATGTACATTTCTCTAGAGCTGTATACCTTTTTGAGGATTTATGGAAGACTTTTGTGATGTCACTGAAATGCCTTAGACTTCATGTCTGGAGAGTGTAAAGGGAGTTACAGGAGCTCTACTCCTAGTTTCTAGGGTGCAGTGTTCCTTCCTGAGGTCAAAGTTTCCTTACCAGCTGTGTGTGGGAAGTTCAAGGTGAGCCTCTAGTGTACCTAGAACAAAGTCTGTCCTCGTCCCTGCAGTCTGGGCTTCAGGTGGGATTCTGCCATGTGCCAGCCTTTCAGGGTGTTCTTTTGCCATGCCTACTGCTTCTCACCTGCTCAGGAGTACTGGTGTCAGCCATCACGGTAGATCTGATGGCTGCTGTGGCTGACCACAGCAGTATGCACGACCACACAACCCCACCTGGGTCCCAGCCCCAAAGCAGCCTGCTCGGGTCCAGAGTGAGTCCTGGGAGGAGACAGGAATAGTCTCCATCACCCACCTGCCTTCCACTGTTCCTTATCTCCCTTGGTACCCACGTTTCAATCAAAACAAACAACACAAAATTCTCATTCTTCAGCCAAAAAGCATGCAAAGTAATGTTTGCCAATGGAGACCCAAGAGGAGAGACAGGTCGGCCACCCCATCTTGGCTCCAGCCTCCAGGATATTTTGTGGCAATGATTTGATGAGTTCAGTCATCTAAGGTGGCAGCTTTCTTCAGATGAAATATTTAATTAGATGAGAACACAGCTTGAGAAGCCGTCCTGCTACCCTACAATCCTCAGTTGAAAGCTGTAGTGTTTTTAAGCTGTATTTGGAACAAGTAAAAGCCTCTTATTTTATCCCCAAGTAGATTTGCAAAGCTTTTTAATTTTTGTTTTCCTGATAAATGGGCTTCACTTTCCCCGAGGAAAATATTTGAACTGCCTTTTGCTGGTAATGGCAGGTAGAATAAGACCACCTATCCAGAGCCTTAAAACACTAAAAATACACAGTGTGCAGATAAGAATTAAAAAGCGTGCCGATAGGGTTTTCAGGAAGCCCCATTCCTTGGACCATACCTCATTGACAGATACCATTAACTCACTTTCTCCCCTTAATTTCTCTCTCCTCATTAATTTCCCTCCAACTCTTGTTTTCTTTTGTTTCCTCTGTGTTTCTTCCTCAGCTAGAGCTCTTTTCTGTTTAATCACTGCTCCTCCTCCATTTTGAGACCTGCTAGGGCTAAGGATTGCCGTGGAGCATTTACTCTTGGTGAAAGAGACTTTGTCGAGGGTAGGTTTTGGCCCTGCTGGAGTTTTAGGGGACACCGGTTGTGTTTTCCTGTGAAGCCCTGTGGCTTAGCAGTGTCTCAAAATGTCAGTCCTTTCCTAGATCCATGTACATGAACAGTGAGACCCTTTCTGTTACCCATGAGAGAAATCCAAGTCCAGCAGCCTTCACCAAAATGCGAATTTAGGGGCCATGTAACGGAGCTGTCTTGGGTAGATGGCTTCAAGTGTGTGGTTTCTGCTTCTCCCATCACCTTCCTGTTGCTCTTTTTGACATCACTCTCAAACACCTCACCCTGACAGTCAAAAGATGCCTGCAGGGACTTCCCTGCTGGCCCCGTGGTTGAGACTCTGTGCTTTCAACACAGTGGGTACAGGTTCAATCCCTGGTTGGGGAACTAGGGTCCCACATGCCTTGTGACTAAAAGTAAATAAAATGCTCTGATACTAAAAGAAGAGGTGCTTCAGTAGCCCCACATCTTATGTCTTCTCTCAGTCAAGTCCACTGGAGATAACATATTTCTTCCCCATAAACTGTGTGACTCCTTCATTCTGACTGGGCCATGGACCCTGAGCCCAGCCACCAAAGCAAGTACTTGGCTTGGGTCTAAGCACATGCACAGAGCTGGAATGCCAGGTTCCCTTTGAGAACGTACGGGAGTTCTCTTCAGAGGGAAAATTGGAGCAGGGTGGGTGGACATGTGCTTAGTTGCTCAATCGTGTTGGACTCTTTGCGACTCCATAGACGTAGCCCACCAGGCTCCTCTGTCCATGGGATTTGCCAGGGAGGATACTGGAGTGGGTTGCCGTTTCCTACTCTGCAGGGGATCTTCCTGACCCAGGGTTGAACGTGCATCTCTTGAGTCTCCTGGATTGGCAGGTGGTTCTTTACCACTAGTACCAGCGCCACCTGGGAAGCCCCACGGTGCATGGATGCTGGGCAGCAGAGATTGACACATGATCCCTGAGGACTCTCCTTCTGGTAAAATGCAAGTAAATTAATGACTGTCCTTCTTTAAAGAGAGTGATGATCGAGTTTATAAAAGCAACCTTCTTTTAAAGAAACGTTCCTCGTTGTCTCTTACATTTTTTGTATGTGAACATTCTGATGGACAAGGTCTTGGTCCCCCAGCCCTACATGCAATGTTCTTTTTTCTATTTTTAAAGATCTTTTTTTTAATGTGGACCATTTAAAAGTCTTTATTGAATTTGTTACAATATTTCTTCTGTTTTATGCTTTGGTTTTGTGGCCGCAAGGCGTGTGGGGTCTTAGCTCCTTGACCAGGAATCGAACTCTCACCTCCTGCATTGGAAGGTGACGTCTGAACCACTGGGCCACAAGGGAAATTCTCCTACATGCTAAGTTCTAAGTCTTTGATTATCTGCTTTTTCCTAAGGTAGTTTGACAGGGCATCAGTCTTAAGAGTTCTAAGAAAGAATGGCCCACAGTCACGTACATCATCTCTTTCATGAAATGATGATGATCATTTCATCATCTCTTTCATGTCTGCTATTATATGTATGTGTGCTTGGTCACCCAGTCATGTCTGACTCTCTGTGACCCCTTGGACTGTAGCCTGCCAGGCTCTTCTGTCCACGGGACTTCCCAGGTAAGAATACTGGAGTGGGTGCCATTTTATTATTTGAGAATATACATGTCCTGTGTACTGTCTACTCTTTGAGATAAGTTGGTCCTTTCAAAGGGACTTTGTTCTGGAATGTTATGGCCATTCAGTGGCCCATTTGGGCACAGGAGGTGTGCGGTGCTTCTTGTTTGATGCTTGAGCACAAAACTTGAGTCACTTCACTTAGCAAAGTTGTAGCATTGAAGGTGTCCTGGGTGATGCTGGACAAGCACTTCTGGGACTGCCATTGTTTAATGCATGCTCAGAAACAACGGCTCAGTCCTATGTAGAGTCAGACGATCTTCTGGGTTTCAGCTGCTGTCTGACAGCCTTAGGGTGAATATTCCAACAGTCTCACACTCCTCCCCTGGCTAAGAGGTATTAAAAGCTGTGCCACCCACACGTGGGAGGCTAATTTCTTTGGCTTTGTAATCAGACGGCTTTTGTGGATGCGTGTGGTGTAGTGATGGCTTGGGTATTTTTGAACTGGTTGTATGAACGAAAAATTGTGGTAAGATAGGATGAGAGCAGGGCTTCCTGGGTGGCTCAGGCTATCATCTGCCCACAATGAGGGAGACCTGGGTTCTATCTCTGGGTTGGGAAGATCACCTGGAGAAGGGAATGACCAACCCACTCCAGTATTCTTGCCTGGAGAATTCCATGGACAGAGGAGCCTGGTGGGTTACAGTCCGTGGGGTTGCAGAGAGTCAGACACACTGACTGACTAACACTTTCACTATCTTTGGGATAAAAGCAAACAGGCTGGTTTAATTTGTTGTTGTTGTTTTCAAAAAGAATTTATGTATTTATTTGGTTGCACTAGGTCTTATTTGGAGAAGGCAATGGCAACCCACTCCAGTACTCTTGCCTGGAAACTCCCATAGATGGAGGAGCCTAGTAGGTCCATGGGGTTGCAAAGAGTCAGACATGACTGAGCGACTTCACTTTCACTTTTCACTTTCATGCATTGGAGAAGGAAATGGCAACCCATTCCAGTGTTCTTGCCTGGAGAGTCCCAGGGACGGCGGAGCCTGGTGGGCTGCTATCTACAGGGTCGCACAGAGTCGGACACAACTGAAGCAACTTAGCAGCAGCAGCAGCAGGTCTTATTTGCCGCACACGGGATCTTTAGTTTTGGCATTGGGATCTAGTTCCCTGACCAGGTTTGAACCTGGGCTTTCTGCATTGGGAGAGCAGAGTCTTAGCCACTGGACCACCAGGGAAATTCCAAGCTGGTTTAGTTTGAGTGTGTTAATTTTTGCATTGACCACATCCAATTCACCTTGATTCATGGACCTAACATTCCAGGTTCCTATGCAATATTGTTCTTTATAGCATCAGACTTTACTTTCACCACGAGACACATCCACAACTGGGCATCGATTCCACTTTGACCCAGCTGCTTCATTCTTTCTGGAGCTATCTCTCCGCTCTTCCCCGGTAGCATATTAGACACTTACTGACCTGGGCGCCTTATGTTCTGGTGTCCTGTGTGTGCTGCAGTCCATGGGGTCGCAAAGAGTTGAACACGACTTAGCAACTGAACAACAACAATCCTTTCATTAACATACCTGTGTGTGTGTCTGTATATATAGAGAGTGTCATTCCTTTCTTTAATGCTAGAGGTAAAGGCATCAGAACAGCACATAGCTGATCAAGAGCAATGACAGCGGGCCCGGAGTTTGTAACTTAGAGGGCCAAGTCACTCACACTACACTGTACCCCAGTGGCCTCGAGTCTTTCCGTGGGAAGCAGCATTCTGGCAGCTCCTGGCCCTGAAGGAGTGTTTTCCTGTCATAGTGGTGGCAGCAGCCATCGCTTATCGATGCCGTATTCTGCACTAAGCACTGTGCTAAGTACTAAAGTATCCCCTTCCATCCATGTGACAAAGGAGAGGCAGGTGATATTAGCTGCATTAGATAGAAAAGGAAACAGAGACTGGTGAAGAAACAAGCCCAACCTCAGTAGCTACTAAGAGGCCGGGGGACTCTTAAATTCCTCCCCCAGCACCCTTCTGCAGGCAGGGGCCACAGCCTCAATTGCTGGGTGCCAGGCAGGAGGGACAAATGGGTGAAGTGGACCCAGAATCAAATGCGAGGGGTGTTGGGTGCTGAATCCATTGGAGGGCGTTGGTCCTGTGGCACCAGTGGTAAAGACTCCACCTGCCAATGCAGGAGACACAAGAGATGTGGGTTTGATCCCTGAGTTGGGAAGATCCCCTGGAGGAGGAAATGGCAACCCATCCCATATTCTTGCCTGGAAAATCTCATGGACAGAGGAGCCTGGTGGGCTACAGTCCATGGGGTTGCAAAGATTCGGACACGACTGAGCACATGCACTTGCTAGAGGGCTATTTAGGGCGCTTATGGCAGCTTGGGAAGCCTGGGTGGCCAGACTTTCCAATTTATTCCCAAGAGGAGCTAGAAATTCCCATTTATCTGTAAAAATCCATTTTTTAAAAAGATTTTTTTTTGATGTGGACCATTAAAAAAAATCTTTACTGAATTTGTTATAATACTCAATAATGTATTCTTTTATTTTTTATGTTTCTGGTTTTTTGTCTGAGAGGCCTGTGGGATCTTAGCCACTTACCAGGAATTGAACCCACATTCCTGGCATTGGAAGGCGAAGTCTTAACTCCTGAATCACCAGGGACGTCCCTCTATTTTGTCTAATGTTATTGATTTTAATATTTTTTTGAATTGCCATAGGCCACAGATAACATGTATGGTTGGCTGAGGCCTGTGAGTGCTCTGAGACCTGGGTGAGGCAGTCCTCTTGCTAACACATGTGATATTGGGGTGCTCTTACGTGGAACCCCACCTCCTCCAGGCACCCTTCACAGCCCATGCTTCACTGCTTCACTCCTGGAGGCCCATGGCGCTGGCCTCCAACCCTTCCTCTTCCAGGCCTCTGCCTGTTTTTGCCTGGAACGCCCATCTCCATGCACTTCTACCTTCTGGAATTCTCTTCTTTCCAAGCACAGATTACTATCTGCCTCTTATATCCATCTTTCCTGTGTCAGTCCTTCCATGACAATTACTCCGTCCCTCCATGCTGCTGTTAGAGGAGCTTGCCACACTCTCCCTGGTGCAGGAGACGCCCAGCTCTTCTAGACTGTTCTTGTTTAAGGAAAAGTCACCATGGCTAGGGTGCCTCTGGGGTTCTCTGGTGGCTCAGTGGTAAAGAATCCGTCTGCCAAATGCAGGAAGCACGGGTTCAGTTGCTGGGTCAGGAAGATCCCCTGGAGAAGGAACTGGCTACCCACTCCAGTATTCTTGCCTGGAGAATCCCACGGACAAAGGAGCCTGGTGGGCTACAGTTCATGGGGTTGCAGAGAGTTGGACACAATTTAGTGACTAAACAACAAATAAAAATACTAGGGTGCCTCTGTAGCCCTCACTTAGCCCTCTGTAGGTAGATGTTCGGTAAATAGTGAACTGAATCAAATTAATCATTGGAAATGACAAGGTAGCCCAATTAGAGTTCTGGATAGCAGACACCAACTGGTCATGTAGGGATAGCAGATAAGAGATAGAGTAGGAGCGGGAGAGGTGGGGTGTGAAATCCCGTGGAGGATGTCATGTTTGGCTTTGCTTGCAGCAGAAGTAATTAGACCTCTCTGCCATCTATGGGGTCACACAGAGTTGGACACAACTGAAGTGACTTAGCAGCAGCAGAGAAACAACCCAGTGAAAGTGGATTATTCAAACAGCACCAACAGATCACTCCCTCACCCGATTGTTGGAGGGCAAGAGCCAGAAGCAATAGGAGTTTGTCTGGTCAACGTATTTTTTAAAATTTAACTTTTATTGACGTATAGTTGCTTTACTGCTTTGTGTTAGTTTTTGCTGTACAGCAAGGTGAATCAGCTATACATATACATATATCCCCCCCCTTTTTTTTGGATTCTCTTCCCATGTAGGTCATCACAGAGCACTGAGTACAGTTCCCTGTGCTATGCTGTGTGTGTGTGTTAGTCACTTATTTGAGACCCCATGGACAGTAGCCCACCAGGCTCCTCTGTCCATGGGATTCTCCAGACAAGAATACTGGAGTGGGCTGTCATGCTGTCCTCCAGGGGATCTTCTTGATGCAGGGATTGAACCCACTATATAGTAGGTCCTTGTTAATTAACTTATACATAATAGTATATATATGAGGGCTTCCCTGGTAGCTCAGTGGTAAAAAATCCACCTGCAATGCAGGAGCTGTAGGAAATGCGGGTTCAATCCTTGGATCAGGAAGATCCCCTGTAGGAGGGCACATAGCCCACTCCAGTATTCTTGCCTGGAGAATTCCATGGACAGAGGAGCCTGCTGGGCTACAGTCCGTGGAGTTGCAAAGAGTTGGACTCAACTAAAGAGACTTAGCAGCACACACTTGGTGTATATTCGTAATACAGAATGTTATCTTCTCCTTTCATAAGTGGCAAAATGGAGGGGAAAAAACCCTGCGAACTGACTCTTTTTAACCCTTCTCTGTAAAAATTGAGGTTGAGTCTCAAATTTTATTTTCTAGCGTTATATTCCATTCAATGGAAATGATTTTCTTTGTCCATATGAGAGATGACTGTGATGGAAAGCTGACATTTCCTGAAGGAAAGCCACACTTCCCTGACATCAGAGGGGTTGTGTCTGCAGCTTGAACTTTCATCTTGGACTGACTCAGATTCCCATTCCTGCACAAAGAGTAACTTTGGGTTTGACACTGAGCAGCTTTCTTGATCATTTGAAGCATCAGCTTTCTAATCCATAAATGGAAATAATACTAGGAATGAATTCAGTGGGTGGCTTCAAAAGCTAAATATCATAGCTGAAGCTCCAATACTTTGGCCACCTGATGTGAACAGCCGACTCATTGGAAAAGACCCTGATGCAGGGAAAGATTGAGGGCAGGAGGAGAAGGGGACGACAGACGACAAGATAGTTGGATGACATCACCGGTTCAAAGCACATATGTCTGAGCAAACTCAAACATAGTGAAGACAGTGGAGATGGTGAAGGGTGTGCCTGGTGTGCTGGCAGTCCACGGGGTCACAGAGAGTCAGGCACGGCTGAGTAGCTGAACAGCAACCTTATGCAGTGCTTAGTATGGTATCTCTCACAGCGGACGCTGGGCAATGTGAGCTCTTGTTAAATGGTCTCCAAACAGAAGCAGTGGGGTGGTGGTTAAGGTTCACCATGACTTTACGCAGCAATAGAGCTGGACTTCACGCTGAGGAAAGTCTTTCCTCTCGCACTTTTATGAGTCACTTTATGAGATTTTAAAGACGGTTAAGTACCTTGTAGTCTATCAACCTGTTGTGTTCCAGCTTTTTGGCCTCTTTGGTGGTTTTAGAGAAGGTACTTTACTATTTTATGCCTGGCTTATAATGCCATTACATTTAGAGTTCTCCTATCAGAGTAAACATAAAGTTTGATGTTGAACTTGGAAGGATTCCGAGTTGGGGGTTTCTAAGCCCTTCAGCCATGGAAGATATTAGAAAAACAGTCTTTTCCCTTTAAGGCGACTTCAGTGGCTGGGATCGCCTCCAACTAGGCCATTAAACCCCTGATTCTCATTATTGGCCAGAAAGCCATTCCTCTTCACCATTGTTAAGTCTAGTTGCCATGTGACAGTTTTATATCCCTGACTCCCAAGTATGAATAGGGAATTGTTTGCTGTGTAACTTCCATGTCTCTCTGGGGATTCCTGGAGGAAACCAGGGGAGGAAACAAATTTCCCTCCTTGGTCCCTCCGTCATGGTGGGAACCAATACATTTCTCATTAACTGCCAGAGAAATATAAGCGGTATTTTCTGGTTGTACAATAACTGTCCAGAAAGCCAGTACCTTTGGTAACATTATCTCATGTACTTCTGCTTGCCTCAGAAACTAGAATAAGGGACAATGGCTTGAATAGCAGAGTTCAGAATTGCTATGTAAAAAAAAATTTCAGAGGATAAATTTATTACCCAGGACACAGGACTGATTCAGCTCAGACCCTCCTATGAGCTCATCTGCCTAGAAAATCGAAGTTGAAATAGTCTCTCTGCCTAGGAAGTTGAAGATGAAGCTGCATAAAAGTTGAAGTGTGTTTTGTGTCCAAAGGGTTCACTGCAAAGCGGACTTTTATTATTTCCTCTGTATGTCTTGCAATGAAAATTTGATAGTTTCTGTTCTTTGTTCAGCAAAGATTTACCTTTCTTTCATCTGTGAATTCTTGCAAGCAACATAGAAGAGCTTTCTTCTGTAAATGATGTACAACCATGCTTTAGTATTATAAGACCTTTTCTAGTGTCAAAAGCAATCTCATGCAAATGTATACAAAATTTTTAAAAGTGCGCACAAAATGCATATCATCTGCTCCCCAGTGAAATCTTATGAAAAGACATAGTGTTTACATTCATTTTGAGAATCTATTACTCATAAAGTAGCCTTGGTCTACTGAATGGTAAACTCATCTGGAGCGAATCGGTTTATAGGATCTTTATCAGGGATTTTTGTATCTCAACTTGTTTCTATTAAAAAAAAAGTAGAGTAGATTACATTAGTAATCATCTATTTATATTTATCTGGATTCACTTGTTTTGAGCTTCTGTTTATTTATGAATCATTGTACTACATATTTGGAGAAGGAAATGGCAACCCACTCCAGTATTCTTGCCTGGAGAGTCCCATGGACAGAGAAGCCTGGAGGGCTGCAGTCCCTGGGGTCACAAAGACTCGAATATGACTGAGTGACTCACATGCATGCAATAGTGCATATTGAAACAGATATTGTTATGCTTATACATTAGGCTTGCTTTTGAAAGCTACTCTAAACCTCTAAACCCATTAGGTACTACATTCCAAAGATGGATTGAAGTGCACTTAATCTTTATTGTCTTCTCAGAGTTCTTACTTTTTTGTTGAACATTATTATTATTAGCCTCTCTGACCCTAGTCTCAGTAAAACCTCCCTTACTTACTAGGATCAACTCTCAGGAAAGCCTTTCAAAGCCATCGTGCTTAAGTACCTGGATCCCAAAGAAGGTAAGCAGGCAGAAAGTTGTAAAAAACCAAAACAAGACACCTCTTTAGGATTCTCTTCTTTGCATTAGCTCAGCTAGAATGTGAGGCATGGATGTTAGTCAATTAGGTGGGCAAAATGTAAAATGTTGTAAATTCTCTCAATATTAGATATGCCTAGTTTTGTGTTCCCCTCAGGAATGAGTTGAAAATGTTAACTCCAGTGATAGATATTCAAGATACGTACATAGCTGCTTCACTCTGTTGATCTGCATGAGAGAGTTATGTGTTACTGAGTTACTTTGAAAACTGCTGGCGTGGGGGTTCTTGGTGCCTTTGATCACATTTGTTCAGTTGCTAAGTCATGCCCAACTCTTTGCAACCCCATGGACTGCAGCGCTCCAGGCTTCCCTGTCCTTCACCTTCTCCTGGAGTTTGCTCAAAAGCATGTCCATTGAGTGGGTAATGTCATTCAACCATCTCATCCTTTGTCGGCCCCTTCTGTCTTCAGTCTTTCCCAGCATCAGGGTCTTTTCCAAGGTCACACAGAGGTGGAAATATCTGGAAAAAGCAGAGGACCTTCCAGGGGTTTGCCTCTGCGAAGTTCCCGCTATTCCACAATTCCTGTGTCCTCTCTCTCTCTTGTTTTTCTGTTGTTAATATCAGATCCTTTCACTGTAGTCCTTATTTTGTTTTCTTAGACACACTGCTGCTGCTGCTGCTGCTAAGTCGCTTCAGTCGTGTCCGACTCTGTGCGACCCCATTGACGGCAGCCCACCAGGCTCCCCAATCCCTGGGATTCTCCAGGCAAGAACACTGGAGTGGGTTGCCATTTCCTCCTCCAGTGCATGAAAGTGAAAAGTGAAAGTGAAGTTGCTCAGTCGTGTCTGACTCTTAGCAACCCCACGGACTGTAGCCTACCACTAGATAGATGAAAATTTCATGCAGGCGCAGAGTCCTAACAATGGAGGGTTTGTGAGGTTGACCCTAGAAAGACTTCTTTTTTCCCAGGCACTTTCTCTGAACCCTGGGGAAGAGGCCCTGTGGCTCAGTGGGAGTCTGTCTCCATGGTCACAGCCCCGGCTGCCACACGGTGGCAGTCTCATCCCATGCTGGAGGCCCTGACCGGCTCCCAGGCTGCTGCTCTTTTTCTCAAATGCAAAGACGAATTTTGCTGTCATATAAAAGAAGAGTTGTTTGCAGAGTTTAAAGCAAGAATCCCTGTTCAAATTCTAAATAACAGGTTAGAGTTTCCAAAACAGTGCGTCTTTATGTAAAGATCCCACGTCTTGCACATGTGACTTTGGCTTTCATCTCCAGGCTGCCCCTCTGGGTGACTTGTTCCCATGGCCCCCGAGGAAGCCCGTAAAACAAGGAAGGACTGGCAGAAAGAGAGGCCCTCTCCCTCAGGGTGGTAGCCTGTAAGTTTTGAGATGTGGGGAAGATGAAGAATTTCAAGGACTTCTTTCTACATCGGTGGGAAAATGTGTTTCAGTTATTTGTTGCTTACAGAAGCTGGGGTGAGTGAAAACCTGGAGAGTGCAATATAGTACAATGTGGTCACTGTGAATTTGAAACCCAACTCTGTCGATGAGAAAATGCACCATTCTGGCCCCTGGTTCATCTTTGTTTCCTCCTGTGGCTTCTCTTTTTGTAATTTCCATTCATCACTATTTCTGCTGTTGGTGTAAGCTTGACCTAGTTTAAATTTGTATATCTATGCCATGGGGCTTCCTAGGTGGCTCAGTGGTAAAGAATCAGCCTACCAATGCAGGAGACACAGGAGATGTGGGTTCGATCCCTGGGTGGGTCAGCACGATCCCTTGAAGGAGGAAGTAGCAACCCACTCCCATACTCTTGCCTGGAGAAAACCTTGGACAGAGGAACTAGAGGGCTACAGTCCATGGGATCGCAAGAGAGTTGAACACGACTTAGTGACTAAACAACAACAACAACAAACATCTAAGTTATAGCTCTGAACCAAACTAGTTGACCAGAGATTAACCAGAGAGCAGGAAAATCAAGACCAGATGTGCAAATACGGCTCTATTGTAGTTCAGAGTGTAATTACTACAGGGTTGGAATATTTCCACTTCCATTGCTATTATAGAGGCGGAAATATCTCCTGAAGCTTAGCATTTTAACATTATATTTATTAATATGGGGGAAGTCTCTAGCCTTAAGTTAGTGAAACAGAGACTTCTTTGGAGATTTTTAAAAAATTGAAATATAGTTGATTTACAATGGTGTGTTAGTTTTAGGTGTACAGCAAAGTGATTCAGTTATTTTATATATATATATTTTTCCAGATTCTTTTCCCATATAGGTTATTATAAAATATTGAGTAGATTTCCCTGTGCTATACAGTAGGTCCTTGTTGATTATTTTATATATATGCTATTACTCCCAAACTGCTAATTTATCCCTTCCCCCCAACAGAAACTTTTTAGATGATTCTAAATCTAAACAGCCCACAGCTAAGATCAGGAGAAGAGACAGCAGATAGTCTGAGAAGAGATGCAAGAAAAGGAAGGTTGGATGGGAATTCTTGGAGGGTTGGTAGGAAAAGTCCTGTCCACTGAGTGATTTTGTGACATCATAGTCTCATTGGTTCTTGAGTGGAAAAGCTGATGCCCATGGTTCACTTCAACTTCTGGACCCCAGAAAACTATGCCACATGAAGAAGATACATCTTTTCACCCCTGGAAACAGCGTTACACATCTCCTAGTAAAATAGGAAACCTTTATACACATAACAAGGCGGGTTTTCTGGTGAGGACACACCAGTCATAAAGCTCAGAAAAGAATCTCTCTTTATATCATCATGATTCGCCTAGGATACTAAACTTCTGTAAAAGAGGGTAATTAAGAGGAGCTTGATATGCTGTTTGAATCTGTCTTTACGCAAAGAAAAAGATTAAGAGTAAGTTGAGGGCAAGGCACTCCCCCCTCAATCCTGCTCATAAAGACAACTAGAATTAGTATGTTATTTGTGTGAAAAATATAGGGGCCAGTGTACTATTTCATATGAGAATGTGCAAAGTCAGGTCTTACATCAATAGAAGGAAATAAGAAGGTTATTAAAAGTATAGTTATTAAGCGACTAATATATGAGAAGTACCATACCCAGTCTGCTTTAATTCTTACAACAATCTCTATGAGGAAGACATCATCCCTGTCTTATAGGTGAGGGTTTTAAAAAATTATTTTACTGAATTATAGCTGATTTATAATGATGTGTTAATTTCTGCCATACAGCAAAGTGTTTCAATTATACATACATATACATTCTTTTTTTTCATATTCTTTTCCATTATGGTCTATCAGAGGATACTGAATCTAGTCCTTGTTCTGTACAGTAGGGTCTTATTTATAGGCGGATTTGAGGTAGGAAAACAACATACTTATAGCCACAGATAGTAAACAGCAGAGCGATAACTTAAACCCGGGTGTGCATGCTTAGTTGCTCAGTCATGTCCGACTCTTTGTGACCCCATGGACTTCTCTTGTCCATAGGGTCACCAGGCTCCTCTGTCATGGGATTTCCTAGGCCAAGATACTGGAGTGGGCTGCCGTTTCCTCCTCCCGGGGATCTTCCCAACCCAGGGGTGGAACCCATGGCTCTTGCATATATCCTGTGTTGGCAGGTAGCTTCTTCACCAGTGGCACCGCCCTAGTTCTGTTTAATTCTAGAACTCATCCAGAAGATTTTGAACAGAAAACCAAACCCTAGATTTTTACATAGGATTTTTAAATGGCTTTCTCAAGAAAAATAGTGTTATCTATTGTTATTTTTACTTTGCCATCAGAAGCATGCTAAACAATATGCAACAAATCCAGCACTTTCTTTTGGACCATGTTTCCTGGCAGAAGGAAGGTTGCTCTGAAGGAACTGTTAACACCTTACACAATAGTCTGTTCGTAGTTTATTTCAGTTGGCAACAGAGGGCGATATACACTGTCTAGATTTTCTCACATCTCCATCCTGCCCCTGGCTGTTTATAGGCATCACCTACATTACCTACAGTGAAGTCAGATTAATCTTTTGGGTTTAGTGAAGCTTTGGCATTTGCTGAGTTTTGGGTTTCTCTGAATTTGTATTAACAAGATCTTTCCAATTCTACTGTATTTAGCTATGAGATGACAGAAGTGTAGTCCTCAGAGGTTTCTACACAAAGCGCAAAGGTTTGAATGAACACTGTTTTTATACATCCAACCTTTTTTCTCTATTAGTGACAGGCATTACACCACCAATATGGACAGGAAGCAAAAGGGCTGTTTATGGAACAGTCATCCACATAATAGAAGGATAGGATTTTTATGTTTTCAAAATCCATGTACTTATCCCACGTGACACATTTCTCAAACCCCGGTGTTAACATACAATATTTCCTAAGTGGTTCTTTACAAGGAGGCCTTTATTCAATGTGTCATCAAATAATCATAAATCATGTTTCAAAACTGTAGAGAAATCTGTGTCTTTGTGTGCGTGCATGTGAGAATAGTGGATGTATTTTAAACACCGTTCCTGGAGAGTATTTGTCTGTTCATGAATCCAGTAGTAGGGAGTTGGGAAAAAGAAAGATCTAAAAACTTGTCAGAGACTTTGTACTGAAACATGAGACTAGAAATCAGAAGACATTACCACTCAGCCATAAAAACGAGCAAAATAATGCCATTTGCAGCAACCTGGGTGGACCTAGAGATTGTCATACTGAGTGAAGTCAGACAGGGAAAGACAAATATCATATAATATCATGTATATGTGGCATCTAAAAAAATTGTATAAATGGATTTATTTGTGAAACAGAAACAGATTCACAGACATAGAAAGCAAACTTCTGGTAACCAAAGGGGAAAACTGTGGTGGGGATAAATTAGGAGTTTGGGATTAACATATACACAGTACTATGTATAAAATAAACAACAAGGACTGAATGTATAGCATAGGGACTTCTACTCAATATTTTTTAATAACCTAAATGGAAAAAAAATCTAAAAAGAACATATACATATTTGTTGTTGTTGTTTAGTTGCTAAGTCATGTCTGACTCTTTTGCAATCTATTGACTACAGCTCTTGAGGCTCCTCTGTCCGTGGGATTTCCTGGATAAGAAAGAATACTGGAGTGGGTTGCCATTTCCTTCTCCAGAGGATCTTCCCAACTCAGGGATCGAAGCCGGGTCTCATGCATTGCAGGCAGATTCTTTACCACTGAGCCACCTGGGAAGCCCTATATAACTGAATTGCTTTGCTGTACACCTGAAATTAATACAGCATTGTAAATCAACTATACTTCAAAAATAAATTAATTTTTTAAAAACTGAAAAAAAGAAGTAGAGAAACTTGCCTGTGAGCATCCTTATCTGTGGCCACCACCCGTTTGTTCCATGGTGGCCTCTTAGAGTAGTGTTACACTCCTCTGCCAAAACCAGGACTGGCCAGAGTGAATGGAGTTCTCCTGATGGGCATGAAGTAACCAGGATTTACTCCAGGGGTCAGGGAGGGACCTCGTCTGTTCTGGAGCATACAGTCTTGGATGATTGAATAAAACTAGAGTTCCATGAGCAGGAATTCTGTTAGAGATGGCTGCAGGTGAGGCAACCGATTGTCTCCTCAAAGTTATGGGTGCCCTGCTAGAAAAGCAGATGGAAAAGTATATTCTACTTGTTGCTTTCTGAGCCAAAGGGAAAGTGCCAAGCTTGCATTTACTTAAAGAGTTCTATTAATTTTAGTCCTGACAGTTTATATGCAATTAACAACAATAAAGTTCTTTAGATACAGATTAAAGCTAGCTTATTAATGTCCTCTTTTACAACTACCTGAGGCATTTCTTTGCTTTGCTCTGCTCTCTACTCTCCTTGCTTTGGGTGGCGGTGGGGGTGAGGAGGAGGTGCGGACAGTGTTGGGGGTGAAGGAGGTAGCAGAGGTGTTAGATCATCACTGTTTCTTCCTGATCAGTGTCTTGGGAATGATCCGGCTCACTGTTTATTGTTTGTGCAAAATAGGAAGCTAGAGACTGTTGCTACCACCTCCCCTTCCACTAAATATATAGAAAATTGAGATCATTGTCTCTAGAACACCAAGTGTCCACCT
The DNA here is from genome assembly GCF_029407905.1 of Bubalus kerabau. Lineage (NCBI taxonomy): Eukaryota > Metazoa > Chordata > Mammalia > Artiodactyla > Bovidae > Bubalus > Bubalus kerabau. The sequence continues at coordinate 129,422,630 of NC_073624.1, read as the reverse complement.
GCTTATCCCATGGCACCGTATATCTCTGGACAACCTGAGTTATTTGAATGTGTGCAAGATGACTGCCCTTTGCTGAAGGTAGCATGGCACATGCAATTGTCAACTTAGAACACTCATTGTTGTTCAGTCACTAAGTTGTATCAAACTCTTTGTAACCCCATGGACTGTAGCATGCCAGGCTTCCCTGTTCTTCACTGCGTTTGCTCAAATTCAAGTCCATTGAGTTGGTGATGCTATCTAACCATCTCATCTTCTGCTGCCCTCTTCTCATTTTGCCTTCAGTCTTTCCCACCGGTGGTCACAGGACTGGAAAAGCTGTTTTCATTCCAGTACCAAAGAAGGGCAATGCCAAAGAATGTTCTAACTACTGTACAATTGCACTCATTTCACATGCTAGTAAGGTTAGGCTCAGAATCCTTCAAGCTAGGCTTCAGCAGTACGTGCACCAAGAACTTCTAGTGTACAAGCTGAATTGAGAAAAGGCAGAGAAGCCGGAGATCAAATTGCCAACGTTCATTGGATCATAGAGAAAAGCAAGGAAGTCCAGAAAAACATCTACTTCTGCTTCATTAACTACGCTAAAGCCTTTGACTCTGTGGATCACAACAAACTGTGGAAAATTCTTAGAGATGGAAGTGGAACTACTCATGCAAGGTGGAAAAAACTTGCTTGCAACCTGCATTAAGGATCCATGCTGTCCTTGTGTTTGGGTGTAATAAATAGATGATTTCCAGTACTTCCGGGTAATCAAAGTGTTTGTTTTGCCCATCCTCAGAGACTTGCAGATTAGCTCCTCCAGTACCACGACTTCTGAGAGTCAAGATCCTTCTTCTGGGGACCCTGCAGTCAGCGCTCTTCAACAGCAGCTGTTACTGATGGTGGCTAGGAGGACCCAGTCAGAAACCCCACGGGTAAGTCCCAGCATCACCTATTGTGAATGTTCCAGAAGCAGGGGTCCTGAAACCTGTTTCCGGGTTGGTTTCCCTAACAGAATTAGTCCAGTCTTGTCCTGAATTTTACATCAGAGGGTTGTGGTTACATCACTTCATGGTAGACTACTGGATGAATGTGAAAAGAGACCATTTAGATAACATACCATTTAGATAATACATTTTCACTGATGCTAATGGGTTATTAGTCTTGATTGTTCTTCCAGTGTATTAGAAATTGATTTACATTGATCTTTTGTTGCCGAGTTGCACAAATTCCACAAAACCTCAGTTGATTGGAATGGCTTTTTCTCGCTGCAGGGTTTGGAAATTATCTAGATATTTATTAATTTATTATAGCCTTATAATTTAGGCATGCAGAAATTTTGAAAGAGAATCTTGGCTTGAAGAGAGACTTTATTCATGGAACAAATGACATGATCATCAAGCACTTAAAAGATGCAGCTTTCTGTTATTTTACTGAGAGATTAACTTACTGATGTTCATTCACTTATTACTTCACTTTTAATGAGACTCTAAGACACAGAGCAAAGAATTCAAAAAGAACATGGGAGGAAAGACATACAACCAGTCATGAACTTAGAGCTGCACATTCTATCAGGGCATTTTGGAGAATGTCTATGGGAAGGCTCCTTAGAAGAAAGGACACTTGGGCTAGACCTTGAAGAAAGGTAGATTTCAGCAGGTGCAGATTGAAAGAAGAGGGCTATAAATGAGATACTGTCGAGTTTGTGTAACATTTCTTTACTGCTCTGCTTACCTTCTTCCTGACCATGTTTTGATTTCTTCTAGAGAATCTCGCCTACAAAAAGAAATACAGTAAGTCCCGTATATACAAATGTGTTCTGTTCTGAGAGTATGTTTGTTAAGTCCAATTTGTTCATCAGTGCAACAGTTAGCCCAGGTACCCAGCTGACACAGTTGGCTATACAGTACTGTGCTACAAGAAGTTTGTAATACTTTCCACACAAATAATACGTAAAAAACAAATAAGTACAAAAATAAGGGTAACATTTTTAATCTTACAGTGTAGTACCTTGCAAAGTACAGTTATTGTTGTTCAGTCACTCAGTCGTGTCCTACTCTTTGCAACCCCATGGACTGCAGTGCTTCCCTATCCTTCTTTTCTCTAATGCATTTCTCTAATAATGAGTGATATTGAGCATCTTTTCATGTGTTTGTTAGTCCTCTGTATGTCTTCTTTGGAGAAATGTCTCTTCAGGTCCCTTTCCCACTTTTTGATTGGATTGTTTGCTTTTCTGGTACTGAATTGCATGAGCTGCTTGTGTATTTTGGAAATGAATCTTTGTCAGTTGTTTCCTTTGCTATTATTTTCTCCCATTCTGAGGGTTGTCTTTTCATTTTGTTTGTAGTTTCCTTTGCTGTGCAAAAGCTTTTCAGTTTGATTAGGTCCCACTTGTTTATTTCTGTTTTTATTTCCATTACTCTAGGAGGTGGGTCATAGAAGATCTCGCTTTGATTTATGTCATCGAGTGTTCTGCTTATGTTTCCTCTAAGAATTTTATAATTTCTGGCCTTACACTTAGATCTTTAATCCATTTTGAGTTTATCTTTGTGTGTGGTATTAGGTAGTGTTCTGATTTCATTATTTTGCACATAGCAGTCCAGTTTTACCAGCACCACTTATTGAAGAGGCTATCTTCAGGGCCATTGTTAACATCATCAAAATGCTCATTAGTTATGGAACTCTTGAAGAGACTATTTTTTTTATTTTCATTTAAAGTTTTTTGTTGACGTATAGTTGATTTACAACATTGTGTTAATTTCTGCCCTACAGCAAAGTGATTCAGTTATATGTATTCTTTTTCCTACTCTTTTCCATTATGGTTTATCACAAGATATTGATTATATTTCCCTGTGAAGTAGGGCCTTGTTGCCCATCCATCCTGTATGTGGTAGTTTGCATCTGTGGAAGAGTTATTATGAGGCTTTGAAGATTAATGAGAATGTATGGCAAAATTATGCCTTTAATAATCAGTATTAATTATTAGTATCATTAAAATTCTTATGAGTTTTATGGAACTCTTGAATTTTTCAGGTAGCTTGGAAATACAGTTCTGTTGTCTAAGACACCCCATTTGTGGTCCTTCATTGTGTTAGCCCTAGCAAACTCACACCGAAGTCAAACCATTTTTTCTTTGAGATGATTTTCATTTAAGCAGCAATAAATAGCATAATATGCCAGTTGTGCATATTAATAAGTTTTACGAAAGATGTGGACATGGTCTTCATGTGATTTTTTATAGTGACCTTCCCTAAAGCTACTGTCTAAAAGAGAGTATTTTCTTACTATTCAAAAGAGTGTTGTCACTTCCACTGTTGCTTCTCCTTGACGTGTTTATACATCATGCTGGATTCCCACACCACGGAATGGTAAACCCTACTCAGCTGGTACACGTGCTTTATTTCTTACTTGCACTCTTAGTTCATGGAGCATAAAGAGAAGGGATTTCTTTTGAGAGGAAGATTTACTCTAAGTTACAAATTCACTGGGCTTCCCTGGTGGCTTAGACAGGAAAGAATCTGCCTGCAATGTGGGAGACCCAGGTTCGATCCCTGGGTCGGGAAGATCCCCTGGAGAAGGGAATGGCAACCCACTCCAGTATTCTTGCCTGGAGAGTTCCAGGGACAGAGGAGCTGGCGCACCGCAGTCCATGGGGTCGCAAAGAGTCAGACACGACTGAGCACGTAACACTTTGACTTTCATAAGTTCATTGTCATTAAAAGAAGATGCTGTTCTTGCTGACAGGACAGCAGGAAGTTTCTTCGAGGCTCTCTTTTCTGTTGGAGTCAAATTCCAGACACAAGCAGCACTTATAATCTCAACTTACCTCTAATAGTATAGCCCAATCCATCCTATATATTGTCAACCTGCATATTACCTTCACAATGGATCAACTTTCCCTTGAAATGCTCTTTGTGTTAATATTTTATAGTCTGAATAACCTATGCTCCATAGCTGTCAGGGAATTAGCATCTGGGAACACAGATATGGGGAAGTTAGCCCCCTAGGAGGGTTGCACATGGTCTCCAGTGAAGCAGATGTGTTGCCCTTATGCATACTAGGTGTTTTGACATCAGCGACTTTCAGTGAATTAAGGAAAAATTATGCAGTCTGCCCAAGTATGACCTTCTTCTTTGTAAGTCTGAGAGGAGTGAATGAGACCACTGAAAGGTAGCTTTACCTCCATGGCTGCTCTTCCATGCTGTCCTCCTCCTCCCTTTACTTATCTTGGTCCTTCCTCTCAGTCTTCTGTGTCTTATGTTGTTGTTCAGTCACCAAGTCGTATCCGACTCTTTGTGACCCTGTGGACTGCAGCACGCCAGGCTTCTGTCACTCACCATCTCCTGGAGTTTGCCCAAGTTCGTGTCCATTGAATCAGTGACGCCATCCAACCATCTCATCCTCTGTTGCCCTCTTCTCCTTCTGCTTTCAATGTTTCACAGTATCAAGGTCTTTCCCAATGAGTCAGCTGTTCGCATAAGGTGGCCAAAGTATTGGAGCTTCAGCTTAGCCTACAGGAAATTAGAGCCTACTGAAAATCCTTTTTGGAAAAATATAAGACGAAAGCAAACAAATAAAAATGCAAGCTAGCATAATCCACCAATTCCACTTTTTGGTGTATATTCAAAGAGCCTAATGCAGGGAATCCAACAGATACTTGCGTGTGCGTGTTCACAACAGCATTATTCATGATTGTGAATAGTGAATATCCCGCCAGAGGTGGATGCAACCCAAGCATCTGTCGACAGATGAATGAATAAACAAAAGTGGTCTATCCATAAAATGAAATTTTATTCAGCCTTAAAAAAAAATTTTGATACCTGAAACATGATAGAACTTGAGATCATTATTATAAATGAAACAAGCCAGTCACCAAGGAACGATACTCTTTAATTCCACTGATAGGAGGTACCCAGAGGGGTCAAATTCCTGGAGACAGAAAGTAGAGGAGTGTGGGGAGTTAGTGTTCAATGTGGACAGGGTTTCAGTTTTGCAAGATGAAAACATGAATAATAATATGAATATTATTGCTACTGAAATGCATACATACAAAATGGTTAAGATATAAATTTTATATTATGTATTTTTTTTAACCACAGTTACAAAAAAAAGCAACCCCACAGATTAGAAATAGAAGGTCTGCAGCGGGCTGGGGCTCATTAAGTATTTGTTCAGCAAATGAACGGAGACTAATTTTTTTCAAAATTGAATTCCTTTCCACTAGATTAGATCCAATCAGAGATGAATTTGGGGTGAAAATGTTTTAAATCTGAGATTAAATTCCTCCACCTGTTTCTGTTTTATTGGTTTAATTTTTTTTTCTGATAAATATTTCAGGTCTTATATTGGGCTTCACTGAAGACCTGTGTACTGTGGATGAAAATCTTTTTACTTAAAAAGAATTTAAATATTTATCTCAGCATTACATTAAATAACATACCTTTCAAAAATAATGTCATTTAAGGCCTTTTGTTGAATTCTGATCTTTCATAATAATTACTTTCATGGCAGTTTCCTGGCCTAACAGTAGTATTTTGATATAAGTAGCATAATTTTAATGTCACATTATAATGAAATTGAAATGTATTGGTAAAAAAGACCTTTTCTGCAACAAGGATCTACTGTATAGCATAGAGAACTATACTTGGTATTTTGTGATAACCTATAAGGGAAAAGAATACAGAAAAGAATGAATATGTGTATATGTATAACTAAACCACTTTGCTGTACAACTGAAACTCACATAACATTGTAAATCAATAATAGTACAAAAAATAAAGCTGGGAAGAAAAGACCTTTTCTGTTGATCATTGTCCTTTTGTTAGGGTGCCCATTTTTTTTATGGACTCTGTTGGTTTCCATTTCAGAATTTAAACATCTGCTTTTGGTACTTTTAAATCAGGAGGCTTATTTTCCTGACAATAACACGTCTACGTGAAACCCTCTCTCTGTTTTTTATTTCCGTATCTAAAAGCATCTGAGTCAGGATCTGGAAGATTCATCCTGTTCCTCCACACAAGGAAAGTTTAACCGAGAGCAGTTTTACAAGTTTATCATTTTCCCTGGCAAGTGGATTAAAGTCTGGTATGATCGCCTTACCTTGCTGGCGTTACTTGATAGGTAAGCCTCCAGGCACGCACATGTGCTGGGGAAAGACACAAGTGGGGCATGGCAGTGTGCGCTGGCTTGCTGGTAATAAGCAGTTTGGCCTCAGGCTGAAATTCTCTGGGGCTTTTCCAAGGTGTCCACTTTTTGTGCTGCAAACCCAGAGTCAAAGCAGTGAGATCCCGACAAATGAAGAAATTGTCATTGAGCGGTTAAAATGGGAACTAGGAGAGTTTGGTAGCATGGTTTAGTCTTAAGGTTTGGGGACAATATTATGCCTGGGTCTGCTCATCTTTTGCCAGTTTTTGTAGGAGAGCCTGCAGCTGCCATGTTGAGGGCAGAGCTTGGGTGTGTGGATGTGGCGTGGGGAGGGGAGGAGGGACATGGAGGGGGAAGGAGTGATGTCTCACCCTTTCCTTTCAGGACTTGGGTTCTAAATACTCTATCCTATACTTTGGATGCTAGTCTTTCCTTTTAACCCTATTACTCTTTCTCACCACTATTTCTCAAGATGCAGTGCTGTGGGGTTGGAGCTGAGGGTACTGGGTGGGGAGGTGGAGGTGGGTGGCAGGGGTCAGGTTGAGTAAGGCATGATGGAGTTGGGGACCAAAGAAGGGACTTCCCATTTCCATCCCCCTCGGGGTATACAGAAGACCAGATTGTGATCTTTTTTTAAATAATATTTTTATTAAAATTTAAACCTTTATTCTGCAAAAAGACAGTATAAAAGAATGAAAAGACAAGTCATTGACAGAAAAAATTATTTATGAGACTTCCCTGGTGGTCCAGTGGTTGCGACTTCACCTTGCAATGTGGGGGGTGTAGGTTTGATCCCTGGTTGGGGAGCTAAGATCCTATATACCTTGTGGCCAAAAAACCAAAACATACAACAACAACAACAAAAACACAGAAGCAATCTTGTGACAGATTCAATAAAGACTTAAAAAAATTAAAAATTTACAAGGCACACATCAGATATATATCCAAGATATACAAAGACTACTTAAAGCTCAATAATAAGAAAACAACCTAATTTTAAAATATGGGCTAAAGATCTGAAGAGAACCCTCATCTAAGAAGACATCCAAATGGCAAACAAGTTGATAAAAATAGGCCTATCATTTTATATCACTAGAGATTTGCAAATTTAAGCAATGATGAGATATCACTGTACACTATAAGAATGTTTAATCAAACAAAACTGACAATAGCAAATGCTGGAAAGAATGTGGGACAAAAAACCCCTTTTTTCATCACTGGTGGAAGAACAGAATGGTACAGCTAATTTGAAAAACAGGATGGCAGTTTTCTAAAGTAAACAGTTTTACCATATAATTCATCATTTGTACTCCTAGGTAACTACCTACCTGATTTGAAAACATCCACATAAATACTGCATATGAATGTTTTTAATATCTGTATTTATAATCATTAGAAACTAAAAGGAACCAGGATGTACATCAGTATATGAGCAGATAAATTGTGGGGGCTTCCTTGGTGGCTCAGTCATTAAGAACCCACCTGCTCATACAGGAGATGTGGTTTTGATCCCTGGGTCGGGAAAATCCCGAGAAGGAAATGGCAACCCAACTCCAGTAGTCTTGCCTGGGAAATCCCATGAACAGAGGAGCCTGGTGGGCTACAGTCCCTGGGGTCACAAGAGAGTCGGATATGACTTAACGACTAAACGACAACAACAACGAATTGTGATTTCACAGGTTGTGGGTTTGGAGATTCGGATGCTATTACTAATGGTGTCATCAGAAAACACAGGAGTTTCACAGTTAAATGCCAGTCAGCGGGGTAGTGGGGAGGCTGGTTGCCTGCCTGGCTGTTGTGGGTCCCCCAGTGACTACTTGTTATCATAGTGTCTTACATGGTGTGATCACATACTGAAAAACTATAGTCATGCAAAATTACAACAGCAAATTTCAGGACCCACAAGTCAGGGAAGGGAGTTAGAATGGTTTTTCTAACAACACTATGTTACCCCAGGGGCACACACTTCAGACGAAGACTTCATACTTGACTAAAATAATTCAAGATAATACAGTCTGTTAGGTGAGAAGTGTTTTTGAAATATTCATTTAAAAAGAAATTAACAGAAGTTGAACTAACTTGCCTTAACCCTTCATATTAAATACAAATATTTCTATGGATTTCTGGGTTTGTTATTTTAAAATCCACTCACTGATGAAAATTAGCTGAAAATCCAGTGAAGATCTAAAAAAAGATGATGAGAAAGATGATTATCATCTTGTGAAGGTTATAGTCTTAAATCATTTTAATCACCTCTCTTGCAAGTTATGTGCTAAGTCATGTCCCACTCTTTGTGACCCCATGGACTGTAGCCCGCCAGGCTCCTCTGTCCATGGGATTCTCCACCAGGAATACCGGAGTGGGTTGCCATTCCCTTCTCCAGGGGATCTTCCTGACCCAGGGATGGAACCTGTGCATTGGTAGGTGGGTTCTTTACCACTGCCCTCAGTCTCCTGTTAAATGGGGGTAATCTATTGGGTTGGCCAAAAAGTCAGTAAGATGTTATGGAAAAACCCCAACAAACCAAATCACAGGGGGGATGTGAGGATCAAACCAAATTAATGATAGAAAGAATTCTTTAAATATTAGTTGTTGGGAAGATTCCCTGGAGAAGAAAATGGCAACCCACTCCAGTATTCTTACCTGGAGAATCCCAAGGACAGAGGAGCCTGGCGGGCTACAGTCCGTGGGGTCGCAGAGTCCGACGTGACTGAACACTTGCTCATGTTATTACTTGGAATGTGGCCCAGAACCCAGAAAGAAGAAAAAATTTTTAAATGAAATAAATGATTGTAGCCAAAGTGTGTGTGCTGTGTGTGTGCTAAGTCACTTTAGCCATGTCTGACTCTCTGTGACCCTGTGGACTGTAGCCCACCAGTTTCCTTTCTGGCCAAAGTAGGTGTTGTCAAATGCAGACACTGAAACTTAGGCCCTTAGAAAGGAGAGATCACCCTTTCTCCAGAGCCCATCTAATCCTACTTTCAGTCGTCCACCCGCAAGCTTGGTGATCTGGTTTTCTAGTTGGCAGTCAATGAAGAGGGGAGGAAGGGACGCCATGACTCCCAGCTGACAGTGAGGAAGGAGGCAGGAAAACCCAGAACACTGACCTAGAAAACCCGAGCAGCCTGGGACCTTTGTGTGGGGAGAGCAGCCCCGCCCAAGGACCGTCGAGCAGCACTCAGCACACAGAGCCGCCTGGGAGCTTTGTGAAAACACAGATGCTCAGGTGTGAGAAGTCACCACCCCAGCGTGGCCTGGGGCACAGCACCCTCCTTAGCTCACCTGGTTAGTTCACTGATGATCTGAAAGGTCTGTTTAAGAAAACACGGATTCACATGATAAATTTTACGTTTTTGACGACCGGAGCTGTTTTTTTATTTGAAAATGTATACATAAATCACCCTGGATATTCATTGGGAGTATCTAAAGTCACATGGATGAGAGAACTTGAATTTACCAAATGAAAGCTTGGTAAACACATATATAATAGAAAACAAACTTATAAGTGTTGGCAGAAACTGGAAGAATTTGGTGAATAACAGGCAGTTGAAATCAGACTAATTGCTGCCCTGAACTCCCCCAGGTTGGGACTTCTGTTTGATGTTTTTCAACTTTTCTCTGGGACTCAGACTCATCTTCCTTGAATGTGTTTCCTTATCCTCTGATCATGGTAGCGTTCTGGGTCCCTATGATCACAACCTCTCCCGTTTGCCTTCAGTTTGCCGTCCAGTCTGCTTAGATATTTTTAGACTTGTCTCTCTTTTATCATTTTCTCTTCCTTTCTCTTCTGCTGTTCCCTCACCTTGCAAAACACCTAGGTTTTCTTTTTCTTTCACCAGTTTATCAGGTTAGCATCTAAAACAAAAAGCTGTCCATCTAAGCATCATTTCATTCATTTATTTGTTCATTCAACTCTTAAAATCAAAACACCTATCCACTCTAGGCTCTGTAAGGAGCCCTGGGTATAGAGCAATAAATGAAACAGACATACAGCCCCTGTGCTCAGGAAGCCTGACTCCACTGGGGGAAGTGGGCTAAGGCAGCATACGGTCCTGGGTGCCGTGGAAGACACGCCTGAAGGCCTGGGATAGAGGAACTAGGGGAAGAGGACACAGATGTCAGGACAGGTGACGACAGAAGCCTTATCCGAGGAGGAAACGCACAGATCTGAAATACAGCAGGGAGCTAGGCATGTGACAAGCAGGGGCAATCTCGCCATCGTCATCATCGTGAGGATGTGCTGTCATGTCTCCCATCCTTACAAATCCTCTGGACCACGTTCCCCCAGCTGCTGTCCCGTTTCTCCAGGTTTCCTTGCAGCAGACCTCCTTCAAGCATTGCGTGTTATTTTTTTTTCCAGTTTCTCTCCTCCCATTTTCTCATAACCCCCTTGCATTCAGTCTTCTGATCCCAGGGCCGCATGGAGCCTGCCCTGGTCCAGGTCGTGGTTGATCCTGTCAGTCATGTCCCTGGACTCTCATTCTTGGTTCACTCTCTTCTCTTGTTTGCGGGGCTCAGCCCTCTCTTGGTTTTCCTTCTGCCCCATTGGTAGCTCCTTCCTGGTCCCCTTTGCAGGTGACCTCTTCATGTTGGTGTCTCAGGAGCTGCTCAGCCCTTGGTCTTTCTCTTTCTACCCGCTTTTCTTTAGTGATCACATTTAGTCTCATGGCTTTAAATCCTGCTAATCTGCCAGTGACCCTCAATTTCTGTCTCCACCCTGGACCTATTGCCTGATTTCTTTACTTGTGTATCTAACTATGGGGTTGACATCTCATAATCAGAGTTGAAACTGAGCTCTTCATCTCTACCTCATCCCAGGTCTGCTCCACCTGTGGTCTCCCCCACCTCAGCTGATGACCACCTTATCCTCCCAGCTTTTCGTTAAAAATCTTGGCATAATCCTTAACTCTTCTTTCCTTTCACTCCTGCGTTCAGTTTCTCGTAGATCATGTTTACTGCTCCTTCAAATGTATCTACTGTGGTTTCCACCTTTAATGTGGCCACCTTTGTTTGAGCTGCTTTCATCTCCCATCTGGGTTACTGTAAGAGCATCAACTGCTCACACCCATACTCCCTGGACACTATTCTTTTTCAAAATTGTATTGAAGTAATAGTTGATTTACAGTGTTGCATTAATTTCTGCTGTAGGGCACAGTGTTTCAGTTATCCATGTATATTCTTTTCCATTATGGCTTGTCACAAGATATTGGCCAAAGTTGCCTGTGCTGTACAGTAGGACCTTGGTGTCTGTCTGTCCTGTATAAAATAGCTTGCATCTGCTGATCCCAAACTTCCAATCCATCCCTCCCCCGCCCCACTCCCCCTTGGCAACCACCGGTCTGTTTTCCGTGTATGAGTCTGTTTCTCTTTTGTAGATAAGTTCATTTGTGCTGTATTTTAGATTTCACATATGTGATATCATATAATATTTATCTCTCTGTCTGACTTACTGCACTTAGTATGATACTCTCATGGTCCATCCATGTTGCTGCATATGGCATTACTTCATTCCTTTTGTGGCTGAGTAGTATTCCATTTATGTATACCACATCTTCTTTCTGCTTTCATCTCTCAGTGGGCATTTAGGTTGCTCCCACGTCCTGTCTACTGTAAATAGTGCTGCTGTGAGCACAGGTGCATGCATCTTTTTGAATTATGGTTTTCTGTGGATATATGCCCAGGAATGGGATTGCTGGATCGTACGACAGCTCTATTTTCAGTTTTTTAAGGAACCTCCCTGCTGTTCTCTGTAGTGGCTGCACCAATCTACATTCCCCCGTATCTCCCGGTGAACTATTCTTAACACAACAGAGTGTTGGGCGCCTCTTGGTCTTCCTGTTGGTCACCACACCAGGCCCTCTTCCAGCCTGAAGACCTTTGCCCTGGCTGTTCCCTCCTCCTGGTGCGCTCTTCCCGCAGATAACTGCACGGCTGGCCCTTTTGTCTTTCAAATGGTTTTTCTTAGAGAGACTTAGCCTGACCTTCCTGTATAAAATCCATCAGGTCTCTGTCCACACACTCATAACTCCTCTCAGCTTGTTCTTTTCATTTTTCCATTGCACGAATGCTCTTCAAATAGTCTATCATGTTCTTACTCTGTGTGTATTATTTATTTTATGTCTCTGCCCACTGGAAAGGAGACTTTATGAGTTTCATTCACTGATGTATTCGCAGCACTTATGTTACATGAACAAATGCATCAGCTTCCCTTAGCAAACTCCTTCCCAGTTTCTGCCATTATGAGCCTTTCCCCCCAGATTGAAAGCTTAATGTCATCTTTATTCTTTCACTCTCTTATGGTGCATAATCCATCCAATCAGAGTCTTTTCTGCCCTGTTCTGTTTTGTGTCTGAAAGTCACACGTCCCCTCTAATTTCCCAGGTGTGTCACTTTCTCAGGCTCTGGTTACTTCTCTCTGGGAGTACTGTTTATCCTTTCCCCTCCAGTGCATCTTGTTAACCTGTGCAAGATAAATCTTTCTAAAGTATAGCCTTAATCATGACACCCCCTACCCAGTGAGCAAACTTCTTCACCCAATATTTATGAGGAACCGTGGGAGGGGAGTGATGGTGGGGAGGTGGAGGAATGGAGTCCTGGTGGAGGCGGACCTGGGAAAAATTACTTTTTAGGAACTTTATTTTTTCTCTCCAAATAGAAAAAGTTTTTTTTAATTGAAATTTTTGTTTTATTTCCTAAGCTTTTAGATAGTCTTAGATAACTTCAAAATGTTATGAGCAAACTAAAGAATACATAATTATAGACCTGAACTGCATAAACAAATATATTTAGCCCTATAAAAAGTACATAGTAAAGAATAAAAAATACTTAAATTTCTCTTTTCACCAAATATTTATTGTCCTTCCCCCAGTTTTTAAAAAAGTTTTCAACATGAGATCTTAATATCTAAGTTCTTTACATTTCTGTACTTTTATACCTCTTGGTTGCCTGATTAAAAAATGGGAAAAAATATGAACAGATTCCTCACTAGAGAAGATATTCAGATGGCAAATAAATGTTTGAGAAGATGCTCCACATTGTATATCATTAGGAAATTATGAATTAAAACAATGATGAGATGCCACCACACACCTATTAGAAAATGAATGTCATTGACTCGTGTCTGACTCTTTGCAACCCCATGGACTAGGCCAGAATACTGAAGTGGGTAGCCTTTCCCTTCTCCAGGGGAATCTTCCCAATGCAGGGATCGAACCCAGGTCTCCTGCATTGCAGCCAGGTTCCTTACCAGCTGAACCATAAGGGAAGCCCAAGAATACTGGAGTGGGCAGCCTATCCCTTCTCCACTGGATCTTCCCGACCCAGGAATTGAACCGGGAACTCCTGCATTGCAGGTGGATTCTTTACCAACTGAGCTATCAGGGAGGCCCCCTTTTAGAAAGGCCCAATCCAAAACACTGATAATAGCAAATGCCAGCAAGGGTGTGGGGCAGCAGGACTCATGTCATTGCTGGTGGGATTGCAAAATGGTACAGCCACTTTGGAAGACAGCTCAGCAATTTCTTACAAATTAAACACACTAGTAGTACAGTTTGACCTACCAATCATGCTCCTTATTTCCACACAAAAACCTGCATTTATAGATGCTTTATTCATAATTGCCAAAACTTGGAAGTAACTGTCTTTTCATAGGTGATGGATAAACAAATTGTGGTATGTCAGTATTACTGAGCAGTAGAAAGAAAAGAGCTATCAAGCCATGCAAAGGCACAGAGGGCCTTTGATGTGTATTACTAAGCAAAGAAGCTAACCGGAAAAGGCTGTGCACTGTATGATTTCATTATGGAATCTGGACAAGGCAGATCTATGGAGACAGTAAAAGATGAGCGGTTACCAGGGGTTAGAGAGGATGGATGAATAGGCAGAGCACAGAGGATTTTTCGGGCAGTGAAAATACTCTGCATAATACAATAATGGTGGATATGTATCATTACAGCATTGTTTAAACCCATAGAATGTACATCACCAGGAAGCAACCATCATGTAGACTATGGACTTTAGTTGATAATGATTTGTCAGTGTTGCTTCATCAGTTAAAACACATGCAGCACTCTAGTGGGAGATGTTGATGGTGGGGGAAGGCGGGTGTATATTTGGAGGTAGGAGCTATGTAGGAACTCGTAACACTTTCTCCTCAATTTTGTCGTGAATCTAAAACTGCTCTAGGGACTTCCATAGGAGTTCAGTGATTAAGAATTCACCTTCAAAGGAAGGGTGTAGGGATGTGATTCTTGGTTGAGGAGCTAAGATCCTACGTACCTCATGGCCAAAAAACCCCAAACATAAAGAACAGAAGCAATAGTGTAACAAATTCAATAAAGACTTAAAAAATGGTTCACATTTAAAAAACTCAAAAAAAATAAGGCTGCTTTAAAAATAAAATCCATTAATTAAAGAAAGACATTCAGGAGTGCCTGAGCATGCCAAGGATGAAGTAGCCAACTGTTCCTGTCTGAAAATGATCATAATTTAATGGAAAAGACCAATAGGTACATGGAAAAAAATAGGCAATATAAGATAGCTCAGCTGGTAGAGAATCCACCTGTAATGCAGGAGATTCTGGTTTGATTCCTGGGTCGGGAAGATCCGCTGGAGAAGGGATAGGCCACCCTCTCCAATATTCTTGGTTTCCCTTGTGGCTCAGCTGGTAAAGAATCCTTCTGCAATGCGGGAGACCTGGGTTCAATCCCTGGGTCAGGAAGATCTCCTGGAGAAGGAAATGGCAACCCACTCCAGTATTCTTGCCTGGAAAATCCCATGGATGGAGGAGCCTTGTAGGCTACAGTCCATGGGGTCGCAAAGAGTCGGACACGACTGAGCGACTTCACTTCACTCAGAATTCTAGTGATTAGTCCATCTAAACTCTTGACCTTGGGGTCCACACCATCCTCCCTTTCAACTGTTCCCTCCTGTAACTCCACCCTGCATCTCCTTCTCTCATAGAAGCCTTCCACCTCTGATGTCATAGTCCCAGCCTCAGTTCGTTCTTCACATCCCCCCTACGTGCTAAATGGCTTCAGTCCTGTCCAACTCTTTGCAACCCTATGGACCATAGCCCTTCAGGCTCCTCTGTCCATGGGATTCTCCAGGCAAGAATACTGGAGTGGGTTGCCATTTCCTTCTCTGGGGGATCTTCCTGACCCAGTGATTGAACCCGGGGCTCCTGCACTGCAGGCAGACTCTTTACCGTCTGAGTCACCAGGGAATTTGCTTTCCCCCTACCTCCATCGTCTCCACATCCCCTCTTGCACTTTGATGTATCCACTTCCTCCCACTAGCAGCCCTCGTTGCCTCTCCCATGATCCTGCCTTTAGCCCCTTTATATCAGCATCTTGACACTCCCTTTCTTGTCCCTTTGCATACCCGATGATAACACCCCACGTCTGGATGAGCTCATCTCTCTGCCCCACACCTCTCACGTGGCATCTCCGGAGAGATCACCCAGTGACACACGGGTCAGACCCACTGCATGGACAGCTCTCTGGCCGGAGGTCTCCTGGCCTCTGAAACGGAGCAGCAAATTCTGGCCACTGTGACTGTATGTGGAAGGGATTGCCTGCTTTAGTTAAGTGTAATGTACCCCCTTCCTTCACTTAGTGGAGTCAGTGAAGCTCCTTTTCGGAAACACATTTCACTGTGGTGGATGGAATAATTAACAGTCTTCTCCCAGTAAACCTGGTTTAATGGCCAGGGACACCCAAAGGGATTATATTTCACTTGTTTCAATAACAGAAAATGGGAGTTAAATATGGCTTTAAAAAAATGTAGAATGCAGTAATAATGCAAGAAAGAAAGAAACTGTAAAATCTTGTTACCAAACATAAAAGCTTGAGATAGGTCCTCTCTGCTGTCAGTCATTTTAGAAACATGCACGTATTCTCTGGATAAAAACAGACAGCTTTACCTTTTATTCCCTTTGTTTTTTTAATTTTAATTTTTTAAAATTATGAAAGTGTGACAACACATTTATAGGAGACTAGGAAAAGACAACAAGATTATGTATAGTTCCCCTATATATTACAATTATTTTTTAAGTAGATAAACTAAAATTTTTAGATGGAGTTTCAATATGGTTTTTATTTGTTTATTTTGCTCAGAACTGAAGATGTCAAGGAAAATGTGCTGGCAGTTTTACTCATTATCCTGGTTTCCCTGCTTGGATTTCTGACATTGAACCAAGGCTTTTGCAAAGACATATGGGCGCTCCTCTTCTGCCTCATCATGGCCAGCTGCCAGTATTCCCTGTTAAAGGCAAGACCACATCTAATTCTTACCATCACTAATGTAGCCTTGAAATCATGAGATGATGACCCAGACACTTCTGATTTGTGTTCTAGAGCGTTCAGCCTGACCCTGCCTCGCCAATCCACGTAAGTGTCCACTAACAGGCTTGTCTGGTCTGCTTGCATTGAAGATGGGGAATGGCCAAAATCAATTCAAATGTATATAGCAATATACGTATATACTGAATGTAAAATGGAAGTATTAATGCATGTGGTCAAGTTCAGGGGAGATCTGAGGCTGTGATGGGAATGGTGGTGGGGAGGGGCCAGGATGGGGACCAAGAGTGTGTGGAGGGCCTTTTCCATCTCATTGAACTCATCTCAGGAAAGATGTTGCAGTCGGTGGGGAAATCAGCAGAGTCCGCAGTCAGGCTACCTGTGTTGGTTTCCTGGTTCCTGTGTCTGAATGTTGGACCCTGAATGAAAAGTGAACTCTCCATACCTCAGTTTCCCTGTGTGTGAATAAGGATAGTAGAAATGCCTATGGGGAGTGAATTAATCCAACTCACGGGCTTAAAACAGTGTCTGGTATATAGAAATTGCTTCATAGATGGTAGCTGTTATTGGAAACATTGGTTATGTAAGCACAAATCATTATTCTTTTTACATGAAGCTGATCTCTTCCTGTCCCACACTTTCAAGTGTATCGTCACCTTTTATCTCATCATTTGGGGGCTTATTTATAACTGAAACTCTGGCCTCCCCAGTACCAGTCTCTTGGTGCTCTGGCATCCCTCCCTGAGCTCAGAAGCACTGTAGCATCCACTGACCAGGGGGCACGCTCCCCTGCGGGGTGGTGGGTCCAGGTCTGGCACTGTCCCTACTGGGACCCCAGCCACGTGCCTTTGCACCAAAACCACTGCTTGGTGGATGTCCCAGCTCTTTGAGAAACCTTCCTTCCTCTGTTATGGTAAACTCCTGTGAGTCCCTGAAAATCCCATCCGATGAAAGAAAACGTGACCTTCCTGCTATTGTGCTTTAAAAAAGAAATTCATATCCAGGATTTAGGAGTGATCTCAAGTCTGTGATAGCTCATATTTAGCTCATAGTAATTAAGAAAAGCTTATAATTGGCTGCTCACCTGGCATACGTTGCTATCTTGTTAAATTCCTCTGTTCCCTATAATTGGTTTACATGGAATACATCTTCTTTTGTCCCAGCGTCTGAATGTCAAGATAAGGAGAAACAGTGTAATTAGGGTATCACAGATGTATTGTTGTGATTATTGTCAAGAATCTGGGCTAGGTGGTGTGAGCCGAGATGCTCAGCCCTGTGATGTTCTGTCCCAGCCCACCCCCGATGCGACACTGCCATCCTCCTGCTGCTGTAAATAAGCCCTGCTTCCTAGTGACAGCGCTTGGGTCACTGTCTTTCTGGGTGACCCGGGGGAGGGGTGTAATAGGCTATTAAACATTCATTTCCTGCATGTGCTCTCACGAATGATACTACCAGAGGTGAATGGTGAGAACAGCTGTTATCCCCCCTGTGGATTTGTAATGACCATTTGTAGGACCCCTGGGTCACGGTTCTAAGTTGGAGTCGCAGTGTCTGCATTGATCCAGTTCCTAGAGGGCTATACCCAGCTGCTCTTCCTTTATCTGAACAAGCATGTCACAGTGAGATAGGAAACAGTGACTCCTCTTACTGGCATCGGAAGTCACAGTCAGACATCGAAGTCTGTTTATTGTAGTAATTAATATGCTTACACAGATTGCTAAGTAGATTAGCCCTGATTTGAGTTAGCATTTCTAACTATTATGGTGAGGAAAGAAAACATGGTAGGTATAAAATATTTCCTCTTGCAATGTGTAAGTTAGAAGACTAACTTACTGTTTAGAGATAAGAAAACCTCAGAAAGGTCAGTCCAGTCTGGCAGAGAGATGGTTCTGTGCCTGCCACCAGCCCTGGCTAAGATTCATTCATCAGTGGCTGTCAGATAAAACAAAGTGCTTAAAAAAAAATTTTTTTTTTTATTTTGGATTGGAGTATAGCTGATTAACAATGCTGTGATAGTTTCAGGTGGATAGCAAAGGGATTTAACCATGCATATACATGTATCCATTCTCCCCCAAACTCCCCTCCTATCCAGTTGCCACTGAAGTGCTGTTCAAAACTGTATTACTTTGTTCATTCCCAGGGAGTGGCTGTTCAAAAATGCAGTCAATTCTTGTTCTTCGAGTGATTGGTTTTTCTTCTGTGTTTCCTTCCAGGAGCACAGAGGTGGCAAATTTTGAGCAAGTTGTTAAAACCAGAAGATAGCATAATGATTTTTTTTTTTTTTTGCATAACACTGTGTGTTTCAGATAGAGTTGCAGAATTAGCACTGGCATGCTAGTAGATATGGTACCATCAACCCTGGGCTTGAAAAAAAAATGCTTCTGATTGTAAAAGAAAACAAGTCTAGGAGAGCTTAAAAACTGAGGGTGAGGGTAACTTCTGGAATCAGTTGGAGGATCAGAGACTGGTAATTTAGCTATGGGTGATGAAGCTGTTCCTTACTTACAGACTTATAGACTTGGCCAACCAACAGTGGATTTCCCAGGTGGCGCTAGGGGTAAAGAACCTGTTTGCCAATGCAGGAGACATAAGAGATGTAGGCTCGATCCCTGGGTCGGGAAGATCCCCTGGAGAAGGAAGTGGCTACCCACTGTAGTATTCTTACCTGGAGAATCCCATACAGAGGAGCCTGGTGGGCTACCATCCATAGGTTCAGTCACATACGACTGAAACGACTTAGCACGCACACACAATCAATAATATCCACCAATGATAACCCAGAAAGTAAAATCTGGTGGGATATCTGAAAGGCATCAAAAGACTGGGATCCTCAGCATGGAGCTGGAGTCAGGGGCCTTTCCCAGCACCTGCTGGGACCCTGAGTTGGGGTGGCTGGGACAGCACCTGGGAACCTGCATTCTAAATACACCACCCAGGTGCTGACGGAGGATGTGATCTCAGGTCACACCCGAGAAACACAGGGTAATGGGAAGCGTGCAGGTTTGGGGATTTGAATTCAGCCTCTCCCTGTACACACTATGGCCTCTTGGTCGAGTGACTACTCTGAGTCTCAGGTTTGTCATCTGTAAAAGATGAAATATTAAAATAGGATATTGTGAGGGAAGCAAGATAATGCACATCCAGGGCACCGCATAGAATCTGGCACTGCGGGAGCACTTGCCAAATGCTAACAGTTTTTCTGTGAGTAAAGTAGGGGTCATAATGACAACCTCAGTTAGTGCTGGTAATGAGTGACTTGGACAATGTATATAATGTTCCCAGCACAGGACCTGGAATGTTAAGTCCCCTGGAAATGATTCTTTCCTTTCTCCTTCTGCTTTGCAGATACAGAAGGCTGAGTGTACAGAAATTTCACAAGCCCCACACCTAGTTCCCTTATTATTAACCTCATACATCCATATGTTTCATTTGCCAAAACTACTGAACCCAGGTGGATACATCACTGTTAACTGAAGTTCATGTTTCACTTAGATTTCCATAGCTTTTTCCTATTATCTTTTTGTTTATTGGTTTGAGGATCGCGTCCAGGACACCACATGGTATTCAATCATCCTCTCTCCTAAAGCTCCTCTCTGTTGTGACAGTTTCTCAGGCTTTCCTTGATTTTGGTGATCTGGACAGCTTCAAGGAGCATTGGTCAGGAATTTTATAGACTGTTCCTTAGTTGAGCTTTATTTGGTGCTCATCTGATGATTGGACTGGGGTTATGGATTTTGGGGAGGAAGACCGCAGAATTCAAGTGTCATTTTCCCCACACCATTTTGAGGGTATGTACTATCAACATGACTTACCACTTTTGATGATGACCACCTGGTAAAGGCACTGTTTATCAGAGGAATGATTTTTTAAAATTTTATTAATTAAAAAAAAAATTGCTGCAGAGTTGATTTACAGTGTTGTATTAGTTTCTGGTGTCCAGCAAAGTGATTTGGTTATACATACACATATATCTATCCTTTTTCAGTTTCTTTTCCATTATAGGTTATTACAAGATATGGAGTATAGCTCCCTGTGCTCTACAATAGGTCCTTGTTGGTATCTATTTTGTATATAACAGTGTATATCTGTTAATCCCAAACTCCTGATTTATCTCTCCCTCCCCCATCTTTTCCCTTTGGTAACCATAAATTTGTTTCCTATGTCTGTAAGTATGTTTCTGTTTTTTAAAAAAGTCTATTTGTATCATTTTTTAGGTTCCACATATAGGTGATCAGATCAGATCAGATCAGTCGCTCAGTTGTGTCCGACTCTTTGCGACCCCATGCATCACAGCATGCCAGGCCTCCCTGTCCATCACCAACTCCTGGAGTTCACTCGGACTCACGTCCATCGAGTCAGTGATGCCATCCAGCCATCTCATCCTCTGTTGTCCCCTTCTCCTCCTGCCCCCAATCCCTCTGAGCATCAGAGTCTTTTCCAATGAGTCAACTCTTTGCATGAGGTGGCCAAAGTACTGGAGTTTCAGCTTTAGCATCATTCCTTCCAAAGAAATCCCAGGGCTGATCTCCCTCAGAATGGACTGGTTGGATCTCCTTGCAGTCCAAGGGACTCTCAAGAGTCTTCTCCAACACCACAGTTCAAAAGCATCAATATAGGTGATAGAATATGATATTTGTCTGACTTACTTCACTTAGTATGACAGTCTCTAGGTCCATCCATTTTGCAGCAAATGACTTTATTTCATTCTTTGTCTGATTGAGTAATACCCCATTGTGTATATATGCCACCAAGTGTGGGTCATAGAATACTTGTTGGCTAGCGTTTTACTAGGGTCTGCTTCCTTAGGACAGTTGGACACCCACCCCCAGGTCATCTTCTTTTGCTCCACACAGAAAGGGAACCAAAGAGTATAGTTAAACTTTTTCAGTATACACCTGAAAAAAAAAAAACAATTTGAAAAGATATATGCACCCAACGTTCATAGTAGCACTATTCACAGTAGCCAAGACATGGAAGCAACCCAAGTGCCTTTCAGTAGACAATTGGATTAAGAAGATGTGGTATATCTAAACAATGGAATACTGCTCAACCATAAAAAAGAAGTATGGCCATTTGCAGCAACGTGGACAGACCTAGATAATATTGGGTGCGTGCTAAGTTCCTTCAGTTGTGTCCTACTGTTTGCAACCCCATGGACTGTAGCCTACCAGGCTCCTCTGTCCATGGGATTCTCCAGGTAAGAGTACTGGAGTGGGTTGCCATGCCCTCCTCCAGGGCGTCTTCCTGACCCAGGGATCAAACTCGTGTCTCTTACATCTCCTGCATTGGCAGGCTGGATCTTTACCATTAGCATCACCTGGGAAGTCAGATAATGTTACATTTAGTGAAATAAGTCAAACAGTGAAAGACAAATACTATACAATAGCACTTATATGTGGAATCTAAAATTTAGTACAAATGAATCTATATACAACTCAGAAACAGACTCACAGACATAGAAACTATACTTCTGGTTACCAAAGGGAGAAAGCGAGAGGGATAAATTAGGAATTTAGGATTAAGGGATACAAACTACTGCACATAAAATAGATAAGCAACAAACATTTACTCTATAGCACAGGGAACTATATTGAATATCTCATATATCTATAATGGAATATAATCTATGTTAATTAAAAAAACCCCAAAACAAATCACTGTGCTGCACATCTGAAACTAACACAATATTGTACGTCAGCTATATTTCAACTTAAAAAATTTTAAATTAAAACTTCAACCAATACAATATTGTAAAGTTAAAAAATAAAATTAAAAAAAAGAAAATTTCAAAAAAAAAACTTCAACCATACAATATTGTAAATAACCTCCAATTAAAATAAATTTATAAAAAAACACTTCAATTCAAAAGTTCTAAATAGATGAATTGCTAAGTCTTAAGTGAAACAGAACTAATCAACAGCTACCAAAAAATTATATTTAAATAAACTATTCTATACCATCGTGTGTGCTAAGTTGCTTTAGTCATGTCCAACTCTTTGTGACCCTATGGACTGTAACCTGACAGGCTCCTCTGTCCATGGGATCCTCCAGTCAAGTGTGCTGGAGTGGGTTGCCATCCCCTCCTTCAGGGGATCTTCCCAACCCAGGGATTGCACCTGCATCTCCTGCATTGCAGGCAGATTCTTTACCATTGAGTCACCCTGGAAGCCCCTTTTCTCATCCTAAGAAACTATAAAAACAACCAACCCTTATAGTTAACAGAGTTCTACATAGGTAAACATCATATTGCAGAAAGGCTGGACAGAGCAGGTAGTTATTTTTCTACTCTCCAGAAGGAGCCCTTTTCACCCTCCTGAGTCCTTTCAGGAAGAGTCAACACCTTCCAGGAAATGTTACTATGAATGCTTTTCCCCACACTCTGTGTTTACTTCACATGTGTAACATTCACATTGTGTGTTTAAAGAATGATGATTATGAATGAACTTGAGCCAAGTGAGGTTGAGTGTTGGGCCTGGAAGGATCCAGGGCCAAATACAGGGACCATCTGGGTAGGTTTGGTGAGCCAGTGGGTAGTGACCAGGCAGCCAGGTGGCCAGCAGCGGGGTTCAAATCTTGGCTCAGGCACCCTGTCTTCTGTCTGTGAAGTCTGGGGCTAATTTCTTCTTCATGCCTCAGTTTGCCCTTGGCAAAATGAGAATAATAGTAGGACTTCTTCAGGTGGATTAACTCTGTGGTTGGTTCCATTTCAAGTAGGTAGGACAGGGCCTGAGGCATAGGAAAACAGGATAAATGTCAGCCATTGCTGCTGTACAGCAGCTTCTCAAAAACAGCTGCCCTGTGTGTTCCGCCAAACAGGAACATGTGCAGGCTCAGTAGGTGGGAGGCAACTGTTTTCTGCCCTCTGGGCTGAGAAGCAGAGATCTGCAGGAAGCCTGGAGCTGACATGGGTACCAGCGGAGATGGGATGGGGCTGGCATGGCCTGGCTGCTGACAGCCTCGGTTCAGTAATGCTGGGTTCAAACACTCTGTCTTCCTTATAACCAACTCCTTTTATCTTTTTCTTTCTATCATCTATCTCTCCATATCACTATCCACCTATCATCTATCATTCTATCTTCTACATCTATCCATCTATCTATCCATCCTCTGTCATCTCTATCTCTCTATCATTTATCTTTAACTATCTGTCTGCCTATCTATCTCTCCATCTCCCTATCTAGCTATCATCTATCTATCCTCTATATCTATCCATCCATCATCTATCTCCCTGTTCTCTATCTTCTAATGCTGAAGATACTGAAGAAACTGAGGTTGAATGGTTCTATGAAGACCTACAAGACCTTCTAGGACTAACACTCGAAAAAGATGTCCTTTTCATTATAGGGGACTGGAATGTAAAAGTAGGAGGTCAAGAAACACCTGGAGTAACAGGCAAATTTGGTCTCGGAGTAGAGAATGAAGCAGGGCAAAGGCTAATAGAGTTTTGCTAAGAGAGTGCACTGGTCATAGCAAACACCCTCTTCCAACAACACAAGAGAATACTCTACACATGGACATCACCAGATGGTCAACACCAAAATCAGATTGATTATATTCTTTACAGCCAAAGATGGAGAAGCTCTATACAGTCAGCAAAAACAAGACCGGGAGCTGACTGTGGCTCAGATCATGAACTTCTTATTGCCAAATTCAGACTTAAATTGAAGAAAATAGGGAAAACCACTAGACCATTCAGGTATGACCTAAATCAAATCCCTTATGATTATACAGTGGAAGTGAGAAATAGATTCAAGGGACTAGTTCTGATAGAGTGCCTGATGGACTATGAAATGAGGTCCATGACATTGTACAGGATCCAGGGATCAAGACCATCCCCATGGAAAAGAAATGCAAAAAAGAAAAATGGCTGTCTGAGGAGGCCTTACAAATAGCTGTGAAAAGAAGGGAAGTGAAAAGCAAGGGACAAAAAGAAAGATATACCCATTTGAATGCAGAGTTCCAAAGACTAGCAAGGAGAGATAAGAAAGCCTTCCTCAGTGGTCAATGCAAAGTAATAGAGGAAAACAATAGAATGGGAAAGACTAGAGATCTCTTCAAGAAAATGAGATACCAAGGGAACATTTCATGCAAAGATGGTCTCAATAAAGGACAGAAATCGTATGGACCTAACAGAAGCAGAAGATATTAAGAAGAAGTGGCAAGAATACACAGAAGAACTATACAAAAAAGATCTTCACGACCCAGATAATCACGATGGTATGATCACTCACCTAGGGCCAGACATTCTGGAATGCAAAGTCAAGTGGGTCTTAGGAAGCATCACTACAAACAAAGCTAGTAGAGGTGATGGAATTCCAGTGGAGCTATTTCAAATCCTGAAATATGATGCTGTGAAAGTGCTGCACTCAATATGCCAGCAAATTTCCAGTGGCCACAGGACTGGAAAAGGTCAGTTTTCATTCCAATCCCAAAGAAAGGCAATGCCAAAGAATGCTCAAACTACTGCACAATTGCACTCATCTCACATGCTAGTAAAGGAATGCTCAAAATTCTCCAAGCCAGGCTTCAGCAATACATGAACCGTGAACTTCCAGGTGTTCAAGCTGGATTTAGAAAAATCAGAGGAACCAGAGATCAAATTGCCAACATCTGTTGGATTATCAAAAAAGCAAGAGAGTTCCAGAAAAGCATCTATTTCTGCTTTACTGACTATGCCAAAGCCTTTGACTGTGTGGATCACCACAAACTGTGGAAAATTCTGAAAGACATGGGAATACCAGACCACCTGACCTGCCTCTTGAGAATCTATATGTAGGTCAGGAAGCAATAGTTAGAACTGGACATGGAACAACAGACTGGTTCCAAATAGGAAAAGGAGTACATCAAGGCTGTATATTGCCACCCTGCTTATTTAACTTATATGCAGAGTACATCATGACAAATGCTGGTCTGGGTGAAGCACAGGCTGGAATCAAGATTTCCAGGAAAAATATCAATAACCTCAGATATATTGATGACATCACCCTTATGGCAGAAAGTGAAGAAGAACTAAAGAGCCTCTTGATGAAAGTGAAAGAGGAGAGTGAGAAAGTTGGCTTAAAGGATCAACATTCAGAAAACAAAGATCATGGCATCTGGTCCCATCACTTCATGGGAAATAGATGGGGAAACAGTGGAAAAAGTGACAGACTTTATTTTGGGGGGGGGGCTCCAAAATCACTGCAGATGATGACTGCAGCCTGAAAAGATGCTTCTCCTTGGAAGAAAAGCTATGACCAACCTAGACAGCATATTGAAAAGCAGAGATATCACTTTGCTGACAAAGGCCTGTTTAGTGAAAGCTATGGTTTTTCCAGTGGTCATGTATGGATGTGAGAGTTGGACTCTAAAGAAAGCTGAGCGCCAAAGGATTGATGCTTTTGAACTGTGGTGTTGGAGAAGACTCTTGAGAGTTCCTTGGACTGCAGGGAGATCCAACCAGTCCATCCTAAAGGAAATCAGTCCTGAATATTCATTGGAAGGACTGATGTTGAAGCTGAAGCTCCAATACTTTGGCTGAGTGAATGAGTGAAGTCGCTCAGCCGTGTCCGACTCTTCCAACCCCATGGACTGTAGCCCACCAGGCTCCACGGTCCATGGGATTCTCCAGGCAAGAATACTAGAGTGGCTTGCCATTTCCTTCTCCAGGGGATCTTCCCAACCCAGGGATCAAACCCACGTCTCCCGCCTTGCAGGCAGATGCTTTAACCTCTGAGCCACCAATACTTTGGCTAGCTGATGCAAAGAACTGACTCATTTGAAAAGACCCTGATGCTGGAAAAGATTGAAGGCGGGAGGAGAAGCGGATGACAGAGGATGAGATGGTTGGATGACATCACCGACTCAATGGACATGAGTTTGAGTAAACTCTGGGGGTTGGTGATGGACAGGCAAGCCAGGCGTGTTGCAGTCCATGGAGTTGCAAAGAGTCAGACACCACTGAGCGACTGAACTGAACTGAGCTGAACCGTCTATGTTTCTATGTCTGTCTATCTATCCATATCTATGTGTCTGTCTATTTAATCTACTTATCTATCTATCCATTCATCCATGTATCTATCTGCTTACCTTCCTATTATCTACCTATCTATCAACAGCAAGTGTGACGCGTTGGAGCAGCCCCCCTCTTGGCAAGAGGACAATTAGAATGATCTGGTCTGTTAGTCGCAAGGACCCCTGCTCTCCAGATGGGGACCTCCAGGTTTCAATAGATTCTCTCACTTTATCCTTTACTTGCCCTGCAACCAGAGCAAAGGCCGAGAAATTGTATGAGTAGGTGGGGCTCCTGGGAGAGCTAAATGCATGTACAGAGCAGATTTTGTGAAGCAGCCTCCAAGATGCCCCCCAGCAGAAATCAGCAGTGCCCCCTAGGGTATTTTAAGGTTAAAAACACTTGAATGGGAAACACTTGGATAAGTTTTAAAAGACTGTTCAGACTTCACCTGGAGGAGCAAATGAAATTTTTATATTGAAAAAAAATCAATCCTTGGAGGTTTTTCTGATTGAATCCTATATGAAAGAAGTAACTGGAGCAGAGAAATTTTATTAATGGGTGTTCTTAGGGATCAAGGCAAATAAAAGTGACTTACATGCCATGTATTAGCGATTCGCTTAGAATTGTTCGGGGACCCAAAAGGTAGCATGACATTCAGGGAAGGGTAGCAATAACCCTGTATACGAGACAGCAAAAGAGACACTGATGTATAGAACAGTCTTTTGGACTATGTGGGAGAGGGAGAGGGTGGGATGATTTGGGAGAATGGCATTGAAATATGTATAATATCATATATGAAAGGACTTGCCAGTCCAGGTTCGATGCACGATACTAGATGCTTGGGGCTGGTGCACTGGGACGACCCAGAGGGATGGTATGGGGAGGGAGGAGGGAGGAGGGTTCAGGATGGGGAACATATGTATACCTGTGGTGGATTCATTTCGATATATGGCAAAACCAATACGATATTGTAAAGTTAAAAAATAAAATAAAATAAAAAAAAACAAAGGGAGGTTTAAAGTTTGAGTCTTAAATTATAGGTACAAAGAAAGCACTCCCAGACCCAATAAATAAAGCTTGATGTGGCAGATCCAAGATGATATCTTAAATTTGTTTGAAACCAAAGACTTTCAATTCCTGGCAGAACTTTTAACCTTTTAGTAAAAGAATCAGGGCAAGTGGGAAGTAGGTATTTAATTATATTTCTAAAATGATATCAGTTTGAGGAAAGATCTACTTATCTATCTATATATCTATCTATATGCTTGTGTATTTGTATACTAAGTGGCTGTCTATACCAAGCAATTTATTTTGATATTAACTTGATAAGAAATGCATTAAGATTTCACTTAGGCTTTAGTTTCAATTTTTTTTTTCAAATGCAGAAGAAGTATTCCCTTTCCCATTAATCTATGACCTAGTTGGATTTAAAAGGAAATTTCATAAGAGTGCAAATATTCCTTTAAGACTAAGCCCAGACTCAGGGCCAAACATAGCCAGCCCCCATGGACAGGCTGTGTTTTCTTTCCCATTAAATGATGGCCTCAGAATAGGACTATTTCTATTATAGAAGCAGAGCAATTTAAATTGCATTTCTAAATATAATATGTTCAAGGCAGTGACTTTAAAAATTCATATCTGAACTCATATCACTTTCATCTTGACTTTTTATACTCAAAATAGTTCATGAATTGCAAAGAATATTCTCTCCGTAATTCATTTTTGTTGGTTTTTTGAACCTTAGGAATTGTGCATTAATTTGTGAGATGTAAATTCTTCATTGGCTTTTGCCCTGGGAAGTTGCTTTATGAATTGTGCATTGATTTGTGAGATGTAGATTCTTCATTGGCTTTTGCCCTGGAAAGTTGATGTTACACCTTTTCCCTAATTTTTCTGTCCATTCCAAGAGAAGAATAAAAATGTGTCTGCTCTCTTCGTAACAATATTTTGAGGCCTCAGATGAAATCTGTTACGTTTTCGGTCCTCCTCAGAGGAAAATGCATATAAATAGCAAATGTTTAAAAATTGGATTATACCGCTGTTTGGTACTAAGGCATTTTATGCAGACTCTGCAGATATAAACGTTGCACCTGAATTGTCTTGCTTTCTAAGACATAAGAAAATTGAAGCCAAGTTATAATTCTATTTCTTGTTAATAATGGAGCTCAAATTAGACCATGTAGAGCAAACAGTGGTTTAAATTAGTTTTGCACTTGAGATGAACAACACAAATAGAAGTTTTGCTGTGGGGGAAGCATTGAATTAGATCTCGGTTTCATCCAAGGCTGGTAATTAAATTTTCAGGTAAATCTTGTTGAGTCTGAGAAGGATAACATTCATTTTGATATTCTCAGTCTTCTTAAACAGAGTAAGCATCGGGGTTTTCTTTTTTCCCTTGGTGTTTTGTGTGTCTGAATTATAATGGGGGAGGGGGAGAATGTGTTATAATGGGGGAGGGGGAGAATGTGTTATATGGTGCAACTTGTATAATATGGTATAAATGACTGAGTATGAGCTTTCTGTCACTGAATCAAAAGTAAAGGTGCCATTCAGAAATTATGTTTGTTTTCTAGGGACACAACCAAATCATAACATACAGCAGACCAATCTATTTTTGTGTGCTGTGTGGCCTTATTTTGCTTCTTGATACAGGGGCCAAAGCCAGGCACCCTCCCACTTACATTGTGTATGGTCTGAAGCTCTTCTCTCCAGGGTCCCTCCAATGGGCTAGGGACCTCTTAATAGGTGAGTTCATTTGGGCGGATTGTGGGAAAGGTCACAGAGACGGGAGGGTACTTCTCCCCTTGATTTTCTGAATCCCTCCTTGGAGAAACTTTCTTACTTGCTTATTGGATCAAGAGATGTGCATGTTCCTTTTGGTTTGCATGCTTTCAGTAGACTCTCTGGGAGCCAGAGCCCACAGCATCCAACAATGGACTTATTCTAAAGCAGAGATCCACAACCTTTTTGAAACCAGGGGCTCATTTTATGGAAGACAATTTTTCCACCGACCAGGGGTTGCGAGGGCCGGGGGTGGGGGTGGTTTGGTGATGATTCAAGCGCAGTAGGGTTTGTGCTCCTATGACTATCTAATGTGGCCACTGATCTGACAGGAGGCGGAGGTCAGACAGTAATGTGAGTGATGGGGAGTGGCTGTAAATGCAGATGAAGCTTTGGTTTCTCACGCGCCACTCACCTCCTGCTGTGTGGTCCAGTTCCTAATCAGCATCAGTCCATGACCTGGGGGTTGGAGACTGTTCTAGAGGATGTTGACACTCATGATTAGGGAGCTGCAGCACTTAATACCTGAAGACGGGTGGCTAGGGTGCCTGGTGTGGGGCGTCAGTGGGGCTCCGGGATGGGGGTGATTCTTGCCCTCAAGATGGTGGTCACAGACTCATCCACATGGCACAGATGCTCTGGAAATGCGTGAGCGGACATGGTTCTCAGTCCGCATGGAGTCCTGGATGTGCTAGTCACCTAGCTTTTCACTGGTGGGCTTCACTTGCCTGAAGGTCCAGGCAGTGTTTGATGGAAAATGCTCCATCAAAGGTGACCTTCATGTGATAATGGTGTAGGGCCCCAGCTCTGGAGCCAGATGACTGGCTATTTGAATTCCAGCTCTGCTTCTTTCTTACTTGTATGACCTTGAGCAAAATTCAACTGTAGTTTGAGGATAAAAATAGTGCACACCTCAGAGGTTGTTGCAAGCTTTAGATGTGTTAGTATGTTTCAACATATAGAAGAGTGTCTGGGACCAGGTATTAGCTATTATTATCTTTATTATGCAAAGAGGCTTCCCCATTGTGGACCTGTAACTCTGAAGACTTGACTGCCAATGCTCTGAGAATCACCCAGAGGATCACACATGTGCTCATTTGTGATTATCTGATCACATTGACCAGATGAGTTGATAAAGGGCAGCTACCAGAGGCTCTGCTTCCTGGATCTGTTACTTGCCAGCTGGAAGTTTTACTCGAGGAGATTGTCAAAGCCATAGGTCCTACATCATCATTCTCTGATCCTATGACAACTCTTGGAGTCTCTCCAGTGGGACTCAGGAGGACCCCCAGATATGACGTCTCTTTGTGCTTCTTATAGGTGAAAACCACAGTAGACATTCCAGCCTCGGGCTCACTTTCCCAGCTGCCATCTCGCATCCCTCTTCCTACTGTTTCGGTAGCAGACTGTTCACTCCCCTCCACTGGGACCACTGCACGAACCCACCTTTGTCTGCATCTTCAGCACCTCGATTCCTGCTATGTCATGTGAGGAGCTGAGTGTTGGGACCATGTTTCAGAGAGTCTCTGTGTTCTAACAGGAAACAGAAACAAGTTGGGAGAAACATAGGCGCTGATCCCA
The DNA here is from genome assembly GCF_029407905.1 of Bubalus kerabau. NCBI lineage: Eukaryota > Metazoa > Chordata > Mammalia > Artiodactyla > Bovidae > Bubalus > Bubalus kerabau. The sequence continues at coordinate 129,391,856 of NC_073624.1, read as the reverse complement.
TGATTAAACCCCTAGTCGGGGTCCTCTTGGTCACTTCCCAGGTAGTTCGGTGGTAAAGAACCTGCCCACGATTCAGAAGACTCAGATTCAGTACCTGGGTTGGGAAGCTCCCTTGAAGGAGAAGATGGCAACCCACTCCAAAATTCTTGCCTGGGAAATTCCATGAACAGAGGAGTCTGGCAGGCTACAGTCTATGGGGTCCCAAAGAGTCGGACACGACTGAGCAACTAAGCGTATACACATACAGTGTCCTGTTGCCCAAGAATCTTTACTTCTACTCTGCTTTTTTTTCTACTCTGGTGTTTTTCACTTTACTTTTTTATATTATTTGAAATTCCATCACAACACACACACACACAATAAGAAGGACTTTAAGTCCCTTCTACCTTCCCATAAATTAGCTCACTCCTCTTCCTCCTGAGATCAGCTACAGTGAAGATGTCAGAGCCTGGGTAGGCAGAGATGCCCATCACCACTGCACACACGTGGGAGGACTGTCCTTTCCTGCCGTCTTCTTTTTATAGACAGCAGTGCTGGCCTCCGGAGTCTTCGGTCAAGGGCATGGGAGGACTTGGCTTTAGAGATGAAGAGGGCATGCAGGGATTTTGGAAGGTGTCCAAAAAACACCTGTCTGCACATAGCGTTGCCTTTTCTTGCCTGTGCCCCACACCCCGTCTTGGGTACCTTGCGGCCATCTTGCCTGAGAGTCTCAGTGAGGGTGAGTGTCGGCAGACTTCCATGTCTTAGAGGTCATGAGGGTTTGCAGCCTGGCCTGGAGCCCCAGTTCCCATGTCTTCTCACCTAATCTTTGTGTTCCTTCTCTGCTGCACTCCCAGCCCCAACATAGCAATACACGCTATGCTAGGCAAGGATGACTCATTTCCCCGAGTTGGGTCCCATCTTCTATCCTTTCACAACCCCTGCTTTTCATAATATCGAGTTCATTCTGTAGTCTTCTGCTTCATTTGTGATATTTGACCATGCCCCTCTCTGTCACTAGCTTGTACATCCCCCAGGGAACCCCCAGCACCAAGCATGGCATCCAGTGCATACAGGTGCTAAGGAGACACTTTGTGGAGGGATGAGCGTGGAGTATGCTTTAAATACCAAAGGAATTACTGTACAGATGGACTTTGGAACACTTCCCTTTCATAAATCAGTAAAAGCTTATAGTCGTTTTGGGACTGTTCAACTCAGCCCTTAGAATAAGTAGGAATTTTGTCAGTACCTTTTGCAGATGGTTTGTATAAAGAGATTTAGAAGAAGAAAAACATGACATATATTCCATTTAGAAATCATTTTTTCTGAATAGATCTCCCCTATTCCTATTTTTCTTGAATTTGCTACTATGAAAAAGCCAATGCTATTGAATAAATGCAGTTGTCTTGGCATAGTGGACTTACCATACCATCAGGAAGTGAAATTAAATGTTATTAAAGCTCAGAAAGTAAGACCTTAATGTAATTGGTCAAAGTCTAAGATTTTACTTTTAGCAGTCACCCTGGTTCTAGAATTGACTATTAGCTATGTACATTCAAATTTTATTTATCTTCAAATCAGTATCATTAGGGAGTGGAAATGGGGCAGGGAACATGGCATTTTTTCTTATCTTTTTCACTGGAATTCCCTTTTTTTCTCATTAAAACTACCCATTAATACATATTTTGTCTGCTTGTCAACAGGAGAGGAGAATAGTGGTAAATAATCCAGCATGTCGACTTAATGACTTCCAGGGTCAAGAAAACTGGAGACATAGAACAGTGGCAAGGCCTATGGAATGAAGGTGGTAGACGTTACTAGCTTGTACCAAACAGGAATAGATTGTGGGACACATTTAGACAGAAAGAGAGGTTTATACAAAGTTTCTGACTTTATGAGGGAAAAGAAGTTCAGAGTCATTTATTCTTCTTTGTCACCTGGTCACCTTCTGTCCCTCAGCTACCAAGGGATCTGAGTAGTTTATAGCCGCTAACATTGTTAGGTTCAGAGTTAGCAAGAAGAGAAAGAAAAAGCTTCAGGAAAAACAAAAGGTTATTAGGAAGAAAAGGGAGAGTTTTAATGTCCTGACAAAGTACCACAAATTGGTGGCTCGAAACAACAGAAGTGTGCGTCTACTCGTTCTGGAGGCCAGAGGTCTAACGTCTCTGAGAGCACAAGGGGAAGATATTCTCCAGGCTTTCTCCTCGGCCTGTCAGTGGCCCTCTTGTCCTTGTATCTCTTCACATTATTCATCCTCCCTTTTTGTGTGTATCTGTCTTTGTATCCGAATTTTCCATTTATAAGGATTTCAGTCATATTAGATTAAAGCCCATTCTAATGATCTCATCGTAATGGTAATCTGCAAAGACTCACATCTCCACATAAAGTCCCATTCACAGGTCCTTGGGGTTAGGATTCTGACATCTTTAGGAGGTGCGCAATTTAACCCATTCAACAAGGAGCATCTAAGAGAAAGGACAGGAGAAAAATAGAAACTGAGTGTGGGCCCAAAGATGCTCGTATGCTCTTCATGCTGAGGAAGTGGCCCTCTTCTGACTGAGGCTGGAGTGTGTGAAATAGTGCCTGGAGTTGTGCTTTCTGGGTAATATCTCTGTTCCCCACTGCTGCTCTTGGTTTCTGCTCTGACCACCAACCTACCAGAGTGTAGAGAGGAGGCAGAGAAAGACGAGCAGGAAGAGAGGAAGATGTAATGTCTGCTGCCTTATTCTGCCTCCCAGGGCAGAAGGGGTTGAAAGTGAGCCAGGGGTAGGAGGTGAGTTTAGTGGCCATTGGGCAGGTGGGGAGGTTGGAGAAGCTCTGCCACAGGTGACGTGAGAAGAGAACATCAGAACAATAGGAGGAGGAGAAAGTGCAGTGATAAGGAACAGCTCTACACCAAACCACTTCACCAGTCTTGCAGTGAGTTGTAATCCACCTACCAGACAGTGGAGAGATAAGGAACCTTCCAAGAGATAAGGAACCTGGAGAATGAAACTGACACAAGAAGAAAGACAAAGTCAGTGGTGGGACTAGTTGGTTTTGTAGGCTGAGAGGTGAATTCAGGAAATAGAAACCTTCAGAGTGATATTCTTACATAATGTATTTCTCTTTTATGATCTTTCATGTATGTTCAGAATATCACTTCTCTTTCATTATAAGGAGAAAGTCTTTCTTTTTTCCTCCACGAGTAAGGTGAAAGACCTTTCTAGTGCTCATTTCCTTTGCTGACCTCTGGGCTGAAATTTTTATTACTTTGCGTTTGGGTAACTTCAACAAAAGCCTATGAGTGTGACTGGCTTTGTAATCATCCTTTGGATGAGAAAGCCAAGAGGTCTGCAGTCTCTAGTACTGTATTTCAAGAAGAGCAGTAACAATGTCAGAGTGTGCTCTAAGAAGTGTGGCCACATGGGCTACATGGGGTCTTCACATGGGGCAAGGGAATGGGGATGTCCAGCCAAGAGAGAAAATGCTTGGTCCTGGGGGCAAGCACGGTGGCTGCAGGTGGTTAAAAGGCTGCCAGATTGGAATGGGAGAGGTGTTACTTTCTGTTGGAGTAGCTGTGATAATTAGTTCTAGAAGTAGTAACTAGAGGAACTTGGGCAAGATGAGACAGCATCACTTACAGAAGGGTTCCATGTACTGAATGGGTCCTTTTCAGACTTGAGAGTTTGACATTTTATTTTAGTCTTTAGGACTATCACCTGCTACCTACACTAAAGCAGCTTCAATGATGTAACCCTTGGAGATAATGGAGGTTTTGTAACCAGTGACTGAGATGGATCCACTCTCACCTGCACACTGAGATGCACATTTCCACGTCTTGTATAAAGACTTGTCCCTTGGCCCCAGTAATCCATGTCAGGACCATTTGCTGAAACACAGATATGATATGTAGGAGACAAACAGTGTTTGCATTCATACCAAGTTCATGTTGTTGCTGTTCAGTTGCTCAGTTGTGTCCAACTCTGCGACCCCATGGACTGCAGCACGCCAGGCTTTTCTGTCCTTCACTATCTCCCGGAGTTTGTTCAAACTCAGGTCCATTGAGTGGGTGATGCCATCCAGCCATCTCAGCCTCTGTCACCTGCTTCTCCTCCTGCCCTCAATCTTTCCCAGCATCAGGGTCTTTTCCTTGGTTTTATTTCCATGTTATTTTAATTCTGCCACCTCCCCCCACCCCAAGCTGCAAATATAGTAATGAATATTATTCTTCACATTTAACATAAGAAAGAAGCAAGTTCCAATATTTTTATTTATACCCTGTGCTTGAAAAGAAATGGCACTGTACCAGAAGTTTCTGCATTTATGGTAATTATTAGGGAACATGAGGAGTAGGCAGGATATGAGAGAAAATTACACACCCTCCCAGCAGTACACTAAGAAAAAAATCTTTGTTCACAGGGAAAATTGCCAACAAACACAGGAATTTGCTTATTTTTCACTTTTGGGAAAAAAGACAAATTCATTTCAGCAACTTCAGGTGGAATTTTCCAGCCGTCCTGCTAATGCCACGAGGTGTGGGCTGCGTTTTCATTCACCTCCTCCACTCTAACTCTAAAGACGAGAGACTTCCTTCTCTACTTCCGCCTGGGGATGACCTAAATCCTGGGCTCCCCGGTGTCTGCTCTCCTTCCTCTGCTGTGTCCTTCTGCTCCTACTCTGCAGGGGTGGCCAGAGCATCTTCAGTTAGAACTTCTGGTGTCTTGTATCATTTTATTTTCCTCCTGCCATTCTTCATCGTGTTCCACTTCTTTCCACTTTATTAGTTTGGGTGTTATTGCCTAATGTATTTATTTTGTTAATATTTATTCTATTTATTATGTATTTATTTGGTTTGCTGGGTCTTAGTTGTGGCATGCAAATTCTTGCTTGCAGCCTGTGAGATCAAGTTCCTTGACCAGAGATGGAACCCCAGCCCCCTGCATTGGGAACATGGAGTCTCAGCCACTGTACCACCAGAGGGGTGCCAGCCTAATGTATTTCTTGTAGAAAATACTTGTTTACCCATGTTTCCAGTATTTGGCTGCCATTATTGTATTATTTCACAGCCAAAAAATTTTCCCCTGTAGTTCTTCATTCTTGGTATGGTTTTTGAAGTAATGAAATCTCATTGTACCCTTCCTCTGCTCCTATCCTGGTCATGAAGAATGCAACGAACCATCTAATCTTCACTGCTGGGTTTTGAATCCCGAAGTTAAGAAAAACTAGTCAATTTTCTTGAAATTAGATAAGTAACATTTTGATGCTCAAAACTGTATGTCCTACCATTAACTTTCTCTTTATTTCTTCTATCTTTCCTTTCATACAAAAACTGAGAAAAGAAATTGTTGTATGTGGTTATGACTCAGTTCAGTTCACTTCAGTCGCTCAGTCGTGTCCGACTCTTCATGACACCATGATTTGCAGCACGCCAGGCGTCCCTGTCCATCACCGACTCCCAGAGTTCACTCAGACTCACGTCCATCGAGTCAGTGATGCCATCCAGCCATCTCATCCTCTGTCGTCCCCTTCTCCTCCTGCCCCCGATCCCTCCCAGCATCAGGGTCTTTTCCATGAGTCAACTCTTTGCATGAGGTGGCCAAAGTACTGGAGTTTCAGCTTTAGCATCATTTCTTCCAAAGAAATCCCAGGGCTGATCTCCTTCAGAATGGACTGGTTGGATCTCCTTGCAGTCCAAGGGACTCTCAAGAGTCTTCTCCAACACCACAGTTCAAAAGCTTCAATTCTTCAGCACTCAGCTTTCTTCATAGTCCAACTCTCACATCCATACTAGTGGATATCTATTTGTGTCTTTTTGCCAACTTTGTTTTTGTTTTAAATTTTATTGAAGTACAGTTGATTTGTAATGTGTTAATTTCTGCTGTACTGTAGAGTGACTCAGTTATACATATATATATTCTTTTCCATTATGGTTTATCACAGAATATTGAATATAGTTCCTTGTGCTATACAGTAGGGCCTGGTTGTTTGGTGGTTGTTGTTTAGTCACTAAGTTGTGTCTGACTCTTTGTGACCCCATGGACTGCAGCAGGCCAGGCTTCCTGTCCTTCAGCATCTCCCGGAGTTTGCTCAGGCTCATATCCATTGTGTCAGTGATGCCATCCAACCATCTCATCCTCTGTTGTCCCCTTCTCCTTCTGCCCTCAGTCTTCTTTCCCAGTACCAGAGTCTTTCCCAGTGAGTCGGCTCTTCACTTAAGGTGGTCAGAGTATTGGAGCTTCAGCTTTAGCCTCAGTCCTTCCAATGAATATTCAGGGTTGATTTTCTTTAGGATTGACTGGTTTGATCTCCTTGTTGTCCAGGGGATTCTCAAGAGTCTTTTCCATCACCACAATTCAAAAGCATCAGTTCTTTGGCACTCAGCTTTCTTTATGGTCCAACGCTCACATCTGTGCATGACTACTGGAAAACCCAGAGCTTTAACCATATGAACCTTTGTTGGCCATTATCCATCCTATACATAATAGTTTGCATCTGCTAACCCCACACTCCAAATCCATCCCTACCACTACCCTTTTGCCAACTTTGATTGAGAAGCATGTTACTCACAGATCTCTAGATTTTCACAATATAGTTAAAATCTTGTGACAGAAAACATTACAACAAAATCACCATGTATGTCAGAATATGGCTCCAATCCCAAGCAAAGGCTTATTTCTCATAGCCATGTTTGCTGCATAAAATTTTACCTCCACACAATGTTAGAACAGTTTTTTGGTATTGTTGTAGTGGGGTTTATCCCATATTATTATAGTGGGGTTAACCCACTATTTTCCACATAATGGGACACACAAATACTCTCATCCCTACGATTTCACTGTGGAAAGTTTTGCATTTCCGGTTCTTCAGAAATAGCTGAAACACGGTCCCCATCCTTCCTGCGTGCACTGTTTACTGTGGTTTATGTATGGGGTTTGGACATAGTTCCATGTTTAGGCATCTCAGATTTCAAATCAAATTTCCCTAGTTTTATTAAGGTTTACCAGTATTAAACTTCATTGACTTTCCACCCAATAAACTGAGACAGAAAGGTAGATGTACTGTACCAGCACTAATGGGAGTTTCTATGTTTTGTGAAACCTAACCGAAAAAATAGAATTGAGAAAGAGAGAACGATGGGTAAGTTGCTGTAAAATGCAGCTTGACTATATGTTGTTTCCCCGAACTAATGATCTCTGTGAGATTTTGAATTATAATGTGTAGAAGGAGTTAGTTGCTCAGTCGTTTCTGACTCTTTGCAACCCCGTGAACTGTAGCCCACTAGGCTCCTCTGTCCATGGGATTCTCCAGGCAAGAATACTGGAGCGTGTTACCATTCCCTTCCCCAGGGAGTCTTCCTGACCCAGGGATGGAACCCAGGTCTCCCACGCTGCAGGCAGATTCTGTACCATCTGAGCCCCCAGGGAAGCCCGTAACGTGTATGTTTCATCTGGTTGCGCTGTGACGGTTTGGGAGCCAGCAGTCTTCCTCTTCTCAGGCAGGGCCCCCTTCACCTCCCAGGTGACCTGCTGCACCTGAGAAGCAGGTCCTTCAGTGTCCTAGCATCACGGTGATGGCGTTTCTTGGTTAACTGCCACCTTCCTTGCTCCTCTGTGGGTTCTGGCTGAGCTCTGAGTTTGCAGTGAGAACAGAGAAGATACAACAGCTCAAGCCCTTGAAGTGACAAAGCCAGTAGTCTTGCAGGAAGGGATCCCCTAATGACTGGCCTTGGGTTTTGCACGTGCCTGTCATTTTCCTGGTCCTCTTTCTCCTGTCTCATCTCCCCCAAGGTCAAGTCTGTCCTTGCAAACTAAAGGCCAGTCTACTCTCTACCTACCATCCCCAGGTGTCCGCTCAGTCCTGGGCCAGCCTGCTGGCCTCTCCTTCAGCAGCCCCTCCTGTTACTTCCAAGGCCTGTGTTTGGTTCGGCCTCAGCCTCCGTCAGTGGCTGGGGGAGAAGTGGCCATAGTGTCACCAGGACTTGCGCAGGGTGGACTGGGCTGAAAGGTGGGAGGGAGGTGGGATTGCGGTGGAACCTGGACCCCTGTTCCTGCATGCTCACTGTCAATTTTTTCTGTTCGCTTTCAGTATTTCTCTATTGCTTCCCTGCAATCTCCCTCCTTGGACTCTTCCCGCAGATCAACACTTTCTGCATTTATCTTTTGGAGCAAATTGACATGCTGTTTTTTGGAGGTTCTGGTAAGTCTTTTACATTCTGTTCTTTCTGTAAAAAAGTTTCAAGTTCAGATAAGGGCTAAATAGCTTCAGGCATGGAATGAAACCTGGATAGTTAGGTTTCCTTTGTCCTCACCCTTAAAGGACTTCAGCTTGGGTTGGTTAGATTGATTGTGGGTCCTTCTAGATTCATCTGGCCAAATTGAAAGTGGCCCACCTGGCTTGACACAAACAGAAAATGGGGAAGTGTAGAATTCTATGAGCTTTGGATTTGGTTTAAAACTGAAACTGTGAGTTGCTCTGTCATGTCCAATTCCTTGCAACCCCATGGAATGTGGCTGACTAGGCTCCTCTGTCCATGGGATTCTCCAGGCAAGAAAATTGGAGTGGGTTACCATTTCCTTCTCCGGGGTATCTTCCGGACCCAGGGATCGAACCCAGGTCTTCTGCATCACAGGCAGATTCTTTACCATCTGAGCCACCAGGGAAGCTTGGACTTGGTTTAGGGACCCTCTAATTCTTCGTTGGAAAAGCTGTATGTGTTAATGTGTGTGAATGTGAGTGAGTGGAGGTTAGCGTGTGAGCATGTGCATTTGAGCACGTGCCTGAATGAGTTAGTCTGAGAGCATGTGGGTGTGACATTGTGAGTGTGTGTCATGTGCAGGCCTGTACAGACAGGTGACCTATGCCTTTCATTTGGTGTGTTCCTTGCTTTCTGACCAAGGTGGGTAAAGCTTCATCCAATGCTTACTTGGAGACATTACCCAGATTTCTCACCTTTAAAGCGTACTGTTCTCTGAATGGAAACTAACACACTGATCTCAGGGGGTTGCTGTGAGGATTTCATGAAGTCATGTACATGAAACATTAGAGCGTAGCGGGTGATCTGTTACAGCTACTTCCTCCTTGTATACATGCACACACACATATACACACACCTACACACACAGGAGTGCTGGCTTGTTCTGTTTATCTATCCATTCATTTATCCATCTATCTATTAAACTATCTAGCTATCTATCCATCCATCTCTATATATCTATGTATGTATCCATCTATTATCTATCTTTCATCTATTCATCTGTCATCTAGTCATCTATTAATATCTATATATCTGTCTATTCATCTACCTAGCTATCATTCATCCACCCATCTATCTATACATCTATTTATCTATTTATTTATTCATCCATCTATCATCTTTCATCTGTCTGTCTCTCATCTATCTATTCATCCATCATCTATCTATCTATCTATCCCTATCTGTGTCTAATTTCCATCTCCATATTTGTCTGTCTCTCTCTCTCCTTTCTTCTACTGAAATCACATCCCTGATCATTCCTGGGCCAGGAGCTTCCAACTATAAGCAACAAGGTCTCCCCACCTCCACGATGACTGGTTCAGTCTTCTAAAAGTCATCAAAAGTTCTTTCTAACTGTGGTCTTCCTGAGTGTTTAGTTAAAGGTCAGTGTCCTTCTTGTGCTAAGCGTCACTCAGTGCTTTGTGGCTGCCCTGTGGATTGATTCTTTGCCCCTTGGGCAGGCATTTTGCATTTGAAAGTTACCAACTTCACTTTCCTACCATATGTATTGCCTGTGAGACCTGCCATCCAGCAGGGAACTCTTGTTGTTTGTGTTCCAGCCGTTTCGGGATTGCTGTCAGCTGTTTACAGTGTGGCCCGGAGTGCATCCGCCGCGGCTGTGCTGCATGTGTTCTGCTTCAGTGCCGTGAAGGTAGGTGCAAGGCCATGGGCCTTCTTCTCACATCCATTGAATTAACTGTATTTTAAGTAAACAAACATCTCCTCCAGTTACGAGAGGAATGGGATCTGAGCACATCAGGAGTAACAGGGCCTGGAGGATGAGGCCTCAGTGATCTAGGAGGTGCATTAAGATACCTGATTTGCTACTGACCACAAAGCCCACCTGGTCTGAACCCCCCCGCTCTTGCAGGTGTCTACCTGGCCCAGTCAGTTACTGACACTGGGAGGGGCTTTGGCTTAACATGGCAGTTGACAGGCCCCCACTTTCTTACTGATGCTTCCGTCTGAAATAGCACTCAGAAGACGGTAAAAGGATACAATTGCATAAAGCTTTATGGACAGAGAAGAGGAATGGATATGATAGCAAAAAATTTTAGAATCCAGAAAACAGAAGGACCATAGATTTATTCAGATGGAGAAAGTTAAAACCCAGGCTGGCAGCAAGGGAAACCTAGGATGATTAAAAAAAAAACAAGATAGTAACTTTTGGAAAAGAACAAGTGGTATCAGAAAAGAAATATATGGTCAGTGCATGGCTCAGCTGTGAATAATATGTTGTATTTATGACAGTCTGAATAACAGTTGCAACTATAATAGTAGAATAGGGGGAGATGAAGTGTATGTGTGTGTGCCTATCTGACTTTGCAGAGGTCTTAATCTTGTCTTCCATGTTAGAAAGTCAGCAAATAATATCTGAAGTTGAAAAAAGTCAAAAATTATAAAACAAGCGTGTTATTTGGAAATATGGAGGCAAATCGGTGAAGAAGAAACAGCTGAAAGTCACTGCCTTCAGGCAGCAAGAGTTAGAGCAAAGAGATGGCTGATGTGGGCAGAGACCACTGCTGTTCATTGCTACATGCAGAACTGCACAGGGTCCATGAAGTCTGAAACATAACACGTTCAGGGCCATCTTCAATCAGTAAAAAAGAGATTGATTGATAGTATACTTATTTCTTGACTTTATGGACACTCTGCCTTTAATGTGTTACACCACAAGTACATCTTTGATAAAATAAAAATTAAATGCAAAAGAGTAAATGCTATATGTTCCAAAGGGCTTTAAATAGATAGTATATGGCATTTGTTACCTGACTTTTGAAAAACATTTTAACTTAAAATCATATTAAACTCATCAGTATCAGTGGCAGCAATATAACTGTTTATTCCTCTTTGTGGAAGAGAGGAATTCAGTAATGTCATCTTCCAATGCATCACAGTTGAATTTCTCTGGGATAATCAATGGCATAATTCCCTCCTTCACTCTTTCCTTCCTTTTCATATGATTATCTTCTTTTACATTAAAAAAAGGGAGAGGAGAAGGCTCCTTTTTCCAATACATAAGGGTAGCATACAGCTTTTGGTGGATCTGTTTGCCTTCACATATATATTTGTCACATAGAACAACAATTATATAATTAATCAGTGTTTCTAGGTTCTTTCTTTTGAAGTACATTCCTTTATTCTGTCACAGGACCCAGGTATTCCATTCAGGAAAATTACGAAGGTATTTTCTAAAAACCTCTTTCTACTGCTCTTTGGTAAAATAACTGCCTATAAAATTTGGGGGTCACAAGCTTTTCTCTGCGGGACCCTTTATAGTTTGTTCTGTTATGTTCCAGTCTTTGTTTGTTTATACATTTATTTTTCATTAATTTTTTGAAATTCTGGTTCATTGAGATATAATTTGTATGCTGCAGAACCCATATTTTTAATATACATAATTTGATGAGTTTTCCAGATGACACAGTGGTAAAGAATCTGCCTGCCAATGCAAGAGACTCAGGAGAGGCAGGTTTGATCCCTGGATCAGGAAGATCCCTTGGAGAAGGAAATGGCAACCAGCTCCAGTATTTTTGCCTGGAAAATTCCATGGACAGAGGAGCTTGGCAGGCTACAGTTCATGGAGTCACAGAGAGTTAGACACAGCTCAGCACAAGTTTTGATAAATGTAAGTTTTGATAAATTTCTGCCTCCAAAATTGGAGAGAGAGACAGGTAAATACAGAGAACCAAAACTTACTGCAGCAGGAGCCCAGGAACAGAAACCTCTGTGGGAACCGGTACCAAGAGGAGGAAAACCTGAACTGTGGCTGACAAATTGCTGAGGGCTCAGTGTAGACAAGTCTGAGAGTTAATAACCCCAAGTGAATCCAGTCGTTAGGGAAGCCCACACTCTTGTGGTCCTTCACCCCCTCAACAGTGAATAATTGCAGAAGAATCCTCCTGCTTTCAGTAGGTGGAGGGGGAAGAGTAACCATTTTGAAATATAGCAGAGTATTCTGTTCTTCTTAACCAAGCCTGCCTTAAGATTTTATTGTAGCCTAAAGTACTGGGATTTTTCCAGAGCCGAACTGACCTGGAGGAAGGGAAATGCCAAACTCCAGTTTGGCTCCAGCCTTCCATGTGGGGAAAGGGAAATACCCAATTCCAGCCCAGTCCATTCTTTCCATTCTGTTCCACCTAAGGTGGGGATGGGACTAGAAGCACTTGTGAAGTTTACCGTCTAGAGGCAGAGGGTCACCAAAATACGGAACTAATCACTGGACTGTAGAGTTTCCCTACCCTCACACATTAATACCATACTACTAAAGATCTGTTTACCATACTTCCTTTTACCTCTTACATGTCTGGCTACCAAGAAAAAAAATTACAAGGCATACTGAAAAGCAAAAAACATAGAAGAGAAACATCAAGCATTGGAATCAGACCTAGATATGACAAGGATATTGGAATTATCAGACTGGGAATTTAAAGCAGCTATGATTAGCATTCTCGGAGAAGGCAATGGCACCCCACTCCAGTACTCTTGCCTGGAAAATCCCATGGATGGAGGAGCCTGGTAGGCTGCAGTCCATGGGGTCGCTAAGATTCAGACACGACTGAGCGACTTCACTTTCACTTTCATGCACTGGAGAAGGAAATGGCAACCTACTCCAGTGTTCTTGCCTGGAGAATCCCAGGGACGGGGGAGCCTGTTGGGCTGCCGTCTATGAGGTCGCACAGAGTCGGACACGACTGAAGCGACTTAGCAGCAGCAGCAGCAGCATGATTAGCATGCTAAAGGTGCTGATGTATAAAGTGGACTGCAAGCAAGAACAGATAAACAGTGTAAGCAGAGAGATGGAAATTCCAAGAAAGAACCAAGAAGAAATGCTGGTGATTAAAAGCACTCTAACAGAAATGAAGAATGCCCTTGGTGGGCTTATAAGTAGATTGGACATGACCTTGGAAAGAATCTCTGAGTTAAGGATACGTCAATAGAAACTTTCAAAATGGAAAAGCAGAGAGAAAAAAGACTGAAAAAAAAACCCAGAATATCCAAGAGCTTTGGGACAACTACAAGAGGTATAACTAATGTGTAATAGATATACTAGAGAAGAAAGAATGGACTGTAATTAAGAATGTCCCCAGATTAATATCAGACACTAAACCACATATCTAGGAAGCTCAAAGAGCACCAAGCATGATAAATGCCAAAAAACTACACTGATGCATGGTACACTTAAGTTGCTGAAAATCAAAGATAATGAAAAAATATTGAAAGATACCAGTGGATAAGAACACCTTGCCTGTGGAGAAGAAAGATAAGAATTACACCTGACTTCTCCTCAGGAACTGTTATGGACTGAACTGTGTCTCCTGCAAATTCCTACTTTTAAAACCTTAGCCCCCTATGTGATGATATTTGGAGATGGGGTCCTGGGAAGTAGGTTTAGATAAGGTCATGAGTATTGGATCCTCATTGTGGGATTAGTGCCCTTATATGAAAAGTGGATGGATAAAGGAAAAGAATTTTAAAAAATCTCTTACATCATGGTTTTTTGTTTACTCCTAGCATTTCAGTTTGACTCCTGTATATAGTTTCTGTCTCTTTTTTGAAATTACCCATCTGTTTATGAATGTTGTCCATCAATTCCTTGATCTTTTAACACACATTACAGTTATTTTGAAGTTAAGAGTCTGTATGATTCCTGGCTTTTTCTTGTCAGAGAGTGGGCTATACTCTTGTAGATTTTTAGTTTTGAGGAGAACAAGAATAAGACTGACTTTAATTTTTCCAGAATTCTTGTATAAGTCTTTCTTATCTTCTAAGGTTAGAAAAAAGCAATGGACTAGGACTAGACTTGGATCTCTTTCTCTTTCTGGAATGCCATGAATACCTATCATTCTGAAGACTCTTACAAATAGGTTAAGTTTCTCCCTCTTATTTCTTGATTAATGACGTTATTGCTTGTGTTTATATGATCTCTTTTACGTTTTAAACATGCTTTTGTTTTTGTTTGTCTTTCATGCTTCTCATTCTTTTTTTCATGATCTTTCTGTATTTTTAAGCGGTCCTTTGTGTTCTGGTATGGTTTCTAGAGTTTCTCATTCCAATAACAACAAATATTTGTTGAGAAATTATGATAAACCAGCAACTTTCCATTTGTTAACAACCTGCCAAAACTCAACCATAAGGCACAGTTACCCCAGGCTCACAGGTCCCATCACGCCCATAGCTGACCACACACTGCATTTGTATCACCTGTCTTGTCAGTTGGATGTTTGTTTTGTGCTCTGTAGTAACTGAGCTAGCTTCTGTCAGAAATATTTAAGGCTCCTTGAGCAAATGTATCTAGAGGTCTTAGGTTTAAAATACAAGAAGAGAAGAAAGCAAAACAAAGAATGTTACAGCAATATAACCAGCTTAGATGTCTCTTTCCCCTAGAAAAATATGTTATTGATAGAGTTTTAGATAGTTCTGTCAGGAAGCTTCATCCCAAGGAGTAGATATGAATAGGATGCTTGGGGCAGTGGTTGTCTTTACTTCATTTTCTTTGCTCGAGTATTCCAACCCATGAACTGACCAAATAAAACCTACTGCCTCCAGTACAGTAGAGGGGTCCAGGTGCTTGCCAGGGCACAGACGTATGAGTCCAAGCACTGTGTCTGCCAACCACATGGCCCGCTTCAACTCCAGCCCTCCCTGGTTTAGTTAATATCAGCAAGGATTTAGTGAGATCTTTCCCTGCTTACTTCCTCAGTTCACTATCCTGTCTCGCTCAAATAGAGAATGGTAATTTGGATCATGTGTTAGATGTCAAAATTTTCTTTCAGACTAGTCTCATCTGGAAGATAAGATCTGGCATAAATTCCTTAAAACTTATGACTTATGCACAAGTACTTTCTCTAGTTCCCAGTATAGATATACATTTCTATCTTTTTGAAAATTTATTGGATATTTAGTGGAGAGGAAAAGCTAGTTTCTTGTGTTCCTTTTTTTAAAAAAAAATGTTTATTGGAGTATCATTGGTTTATAATGTTGTGTTAGTTTCAGTATACAGCAAAGTGAATCAGTTATACATATACATATATCCACTCTTTTTAGGATTCTTTTCCCATATAGGTCATTTCAGAGTACTGAGTAGAGTTCCCTCTGCTATGTAGTACGTCCTGGTTGATTATTTTATGTTCAATAGTGTTCCCTGTGCTCCTAATGCCATATTTACTAGCACCCCACACTTCATCCGTCTTTTCAACTACGAGGCACAAGTAGTATCTAATGGAAATATTCTTTTCCTTGGTTGATGGAAATGGGAACATGCAAGCTCTTTGGAACTGAGGCAGAAGCTGAAAAGATCATATTCACTGGTATTCAAAATTTATTTGTTTAGACATAACTTTGCCAGGTACTATAGAGATATGAAAGGAGAAAAAGTCAAATCTTTCTCCTGAGGAATTTAACATTCAAAGATGAGGACATGCGTAGATGATCAGAAAAGAGAAAACTTGTCAGAGGAGGTGGCTGCTCAGTGCCACCTTCAAATCTTTTGCCACTGGGCCGAGAACCTTGCCATGGACTCAGTTAAGCATGTGAAATGGTTTCATCAGAGTTAGGAATGAATGACCACAGCAGGTGAGGGTATTAACCTACTGATGGTGAAGGGCAGGGATGACTGGATATCTCAGCAGAATTCATCAAAGTTACGGATAACCTTTTAGGCAAGGCTAAAAATGTATGTTTTTTGCCCAGTGAGTATGATGAGCCTCTCACTAATACTGGTTACCTGAAAGGAACTTATAGCAATAAGAGGTCATCAGCTCTAAGGTGTTGAGTGCCATAGATAAGCTGATGGCCTCAGCTGTGATGGAAACAAGACATTAAAAGGTTCAATGAATTGACTTCCCAAGTCACTCCATGAATGGTCAGACTGAAAACCTCACTTCCGGATTCTCCGTCAGTGTCTCGCTATTAAATCTTACCTGCTTACTCTAAACCTTTGACTTATGATGAACCTTTGTCTCATGCTTCATGTTTTTGATCAGGGAGGCCTCATTTAAGAGTGAAAAATAATTCATTGATAATAGTATCATGGTTGAATCTATGGAAGACAGAATATTCTTCCAAACTCAGGATGCTTTTCACAAAGGATCAACTCATTGGATTTCTTAGATTAATTTCTAAAGGAGAAGCTGTATGCTCTGAAAAACCCATTTTATTTGACAAATGTTTTTTGTTTATTTGTTTTATTTTTGGCCCTTCCACTCAGCTTGGAGAGATCTTAGTTCCCTGACTGGGGATTGAACCCTAGGCCCTGCAATGAACGTGCTAAGTCTTAACCACTGGACCTCCAAGGAATTTCCTTGACAATTGTTCAAGGTTCATTATTACCAGTTCAAATATCATCAAAATTAATGTACACTCCTGGGATTATGAAATAACTTTTTCTTGCAAAGTTCTTAGAGGGTTTTGGAAACTATTGAAGAAACTGGAATTCAAAGAGATAGAACTCTTCTGGGACTTTTACCTAGCTGAGGGACATATGCAGTCATTGCCTCACCTCCCCAAGTCCGGTTCCTTCCTCATATCAGGAATTGCTAATTGATGGCAGCATTTTTGCTCACTGATGTCAGTAGGTCTCTGAGATGCCCAGATCGTATTACAGGCAGCCAGTACCAGGTGATCAGAGCCAGTCCAAGAGATAAAATCTATTTACCATCCTGGGCTGAGACTTTTATTTCTGCTTTCCTTTCTGTTTATGGCATGCCATCAGCTTAAGTCACTGTTGGATCAGAGTAAATAGATTCTACTTTGAAAGCACACTGCCAACTCTGTTACGGGACTGAACACATCAAAGACTCTGGGGTTTACTTACATGTTGAAACAGGCTTTTTACCAGGTGAAACTAGGGTACTTTGAAAGATTTATTTAATCTCAGAGAGGTATTGACTTTCTTACTCAGCATAGAACAAGCACACCTGTGATAAACAGCATGATCTGTTGTTAGAGAATCTTAATGTTCTCTCTCAGTTTTGAAACACCTTTTAGTTAAAAATAGAGCAATTTGCATTTCTCCCTTCTCATTTGTGAGTCCTGAGTATTCTAATGGTCTCAGATAGACTCCCCACTTAAAAAAAAAAATAGCACCTATTAAATGCCGTGAATTGAATGAATACATTGAACAAATTGGCAAGGGGATCCTTAGGAAAAAAGGAAAAGCTCACTCACATTCAAACTAACATTCCCAGAGCTATGATTCCACTTCTTGTTTAATGATGCTTTTGTTTATGACTTTTATGCTTACACTTTGCACTACCTGAATTGATTTTTTTCCCCTTTTATCTCTGCTGCGCAGTGATAGATTGAAGGGCTCTTGTGAGCAATTTCAGCATGTCAGCTGCCTTGCCAAGGATGTGTTTCTCTATATAGGCCTTGATATGTATTTATATCCTTGATCTTTATTAATTCTCACTTGATTGAAGCAGATTGAGGGACTGGGGTTTAATATTGTTCTCTGGAATATTAATTAGAGAAAGAAATTTTATTCCTCTTTTAATTTCATATTCTTTTTGACTCATCCAAGATGGTAGCAAGGAACATGTAAATGGGCTCCCTCATTGACTTAACTATTTGACAGTGATATACAGAATCAACCAGAATATTTGCTCCCTGGAGAAATGGCTCAGTAGTTAATTAGCTGGGCTTTCTATATGTCTGGAAAAACCATGATTTCTATTTTTTATTACCCCTTACATAGAGATTCTATTTTATTGATGGCAGGGGCATCCAGAGGTGGAGGTACATTATTATAATTTAATGTTTCCCAAGCATCATTAACAACTGCTATGGGAGAGTTTGCTCACATTCTTCCAGGTACCACAGGGTTGCAGCTAAACCAATGGCTTTCCCCCTGCATTCAGACCTTTAATATAAATATATAACAAGCTCATAGAATAGTTTTAGTTCTGAAATAGACTTTACACATCCCCTATCCCAGCCCCTTCATTTCATTATTTAAAGTGAGGAAATAGAAGTCCAGAGAGTGATGAAGAGACTTAACATTACAGTTCCCAAATCTTACGTCTTTTCAAAATCTCACTTCCATGCCCTTCTCCCTAGCACATTTGAAGTATAAATATATTTTTCTAGTCAAAAGAACCATTCGCAGGCATATAAGATACCTTGCAGATCCATGGTACTTTAATTTTCAGAATAATTTCCCAAGCGTTTTCTCATTTGCCCTTTTTTTTTTTAATAACTCCATGTAATACATAAGGAAGGTAATAGCATTTCTATATTCCAGTGGTGAATGTGAACACAGAGTGCTGAAGTTTTTGCCTAAGGGCACATGGCTAATTCACATTGTTTTTTTTTTTTTCAATTGTAAAATGGATTAGTAATAACTACTTCATATGAATGCTGTCAGAAGTGAATGAAATTAAATTGATAATGTATATAAAGTGCCTAGCTCAGGGGTTTTCATTAAATGCTGTGGTGGGCAGGATTCTGAGATTGCCCCAAGACTCCTGCCCCCTGGTGTGCCCACACTGTATAATTTCTGCCCTCTGAATGTGGGTGATCCAAGAGTAGGATGAGGTGTCACTCTGTGATTAGTTACGTCATCTGGCAGAGGTGGAGGGATTTTGAGATGTAACCAAAGTCCCTAACCAGTTAACTTGAAGTCAGTCAGAAGAGAGAGTATCTGGATGGCCGTGACCCAATCAGACAAGCCCTTTAAGAGAAGGTATAGAGGTCAGAGACAGAAGAAAGAGCAGAGACCCTCCCCGTGGCCAGGAAGTAAACAGTGTTGCAAACGGCCCATGGCAAGGACTGCATGTCAGGCAGATCCCAGCAAAAGCCAGCAAGAAAATTCAGTCCTACAGCTGCAAGGAAACTGAATTCTGCAGCCAGAAGTGAGCTTGGAAGAAGACCCAAGTCTCAGTAAAACTGCTGCCTTGGGTGACACCGCAGTCTCGTGGATTTCAGCCTGATGGGACCTGAGCAGAGGAACCAGTCACCACGCCCTGATGACTCAGGCAGTACCCCGCAAGATCATACACTGTGTCGTTTAACCCACCATTTGTGGGGATTTGTTGCACTGCAGTAGAAAACCAACACAAACAGAAAGTATTATTAATAGCATAATTAATTGATGGTGATGATGCCGATGAACATATTGGTGATGCTGTTAATAGTAGTACATCTGGAAACAAACTCCAATTTGTAATTCACTTTTATTACTCTAGACTTCAGATTATATCTTATGGGTAGATCCATGTCATTTCTAGCTGCGATGGAGTGGGAAGTCTACAAGTCTTTTAGCTGTCTGCACAGCTAGTAAGGTTGGGAAGAAGGGCAGATGAATATTAGATGGGCAGCAAGTACTTTCTGTCACATTCGCTTCTTAGAAAGTTGAACACGTATAATTGATCTCTTGGTTTTCCCTGGTGGCTCAGTGGTAAAGAATCTGCTGGCAATGCAGGAGACACGGGTTTGATCCCTGAGTCATAGGGAAGATTCCTTGGAGAAGGGAGAGGCAGCCCACTCCAGTATTGCCTGAAAAATGCCATGGACAGAGGAGCTGGGTAGGCTACAGTCCATGAGAGTGGGATATGGTCACAAGAGAGTCGGACATGACTTCGCGACTAAAAAGCAACAACACATTGGTCTCCAAACCCAGTCACCATTGGTTGGATCCTTAAGCTAATGTTGGATGCCTTTGACCGTGGCAGTGGACACTGATATGAGGGAAAAAAACAGGAGGAAGAATGATAGCTCAGTTGTTCAAAATGGAATTGCAGTTGCTGAGTTAAGTAAGATCTGGAGTCAGATTTAGATAGGATGTACAGAGTTTACAGAATGCTCAAACTACCGCACAATTGCACTCATCTCACGTGCTAGTAAAGTAATGCTCAAAATTCTCCAAGCCAGGCTTCAGCAATACGTGAACCATGAACTTCCTGATGTTCAAGCTGGTTTTAGAAAAGGCAGAGGAACCAGAGATCAAATTGCCAACATCTGCTGGATCATGGAAAAAGCAAGAGAGTTCCAGAAAAACATCTATTTCTGCTTTATTGACTATGTGTGGATCACAATAAACTGTGGGAAATTCTCCAAGAGATGGGAATACCAGACCACCTGACCTGCCTCTTGGGAAACCTGTATGCAGGTCAGGAAGCAACAGTTAGAACTGGACATGGAACAACAGACTGGTTCCAAATAGGAAAAGGAGTACGTCAAGGCTATATATTGTCACCCTGGTTATTTAACTTATATGCAGAGTACATCATGAGAAACGCTGGACTGCAAGAAACACAAGCTGGAATCAAGATTGTCGGGAGAAATATCAATAACCTCAGATATGCAGATGACACCATCCTTATGGCAGAAAGTGAGGACGAACTAAAAAGCCTTTTGATGAAAGTGAAAGTGGAGAATGAAAAAGTTGGCTTAAAGCTCAACATTCAGAAAACTAAGATCATGGCATCTGGTCCCACCACTTCATGGGAAATAGATGGGGAAACAGTGGAAACAGTGTCAGACTTTATTTTTGGGGGCTCCAAAATCACTGTGGATATGATTGCAGCCATGAAATTAAAAGACGCTTATTCCTTGGAAGGAAAATTACGACCAACCTATATAGCATATTCAAAAGCAGAGACATTACTTTGCCAACAAAGTTCCATCTAGTCAAGGCTATGGTTTTTCCTGTGGTCATGTATGGATGTGAGAGTTGGACTGTGAAGAAGGCTGAGTGCCAAAGAATTGATGCTTTTGAACTGTGGTGTTGGAGAAGACTCTTGAAAGTCCCTTGGACTGTAAGGAGATCCAACCAGTCCATTCTGATGGAGATCAGCCCTGAGATTTCTTTTGAGGAAATGATGCTGAAGCTGAAACTCCAGTACTTTGGCCACCTCATGCGAAGAGCTGACTCATTGGAAAACACTCTGATGCTGGGAGGGACTGGGGGCAGGAGGAGAAGGGGACGACAGAGGATGAGATGGTTGGATGGCATCACTGACTCGATGGACCTGAGTCTGAGTGAACTCTGGGAGTTTGTGATGGACAGGGAGGCCTGGCGTGCTGCGATTCATGGGGTCGCAAAGAGTTGGACACTACTGAGGGACTGAAGTGAACTGAACTGAACAGAGTTTAAAAGGGTCAAATCCAGGAAGTGTAGTGAAATCAGCATTGGTAGGATTTGGTGGCTGTCCAGTTTGTAGAGTGGTGGATGGGGAGAGGGGAACGTGGGTGGAAAAGAATTCCAGGCTGCCCTATGAGCAGTGGTGGTCCCAGTAGAGATGCAAAACTATGCTAGTCCTGGCCATGCCAGTGGGAGTCTATCTTTCTCTCTTCCAAAATTCTGTGGGCAATATTTTCCTTTTGGTGTTCATGTCGATTCTTATCTATTTGAATATAATTAGTTCTGTGGGAAATAAAGATACTCCCACAATAACTAGTACAGTAGAAGCCTCTGTTTCCTCATGTTTAAAATGTGACCCCTGCCTTTAAAGGTGGGCTACAGTCTGAACATGGCAGTGTATGTCAGGTGGCTAGTCAAGCTCTTGCTTGATACATCAGTTCTATTTTCGTTGATGTTGTTCCTAAGTCCTTTTCTTCACCCCTAGTTTGACCTTTCTCCTAAAGGTGGTGACTATGGTTTATATATGTTTCTTTCATATTCTATAAAAAGTCCACTGTTGCCTAAAAGATACTCTATAAACTTTTGGATTGAATAAATGCAGGTGACAGAGAAGAGGGCTATGAGAAGGAAGGTAAATGGCAGTATTTTCCAGAAAGTTTGTGTGTATGTGTGTTTGTGTGCTTATTTATCTATATGTATCTATGTTGGGTGGTTTTGTTTGTTTGTTTAGTCACTAAGTCATGTTTGACTCTTTGGAACTTCATGGACTGTAGCCTTCCAGGCTCCTCCATCCATGGGATTTTCCAGGCAAGAATGCTGGAGTGGGTTGCCATTGCCTTCCCCAGGGTATCTTCCCAATCCAGGGATCAAATCTGTATCGCTCACATCTCCTGCATTGGCAGGTAGATTCTTTACCACTGAGCCACCAGTCAATATTTTCCAGAAAGTCCGTGTGTGTATGTGCTTATTTATCTACATTTATCTATGTTGGGTAGTACCTGTCAGTCTTTCTTGCTAGTGAATGAGCTCATTTCCCCCCAGTACCTATTCTTAAAGGTCAAATTGGCTTTTTTTAACCACACCGTGTAGCTTGTGGGATCTTATTTTCCCAAGTGATTGAAGCCAGGCACCCTGCAGTGGAAATGCTGATTCCTAACCATTAGACTAGCAGGAAAGCCCCATTAAAATAGTCTTGAGTTATAAACATATGCTGTTTTTTCACTGAAATGAAAAAAGGTATGAAATAAGGAAAACCTTTAAGGAGACAGTGAAGTCTTACTCATAGTATTTGTTAATGTGATCATTTATTTACTTACTGAACACATACTGACTGGCTGTTATGAATTAAGCTCATTGTTAGGCCCTGGGGCTGCCCCCTGGGTGTTCGGGACCATCGGGGATGTCAACAGGGGCTGCTGTGGGATGAGCTTTTTGGAATGTGCTGGGGGGCTTTGGAGGTGCCCAGTGCACACTCAGAAGTGCCTGCCAGTTGCATGGTGACCCATGCCCGTGAGATATAAACAGAATCTGATTTTTCTGGTACTTCAGGGGCACCGAGTTTCTTTTATTTCAATATAAGATTCATGTCAAAATAGTCCAAAAATAGGACTTATATCAAAGTGATATGATCTAGGTCTTATTTTAGGATATATGAAAACCTGGATTCAGAAATGCCCTGATGTTTAATGGGCTAAGAAAAATCTATTGCTTTTCCCTTAAAACGAGTGTGTGAATCTGATATGAAGGGCATAGCAAAGTGAAATCTGGTCCATTTGCTTCTCTTTATGACCAAACTCTGTTTGCCCTGTAAATTCCATCATAGAGATGTCTCAGATTTTGCAGGAAAAAAATGCTGAAGCTAGGATTCTCTTTAGAGAGGTACTTTCATACAAAGCTGAACTTCCTTATGCGTTTTCATCAAAAGAATTCCCAAATGCATATGAAATCTAACACAGAATTGTAGGACTATTAGACAGTTTTATTTCTACCTCATAAAAATATTTCAAAACCTGTGGGAGTTTTATGAAGCCAGCACTCATCAATCCATATCATTCCCAATTCAGGGGCCCATGAGACTCCTCTCAAAGCAAATTAGGGACATTGATTTTTGAAGCAAACTGTCATGTAATATACACTTCATATCAGTGCATAATAGGTTTAAAATCTTATCTCTGTCCCTCAAAATATATGTATTTGTGTGTGTATATATATATATGTGTGTGTGTGTGTGTGGTGTGTGTATTTGTGTGTCTGTGTATATTTGTGTATATATGTGTGTGAGTAAAATAAATTTTATATAGTTATATAAAATTCAAGACATACATGTACATTTAAAATATACAAATGTCGGGTGTTCTACTATATTTAAAAAAATCCACTAAAAATGTCAGTCAGCATCTCCTCTCTTCCTTTTCACTTCTCTTTGTAGAAATAAGACTATTTGAGCAATGAACTAAACCTTTCAGATAAAATACCCAGTGCATTTGATCATTTTCTTTCAAAATCCTTCTTTAGGTCTGTGGTTCTGATCTTCCTCAAGTGCCAATGTTTTCTGCTCTATCCCAAAATTAAAATTAAAATATCCTGGGACTTCCCTAGTGATCAAGTGGTTAAGACTCCCTGCTTCTACTGCAGGAGACAGGGGTTCAATCCCTAGTTTGGGAAACTAAGATCCCACATGCTGCATGGTGTGGCCAAATAAATAATTTATTTATTAAAATACATTTTAAAAATTAAAAAATATAAACATCGGCAAATGCATTTTTTTTTTTTTTTTTACTATATTTCTGAACTTGACAGACTCAACTCCTGCTAGAAGTTTGGCTCTTTAGCTGCTCCTGAGTCTGTGGAAAGCCCCATCCATCCCACAGTTAGTCTTTTACAGGGTTCCCACCTGCCCAGGGCAGACCTGCCCAAAGAGCCTGGACAGGGAGGCAAGCCAAGGCCCTGGATGGAGCAGTAGGTGCGGTGACTTGGGACTGAACAGCCTGGAGGGGGATTGTCAGATTAAGGAGAAAGGAATGCAAGAAATGGACAAAGCCATTTTATCTTGCTGTGTTCCCTCCACCACAAATCTCAATTATGTAAAATGATCCTGAATAGTTCCTTCTTGTTCTCAGTTTGTTTGTTTAGTTGTGTGTGTGTTAAATTGCAGAGCTGTTAAAGCAGTATATTCCTATGCAGTGAAAGCATAAGAAGAGATATTTTCATCAGGTTTCTTCTTCCTTCTTTCTCAGGCAAGCTTGCCTCTTAACTCTCCATGGAAAATATCTGTGTTTTAAAATAATTGGGAAAAGGAAATGCTAATGTTTCCCTAATTGTACTTTATAGAGTCATCAATGTCAGGAAGTTTTTCCTTAAATTACATCCAGATTCCCTTGCTGATGTCAAAGATTATTTCCTTTACTTTTATCTTCAGAGTCAGTGGCTCCCAGCTGTCTCTCTTCCCAGTGCAGAAAGTTTGGGGTTGATAAACCATAAAGGTTATTTCCCTTCAGTGTATTTTCTGCATGCTTAATCTTCCTGTGAACTTCATATATGTTTGAGAGTGGTACCTTTTAAAATCTTTTTTATTTTTAATTTTTTTATTTTAAACTTCTTATTTTATATTGGAGTATAACAACTTTTGTGATAGTTTCATTTGGACAGCAAAGGAGCTCAGCCATACATATACATGTATCCATTCTCCCCTAGACTCCCCTCCCATCCTGGCTGCCACATAACACTGAGCAGTTTCCTGTGCTATCCAGTAGGTCCTTGTTGGTTATCCATGTTAAATATAGCAGTGTGTACATGTCAATCCCAAACTATCCTTCGCCCCTGGTAACCATAAATTCATTCTCTAAGTCTGTGAGTTAGAATGGTACCTTTAGAATTAACCTAGCCGTGTACATTCTGTAGCATACCCAGGCCATGCTTGAATGCAGGTTCATACAGCCTTGAAGAATTATACCCTTGCATGACTTGGAATATGCTCTTCCCAAGTTCATTCCTTTGCAACCAAGCTCTTTAGGCAGGCCTTTAGAAATCTGCCTCTGAGCCCCTCTCAAATAACTTCTTCCTTTGGGCTATCACCCTACCATGTGTTATAACAAACCCTAAAACAGACAGTTATCTAAAAAGATGTCCAACACTACTGAATGGCAGAGATACAATAATGAAACAATCTCGAAAGCTGGGAACTTCTATCAGTTATAGTGATACCCAGCCTTTTGAAATGGGAAGTCATGAGATGTCCACACACTTTGCACAGTTGGCTGTAGAAGTGTTTAGGGTGATACAGTGCACTGAAGTAGGGGCTTGGTCCCGATCTTGCCACTTTGAGTGAGTCTCTTCCATTCTCTCTATTTTATTATTTGATTTGTAATTTGAAGGGATGATATTCTCACTTAAGAAGACCTCTTCCAAATAGAAAATAATCTTTCCTAAAGATGGCATGGCTTTGCAAATGTTGGCATTCTAAATATGAAAATATAACTCGTGTATATCCAAGTAGTCTTTCTAGCCATGATTTCCTGAGAAATTTGCCTCCTATTTTATATATGATATAACTGCATCTGTTGAAAAAATGAACAAAGCGAAGAACTTGGAGCTTGAGGGTGTTGCCAGTAGAAAGCTTAGGGAGATCCAGGTGGTCTGTCTTTTTGCAGTCTGCCCAAGCTCAGGGGAGCCTAGGTTCTTTCTGGGAAGAGTTGCTTGAGGATCTGAGGTTGGGGTAGAAAATATGCACAGCCACACCTGGAATTTGAACTCCTTGCCAACCTTCATCTCACTCTGCTTCTTGGAAGAATAAATGTGCCACTCTAGCGTAATCTCATTTTTACATTGTTAAAGGAAATACTGTCCCTTCTGTCCTGTCCCTGTGGCCACAGAGCTGTTCATCTAACAAATGATCCTATCTCTTATGTCTTCTGCATTGTCAGGTGGCTTCTTTGCCCACCAGGTTCCTCTGTCCATGGAATTCTCCAGGCAAGAATACCGGAGTGGGTTGCCATTCCCTTCTCCAGGGGATCTCCCTGATCCAGGGATTGAACCCAGGTCTCCTGCGTTGCAGGCAGATTCTTTACCATCTGAGCCACCAGGGAAAGTCTTTACCACTAGCAGCACCCAAAAAGGAAACTGAGGCTTAAAAGGTTGCCCAGTATCTTTGTGCTAATAATCAGCAGAGTTGAGAGGGAACCGGCAGTCCTGCACCAGAGCCCATGCTTTTAACTAGTGCTCTGCACTGGGAAAAACCAACCTTCTGTGTTCTTGTAGATACCTAAATAAAATGATCCGGGCAGTTCCCTTCTTGGGTCTGCATCACAGAATAAGGAAGTAACGGTTGCTCAAATCCAGGGCATTGGTACCATACATATTTATTAAGGGCCTTTCAGGGCCTGGGCCCTGCACAGAGTGTTCAGAAAACACTGGAGTAAAACATGAGTCTCTGCTGTCAACGGGCTCGACCCAGTGGAGGGATCACAGATTAATCAAATGATCTTTATACAGACCTGTAGTGACAAGCTGAGATAAATTCTAAGAAGTAGAAGGAATGGGGGCAATGTCCCTCCCCTCTAACTCCACTGTTTCCCATTAGATATTTTTGCCTCCTGTTCTCTTGCCTACCGACTGCTAGTTTAGTAGCTAAAGAGGGAGAGTCCCTCAGTACTAGGAGCTGTCCTTTCACGTTTGCGCTGCAGAGATTTAATTAAGTAGAGAGTAAATGAGAGAAGAATTAGATAAGGGTATTGGGTGAATAAAAGTAGGTAAACTTAATTATTTAAGTATATTTAGTTTCACTTTAAATTATTGTCTGCAAAGACCATCCATCATGGGTGCCCTTTCTTTTCCAATTAATAAAAAACTAACATCAGCATACTACTTTGCAGCATGGAAGGCCGTTTCAAATATCATTAAGGCATTGCAGCGGTATTTCAGGATGTTATTGTCACCTTTTTACAGAAGCAGAAGCTGAACCACTAAGTCCCTTCCACAGAATCATTCATTCCAGGAAGTGATGAGCCTGGAATCCACTTCTGCTGACATATATTCCCCTGACTTGTTTCTCCTTGTTCCTTTCAGGGACCATTATTTTCATGGTCATGGTTACTAAATCCTTCTCATAGTGATTTTTTCCTTTTTGCATTCTTAATGGGCTGCATTTGAAAGGAAGCCCTCTGCCTTCACGAAATTGTGAATTAAACATGCAAAGAGGCAAGCACAGAGAAATCAGAGGGAGGAAGTGGCGTTTAGCAGGTTTCTCTTTTGGAAAACTTTTTGTCCATGTTTTTGTAACGACCAAGTATGAGATGAAAGAGGAGAAGGTGCAGGTGGGTGTCCAGAGCAGGGAGAGGAAGAGTATAGGTAAGGATGGCAGGGGTCAGCTCCATGCACCCCCTGTTCCCCCAGAGCCCAGCTTGGTCCTCCCAGAAGTCACTGCAGGGGAAGGACGGTATTCTCCGCATTTCTTCTGTGTGAGGCTCCACTTAAACGCCACTCTCTGGACTCATTGGAACCTCTGCTTTCTGCCCAGTGAGCACCCAGCACCAGGCACTTCCCTGTCCATTGCCTGTCACTCCTCATCACAATTACTTGTATTCTTCCCTCCCTCGACACCTGTGCTGTTCTCTGCAGAGTTGTGCTCCTTGGTGCCTGGCACCTGGAGGGTGGCCAATAAATGTTGGGTGAATGAACTTTCAAGAAAGACTAAAACTCCCAAGTTCCAGAATAAATTGTCTGTCATTGGGCGTGTGGTTGGAATGAAAAAAATTAGTTTTAAGGTCATGAGATATCTTTGCTCCGATAGTCTCTCATTTCTGTGGCATTTCACTGCCGGGCCCACATTTGATCTAAGCTACCTATTTTCTTCACCTTCTTTTCTTTCTTTCTTTTTTTAAAATCTATACAATGTTTTGTATATGTTTATTATTGAAATCCTTTCTGCCAAGGTGATATTGAAGGTAGTGAACTGCACAAGAATATTTCTTTTTCTTTTTTTTAATTGGAGGATATTTGCTTTACAGTGTAGTGCTACTTTCTGCTAAACAATGTGAATCAGCTTTAAATATACATATATCCCCTCCTTCTTGAGCCTCCCTCCCACTCACTCCCAGCCCCACCCTCTTTCCTTGTTGAAACATTTTTTTCACAGGGGTCATAGAAGAGGGATGAATGTAATCATGAAAACTGTAATTGTGTAGTCATTCTCTCAAGGATGGGTTGATGTGGTAACATTGGTGCCAAGTACAGGTCAAGGGAGATGCAAACTGCCCCTTCCCAGGGAATCCTGAGAGGGCAAGTCCTACCCATGCCCACGAGTAACAGGACTAATATATCTTAAAAACTGATGTAGATGTGTATTAAAGATGGTTCTGATGCAAGGGGAGAGCTTCTATTTGTCTGGGAAGTCAGGGAGATTGCACCAACCAGGTGGGACTTTTTATACTGGGCACTGAAGCATGAATAGGAGTTCACCAGGCAGAGGGGAATGAACTTGGTTCCTTGTGGAAGAACTCTCTGGGCAGATGAAATGTTGTACATGAAGGTGGGGTGGTGGGGGCAGGAGGCAACACATCTTTATGGTTTTGCTGCTGTGACTCTCCTAAATCTGTGGAGGGAGGCTGAAGAGTTGAGCTTGGGCCAGATCCTAGTTGGCTTATTAGCTTCCTGTGGAGTAGATTATTTGGTAGGCAATAAGAATCTCTGAAAAATACTGATTGAGGGCAATCATGTGACTGATTTGCATTTTATGGGAGGAGGTCCACTCTTTTATTACAAGGGGGATGAATCATGGGGTCAATGGAGTGAGGAGTGTTGTGGGGAGGGATGTGGAGACCATCGTTAGATCTTCCCATTATGAAGTGGTTAACAATAGCCCTGGAATGAGGCAATGGACAGCTGACCCAGTTGGATGCAATGAAAGGAAAGGACCAATTGAGGGTGTGTTGCAAGGTGCATCGATAACACATTAGGACCAGCTGACTGTGGATAGAAGGAGAGGGAACAGCCCAAGACAGTCTGGCACAGAGCACTGAGTACCAGTCACCAAGTACAGCTTGCACTGAACCTCTCATAACCAACAACTTTTAAAAATGGCCAGGTGTATAGAAAAGTACCCTTGCAGCAACCCTTGTGTATGTGTTATTTTCTGACGAACAGCAAGCTAACAGTGTTCAGAGATGTAAAGTAACTTAACCAAGGCCACACAGCTCATCCCTGGCAGGACTAGGATCCAAATCCATGTCGGATCACCTTGAAGCCTGTGCTGTGAGGAGATGCCCCACGTGACAGAAGCAGTGGCAGGTCAGGAGCCTCCTACAAGGCTGATGGGGGCACTGGAGGAGAGGAGAGAGCACCCTGGCTTTGCAGGGTAACTGAGGGGGGGAACCTTTGCATTTTTATTTTACTTTATTGACAGTTAGTTGAACAGCTACTTTATTGACAGCTAGTTGGTTTACAATATCATGTTAGTTTCATAAAGATGTCAGCAACCTCTTCATCTTTATAGGCAGGGCAGTTTTTGTTCAGTTGCTAAGTCATATCAGACGCTTTGCAGCCGCATGAACTGCAGCATAGCAGGCTTCCCTGTCCTTCACTATTGCCCTGAGTCTGCTCAAACTCATGTCCATTGAGTCAGTGATGCCATCCAACCAGGCAGGGCAGTAGGGACCAATTAAAAAAAAGAAAACTACAGACCAGTATCACTGATGAACATAGATGCAAAAGTCCTTAACAAAATTCTAGCAAACAGAATCCAACAACATATTAAAAAGATAATACATCATGACCAAGTGGGCTTTATCCCAGGGATGCAAGGATTCATCAATATTTGCAAATCAATCAATGTGATACACCACATTAACAAATTGAAAGATAAAAACCATATGATTATCTCAATAGATGCAGAGAAAGCCTTTGACAAAATTCAACATCCATTTATGATAAAAAAGCCTCCATAAAGCAGGCATAGAAGAAACATACTTCAACATAATAAAAGCCATATATGACAAACCCACAGCAAACATTATCCTCAATGGTGAAAAACTGAAAGCTTTTCCCCTAAAGTCAGGAACAAGACAAGGGTGCCCACTCTCACCACTACTATTCAACATAGTTTTGGAAGTTTTAGCCACAGCAATCAGAGAAGACAAAGAAATAAAAGGAATCCAGATTGGAAAAGAAGAAGTAAAACTCTCACTGTTTACAGATGACATGATCCTCTACATAGAAAACCCTAAAGACACCACCAGAAAATTACTACAGCTAATCAATGAATATAGTCAAGTTGCAGGATATAAAATTAACACACAGAAATCCCTTGCATTCCTATACACTAACAAAGAGAAAACAGAAAGAGAAATTAAGGAAACATTTCCATTCACTATTGCAACACAAAGAATAAGATCAGATCAGATCAGTGGCTCAGTCGTGTCCGACTCTTTGCGACCCCATGAATCGCAGCACGCCAGGCCTCCCTGTCCATCACCAACTCCCGGAGTTCACTCAGACTCATGTCCATCGAGTCAATGATGCCATGCAGCCATCTCATCCTCTGTCGTCCCCTTCTCCTCCTGCCCCCAATCCCTCCCAGCATCAGAGTCTTTTCCAATGAGTCAACTCTTCGCATGAGGTGGCCAAAGTACTGGAGTTTCAGCTTTAGCCTCATTCCTTCCAAAGAAATCCCAGGGCTGATCTCCTTCAGAATGGACTGGTTGGATCTCCTTGCAGCCCAAGGGACTCTCAAGAGTCTTCTCCAACACCACAGTTCAAAAGCATCAATTCTTCGGTGCTCAGCCTTCTTCACAGTCCAACTCTCACATCCATACATGACCACAGGAAAAACCATAGAGGAATAAATCTACCTAAAGAAACAAAAGACCTATATATAGAAAACTATAAACACCGGTGAAAGAAATCAAAGATGACACAAATAGATGGAGAAATATACCATGTTCATGGATCGGAAGAATCAATATAGTGAAAATGAGTATACTACCCAAAGCAATTTATAGATTCAATGCAACCCCTATCAAGCTACCAACAGTATTTTTCAGAGAACTAGAACAAATAATTTCACAATTTTTATGGAAATACAAAAAACTTCAAGTAGCCAAGGCAGTCTTGAGAAAGAAGGGAATTGGAGAAATCAACCTGCCTGACTTCAGGCTATACTACAAAGCTACAGTCATCAAGACAGTATGGTACTGGCACAAAGACAGAAATATAGATCAATGGAACAAAATAGAAAGCCCAGAGATAAATCTATGCACCTATGGACACCTTATTTTTGACAAAGGAGGCAAGAATATGCAATGGAGAAAAGACAATCTCTTTAATAAGTGGTGCTGAGAAAACTGGTGAACCACCTGTAGAAGAATGAAACTAGAACACTTTCTAACACTATAGACAAAAATAAACTCAAAATGGATTAAAGATCTAAATGTAAGACCAGAAACTATAAAACTTCTAGAGGAGAACATAGGCAAAACACTCTGACATAAATCACACAGGATCCTCTATGACCCACCTCCCAGAGTAATGGAAATAAAAGCAAAAATAAACAAATGGGACCTAATTAAGCTTAAAAGCTTTTGCACAACAAAGGAAACTATAAGCAAGGCAAAAAGACAGCCTTCAGAATGGGAGAAAAAAATAGCAGATGAAGCAACTAACAAAAAATTAATCTCAAAAATATACAAGCAACTCCTGCAGCTCAATTCCAGAAAAATAAATGACCCAATCAAAAAATGGGCCAAAGAACTACACAGACATTTCTCCAAAGAAGACATACAGATGGCTAACAAACACATGAAAAGATGCTCAACATCACTCATGATCAGAGCAATGCAAATCAAAACCACAATGAGGTCAGAATGGCTGCCATCAAAAAGCCTACAAGCAGTAAATGCTGGAGAGGATGTGGAGAAAAGGGAACCCCCTTACACTGTTGGTGGGAATGCAAAGTAGTAGAGCCACTATGGAGAACAGTGTGGAGATTCCTTAAAAAAAACTGGAAATAGAACTGCCATACAACCCAGCAATCCCACTGCTGGGCATACACAACTGAGGAAACCAGAATTGAAAGAGACACGTGTAACCCAATGTCATCGCAGCACTGTTTATAATAGCCAGGACATGGAAGCAACCTAGACGTCCATCAGCAGATGAATGGATAAGAAAGCTGTGGTACATATACACAATGGAGTATTACTCAGCTATTAAAGAGAATGCATTTGAATCAGTTCTAATGAGGTAGATGAAACTGGAGCCTATTATACAGACTGAAGTAAGTCAGAAAGAAAAACACTAATACAGTATATTAATGCATATATATGGAATTTAGAAAGATGGTAACGATGACCCTATATGCAAGACAGCAAAAGAGACACAGATGTAAAGAAAAAACTTTTGGACTCTGTGGGAGAAGGCAAGGATGGGATGATTTGAGAGAATAGCATTGAAACATGTATATTACCATATGTGAAATAGATTGTCAGTCCAGGTTCAATGCATGGGACAGGGTGCTCAGGGCCAGTGCACTGGGATGACCCTGAGGGATGGGATGGGGAGAGAGGTGGGAGGGGGGTTCAGGATGGGGAACACATGTACACCTATGGCTGATTCATGTCAATGTATGGCAAAAGCCAGTACAATTTTGTAAACTAATTAGCCTCCAATTAAAATAAATAAATGCATTTTAAAAAGAGAGGATGTCTGTCCTCCATGTCAGGGATGTATGTGGACTAAGAGGAAGACTTCATAGGCATGAAGAGTGGGTCAGCCTGAGAAAGAAGCAAGTACCCCATTTCTGGGCATGGGAAGAGAGGGGTGAGAGGGCGCTTTGCTGACTCCAAAGGGAAGAGAAGAGGAAGGCAGAGAATGCTTTTCTCACTGCTCTGGAATTTGTTGGCAAAATTGATGGGAAGAATCAGGAAAATAACAGATGAAGCCCTGGAGCTTTGAGGACCCCAGAGACTCCCTGTGCCAGCCCTGAAAACACTGATCTGAGAGCTTGGAGGAGCCCTTGGTGGAGACTGGACACCTGGAGGTGGGTCAGTGCCCTGCCTTGCCTCCTGACTGCTCCGCTACAGCTCTGCAGCCCCCGAGAGGCTGGGTGCCTTCAGTT
Organism: Bubalus kerabau; assembly: GCF_029407905.1. NCBI lineage: Eukaryota > Metazoa > Chordata > Mammalia > Artiodactyla > Bovidae > Bubalus > Bubalus kerabau. Next base: position 129,358,451 of record NC_073624.1, on the reverse strand, counting down.
CCTTCTAGATGCTGCTCTCCAGGTGCCGGACCTTGGCTGGGGCAGAGACAGAAGGAATGCATTTTAATGTCTAGAAGGGAGAGACCTGTGAAACTGAAACCCCTCTCTGTACCCAGTATAACATTAACCCCTTCAGCCCATCTGAGTAGTTACAAGTATAATTTGAGCACACTTGACTCAGTCACTTGTATTTTTGATTTTAAGTAAAATGAACAATTTGTCCTTGTCAAATAACGCACTCTGTGAGTTAAGGGATCAAAATCTTAAGGGAGCAGTCTTGGAGTCTTTTCCTCGGTCCAGCTTTTGGAAGCCATCGGCAGATTCTCTTGGAGGCTGAAAAGGCTGAATATACAGAGGTTTCCTTCCTTGTGTAAAAGACATGATGCTTCTATCAGGAAGGAGACCTCCGTCCCAGATCACCGTGCTGCTCACAATGGGAACACATATTCCCCACGTCTCTTCTTTGCCCTGGGTGCAGTGCCTCAGTTATTGGCATCTGGGCTGATAATCCAATTAATTGTGAAGTATCTTGCTGTTTTCCTTTCGAGCCATTTTTTTCTTCACTGAGGCTCAGTCCACTAGTTGATTTGGTTTCTTATGCCATATTGACACATCCACAGGAGACACAGATTTAATCCCTGGGTTGGGAAGATCCCCTGGAGGAGGATCTTGGCAACCCACTCCAGTATTCTTTCTTGCAGAATCCCATGGGCAGAGGAGCCTGGTGTGCTACAGTCCATAGGGTCACAAAGAATTGAGCATGACTGAAGTGACTGAGTTCACATGCACTCCCTCCCTTTTAAACCATTGATTAAATAAATATTAATAAATATAATCTCTATAGTTATTAAGTATTGTATTGAATTCAAAAGCAGCAACATGTGATTAATGTTCCATCTTATAAAAATCCTGTACTTAATTTCAGAAAAGATGAAGTTAATATATTCTTATAGATGTGTACAATTTCTTTGAAATGCCCCCTCAAAATCAATGCTGGTACATTCACAGGCAAGATTTCCAGGAGCCATCAGGTGCTTGCCTGTCCACTGGTGGGAATGATCCCAGAGCACCATGTCTATCCAGCTGGACCTTGGTGGGGCCGGCTATGTATGTTCTGGAATGCGATCCTGCTCTTCCACACCCAGCCGTGGAATGACTTGGCTCTCTGATCTTTTGCTCAGGAACCCTGGAGCACGCAGCACATCCCGGCGCTGTTCTCAGCTTTCTGTGGCCTCTTAGTTGCACTTTCCTACCATCTGAGCAGGCAGAGCAGCGACCCCTCTGTGCTCCTGTGAGTAACACACACACGCACACACACACACACATACACACACACGTGTGTGCACACACACACACATACACACAGAGCTGTCCACTAGCCCTGCAGCCTCACCCTCTCATCCAGTGCTCAGGGTGCTTGAATTCTTTCCCTGTTAAACCGGCCGGTCCCTGGGTGATGGTGGGAGAAACCCCAGACTAACCAGAAATGAATGAAAACCAGAGGTCAAGTTCAAGGACACACCTGGCCTTGGTGCTTTTGGAGTAAAACTCACAAATCCAGGGATAGATGTCCTCTTGTACCCGGGCACTGTCTTTGACCTTCCCTTGGGGAGTTGTATGAGAGGCACCAACCTTGACAAGTAGTCTCTCTGGGTCCATGAAGTGGCATCACTGCCTTTATGCCAGGGCTATAAAGTCTACTCTGGGGAGACTAGACTTGCATCTCTAGAAGGAAAGGTTTTGTTTTGTTGCTTTTTGTTCTTAGTATGGCCAGTGCCCTCTGGATTTAAAGTGAAGTCTGTGCCAAAGTTTTAAAATGTGTTTAATAATAACCCTTAGTTACTAGAAAATATACCTTCAAATCTTTCCTTTCTTTGTATTTTTTAAGTCTTTGATAAATATGCACTTTGGACCTGAAAACCCTTCAGGTGATGCCATCATTTCGGGTACCAGTCAATCAATTCAGTGAGGTATCAACCATCTCATTTGACCACATTTACAGGAGATGCAGAGACCTAGATTCGATCCCTGGATAGGGAAGATCCCCTGGGGAAGGAAATGGCACACCCACTCTAGTGTTCTTGCCTAGAGAATTCCATGGACAGAAGAGCCTGGTGGGCTACAGTTCATGGAGTCACAAAGACTTGGACACGACTGAGGGACTAACACAAGGGAGATACTGACTTAAGTTATAAAAACGGATATAAGTGTTTTGGGGGAGCAGAAAAAAATGATAATTTTAGGCTGTCAGGTGCAGCAAGATGAAAGATGTGGAAAATCGGAAAATTTAAATATTGTTTGCCCAGATTTTCTTAACAAATATTTTACCATATTGAGGGCTGGCTGAAATAAAGAATCTCTGTGAGCTTAGCTAGCTCAAGTTGGTCAATGGTACCCATACCTGCTGTGGACAGCTTTAATCTGGATGGAATTTGAAAATCCACCCATTGTCTTTATGATCACCTGCACACACTCCTCTTTTTCTACACTGTGAACAATTTAAAGGAGAGAATACTGGCTTTTTCCTTTGTGAGTGTGAGATCAAAGGTGAAGCTGTTTCCCTCAGACTTTGAAATAGGCACATCTTTTTTTTAGACTAGAGCAGTATTTCTTGAATTTTAATATGATGGGAATCACCTGAGGATCCTGTTACACTGCAGAATCTGATTCAGGTCTAGAGTTGGGCCCGAGATTCTGTATTTTTTTTAAGGGACATATTTTGAAAAGTAAAACCTGTGTATTTTTTCCATTTTCAGGTCCTTTATTCACTGCAAATTGTTTCAAAAATTTTTACATCAAAATCTAGAAGAGTTAGCTTCAGACCCTCTGCCCATGAAGATGAAAGATTCCGTGGTAAGACATTTGTGCTGTGTAATGTATGAGGGAGCATCGCTTGGCTTGGTGTGAAGTAAACTGTTGAGCTGCCTGCTCAAGGAAGGCAGATGCTGTGCACACCTGCCACAGGTATTCACTTGATCTAATGCAATTTGCCTGTATATTCAAATGATCCACCTTCAGACAGCTCCACGCACTACAGGCCCCAAATAGCAGGCAGCATGGGCATGAATAAAGCTTGCCCATTAAACGTTCAGCCAAACTGCAGTCCTCTCTGCATCTTCTGCCTCTGTCTCCTGCTGAATTCAAGGCATTCTTTCCTGTGTATTTTGATTCAAGGTTGACATCTGGGCATCCTTTGGGAGGGACCCTTGGGCTTTAGACTTATGGCTAGGATGTTGTGGGCTTCCCAGGTAGTAAAGAACCCACCTGCCAATGCAGGAGACATAAGAGACCTGGGTTCTATCCCTGGGTTTGGAAAATCCCCTGGAGGAGGGCATGGCAACCCACTCTAGTATTCTTGTCTGGAGAATCCCATGGACAGAGGAGCCAGGGTGGGCTATGTTCCATATGATTGCAGAGTCAGACGTGATTGAAGTGACAGCCTGCATGCTAGGATTTTGTGGAAGAGGCCGCCATATTGGTTGGAGCACAGAAGAGGAAAAGGAGGAGGAAATGAAGGAAGAAAGGAAATAAAGGCTGTAAAAGAATAATATTGCTTCTTTGTTCACCAGGGAAATGGCTTGGGGGCAGTTTCAGATACCCTTTGAGCAGGTGTATCTCTTTGGTATCAACTTACAAACCTTAATAGTTTGAAAAGCAAAGCTCATTGATTAGATAATCTCCAACTTGAGTACTGAGCTTGGAGAAGTCTGCTGCCTCCCAGTCTTGCTTTTCCTGTATGTGTTTTTTTTATTTGTTTTTTTCTTTAGGAATAACAGATCAAACGAAAACCATTTAATGGGATATTGATTGCAAGCTCCTCCAGCCAGGAGATGAATCTCATTTGTCCTGGTCTCTGGGCTCTAGTCCATGGGAGCGCAAAGAGTTGGACACAGCTTAGTGACTGAGCACGCACGCATGCACCACAGCACCAGTGCCTCAGGCCTAGTGGGGGCTCAGTGCATTCCACTGAATTTAGATGAGTTAAATTGCAATTCACCATTTTGAGACAATGTGCAAGAATTATAGCCAACACGATAGCATTTAAAAGAATTCATACTCAGACCTCTGTGCCTTTGGGTGTGGTTAGTGTTCAAGCTAAAGCATTGAGCATTGGTTACTTCAGGGAATCAAAACACAAATCACTTACTAGGAATAAGTGTTTGTTAATTATTGAATTTAACGTTTACTTCCAGTTTTATTGAGATGTAATTGACATTCAGCACTGTGTAATTGTGTCATTAATTTTAGGGCTGAGACACACTTAAAAGCAGGGGGTGAGGTGAAGCTTCCGGGACTGATGAGGTGCCAGCTGACAAAGAAAGAAGACACTTGACATCCAAATGTAGTGTCAACCAGACCTCTGTTATTTATATCAGGAAAATTATAGGCATGAGATCAAACTCACACTCCCAGATTAATTTCTATAGAAGTGATAGGGTGGCCTGAGTCAGCCCAAGAGTTTCCCATGGATATCTGTGAAATAACTACCCCCCCTTGGTTTCATGAATGATGACGATGTTTTCTGATTTATTGCAGTAAAATAATCTGTGAATTACAATGAAATCCAATGAGAAATTTGCCTAGCATACACAGATAGCATTTCATTAGTATGATTAGCTGTGACAGGTTAGGTGTTGCCTCACTTGATTTTAGTATTATTTGAAATGCTTTGTACAATGTAGAGCACATAACTTGTAGGTGATTTAATATGATGTGTGTGTTCATTTCTCTGAAAAGATTTCTCATCTAATTATAATATTTTAAAGGGACTTTCAGATTCAGCTTTTATAGTTTTTTGTGATGTAATACCATTTATTTCCTAGTGCAAGGAAATTTCCCTCTTGATTTTGTTTCTTTATGTCTCTCTCTGGCTGCCAACTATGGGGTTGCACAGAGTCGGACACGACTGAAGCGACTTAGCAGCAGCAGCTGGCTGTCTTATTCTCTTTCTCTTTCCCTATGCCTGTCTGTCTGTCTGTCTCTTTCTCTTCCTTACATTTTAGTTTATATGAGAAGTCCCTAGGAAACATGATATGCTCAGTTTTCCAGCCCTTCTTCCTATTCTGATTCACTTGCCCTGGGGAATCTACATGTTATGAGACTGTCCACCCAGGTGATTTTGATCAGGTGCCCTACAGGCTGCTTTAAGGGACATTGATCTAGAAATGGAGATACCCAGAGCTCTAGCAGTGGGTTTACTCCATATGAGCAACACAAGTTATGTTCACAAAGTTTATTACCAGAGTTCAGTAATTAATAAAATGTAAACTTTGCACGAGTGGTTTGCCTGGTTAGTCTTTTTCCGTATGCCTCGTTAGCATGGTCTTTCCATCTTTACCCTCATTTTCATCACTTTCAACACTTTTTCCCATCACATTCAGATTTGTTACTTTTATGACATCTAGAAACAACAAACAAAGTTATCTAAATTTTATGTGTGTTATCCAGATTACTTCTTTTAAACAATTGGTCGTATCATCTAGGTTTTTTGAGTCCAATGCTGTCTAAATCTGCTGGGTTTGTAGTGTTGGACCAGGGCTTCTTAAGTTTCTTTTTAAAGGTTTAGGGCATGAAGTGCTACATAAAATGCCACAGAGACTTTAAAATGTTCAGTGTACTGAGATCTAATGTACTTATTAGCTAAACACATATGGGTTCATCATTAAAATAGGCAACAAAACTCTGAGTGTTGTTTTAGAAGTTCTGGCAAGTATAGGTCCTGAAAGAGAAAAAAAAAAGTAGGTTATCGATATGTTATTATATGCATGCAAAATGCATAGAAAGCTTATGTCAACTATGATAAGAAAATTCATAAATACCACCAGAGACATAAAAAGTTAGAAAAGCAAAAGCATTTTAACACATTAGAGATAACCGTAGAACACATGATGAAAACATGATTGAACTCACAGTAGTAACAAAACATATCAATTGATAATAGAAATGATTTTAACAAGTAGTATCAGAAATAGAGAAAGCTACAGCAGTCTATTAAAATGTAAATGAAGGCTGAAAGTGGTGATAAACAGATATAACCTGATTTTTCATGAGAAGCCTGAAATTTATTAAATGTCAAATCTCTCTAATAAATTTATGGATTTAATATAGTTCAAAACAGTTCTAAAGGAATTCTATTCAAAACTTGGGGAAATAATTCTAAAGGTTCATTTAGAAGTATAGAAGTTAATAATAGTTTTAAAAATCTGAAAAAGAAGAATAAGAAAGGAATTTAGCACTTTGAGGTGTAAGAGTACATTATAAAGATTGAGTGATCAGAAAAAAATATGCGACTAATCCAAGATTAGAGGGTGGGATTAGTGAATCAGTTAAACACAGAGAGGTGACAAATTATTTATATGACTGTGTGATGTGAGAATTAAATGTCACAATCAAGAATTGATTATTGAATGTATGATACTAAGGTAGTTGTTTAGCAATGGGAAGGAAAAGAGAATTTTATGTGCTAATCCCTCTTTAAACACTAAAGTAAGTTAGAGAAAGGGGAAGAGAGATCAAATGAGACTTTTCCATCTCTGATATTATGGCAGGCTAAATTATTACAATCAGATCCTGTTGATTAATACTTAAAATTCTGAATAAAATATAAAAAACTCTTTTTTAGGAGGATGGGACTAACATATACACGCTACTCTATGTAAAACAGATAATAAATAAGGATCTACCATATAGCACAGGGAATGATACTCAATAATTTGTAATAATTTATAAGGGAAAAGAACCTGAAAATGAAGATTTATACTAAATAAAATCACTTTGTGGTACACCTGAAATTAATGTGACATTATAAATTAACTATATTTCAATAAAATAAAAGAAAAAAAATCTTTCTTAAGTGTGACTAAAAATTTGATGAAATAATAAGGAATTATTAAGTCAGATGAGTGAACAAGGGAACCTTCATATCTACCTAATCAGGGGACCTTGAGCCTCAGTTTTCAGCCCTCCAGCTGTGGGGAAGAGAAGTGAAAGCTTGCCAAGGTAGCCACAAAGGGGAGATCATTCACTCATCATGCTGGAACACCAAGCCCACTCTCAGCGGAAGGGTGAACCAGAAGGAATCTGTTCCACGCTCCGCTGTGCCAGGGGAATGCAAGCAAATTCTCTCCAGGATTGAACTTAACAGCAACAAAGTAATCATTTCCATGGATTTTCAATACCAATTCTAATATCTGAATTGTACAGTTCAGTTCAGTCGATCAGTTTTGTCTGACTCTTTGTGACCCAATAAATTGCAGCACGCCAGGCCTCCCTGTCCGTCACCAACTCCTGGAGTTCACTCAAACTCTTGTCCATCAAGTCGGTGATGCCATCCAGCCATCTCATCCTCTGTCGTCCCCTTCTCCTCCTGCCCCCAATCCCTCCCAGCATCAGAGTCTTTTTCAATGAGTCAACTCTTCGCATGAGGTGGCCAAAGTATTGGTGTTTCAGCTTTAGCTGTCCTTCCAAAGAACACCCAGGACTGATCTCCTTTAGAATGGACTGGGTGGATCTCCTTGCAGTCCAAGGGACTCTCAAAGAGTCTTCTCCAACACCATAGTTCAAAAGCATCAATTCTTCAGCGCTCAGCCTTCTTCACAGTCCAACTCTCACATCCATACATGACCACTGGAAAAACCATAGCCTTGACTAGACGGATCTTTGTTGGCAAAGTAATGTCTCTGCTTTTGAATATGCTATCTAGGTTGGTCATAACTTTCCTTCCAAGCAGTAAGCGTCTTTTAATTTCATTGCTGCAGTCACCATCTGTAGTGATTTTGGAGCCCCCAAAAATAAAGTCTGATACTGTTTCCACTGTTTCCCCATCTATTTCCCATGAAGTGATGGGACCGGATGCCATGATCTTAGTTTTCTGAATGTTGAGCTTTAAGCCAACTTTTCACTCTCCTCTTTTACTTTCATCAAGAGGCTTTTGAGTTCCTCTTCACTTTCTGTCATAAGGGTGGTGTCATCTGCATATCTGAGGTTATTGATATTTCTCCCAGCAATCTTGATTCCAGCTTGTGCTTCTTCCAGCCCATCGTTTCTCATGATGTACTCTGCATATAAATTACATAAGCAGGGTGACAATATACAGCCTTGACGTACTCCTTTTCCTATTTGGAACCAGTCTGTTGTTCCATGTCCAGTTCTAACTGTTGCTTCCTGACCTGCATACAGGTTTCTCAAGAGGCAGGTCAGGTGGTCTGGTATTCCCATCTCTTGGATAATTTCCCACAGTTTATTGTGATCCACCCAGTCAAAGGCGTTGGCATAGTCAATAAAGCAGAAATAGATGTTTTTCTGGAACTCTCTTGCTTTTTCCATGATCCAGTGGATATTGGCAATTTGATCTCTGGTTCCTCTGCCTTTTCTAAAACCAGCTTGAACATCAGGAAGTTCACGGTTCACATATTGCTGAAGCCTGGCTTGGAGAATTTTGAGCATTACTTTACTAGCGTGTGAGATGAGTGCAGTTGTGCGGTAGTTTGAGCATTCTTTGGCATTGCCTTTCTTTGGGATTGGAATGAAAACTGACCTTTTTCAGTCCTGTGGCCACTGCTGAGTTTTCCAAATTTGCTGGCATATTGAGTGCAGCACTTTCACAGCATCATCTTTCAGGATTTGAAGTAGCTCAACTGGAATTCCATCACCTCCGCTAGCTTTGTTCGTAGTGATGTTTTCTAAGGCCCACTTGACTTCACATTCCAGGATGTCTGGCTCTAGGTGAGTGATCACAGCATTGTGATTATCTGGGTCATAAAGATCTTTTTTGTATAGTTCTCCTGTGTATTCTTGCTACCTCTTCTTAATATCTTCTGCTTCTGTTAGGTCCATATCATTTCTGTCCTTTATCGAGCCCATCTTTGCATGAAATGTTCCCTTGGTACCTCTAATTTTCTTGAAGAGATCTCTAGTCTTTCCCATTCTGTTGTTTTCCTCTATTTCCTTGCACTGATCACTGAGGAAGGCTTTCTTATCTCTTCTTGCTATTCTTTGGAACTCTGCATTCAGATGCTTATATCTTTCCTTTTCTCCTTTGCTTTTCGCTTCTCTTCTTTCCACAGCTATTTGTGCGGCCTCCCCAGACAGCCATTTTGCTTTTTTGCATTTCTTTTCCATGGGGATGGTCCTGATCCCTGTCTCCTGTACAATGTCACGAACCTCCATCCATAGCTCATCAGGTACTCTATCAGATCTAGGCCCTTAAATCTATTTCTCACTTCCACTGTATAATCATAAGGGATTTGATTTAGGTCATACCTGACTGGTCTAGTGGTTTTCCCTACTTTCTTCAATTTCAGTCTGAATTTGGCAATAAGAGGTTCATGATCTGAGCCACAGTCAGCTCCTGGTCTTGTTTTTGCTGACTGTATAGAGCTTCTCCATCTTTGGCTGCAAAGAATATAATCAATCTGATTTTGGTGTTGACCATCTGGTGATGTCCATGTATAGAGTCTTCTCTTGTATTGTTGGAAGAGGGTGTTTGCTATGACCAGTGCATTTTCTTGGCAAAACTCTAGTAGTCTTTGCCCTGCTTCACTCCGTATTCCAAGGCCAAATTTGCCTGTTACTCTAGGTGTTTCTTGACTTCCTACTTTTGCATTCCAGTCCCCTATAATGAAAATGAAATCTTTTTTGGGTATTAGTTCTAAAAGGTCTTGTAGGTCTTCATAGAACCGTTCAATGTCAGCTTCTTCAGTGTTACTGGTTGGGGCATAGACTTGGATTACTGTGATATTGAATGGTTTGCCTTGGAAACGAACAGAGATCATTCTGTCTCTCATTCTGTACATTATAAATATACTTAAATTATTTGGAAAGTGCTTTTACATCATTTAACTGAATTAAAATGTAAAATCTATTTAGGAGCAAAGGAAGAAAGTAAATGCAGAAGAGGCCTCTGTCTGGCCTAGGCTGTGCACACATTAAAATACAAGCCATGGCAAAGCCCAGTGGAGATTATTAGCACTTTACCCGTCTTTATTAGACCTGGGCATCTCGCATCTGATCTGCAATTGTCAAGAAGAATTTTATGCTTCTTACACGTGTAAAAAATCTTCTCTCCCTGGCTAGTGGATAGGGGCATGCTGCTGCTAAGTTGCTTCAGTCGTGTCTGACTCTGTGCGACCCCATAGACAGCAGCCCACCAGGCTCCCCCATCCCTGGGATTCTCCAGGCAAGAACACTGGAGTGGGTTGCCATTTCCTTCTCCAATGCATGAAAGTGAAAAGTGAAAGTGAAGTCACTCAGTCGTGTCCAACCCTCAGCGACCCCATGGACTGCAGCCTTCCAGGCTCCTCCGTCCATGGGATTTTCCAGGCAAGAGTACTGGAGTGGGGTGCCATTGCCTTCTCATGGCAGACTGCATTTCCTCTTGCCCCCTTCTGCCTTAGTTTCCCTGATATTCCCCACATGGGAGGTGCTAAACGGTCCATCCAACGTGTGCCATTGGGAATAGATCAGGTAAGTGACGGTCTGAAGATGTAGTGTATCCAGGGGTTAAGATCCTGTCACCCGATTTACCTGGCGACCCAAGGTTGCTGAGAGAAGCACAGAAGAGCAAACTGTACAGTTGTTTTGTATTTACAGAAGGATATCTTAAAATCGGATCTCATCATCTGCTCGGTGGCTGCTGTTCTGTCCTTTGCCGTCAGTGCCAGCACTGTGTTCCTGTCCTTGCGAGTATGTATCCATTTGGCTTTGCACTCTTCCCCTCTCCTCATTGTCTGTAATAAGCAGAGCCCACTGTGCAGCTCCAGGCTATTGATAGGTTAGTGGAGCCAGAGAAAGAATAGAAAAGAACAGAGAGCATGGAGGAATATATCCAGGTGTGTTGAGTTATGTCTGAGATGAGTTTTGGGCCACAACACAGAGTTGATCCAGATGTTTTACCCTTACTGTTTCCCATCCAGGGAATTGTTTGGTTAGCATATCTTGTAGAATCCACCATGAGGATGGTCAACAGTCATAAGACAGGATCACAGCTCGCTGCTAAGAGTGGAGAAGGGAGGACTCACCAAATCAGGAATGAGATGGAAGTCACAGAGCCAAAAAGATTATCGGAACATAATTTTCAGTTGGAAAAACAACAGTATAGTGAGCCAGATGGGATTTTTTGGCTAGAGGTTCTTGCGGACAGTTGCTGTCTCACTTTTCTATCAGAGAAGAAAAGTCTGTTAGCTAAATTTGTTATTCTCCATCTCATCTTTAAAAAAAATAACAACAAGCAAGAAAAAGTATTCTAATGGGCAGAATACCTCAGCCTCTTGTGCACTCCATCTTGGTGGTTCTCAACGCAGAGACCAGTTTCAAGGGCTATGGGAGAAATTTTCAGAGGCCTGAAGCAAGAGCTGAGTTTAGCTGTGTGTGCTTTAGGAGGAGCAGGGAAGGTTCTGGATTGTTGACAGGCATCCTTCCCCACACTCCCAGCTACACACTGACTCTTATCTTCTGTTGCAGCCCTTTCTCAGCATTGTGCTCTTCGCCCTGGCTGGAGCCGTGGGGTTTGTAACCCACTACCTGCTCCCCCAGCTGCGCAAGCATCACCCGTGGATGTGGATTTCACACCCCATCCTTAAAAACAGAGAGTATCAGCAACGGGAAGTGAGAGGTGAGTAAGGGATCCCTCATACAAATAGGGTGTGGTGAGAGGTCTGCTTTATACTGAGAGTGTGCACAGCTGTGCAAATGCACTTAATGCTGTGGAAATGTACCCTTAAATATGGTGATGTACAGATTACTTTATGTGTGTGTATATGTTGTGTTAGTCACTCAGTTGTGTCCGACTTTTTGCAACCCAGTGGACTGTAGCCTGCCAGTCTTCTCTATCCGTGGGATTCTCTCCAGGCGAGAATACTAGAGTGGGTTGCCATTCCCTTTTCTAGGGGATCATCCCGACCCAGGGATCAAACCTAGGTCTCCTGCATTGCAGACAAATTCTTTACCATCTGAACCACCAGGGAAGTGTGTATTTCACTACAGTAGATAAAGGAGAGCCTGTGTACCTGAAGTGTACAGTAATGTTCCCAGAACAAGAAAGTTGATGTGGGGTGAATTAGAAGTCTGTTTTATGAAAATGATTGGTTGTTATTATTGAGGAAAATTTCATTTATATCATTCAGAGCTGAACATTATACTGTTCCACTTTCAGCTGATGGGGGACCAAGAATAGCATCACTCAACTTGCCTTGTCATCTTCCACAAAACCAGAGATGGGATGTAGCAGAGGCTGACCTTTGAATTTTGATCCATGAACCCTTGAAATTTTGTTGAATTTGCAGTGCTCACCTAGAACTAGACCCACAGCCCGACCTGGACTTGACTGAGCAGTTTCCATGGCTGACTCTGGCCACCATTAAGTAACAGCCTGGTCATAACATTAAGTAATGACCCTAACAGTGTTTGAGCTTCTAAGTAAAAAAGTCAGAAATTTCCCTGTTAGGTCTCTCCAGGCTCTGATTGAACAGATGGCAGATGGATTGATTTATCCCCATTTTCAGACATATTGGGCACAGTTTATAGCTATAGTTTGTAATTAACCCATGATGCTAAGTCCATCATGGGTTGCTAGATGCACAGAACCATCTAGCTCACTGTAATTTCTCCATTGTTAAATGAGTCATCTAGTCATCTCCACCTTCAGACATGAGGGTATATGAATAACAGCAAGCTTTGCTGACTCAAACTCATAGTTTTCTGACTCAAGGTTTGCTGGACTCCACCAGGTTTGTCATCAATAACTCCAGTAGACTAGTACTGAAATGATTTAGTGTTGTTTTGAAGACTCTGAAGAACTCAGGTACCACAGTCCCTTATGTTTCCATTGCGGAAAGAATTTAGCAAAAGGCAAAGAGATAAGAAGTGGTTTATTAGAATAGGATGCTTGTGAGGGTTACAGGTGAGTAGGCGAGAGGATGCCATGGCCAGAACTTACTGGGCTACAGTTTTAAAGTCAAAGGAAAAGTGGAGAGGGTAGAAGATCTTCTTTGTTATTCTTGAGTAGATGCCATGCTTCCATCATCAGTTCCTCCCGCAGGTTGGGCAGGGGAGTTTTCTTGTCCCTACTAGGAACACAAATGATTGCTTTTTGTATGTACAGAGAGCATGGCCTAACTTTCTGAGCTCCCTGGGCAGGCTGTGGGTCTCAGGCCTCCATTGTTTTATTGTCTGGGGGCAAGTCTCATGATTCTGTTGCATGGTTTTGTTGCTGAACAAGCCTGCTTGGTTTTGTGGTTAAGCAAACCTGCGTTCTTGAGTGATCGTTAATTTACAGGGGTCTCCCATATTTTTTTACTTACAATCCCCTAGTGAGATGAACCATTTAAGTACCCACTTCATCCCTTCACTCTTTTCCTATCAGTATGACCAAAGTAAAAGGACAGAGGGGAATTAATTTAAGAAGAAATAAATAATCACTTATGATGCTGCCAGGAATAGAGACCATGTCTGAGTGGCTGCCAGCAGCTGCCTTAACTTGAAACAGTGGCTTCAATAAAACGGGGTTTGCTTAGAGGAGAGACATGGCCTAAGGGACCTGCTGCCAGCGTGGGGTTTAGAAGGCGGTGCAGGCAGCTCAGACTGTCCTGCCTTTGGGCGTTTGTTATTCCCACATACAGCATCAGTGGCTCGCCAGAGATCAAGCGGCATAATACGGATTTTAAATGCTGTGTTCAATCTTGTGTGCTGCTGCTGCTACATAAATGCAAATTATTATCAGTAATATAAAAATTGAAGGAAGATGAGCTCAGAGTAGGTGCAGTTGATAATGGTCAGCTCACGTTACGTCCACCTAGATGGAAAGTGAAGGAAGGCAGCAGCGTTGGTCACTCAGTCATGTCCAACTCTTTGCAACCCAATGGACTGTGTAGCTCACCAGGCTCCTGTCTCTGTCCATGGAATTCTCCAGACAAGAATACTGGAGTGGGTTGCCATTCCTTTCTCCAGGGGATCTTCCTGACCCAGGGATCAATCCCAGGTCTCCCTCATCGCAGGCAGATTCTTTACTGTCTGAGCGGTCCATCCAAACCAGTGCCTGCATGTGGGTCAGTCAAGCAACATGAAGAAAAGACGAGTTTCTTTAGAACTTCTGCAGTGTCAGGGTCGCATTTGCCTTTCGTTTCCTTAACTTATTATTGAAAGACTAGGTTTTGTTGACATTAGTGGAGTATTGTTTCGGCCTCAGTGGTAAGCAGTTGATGGGGATTTGAGGTCAGATGCTTTCACCTGAGAAACTGCATACCTGTATCTGTATCATCGTTTCTATGCCTGTACCTAGATACTTAAATGCCTTTGGGTTGAGGACTGAGAACTTGACAAGAGAGAGAAAAAAAAGACAGGTCAGGTGTAGACTCCCCTTGTGGCAGTTCAGAGTTTGCAATTCAACACTGAAAGATAAGAGTGAGCTGTGGAAAACTTGGAATTTGTGTGTGTGTGTGTCATTGTTTTTATGTCTGAGTCTAAGAGAACCCAGCCTAAGTTGGAATCATTTAGATATTTTAAATCTGAATGATCTTTTCAGGACAAGGTTCAAGAGCGAGAAAGGAGAGTGTGTTTGTATGTTGATGTCCCCTCTTGGAGGACTGAGTGGGTGGGCAGCTCTGGGCCTCTGCCCTTTACAATAGGCGGAAGACATTCCCCTTGGGACCATGGCCTTCAACAGAGGCTTGGTGGATATGCCTCACTTGCCTACATTAGCTGTTTATAATCTACCTGAAATCTAGCCAAGAGTAATAGATTTAACACGTCAGGCTCGTAATGAAAAACAGATTGCATTTCAAAATTGTGTGTTAGAAGGAAAATCCAAATGCTTAAAATGTGTTAGTATGAAAGTATTGAAGACCATTTACCTATTTTGATATCATCCACAGCCTGTTTTCTCACTTCCTCCTCTTGGCTGCCTTTCTGCCTTTTAGGTATTTCATTCTTTATTCCTTCTACTAGCCAGAAAACATGCATAGGAAGTTCAAGCTGATCACATACCTTTAATGTGAGAATGTGTCAAATCTTCTTTCTCATATGATCACAGAATGTTTTGGAAAAGCAGAGCAGGGCTGGTAGTACTGTGGATCCCACTGTGATCCCTGGTCCTGCAGTAGACATAGCTAACAGAGAACAGTCCTAAAACGGGCCAGTGGCAGACTTTACCAATCAGTTGGAATTGGCATGTGAGACAAGGCCTGAGTGTTGTGTGTGTCTAGAAGTCTATATAATACTATCCTACCACTTTACTGGGAGGCAACTGACACCCAGAGATGTCAAGGGACGTTGACCCAGGTCCCACTAAGTTTGTGGCGGGTGAATGATCAGAACCCAGGTGATCTCACTCCCTCTGGTCATATACTATTTCTGCTACCTATATTGCTCTCAGTGCACTGGGAAGATGGTGTGCCAAAAAACACACAAAAAAGCAAAAAACAACAAAACCAACAACCAGTAGAAGGCTCAGACCCTGAGTGAGCCGGTTACAGTTAACTTCATGTCCATTGGTTGTCTGCGTGCTCAGTCGTGTCTGACTCTGTCTTTGTGACCTATGAACTGTAGCCCGCCAGGCTTCTCTGTCCATGGAATTTTTCCAGGCAAGAATGCTGCAGTGAGTTGCCATTTCCTTCTTCAAGGGATTTTCCTGACCCAGAGATCAAACCTGCGTCTCTTACATCTCTTGCATTGGCGGGCAGGTTCTTTACCACCGAGCTATCTGGGAAGCCCGACTGGCATGCCCATTGGTTAAGCTGTTCTAACTGGTTGGTTCTGTGTATTAAATGGAAATAAATGAGATTTTAAAATTAAATGTTGGATTAGGATCTGGAGCATGGTAGGTATTTAATAATATTGATTGAATGAATGAATGACTGATTGGTGCTTTGTAAATTCACTGAAGGAAGAGTTCCCCACAGACAGAAAAAGCCCAGAAGTAAAGGCTTATTTGAAGGACTCTAGTCTATGTGTACGGAGAAGGCAATGGCAGCCCACTCCAGTACTCTTGCCTGGAAAATCCCATGGATGGAGGAGCCTGGTCGGCTGCAGTCCATGGGGTCGCTAAGAGTTGGACACGACTAAGCAACTTCACTTTCCCTTTTCACTTTCATGCATTGGAGAAGGAAATGGCAGCCCACTCCAGTGTTCTTGCCTGGAGAATCCCAGGGACGGGGGAGCCTGGTGGGCTGCCGTCTGTGGCGTCACACAGAGTCAGACACGACTGAAGCGACTTAGCAGCAGCAGCAGCAGTCTATGTGTATAATAAGATGCATACACAGAGACTCATCCCACTGCAAAATACGGTTGCAGGAAAAGCTTAAGCTGTAATTTTTGGATGCATTAGAATAAATGGATGAAAGATTATGGAAATAATTAAAATATCAATTGAAAAATCTCATTTGCATTGTAATTTAACCAAATTCACTATTATAAAGCTAATCCACAATTGAGTCCTCAGTTTGTAATCCTTAAATGAGATTTACTGTGCATTTTAACAAATCTTGCCTGTTGATTTGCAGATAGACTGGTTTCTCCATGTGAAAGACTTGGTTCTGACAGATGCTGATTTTTCTAAGGTGTTTTTCATTTATAATTCCCTGGTGGCTCAGCTGGTAAAGAATCTACCTGCAGTGAGGGAGACCTAGGTTTGATCCCTATCAATCCCTGGGTTGGAAAGATCCCCTGGAGAAGGGAATGGCTGCCCACTCCAGTATTCTGGCCCGGAGAATTCCATGGACTATCCATGGGGTCACAAAGAGTCAGACATGACTGAGTGACTTTCACTTCACTAATACCTACTGTTAAAAGCCAAACAGGACAAGTTGTGATGAAAAGCAGCAGTCCCTGGTCAACTTTTTCCTGTATGATTCCTCCTTACTTTTGACTCTAGGTCTTTCTTCTGGGATTTACCATAATTCTTCCAAATAATGTGCATGTTCTCATCTTTGTTGATATTTCAGATTTGCCTGTCTACTGACTTTCTGTTATGAATAATAAAGATCTCTCTCTCTTCTCTTTCCTTATGTATGAACATTTTCCCCTACTCCTTCCTCCTAATATGATTTTTGTTGAACATATATTCAGTTTTTTTCCTAATCATATATGTGTATGTCATATAGAAAGTCTGATTGTTCATGTCTTGTTCGGTAGTGTACCATACTTGCATTTCCTTTCTTGTTTAGATTTCTGTTTTTGCATCTCCTAGCCTTTCCAATTTCTGTTCTGTTTTTGTGTCTCCTAGCCTTTCCAATAACTATGTAAAATATCTCTCAATTTAACTTTCCACACAGGCAAACTTGAAAAACACTCTATTAGTTCCATCCTTTCCCAGACTCCCTCTACAACCTGTTTCAATTGTTCCTTGTTTATTCCCTTTGAATGAAACACATCCCCTGGTTACTTCAGGGAAAGGGTGCATGATAGGGAAATGTTTTGAGACTTCATCTATCTCAAAATGTTTTCATTCTACTTTGCACTTAATGGAGAGCTTGGAGTGTGTAGCTTGTGAGGGGTGAGCACTTCTTTCAGAATCCTAAGCTAATGTCCCATTGTTTTCTATCTCCTGTTGCTGCCGGTAAAAAGTCTGATGTCTTCCCGGCTCCTGGTCCTTTATATGTGACCAGATGTTACCTTGCAGGAAGCTTTTGGAAAGTTTAGGAGGGAATTAAACTGTCATGGCCCAGAGAACAGGCTCTGAACAAGGCAGGGCTCAGATCCTATCTCTGTCCCTATTAGTGGGGCTTAACTTTTGTGATTCATCTATGATTATGGGTTCCTACAACAAAGATTTATTGGGGGATGAAATGAATCAAGGCAATACATGTAAAGCATTTGGCAAGGTCCTTGTGCGGCAGACTGCACTCAGTAAGTACATCTGCCACTCCTCTTCTCCAGGATTCTGCATTCAGTTATTTTACACCTTGTTTTGTGCCTCATTTTACCCACTGTGCTATAAGTTGGCGACCCTTTATGATCTGGATAGACATGTTGTGAAATTTTTGCTGGCAGGTGATGGTACTGCTAAAATGACCTAGCTTATAGAATTTCCATGGAGATTAACTCCAACCAGATAAAATCTTTTGAAATGTATAGAGCGCTAGAGGAAAGAATAAGGCATGTCTGATTTTACAACCTAAGGGCTGTACTGGGGTCTATGGGATGGTCTCATCTTCATGTGTGTGATGAGGAAACACCATGGTTCTGGAAAGAAGGATGTATCCTTACCCCCTTTGTCTCTCTACATAAAGAGATGCTAGCATCAAGAGATAGAGACCTAGGAAACCCTCCAGTGCCTCTTTAATTCAAAGTGACTCAGATGAACCAGTGCCACCTGAGAAACAGTCTCATTTGCTACGATGCTTCTGAAAGAGTGTTACAAATGCCAAAGAAGTGGCTAGGGCTGATGTGTCAGAAAATAGCCTGCCAGCTGGCAGCCTGCCTTATGTATTGCCAATGTTCTTATTATTTTCATGTGCCTTCTCTTCCCTTCCTCTTCTTTCCCTTCTTGCCTGGCTCTGCTTCTTCTGCTCTCATCTTCTGGCCCATCTCCTCCCAGTCGACTGGGGAACTTACCTTCCTGTGTTAGTCTGCACAGGCTGGAGGGGGCTGCCGAGGACTGGCAGTGGAACCAGGCTTACACAGCAGCAGGGAGACAGACAAGTGGAATCCAGTGTTCTTTGCTCACAGGGGAGCGAGGCAGAGGGAGTCTTGGAGAAGCACAGGCCAACCCCAGGCAGCATTAAGAGAGAAAGGGTTTGGGGACAGAGTTCAGCTGTCAGCTGCCAACCTCAGACTCCCACTCTCTCCAGCAAGCCATGGAATTTTTATCAGGTGCCCCCTGGGGTTCTCCTAGACTGCTGATAAATTTAAAACAATGCAGAAGTAAAATAATTGGGGAAAGATTAAAAAACAAAACAAAACACTAACATTGAAAATTAGCCAGTCTTTTTGTTTGGCTGCACCATGAGGCATGTGGGATCTTAGTTCCCTGACCAAGGATCGAACCCATGCCCTGGCATGGAAGTGTGAAGTCTTAACCAGTGGACCACCAGGGAAGTCCCTGTAAGCCTTACTGCGCTGGATTTGATGTATGCAGGCCGGCACTGCAGCAGCTTTGAGGTTTCTGGGCCGAGCGTGCATGGGAAGGCAGGCCTGAAAGAAGGAGGAATGATGCCAGTTCCCAGCTAGAGTAGGTGAGGCCCCTGTGATGGGGGCTGACTCAGGCTCCCTGCCATGCGTCTGTTGGGATCTTATCTAAAATCACATAACCCTCACGGTGCTTTATGATACGATAACTGACGTAGATGCTCGTGGAAAATAGAATTAGGGTTTTAAAATAATCTTGCCATTGAAATAACATATACATCATACTTTACTTGAGGGGAGGAATTCTGATTTTGTGAACCTGTCATTCATCAAGTGCCTGCTATGTACCAGGTGCTGTGCTGGGTATTGATGATACAAAAATGGAAAAGAGCATAATCCTTGCTCTTGGCAAGATGGTTGTTCTCACGAGAAGTGTCTTCCTTCAGTGCCCATGGTGAGAACATCTGAAAGTTTCTCTTAACCCTTTTTTTGTGAACATCTTGACCTAAACATCTTTATGTGAAAAATTGATAAATGATTCACCAGTATTTTTAGTTTTAAATACTGTGGATTAATGTTAGTAGAGGACCTTTCTACCAAGAAGGGGGAGTACATTATTTCCCGAGTCTCCTAAGAATTTCTCCATCCCTTTGAGGAGATGTGAAGAATATATTTTTAATCCCCACTGAATTGATGAAAAAAAATTCAGTGGGATGGTTTTGGGGAAATGAGCTAAACATTTTAAAAAATTGAATTAGACTTTGTATCAAATGAAAATCCAGATGGATTAAAGATTTAAATTGTTTTAAAGAAAGAAAAGAACCAGAATAGCACTGCAAAAAATATAGGTCAAGTTATATAATCTTAGTTAGGGAAAGAGAAAAAGAATTTTTCAAACATGATTCCAAACTCAAAAATCACCAAAGAAACAACTGAAAAATTGTATTCCTTGAAATATATGAGCTTTATTATTGTGATTCCTGAACGTTCCCACCTTGTATTTCTCTAAGATGTTTACCATGATATTGAACCTGGTAATAGTTATTAAGCAGTTCAAACATATTTATGGACACTGTCACATGCCAAGGACCATGTGAATGCTGATGAAGCACTTGGGAGCGAGGCCAGCACGATCTCACCCCAGGACAAAAGAAAGGGGGAACACTTTGGCCAGGAGGAGATCCTGAACTCCTATAAGGCAGGCAGTGCCTCACCATGGAAGCCTCCGCTTCTCAAACTTTGTTCTCTTAAGTGTCTGCTTTTGTTATTTATGTCAATGATCAGAGATGTTGCCTGAATCTCCTGAGTGGCTTCTATGAACAGAGTACAGTGCTAAATGTCAAATATGAGGAAGAAAGACAGCCCTGGACCCCTGACTGTGCTAAAGAGATGAACATTCATCACACAGATTAATATATTTGTAAGGTGTTTAAAGTCCAGTGAAGGAAAAGTATAGGGGGCTAGGAGGGAGTTATAAAGGGATCTTAATTTAGATTTGAGGGGAAAAGAAAGGCTTCTTTGAGAAAGCACAACTAATTAAAGCCTGAAAGATAACGAGGGGGTTAGCCCTCAAAATGGGGGAGAAAAAGCCACAGGCTCACTTTGAATTGGCGTATTTGGGAATGGGAATGTTGTGAGAACCTTGGGTTTATCTGAAACAGAATTTTAGGCTCTGAGTGGTGGGGTGGTGTGATTTGCTTTACATTTAAGAATAATGATTCAATTCCTGCTACTGATTTGGGTAGCTAAACCTGTTTTTTAAGAGAATAAACCTTGACATGTATACATTTTAGTGGTAAGGATTTGGCCCAGCAAGAAAGATGAGAGTGAGAAATGCTCATAGGAAAAGCAGCTGCTTATAACAAGGGGGCACCACCAGCTGGGATGCAGTGAATCTATTTCTCAGGGCCTCTCTGCCTTACATGCCTTGGTGTGACCAGGCGAGTTGAACCCGAGGTGCACCCCTATAAATATGTCGCTACAAAGCAGGAAGCCTCATGTTCGTGAAGCTTGTTAGTCATAATTCAAGATTTGAATTGGAACAAATTGTCTTCCTTTTATCTTTTATCCTAAAGATAAAAACATCCTGAGAATTTTTTTTATTAACTTTTAATTATTAAGAGGCTCTAGTTTTAGTAACATAAACATCTAAATAAAACACAACCTGAAAAGCATTCAGTCAAGATAAATCACATGTAAATTTGTAAGTGGTGGAGTTAGTTTGCATTCTTTTTCTCAAGGGCCTAATATTTCAGGGAAAAGAGAAATAATAATGTTAAAAATATATCTTTTTATAGTCTCTTTGCGTATTTGGAACATTACAGAAAGACAGTTATAAACTATCATTGCAAAGATTTTCTTTTTAATTTGACTTTGTGTGAATACTGAGACAATCTGGGGACTTAACGTATTTATCATGTTACTGCCTTTGTAAGCTTTTCATCTTGTTAGCTTTTCATGGCCACTCTCATGATGAAGGATTAACTTTAATCTTTCAGAATTCAGAATTCTGGATTGCACTTGTGTTTTAACTTTCTCCTACATTATTATTCATGTTTATATTTGCTTCCCTTCTACTTCCAAATAGAAACATCCAGTACATTTACCTGTTAAACATTTTCTACAATCTAGAGATTGTAGCCTTTCACTGGAATAATTGAACTTGGTAGAAGGATTCTAGAGATATATAAGAAGGAGCATGAAATTGATTTGCCTTCGGTTCAGCTTCAATGAGCAGTAGTAGCAGGACTTGAAGTCGGGAGTATGGCATTGGTGGCCTCAGGGGCTCGCTATCCACTGTGTCCTTCCTAGATATTTATTTGAACTCCCTTTCCACATCCTTTTCCATTCCCACTTTGACTCGATGTTATCTGGAATACCAACCATGGAACCCCTGCCCTGGGGTGAATCATCACCTAAAATGTTTTCCTCTTTACATGTAGTATGTATACCCACGCTTGCTGGTATATGCAGACCGTGTAAAATGTATTCACAGTCCCTGCAACTAGAGATTCAGAATTAATCAGTGGGAGGCATGTGGAGCTTCTGTATCACATTGAGATGTCAGCTGTTGTCACTTTCAATTCCCTGGCAGCACCTCAGGTAGTAAGCTAGAGCTGAATTATGCAGTGCAACCAGTCTTTTTTTTTTTTTTTTTTTTAATTCTAGGGGTGCTATTAAATAGTAAAGGTTTTTGCAACTTATGAATGAATTGATTTCTAGTCCTCTTGAAATTCTTTTTATCCTTCAGAAGTCCAGCAGACAACTGTTTTGCAGCTATCATCTTGCTTCTAAGTAGAGACCCAGTTATTAAAGACCTGGGACCTTACCTGTTCATATATGTTATTTTGGCCATATTGAATGCTAGTCCTACAAGCTTGCTGTTCTAAAGGCAGACAGCAGACGAGTACTTACAATCCAAGACTTTTACAGCCTGACTCTCTTAGCTACATGCCTTACAGTCTTGTCTTTGATGTAGTTTCATACATATGCACAGAAGGTTAATATCTTACTAAATAAGTACTTCTGCTCTCAAATATTTGGAAAGACGTGGATGATGAATTCAGAGCTTATTAGTGATTTCTATATTATTTGATATTCATTGCTTTGTGTGTTTCTAGAATGGATAAACTGAAATTTATGGCAAACCCATATTTATTATCATTATCTGCAGTAAATCCTTGCGCACTGCAATGGGATTGTCTGCCTACACTCAATCAGCTTTATGCCCACTTACTGGAATATATCATCTACTGAAATTAAATGTGACAAGCATTTGAAAATCTGGATCATACTCCCCTATCCACATGGCACCCAGGTCACTCTTGGGTGATGAGCCACTGAAACATTTCTTTTAATTCAGATATTTTTCTAACTGCACTGCAGGATGAGATTGGCTTATATTTCTCTTAATTTACATATTTTTACAGGAATCTAGCTAAGGTTGTCATGTTTCTCTGAGTTGGTGACAAATGTTAATAGAACTCTGTAAATGTATTTTTATAAGCAAGCTGAATTGCATTTGATGTGATAGCCTCAATCTGACATTGTTGATGTTTTATAAATTGAGCAATCAGAAAAAATAATTTTGTATAGAAGGAAACCTAGCTCTAATTGATTACACTTTATGAGAGATTAAAATAGGAAATGTTGTTTAATATGTTACTGTTAGACAGCTTTTTGTTTTTGTAATCAAAAAAGCAATTCCAAGAGGCTGCTTTTTTTAAAAACCCCTCTTTTCATTTTAAATATTCAGAGTTGCCCCCAACCACCAAAATAAGATGATAAATGAGCATTTATTGAACCTTAACTCAAGGCCAGGCATTATGCTAGGTGCTTGAAATACTGAACTGATTAAGACATAGCACCTACTCTTGACAAACTCACAGTCTAATGGGAAGATTAGTATATTTAAATGAATATTTACTCTGGTGTGATAGGTACTATAATTATAAAATTCACAGTGTACAGTAATGGCTCCAAGAAATAACATATCCTGCTTCAAAACCAAAGGTAATATACAGCGTGCAAGCCGAAAGTGGGCTGCGTGGTTTATAAAGAATTTTAAAATAGTAACAAGTCCAATTAAAAGTTGGACTCTGTTTCGCTGCCATTATGCTGACGGTTGTAAGCAGCGTTAGCGATAAAGCCTCTTCCTACTGGGTTGGACTGCAAATGCCCTGCCCTGGCCGCCACTGGGATGGACTGCAAATGCCCTGCCCTGGCCGCCACTGGGATGGACTGCAAATGCCCTGCCCTGGCCGCCACTGGTCCTGGCTGTGCTGGGAGCGCTGAGGGCTTGAGGAGACGGCCAAGAAGAGCTCCAGATGCCAAGCTGACATATTTTGTAAAAAGATGAGGAATTTCTCAGGTAGGAAATTCGGAAGGATATTCCAAGAAGGCACCAAACACATATATAAAGACATATAAAACAGCATGCTTGACTGCAGTTTGGGGGAAATAGCAGTCATTTTCAATAGATGCTGATGACCCATTCCATATCCATATGGGAAAAATATCAGTCTCAACCATCATCTTGTAAGATAGTGTATTATACACAATGACCAGCTCTAAATAGCATGCAGATCTAAATGTAAAATTTAAAACAATTATAGTTTTAGAGGAAAGTAGAAGATGGTCATGGCCTTTGTCTTTTGAATGGAACACAAAAATCTTTAAAAGGAAAACTAGATGAGAACCTGGAGCATATTAAAACTAAGTATTTCTCTTTTATAAGAGATACTATTAGGAGAGTTAAAAAGCATCTCACAAAATGGGAAAAGATTTTTCCCATTGCTTATATGTGAGTAAAACTTGATGCTTAGGATGTATGCAGAACTCTTAAAATTATGAAGGAAAGACATATAATCCAGTAGGAAAAAGAACCAGGCAATGGCCATGAAGAACTGCTTCAGCAGAGTATATATCCAAATGGTCAGTGAGCACATGAAAAGGCACTCAGCTGTGTTAGTCATTAAGAAAATGTGTAATAAAACCATAACATGATACCACTATACACCCACCAGTGCAGCTAGAATGAAGGAGGAGAAAATGTTCTGACAAGGATATGGAGCAAGTGGAAGGAAAGCTTTGTATTGTTTGTGGGTATATAAATTGTCTCAGTACCATTGAAAAGTTGGCAACACCTCCTGGAGCTTTCTATGTGCACACTTAATAAGCTAGTGATTCCATGCCTACATACATACTCCACAGAAATGTCCCATGTTTATCAAAAGATATGTAAAAAATGTTCATAGCAGCACTCTTCACAATAGAAACTAACCAAATGCCCATGAACAGTACCTTGGAAAAAAGCTATATATTCATTAAGTAGATGACTCTATGGCAGTGAGAATGAACAAATGACAACCGCACTCAAAAATGTGGAGGAGTCTCACAACTCTGCTGAGCAAAAGACACATAAGAATAGTAGGCAAAATAAGCAATGCTGTTCAGGGATTAGGCAGTGGTTACCTTGTGGGGTGGTGACTATAGGCAGGCATGGGGTGCTTTGACGCTGTTTCTTAAGCCAAGTACTAGACACAGCTCTGTGTGTGTGTGTTTTATGCATGTTTCTGTGTATAAAAGAGATAAATGAAAAGGTTTTTTAAAAAATCCAGCATTGATAATCCAGAGAGTCAGTTCAGTATAGGATGTAAGTGGAAAATTGATAGACGGTGAATCCATAGAGTTACATAGCAGCATATTATGAAATGCCTATATGCCATATTAAGGTACTTGGGGTGTATAGATAGACACAGTGGAGAACAATGAAGACTATGAAATATACGGTGGCTAAATGTACATTTCAAAGAGTTCTTTGATGGCAACAGGATGGAAAAACAGATGGTGTGTAAAGAAACTGGAGCCCAGGAGATCATTCATTTACTCAGCACGTATTATTGAAGGATTACTGTGTCAACATGGGGAATGTGGTAATGAACAAGACAAAGTCCTTGCCCTTGGAAGCTTACCCTGTAGTGGAGAAAGCAGAAAACAAATAACACACAAATAAAGACACAAACAAAGTATCAAATTGAGCCGTTTTATAAAGAAAAGTTCATCAGACTAAAGAAATTGTGATACAAGGAGTCCGTTTTGGACGTGGTAGTAAGAAAGGGACCTACGAAGGGTGCGGTGCTTGAGCAGACTTCCAAGGGGCGAGTGAGTGAGTTATAAAAATATCTGAAGAGGAGAGTCCTAGGCAGAATGGACAGCAGATGCAAAACTTCTGAAAGAGAACAAGCTTGGTGTATGTAATATTCAAGGAGGATCACCAAGGATGAGAATGCATAATGGAGAAAGTGGTTGGAAATAAGATCAAAAAGGTAACAAAGTGCCAAATTATAAGGGTCTTCTAAAACATGGTAAGGACATTGGATTTTCTGTTAGTCAAGAGATAGGAGGAGGCTAAATATCATGGCTGCTGCTGCTGCTGCTAAGTCTCTTCAGTCATGTCCAACTCTGTGCAACCCCATAGACAGCAGCCCACCAGGCTCCCCCATCCCTGGGATTCTCCAGGCAAGAACACTGGAGTGGGTTGCCATTTCCTTCTCCAATGCATGAAAGTGAAAAGTGAAAGTGAAGTCTCTCAGTTGTGTCCGACTCTAGCAACCCCATGGACTGCAGCCTGCCAGGCTCTTCTGTCCATAGGATTTTATAGGCAAAAGTAACTGGAGTGGGGTGCCATTGCCTTCTCTGAAATATCATGGCAGATACCTGCAAATTTGATGGGTTAGCAAAATAAAAGCATATGTTTTGTTCATGCAAAGTCCAATGGGATGTGATCAGAAGGTTTTTCCTAGTCATTGTCCCTATCATAGTGGAGGGTCATGATCACTTAGGTATGATATTTCTTCAATATTTGGAAGCCTCACCTTACGGTTTCAGGGTTACTCTAGAATGTTGACATTCTTGTGCTGGCAGATAGAAGGAAGAAGATGCATGGAGGATCATGCACCTAGTACCTAGCCAGTTGACTTGGAAATGACACACTTCTGCTCTCATTTTTTGGGCAAGAATGAGCCACATGATCCTCTCATATGCAAGGAATAACCAGGAAATGGTATCCCCAGCTGCGCAGCCACTTACCAGCATCAGTTCCATGAAAAAGGGGAGTGTGAATCTTTGGGGATCAACTAAATAAAATTTGACCCAGGATTTTTATCATAATTAGGATGAAAAGCCATGGGAGAGAGATGCTTCTGCTGCTGCTAAGTTGCTTCAGTCATGTCTGACTCTGTGCAACCCCATAGAGGCAGCCCACCAGGCCTCCTCTGTCCATAGGGTTCTCTAGGCAAGAGTACTTGGAGTGGGTTGCCATTTCCTTCTCCAATGGAGACAGGTGAATAGGGTATTAACAATGTCTTAAAAATTCCTCTGGCTGCTAATTGGATTATAAATTGTGGGTCTGGGGACATTAAAAGAAGCAAGGAGTCCAGTTTTAAGGAAGTAGGTGAGAAATGATGATGACTTGGTGTGATGGTAGCACAAGAGGAGAAATATGGTTAAATCTGGTATAGATCTTGAAGACAGAGCCAGTAAGATTTGCTTATGGGTTGGAGGTGTAAGATCCAACCTAGAAGAGACTAAGGAAAGGATTTTGGCCTGAGAAACTAGGTGATGGGGGAGTACCATTTAATGAACTGTTGTCCAGATGGCATCTTGCTTCTCAAATGTCATCTTCTTTTTTTTTTTTTAATTTTATTTTTAAACTTTAACTAAATGTCATCTTCTTAATTGTGTCTCTCATGCCACTCTATTTTACATTGTTGTCCCTGTGAACCACCGAGAACTCTTGATCTTCTTCACTCTATTCTTTCATTCATTATCCATCCTTTATTATATACCGTGTAGTTTACATATTCATTATGTTTAGTATTGTCCATACTAGAATGTAAGTTCCATCAGGGCAGAGATTTTGTAATGTTTTGGATGCTGATTATGCCATAAGAAAGTATCTGGCATAGAGTTGTCTGTCTCATTTGTGGAATGAATGAATGGTGGACACAGGAGAAGTAGGTTTAGGTGAGAGCACGAAATGAAGACCTTTGCTGAGATGCTTATTAGACATTCCAAATATGTTTAAAAGATAGTTGGATACACTGGTTTGAAGCCCATAAAAGAGGCCCATGCATGGAGATATATTTTTAGTAGTCAACAACATATTGACAATAGATGTTTAAGGCCATGGAACTGGATAAGATCATGTAGGGAATTACTAGAAGTATGGGGTAATAAACTGGATCAGATATTGCTGAGATGTTGAATAAGATGAGGACTGAGGCTGACCATTGGATAGCAATGTGAGGTCCTTAAGAAAGCAATTTCATGACTCAGTTGGAATGAGACTCTGACTAGAGTGAACTCAGAAGACAGAAGGAGTTAAGTTGTGGGAAAAGTGAGTGTAGTCAAAAAAAATTTTTTTCAGAAATTATTACAAAGGCGTGTAAAGAAATAGGGCAGTATCTGGAAAATATCCAGCATCTGGAAGGAAAATGGTCAAAGGAGGGTATCTTTTTTTTAGGACTAGAGATATTACAGTGTGCTTATATTTTGATGAGGATGATTCAATACAGAGAGAATAAGTAGGAGAACGGTCCTGCACAGAGAAAGGTCCTTATGTAGGAAAGGGGTAATGGCATCGAGTGCATACAAATGATGGGGTTAGGAAAGAGAGAGTTCATTTTGATAAAAAACAGTTACAGTTTTTTTTAAGGCTAAGAGATTGCATATCTGAACAGTGAAACTAGAAAGGAGGAGATAGGTAAGAAGCACATAGACTCAACATAGTCTAGTCCTGTATAGAGGAAGAACTAGAACAGTGAATCACTTGTAGGGTTTGTGAAACGTGGATTACTGGACCCAGCCCATAGGTTTCTGACTCAGCTGGTCCAGGGCTGCATCTGAGAATCTGCATTTTTAACAAGCTTCCTGGGGATGCCGCTGCTGCTGGTACCTGTTTCTCAGTACTGTGTGGGGTGTGGAGACCAGCAGCATTGGCATCCCCCAGAAGTTTGTTAGACATGCAGGGTGTCCAGCTCCACTCTGGACCTATTGGGTCAGATTGTGCCTTTTAACAAGTAGTTTATTTGCATGTCCAAGTTTGAGAATCGCCGTTCTAGGGCAATATTTTTCAGCCTTGTCCTCAAGTGATTCCAACATGCAACCATGATTGAGAACAACTGAGTCAGGGTGACCCCACAGTATATTGCCTGCATGACTAAGAAAATGCATGTCTCATTAAATAAGATAAAGAGTCCATGAGGAGGAGCGGGTGTGCAGAGGTTGACTGAGTTCATATTGTATTTGAAGAGTTTTTTCAGGACAACAGATGAAGCTATTCAGTTGAATATCTAGATCTAGGAAACACCAGAAGAGAGATGGAAAACTGAGTTACAGATCTGAGCATCATCAGCATGGAAGTAATAATTAACATTAGGGATGTTGAGGCGATCAGCCCAAGAAAATGAGAAAAATGGCAAAGAAGTCCAAGGAAGACAATTGACCAAGGGAGAAGAAGAGGTCCCCTGCAAAAAAAGTGGGAACAGTAGAAAAGTTTGAGCGCGAGCAGGAGTTGGGCTTCCCTGGTGACTCAGTGTAAAGAATCCACCTGCCAACGCAGGAGGCATGGGTTCGATCCTTAGATAGGGAAGATCCCCCAGAGAAGGAAATGGCAACGAGCTCCAGTATTCTTGCCTGGGAAATCCCATGGACAGAGGAGCCTGGAAGACCATAGTGCATGGAATTGCCAAAGAGTCAGACACAACTTGGTGACTAAACAACAACAACAGGAATTGGCAAGGCAGGGAAGCCAAGGTGGGGTTGTAGAAAGAAGGAAAAATCAATGATATTTTATATCTCAGAAAATTTTAACTCCTGTAAGATAGACTGAGAAGCATCGATTATCCATCTTTTGGGAGCTCACAAATGGCCTTGCCATTGGCAGTTCTGGGCAAAGGTTCTGGGCAAACCCCTAGTGCAAAAGTTTCACCAGGAAACAGGAGACAAGGAACTGGGATTGTCAGACATTGCCAACCTTTCCAAAAAGCTTGACTATGCCAAAAAGGACAGAGTGATGAGCCACTAGAAGGAGATGCTGGTGAAGGCAAGTTTTCAGCTTGGCCAAGACCAGAATCTTGCCACTGGCCATTGGGAAAGAGCCATTGGTTAGTACAAGGGAACCAAGATGTCAGGAATAATGGGGTCCAGGGCATCTGTGGGGTTACCCTTAGGAGGAGCAAGAAGGTGGGTGTGAATACAGATAAATTTGTAGTTGAGGGGTTTGGATGTGGGAGAATTTATTCCTAACAGCTTCAATTTTCTCTAGGAAGTAGGGGTCAAAGTCATTTGCTTGGAAAGAGTTGGGAAGGGATCTTGGAGATTTATTATTCTTATTTTTCATGTACTTTCACAAAAGACAAAAATCTTTCTATCTACATGTAAAATATATAATATACCTGTGTGTGTGTGTTAGTCACTGAATTGTGTCTGACTCTTTGCGACCCCATGGACTGTAGCCCACCAGGCTCCTCTGTCCATGGGATTCTCCAGGCAAGAATACTGGAGTAGGTAGCCATTTCCTTCTCCAGGGGCTCTTCCCCACCCAGGGATCGAACCCAGGTCTCCTGTATTGCAGGCAGATGTTTTATTGTCTTTAGCTACTAGGGAAGCCAATTATATATCCTAAACTTCGTTCCTTAATAATTAACCCATTTCCAAATCCTGACCAGAAAACATTGCACATTGACCGTTAAGAATATTCAAAGTTGAATTCTTTCCCAATATCCTTATTCTTGAACTATTTTTCCTTTAACACTTCCTCCCTGTTTCATTTATAACTAAAATTTGCCCCTAATTTGATAATTTCTCATTGTATCTCTCTTCTGCATGTTAAGCTGGCCACTGGGGTATTTATTCTTGCTGGTTCCCATGCGATAAAGTGTTTACTCTGTCCATTCTCACCATGCCCATCTCATTCAAATGAATTATTTTCAAGCAAGTTTTCTGAATGCCAAACCTCTTCTCATAACCTCAATCACGTGAAGATAGTCTTTGTGTTTTTGAGTTATAAATGTATATATTCTTATATAGAATTTAAACCACATAAAGGAAGAAGTAGAATGCTGCTGCTGCTGCTAAGTCACTTCAGTCGTGTCCAACTCTGTGCGACCCCATGGACGGCAGCCCACCAGGCTGCCCTGTCCCTGGGATTCTCCAGGCAAGAACATAGGACCCTTCCCAATTGTGTGCACGTGTGTGTGTGTTGCTTTCTGTGCCCATCACATAAAGTCCCAGTGAAGTCGGTTGGGGATGCTAATTTGTCTCTAGTCCTGGATAAGAAACCTTGGTTTCTTATGGAGGGAATGGCTCACTTATGTGTCCCTGCTGTGTCACTCTGTGCAGTGTGTGTCCGCTGTTTCTCTTTGATGAATTGATCCTTGTGTCATCCAAACAGCATAAAACCTACCAGGCTCTGTTGGTTTTTCATTATAAACTATTGGGGTATAAGTTTTTAACTTATAAATTCTTGAAGGAGGATATGATTCCAGAAGTTTGATGGGGTCCCCTTCCCTCTTGACAGATATAGGCTTTGAGTCCTGCCATGTCTGGCCCATTTGCCCAGCTCTAATGGTGGGCTGGGCTCTACCTCAGCCTCCCAGTTACTAGCAGACAGAGATCTGCGGGGTGGGGTGGTGAGGTGGGCCCACCTGAGGATCTAAACCTACTGTGCACTCCCCATGGAGAAGGAAAGCCGAGGCAGGCAGGGGTGCAGTGTTTCCCTATCCCCAATACTATGACCCAAGGAGGTTTGTGCTCTGACCAGTTGGACCATCCACTTTTTCCCAGAGAGAGAGGTGGGAAGAGATGGGTAAGAAGTACTGCATTTACCCCATCATGGGCAGGAGAGCTGACTTCTTCTCTGTGAGTAGTAGGAAGGATGAACAGAACATACAAAACTGAGGCTTAGAAAGATGAAGGCAACTGCTCGTGACCACACACTAGTGGTTGGTAGAGTCTGAATGCAAATCCAGATTCAGTTCAGTTCTATTCAGTCGCTCAGTCATATCCAACTCTTTGTGACCCCATGAACCACAGCACGCCAGGCCTCCCTGTCCATCACCAACTCCCAGAGTCTACCCAAACCCATGTCCATCAAGTCGGTGATACCATCCAACCATCTCATCCTCTGTTGTCCCCTTCTCCCTCTTGCCCTCAATCTTTCCCAGCACCAGGGTCTTTTCCAATGAGTCAGCTCTTCACATCAGGTGGCCAAAGTATTGGAGTTTTAACTTCAACATCAGTCCTTGCAATGAACACCCAGGACTGATCTCCTTCAGGATGGACTGGTTGGATCTCCTTACAGTCTAAGGGACTCACAAAAGTCTTCTCCAACACCACAGTTCAAAAGCATCAATTCTTCAGCTCTCAGCTTTCTTTGTAGTCCAACTCTCACATCTGTACATGACCACTGGAAAAACCATAGCTTTGACTAGATGGACGTTTGTTGGCAAAGTAATGTCTCTGCTTTTGAATATGCTATCTAGGTTGGTCATAACTTTCCAAGGAGTAAGCGTCTTTTAATTTCATGGCTGCAATCACCATCTGCAGTGATTTTGGAGCCCAAAAAAATAAAGTCTGTCACTGTTTCCACTGTTTCCCCATCTATTTCTCATGAAGTGATGGGACCAGATGCCATGATCTTAGTTTTCTGAATGTTGAGCTTTAAGCCAACTGTTTCACTCTCCTCTTTCACTTTCATCAAGAGGCCCTTTAGTTCTTCTTCACTTTCTGCCATACGGATGGTGTCATCTGCATATCTGAGGTTATTGAGATTTCTCCCGGCAATCTTGATTCCAGCTTGTGCTTCTTCCAGCCCAAACTTCTTCCAGCGTTTCTCATGATGTACTCTGCATATAAGTTAAATAATCAGGGTGACAATATACAGCCTTGACGTACTCCTTTTCCTATTTGGAATCAGTCTGTTGTTCCATGTCCAGTTCTGTTGCTTCCTGACCTGCATACAGGTTTCTCAAGAGGCAGGTCAGGTGGTCTGGTATTCCCATCTCTTGCAGAATTTCCCACAGTTTATTGTGATCCACACAGTCAAAGGCTTTGGCATAGTCAATAAAGCAGAAATAGATATTTTTATGGAACTTGCTTGTTTTTTCGAAGATCCAGCGGATGTTGGCAATTTGATCTCTGGTTCCTCTGCCTTTTCTAAAACCAGCTTGAACATCTGGAAGCTCATGGTTGACGTATTGCTGAAGCCTGGCTTGGAGAATTTTAAGCATTACTTTGCTAGCATGTGAGATGAGTGCAATTGTGTGGTAGTTTGAGCATTCTTTGGCATTACCTTTCTTTGGGATTGGAATGAAAACTGACTTTTTTAGTCCTGTGGCCACTGCTGAATTTTCCAAATTTGCTGGCATACTGAGTGCAGTACTTTCACAGCATCATCATTTGAAATAGCTCAACTGGAATTCCATCACCTCCACTAGCTTCCTAAGGCCCACTTGACTTCACATTCCAGGATGTCTGGCTCTAGGTGAGTGATCACACCATCGTGATTATCTGGGTAGTGAAGATCTTTTTTGTATGTTCTTCTGTGTAGTCTTGCCACCTCTTCTTAATATCTTCTGCTTCTGTTAGGTCCTTAGCATTTCTGTCATTTATTTAGCTCATCTTTGCATGAAATGTTCCCTTGGTATCTCTAATTTTCTTGAAGACATCTCTAGTCTTTCCCATTCTGTTGTTTTCCTCTATTTCTTTGCATTGATTGCTGAGGAAAGCTTTCTTATCTCTCCTTGCTATTATTTGGAACTCTGCATTCAAATGGGTATATCTTTTCTTTTCTCCTTTGCTTCTCGCTTCCCTTCTTTTCACAGTTATTTGTAAACCCAGATTGGTATAACTTAAAACTTTAGCCCTTGTGAAAATGAATCTTACTTCCGTGATACTTCCTTCATTGTGTAGGCTCACAGCAATGTAATACATTCATAGTGACAGGAGGTTGGGGATCAGCTTTCTGGTACATATATAGATGGCCAGGGATTTGCGTGTGGGTTTACAGATGAAAAAAGAGAGAGCCCAGAAATGAGCCCCAGACTCAGAAACAACCCCAAGCTTAAGAGGAGACAGGTCCATGAGATCGTTCCCCAAGTCTCTGTCCTTCACTTTCTAACCTCACTCACTCTGAGATGCCTTGATGTGATGTGACAGCTGATTTCATTGGTCCCAGTAATAACTAATATGGAAAAATCAATTGACTTGAAAAATTAGGAAACTGGCCTATACTGTATATTATTGTTTACAACGATGTAGAAACAAAGCAAAAAGTGCCTGCTTAGAAAGAAAATTGGTCTATCATGTATCTAGAGTTCTGCAGCTTTTGAATGAAAGGAAGGGGAGTATCACTTATTATCACATGTACTTAAGAAAAATAATTTGATCGGTGGCTGTTCTCAGTGGTTTTGTGTTTCTTTCAGATGTTGCCCATTTAATGTGGTTTGAAAGACTCTATGTTTGGCTTCAATGTTTTGAAAAATACATCTTGTACCCAGCAATCATTTTGAATGCCCTCACAACGGATGCATTTTCAATAAGCAATTACCGGCGACTTGGTACCCAGTAAGTGGAGAAGTTTTTTCACACTATGATTTGAATCACCGTGTTTTCAAAATCTAGTGCATTTCCTCTGAACAGGCTGCAGCAAGAGCCAACTTCTGTCCGCTAATGAGGGGCCAAGTCACAGTAAGCCATGGTGGCCTTTTACTCAAACTTGCTGTGGCTAGATGGTTATTGTGGAAAGACTAGGGTGCAAACAGAGTTAGATCTGCTTGAAGTGATCTTGGAAATAAACTGTCAATAGATTTGAAAATCATCCTGTGGAACATTAGTCAGAAGCCTTAACGA
Organism: Bubalus kerabau; assembly: GCF_029407905.1. Classification (NCBI taxonomy): domain Eukaryota; kingdom Metazoa; phylum Chordata; class Mammalia; order Artiodactyla; family Bovidae; genus Bubalus; species Bubalus kerabau. The sequence continues at coordinate 129,323,978 of NC_073624.1, read as the reverse complement.
AAAAAAAAAAAAAAAAAAAAGAAGCCTTAACGAGGTGATGGCAGCCCAGCGTGATCCCGGGGTTCCTGGAGTTCTGACGATCATGTGTACAACTCTATGAACTGCCTCATGTCATTTCATTTAGCAAAGACTGTATCCTTTTGTGCTTGAGGGAGGGGGAAATTAGTCACTGTCACTGCTCTCTCTGCAGTGACAGAGATTTATCAGGAGAAGCCTTGTAATTAAAAGAAAAAATGGACCACAAAGAGACTTCATGTCATCAAGATGTTCATGTTTTTGCAAAATGTTTTATTTTAAAATGAACTCTGAATTTACAAATGAAAGTCTACTTGATAATTTATGGATGTGTTTTTCCTACAAAAGGTTGACATTTCTACCAATGAGTCAATAGAGGAGGAGGATGTAAAAGAGATCCTTCTCAGATTTGCTTCTGAGTCATGTCGCTTAAACATTACATGACCATGTCAACCATTATGTGTAATTTCAAGCAGGCCTACTCTTCCTTTAGGGGTGTGGGGTGAGAACAAATTAATCAGTATTTGTCAAAGATTAAGCAAACTCAGATAAAAGTCATGTTATTTCTTGGTTGGACCTTGAATAGATTCGTGGTCACTCAAAGCAGATGCTAAATGAAATGACCGTATAACCTTCCTGTCTTTATTAGACTCTGCTTTCCTTCTATACCAGACCTGGTTCGATCGGGCCAGGGCAAGAAGTCCATGTGTGTGCGCTAAGTCACTTCAATCATGTCCGACTCTTTGCAGTCCTATAGATTGTAGCCCTCCAGGCTCCACTGTCCATGGGATTCTACAGGCAAGAACTAGAGTGGGTTGTCATACCCTCCTCCAGGGGGTCTTCCTGACTCAGGGATAAAACCCACGTCTCTTATGTCTCCTGACTTGGCAGGTGGGTTCTTTACCACTAGTGCCACCTGGGAAGCCCAAGAAGTCCATACCGTTTGGTATTTAAACTCCTAGACATCGGATCCAGTGATGAAGATTTAGTCTTACTAGACAGAGAAGGCAGCTGGCACGACTGCAGACCTCTTTACAGTTTGGGTGGGGCCCCATGCATGAGATAGCCCTACATCTAGAACATCCAGTGTGTTTCTAGTGGCAGCTGTTTCCAGTGTGGTACCATTTTGGCTGACCCCTTGGGGACATTCTGGGACAAGGTAGATCCTCAGTTTCTAGAACAAGGATTCACAGTCAGAACCAAAACAGCCACCCAGGTACCAGTGCTGCCCTGCGATAAATCAGCAAAGCATTTAACGTTCTCATTTCCCAACATCAGGACTAGGACCTTGAGAGCTAAACCTGCCAGTTGAGGCCAAGCAGCTCTGGCTGTTGGTGGAGGATGGATATAAAGGTTAGGAATTACAAAGAGTCGAATAAACAATTCGTTGAGAGTCCAATTTAGAGTAATATTAATCTCTATTTTTTTCAAGACACTAAAGTTAGACGTGACACCTTTCCTATGTACCTGCAAATACTCCTAACTCCCAGACGATATGAACAGATTTCTTTTTCTCAGAGCCCAAAGTGATGACTCCTTTATATTCTCGAGGCATCCATCTGAAGACTTAAAAAACCTCTCTCAAGATTTCAAGTACCCCACTTCACCACCTGTTCTCAAACAGGACAGCAGGAGGCCATGTGTCAGTATCTCCTAGAGACCTGGAGACCTGGGTAAGCCCAGCGCACACACTACTCTCATTGAGAGCCACGGTACCAGATAGTGAACTCCTCAATGGCGAGCACTGTTTCTTATTCAACTTGTAATAACCGGAAATGGTAGGAGGATGGATGGATGGATGGACAATTGAGTGGGGGCTGGCAAATAATGAGTGGGTGCCTCATGGGGTCTTGTTAGGCATCTGGCAGTGTGATTTAAAGGGATGCTTTGCCTCTGTCCCAGGCCATTGTTCACTGATTGCTACTTAAGCCTTTATAAAATCTTTAGCTAAGCCTACAACCATCTGAGAACCATTGGCTCTAACCATTACTATTGCAATGTTAGAAAAGCCATAAGCATCACTCCTTAAGCTCTCTCTTAGTCTTCACCAGTCGTCATTAATAAATATAAAATGGGCGCTGTCCACTTTAGTCATAGTCATGGAAAACAAAGTTTAGAGTTAACCCTCATCTAGATTTTTGCCTGAATAACCGAGAAAACCCACTCATCTCCTTTGAAAACCAGAATATCCCTAGCCTTGGGACACCTTATCTTTGGGTCCCCTCTCCCCAAGAACTTTGGCTAAGTTATCAGGATTCTCATATCCTGGGCTGTTGTCAATGGCAGATGGGCCTCAAGTCCTGTTTTCATACTGTAAGTTCATCATGGTCATTAGTTTCTACTGGAGAAGAAAGGGGTTATAGAGCAGTGCTCAGCCTCGCTGAAGAAACAGAGGTTACTAAACACCTTCCCACTCTCCCCACATCTGCATGTAATCAGGGCTAGTTTTTCTCAGAAGCTGAATCTAAGCCCCCACAGTGCTTTGACCAGACCTCACTCAGGGACAGGGTAGAATCGATTGCAACACTAGGTCTGAAAGCATATAAATTACTAGATTGAGGCCAAAGGCCAATGAAAATACTACCATTAGATCTTTTTGATGACAAAAATGACAATTTTGTACTTGATAGATGCCAAGACTTAGGAGACATGCTTTTAATGCCTGGATCCTGATGTATTAATGCTGATAAGGGTATAACTGAGTCCCTTTGCTGTACAGCAGAAATTATCACCACATTGTAAATCAACTATATGTTAATAAAATTTTTGTTAAAAAGGAAACCTAACTTTTAAGTGCAACTGTTCTCTGGAACATACTTCCACTTCTTTTTCTTCTGAGTTCCCAAATAGGATGTTCAAACTGGAGGGGAATCTGGTTAAAATGTGCAAGCCTTTCTTTCAAAAGGACCCCTCAAGGAGGTAGTGGTGTGCTCTTTCTGGCTGTTCTGAGCACTGATCAGTTACCTTCCCGTCTCCAGGTGGGTAGATCGTTGACCTTGTTGTCTGCTAGAATTGTGCACACAGCACCTGCCCCCAAAATGGTTAGACAGGCGAATTCAGGAGTTTGGTCCTCACAGCAAAGTCCTGCTATTTCTTTGCGGGGCTGCCTCTGTCCTGTTTCTTAACTTAAAAGGTCTAGGTCATGGGGGCCTGTGTCATGTTGCTAATGTAATTTTCAGTGGGGAAAACAAGATCAGAAAGCTTATGTTTACAAAGACAACAAATATGGTGGAAGACATTGGTAATGAATATGTAAAGTAAAAACAGCTTTATAGAGACAGTGGGATTTTTCCTTAAATCAGAATTTAATATTAGCTACTGTTACTCAGATGTTAAAGAATCTGCCTGCAATGCAGGAGGCCTGGGTTCGATCCCTGGATCAGGAAGATCCCCTGGAGAAAAGAATGGCAACCCACTCTAGTATTCTTGCCTGGAGAATTCTGTGGACAGAGGAGCCTGGCGGGCTACAGTTCATGGCGTCGCAAAGAGTTGGACACGACCGAGTGACTAACACTTCTCACTGTTATGGCATTGATGCAGTGAGATTTTGTAATTTTTTTAAAGGCTTGCACTGAGCAGATGCTAACAAGGACAACCTGCTCTGCTTTCTCACTTGCCACCAAGGTTCCCGTGGAACTTGACAATGCAGTAGCTCCTTCAGATAAGCTCCCAGGAAGCTCTGTGCCCTTGATCGCAAAGTTCTGAGCACAGTAGGGAAGCTGCCTCTAGCGGCAGTCTGTGTTGGCGAGCCCCTTGGGATCCAGTTTCAATCCTAGTCTCACCCCATGAGATGAGTGACTGAAACTCTGAGACTCAGTTTACTCCTCTGTAAAATGAAGATAATAACCCACCGTCTTGGCTTTTTGTAATGTGCATAACTCACAGTAAGCACTCAAGACACATGAGCTGTTGTAACTCACCCAGCAGCGTGTGGACCACCACTGATCATCTCCTTTCTTTCCTTTTCAACAGCTGGGACATTTTTCTGATGGTCATTGCAGGCATGAAGCTGCTGCGGACCTCTTTCTGTAACCCAGTCCACCAGTTCACTCACTTGGGCTTCACAGTGATCTTTTTCCATTTCGACTACAAAGATATTTCAGAGAGTTTCTTACTGGATTTCTTCATGGTGTCCATTTTATTCAGCAAGGCAAGTTAAGCTCTTTTCTTCATTTTAAAATAGAAAAGGTGCATCTCTCACCAAATGCTTTAAGAGGTCGAAACATTGTTTTTAAAACAATTATAGCATTAAATTAAATTGAATTACATATGCATGTCACACTCCCGCTGCCATTTGAGGAGCATTCCCCATGAAATGGATGTCTGTCATGTTATTTGCCAAAAATCACTAATTAGCATGAATTAGCCATTTGTGTTCCTTGAAATTCTATGATCTTTGTCTCTGTTAACAATCTCTTTGTGGAACTTCCTAGATCTCAAAATGCTTAGAATTAAAAATTAGCAACCAGACTAATATTCTTTTTTAAAAAAAAAAAACTTACCATTTTGCCTCTGGAGGTAAAGTTTGAGACATGGAACCAGAGAGCTGGGACTCTTGGAGCACTTTCTTTCCCTTAGCTTGTCTCAGGTCAAGATTTCATCTGGTATAAGTTCACCCATGGGCAGTGGGAAACCCTAATCGCAGTTCAGGCAAATATATGGGAATGCTGCTGCTGCTAAGTTGCTTCAGTCGTGTCCGACTCTGTGTGACCCCATAGACGGCAGCCCACCAGGCTCCCCCGTCCCTGGGATTCTCCAGGCAAGAACACTGGAGTGGGTTGCCATCTCCTTCTCCAATATATGGGAATGGTACCTAACATTTAACAGAGGAAGGTAAGCTCCTTGGAATACTGGTCTGAGTGTATGTGCTCTGAGTACTGTAACAAAGCTGGGATGTAAACAGAAGTTAGGAAAATAATTTGGAAAACTCTTTCCTCACATGCTCCATTTAATATAGCAGGCATGGTTTTCTGCCCTGATGTTGTCCTGTTCCCCCTTTTGGTTAATCATTTTTAAATTCTAAGGTTCTTTTCCTGAATTTCATTTTTAACCTCTATTGAGTTAGTTCTATTAATTTCTCTATTTATTACCTGTCCTTTCCTTCACCTGGCTTCCTCTTGTTCTAAGTGACAAAAATTCAAATATTCCAATTATATCACTTTGGCAGTCCACCCTAGTTTCCACATTTTATTCCCAAGTTTCAGCTTTGGTCTTTAACCCACAAAGGTTTGTTTTCCATTTGTCTGGGATCTGTTTAGTCTTGATAAATTTATTACATTTTTCTGATGATTCAAGTCACAGGCTTCTATAATCTGTTTTTATTCATTATGTCTCAATGTCCATGATCTCACATAATAAATGTAAAATTGTCTCCTTTGATCTTGAAAGCATTGATGAAGTTGTAAATAATTTTACTACTCATAGAAGTAAGAGCTAATTATCAGATGCAAAATGGGTTGCAATGGTTTGAATTCCTAACTCTGGCATTATTTATATCTTAATTTGGCAATATTTATATTCTTGCCTGAACCCTAGTTTCTTTGAAAATTATAAATAATGATGCCAGTCTCACCAGGTGAGAGGATTGATTAATGTTAAGTAGAAGAGAAGGTTTCGTTTGTTTGAGTTCTACCAGTTTATTGCTACCGACCCATCTCCCTCCACCCTTCTCATGCACACGTGCTCAGACATGTAACCCCATGGACTGCAGCCCACCAGGCTCCTCTGCCCATGGACTTTTCCAGGCAAGAATACTGGAGTGGATTGCCATTTCCTTCTCCGAGAAGAGAAAGGTTTAAATAGCACATGCTTTCCAAATATGAGGTAGGACTTTTAAAGCCATCTTAAGTAGAAAAAGAAAAGTTACACCCTGCTTAGGACGTGAAGGAGTGCGGCTGCTTTTCTGTACTGAACCGTTTGTTTCAATAGCCGCCTGTATTAGTGCCAGGTTCCAGGTGAACAAGAACTTAGCAGAGAAGGGTGAGCACCTCCTATAATAGTCTTCTTAAGTGATTCCACATCTGCAATAAGAACAGGGATTTTCATTTGCTGGGGGGACAACAGCCTCCCCACTGATCAGCCTGCTGGTCAGTTGAGAAATGGTTACTGCTAAGATGCCTGCTAGCGGCAGATGTCCAGATCAAGAGGGCTTGCTGCCAGTAGAGGAAGGATTTATGCAGACCTGTTGTTCTTCTTCCTGTCCAAGTGGGCACTTAGTGCCATCCTGTGCATATGATAACGAGGAGGGTGAAGCCTGATGGTACATAGTCTGAAACTATTAACAAATTAATAGTTCTTTACTTACAAAGCAGAAACAGGCTAATAGACTTAACAAACGTGTGATTGCCAGCAGGAAAAGAAGGAGAAAAGAGATAGGCAGTTTGGGATTGACATGTTTAGTTCAGTTCAGTTCAGTCGCTCAGTCATATCTGACTCTTTGTGACCCCATGAACTAGCACGCTAGGCTTCCCTGTCCATCACCAGCTCCTAGAGCTTACTCAAACTCACCCTCCAACCATCTCATCCTCTGTCGTCCCCTTCCCTCCTGCCTTCAATCTTTCCCAGCATCAAAGTCGTTTTAATGAGTCGGCTCTTCCCATCAGGTGGCCAAAGTACTGGAGTTTCAACTTCAGCATCAGTCCTTCCAATAAATATTCAGGACTGATTTCCTTTAGCATGACTGGTTGGATCTCTTTGCAGTCCAAGAGACTCTCAAGAGTCTTCTCCAACACCACAGTTCAAAAGCATCAATTCTTTGCTGCTTGGCTTTCTTTATAGTCCAACTCATATCCATACATGACTACTGGAAAAACCATAGCTTTGACTAGACAGATCTTTTTTGGCAAAGTAATGTCTCTGCTTTTTAATATGCTGTCTAGGTTGGTCATAACTTTTCTTCCAAGGAGCAAGCATCTTTTAATTTCATGGGTGCAGTCACCATCTGCAGTGGTTTGGGAGCCCAGGAAAATAGTCTGTCACTGTTTCCACTGTTTCCCCATCTATTTCCCATGAAGTGATGGGACCAGATGCCATGATCTTCGTTTTCTGAATGTTGAGTTTTAAGCCAACTTTTTCACTCTCCTCTTTCACTTTCATCAAGAGGCTCTTTAGTTCTTCTTCACTTTCTGCACATCTGAGGTTATTGATATTTCTCCCAGCAATCTTGATTCCAGCTTGTGCTTCATCCAGCCTGACATTTCATCTTTACTTTTTTAAACTGACAGTACATCTCATGATGTACTCTGCATATAAGTTAAATAAGCAGGGTGACAATATACAGCTTTGACATACTCCTTTTCCTATTTGGATCCAGTCTGTTGTTCCATGTCCAGTTCTGTTGCTTTTTAACCTGCATACAGATTTCTCAGAAGGCAGGTCAGGTGGTCTGGTATTCCCATCTCTTTAAGAATTTTCCACAGTTTATTGTGATCTACACAGTCAAAGGCCTTGGCATAGTCAATAAAGCAGAAGTAGATGTTTTTTTGGAACTCGCTTGCTTTTTTGATGATCCAGTGGATGTTGGCAATTTGATCTCTGCTTCCTCTGGCTTTTCTAAATCCAGCTTGAACATCTGGAATTTCATGGTTCATGTACTGTTGAAGCCTGGCTTGGAGAATTTTGAGCATTACTTTACTAGAGTGTGAGATGAGTGCAATTGTGTGGTAGTTTGAGCATTCTTTAGCATTGCTCTTCTTTGGGATTGGAATAAAAACAACTTTTCCAGTCCTGTGGCCACTGCTGAGTTTTCCAAATTTGCTGGCATATTGAGTGCAGCACTTTCCCAGCATCATCTTTTAGGATTTGAAATAGCTCCACTGGAATTCCATCACCCCCACTAGCTTTGTTCATAGTGATGCTTCCTACGGGATTAACATGTACACACTGCTATATGGGACGACCTAGAGGGATGGTGTGGGGAGGGAGGAGGTAGGAGGATTCAGGATGGGGAGCACATGTATACCTGTGGCGGATTCGTTTTGATGTTTGGCAAAACTAATCCAGTGTTTGAGGTTTAAAAATAAAATAAAATTAAAAAAAATAAAATAAAGTACAATAAAATGGATAATGAACAAGAACCTACTATATAGCACAAGGAGCTCTCCTCAATGTTGTGTGGCAGTCTGAATGTGAGGGGAGTTGGGGACAGAATGGATACATGTACATGTGTGACTGAGTGCCCTTGCTGTCCATCTGAAACTGTCACAACATTGTTAATTTGCGATCCCCTAATATATAATCAAAAGTTTAAAAAAGTAAAGAAGCTCAGTGCTGCAGGCATTTGGGTTCCACTTGCTGTCATCTTTCTGAAGCGCCAGTGAAAGTGCTAATAATTTCAGAGAGAACCATAGTGACAGCATTCCTGTCTCCTCTAACTGAGGGAGCCTTAGCAAGTGTAATTTGAATAGTCTGCTCTTAGGCTAGGCATAATGGCAGAGTCTAAAAGAAAAAAAAGCAAGTGAGACAAAAGCTGGAAGAATCAGCATCCTGAAGAAGCAAGTTAGTTCTGAAACATCCCTAGCTCCACCTGATGCCTGCTCACTCTATCTTGACAGAGCAGCATATTTTCTGGAATGAGAAATGAGATCTTATTCCCCAGCAAAAAACATAGTTGAAGAAAGGTCTTTAAGGTCTTCCTGGAAAGACAGACCAGTAGAAATTAGTGACAGAAAACAGTGGCGATGAGGAAGGTCACAGTTAAAGTTTCCTGTAAAGATCCTGCCTGCCAACCTCAACTGCTACTTCCTGTTCTTTCTCCATATTTTAAGATATCTGTAAAAAAAAATTGTGTCTATTCACATATTTCCTAGAGTCTTTCTAGAAACCTCCAATATTGTTTTTGCAGGGAATACTGCTCTTTAGGGGGATTCATTGCACAATATGAAATTTTGTTTGTTCAGTAGACTCATCAGAGTCTGACTTATGACACATCCTCTCATTTACCATTGCAAAATCTCTAAGCTCTTTCCCTAGCCCAGCTCCTGTACTGCTAAATAGCAAAAGCGCTGTTAGCCTGGCAGCCCGCCTTGCAGAAGGGCTGCAAGATGAATGTGGAGACCTTGGAAGGGCCTCCAGTTTCCTTGGAAAAAAGGAGCTGCATGAATATTGGACTTGTTATTATTATCATAAGTCAGTTGTCCCTAATCTTTCAGGCTTTATGGAAAGAAAGATGTGATGTGATTACAGAGAGATGATCTGTGGAGCGAGATCAAAGCTCTGGGGTCCAGAGGGTGAAATAGATGGCTTCCAGAGGGCCTGCCTGTGTGTTACTCTCTCCCTCCTCCAGTCCCCAAATCCTCCCTGAGGTCTGCAAGATAAATGTTGCCTGGTCTTCTCTGTCCACCAGATATACTGAAAAGTGGGACATCATGAGTTCTGGGCCAGAGTTCAACAGGAGGGATTTAGTTGCATTGAAACAGTCATCTTCCCAGGTGGCCCAGTGGTAAAGAATATGCCTGCCAATGCAGGAGATGCAGAAGACTTGGATTTGATCCCTGGATTGGGTAGATCCCTTGGAGGAGGAAATGGCAACCCTCTCCAGTATTCTTGCCTGGAGAATCCCATGGATAAAGGAGCCTAACAGGCTACAGTCCATGAGGTTGCTAAGAGTTGGACATGACTAAGCAACTGAGCAAACACATGTATGCTTTGACGGAGAGGATGAAACATTCCTTGAGGATGGGGCTCTCAGATGGGGGGGATGAGCAGCAGAGAGAAAGAAAGGTCCCCACATATTCCATCCTGTGATGTTTGATGCTCCAACCACACACCTCGTTCAATTTAACCCCTTTGAAGAGTCAGGCCCTTCTGTCCCCTCTCCCTTAGCCTCTCGATCCCTTTCCTCTCTCTTTTCTGCCCCATTGTTACCGACAAGGGTTCTTGGCTTCCTTAATCAATAGGAATAGATCAGAGGGCAGGCAAGGCTTTATTAGGGCCCCTGCTGCAGCAGGGGATGGTGAAAGTGAAAGTGAAGTCGCTCAGTCATGTCCGACTCTTTGCGACCCCATGGACTGTAGCCTACCAGGCTCCTCTGTCCATGGGATTTTCCAGGCAATAGTACTGGAGTGGATTGCCATTTCCTTCTCCAGGGGATCTTCTCAAACCAGGGATTGAACACGGGTCTCCCACATTGTAGACAGACACTTTACTGTCTGAGCCACCAGGGATAACAGTTTCTCTTGCTCACTCTCCCAGGTGGGGAGAGGGAAGTTAGTTCCTTATTTAGGGTGAGGGTAGGAGTGTGTCCAGGAGTTGGGCTGGAGGAGAGGCTCAGGTGGTTTGCTCACCTTTGGTGTGGTTATGTGCAGGGGGCACGCATGGTACCCTGCTTTTGCTTCTGGCTCCTCCGAAGTTGCGGTTGGCTCTTTGGTCTCTGTGTATCTTGGTATCTACAATTGGCTCCAAGTGTGCATGACCATGTTGTTGTCGTGCAGTTGCTCAGTCATGTCTGACTCTTTGTGACCCCATGAACTGCAGCACACCAGACTTCCCAGTCATTTACTATCTCCCAGAGTTTGCGCAAACTCGTTTCCATGGAATTGGTGATGCCATTCAACCATCTCATTGTCTCTCGCTGCCTTCTTCTCCTGCCGTGAATCTTTCCCAGCATCAGGGTCTTTTCCAGTAAGTTGACTCTTTACATCAAGGAGCCAAAGTACTGGAGCTTCAGCATATGTATACACACAGTTATTGTTAGTCCCTTGTAGTTTCTTTGTATTCTGTTGCTTGAGGAGACATTTATCCAGGTACAAGTGTTGCTGTAAAGGGTCCCAGGTTTCAGACTGTCTCACCAGCAGTCATTCTTCTAATGTAAGACTGTCTCACCAGCCATCATTCTTCTAATGTAATGAACTTGTAACATCTTGGATATGCATGGATCTTTGGGGGACAGTAAAGCATGATCCAAGTAAGGACATTTGGTTGTGACAGGAACAAAGGTGACAAAGGTTTCATGCTCTCCCACTGGTACTGAAAAAGTTCTTGGAAATCATCTTGTCTTAAAATTTTTAGTAATTTTTAGTTGGAGAAGTAGTACTTGAAAAAATAGTCCTGCCAGAGAATCATTCTGCCAACATTTCCAAATTGTGTTACAAATGAAATTCTAAAGGCTGTTAGAATGGGGGATAGCAATTTTACTATTTATGATGTTAAAATTGATGGGTGAGGTGGTTTTTATATAAAGAATGATGGCCCAAGAGCCATGATGAGTGGCTATGTTCTGGATGACTGCAATTAGCATTCAAGTTATTTAAAATTGGTTTCTAAATGGCATTTTACTTTATTTTATGTATCCTGGTATAAAGTCTCACCTTAAAATGGAACCACATCTTGGGGAATGAATGCTTCTACAGAAGTATTTTTTTCAAAATACTTTGTTTTAAAAAGTAATTGTTCATTTATTGAGCATCTCTTATATGCCAGGCATTGGACTAGACACAAAGATGGTTAATAATATGAATGAAAGCAGTCCTTATTTGGTGCTTTCCATAAGCCAGGCACTATTTCCAGCACTCTGTGTAGATGGGCCTGCTTAATCTTCACAGCAATTTTGTGGCTGGGTGCAATTCATTGTACAGATGAAGAAACAGAGGTGCAGAAATCAAGTTAATTGCCTCCGAAGTCTCACAGCTATTAAATGATAGAGCAGGATTCTGCTCTGAGCCTATACTTTGTGACCCTCCCTGTTTGGGGACTCTGGAAAGAAGCCACATGAGTAAAGGGATCATTACAGTAAAGTATGACAAGGGAGGTGGCCAGGGCAGAGCATTTCAAGAGTATATGTAAAAATGGTACCCCATCCCTCCAGAAGAATCAGAAACAGGGATGCTTCCCTTGACCTTTGAAGAAAGAGGGAGTGAGTCAGGAAATGAAGGCAGGAAAAAGTGAGCTAAAGTAGAGGAAACTGCCTGTGCAAAGGCACTGAAATGAGAGAGGGTTTGGCATGCTCCAGAAGCTGCCAGATACTTGCTACATGTGGGATGTGGGGAGGAGAATGGTGAGAAGGTGAAACTGGAGGTGCCATCATGAGGCAGATCAGAGAGGACTGAGTGTGCCATGCCCCAGAGTTTGGACTTTATTCCTATTAATATATCTGCTGAAGATTGTCAGGCAGAGGAATCACAGGCTCAGAACTGCATTTAGAAGCATCTGTTTGTGGGAGAGAATGAAAGATAAGGAAGCATGGAGTCTTGGTGATTGGGTAGATGTGTATAGTAATAAGCCAGGCCACTCATAATGAGGGCTTGGGCAGCAGAGGCAGAAATGAGGACAGCGAGAAGGGACAAATCCAGGAGCTGTTTAGAAGGTGGAGCTGATAACGTTTAGTGACCGTGGGGATGCTGAGGGACGTGGATGTGGGAAGAAGAGCCATGTCTGGGAGTGTTCACATCTGGTACTCCAGTGATTAGGTGATCTCATTAATTAGGGCCAGAATAAGAAGACGTATGGGGGGACATACGGTTTTAGGTATGTTGAATTGTGGAATGAGATGTAATGGGGACCAGAAGTAAAGACCTGGGGACAGGATGTCTTCCAGTTTAAATATTTTAATTTACCTCAGAGTTATAAATGTGTGCTCAGTTTAATAAAGTTAGAAAATCAATGGAAAAGTACAGATAGTCCATCTTTATACACATCTCTCACTTCTTAACTCCCTCCTCTCTCTAGTGATTACTGTTGTAAACGTTTCAGAATAATTCCTTCTACTCTGTTTTCCTTCACACACACAGACACACCACACACCATGAGTTGTTCAGTTGTGTCCAAGTCTTTGCAACCCCATGTATTGTAGCCCACCAGGCTCCTCTGTCCATGGAATTCTCCAGGCAGGAATACTGGAATGAGTCCCATGCCCTGCTCCAACACACGCCACACACACACAAAATCTAAAATATTAATAAGGTCATTCTTTACACATTTCACTTACTTTTTTGGCTTAAAAATATATCTTAGAGAACTTCCATGACAGTATGTATAACATTGCCTCTTCTTTCTATGTTGCATAGTATTCCATAGCACACACCATAGTTTGACTAGCCATACCCCCATTGAAGACATTTAGTTTGTTTCCACCTTTTTTCCCTGTGGTAGTTGGGATTTCTGTGTTCACACACTTCAGAAACCCAGATGTAACTGGCATAATGAAAAAAGGGGATTTATTGGTTCACATAACTAGAGCTTCCCAGGTGGTGCTAGTGGTAAAGAACCTGCCTGCCAATTCTGGAGACGTGAGAGACAAGGATTCCATCCCTGGGTTGGGAAAATCCCCTGGAGGAGGGCGTGGCATCACACTCCAATATTCTTGCCTGGAGAATCCTATGGGCAGAGGAGCCTGGAGGGCTACAGTCCATAGGGTTGCAATGAGTCGAACGTGACTGAAGTGACTTAGCACACTCATGCATACCTGATGGTGTGGTCCAGAGGCTTAAATGACAGTATCAAATTTCTGTTTTTATGTCTCCTCTTCTGGCATCATTCTTAGTTTGGTTCTTTGTTTATAGAATTCGTCCAGCTAATAATCTCAGAAAGAAGAGAAGGCATCTCTCCTAGAGTTTTAGCCTAGGTCTTGGGAAGAGTCTCATTGACTCGTTTTGTGTCCTGTGTTCATTCATGAACTAGGTACAGTGGCCAGAGGGATGCAAGCCCTCAAGTCACTGAGGCGTGGATTTTGTCTGCCCCTCGAGTTCTAACCAAACTTTAGAGACTGGGAGTCAGAGACGGAAGAAAGGGAGAGCAGAAAAGAAGTATCAGATGCCAGTACATTCAATTTCGTAACTCACATACTGCTGCACATGAGTGTTTCCAGAAGATAGATCTCTGTGATAGGAGTTTCTGGGTCAACAAGATGTACAGGATAGGGTCTCCACAGAGAATCCTTCCAAAAGACATCTTTGCTTCCAACCTGGATGGTCAGCATTTAAGACTTAGGTGGAGGAGGAACAGAAGCGACTCATGAAACAAGGTGAAGTACAGTGAAATGAGAAACAGGAAAGGAAATGCTTTCAAGAAGGAAGGAGTGATCAGCAATATAGAGGCTTCACAGAAGTCAAAGGCCAGGACCGAAAAGTGCTCTTGGTATAGTGGGCCCTCCATGCCTGTTTGTAAATGACAAAGTACACTCACTGACCACAGGTATAGTATGCTATTCCATGGAGCTGTATTTAAAAGAAAATTCCACAGTCACAACCACTTCAGGCTGTTAATACTTAATTAGCTTAGAAAAGGTGAATGGCTTTAGACATGCCATTCTAGTTGTGTTTAAAAGGTTTAGTCCACTTGCCAGGAATAAACATGACATATATGTGTGATATGAAGGGCCGGAATACAATGTTTACTTAATGTCACCATCTCTGTGTTTAAAATACAGGTCTTACAGGCCAATATCACTGATGAACATAGATGCAAAAATCCTTAACAAAATTCTAGCAAACAGAATCCAACAACACATTAAAAAGATCATACACCATGACGAAGTGGGCTTTATCCCAGGGATGCAAGGATTCTTCAATATCTGCAAATCAATCAATGTAATACACCACATTAACAAATTGAAAAATAAAAACCATATGATTATCTCAATAGATGCAGAGAAAGCCTTTGACAAAATTCAACATCCATTTATGATCAAAACCCTCCAGAAAGCAGGAATAGAAGGAACATACCTCAACATAATAAAAGCTATATATGACAAACCCACAGCAAACATTATCCTCAATGGTGAAAAATTGAAAGCATTTCCTCTAAAGTCAGGAACAAGACAAGGGTGCCCACTTTCACCATTACTATTCAACATAGTTTTGGAAGTTTTGGCCACAGCAATCAGAGCAGAAAAAGAAATAAAAGGAATCCAAACTGGAAAAGAAGAAGTAAAGCTCTCACTGTTTGCAGATGACATGATCCTCTACATAGAAAACCCTAAAGACTCCACCAGAAAATTACTAGAACTAATCAATGACTATAGTAAAGTTGCAGGATATAAAATCAACACACAGAAATCCCTTGCATTCCTATACACTAATAATGAGAAAACAGAAAGAGAAATTAAGGAAACAATTCCATTCACCATTGCAACGGAAAGAATAAAATACTTAGGAATATATCTACCTAAAGAAACTAAAGACCTATATATAGAAAACTATAAAACACTGGTGAAAGAAATCAAAGAGGACACTAACAGATGGAGAAATATACCATGTTCATGGATTGGAAGAATCAATATAGTGAAAATGAGAATACTACCCAAAGCAATCTATAGATTCAATGCAATCCCTATCAAGCTACCAATGGTATTCTTCACAGAGCTAGAACAAATAATTTCACAATTTGTATGGAAATACAAAAAACCTCGAATAGCCAAAGCGATCTTGAGAAAGAAGAATGGAACTGGAGGAATCAACCTACCTGACTTCAGGCTCTACTACAAAGCCACAGTTATCAAGACAGTATGGTACTGGCACAAAGACAGAAATATAGATCAATGGAACAAAATAGAAAGCCCAGAGATAAATCCACGCACATATGGACACCTTGTCTTTGACAAAGGAGGCAAGAATATACAATGGATTAAAGACAATCTCTTTAACAAGTGGTGCTGGGAACTCTGGTCAACCACTTGTAAAAGAATGAAACTAGAACACTTTCTAACACCATACACAAAAATAAACTCAAAATGGATTAAAGATCTAAAAGTAAGACCAGAAACTATAAAACTCCTAGAGGAGAACATAGGCAAAACACTCTCTGACATACATCACAGCAGGATCCTCTATGACCCACCTCCCAGAATATTGGAAATAAAAGCAAAAATAAACAAATGGGACCTAATTAACCTTAAAAGCTTCTGCACATCAAAGGAAACTATTAGCAAGGTGAAAAGACAGCCTTCAGAATGGGAGAAGATAATAGCAAATGAAGCAACTGACAAACAACTAATCTCGAGAATATACAAGCAACTCCTACAGCTCAACTCCAGAAAAATAAATGACCCAATCAAAAAATGGGCCAAAGAACTAAATAGACATTTCTCCAAAGAAGACATACAGATGGCTAACAAACACATGAAAAGATGCTCAACATCACTCATTATCAGAGAAATGCAAATCAAAACCACTATGAGGTACCATTTCACGCCAGTCAGAATGGCTGCGATCCAAAAGTCTACAAGCAATAAATGCTGGAGAGGGTGTGGAGAAAAGGGAACCCTCTTACACTGTTGGTGGGAATGCAAACTAGTACAGCCACTATGGAGAACAGTGTGGAGAGTTCTTAAAAAACTGGAAATAGACCTGCCTTATGATCCAGCAATCCCACTGCTGGGCATACACACTGAGGAAACCAGAAGGGAAAGAGACACATGTGCCCCAATGTTCATCGCAGCACTGTTTATAATAGCCAGGACATGGAAGCAACCTAGATGTCCATCAGCAGATGAATGGATAAGAAAGCTGTGGTACATATACACAATGGAGTATTACTCAGCCATTAAAAAGAATACATTTGAATCAGTTCTAATGAGGTGGATGAAACTGGAGCCTATTATACAGAGTGAAGTAAGCCAGAAAGAAAAACACTGATACAGTATACTAACGCGTATATATGGAATTTAGAAAGATGGTAACAATAACCCTGTGTACGAGACAGCAAAAGAGACACTGATGTATAGAACAGTCTTATGGACTCTGTGGGAGAGGGAGAGGGTGGGAAGATTTGGGAGAATGGCATTTAAACATGTAAAATATCATGTATGAAATGAGTTGCCAGTCCAGGTTCGATGCACGATACTGGATGTTTGGGGCTGGTGCACTGGGATGACCCAGAGGGATGGAATGGGGAGGGAGGAGGGAGGAGGGTTCAGGATGGGGAACACATGTATACCTGTGGCGGATTCATTTTGATATATGGCAAAACTTATACAATTATGTAAAGTTTAAAAATAAAATAAAATTAAAAAAAAAATAAATAAAATACAGGTCTTGATACTTAATACAAGAATTGAGTTCTTTAAGCATCTCCAGCTGGGATGCTATAGACAGCAGAAGTAATTTTCTTTAGTTCCATTAGCTTAGTGTGGCTTCTGTCTGCCTCCTCTGAGTTTCTTTTTTTAAAAATAGCATATCTCTATTTATTTATTTGTTTATTTTGGCTCTGCTGTGTGACATGCAGGATCACAGTTCCACGATAGGGGATCAAACCAGTGCCCCCAGAATTGGGAGCACAGAGTCTTAACCATGAGACCGCCAGGCAAGTCTCTCATCTGAGTTTTTGGTGATATCTGCACCACTTCCTCCAAAGGGTCAGCATGTGGACTAGTTCCTGATATCCTGAAATAAGGTGGGGGCTGGACCATCTCTACGTTATTGTTTTGGTTCAGTAACGTTGACAGATGCTCCGTTTTCCATTTTCAGTTGATTTGCAGGTCATTTTTCCCTCACTGTGTTGAAGAATGGATTTATCAAGTTTATTGATTTCTTTAAAATTCTGGAATTTTCAATAAGATTGTCTCACAGCTTTCTCTCTACTAGATAAGACTCACTCCATCAGCTCTTTCAAGGCTTTGCTCAGATTTGACCTTCTTAGTCAGATCTACCGAGACCACCCAATTTTCATATTGCAACTTGTCCCTATTACACCCAGCCTCCCCATCTATTCACACTGCAATGTGTTACTTTTTGCTGTACCATTTGTCACCTTCCAACATACTCTCTCTTTCTCGTTTTTCATATTATCATCTTCTCCACCAGATGGACAGAAATTTTTGTCTGTTTACTGATATGTACTAATTTCCAGGACAGGGTCAGGCACACAGTGGGAAAACAAAAACCTCTGTGGAGTGTTGCATGGTGCTCTTCTGCATGGATGGGTCAGAAACTTACCCAAAGCCACTCTCTCACAGAGCCAGACATGAACTTGATCCTATCCCCAGAGTGGCCAAGCCCAGAGTGAAAACTGGTTTGCAGAAGGTTCACCAAACTATTACAGGAACCTAGCACACCTTCCAGGCTCTCAGGGACCCATGTTCACGGGTCATGGCCACCCAGGATGGTGCAAGAAAGAAGTTCATAGGGTCTGCACTCTGTCCAGAAACAAAGAACACAGTCTTATGTGTCTGTGTTCCCAGGAAGACTGGAAACTCCTCGAATGGTGGGACTGTGGGTGTGCTTATGTTTCCTGCTTTCTGCAACATCAAGTGAAATGCAGGGTCCCGGTTAGGGTCAGGGTTAGGGGTTAAGGGTTAGGATCAAGGTTAGATGTTAGGGGTTAAGGTCAAGGTTAGGATTATGTAATTTAATACATATTAATTGCATTCAGTTGAGAGCACAAAGATTGAAAAACTGGTTTGTGAGATATGAAATCCTAGCTTGGATGTGGCTGCTGGGTGATGTTTTATTGTTCTAGAGAGATGGTGATTCACAGAGGAGGGGAGGGCAGCACATGGAGGAGGGGTGTTTTTAGGCTGGGCATGCGGGTTACTTAGCACTCCCTCCTCGGGCTTTCTGTGGTGTGTGTTTTGATTTTCTTGGCTTCTAATAAATCTTGTTTAGCTGCCTCGCTGCTGCCTGCTGTCCCGTTCACAGTGGGGGAGTTCACGCATGACCAGCAGAGCTGGCTGTTCTGCTGTGAGTGTTTTGCTCTGTGCTCCCTGATCAGCTGAGCCCTTCTTGCAAAGTTGAGAGGGCAGAACACAGTCTGTTTCACACTGTAGATCTACCCCATTGGTGACACACCCATGTCATTCAGTTGGCCAGCTCACGGCATGCGGCCCCACTGTGATGCCGCTGTTGACTGTGTCATGTAACTGCTGGGAAGCGCCTGAATAGCCCCAAACACCCTTTTAGTCAAGATTTATAGCCCAACACATCAACTTTCTTGTCTTCCGCTCCCCAGGACAATACCCACATACCAGGGGAATGGGTTTCCCTTAACTCAAACCATACAAGTTCCTGTAATTCATCTCCTGGAAAGGGACAGAGGGCTGGAGTGAAAGCTAGCAGATTGTCTACACCTCAGCCTTCAAAGTTAAGGGTCTGTTTTTCCTTCCCATTTAGGACTTCAAGGCTGGTGTGCAAGAATTATATCTTTTCCCCTCATTTTTCCTTTTTTCTCATGCCAGAGGATACTGTAATAAATACATGGAGTTAGTCATGTTGTTCAAACGTCAACATAGTCATGTGTGTCCCTGCTAATATGTCAAAGAAGTATTTATGGGCTCTCGTTTAAGAAAAAAAAATTCTACAGTTTTCTCTGTAGAATCAAAGGGCTGTAGCTGATGAATCTTTAGAGAATAGGCATGTGCTGTGTGTTTGAGGCACACAGAAGCTGCATGAGAGGCTCCAGGGAATTTAGCAGACATGACAAATCTAGGTTCTCTTCACTGAAAGAATGTTGAAAACCTTCGTACTCAACAATGAGGAAGCCCTCCTTAAAATGCTTCCTGAAGACAGAGCTCAATTGGTTCTAAGTCAGGGCAGCACCCTCCTTACAAAAAGCTAACAATTGGCACTTGTTCTTCATTATTGGGTATAGGTTTCTGGTTCTGCAGAATTTGCACACGCATAAACCTAAAGATTCCAAATAGTGTCCTTTACCATGGATTCATATTTAAGACAAGATCTTCGAGGTCACACACTTTCTCATTACTTCTTTCCTTTTGCTACCACTTTTGAAAGTACTTTGAGTTGACCAAACCATGTTGCTTCTGCCATAGTTGCAGAAAGGCAGTCAATGACAGTGAGGTGGTTACTATCGTAAAATATTTATGGAGAAGAAACGGGGAAACATCACTTTTATCAGGAAAATTAGTGGCAATTGCAAAGATCTGGCATGTACATGAGAGTCAAGAAGTAACAAGAAAAATTCTATTGACCCGATACCCACCTGAGGCTTTCTTTTGCTCATTGTTTCTGAAAAACACTTTCTGTTCTTACATTCACTAGTTACTTACCTGTTGGAAGATAATTGTACAAGTATAACCAATACAGTATCACTGATGGTGAGCATACACTCCAATGGAAAACATGGGAAATAAAAACATAAAAAGTACTTTTGAAGCAATGTCATAAAGGAAATAAATAAAATAACCTTTATTTATTGAGCATTTATTATATATTTGGTCCTGAACTGAAAACCTAATGTGGATTATTTCATCAGCTCTTCACAGTCATTTTCTGAGATAGGTACCAAAACCATATTTACTTATTTTCGAAGCATATTTATTTATTTATTATTTTAAATTATTTATTTATTTGGCTGCATTGGGTCTTAGGTGCAGCCTGCAAGTTCTTCGTTGTGTCCTGAAGGCTCTTTCCTTTCATTGTGGCCCATGGAATTTCTAGTTGAGCACAGGCTCAGTAGTTGTGGTGCGTGGGCTTAGTTGCTCTGAGGCATGTGGGGTCTTGGCTTCTTGACCAGGGACTGAATCCTCATCTGCTGCATTACAAGATGGATTCTTAACCACTGGACCACCAGGGAAGTCCCTGCTGTGTTTACTTGGTACATGAGAGAACTGAGGCTCAGAGGAGTAAACCTTGTCTAAGATCACACACTTAGTAAGAGGCAGAGCCTGAATGAGAACCTAGGTCTAACTCCAAAGCTTAGTCTTATCACCAAGATGCTGTACTACTTTCCATGTGATAGGAGGTTATAAGCCAGATATTATGGGGGTCTCCAAAGGGAGCAATTGATTAAAGTAGTGAAAGGAAGAGTAGCAGGAAAAACTTTGAACTGTTTTTAAAATCCATTTTATTTCTTCTATTGGCATATTATTTGTGTCTCTTTTTTTAAGTCATCACTATTACATTAATGGGGCTTCCATGATGGCTCAGAAGGTAAAGAATCTGCCTGCAATACAGGAGACCCAGGTTCGATCCCTGGGTCAGGAAGATCCCCTGAGAAGGGAATGGCAACCCACTCCAGTTCTTGCTTGGAGGATTCCATGGACAAAGCAGCCTGGCAGGCTACAGTCCATGAGGTTATAAAGAGTCAGCCATGACTGAGTGACTAACACATAAAACACACATTATATTAATAATAGAAAACTTAAATTCACCAGGATCTGCCTTCAAATAATATTATATTCTTGCTTGTGCCAGATGGTACTAGTGTAAAGAATCTACCTGCCAATGCAGGAGACCCAGGAGATGCGGATTTGATCCCTGGGTGGGAAAGATTCCCTGGAGAAGGAAATGGCAACCCACTCCAGTATTCTTGCCTAGAGAGTTCCATGGACAGAGGAGCCTGGTGGGCTACAGTCCATGGGGTCACAAAGAGTCAGACACGACTGAGCAACTGAGCACACACACATTGCTTGTGTAGTGTAAGAAATTTCAACAGTCTCCTCCCTGGTATCCTTCGTATCATTGTCATATATTTTATTTAACATATGCTAAAAACACATAGTACATTGTTAACTATTTTTGCTTTAGAGCAAAATTTCTCTTTTAGAGCAATTAAAAATAAGAAAAAATAGTTATTGTCACTTATTTTATTTCTGATTCATTATTTCTTTGTGTAAATCCACATTTCCAACTTGTATTTCTTCCGCCTGAATTTCCTAAACAGTTTCTGTACTGAAGGTCTATTTGCAGTGAATTCTGTCAGTTTTGTTTGCCTAGAAAGTATTTCTCTTTCCTTTTTGAAAGACAAAAGGAAAGAATTGGGTATAGAAATCTATATTGACAGTTTCTGCCCCACCCCTGTTTTTGCATTTAAAAAATACCACTCCATTGTCTTATAGCTTACAGAAAATCTATTTTTACTTTTATTCTTCTCTGTGTAATGTGCTTTTTTGGGGGGGGGGGCTGCCTTCAAGCTTTTCTTTTTGTTTTATAGCAATTTGATTATTATAGGCCTAGTATTGTATAGGATTTATTATTATTTGTTTATTTATTCTATTGTTTGTTTGGGTATTTATCCCCCTTGATATTATCTGATTTTCTTGAATCTGTGACTTGGTGTCTGTCATTACTTTGGAAATTTTTTTCCATTATGTCTTCAAACACTTCTTTGTCCTGTTCTCTCTTTCTGAATTTCAAAGAACACCTATGTTAGTTTGATATTGTTATATATCTCTTGGATACTAAGTAATGTCTTTCCATGTGTTTTTAAAATTTTAATTTGCTTATTTATTTTCAGCTATGCTGGGTCTTCATTGTTGCATGTGAGCTTTCTCTCCTTGTGGTGTGGGAGCTTCTCATTGCAGTGGTTTATCTTGTTGCAGAGCATAGACTCTATAGTTTCAGCTTGAGAACTCCAGAGCACAGGCTTATTACTTGTGGCATAAGGGCTCAGCTTCTTGGCAGCTGTGAGATCTTCCTGGACAATGGACCAAACCCATGTCTCCTGCTTTGCAAGGTAGATTCCTAACCCCTGAGCCACCAGGGAAGCCCCATATTTCCTTTTTGAATTCATTCAGTATCATCTTTGTATTTTGGTTTAGGACATTTTTATTGACCTTCTTTGAGTTCATTGATTCTTTCATCGACTATGTTAGTCTGACAAGCCTGCTGAAAACATTCAGTGTCTCTCTTGTGTGTTTTCCATTTCTATTATTTGCATTTGAGTATCTCTTTTAAACTTTCCATCTCTCTGCTGAAGCTTTTCATCTCATCTGTCATATTGTATACCTTTTCCATTAGAGCCCATAACATATTAATCAAAGTTATTCTAGTTTTCACAGTCAGATAGTTCAACATATGGTTCATATCTGACTCTTGCTCTGATTGTGGCTTTATGTTTTAGGAGTCTCTTTTTTCTTGCCTTTTCATATGCCTCATAATTTTTTGTTGAAAGCTAGACTTCTGGTGGAGGGCCATAGAGAATAAAGCAAATAGCTTTTATGCCTGGAACTGGACATGCCTTTCCTTCTGCTAGATTTTTGATGGAGAGTTTGAGTTAATACAATTAGGAGATGGACTGGGTTGGGGGTTTGTTGTTGCTATGGTTACCCTCAAGGTACCACAGAAAACTCCTGAAGGGATACCTTGCGTTTAGATTGGGGTTTGGTTTCCAAAGCAACATTTGCTCAGTGCTCAGCTCTGCTTCCATGCTGCTCCTCGGTGTGTCTCTTCACATGGGACTGTTCCTTTTCTTTCCCTCTTCCATTGGCATCTGCTTTTACTTTTCACTTGAAAACTTGTTAACTTGATGGTGGAGGGAGAGGGTGGAAGACGTTCTCTGCTTTCTAATTAAACCTCAGTCTTAGGCCTGCCCCCATCCCTTGGTCTTGGAGCTGTGCCCTTCTCGGTCTTCCTGCCTGTCCTCCAGCTGCAGTTGGTCCAGCAGGTGCTCCTGCCCCTTCCTCAGGAGTGGGGTTTTGTTCCCCTCTCCCAGCTGCAATGAGTTTTTTTTTAATCAATGCTCTGGGGGCAACAGTGTTTGCTGACCTTTCCTCTGCAGATTGGGGCTTCCCTGGTGCCTCAGATGGTAAAGAATCTGTGTGCAATGCAGGAGACCTGAGTTTGATCCCTGGGTCAGGAAGATCTCCTGGAGAAGGAAATGCCACTCCAGTATTCTTACCTGGAGAATTCTATGGACAGAGGAGCCTAGCAGGCTAAAATGTGTGTCCCGTAAGAGAAGTCTGGAAAAGGGGTCTAGCAGAGTTTTGTACCCTCCAGGTGTCTGCTGGTTCCTTCTTTCATGTCTGTCCCACACCAGACACTTCCTTAGGGTTTTCTCTGATCTTTTCTGTGAGCACCCAGGGGAGTGCATGGAGATTGAGCCTGCGGTTTCTATACCCATCAGGGGCTTCCTAGTGTCCCATGAGCACACACTTGACTATCACCAACTCATGAGCTCTTTTGCTGCTGTAAAAGCAGCAGCTTGAATCCTGATAGGAGTCTTATGAACTTGGCTTTTATACCCTCTTTGTAAAAACTACATTTGTCACCCTTAGAGTTATAATGAATCTTCAAGAGGGAGGGTGCTGAGTTGCTTCAGTCGTGTCCGGCTCTTTGTGACCCCATGGACCCGCCAGGCTCCTCCGTCCGTGGAACTCTCCAGGCAAGAATACTGGAGTAGGTAGCCATTTCCTTCTCCAGGGGATCTTCCTGACTCAGGGATCGAACCCATGTCTCTTAGGTCTCCTGCACTGGCAGGCAAGTTCTTTACCACTAGCACCACCTTGAAAGCCCTCAAGAGGGAGGAAGCCCCCCAAAACAGAATCTAGAAAGCTGCCTCTCCCGTACAGGGAAGAGAATTATAAATAAAATCAAAGACAGGAGACTATCCTACATACAGTAATTGGATAAAGGCTAACATTAGGAATTTAAAGGACTTAAGGAATTGAAAGGCAGAATGTGTACATTAAATGTATCGTTTCTACCATTCCACTCCAAGTTCAATTTGATGCTTAAAGAACAAAAGTAACCCTCTGTCCTCAGTTACTTTCATCATCTCCTGTTTCTGCTGTGTTGAAGGCCACCCTTGCCTCCTTCCCCAGTGACCTACCTCCCCTCATACCAGAACCTGCACCCCCACTGACCATCACAAACACGCACAGAGATGCAGGATTCAATGTAATTCCTAATGCTCAGGGATCTCGAGAAGACCTTTTAATTTTGTGCATTCCTACCTCTTGGTAGATTGAAAAATTTAAATGTGCCGTGGTGACTTCATTTGCATTTATGGATGCCCTAATTAGTAGTTATGAAATATGAACCTAACTAATATTTTCTGTCATGTTCTCCTTGGGGTCTGAATTTGTCAGGCTGCATAAGATTGGCTAATCAAAGAATCAGGGCCCGTTGCATTTCCCTTTATTAGCTGCACAATCATTTGCCTAAGTAGCCTACCCCTGCTGGGTACACTCGTCCCTGTATCACCTCTGTTTCTCTTCTTAGTTACAGTTTTCCAAATTGCACTTCACAGATGATCATGTATTACCCCGGGTTCCTTTGTCTTCCCTTGTATTTTAGTCTCCCTTGATGATTCTGTTTTCACTTTTCTGTTGTAGGTTAATCAGATTCATCTTGCTTGATACCTCTTTCCTGAATAGTCCTGAAATTTTATATTTTACTATTAAATATCATGTTTACTACAGTAAAGCTGCTGCTGCTGCTGCTAAGTCGCTTCAGTCGTGTCCGACTCCGTGCGACCCCATAGACGGCAGCCCACCAGGCTCCCCTGTCCCTGGGATTCTCCAAGCAAGAACACTGGAGTGGGTTGCCATTTCCTTCTCCAATGCATGAAAGTGAAAGGTGAAAGTGAAGTCACTCAGTTGTGCCTGACTCTTAATGACCCCATGGACTGCAGCCTACCAGGTTCCTCTGTCCATGGGATTTTCCAGGCAAGAGTACTGGAGTGGGGTGCCATTGCCTTCTCCAATGCATGAAAGTGAAAGGTGAAAGTGAAGTCGCTCAGTCGTGCCTGACTCTTAGTGACCCCATGGACTGCAGCCCACCAGGTTCCTCTGTCCATGGGATTTTCCGGGCAACAGTACTGGAGTTGGGTGCCACTGCACTGATACCCTTTATCAGTTTAAGAAGAACTTTTTAAATTACTAGGTTGTGAGGGAGTTTTATAAATTTGTTGAATTTATTTTTCAGCATCTTTTCTGAATCAATTAAATATTATATGGTCTATTTACTTCATTTTTGTGAATCAATGACATTTTTTCTAATATTTAACCATTATGTGATAAACCACATTTGATCATGATATATTTTTATACATTTATAGATTCATTTGGTAAATATTTTATTGAGGATTTCTGCATTTATATTAATAGATTAGAACATCTGTATTTGCCTTTCTGATAATATTCTTGCTACTTTTTTTGTATTACAAAATAAACTTCCAATATACACTGTGAAGTTTTACTAAGGTGCACATTTTAAGGCTACATCTTTTCCTCTACAAATAGCTTTAGCTGAATTCCACAAGTTGTAATTGCTACTAGTGCTTTTCATTGTCATTCATTTTCAAGTATTATCTGGTTTTGGTGATCACTATCAATGCTGTTTTTATTGTTATTATATCCAGAGTTTGTGGCTGTTGTTGCTATTATTGTTTTGTTGTCTCATTATTATTGACTTTTAATTTAATTACAAAGCAGTCTGCATGATATCAATTCTTAGCATTGGTTAAACCTTTTTTTGGAGTTTAGTCATGCATCGATTCTTATAAATGTACATATGCTTGAAAATTATATTCTTTCTCTTTGGGTTGACTGCAAGATTCTAATACACACATCTCAGATAAAGCTTATTAATTCTATTGGTCAAATATTTTATATCTTCATTTTGTTTGTCTAATTAAGCAATTATTTTCTCAGATGCCTGTCTTAAAATCTCTCCCTGTGATGTAGGTTTCTTAATCTTCTCCTGTAATTCTGTCCATTTTTACTTTAGATATCTTGAGATTATATGGATAAGTACATACTTTCCAATTAATTGTATCTTCTGGTGACTTTCTTTTCATCATTAAATACTGATTTTTATTCTTTATTGAGTAAAAGTAAAAGTCTAGTTTGTCTAATATTAATATAGGTAAGCAAGTTTTCTTTTGATTAGGATTTGCCTGGTATATATATTTTTCATTCTCTTTTTTTTCAATAAGAAAGTTTTATTGATAACTGAATAATTTATGTGACCTCTTATCTTAAACTTTCTAAGTAATTCTACTATTTCTAATGAAAGCATCTAGCACAATTTTCCTTATTAATACATACTGAGAATCTTTACATTTTTATAGACAAATTGTATCCATTTACATTTACTTTTTTGCTTTTACATTTTTCTATCATGATTTTTTTTTCTTTCTTTTTATGATGCTTTTTCTTTGACCTCCTACTCTCCTCTTTTTTTTGCCTTATATTGAATTGAATAAATTTTATTTGGTCCCTTCTTTCCCTGTAGTGCTTGGAAATTGAATATTATTCTTTTAGTCCTTTAGTGCAATGAATCTCAAGGTATGATCCTCAGAAAAGCAACATCAGAATCACCTGGAAAGGTATTCTGGTCTGCATCCTAAACCTACTGAATCAGAACCTCTGCAAGTGGGAATCAGGATCCTTGATTTACAAGCCCTCCAGGAAATTCTGATTCACATTAAAGTTTGAAAACTTTAGAGGTGTAGTGGATACTGTTAAATCATTAAGATTAGCCTATGAAATTAAAAATGTCTTTTCTTCTCTCAGCCCAAAGACTTAACCTTCAACTCCAATTGCCCTCCCACATCTTAAATATTTATATCTAGTATTTGGTTTACCTTCACATGTCACTGTCCTTATGATTATTTTTGCAATTAATCCTCACATTGATATTTTAACACTTCAGCAGTTTTTTTCCTCTCCATTATTCTAGTATGTCCTTTCTTCCTTCAGCGGTAAGTTTCCTTTCTACTGAAGTACACTGTTAATTGTACTTTCTTTGAAGTTCTATGAGTAATAAATTCATCCTTTGTCTGAAAAGGTCTTTTTTTTCCTATCTTACACTTAAGTGATACTGGAGTTCTGTGCAAAACTAACCTGATCAATATTTTTTATCACTTTAGAAATATTATTATCTTTTGGCATGTATTTTTGCTAATGAGAAGTCTTCCGTCTATTCATAATTTATTTGCAAGTAATCTATAAGACATTTTTCTTGTTGGCTTTGATGTTGCTAGTAGTTATTTTGCTACTATAGGCAGTAAAATAGGAGTTCTTTTTATTTATCCTGTATGGGACTTGATGTAATTCTTCAATGAAGAACTCATGTTTTTCTAAATACTGGAAAATTCTTAGACATTTGCCCTTCAGATGTCTTCTCTTCTTTTTCTCTCTATACTTTCCTTCTGGAACTCCAAAATTAGATGCACATTGTATCTTCTTAGTCTGCCATCTGTGTTTCTTAGCTCTGGATTTTTTTCCTTTCATGTCTATGCTGAGTTCCAGGTAATTTACTCAGAGCTTCTATTCTCTACTTTGCTGTTTTGTTGTCACTGATCTGCTTTTAAGCCATCTCCTGAGCATTTTATTTTAATGACTTCATTTACCACTTCTAGAATCGGTACTTCTTCCTTTTTCAATTCCATTTGTTCATTTTGCGTCTTAGGTTACTCTTTTATTATTGCTTCTTTTTTATGTCAACTCTTTACTCATTTATTTAGATTCTTTTATATTGTTATTAGGAGAAGGCCATGGCACCCCACTCGAGTACTCTTGCCTGGAAAATCCCATGGACGGAGGAGCCTGGTGGGCTGCCGTCTATGGGGTCGCACAGTCGGACGTGACTGAAGCGACTTAGCACCTGTTGTTTTTACTTCAGATTCTTGGGATACCAGTTGTCCTGTGTGTTGCATCAGCTGGCTTTTTCTTCTTTGCTGTTTCCTGTTGCAGTTTGTAATTTTCAGTGTAGACAGATCTTCACTGGGAGTTTGCTGTTTCTGTCTGTGGGAGGCTTACATATTCTGGTTATGGAAGTGTCCCTGAAGACAATTTATGAGAGAACGTTTTGTCATCCTCCACTACTTTTAATGTTAGTCTCTCAGTTTTGCATTCCTGCTCTTCTATAATAGTTTATACTTCAGCACCTCTCCCCTACGTTATGATGGCTAAGGCTTTGGCGTGTTGTGGGTGATTGGTTTTCATCTACTCTATAAGTGAGTGAAGTCGCTCAGTCATGTCCGACTCTTTGCGACCCCATGGACTGTACCCTATCAGGCTCCTCTGTCCTTGGGATTTTCCAGGCAATAGTACTGGAGTGGATTGCCATTTCCTTCTCCAGGGGATATTCCCGACCCAGGGATGGAACCCGGGTCTCCCACATTATAGACAGACGCTTTACCGTCTGAGCCATCTACTCTATACCAGGCAGAAAAACAAACTTTTTATTTTCTCCCAGTCCTGGTAGGTGGGGCTTTCTAATTTACACTTGGTGGGTATGGCTGCCCTTCAAGTCAGTAAAATTCAAGTACTAAGCTCCTGTAGCCCATATTCATGCCCTTGTCTTCTTGGAGTCACCCTGGTGTTAGTTCAGATATAACATTCACATTTAAAATCCCCTCTTTGCTTCTGACTGTTGGAGGTTTTCTTCTTTGGAATTCAACCATTTTTCTTATGAGTTTTTAGATTATTTATGTATTTATATATGTGTATATGTATATGTGTATATATATATATATATTTATGTGTATATTTTTACAGTGGATGGAAACCTTTCTGTATTACCATGCTCCCTGAAGCCCATCAATACTTTGCTAAACAGAGTATTATATAATAGGCTTCCAACACAAATTCCATATTGTGGTAGAATCCATTTCTCACTTTCTGAAATTCAGTTGTGTAACCATTTATAACCAGACTGAAAAGTTTACTTAACTTACAAAATTTTAACTCATTAAAATTGTCAGCCATATTTGAGACTATTTATGTTTTAATACTAATACCCTCAAATGTATCATATTTGCATTTATCATATTTGATGTTATCAATCATTTATTCTATGAAAGTGGCTCTCCCCCTTACCTAAAAAGTGGTATATCACATTTGAAAAGTCACTACTTTACTTTTTCCATTCCTTCTTGAACATTTTTCTACTCCCCATATCCCTACCTGTGCATCAACATGTCTGATCGCTTTTCCCAATTCTTTTTTCCTGGTTTTCAATCCCTCAGCTGGGCTCCCACCTGAATTCATCACTGTGTCCCACCTTGAACTTCCAAATGTCTTCCCATGTGTCAACATCCTTTCCAAGCACTCTCATCTCTGCTCCCTCAGCATTCTCTCATTTTGAACTCAATTCACCTTTAATTCAATAGCCAGTCTCTGGGATTCCTTTCAGCCTTGCCTGCTTCTTCAAGTTCAAACACTGATAATCATAAGTTGCATATTTTTCTGAGTAAAAAAAAAAAAACTTGATGAATTTGACAACAAAATTAAAAAAAAAAAAAAAAAAAAAGAACTAACCTGGGATGGGAGACTAGTAAGGCTGGAGCAATAAGGATAACAGGTAGTGATTGAATTTAATCAAATGGACTTATCATATGGGCAACTCCTAGTATAAGAACATTCAGTAAATGGTGAGTTATTTCATTGGGAAAGGGGGAGAAAGTCCCCAGAGGAAAAGTGACCTATGCCTTATTTAAGAATGTATTAGTAATAAAATGGGTTAGGGTCATATTTATTGGGTGACACTTTTCTTAAGATAGTTTGTGAATTTATGCAGATTGCATTTTCTGCCTAGAGCAGAGATACAACAGCATGTCTATGCCAAATTGAAAAGATGTTTCCAAAAAGGATTATTTGAAGTGAGAGTATTTATGGTGTCTTTCTTTGGGAAACAGCCAGAATTATTCCGCTGTGACTTCTTTTCGTCTTTTCTGAGTGTTTTTAGTGGAAAAGACCCAAATGATTTTGTTTTCTCGTATAGTCATACTTGGGTAATTTGGGAAGTTTATTATGCTTTAATAGGTCTGAGATTTAAGAGCTTGGCAGCAGAGCATTAGGAATGAGATAAGCTTCATAAAAACAGAGGCCTCATACTGTCTAAGGAGATGCAAGTTCATAGCTATTGGAAATGGGACTTCTATTTAAAGTACCTCAATGTGTACATATCAGTCCCAAACTCACATGTTGCTGTATATAAAATAGATAACCCACGAGGACCTACTGGATAGCACAGGGAACTCTACTCAATACTCTGTAACAGCCTAAATGGGGGATTTGAGTTTTCTCATTTGAAATAGATATATGTGTGTGTGTAACTGAATCACTTTGCTATACACCTGAAACTAACACAGCACTAGAAATCAACCCTGTGTCTGCACTTAATCGCTCAGTTGTGTCCAACTCTTTGTGACCCCATGATTGTAGCCCATCAGGTTCCTCTGTCCATGGAATTTTTCAGGCAATAATACAGGAGTGGGTTGCCATTTCCTCCTCCAGGGGGATCTTTCCAACCCGGGTACCAGACCCACATCTCCTGCGTTGCGTCTCTTGCATCGCAGACTGATTCTTTACCGCTGAGCTACTTTGGAAGGCAGTAAATCAACTCTACTCCAATATAAAATAAAAAAAATTTTTAAGTACTTAAGTGCAGTGCTGTGCTGCATGTGATGGTGTTAGTGTTATTCTTTCCATTGACTGTTATCTTAAATGAGTGATTATTTTATAGATAATGGTCTTATATGGTACAGAAGGTGCTTCTTCATACGTGCTTCTCATTAATGATCAGTGTTCATTAATTTACTTCCTTGTGTGCTTAGACATTGCTTTTTGGATACCCATAAGTTTTTCTTTTCTCTCTCTCTCTCTTTTTTTAATCTGACTTAACCTTAGAAGAGAAGAAAGAAGTATAAAGGGAAAATATGAAGTTGAGTCTTTTAACTTGGAGCACATCTCTTTACGCTTTTAGGGGGAAAAATATGTAGGTCATATCAACCTTCTTGGAGCTGTGCCTTTAAGAAGCACAGGAAACCCAATAGCCTGCCTTGCTGAGACCATTTGATTGTCACTGGACTTGTTAGGTGGACTCATCTATTGTTCGTTTGGCATTTGTACTGAAAAGGGTGTTCCAGGACAGATCAGAGCCTGGTGCACGTGGAGAAGAGGCCCCCAGTAGTGGCTGTGGCCCCATTTGTCCCGTCCAGACTCGTGACCCTGCCCACTGCTATCAGCAGAAAGGCACACGTAGAAGACGCCTTTTCTCTGCTGCTTCCTGCTGTTGTCCTTCCAGGATGGCTTGTGTCCTCAAGAAGATGTGGTAAGTTTCGGAGGTAGAAATCCATCACCAGGTGGAGAACTAGGAATTTCAACATCTGGATTCACATGGTCTGTTGAACTCACTGTCTTCCCTAAGCAGCCCACTTAGCTTCCCTGAGTCTGATTTCTTCCTCTGAAAAATAAGAGGACCTGGACTTGGTAAGTTTCAGTTGTTTAGAGGGGAGCCCTAGAATTTCCTGATCAAGAGAAAATATATCCTCAAATAAGATATCCACTTGTCCTACGTTGCACATACTGTTGCCAGGCAGCATCCCAAGTCCCTAACAAAGATGAAGTCATTTCATCCTCAAATGACCATGTGGGAGGTCCCAGTATCAGCCCCATGATAGGTGTCAGCTGGGATTGAAACCCAGGCAGTGTGCCCTCAGGCCCTTGCTCTTAAACACTGTGTTGTGTTGACATCTGACAAAGTGCCAGCATGTCCTTTTTCTGGTGGGAGGGTTATTAGGTTATTAAATTACTGAATTTTTACAGTATAGCTCAGGGAACTCTGGTCAATGTTATGTAGCAACCTGAATGGGAGGGAAGTTTGTGGGAGAATGGATAAATGTGTATGTATGACTGAGTCCCTTTGCAGTCTACCTGTAACTATCACGACATTGTGAACTGGCTATACTCCAATGCAAAATAAAAAGTTTAATAATAAAAAAATTTACTGAGTTGTGGAGGAATTAATCACTGGAATATAAAGAACTGTCATTCTGGAGATCTGGCTTCAGTGATTAAGAATAGCAGAGTCTGTGTGATGAATGACATACTGAAAATCTTTTACAAAGCTTGTATTTTATTCTTCACAGTGGTTGTGAAAAAAGAGTAAAAAAAACAAAGCAGAGACATAGGAAAAGAACAAAGATACCTGGGGTCTTGGCTGCAATTAGAGCATGAGAGTGCATGTGCCTGATTACTGGTTTTGCTTATGTATAAATACAGGTTGCTGTGCTATGCAAAAAATAATTGTGATAGATTCATTTAATCATAATGCAGCAAAGTTTAACTTGTTAATGCTTTAAACTTGCAGATGAGGCTTTCCCTGGGGCTGCCTGTCTGATTGTAGTTGCAATGCCTGACCTACTTATCAGCTTTTCCAGGAGGTGGCTTAAAAGCCTCCCAGGATATAGTCATACACTGAAAACCCAACAGGAATAACTTTTTAAAACCCATGATTCATTTTCAGGGCATTTGGGGGTTCATACATCACATAAGGTAATCGTGCTCATGCTTGCAGTTTTCACCTAGGCATGAGTCACAGGACTAAATCTTAATAACCAGACTAAGAATTCTTAACAGTGTTGTGATGAGAATGTTTCAAATCCAGAGGCATTTTGCTTGATAGAGTTGGGAGGGCATAAAGAAGCAAGTTAATACAAGAGAGTCCGTCCCATTTCTCAGGATTTTTGCTTTTGGTGTACTCTAGAGTCATTTGTTTGAATGTCTCCTGTTTTGTAATTAGCATACTCTTCCTCTGGTTGAATTAGTGGTGGGGATGCATGGATATGATAATGACCTTCAAAGGGAATCATATCTTTTAAGATAAGTGAGTCAAGAGCTTGAGTCTGTGTTTGACCTGTCTGTCCACATGGTCTTTAACTGGTGGGAAGTAAGGTGGGGAGAGGACTAATTAAAAAAATCTTATTTTATTTTGGAGTATAGTTGATCAAAATGTTGTGTTAGTTTCAGGTGTACAGCAAATTGATTCAGTTGTACACACACATATATTCATTCTTTTTCATATTCGTTTCCCATTTAGGTTATTACAGAATATTGAGCAGAGTTCCCTGTGCTGCACAGTAGATCCTGGTTGGTTATTTATTTTAAATACGGTAGTGTGTATATGGGAGAAGGCAATGGCACCCCACTCCAGTACTCTTGCCTGGAAAATCCCATGGACGGAGGAGCCTGGTAGGCTGCAGTCCATGGGGTCACAAAGACTCGGACATGACTGAGCGACTTCACTTTCCCTTTTCACTTTCATGCATTGGGGAAGGAAATGGCAACCCACTCTAGTGTTCTTGCCTGGAGAATCCCAGGGTCAGGGGAGCCTGGTGGGCTGCTGTCTATGGGTCGCACAGAGTCGGACATAACTAAAGCGACTTAGCAGCAGCAGCAGCAGCAGTGTGTATATGGGAGAAGGCAATGGCAACCCACTCTAGTACTCTTGCCTGGAAAATCCCATGAACGGAGGAGCCTGGTGGGCTGCAGTCCATGGGGTCCCGAAGAGTTGGACATGACTGAGCGACTTCACTTTCCCTTTTTACTTTCATGCATTGGAGAAGGAAATGGCAACCCACTCCAGTGTTCTTGCCTGGAGACTCCCAGGGATGGGGGAGCCTGGTGGGCTGCTGTCTATGGGGTCGCACAGAGTTGGACACGACTGAAGCGACTTAGCAGCAGCAGCAGCAGCAGTGTGTATATGACAATCCCAAACTCTCAATTTATCCCCCCAACACCATGTTTCCCTTTTGGTAACCATAAGTTTGTTTTCTAAGTCTGTGAATCCGTTTTGTAAGTAAGGTCATTTGTATAAATTTTTTTTAGATTCTGTGTATAAGTGATATTATATGATATTTGTCTTTGGCTTTCTTAGTGTGACCATCTCTAGGTCTATCTGTATTGCTGCAAATGGTATTATTTCATTATTTTTATGGCTGATTAATATTCAGTTATATATATGTACCACATCTTTATCCGTTCATCTGTTGATAGACACTTAAGTTGGTTCCATGTCTTGGCTATTGTAAATAGTGCCACTATGAACATTTGAACCATGGTTTGGGAGAGGACTCACTTTTTGTGAACCTTAAAGATACAACCTCAAGCAGACGTGAGAGAGTAAACTGCTGTTCTCTCAATTTTGGGCATCTCAAAGGCCCCCAGAGCCTTGGAGACCCATCCAGATCCAGGGTTCAAGAAGCTTAAACCAACCGCTTGATTAAAACTAAAGTGGACTTTCTGAAAGAATGAAAGCCAATTGAAGTCAGCTCTTGGGTGGATGTCAGTGAGCCAGAGGGAAGAACGTGAAAGTTACTGGGAAAAAAATGTTTGTTTTTCTTACCCAGAATTCATATTCCTTCACAGTTCTTCTGGTCCAATTGCATCATCTTTCTCCTCCACTTTTCCTTTCTCTTTACTCCACCTCAGTCCTCCCCACTGTCTCTGCTTCTTTCCCTTCTCTCCCTTGCTCTCTCCTTTGCCTTCTCTCTGCCTCTGACTCTTCACTGCTAGGTGTGTGACCAGGGTCCCCAGGGGACACATTTAGACCATGGGGCTCTTGTACTACCAGATGCGGTCACGTCTCAAGAGCTCCTGATTTGCTGTGCCTTTGAGAGAACGTCTGTCCTTGGTTCATGTTCTGTAGCCAGTCCAAGGAAGTTTAACTCTAAAGTTAGTCTCCAAACCCAGGATATTGATGAGAATGTGGTAAGATAAGAAAAGTGAGAGGAAGATTTGAAGAGGATTCTAATTAACCTCACTTTTCCTCATGACATTTTCATGAAACAATTCAGGTTAACCTCATCTTTTGTTTCCAAAATCACAGATTTGACCTTTCACTGACGGGCTAAGTTATCTTGGTTCCTTGAACCTTTCTTTCCTCAGTGGCCCATTTTCCAGCCTTTGCTTTCTTTTCATCGTGATCTTCTGATGTTCTATGTCACACTTACTGAGCCTCGTTAAGAGTTCTATTTTTCCTTCTCTTTTTACATCATGAGTCTGGTGAATGTATTTTACTATTTCATATGCTAACCAGTCTAGAAACAAACACATCCTGCCATTTGAATTTTCCATTATTATGGAATATTAGCCATAAAAAAAATAAAATAATGCCATTTGCAGCAGTATGGATGGACCTAGAGATTATGTCATACAGAGAAGGACAAATATCATATGATATTGCTTATATGAAGAAACTAAAAAAAATGGTACAAATGAACTTATTTACAAAACAGAAATAGATCCACAGGCATAGAAAACAGACTTATGGTGACCAAAGGGGAAAGGGTGGGGAGGGGTAAATTAGGAGCTTGGGATTAACATATATATACTGCTATATATAAAATAGATACCAACAAGGACCTACTATATAGCACAGGTATTCTGTAATTAGTATTTGGTAATAATCTGTTGACAAAAAATTATTCACAAGCTAAAAATTGAGTTATGTTTTATTTGGCGGGAATTTTTAGGACTTCAATCCTGGGAGGCGGCATCTCAAGAAACCCTGAGAGAACTGCTCTGAGGAGGCAAGGGGAAGAGCCAGGTTATACAGAAGTTTTGCAACAAAGGGCAGGTAGTTGGGAACATCAAAAGATTATTGTTAATTAAAGAAAACCAGATATCTCAAGTTAAGGAATTTGGTGCTTTTCTGTGTATGGGAAGATGCACGAGTCGGGTTCCCTGAAATCATTCCTTTGATACGCACCTCAGCTGTCTGGCTCCAGTATCCGGTTTTCACATCCTGCGTTTCCTCAGGGCTCACAGTGGGGACTAGCTGCAGTGTGATGGCTGCTAGATGACAGGTACCCTTTCCCCCCTGAGTCTCCTCAGGGCCATTAGTTTGCATGGGAGGGCTGCAGTCACTGGTGACTGTGGCATCCTTTCCTTACTGATACCGCAGGAAATAGTCCATTTCTCAAACCTGTAAGGGAAGAGAATCTGAAAAAAAGAATAAACAGGCATATGTATAACCAAAACCAACTTGCTGTATACCTGAAACTAACACAACATAGTAAATCAACTATAGTTCAGTTTTTTAAAAAATGAGGTCTCCATTATGGGTGAAGAGTGTATGTGGAGTTTAGGAAGCATGGTGGTACTTACTGACTGCCTCTAGAAGTGACAGCCATAGAATTTCTTATCTGGGGTCCATCAGTCACTGCTGTCTACAAAGCAGGGGTCTGCAGTCCGTGAATCCGGCCCTCTGCATCCTTTCCAGCACATTTATATTCTGGATCTCCAGCCCAAACCACTGGGCACTTTTCCCCTCGTGTTCATCCTTAGGCCACATAAGGTCTCTTCTCTCCAACCCCTACTTCTCCCCAGAACTCAGCTTTCTCCTGTGCTGGCTTGTCTAGCAAATTAATGCAGCAGCTTCCATAGCCCATCTTGGCTTTCTAAAGCACTTTGTAACTTGCAATTCAATCCTGTGGAGCAGTTTTCTCCAGGAAGAGTGACTGAAGAGGTAGGCTGAAGCCCATACACAAAAAATTTGAGCAGTGTCCATCATGATGGGGTTTTGTATAAATCTTTCCCTGAAAGACCCAAGTATGGAGGAGGAAAGACCAAGCTGTGAGTATTCCTTTAAGAAACACAGAGATATACCATATCATTAACTTGGTGAAATTAACCACACAAGGTTTCCTCTATCATCTTGTTGCTGTTTGAAAGTCCCCTTGAACAGCTGTCTTGCATATGAGACAAAGGAAGTGTTGAGAAAAATTTGCACAACTTGAGAGCTGCAAGTTAAGTTTTATTTGGGGCAAAATGAGAACTGCAGCCCAGGAGACAGCATTTCAGATAGCTCTGTGAAACCACTCTAAGGGTGCGAGGCAAGGAGCTAGGATATATAGGAGTTTTGCAACAAAGGGCAGGTAGTAGGAACATCAAAAGATGGTTGTTAATTAAAGAAACCAGATAGGTCAGGTTAAGGAATTTAGTGCTTTTCTGTGTACGGGAAGATGCATGAGTCTGGGCTTATTGAAATCATTCCTTTGCTGTGAAGGCAATGGCACCCCACTCCAGTACTCTTGCCTGGAAATTCCATGGATGGAGGAGCCTGGTGGGTTGCAGTCCATGGGGTTGCTAAGAGTCAGGCACGACTGAGTGACTTCACTTCCACTTTTCACTTTCATGCATTGGAGGAGGAAATGGCAATCCACTCCAGTGTTCTTGCCTGGAGAATCCCAGGGACAGGGGAGCCTGGTGGGCTGCTGTCTATGGGGTCGCACAGAGTTGGACACGACTGAAGCGACTTAGCAGCAGCAGCAGCAGCACCTCAGCTATCTGGGGCCAGTATTCTATGTTTTGACATCCTGATATTCCTCAGGACTCACCATAGGGAGTGGCTACAGTCTAATGGCTGCTAGATGAGAGGCATTCTTTCCTTCCTTGAGTTTCCTCAGAGCTCACCGGTGGACGCTGATGACTGTGGCATCCTTTGCTTACTGATACGTGAGGAAATATTTTCATTTCTCAAAATATTCCGTTTCCCAGAAGGTAACAGTAGGAGGAGTGATGATCGTCGCTCTGTGGCTTTGTAACTTTAACACAGGCTGTCTCACCAACTGACGCGGCTGCCACTGTGGTTGTCGTCACTGATGCTTCTCTGTCTTTCGCTTTCAGCTCGGGGACCTGCTTCACAAGCTGCAGTTCGTCCTGACCTATGTGGCTCCTTGGCAGATGGCTTGGGGTTCCTCCTTTCACGTGTTCGCTCAGCTCTTTGCAATCCCTCGTATCCTTTCTGCTTCTGTTTTCACCCCCTGGCTCAGATTCACATTTTACGGATGTGAGCTTTTCATTGAACCTTGGCAATAAAAAGGTTTTAAAGTCTTTAAGATTACATTTTAATGGGGACTTGGGGAGGCACTGTGGCTTCCTTTTAGGCACTTACCCTTAAGAGATATTTCTTAATTTGGGAGTCTTCCTGTTTTTTAATGCATATTCAGGAGTGACTTCATTTCTTCTGATTTTTCCATTTCCCATGACCACATCTGCGTTAAGATATCATGTCTTTTAAATCACCACTTAAATGATTTGGATTACTTGTGCAAAATAGTGCAAATTAATTCGATATTATTAAACATTATAAATATTATTATTGATTATATAACATTATATTAAAACATAGTTTGGTTATCATATACTTGAAGAATGTCCAACGGCCCAGAATTGGGCAAAAACAGAATTACTCAAATATCTTTGAAGACCAAAAAAAATATTTATGGTTTTATTTTACAATTGTCATTAGCCAAGGATCCTAGTTTTATCATTCATAGTTTCATTTGGTTTCCTTGTCTATTTTTAAGTGTTTACATAATGATGATTAGTTTTAATTTACTTCAAAACAATTTGACATGCTCCTACTAAAGATCATTTTGACACAGCTAAATTGTGTGTGGTGTGTATGTGTGTGTATTTGGAGAGAGGGAGAGAGAAAAATCAAGAATATTCTTGAAGACAGAGAGAGTAAATAAAATATTCTTAACTCAGGCCTAAAATTTGCCCTCCCTCAAAGACTTTTCTTCCCACTAAATTTATACATTTTAGTTTGTGTTTCCTGAGTTGTGGTCCAGGAACTTCCTGTATCAGAATCCTTAGAGGAGCTTATTAAATAAGCAGATTCCTGAGGTCAGCACATACCTTGAAAACCACATTGAAGGGGGAATCCTGAAATCTCCATCTTCACAAGCCTCTCTGGGATTCTCATCCACTGATGTGTGTGAAGCGCAGTCTTGGCTGGCATCCACTGTGGGTGCTGTGAGCTTATTTTAATGGTCACATGGAGCTTTCTTTCCTGGAGGTTACATGAGGCTCCTCAAGACAATTCTTAAGGAACCTCTGGGATCTCAACTTTGAGTACAGTGATAGAAATTTACTTGGGATATTTGTTATCCTCTGGTATCTCAGATGGTAAAGAATCTGCCTGCAGTGAGGAAGACATGGATTTGATCCCTGGGTCAGGAAGATCTCCTGGAGAAGGGAATGGCTACCCACTCCAGTATTCTTGCCTGGAGAATCCCATGGACAGAGGAGCCTGGTGGGCTACAGTCCATGGGGCCCCAAAAAGTCAGACTACTGAGCAACTAATACACACATTTGTAAAGTGATAATATGTTCTATATATTTTTTAAATGCTGTCCTTCTGACTCATTTGTTTTTTAAAAAAATTAATCATACCCAAAGCTGTCCTCAAAATGCACATTCTCCATATTCCTGTTCTTAGACCTGCATTGACATTTGTAAAGTGTTTCATGCCTATTTGGCAAAACAAGCTCAGGAAAAATGATCGCAAAAGTGTGAGCTTGTATACCACCCCTTTATAACAACATTCATTTTCTACAGTGACAGTCATTTTAGTTTTTCTAAACAGAGTCCTTTAAAACAAAGACAGTGAGATAAAAGAGTGAGGGGATTTTTATTTATTTATGATGCATGTCTTGGATATCCTGTCTAGAATTTAAAGCCTGTTTATTAAATGAAAAAGATGAGATGGGTATAAATTTGCAGCTGAGGAGTTGGACTAAGAATTTAAAACTTGAAGTAGTGGTTTCCAATTTTATCCTAAATTTGGTCTCATAGAGATCTGTAGCATTTCTTGTGGCTTCTTCTGCCTTGTTCAGTGAATTTAGTAAAACCAATTATTCCTTGCAGTTCCATAGCTGAATTACACCTGATCTGGGAGCCATAAGTTTCAATTACCTGACCTTTCTGGCACTTGATAATTCCTCTGAATACACAGGCGCCACTGGCATCCATCTCAGATGGAGCACGGTGGGCACTACATCTAAGTATGTTCGTGATGGGCTTCCCTGGTGGCTCAAAGGTAAAGAATCCACCTGCCAATGTAGGAGACATGGGTTTGATCCCCGGCTGGGGAAGATCCCCTGAAGAAGGAGATGGCAACCCACTCCAGTATTCTTGCCTGGAAAATCCCATGGACAGAGGGGCCTGGTGGGCTACAGTCCATGGGGTCGCGAAGAGCCGGACATGGCCTGGCGACTAAACAACAACAGTGTTCACGATGGATGGATTTGATATTCGGACACAATCAGTCCTCATGCTTTATTCTGAAAACTGTTCCCATCAGTGACACCCACCTGCCTCTGCTCAGGTACAGACCCTTCAGTGGTCATGGAACCTGACCACAGCTGGTGTGATGACCTACAGGAGCTTCAGCACCCTCCTCATCACCCAAAGACACCTTCCCATCCTGGATCCGTTGTAAAGGTGGTGATGGTGGTGGTTTAGTCACTAAATCATGCCCAACTCTTTTACGACCCATGGTCTGTAGCCCTCCAGGCTTCTCTGTCTGTGGGATTTCCCGGGCAAGAATGCTGGAGTGGCTTGTCATTTCCTTCTCCAGGGTATCTTCCCAACTCAGAGATCGAACCCTGATCTCCTGCTTGGCAGGTGGATTCTTTACCACTGAGCCACCTGGGAAGCCCATTGTAAAGTAACTATTTGCTCTTTGGAGCCCAACATCATACGAGTCAGAATATAATGAGATCATTTAAGAAACCAGATATATATGCCATCAGGACGAAGCTATCAGGTTCCTAAATGCCAGCCCTGGATCTTGACTAATTTTGAAATGTTAATGATTCTGTCACTCTATTAGGAAGCTGTGGGTTCCATCCTGGCATTGAGAAGGGACTAATTTGCTCCATTTTGAAACTGAATTAACTTTCAGGGCAGCAGGTCACTGTTTAGTAAATTGCTTTTTCCAGCCCTAGCATGTTTTGTCCCTCGGTCACCTCTGTTAGCTTCTGAGCTTGTAACCTCCAGGGAAGGATGAGAATGCTCACCCTTTTAATATGTGTAGAGACCATGCAAGACCATTATCTTCAAATAATTAGAGTTAGCCAGATTTGCTCTATTAAATGTGTGTATTGGAAAGACTGCTTTCTGTTTGGCATGTCATTTTGAGCTTCCAATTATGTTTTTAAGTATTAATGTTGAACATTTTCATTTTAAATGCCTGAACCTTTTTAAGAAGTCTCCATCCTTAGCAACAGAACAGCAACAACCATTTACCCCTTAGGCCCACCTCTTGGCTCTCAACAAAAAAGGCTGCATGTTTCTCAGCACTGCCTTAGTTGTTATAGTCACAGACCTTTGTATTTATATATATATTTACTGATATATATTAAAATATATATATTTATAAATATATATATATTTACTGATGGTCCTTAAATAAAATAACCTATGAGGCCTTCTGTTCACTGCTGCCCCACTTCTGACCTACTATGCTTCATTTTCTTTCCTACCAAATTTGAGCTTTATAAGCTAGCAATATTTTCCTCACTTCTTAATGTCTGGATAACCGTTTCTGGTGTTTAAAAAACGGATAGCATCCTCTTTGGGGAAATGTTTAGAAGCAAAAAGAATGGCGGTGCCAGCCCACCCAGCCTGCGGCCCGGCCTGGCTTCTGCTTACTTTGTCCTGGTTCTTCTGCTGACCCCACAGGGCCCCCTGAACCTGCCAGAGTGGATGTGCCTGTCTTCTCTCCTTCCCCCGCCCCCCTCCCCACAACACCCCACTTCTCAGGAATCTCCCCTGTGACCCCACTCTGCTTTTTCAGCACCTTTTCTCAGTGACATCTCCTGTGTAGTTCCTTTTACTTCTGATGATGGAGGTGTAGTAGATTGGTATGTTTTGTGGCAGAGGTACTTTTTTTAATTTTTGATTGTTGATACTTTGTTTAAAAATTTTTTTTAATCTATTTTTTGGCTGTTCTGTGTCTTTGTTTCAGTGAGTGGTCTCACTGGTTGTGACACATGGGATTAGGTGCCTGGTGGCATGTGGGATCTTAGTTCCCCAACCAGGGGTTGAACCCACGTCCACTGCATTGCAAGACAGATTCTTAAACACTGGAACACCAGGGAAGTCCCGTGTAGTAGAGATATTTAGATCTTTCCAGTTTTCAAATTAACAAAAAACTGATTCTGCATTTGGACCTAGGTCAGAATAAAGGGAACTGGACTGAAATTGTAGCACAAGCGAGATCTTTTGTTACCCAAACAGTTCAACATGATTATTAATGGCAGGTGTGTCATTTCACTCCTCAAGATGTTTGGAAATAAACAGCAAGTTGGGGGAAAAAAAGAAAAAGACATAGTTACAAATGAAGAAAAACTTTTGCATCTATGAAAATGCTCAGGAAGTGCCCATAGACAGACAAGGTTCACTCATGTCACGCCTCTGTATTTATACGTAAATGGGTCTCTGAAGGCCCATATCATGAAAGCCCTGCCATTGATAACATGGGAAAGCCCTTCTGTGTTCCAGTAGGTAATGAAGCACAGAGCCCTCCTATCTGTGACCAGCATGGAGGCATTTCTTACTATCCACTGGAACTTTTTAAAGATGGGCTAAAGAAATAAGACCTCCATTTGTGCAACAATGAGAAAAAGGCACATTTTCCAGGTGGGAAAATCAGTCTTATAGGAGATCAGATTTTTTTTTTTGGCCCTGCCCTGTAGTATGTGGACCTTAGTTTCCTGACCAGGGATTGAACCTGTGTCCCCTGTATTAAGAGCGCAGAGAAGCTCCATCCTTATAAATCAGATCAGACCCGCAGTAGAATCAAGCAGGGCCTCACCCTGAAGGACAAGGAATCACGTGCACATGTAAAACCTGGGCAGTCTGGCTTCCCACTGACCTCGGCCGCCTCTGCTCCTCTGACTCTTCCCCTCAGGCCCCACCATCACCCCCAAACCACAGTGATGTGAGTGTGATTGACAGCTGGAGGAAGTTCCCCAGTGATGGTGGGAAACTGGGGAGGGACCAGCCCTCTACACCTCCCCCAGATTTCCAGAGGTCAATTAGTTGAGCTTAAGCCAAAAGTTAGAGCCATACTTATTTTAATTTTGGACAATTACATTTCTGATCAGAGTATGTAAAGCTGAGGCATGCTAGCAAGTAGGATACCCATACAGAGTACTAGGGAGATGACTTAGCCGGCAGCACACTGTGACTTTATGTGTACACGTTTTTAACTTGTAAACCAGATATAAGCTGGGTTTTTTTCTTTTTTTAATTGAATTGATCTATTGGTGTTCAGTGTGTGATAAAAGACACAGATTTTTGAATAGTGGGAAAAGATTCTTTGAGGAACAGAGATGCTGTCTTCCCAAACAATGGTATTTATTTGCTTTCAAAGTATAATTTAATTTTAATTATTTATAGAGCCACTTAGTACTTTAGTAAATGTGCCACAGTGTGTCTGGTTCAGTTAATGTTATCTCAGGAAAAAGCACTGTTCTTTTCAAATCTTAGATATTAAATCTTTGCCATGAATTGTGCTGAGACTGCTGGGAATTTTATAAGAATCCTTTGGTTTTCGCAGTGGTGATACACGAGACCTAGCAGGATACTACTGAAAGTTTTACATTTCCAAAAATGTACCTACAGCCATCACAGGGATGCCCGTCTTTCTTTCCTTGGTGGGAAAAATGGCTTTCGTATAAACTTGTTAAAATCTCAAATATTATTTAGAAAAATAACAATGAACACACTTTTTGAGCCTTAACTCAAAATTCTTCAGATTCTGCCATGCTTTTCTTTCAGACGTTTGCCACATCCATCGTTTCTACTCCACTGAGCCCATTTCTTGGGAGTGTCATTTTTATCACATCGTATGTCAGGCCAGTGAAATTCTGGGAGAAAAACTACAAGTAAGATCCTAAAATCATTACTGACTTGCTTTGCTAAGACTTGAGTTCAGGATGCTCCTCGACCTTTGTCTATGAGAAGTCCAGGCATCAGGTTTTGTCCTCCTAGCGACCCCACCCTGACCCTGCACCAGATCATCCACTCAGCTTCCAGGTTCTGGGCCAAGTCTACTGATGGCAAATTTGTAGTCGGTACCAGTCTAGGTTTCACCAGTTGTGAAGGAAAATGAGTTATCACTGTCCATTCTTTTTTTTTTTTTTTTAAAAAAAAGCTTTTTACTTTGTGTTGGGGTTTAGCCAATTAACAATGTGATAGTTCCAGGTGAACATGAAGGGACCCAGCTATACATATACATGTATCCAATTCTCCAGCAAACTTCCTTCCCATCCAGGCTGCCATGTACCACTGGGCAGAGTTCCCTGTTCCATGCAGAAGTTCCTTTTTGGTATCCATTTTAAATATAGCAATCACTGCCCACTCTTAACAGTTGCTCTTGACAGGTTGTCTTAGGAACCATGGTCTAGTCATTGGATCAGATTGCTTCTTGGGGGCTCATCTGCCTTTGTGGGCCTTTGAAATATACATGTCATGCATGTACCAGTGTGCATGCATCACAGCTCAAAGTGAGTACACCAATTTTTTTCTGAGCACTGTTGAACTTGTAGAAGATGATGCATGTGCTATTTGTACTGGTCAGTCATAAATTTCCTCAAGC
This sequence comes from Bubalus kerabau, assembly GCF_029407905.1. NCBI lineage: Eukaryota > Metazoa > Chordata > Mammalia > Artiodactyla > Bovidae > Bubalus > Bubalus kerabau. Next base: position 129,279,165 of record NC_073624.1, on the reverse strand, counting down.
AAATGGTGATGGAGCTAGAGCTGTCTTTTTTTTTTTTTCCTCGGTTGTGCCACACGGCATGTGGGATCTTAGTTCTCTGATTAGGGATCAAACTCTTGTCTTCTGCATTAGAAGGCAGAGTGTTAACCACTGGAGCACCAGGGAAATCCCACTAGGGCCATGATTTTGTCCGAAGTGGTGGGAAGGAATGGTTCTGTGAGAAACTTTCAAAAGCCATTAATGATTTGTTGGCGGAGGGCCTGAGAACAACAGCCAGAGGAAGGGGCAAGATGAGCCGGCCTGTCTCCAGCCGGGTTGTCTCCTTTGCCCTCATTTACAAGCCATACCTGGGCTTCCCATCCAAGCCCTAATCCATTTTCTGTAATGTATCTATCTACGTTGCCCATGGCTCTGCCCGGGGGTGCTAGTGGTAAAGAACCCACTTGCCAATGCAAGAGACAGACACACGTTTGATCCCTGGGTTGGGAAAATCCCCTGGAGAAGGAAATGGCAACTCACTCCAGTATTTTGCCTGGAGAATCCCATGGACAGAGGAACCTGGCAGGCTTCCATAGGGTCGCACAGAGTGAGACACGACTGAAGTGACTTAGCACACTCGCACCGCCACTGTACAATGCGCCTGCATGTGTCGCAGAGGCCAGAGTTACGTCAGGAGATCCATGCGGTTAGACGGTTTATGTGAATGGAAATGCACATCATTCTGGGGCAGGCAATAGGATGTTATGATGAACACCCAGCATGGGCCGCCAGCCTGCCAGGGCTCACACCTCACCTTCATCATTTGATGTAGGTGACCTCACTCCTTTCTCTTCTTGTCTGTAAAATGGGGTCAAAGGAATAAGGCCTACTTCACAGCCTTGCAGGGGAATATGAGTTAATAGTCATAAAGCACCTCGAACCCAGTAACTGCCACATGGGCCCCACTGGTGGGGTTCTTCTCTGACTGCCCTGCCTGGAATTCTTGTCCCCCCCGACTGTGCCAACTGTCTCTGGGAGCTCACATTTAGGGGTCCTGGGGAAATCGAACGAAACTGGAGCACCCCAAGATGAGTCAGTGCTGTGAGACCACCAGGAGGTGGGGAAGGCCTCGCCTGTCTGGCAGATTCCACCTTCGAAAAGGTGGGCTTGTTGCTGTACAAGTGAAGCCATCTTGAAATTTACATGTAAGCAAGAGTCTCTTTTGCATTTGTCTAAATAGATGCTGGGGCTTCCTAGGTAGCTCAGTGGTAAAAGAATCTGCCTGCAGTACAGGAGATGAAGGACATGCGGATTCAATCCCAGGGTCAGGAAGATCCCCTGGAGAAGGAAATGGCAACCCACTCCAGTATTCGTGCCTGGAAAATCCCATGGACAGAGGAACCTGGTGGGCTACAGTCCATGGGGTGGCAAAGAATTGGACATGACTGAGTGAGTCATACATGCAAAGAGATGCTGGGCATATTTACAGAGTCAGAAGGAAAAGAAAGTCAGCAGCACTGGCTTGTCTTTAAGCTTCTTAAGGAGAAAACAATTTGGGGGGCTTTTGTGGAGCTCGGAAAATCTTGTGGAAGGTACAAACACTTGAGAATAAGAGGTGTGTCAATCTCATAGGCTTTTTAACTATTCAGGAAAGTGCATGATATTTTAAAGGTGATCTTTAACATAAAAGATTTCTTTTTTGTCTCCTGTTCTCAGATAAGTTTGAAAACCAGTTTTTGGTAGGGGGCCAGGGAAGAATTTGATAAGCAAAAGGCATCCCCTTTGAACTGGAGGGGGTGATGTTCAGTCACTAAGTCGTGTCCGATTCTTTGCGACCCCATGGACTGCAACACACCAGGCTCCCCTGTCCTTCACTATCTCCTGGAGTTTGCTCAAATTCCTGTCTGTCCATTGAGTCAGTGATGCTATCTAACCATCTCATTCTCTATCCCCTTCTTTTTTTGCCTTCAGTTTTTCCCAGCATCAGGTCTTTCCCAGTGAGACTGTTCTTCACATTAGGTAGCCAAAGTATTAGAGCTTCAGCTTCAGCATCAGTCCTTTCAATGAATATTCAGGGTTGATTTCCTTTAGGATTGACTGGTTTCCCATAGAAAGGGAAGTGGGGAAATCTTTGTGAGATGCTTTTATTGAGGGGAGTCATCCTAATACCTGTGCAATACAAGTTATGTATTTTCTTATTTAGTTTCCTTGCTTCCAAGAGTCATCCACCCATTCAGGATGATACATTGAGATATGAATTGTAGTTTATGCAGGTTACTTAAAAATATGGGCTGCTCGAGTGTTTCCTTATTCAGCCACACAAAGAGATGATGATGCTGTGACCCATTCTTTCGCTCAGGGTAGCACTCTGTTACATGTGGAGGCTTTGATCTGCTGTCCTGGGATGAGAAGGGCACAGCAGGGTCTGTGGGTATGTATGAGGACGTCCTGTCTTCATTAGGTCTCTCTGAAGGAGCCAAGTTGGAGAAGATATTCAGTCCAGCTGGTGGGGGCAGGGAGAGATGCGGATGCAGAAGCCAGCCAGCTGAAAGTCTCTTGTCACCTTGTGTTAAGCCTCAGAATACAGAGCCCTGTGGTCATCTGCTTAAAAGATTGGAGATGGAATTTGGAACAGTGAGAGTGGTGGGAACCTGGAAAGGAAATGGCAGGAAATCTCATCTAGATCCCTGCCGGCCCTCTGGAAAGCTCATTCTCTGTATCTGAAACTGTTGGTTTTTATTTCGAGCACTAATGACTTTTCTTTTTCTTATTTGTGAGTGTCTCTGTAGCCGTTCCCATTACTTTCTTTTCAGTCTGATGCAGAGAAGCAGTTGTTAGTGTAATTGATTGTTTACTAACTGTCCCAGCTAAGAGATACTCTCCTCTCTGTGTATCAGTGAGCACAGTCTGCCAGTGGGCACCAGGGTCACCAGCCTCACCCTGGGGGTGTGATGAAGAGCCCTCATCATCCCCTCACCTGGCTCCCTCTCCCTCTCCACCTCTGCTCCCTCACTTTCCAGTCCTCTGATTTCTCTTCCAGACCTTTTAAAGCTGCCTTTGGTTTTTGCAAGACTCCAGTGAGCCCTGTACCCTAATGGAGCCAGCTTCTTTCTTTCTTTCCTTTCTTTTTTTTTTTTTTTTTTTTTTTTTGCTGTATGTGGGATCTTAGTAAGTCACCAGCTACTTGGTGACTCTGGCCTATCGGTTTGCCCCAGCTTGGTCTGTCTTGAGATCCGCAGAATCTGTACCGAAACGCTGCTCCTCGCTGGGGGCCGGTGACAAACGTGCCCTCTGCCTGCCTAAGTAAGCTGCTCTCCGGTTGATTCCCCAGAAGCAGCACAGGTCACACTGTCTCCGAAGTCTGTGCTGGCTCATTGCTGCCCGACGAGGAGAAGTCCCCCAGAGCCCTGCACTGCTGGAACTGCTCTGTGTCTGCCTCTTCCAGCATGGCAGCCCTCCCAGCACTCGCCACAGGGCTGGTGTGGCTGAAGTTGAAATTCCATCGAGTTTTAATTAATTTAAATTTAAGTAGCTGCATGTGACCAGAGGCTACTGTATTGGACAGCACAGATGCAGACCCACCTCCCCAGTCCTTATCTTCCACAGTACTTCTTCATACATCACATATTCACATTTTTCATTCCCAGCCCTCCCTTGGCCAGGCTCTTCTCATCCAATGCTCTCCCCTCCCACACACCTCCACATCCACCCACACAGATTCAAAAGGCATCTCTGAATGATTCAGAGAATCATTCCACCTGTTGATGGATGAATGGAAGGTTCGGGAAGGACTTTTAGGATGAGAGGTACTGAAGCCATCACTTTTGGAAAACAAATTTGCTCTGTGGCTGTCGTAAATTGTACCAAAGATTGGTGTGGCCTGATACTACTTCCAAGTTTGGACTTCTTTGTTTTCATCTTTGTGTCCCTATGTGGTATATACAGAACAGCTCTGCTCACAGAAGGTGTTGTGTGACTATTTCTTAACTTAATGAAGTCCAACAATATTATGTAAAAGAGAAAGGAATTCATAATCTGGATTTCATTTGCCACAACACAATGTTCGCTATTAAACTGTTCTTAACGAAGAAGGTCTTTAAAATCAGTCTTGATGAGTTCTGCCTGGTGTCTCCATTTAATTTACAGGCAGTGATGGCAAATGCACTGTAATAATAGTGCCTGATGTTTATAAATCCTCTTATGTTAGAGTACTTTTAAAGAGCTTTAGAAATACATATTGATATTATGATTTATCATCCTTCTCTTTATATATAAACAATTGCTAAATAACCAAACTTTATCATTAACATGCAGCAAATGTTTAGGCTGGAAAGCATTTGACTCATGGCCCTGGTTCCTTCATCCAGTGTCTCGGTCCTAAAGGAGTTGACTGGTCAGGAAGATTCCCTGGAGGAGGGCATGGCAACCCACTCCAGTATTCTTGCCCGGAGAATCCGATGGACTTATGAGCCTGATGGGCTACAGTCCATAGAGTTGCAGAGTCGGACATGACTGAATTGACTTAGCAGCCCTAAAGAAGGAAAAGTTCCATTCACAATGATTTGATGTTGATACATCAAAAGTCTTCTGTTGTTGTTCAGTCACTAAGTCCAATTCTTTTTTGACCCCATGGACTGTAGCCTGCCAGGCTCCTCTGTCCGTGGAATTTCCCAGGGAAGGATACTGGAGTGAGTTGCCGTTTCCTTCTCCAGGGGGTCTTCCTGACTCAGGGATTGAACCCACAGCTCCTGCATTGGCAGGTGGATTCTTTACTACTGAGCTTCCAGGGAAGTTCCATAAGTCTTCTATAAAATGTTAAATACCATAGCTATGAGGGGACACATGTAACAGTCACTTGAAGGGCACATGAAAGTTCGTGGTTGTTATATTTCTATTACATTGTCCAGATTCGTTTTAAAATGTGAAGTAGTTCTGGACAACATCCTTGTTAACAAGTATACTATAAGTATGTTCATGAGACCACTGTTCTGGCTTAGGATGGGAGTCATTCTATGTGATTGCTTCACAAGAAAAATCAGCTCTGCATTCCATGCCTTTGTTGTTGTTCAGTTACAGATGTCATGGTCTTGTCCCACCCTAATCAGGAAGAAGATAATCAGTGTGACTTCATCTTCAGCTCTTCCTGAGACGGGGATGGTACTCAGAAAGACCTTGATTAAAATTCCAGTCCATATGCTCCATGTGGTGGTGGATTTTAGGAAATTATTCAGCCTGTTCCATTCAGTCACTCAGTCGTGTCCGACTCTTTGCAACCCCATGGATTGCATCACGCCAGGCTTCCCTGTCTATCACCAACTCCCAGAGTTTGCTCAAATTCATGTCCATCAAGTTGGTGACACCATCCAACCATTTTATCCTCTGTCGTCCCCTTCTCCTCCCACCTTCAATCTTTCCCAGCATCAGGGTCTTTTCCAATCAGTCAGTTCTTCTCATCAGATGGCCAAAGTACTGGAGTTTCAGCTTCAGCATCAGTCCTTCCAATGAATATTCAGGACTGATTTCCTTTAGGATTGACTGGTTGGATCTCCTTGCAGTCCAAGGGATTCTCAAGAGTCTTCTCCAACACCACAGCTCCAAAGCATCAGTTCTTTGGCACAAGTTTTCTTTATGGTCCATCTCTCGCATCCATACATGATGACTGGAAAAACCATAGCTTTGACTAGATGGACCTTTGTTGGCAAAGTAATGTCTCTGCTTTTTAATATTCTGTCTAGGTTGGTCATTGCTTTTCTTCCAAGGAGCAAGCATCTTTTAATTTCATGGCTGCAGTTACCATCTGCAGTGGTTTGGGAGCCCAAGAAAATAAAGTCTGTCACTGTTTCCATTGTTTCCCCATCTATTTGCCATGAACTGATGGGACCAGATGCCACAATCTTTGTTTCTTTGAATGTTGAGTTTTAAGCTAGCTTTTTCACTCTCCTCTTTGACTTTTGTCAAGAGATTCTTTAGTTCCTCTTCACTTTCTGCTGTGAGGGTGGTGTCATCTGCATATCTGAGGTTGTTGATAGCTCTCCTGGCAGTCTTGATTCCAGCTTGTGCTTCATCCAGCCTGCCATTTCACATGATGTGCTCTGCATATAAGTTAAATAAGCAGGGTGACAATATACAGCTTTGACGTACTCCTTTCCCAGTTTGGAACTAGTCTGTTGTTCCATGTCTGGATCTAACTGTTGCTTCTTGACCTGCTTAGAGATTTCTCAGGAAATTATTAGAAGAAATGAAGTAGCCCTCATAGTCAACAAAACTCAGCCTGTGAGCCTCAGTTAACTCCTGTGTAAAATGGGATGACTGTCTCTATGTGCCTCTTAGAAGTTGTAAACAAAATTAATCCTGTACCCATTTTGCTTTCCGTCTTTGTATTTTTTAAAATTTATTGTTAATTGGAGGCTAATTGCTATACAAGGTTTTGCTGTTTTCTGTCAAACAACAACATGAATCAGCTATAAGTGTATATATATGTGTGTCCTCTCCCTCTTGACTTTGTTTTTTTTTAAATTTGGCCACATTGCATGGCATTTGGGATCTTAGTTCACTGACCAGAGATGGAATCTGGGGTCTTCTATGTTGGAACCATGGTGTCTTAACTACTGGACTGCCAGGGACATCCCTTCTTCCTTGTATTTTTATCTGCTGTCATTTAACTTTTACTTCAGGTAAATCTAGACATGTTTTATGTTTCCTTGCAACCAACCTGAAATCATTTCTGAAATGGCAGGACACAACCATAGCAACCCACGAAAGAACACATGTGAGACCACGGAGCGTCAGATCCACAGCCACCGTGCTGTGAAATGCTCTGTAAATGCTGGTCCTCACCTCCAGACGCTATGGTTATTTTGAGGCTTTAGCCAGTCCCAGAGCTTGGGTTCTGTTCTCTGAGCATCAAAGCTGCCTTAGTGGAAAGAGTGAGATCTCCCAAGTGCCGTTCTTTTGTGGTTTATCGAACAACAGAATAGATGAGATCAAAATATTTCAGCTAGTCTCAGTGAGCTCTCATGGGTCTTACTTTGTTATTCTGCAGCCCCTTCCTGGGTCTGTAATATAGAAGGGAAACTAGCTGGACCTTCGGAATTACAGAATACCCCCTGTGCTGTCTACAGGGAGGGAGTCCTCTGCTACTCCTCTGGAGCAGACCTTGTATCTCACTCAGCACCCTTGTGAGCGTCATCAGCCACAGTAGTGGGCTCTGACTGCACTAGGTCTGCTCCTCGTGGCATCAGCCAAATACCCCATACACCTGGATATACCTGCTGATCCTGAAGCACACGCATCCTTGCTCCACCTGTGCCATCCTTTAACAGTTTGAAGGAAGCTTTCCTTCCCTTCTCAGCCCTCTGCTTCAGGCTAAACCATCCTCTCTGTTCTTGGTGTGAGATGGTCTAGCCCTGGAGCATCTCAGCTGCCTTCATCCAGATGTTTCCTGAGATTTCCCTGTCCACGCCCTCCGTAGCAGATACCTCCAGGTGTCACCCACTCAGTTCACAGTAAAGGGACCTGTTACTTCCTCTAAGTCCTATGTTCTGCTCTCACTTATGCTTCTTAAAATCTTGTTGTTCATTCACTAAGTTGTGTCTGACTCTTTGCAACCCCATGGACTGCAGCACTCCAGGCTTCCGTCCCTCACTGTCTCCCGAAGTCTGCTCAAACTCACGTCTGAGTTGGTGATGCCATCCAACCATCTCCTCCTCTGTCGTCCCTTTCTCCTCCTGCCCTGAATCTTTCCCAGCATCAGGTTCTTTTCCAATGAGTCAGCTCTTTACATCAGGTGACCAAAGTATGGGAGCTTCAGCATCTGAAAATCTAAACCTCCTCAATTATTTTGCTAAAGTATTGGGAGATCAGCCCTGGGATTTCTTTGGAGGGAATGACGCTGAAGCTGAAACTCCAGTATTTTGGCCACCTCATGCGAAGAGCTGACTCATTGGAAAAGACTCTGATGCTGGGAGGGATTGAGGGCAGGAGGAGAAGGGGATGCCAGAGGATGAGATGGCTGGATGGCATCACTGACTCGATGGACTTGAGTCTGAGTGAACTCTGGGAGTTTGTGATGGACAGGGAGGCCTGGCATGCTGCGATTCATGTGTTCGCAAACAGTCGGACACGACTGAGCGACTGAACTGAACTGAACTGAAAGTATTGCCAAGCCAAGTCTTCATCAGCCCACTCTTATGTGTATATGTTTTACTGAAAGGCAGAAATTTCCATTTCCTCTATCTACTCTCGACTTCTTGGCTTCAACTCAACATTCCAATCCACACAGGTCAATATGTCCATTGTCATTCATCATCTCCCCAGCCCCTTTGCTTGTACTGTCTGCAGATGGGTTTGCCTGTCATCATCTGGGTCTTCATTCATGGTTTGTTAATGATGATGAGCTGGACAGAGTCATGGATGCCTGACGTGGTTAAAGCAGTCAAAAAAGAAACTCTTAACTTTACACTTTATTTTCTAATTTTTTCAGAACGAAGGGATTTTGCTGGATTTTCTCTTCCTAGCAAGCTGTTTTAAGGGTGGTTTGTAAGATCATCATGCAAAGCAGTAAACATCTCAAAAGGCATTTTGTTTTTCTGTTTTAAACATTTTTTATTTTATATTGGGATGTGCTGCTGCTGCTGCTCAGTCACTTTAGTCATGTCTGACTCTTTTATGACCCCATGGAATGTAGCCCGCCAGGCTCCTCTGTCCATGGCATTTCTCCGGAAAGAATACTGGAGTGAGTTGCCATGCCCTCCTCCAGGGGATCTTCCCAACCTAGGGACTGAACTCACATCTCTTGTGTCTCCTTCATTGCAGGCGGGTTCTTTACCACTGGGCCACTGGGGAAGCCCCTGTTGGGATATAGCTGATTAACAAACAATGTTGTGATAGTTTCAAGTGAAGAGTGAAAGGACTCAGTCATACAAACACATGCATCCATTTCCCCCAAACCCCCGCTTCCCTCCAGGCTGCTGCAGAACACTGAGCAGAGTTCCATGTGCTGTGCAGTAGGTCCTTACTGGTTATCCATTTTAAATATAGCACTGTGTGCATGTCTGTTCCAAACTTCTTGACTATCCCTTCCTTCTATCCACCCTCCCTGGTTCATTCTCTAAGTTCATTTTCTAAAAGTCTGCAAGTCTTTCTTTTTTGTAAGTTCATTTGTATCATTTTTTTTTAAGATTCCACATATAAGGACTATGATATTTCTCTCAAAAGACATTTTTTAAGTGTAAAGCTGGAAGCTTATATGGCTTATGGGTTAATAGTAAAATGCAGCATTATATAATTCAAGTCTGCAGTTCTTCCAGAAAGGGATTTACATATTTCAACTTGTAATGAGGCTACCCCACAATTTATTTGGATGTGTTTTAAAAGGGCTTCCCACATAGCACCAGTGGTAAAGAACCTGTCTGTCAATGCAGGAAACATAAGAGGTGTGGATTTGATCCCTGGGTCGAAAAGATTCCCTGGAAGAGGACATGGCAACCCACTCCAGTATTCTTGCCTGGAGAATTCCGTGGACAGAGGAGCCTGGCAGGCTACAGTCCATGGGGTTGCAGAGAGTTGAACATAATTGAAGCAACTTAGCACAAATGTTTTATAAAGCACTCGGACACAGTTGCTGTGGGGTTAAAGTCCTGAAGCTCCCTTATCAGATGTCTTAGGGCATTAGCGCTCTTGAACGCATACCTAGGAGTGTGTTGGGCGCTGGACGCACACCTACTAAAGCAGTGGAAACAGCAAAGCAGCAGTAGCAGCGATGGGAGTGGGCCTCACCTTTCTGCATGTAATGGCCACCTGCTCACTTTCTCAAATACATTCATTCCTGTCCTGTCACCTGCTCTGGAAGTAGGATTTCATTTTTCTCATTTCACAGATCAGAAAAAGGAAAGTCAGGACAGTGAAATAAATTGCCCAAGGTCACAGAACAAGTCAGTGGCCAAACCAAGATATGAAATCAGGTCTGGCCTTATTTCAGGCCCTGAGCATTTCCCATTATGAAATAAAGCTTCTCAAAATGCCTTCCACACCAAAAACAAAAAACAAACAAGCAACAAGAAACCCCAAACTAAAGCCAGTGACTACCAGTTAAACCATTTTCTCTTGACTCAAGAGGTGCAGTCCCAAAAGCCTGTCTAGAAGGGGTGGGCCTCATTCCGGGAAGGCCTTCTCTGGGTCTCCCTTTCCTGAAAGGCCCTCTCTGGGTCCCCAAGCGAGCCCTGTGCGGCCCCTCCCCATGGGGTCAGTACCAGCTGCTGCAGAGGTCGGTGGCTGTGTCCCCTGTCACCTCCACAGAAGCAGATGTTGGTCCCACACCTCTCCTCTGCCCTCAGGCAGGCCCAAACTGACCTGAGTCAGAACACAACTTGCCTAAGTGTGTGCTTGCTCATTTGCTTCAGTTGTGTCTGACTCTTTGTGACCCCAGGGACTGTAGCCTACCAAGCCCCTCTGTCCATGAGAATGTCCAGGCAAGAATATTGGAGTGGGTTGCCATGCCCTCCTCTAAGGGATCTTCCCAACCCAAGGATTGAACCCACGTCTCCTGCAGCTCCTACACTGCAGGAGGATTCTTTACCACTGAGCCACTGGAAAAGCCCGACTTGCCCAAGGCTGGATCACTGGAGCCTCGCAGCTCAGGTGCTTGGACCCCCCTCCTCAGGCTGCGTGAGAGGTGGTGAGTGGCCACCTGGCCAGATCTGGACCATCGCCCATCGCTGGGAGGTTCATTTTTCCCTGTTGCCACGGGACCTTGTGATGCTCCCGCGTCCCTGAGCTGGGCGCCTCAGTGCTCCTTCCAGAGGCCCTGATCAGGAGCTGCAGTTCCGCCTGATTCTTAGGAGCCCTGGATCCCATGCAGGAAGGTGAAGGGGTGCCCCCTCGGGTACAGCCTGCTGCCTCCAGGACTGCCAGAACCAGCGATGGGAGCCTCTCCCATGGGACACCCAGAACCACCAATGATGTGAGGCACTGGGGCGCACTGGTTCCAGACCATGCCAGGTGGGTAGATGTGACTTCAGAGCAGGATTGAAGCCTGAGGTACCCTCATGAGTTCACCTGAGGTCCTGAATAAAAGCTCAAGTCCAGAAAGGGTTGTTGTTATTCAGTCGCTCAGTCATGTCTGACTCTTTGTGACCCCATGGACTGCAGCACACCAGGCTTCCCTGTCCCTTCATTATCTCCCAGAGTTTACTCAAACTCATGTCTGTTGAGTCAGTGATGCCATCCAACCATCTCATCCTCTGTCACCCTCTTTCACTGTTTCCCAGCATCAAGGTCTTTTCCAGTGAATTGGCTCTTCACATCAGGTGGCCAAAGTATTGGAGCTGCAGCTTCAGCATCAGTCCTTCTAGTGAATATTCAGGATTGATTTCCTTTAGGATAGACTGGTTGGGTCTCCTTGCAGTCTAAGGGACTCTCAAGAGTCTTCTCCAACACCACAGTTTAAAAGCATCAATTCTTCAGGGCTTAGCCTTCTTTATGGTCCAACTCTCACATCCATACACAGCCACTGGCAAACCATAGCTTTGACTATATGGGCCTTTGTCGGCAAAGTGATGTCTCTGCTTTTTAACATGCTGTCTATGTTTGGCATACCTTTCCTTCCAAGGAGCATGTCCAACTCTTGTGACCCCATAGACTGTAGCCTGTCAGGCTTCTCTGGCCATGGGATTGCCCAGGCAAGAATACTGAAGTGGGTTGCTGTTTCCTTCTCCAGAGGTCCAAGGATCAAGTGTCTTCTAATTTCCCAGAAAGGGAGTCAGACTAATTAATTCAGAGGCAATTTTCTTTTTAAACAGGCAATTTGAGAAACTCCTGTCTGCAGCCTTCAGTGCCCTTAGCTCTCTGGAGTCTCCAGTAACTTGATAGGCTTGTGAGAGGAATCAGGAAACACCCTCACTTTTATTGGGAGCTAATGATAGGTCTTTGGGAATCCTCCCCCTAGAAGGAATTCAAAGTCTGATGCATATAGACATCTGGGTGTTTTGAGCCATTTAGAAATGTTTGAGAGTCACTTTGAGGTTCCATACGGGTGTCTGTTGCTAAAGGATGCGTGTTTTGGGATTAGCATGGTTTAAGCCATGTCTGAGGAGGCAGTGCATCCTGGGACTTACAAGGATAGGCAGGGTGGGAAACTGGACTAAGTCTCGAACTTTCCGAAAGTGATAGAAGTGAGGATAAGCCAGCAATAAACATTCTCAGTTATGTATAATGAACTGGAGGTGTCAAGACAGACTGAAGAGCCAAAGGAGCTCAGAGTTTAGTATCAGTAAACCTCAGCCAGGTTCCTGGGGATACATGAGTTGAGTCTGTGGACATGTATCCTGACTCATGTTTCATTCCATTTTAGTAGAACCTATTTCTGCGTAAATACTGTCCTGGACTTCAGGCCACAGGTAAGCAAGAAACAGATGAGCAAGTGAAACTGTGGCCAAAAAAGACAATAGAAAAACAAGGTGTGAAACCCAGAGTCCTGGAGATGGATTGTTTCTGCCTGGCCTGAGTGAGCTCTGGGACTTTAGGGTGTGCCAAGCCTTCAGGAGAGGAGAATCCTATTTCCCACTGGACTTGGTGGTGTAGAATGAAAGGTTAATGCTTCTGGCAGCCTTTTTGTCCCCATGAGGTGTGAACTGACCTGAAAACACAGCAAACAGGCAGGGCTGAGGGACGTGAAGAATGATTCCTGATGACACCATCCACTCTAGCCCCTGAGTCCAGCTGGGCTCCATTGACCTTTCAGCTATGTAAGTCAATGCGTTTCAGATTTTTCTTAAGCCATTTCCAGTTGGATTTCCTATCACCTGAAATCTAAACACTCATAATAAAAGCGAGTAATAGCTTTAATCAAAAGGATCTTTCCCTCACCATTTTTTTAGGGGAATGACAGCACAAAGGTAAAATCTTTAGACTGTAAGTCTTTGAGTCTAGTCTACAATTGCAGGGAAGGGTGGACTGGCAGAAAGGAGTCTGAGCCTTCTCCGCTCTCTGGCTGATACATCCTGTGTCTTATCAGAACTTCCACATCTCTTCTCTGCCTTGCATTTTCTCAACCGGAATCCCAGTATCTGTGTCTGAATGATGTTACGTCTGAGACACTAAATGATGAACTTGGCCCCATCCAGCTGTTTTGCTGACAGATGAGAAAGCTTGCACACCATGTACCCAGGGGTAAGGTTTGACACTTCAGGTGTGGTGAAGAGCGATTATGCAAATGAATTCCAGAAGGATGATGCTTTTGAGGAACTCCAGAGCATTGAATTTCTCAAATAGCACAGGTTTGAGCTTATTATTCATTGTGCTGCAGTGCATAATTTTACCCAGAGTCCTGTTCCACCCTGCTGAGCAGTTAGAAAATCTGGAAGGTGCGGAGCAGTGAAGTTGACTGGGCGCCTGCGGGAAGCCCTCCACCTACCCACCTGCTCCCCGGCAGTCTGGTGCTGCTGACGCAACATATCAAGGTCACCCGGGAGTCAAGGTCACCCAGGAGCAAGGCTGTGTGTCTTGCGTCTGCAGGGAGTGTCAGCCTAGCACAGCATACAGGCAGAGCCCTTCTCAGGCCTGGCAGCTTTTCCAGCTTTCAGGCATGTGTTGGAGATGGAATTGATTGATTCTAAACAAAGGAAGGCAGAAGTCCTCAGCTTTTGCCTCTCAGACCTTTTTACTGCAGGGCTCAAGTGTTGCTGGCTTAGGAGATTTATTGGGCAGATGGAGGTATTTGCACAGTTGAGGGTTCATTCCCCAATGCCAAGAACCCTGAGCCCTTTCAAAGTTCTCTGTGATCAGGCAGGCATGCTACTGGCCACACTGTCCCCATCAGTGACACAGTTGGCTAAGGGATGGCCACTCTGGGTCCTGGGGGACTTTTGCATTTGGAACTCTAGGTTCAAACTCACTCCTTAATATTGCAGTCATGGGGGCCACGGGTAGAAGACTCTTTAATTTTGTAACTGTCAACCGAAAAGAAAGCACAGCCAAAAAGTTGAGGATTATGTTTTATTCCAAGGACTTGCTGAAGCCTGAAAGCCCCGGAGACAGCCTCTCAAAAGCTCTGAGGAACTACTTAGAAGAGGTAAGGGAGGAATCAGGGTATATAGTTTTGCAACATAGACCAGGTAGTCCCAGAGCATCAAATGATTACTGTTAATTAGAGAAAATCAGACATCTCAAGGAATTTAGCACTTTTCTATGTATGGGCAGATGCAAGAGTCTGGGCTCATTGAAATGATTCCTTTGACACTCACGTCAGCTATCTGGAGCCAGCATCCTGTGTTTTCCCATCCTGAGTCCCCTCGGAGGGAACCATTGTTGTTTTTTGTTGTTTATTTGCTAAGTCATGTCCAACTCTTTTGCAATTCCATGGACTGTGGCCCATCAGGTTCCTCTGTCCATGGGATTTTCCAGGCAAGAATACTGGAGTGGGTCACCATTCCCTTCTCCAGGGGATCTTCCTGACCCAGGGATCAAACCTGCATCTCCTGCATTGGCAGACACATTGTCTACCACTGGGCCACGGAAAGCCGCAGGGTACACCGTTGGGTGGCCCTAGCACACGGCATGATGGCTGCAGCATCTTTTGTCTGCTGATATGGCAGGCAACATTCATCATCCACAATACTCTGAGCAGACGTCCAAGACTGACTGTAGTCCCTGTTTATTGAAGGCTAAGAACTGTCCCAGACTTCACATATGGTTGCTCTTTCACGGTTTATGATACAATTGGCTGATTAATGAAATTAATGCATTATGTGAACATAGGAAGCCATGCTCTTTTTTTCTTGTCACTTTGAAAGCATTCTGCCGTCACCACCACTAGGGTTTATAATGCTCTTTCATGTCTCAGTTACTGTTTGTCTCTCTGTCTGTAAACACAATTAAGTAGATGGATGCTCCCCATCAAGCTGGTTTAAATGAAAAATGACCAATAATGGAAAAATAATCCCATATGTGAGAACTAGTAAAAATGTTACCTGATAAGAATAATGGCAATTTAATGTATTATATTCTTTTTCTGCTTTGTCTTGTCTAATTAAGCTACATATTTTGGTGTTTGTGTGGTTGGAGCTTAATTTCCTAGAGACTGGGGAAGCTTTGGAGAGAGGAATACTTTGAGGTTTGAGAGAAGAGAAAGTTCTTAGTGGATTTTAAAGAACACTGTATTATTTTTGTTGTTCAGTTGCTAAGTAGTGTCCAGTTCTTTGTGATACCATGTGCTATAGCACACCAGGATCCTCTGTCCTCTGTTATCTCCTGGAGTTTGCTCAAATTCATGTCCATAGAGTCAGTGATGCTATCTAACCATCTCATCCTCTGCCGTCCCCTTTTCCTTTTGCTTTCAGTCTTTCCCAGCATCAGGGTCTTTTCCAATAAGTCAGCTATTCTCATCAGGTGGCCAAAGTGTTAGAGCTTCCAAACAATACAGGAAGTATTGTTTGCGTAGAGAATGAAATTTTTAAAAATCTCTAATTTTAAGAGTAGTCCACAATGAACGAACACTAGCTTTCTCGTTAAAGTTATCCAGGATAAAGCCTTCTGAGGAGGTTTTTCTTGTCATTGTCAAAGACACTGCCTGGGGGGAAAGCTGGGGAGACGGAGGACAATTGGAGGAGGTGAATGATCTCATTTCCTGTTGTCTATAATGCCTGTGCTCTTAGAGCCAGGATTCAATACAGTTTTAGTATTTAAAATCAAATTTGAAAAAACATATTAGGATTAAAAAATTACTGTTCTTTTTTTTCCCCATAAAAGAAATCTATACCCAGATGTACTGATGCAGTGATATAAAAACTATTTCCTATTTATCCATTGTCCCTCCTAATTCCCTTGGGTGACAGGCCTGTTACAAGGTTAAGTGATTCTTTGTTTAGTTTTGCAGTAGACAGTCAGAAGAAGGGCTCTATATTTCAGTTGCATATCAAAAGTGCTGTTTTTTTTTTAGTTGCCATTTTGTGCACTCAGAACACTGAAGGTCAGAAGAATTATGGGAGTCTTTCTACATCTCTCAAGTAATTTAATAAATCATAAGCCAAGTTACAAACAGAAATCAGATTTATCAACTTAAATTTTCAGTCTTATTCTTAGGGTTCCCCTGCCTTATTGTTTTTGTATAATGTTTCCAGGCCAAATTATTTTTCATAAGGTATGCCATCACTGCAAATGCAAGCATGAAAAGTCAAGCCTGCCTTGTTATTGTTGTTTAGTCAGTAAGTTGTGTCCGACCATTTCCAGCCCCATGGACTATAGCCCACCAGGCTCCTCTGTCCATGGAGTTTCCTAGGCAAGAATGCTGGAGCAGGTTGCCATTTCCTACTCCAGGGGATCTTTCCCACCAGGACTGAACCCGAGTCTCCTACATGGCAGGAGGATTGTCTACTGCTGAGCTGCCAGGGAAGCCCCACAAAGCTGCATATGACTACTTTATTTATCATTTTAGTCAGGGTAACTGATTTGGCAAGGTGTCTTATGGTGATTATAGAATCAGGAGCACCATTTTAGTTAAACTTGGTTTTGTAACAGGTTTGAAGATTGAGCATGGGTCAGGTAAAATGTTATATATTAGGAGTGAATGAAATAACAAAGGAAAAATGAAGTCCATCTCAGCAGAAAAAGGAGCTGGTGTGATTTTATTAAGTGCCACGTCCCTCGAGGACAAAACAGCACCGTGTCTGAACAGGCTTCATGTTTGGAGAGCGTGTCTTCTGGATTTGCTATCTCTCTTGAGACGTGTGGCCGTGAAAACAGGAGGGTCTGGAGGTAATTTGTCAGGGCTGTGCATGTCACTGCAAAATCCTGCAATCTCATTGCCAACAGTTGGCATTTCTTTTTTCTGTGTGCTCACCTTGATTCAAATTCTGTACATATCAGTGGTCACTAATAAAAAAATAAATGTGTCTTCATCCCCAGGAGAAATATCATCCAGAACTCTAAGTAAAACACTGTCAAATTGGGCCTCTTTTTACCAAGAGGCTATTGTACCCAGAAGTCAAAACCTTAAGTCAGTCATGTTACTCTTGGGGAAACAAAACCAGCAGCACCCTGATCATTTAATACTTAGGAATCCCTTGTAATCTCTTGCATCTCCATCTATTCAGTTGCCCATTTAGACCCAACCACATGCAACTAGAAATTTTTATTACTGTTTTGATTAGTTGCATTTGCAGAAACACTTTCATCCCCTAAATATTTATGACTTACTAGTGAATAAATAGTTGGACTTCATATCCCATAGTTGAAATGTTGGAGAGTCTTGGATTTTTCTGACTGAAACGAGAGAAGTGATCCTAATTTGCAATGCAAGCAAGTTAAGGTGAGAGATGAGAATCACACATGAATGCATTATAGTCACATATAGAATTCAGGCCTGCTACTAGCTATTGAGTTTTTATTTTTTTTATGTATCAGTTCAGTTCAGTTCAGTCACTCAGTCATGTCTGACTCTCCATGACCCCATGAATTACAGCACGCCAGGCCTCCCTGTCCATCACCAACTCCCGGAACTCACTCAAACTCATGTCCATCAAGTTGGTGATGCCATCCAGCCATCTCATCCTCTGTCGTCCCATTCTCTGCCTGCCCCCAATCCCTCCCAGCATCAGAGTCTTTTCCAATGAGTCAACTCTTCGCATGAGGTGGCCAAAGTATTGGAGTTTCAGCTTTAGCATCAGTCTTTCCAATGAACACCCAGGACTGATCTCCTTTAGAATGGACTGGTTGGATCTCCTTGCAGTCCAAGGGACTCTCAAGAGTCTTCTCTAACACCACAGTTCAAAAGCATCAATTCTTCGGCATTCAGCTTTCTTCACAGTCCAACTCTAACATCCATACACGACCACTGGAAAAACCATAGTCTTGACTAGACAGACCTTTGTTGGGAAAGTAATGTCTCTGCTTTTGAATATGCTATCTAGGTTGGTCATAACTTTCCTTCCAAGGAGTAAGCGTCTTTTAATTTCATGGCTGCAATCACCATCTGCAGTGATTTTGGAGCCCCCAAAATAAAGTCTGACACTGTTTCCACTGTTTCCCCATGTATTTCCCAGGAAGTGATGGGACCAGATGCCATGATCTTCGTTTTCTGAATATTGAGCTTTAAGCCAACTTTTTCACTCTCCTCTTTCACTTTCATCAAGAGGCTTTTTAGTTTCTCTTCACTTTCTGCCATAAGGGTGGTGTCATCTGCATATCTGTTATTGATATTCCTCCCAGCAATCTTGATTCCAGCGTGTGCTTCATCCAGCCCAGCATTTCTCGTGATGTACTCTGCATATAAGTTAAATATGCAGGGTGACAATATACAGCCTTGACATATTCCTTTTCCTATTTGGAACCAGTCTGTTGTTCCATGTCCAGTTTGAACTGTTGCTTCCTGACCTGCATACAGATTTCTCAAGAGGAAGTTCAGGTGGTCTGGTATTCCCATCTCTTTCAGAATTTTCCACAGTTTATTGTGATCCACACAGTCAAAGGCTTTGGCATAGTCAATAAAGCAGAAATAGATGTTTTTCTGGAACTCTCTTGCTTTTTCCATGATCCACTATCACTTTTTTAGAAAAAGTTTTTCATTTTGTATTGCGATATAACCGATTAACAATATTGTGATAGTTTCAGGTGAAGAGCAAAGGACTCAGCTATACGTATACATGTGTATGGAGATTTTTAAAATTAAACTTTTTTTTAAAGCTAAAGTATAAATTTACATGGGGTTGAAAGAAATATTAAAAAGAGATCTCCCCATATACCTTTTATTCAATTTACATGTGTTAACATCTTGCACCACTATCACTGGGATATTGATGTTGGTCCAGTTGAGATAGTGACCATGTCCACCCACACAGAGATCTCTGCTGCTGCCTTTTTATACTCAAAACACACTCTTCCGTTCTGCAGCTCACCATTTCTTAACTCCTATAATCATTGATCTGTTCTCTAACTCTAATTTTGTTATTTCAAGAATTTTATATGAATGGAATCCTACTACAATTAACTTCATGGGATTGGCTGTTTTCACTCAACCATAGTTCACTGAGGATTCATCCAGATCATAGTATGTCAATAACTAATTGCTAAGCAGTATCTCATAGTATGGGCTTCCCTGGTGGCTCAGAGGATAAAGCGTCTGCCTGCAAAGCAGAAGACCCAGGTTCGATCCCTGGGTTGGGAAGATCCCTGGAGAAGGAAATGGTGACCCACTCCAGTATTCCTGCCTGGAGAATCCCATGAACAAAGGAGCCTGGCGGGCTACAGTCCACAGGGTCGCAAAGAGTCGGACATGACTGAATGACTTCACACACACACACATCTCATAGTATGGGCTTCCCTGGTGGCTCAGACAGTAAAGAATTTGCCTGCAATGCAGAACACCTGGGTTTGATCCCTGGGTTAGGAAGAACCCCTGGAGGATGGCATGGCAACCCTCTCCAGTATTCTTGTCTGGAGAATCCCCATAGACAAAGGAGCCTGGCGGGCTACAGTCCATGGGGTCTCAAAGAGTCAGACATGACTGAGCGACTAAGTACAGCACAGCACATCTCATAGTGTGGGAACGACAGTCTGCCTAGCAACTCAGTCATTAAGGGACACCTTTTGGTCCAACTCACATCTGTACATGACTACTGTACATGACTATAGCTTTGACTATACAGACCTTTGTTGGCAAAATGATATCTCTGCTTTTTAATATGCCTTCTAGGTTTGTCATAGCTTTTCTTCCAAGGAGCAGTAGTGAAGGACAGGGAAGCCTGGCTTGCTGCAGTTCATGGGGTTGCAAAGAGTTGGACACAACTTAGTGACTGAACAGCAGAGGGGCATCTGGGTTGCTTCCAGATTTTGGCTTTTATGAATAAAGCTGCTAGGGGCATTGGTCTGTGGGGTTTTGGGTGAACATAAGTCTTCACTTCTCTGGCATAATTGGCCAGGAATATAATTGCTAGCTCATATGGTCGTTAGGCTCATATGGTTCATATGCTTGCTAGACAGTGTATTAAAAAGCAGAGACATCACTTTGCCAACCTGAGTCTGTAAAGTCAAATTTCCCGTTTTTCCAGTAGTCATGTACCGATGTGAGAGTTGGACCTTAATTAAAGAAGGCTGAGGGCCAAAGGATTGATCCTTTTGAATTATGATGCTAGAAAAGACTCTTGAGTCTCTTGGATTGCAAAGAGATGAAACCAGTCAATCCTAAAGGAAATCAACCATGAATTTTCATTGGAAGGACTGATGCTGAAGCTGAAGCTCTGATATTTTGGCCACCTGATGCAAAGAGCCAACTCATTGGAAAAGACCCTGATTCTGGGAAAGATTGAAGGCAAAAGGAGAAGAGGGTGGCAGAAGATGAGATGGTTAGTTAGCATCACTGACTTAATGGACATGAGTTTGAGCAAACTCCGGGAGATAGTGAAGGATCGAGGAATCTGGCATGCTGCAGTCCACAGGGTCGCAGAGTTGGAAACAATTTGGTGACTGCACAACAGAATGGTAATTTTTTAGAAAAGAACCTGCTGTACGTTTTTTCAGAGAAGTGATACCGTTTACATCCCCACCAGCAATGTGTAAGAGATCTAGTTTATGCATATCCTTGGCAATGTGTTGATATTTTCACTATTTCTTACTTTAGTCATTCTGCTGGGTGTATATAGTGATACCTCTTTGTGGTTTTAACCTACGGTTCTCTTATGAATTATGATATCGAACATCTTTTTCTGAGTTTATTTGTTGTCAATATGTCCTCGTCACAGAAATGTTTGTTCATGTCTCTGTTCATTTTCTTTTGCATTTCTTGTGGGGGTTTTGTTTGTTTGGGTTTCTTTGTTTTGTTTTTTACTGTTGAGTTTTGAGAGTTGTCTATATATTCTAAACACTTGTACTGTGTTGGATATGAGGTTTGAAGATATTTTCCCACAGTCTGTACCTGATTTTTTTGACCTTTTGGCAGAGTATTTTGCAAAGCAAAAGTTTTTCAAAAAACACTTTTGACATGTGCACATGGACAGATCTCCAGGATGGACCATGTATTAGGCCATAAAACAAACCTCAGTAAATTTAAAAGGATTGAAATTATATAACATATGTTCTCCAGCTACAATGGAGTGAAATTAGAAATTAACAGCAAGAGGAAATCTAGAAAATTCCCAAAGATGTATAAAAGAAAGTTACCTTAAACAACCTATGAGTCAGAAAACAAATCACAAGAGAAAATTTAGAAATATTTTGTAGTGAATGAAAAGGAGAGCACAGTATGTTAAAATGTATGGTATTGTCAACTTTAGAAAAGCGCAACATGAACGTCGCAAGTTAAGTTGTATTTGGGGCAAAATGAGGGCTGCAGCCCAGGAGACAGCACCTCAAATACCTCTGAGAACTGTTCCAAATATCATATATTAATGCATATATATGAAATCTAGAAAGATGGTACTGATGAGCCTGCTTGTGGGACAGCAATGAAGATGGAGGTATAGAGAACAGACTTCTGGACACGGTGGGAGGAGAGGGTGGGATGAATTCAGAGAGTAACACTGAAACATGTACATTACCATATGTAAAGTAGATAGTGGGAATTTGCTGTATGACGCCGGGAGCTCAAACCAGTGCTCTGTGACAACCTAGAGGGGTTGCGGGGGGAGAAGGAAGTTAAAGAGGGAGGGACATATGTGTACCTATGGCTGGTTCATGGTGATGTGTGGCAGAGACCAACATAATATTGTAAAGCAATTATCTTCCAATTAAAATAATTTTTTTTAATGTAGTGGAGAAGGACAGTATATATGTGATTTTGGTGAAGGAAGTGTATATACAATCAAGCACATGTTTCTTCAGAAGGTTTCTTCTAGTCATGAGAAACAGTCATCCCATGAAGGATTGCAGCGCTTTTCTAGATATGAGGAGACCAAAAATTGGGCTCATAAAATCAGCTCCTAAAAATATCTAACAATCTGAAGACCTGCCCTGCCAGTTCTGTCCCCCAGATCGCAGAGAGCCTCGCCTCTGCTCTCCACCTGCAAGGCCTCTCGGGGGTGTGCAAGGTCAGCAGTGCGGCGGCACACGAGGCATCCTCGTAGGGCCAGATGTGCTTAGTGGCTCGGTCGTGTTCGACGCTTTGCGACCCCATGGACTGTAGCCCGCCAGGCAAGTGCCCATAGTAAGGGCCAATTTGTAGTTGACAGTATGTAGCAAAAGCAGCGCTCAGAGAGAAATTCATAGCTGTCAATGCCTAAATTAAAAAAATAAGAAAAATCTCAAATCAATAAGCTAGTCTTCCATGTTAAGAAACTAGAAAAAAGGAGCCAACTAAACCAAAGTAAGCAGACAGAACAAATAATAAAAATTAAAATGATGAGAAATGAAATAGAGGATAGGAAAACAATAGAAAGAATAAATTAAACCAAAATTTGATTCTTTGAAAAGATTGACAAACGTTTACCAAGAATGACCAAGAGAAAAGAGACTCAAATTACTAAAATCACAGTTAAAAGTTGAGAACATTTCTATCAACATTACATAATTGAAAGAGAATTCTACAAACTACTGTGTATTGACAAATGAGATAAGCTAGCCAAACCAGAAGAATTCATAGAAATACACACACTACCAAAACTGACTGAAAAAGAAATAGATAATCTGAGTAAACCCATAACAATTAAAGGGAATTAATAGGTAATCAAAAACTCGCAACAAAGAAAAGCCCAGAATCGGTTAGCTTGACTCTTAAATTCTCTAAAATGATTAAAGAAGAATTACCATCAGTTCTTCTCAAATCTCCCCAAAAAAGAGTGGAGGAAGGAATAGTTCTTAAATCATTCTGTGGGGCCAGTATTACCCTGATACCAAAGCCAGACAAATTCATCGCAAGAAAGGACAACCTTAGACCGATATCCCGTATGAATATAAACATAAAAACCATTAAAAAATACTAACCCAAATGAAACTTGTGCATATATTCAACTTAAAATGTGACAGTGTCCTTCTGTTTAGTGTCTGACTGCCTTCTCATTGTCCAGATTTCTCCAATGCTGTCCTGCCCCATGAAGAGAATTACAGTCCATCCATCCTGGTTTCTCCATATGAGCAGATGCCCATCAAAGTTCTTACTCCAGCCAGTCACACTTCCTCATCAAAAATGGGGACTACTTCTCCCATAAATAGTCTATGTGAGCTGTCAAACCGGAACTTGAAACAGTGTAATCTAGTTTCTATTAAATTACTTAAGCTCCTCAGGTGAAGCCACATAGGAGACAAGGTGCTGGATTTAGATGAGGAGGTAGAAAGGCAAAGCTTGAAGGGAGGGAATGAGCTTTGCTGTTGGCATTCCATATTAACATAAGGGAGAGATGCTTCAGAGTGAGTCACCTTCTCTGGGAAGACCTATATCATATTACTGGACTCTTGGCTTGTGGCCCTTGGAACACTGTGACAAGCAGTGAGCCTTAACTTTGCCAGGCAAATACTAAGAGCATACACACCTAACCACTCCGGCATTTTGAACTTCTAAATCACTGCAGATGGTGACTGCAGCCATGAAATTAAAAGACACCTACTCCTTGGAAGAAAAGCTATGACCAACCTAGATAGCATATTCAAAAGCAGAGACATTACTTTCCAACAAAGGTCCATCTAGTCAAGGCTATGGTTTTTCCAGTGGTCATGTATGGATGTGAGAGTTGGACTGTGAAGAAAGCTGAGTGCCGAAGAATTGATGCTTTTGAACTGTGGTGTTGGAGAAGACTCTTCAGAGTCCCTTGGACTGCAAGGAGATCCAACCAGTCCATTTTGAAGGAGATCAGCCCTGAGATTTCTTTGGAAGGAATGATGCTAAAGCTGAAACTCCAATACTTTGGCCACCTCATGCGAAGAGTTGACTCATTGGAAAAGACTCTGATGCTGGGAGGGATTGGGGGCAGGAGGAGAAGGGGATGACAGAGGATGAGATGGCTGGATGGCATCACTGACTCGATGGATGTAAGTCTAAGTGAACTCCGGGAGTTGGTGATGGACAGTGAGGCCTGGTGTGCTGCGATTCATGGGGTCGCAAAGAGTCGGACACGACTGAGCAACTGAACTGAACCGAACTGAACTGAGATTGGGGAGTGAGTTGGAAGTCCCCACCAGGTGGCGCTAGTGGTAAAGAATCTGCTAGGTAGTGCAGGAGACACAAGAGATGTAGGTTTGATCCGTGGGTTGGGAAGATCCCCTGGGGTAGGAAATGGCAACACATTCCAGTATTCTTGCCTAGAAAATCTCATGGACAGAGGAGCCTGGCAGGCTACAGTCCATGCGGCCGCAGAGAGTCGGACATGACTGAGCAACTGACCAAACCACACACTGAGCAACAGAACAGAATGTTCCTGCAATAGGACCGTGAAGGCAGAAATCCAATTACTGAGCTAATTAGCACCTTTGAGAGGTAAGCACCAAATTTACAGGAGGAAAGCACTGGAGAAAACCTTGAATACCCAGTAAGGCTGACACTTGCCCTTCTTAGAGAGTCTGGTGGCGAGCCAGAGGCCCTCGGGGCACACAGGCAGCGTGGATTAGTTACTGCTGATCAGAATTGAGCCCTCTGCGTCCAAAGCCTTTTGCAGATAGCTTTTCATTTAACATAGTTTTAGAAAGTGTTTTAATTCCCTAAGGAGTTTGGTAAATGACTTTCTTTTGGCTCAATCTCACTTTAAAAATTGTTTATTCTGCTGCTGAAAATTCCATTTGTCCTAGGTCTTAAGGTGAAATTAAAATTCCATTCAGGGACTCACCATGCCGACATGGGATTACGGCCTTCATTAGAAAGAATTTTGTTGTTCGCTTTATTTTCTGCCACCTGGGCTCTTTTATTTTCAAAGCTGATCTGAGGGTATTTGCAAGGAAAAGGAAGCAGTAATAGAACAACGTGACCGTTTCGAGCTGTAACAGAATATCCCTTCTGTAAACTCATCCGGAGCGTCTAGTCTACAAAACTCCAACAGGATCCTGCCTAGATAGTTCTCATATATCTGAAACATGGTGTATCTAGATATGGTAAAGATGAGATGCTCATTATGTTCAAACTTGTATGGAACCCTCCAATCAGTGGTCTATTTCTAGTGAAAGCCCTTTATAGCATGCTGCTGCTGCTGCTAAGTCGCGTCAGTCGTGTCCAACTCTGTGCGACCCCATAGAGGGCAGCCCACCAGGCTCCCCCGTCCCTGGGATTCTCCAGGCAAGAACACTGGAGTGGGTTGCCATTTCCTTCTCCAATGCATGAAAGTGAAAAGTGAAAGTGAAGTCGCTCAGTCGTGTCCGACCCTCAGCGACCCCATGGACTGCAGCTTACCAGGCTCCTCCGTCCATGGGATTTTCCAGGCAAGAGTACTGGAGTGGGGTGCCATTGCCTTCTCCCTTAATGGCATAGGTTTAGCCTTATGAAATTTTTTTTTTTTTGCAATGATCAGGTGGGCTTTTATTTTTTATTTTAATTTTTTTTTATTTTTAAACTTTACAATATTGTGTTAGTTTTGCCAAATATCGAAATGAATCCGCCGCAGGTATACATGTGTTCCCCATCCTGAACCCTCCTCCCTCCCCATACCATCCCTCTGGGTCATCCCAGTGCACCAGCCCCAAGCATCCAGTATCGTGCATCGAACCTGGAGTGGTGACTCGTTTCATACATGATATTATACATATTTCAATGCCATTCTCCCAAATCTTCCCACCCTCTCCCTCTCCCACAGAGTCCGTAAGACTATTCTATACATCAGTGTATCTTTTGCTGTGTCGTACACAGGGTTAGGGCCCGAGAGTGGGCTCTTGTCTAACACTCAGAAATAAATTGTCTAAGGAGACACATGCTGACAAAGCAAGAGACTTCAGTGGGAGGGAGGGCACCGGGTGGGAACCCAGGAGGACTGCTCTGCCAAGTGGCTCACAGTCTCAGGTTTTATTGTGATGGAGTTAGTTTCCAGGTTTTCTCTGGCCAGTCATTCTGACTCAGGGTCCTTCCTGAGCCAAGATGGATGTTAGCAAGGAGGATTCTGGGAGGTTGGTAGGACATTTTGACCTTTCCTGAATTCTTCTGATTGGTGATGTCTTGTTAGTTCCGCATTCCTTACTAGGATCTCCTCTTGTAAGATACCTCACGCCAAGTAGTTACTATTGTGTTTGGCCAGAATGGGGCAGTTTCAGTCAGTGGTTCCCCTAACAAAATTGCCATTTTTTGTAGACCATAAACTGTTACATATCATTAGCTTCATGTGGTTGGTGTCATTTCAAAGAATGACAAGAACCCCACGCAGTGTCTGAAATAAGTCAAGGCTGGTCCAACATCGTCTCTCCAAGCAGGACAGACTGTTGCACGTATAAAGGGTTTGGGGGACATCTGAAGTTCAAGGGCAGATGAGTTTCAGATTCAGAAATGGAGTGATACCATCTGCAGGGCAGTCACCTGGGGAACCTGTTATGGATTGGTCACCCTCAAAAGTCTGCACTGAGCCTGTCCCTTGCTGGCTGACTTTCAGAAGCAAGCAGCCACTGTCAACTGGCTGCTTTACCAAAGCTATAAGTTGAGGTGAGTTGTCATAACTGAAAAGGTTTAAAACTGGTTCTGGTGGCAACTGGTTACTGTGGCTATAGACAATCCACCTTTTCCTAAGCTGCAAAGAGCTGTTTTTCATTCTTATGGTTCAACCTAAGACAAGTCTGTAAGAATGCAGCCAACGCTTGAAAGCAAGTGGTGGAGACCTGGACTACTTATCAAGAATGTTCTGGAATCAGTTTGAAAAGCAAGATAGCTATGTATGCAGTGCTCTCAAATACTGTCAGTGGGTGGTAGTCCATTAACAATTTCAATGCTTGCTTTTATTTTGTAGACTGGATGCTCAGAATTGATCAAGATGAAGGTCTATCTCCTGTACCTAAGTGCTAAACATCTCTTCCCTCTCTGTGTCTTCTGTACTTTTCCCGCCCTCTGACCCCTGTCTTCCTTCAGCCTTGTCAATGTAGAACCATAACTCTAATATGTGAGCTCCATCTCTCCTGGATTCCCACTCACACAGCTGATTCTGTGAGCCAGCTCTCATTTGCAGGGATCTAATCACAGCCTCTTACTCTTTCATGGCTCTTTCTAGTACAAGGCGCGTGGATAATTCCAACACAAGACTGGTGGTCCAAATTGAAAAGGATCCAGGTAAGAGGATATCTTCCTTCTCTTTTCTTTCTTTTTTTAATATTTTATTTTATTTATTTTTTGGCCATGCAGCATGTGGGATCTTAGTTCCCCAAGCAAGGATTGAACCCATCCCCCATGTGTTGGAAGCATGTAGTCTTAACCACTGGAGCCCCCCTGCCCAGGAAAGTCCCCTGTCTCTCGTTTAAGCTATCTATGTGTTGTGTAGATGGATTCCTTCAATCCAAAAAAGAAGAATTAAGTACTCACTGTTTTAAATCACTGTGGAGACAGTGCATGTCTTGGTAAATATGCTGATGGTAAAAATAAAACTGTGCAAATAGAACTGATCAAGTATCCTGATTTGGTTTAAAAATGGATTCCTCCATGATTTAGAACTGATTAGATCTCTTTTCAATATTGAATGACTGTTGATTACAACATTTTAGTTTGTATATGCTAAACATCAAATACAGACAGTAAACCTTGGTATTGGTATTCTGGCAAAAAAAAAAAAAAAAAAAAAATTCAGCATTATGTTGTCCTTAAAGGCAAGCCATTCCAGGATCCAGGGTCTGGATATCTTCAGAGTCTTTGTACAACATTAATCTATGGAAAGATTTATCTGCCATAGTAACAGGAAGTTACTTTTTTCTTCCTGTAATCTATTTCATTTTGAAGCATTCGACCTTTTTTCCCCTCATATCAGTATGCAAATTTAAACCACTCTCTATTTTTAATCCACCTCACTGTCTCCTCTGTGCCAAAAATATTGTCTAGGAAGAATTGTATCCTGCTTATTAGCTATATTTGAATTGCATATACATGATTAATTTGAAATCATAATTTGAAACTTGAAAATATCTGGAGAGGCTGGTTTATTTTTTGTTAAACTTTGTAGCAGCCCAATTTGAAGGGGGTGTGGTTGGAGTATAAATATCTCTAATGTGGAGCCATGGGATTCTAATTTTGCCGGGCCATTGACATTAGGCATTTAGACAGTTTCATAAGCACATTGTGCTTTTAGTTGTTCATAATTTTGTCTCATTTTAATCTAATTATACAGATGTGTGGTCAGTGTGTTCTAAGATCTCAACTTTTCATGGTTTATGTTGTTTTATTTGTACATCAAACAGTTTGAACTGTTACGCAAAAGTTAATTCTCTTGTTAAGGCTTTTTCTTTAAAAGTACCAGAGACTCAGAGTATCTATCTCCAATTAGCATCTCTGGATGCATGCTGCTTCATCAGAGAAAATGAATATCACTGCAGGTCAGGCAGGCTTAATCTGCATAGAAAATTAAGCATACTGATACCTTATTAGAGGACATGACATGACTCAGTCCATAGAACAGTTTGTTTCTTTCTATTAATCATAAATAGGTTATAAATGCACCTATTTCAGTTTGGCTTTTAACTGTCGTGAATGCCTAGCCCTGATATCCATAGTTTGAGAGTGTTATCTTGTAGATTTCTTAGCCGTGGATCAGTGCTCCTTCTTATGGGGGTGCGCTCGGGGCCAGTTGGCACCTTCCTGCACCCTCAATGATGCTCCAGTTCCCGAGGGTACAGAGCAGGAAAGCTCCATTCAGATCTTCACAGATCTTTATCGCCAACCTTTCTGAATCTCTGTCTCCACTCCAGAAGCTGGCCTAGAAGGGGTCCTTGAGCTTTGCTTTAGGCCTCTTCTCTTTGGGGCAACTCGATGCTTCTCTGACTTTCTGGAGGCAGAGTTTACTCCCCAGAGAAAAGATACTCCTAAAGTGAAAGCGCTGGTGACAAGTTTCCTCCCAGCCCCTCCCAGTGCTTCTCCCACTCCCAGGACCACAGGCCAGCCGGACTCCCCAGTTTACCCCGCCTTCTCAAAAAAGATTCTGTCGTCATCATGAGAGATCTGACAGAGGGAGTAAAAGGAGTCGGCCCAGCCAGGACGCGAAATGCATCATGAACCGCAGTTTCATGCCCCTGAATCACACTGGCCCTTTACTGGGAAGCAGGGTGTTCCCTCACTCCATCTCCTTTGCTGCATCCTTCCTTTTTTCTTCCCTTGATGTACTCATCCATTCGATCTGAATGGCTAAGTTTGAACAAACAAGCAACGGTCCTGGCAAGGGTGCAGAACAGCTAGAATTCTCAGTCCCTGCGACGGGTGCAGAATGGTCCAGCCTTTTTGGAGAACGGTAGTGCCACTCTTAGGGTTTGACTCAAGAGAAATGACAACATGTTCTTATGAACTTCTGCTCATGAATATCGTGAGTGGATTTACTCATATTCACCAGTACTGAAAACAACCCAAAGATCCTTCACCTATTGAATGGTTAAGCAAGCTGTAGTAACTACATATAAATGAAACAGAACAAATGACTGCTGTATACCGTGGTGTGGATGAGACACAGTGCAGCATTCCAAGTGGTGGCTATGTGACTGTAAGCATTTTTCTAAGATTCATAGAACTGGACACTAAAAAGGGCAAATTTTGCTCTCTGTAAATTATGCCTCAATAAATCTGAGTTTTATATACATATATAACTTAAAATGAGTAAATGGCATTGATATATAATAATCTTTATACTTGTATATAACATATAAAAGTGTATACTGCTGCTGCTGCTAAGTTGCTTTAGTCGTGTCCGACTCTGCGCGACCCCATAGACGGCAGCCCACCAGGCTCCCCCGTCTCTGGGATTCTCCAGGCAAGAACACTGGAGTGGGTTGCCATTTCCTTCTCCAATAATTATTTATATTGTAGACTACAGTTATATATGTATATATGCATATATATGTACTGTTTACACAATATATACTATGAATAATTATTTATATTATAGAATATATATATGTATATATATAAAACTTCCCTATAATTCAGATGGTAAAGAATCTGCCTGCAATGCAGAGGAACCTGGTGGGCTACAATCCATGGGGTCACAAAGAGTCGGACATGACTAAGTGATTTAAACACACACACACACACACACTACTATACACACACACACACACACTATTTATTGTCTGTAAATTATTTCTCAGTGAAACCCTGGAGTTACTTAATGGATTAATGGATTATGTTCTCAAAAGCAAAATTTCTCTTAACAAAGCTGTATCATCTATGGTGTCATCTATTATTCAACAGATATTTAGTCAGTCATTACTGCATATTAAGAATCTGCCAGTACTGAGATACAAAAATAAACAAATTCAGTCTTCCTTCACCACCGTAGGGTGCATTGGAGAAATCAGATGTTAATCAAATAACCATATATACACATATACACACAAAAAAACCAAAGTCAAATTCCAACTGTTTCAAGTGCTTTCAAGCAGAGGGTCATAGTCCTGATGCCCTATAACATTGTGTGGCAAAGGGGTCAAGGAAAGCTTCCCTGAAGTGGCTGTGGAACAGAGGTCTAAAGATTAGTAGAGGTAATAAGACAGAGAAGAATGAAGGGAAACCAGGCAGGAAGATTAGTCTCTGCAAAGGCCTGGGGTGGGAAGGGGCAAGTGAGTCACTCAACTGGGAGAAGTTCTGTGTTGCTAAGTGTGAAGATTGAGGAAGAGATGAGTGAGAGGTGAGGATGGAGACTGAAGTGGGGAGCAGAGCACACAGCACCCCTGGTGTGACCATGCACCTGGGGTTTGATCAGGCTGGTGTCCTAGCTTATTCCTGGAGGATGACTTATGGGACCCTGTTACAGGTGATGTTATGAAGTCTTGTCTCTATCTTAAGAGCCCTAACAAACCACTTTAAGAAATGGGCTGGAGGGTCCTGGGTGACACGTTCGCCTTTCATCTGAAAGGTCATTCTGGCTGGGGGGTAGAGAATCGATGAGCAAGCATGTCCTAGTGAAGACCCATAGGTGAGTCACATGACCCTTGTGGCCCTCCACCTGAGAGACCATGTAACTTGAGATAAAGCAAGGGTAATGGGAATGGAAAAAAGTAGGAAGATGCAAAACAAAAATACTTGAAGAATGTGAAATTGAGAGCCTTAGGTGGGAAGGAGTGGGAAGAAAGATGCCTAGGTTGTGGCCAACTGGACAGCTGAGAGCAGGTTGGGGGCAGGACTAGGAGGGGCAGGGCCTGAGTTGAACACATTGGGTGGAGGAGAAACATTGGAAACATAACAAGAAATGTTAAGTAGACAAGGAAGTAGACAGGTCTAGAGTCCAGGCAAGAGATCTCTGCTGGAGATAGGAATTTGTCAGGTGTCTCATTTAGACAGGAATTCAGTCCATTTATGTAGATGACATTGACCAGAAAGAGTGTAGAGGGAAGAAATAGGAGGGTCTCACAAAGCCCACCACAATGGGCAAAAGGTCTGAAGAGTCTGATTCACCCCTAATCAGGTGACGGCTGCCCGTCTCCCAGGTAGAGCACATTGGAGCAGAACTCACTGGGTGTATTACTTCTTGTCCTGTCTTCAGGGAGCGATGGCAACAACCTCAATTCCATCTTTTATGAGCACTTGACAAGGGCGCTCCAGGAGTCCCTCTGTGGAGACCTCATCCTTGGCCGGTGGGGCAACTACAGCTCTGGCGATTGCTTTATTTTGGCTTCGGATTACCTTAATGCTTTCGTTCACCTGATTGAAATCGGCAATGGCCTTGTCACCTTTCAACTTAGAGGACTGGAATTCCGAGGTAAGAATCTCTTTCCTGTGGAAGTTGTTGGAAGTTGGTCATTTGAGTGAATTATCATGCAGAGCTTTCCTAAGAAGTCATCCTTAAGAAGGAAGAGTGGGATGCCTGTCCTAGAGAATGAGTTAGGGAGCTTGCTACAACCACATCTCATCATGTATTTGGATATAAAGCAAGTCCAGTCATCTGAATTAGTAATCAGGTTAAATGTACAGTCTGGTGTAAACCTTAGGAGTAGCAAGTCAGAACTTTGGTTTTATTTGGGGAAAAACTCAGAAGCATTAAATGAATGTGGACCATGCATGGGGGCTCTGTGTGGAGTCAGCTAGACCTAAAATGGAACCTGCTTCCTTGGGTTACAAATGCCATAGTCTGTTGTGGGTGAGTCATTTAGTATCTCTGAGTTTTGTTAAAAATTGTAAAATGATAATAAGAAGCATGACTGCCTCATACAGTTGTGTGATTTAACTGAGATCACGTATATGCAGGAACTGCTGTTGTTTAGGTGCTAAGTTGTGTCTGACTCCTTTGCAACCCTATGGACTGTAGCCCACCAGGCTTCTCTGTCCATGGAATATCCCAGGCAGGAATACTGGAGTGGGTTGACATTTCGTTCTCCAGGGGATCTTCCCGATCCAGGGACCAAACCCATGTCTCCTTCATTGGCAGGTGGATTCTTTACTAGTGAGCCACCTGGGAAGCCCACTTGCAGGCACTACACGAGTGCTTACTGCTCTGTGGTTACTGAGTCCGCCTGTATCTTTGAAGAGTGATTCTGGTTTTTCCATGAATCAGATGCTGCGGTTGTGTGGTGATCACTCAGGGATCAGCGTCATGGATATTCCTGTGGCCCCGTCTCCCAAGTTCTTTGTGTAGTCTTTCATTCACACATGCTTTTCTCTACCTCAACATCTGCTCTGTGTCAGGCCACGTTCTGATGCTGAGGATGCAATGGCACATGACCCTCATGACGTAGCAAATAAACAAGTAAACAAAAGAGCAAACCAATCATGGCTTGAGGAACAGTACAAAGGAGGTAAATAAGGTTCTACGACCACAATCAGTGCAGAAGGTGAGGAGGCTCGTCAGGGAAGGGTCCTGAGAAGGAGAACAGGGAGAAGAATATTCCAGGCCAGGAATTGGGAAGCACTGAGGAGCAACCCAGGAAGAATGCCATGACCAGAGAGGCGGGGTTGGGGGAGGTCATGGGGTTTCTCCCAGCCAGGGGGAGATGCTGCATTTTATTCTGTGCACCGTGAGGAGCCATGGAATGTTCTGGAAATGGGAATGACTGACCTAGAGCTTGTTCTGGTTGCTGTGTGGAAGATGTACTGGAGGGGATGAAAGGAGAAAAGAGGGGGCTGCCTAGGAGTGTCCTGTAGTCACCCCAGCAAGAGAAGATGGCAGAGGCAGAGATGTGCTGGGAGGCTCAGAGGTGGAGGACAGGCCTGCATGTTGGGGTGAGGGAAGGTGGGGTGCTCAGTATGCTCCCTGCTTTCTAGGTTGAGAGCCCAATGGACATTGGTGCATTTACTGAAACTGAGAAGCCTGGATAAGGAGTGGCACATTGGTTTTGAGGATGCAATCAAGAGCCCCATTTTAAATATTTTTTTTTAAATGCCCTGGATTCATCCAAGTGAATGTATCACATAGCTAGTTGGACATATGTGTCTAATATTCATTTTTGTTGTTGTTTAGTCACTAAGTTGTGTCTGACTCTTTTGTGACCCCATGAACTCTAGCTTGCCAGCCTCCTCTGTCCATGGAATTTTCCAGGAAACAGTACTGGAGTCGGTTGCCATTTCCTTCTCCAGGGGATCTTCCCGACCCAGAGACTGAACTCAAGTCTCCTGCATTGCAGGCAGATTCTTTACTGCTGAGCCCCCTGGGAAGCGCTTAATGCTCATTTGGGAGATATTTATTCAGCACTGATTATATGTCAAGCACTAAGTTAGGTGCTCTGAGTAGAGAAGTAAAGGCCCTGCCTTGTGGAGCTTGAAGCCTCCCTTAGAAGACAGGCACACGATAAGTAATTACTGCCCAGAGAGGTGGCTGTTACAGGAGCACAGTCCGCGGGGTGCCTGGGGGCCAGAGAAAGGGCGCTGGGGTCTGGTCAGCTCAGCAGAGGAGGGGCTGCAGTTAGAACGGAGAAGAGGGAACAACTGGTGTGATTACAAGGAGGCACCAAGGAGCTAGATGTGGTTTCCAGGTGCTTTGGGAGGAAGGGGTCACCGACAATGCTAGAAAGGTAAACAACAGCCAGGTCATGCCTTCTAGAACCTCACAGTGACCAAAGGACATGTTTCCACCAAGAACAAATGGCCATCACTTCATATTTTAAAAACTATAACCCAAAGAGAATTCTTGCACATCCTTACAGATTCTAGGAATCTAATTTAGGGAGCTTATTTGGGAAAAGGTTATTGGGCCAAGGGAGTGATGATCAGACTCTAAAGAACAGAGAAGCAACATTTCCCTGATATTTTTCTCAAATACCAGAAAATGCCACAGTAGGTGGTAGAAATTAAGTGTCTGGGTACGATAATGCAATAGAGCTGCCTATTTTTGAGAGCTTTCCATTTTTTCCTGAAACTCAAGGGAAGAACTTTTAAGGTTCGCTGAGTTGAATCTGAATTATAGTTATAGCACAAGTTTTATGTGGCTTATAGCGTCTTCAGCAAACTTAACTGATCTTTGAATCGAAGGGTTAGTTAGGAGGCTTCCCAAGTGGCACAGTGGTAAAGGCTCCTCCTGCCAAAACAGGAGACGTGGGTTTGATTCCTTGGTTGGGAAGGTTCCCTGGAGGAGGAAATGGCAACCCACTCCAGTACTCTTGCTTGGAGAATCCCATAGACAGAGGAGCCTGGAGGGCTACAGTCCATGGGATCTCAAAGAGTCATACAAGACTGAAGGCATTGAGCACACATTTCAAACATTCATAAGAGAAATGTTGTATAGCTGAGTACCCAGGAGAAAAAGTCAAAAGTTTGCTGAACAGTTAGCCAGCCTCTGGCACAGCGGGTAATTTCCCAACATTGGAATAAGGGTTTAGAACCTGAGTAGCCCAAACAATTGATGTAGGTTCATGGCCCATGCCGTATCCATTGGATGTACTATAGTAGAGTAAATTCAAACTAAGAATACAAATAAAGAAGACATGTTTTTCTGTTCTATTCTTTTGGCCCATGCATCCCAGAATAGAAATACATTTTTTTGTTGTTGTTGTTGTTCATGTAAGGAAGCATGATTGTACTGCTGCTCTTGGTTTATGAGTATTTCTTGCATCTACCCAACCAGAGAGCCTTTAAAGAAACCATTCAATAATTGGTAGATTAGTTAGCTTTAAGTCTAAGGTCAAGGAAACAGACAATGCACTTTAGAAGGCCCTCAGTGTGAGGAGCACTAAATTCAAGGCTTTTCAAAAGAAATGGAATCTGTTGTATTTAACCATCATCCGAGTAGGCGGACACAGAAAAATGGGAAAGTGAGAGTTGATTATCTGTTCAATCCATTTCTGTTCTCCGTTAGTCATCCAAGTGACCTAGCTGGATGGTTTGGCTTATTTCTATAAAAGAGGAGAAACATGAATGAGGAGAACAGAGCTGCCAACAAAAGGAGTCAGGCAACTTGAAAATCCTGTCATTATAAATGAGGAAGAACCAAGAATAGGAGCAAAAAAAAAAAAAAAAGGGGGCATTGGAGAGAGACTTTTATAAGATACAAAGCACTCTCCTGCCTGTGAAGGTGACTACCTCCAGATTGGCCTTAATCCCAATACTTCCTCCCATCTAACTGATGGGGAAATCCAGACCCCTCAAGATGAGTTATTTCCCAAGACTCACAGCTACTTAGGGGTTGTTTGTTGTTCAGTTGCTCAGTCGTGTCTGACTCTTTGTGACCCCATGGACTGCAGCATACCAGGCTTCCCTGTCCTTCACTATCTTTCTGACTTTGTTCAAACTCATGTCCACTGAGTCAATGATGCCAGCCAACCATCTCATCCTCTTGCCCTCAATATTTCCCAGCATCAAGGTCTTTTCCAAAGAATTGGCTCCTCACATCAGGTGGCCAATGTATTAAAGCTTCAGCTTCAGCATCAGTGGACTTCCAATGAATATTCAGTGTTGATTTCCTTTAGGATTGACTGGTTTGATCTTCTTGCTGTCCAAGGGACTCCCAAGAGTCTTCTCCAACACCACAGTTTGAAAGCATCAGTTCTTCGGTGCACAGGCTTTATGGTCCAATTCTCACATCTATACACGACTACTGGAAAAACCATAGCTTTGACTATTCAGACCTTTGTCAGCAAAGTGATGTATTTGCTTTTTAATATGCTGTCTAGGTTTGTTATAACCTTTCTTCCAAGGAGCAAGTGTCTTTTAATTTTGTGGCTGCAGTCACTGTCTGCAATGATTTTGGAGCCCAAGAAATTAAAGTTTGTCACTGTTTCCTCTTTTTTGCCATCTATATGCCATGAAGTGTTGGGACTTTATGCCATGATCTTAGTTTTTTGAATGTTGAGTTAACCCAGGTTTTTCACTCTTCTCTTTAACCTTCATCAAGAGACTTTTTAGTTCCTCTTTGCTTTCTGCCATTAAAGTGGTATTATCTGCATATCTGAGGATGTGGATATTTCTCCTGGCAATCTTGATTCCAGCTTAGAGCTGGGCAAACCCACAGAGCTCTTAACAAGAACTTCTCATTCTACCTGACCATTTCCTTTTTTCATTCCTCCTTTTGGTTGGAAATTTGTACCATAGTGTTCATTTGGTTTATTAAACGTGAAATAACCGGGATATAATGCCCTCAATTTCCCAGGTGCATAGAAAACTCCACTTTAGGTCAGGATGTTCAATGGGAGCACACATGTGACTTGACTTCTCAGAGTCTCAATTTCTTCATCAAAACCTTGGTGTGATTATAATTTCTTTCCAGCTCTGAAATACAGGCAGAACACTCTCCAACATAAATCACAGCAAGATCCTCTATGACCCACCTCCCAGAGTGATGGAAATAAAAGCAAAAATAAACAAATTGGACCTAATTAAACTTAAAAACTTTTGCACAGCAAAGGAAACTATAAACAAGGTGAAAAGACAGTCTTCAGAATGGGAGAAAATAATAGCAAATGAAGCAACTGACAAAAGAATCAATCTCAAAAAAATACAAGAGGCTCATGCAGGTCAATACCAGAAAAATAAATGACCCAATCAAAAAATGGGTCAAAAAACTTAACTTCTCCAAAGAAGACATACAGATGGCTAACAAACACATGAAAAGATGCTCAACATCACTCATTATCTGAGAAATGCAAATCAAAACCACAATGAGGTAGCATATCACAGCAGTCAGAATGGCTGCTATCAAAAAGTCTACAAACAATAAATGCTGCAGAGGGTGTAGAGAAAAGGGAACCCTCTTACACTGTTGGTGGGAATGCAAACTAGTACAGCCACTATGGAGAACAGTGTGGAGATTCCTTAAAAAACTGGAAATAGAACTTCCATGTGACCCAGTGATCCCACTGCTGGGCATAAATGCCGAGGAAACCAGAATTGAAAGAGACACGTGTACCCCAATGTTCATCACAGCACTGTTTACAATAGCCAGGACATGGAAGCAACCTAGATGTCCATCAGCAGATGAATTGATAAGAAAGCTGTGGTACATATACACAATGGAATATTACTCAGCTATTAGAATTCATTTGAGTCAGTTCTAATGAGGTGGATGAAACTGGAGCCTATTTATACAGAGTGAAGTAACTCAGAAAGAAAAACACCAGGACAGCATATTAACATATATATATGGAATTTAGAAAGATGGCAATGACAACCCTATATGCAAGATAGTAAAAGAGACACAGATATAAAGAACAGACTTTTGGACTCTGTGGGAGAAGGCAAGGGTGGGATGATTTGAGAGAATAGCATTGAAACATATATATTACCATATGTGAAAGAGACGACCAGTCCAGGTTTGATGGTGCCCAAATAGAGCACTCAAAGCCGGTGCACTGGGACAATCCAGAGGGATGGGATGGGGAGGGAGGTGGGAGGGGGGTTCAGGATGGGGAACACATGTACACCCAAGGCTGATTCATGCCAATGTATGGCAAATACCACCACAATATTGTAAAGTAATTAGCCTCCAATTATGATAAATAAATTGATTTTTTTTAAAAAAGAAAGAAACAACAAAAAAAAGTTATTTCCAGCTCTGATGGCTCATCAGTCCAGGAGTTATATGGCCTTCCCCATGTCATGGGGAGAAAGTTGAACTCCCTGCTGGAGTTTGATAGAATTTCCTCCCAGGGAGGAAGCCCAAGGCTTCAAAGTCAGTGGTGGAGGAGGGGTAAATGCCTAGTCGTGGCTGACTCCAA
Source organism: Bubalus kerabau (assembly GCF_029407905.1). Lineage (NCBI taxonomy): Eukaryota > Metazoa > Chordata > Mammalia > Artiodactyla > Bovidae > Bubalus > Bubalus kerabau. The sequence goes on along the minus strand of NC_073624.1, from coordinate 129,241,065 downwards.
AGTCCATGACCTTTGTAGTAAACTCCATGGCCTTGGAGGGTGGCAGGGAGCGAGGGAGGGAAACAGGGAGGCAGGGAAGGAAGAAGGAAGGAAAGAGGGGGAAGGAAGGAGGAGGAAGGAAAGAAGGAATGAAAAATAAGGAGAGATTACAAAAAAAAAGAATGAGTAATCATTGTCTTTACATCTCCTTGGCTGCTGAAATTAAAAAAGAAAACTTTTACCTGAATATACTTCTAAGTGTTAATACAGAACCACCACTTTTAGGAGCTCAGTTTCCTGAATTGCTGACTGCCTTAGCAACCATGCGAACTGGACGGCTCCTGCAGGATGAACATGGAAAGCAAAGGCATAGTTATCGAGAGGTAGCCACACATTACCATCAGGCCTGGAAAATATCACAAAAATGAGATCTGCGTTCCTGTCTGTGTGAAATGTTATCAGCCATCTCATAGTTTGGCTAACACCCCATAATCACCACCCTGTGGGGACATTCTAAAAATAAGTATGTAACCTAATCTAATCTAAAGCTAATTCAACCCAAACCCTTATCCTAACTGGCTAATCCACGAATAGTCAGAGCTCACACTAATCTTGGAACCAGCTAGAATTCTCTTCTCTATGGCAACAATTAGGTCATTAGTGAGTCTACTTCTTTTGTCTGTATAGCTTGAGGAAGCTGTTAAGTCCCTTGGTTCCAAACTTTACCCATGAAATAATAGGTTCTCACTCAGAATTCCTCAATGCATATTTTTCTTCATTTCAAGTTATGTGACATATTGGTGAATAACACAAAGCCCTGCTTGTCCAGATAATGAGTCTGGGAAAGAAGAAGTGCTTTCCTGGAGAACATTAACAGAGTCTGCATATTTTTACATTCAACACTCAAAGTGTGTGGGAGAAAAGCAAGATAATGCTTGTTTGAATTAACTATTAATTAGAAAGTAAATGACTCAGTAAAATTGAATGCATTGGTTTTTCTCATCTAGAAACGGAGGGTGGGGGGGGGGGATACCATATCATTCACAGATACCATTATTGTATATATTTCAGCTTTTCTTATGCTTCAGTTTTGCCCACCATAAATTCCCCTGTGCACTGCGGGATTTGGTTTATTTCATTTTCTCCTATAGGCTAGAAGGAAAAAGTAAATTCAGGGAACTTTTGCTTGTAATTTGTCAAGGCTCATGAGACACTCTGTGATAAGGGAAAACCATGGACTTTGAATTCAAAAGGCCAGAACTTTCTATTAGACAAGATGTTTTGAAGACTCAGTGTCCTTATTTTACTAAAAGAAATTATTACTAAAAGAAGAGATTACATCTGCATAGCTGGGTTGATGTATGCAATCAATGAGATGCTCTCTGAGAAGTTACTTTTTAAGTTGGTAAATGTCCCATAAACAGAAATTAAAATTTTAAAAATATTGAATATAAAAATTCTCTGAGAAAAACTGTTATGCCACATTCAAAATCTCACTTGCTGAACAGGTCATAAAACAGATTGTATTTCTATGGCCAGATTGTGAAGCAAATTGAGGCTCTTTGGAAGACAGAACTGTTGTAATAAAAAATCTCTGCTATGACCACAAAATCAAACATGCTATAAATTATTTTCACATAGTTTTCTCTCTACTGCACACTGAGCCAATGCACTTCTCCTAAACTCTCAGTGTGACAGTTAAAAGACACTCGGGTCCACTACTGTGTGGCACAGGAAGCTCCACTCAGTGCTCTGTGGTGACCTAAATGGGAAGGAAATCCAAAAAGAGGGGATATATGTATACATACAGCTGATTCACTTTGCTGTACAGCAGAAACTAACACAGCATTGTAAAGCAACTGTCAGATCAGATCAAATCAGTCGCTCAGTCATGTCCGGCTCTTTGCGACCCCATGAATCACAGCAGGCCAGGCCTCCTTGTCCATCACCAACTCCTGGAGTCCACTGAGACTCACGTCTATCGAGTCAGTGATGCCATCCAGCCATCTCATCCTCTGTCGTCCCCTTCTCCTCTTGCCCCCAATCCCTCCCAGCATCAGAGTCTTTCCCAATGAGTCAACTCTTCACATGAGGTGGCCAAAGTACTGGAGTTTCAGCTTTAGCATCATTCCTTCCAAAGAAATCTCAGGGCTCATCTCCTCCAGAATGGACTGGTTGGATCCCCTTGCAGTCCAAGGGACTCTCAAGGTTAGATTAATTTAAAGTGTGTGATTATCAAGTATATGTTTAGCAATTAGGAAATGGGAAGTGTAATGGGGCAGATTATCATTGTATTAAGTATTTCTTCCCAGAAATTAAATCTGGTGATGTCTAGGAGATACAGGGTCATCTCCCACAGCAAGTAGCTGGCGCTGGATGACCTGTGTATTCCTTTCGGCTCACATTCTAGGATTCCATTCCAGAGAACTAGTGTAGGGTGGAGGAAGGGCTGAGAAAGACATGTCAATAACATTGAAGCTGTAGGAAAAATTTGGGGAAAAAAATTCCACTGTGACCTTCTTTGACATTCATTGAAAAACTTTTTAAAAGTTTTTCTCTGACATTATTTCATTTGGCCACAAAATGACCCTTGATCTAATCAGCTGGCAGGAAGCAATGATAGTTTAGATTTCTGGTCTGAAGAAAAATGGTCTGAAAGTCTTCATAATTACATGTGTTATGTGTATTACGGTGTTAGAAGGGGCACTAAAGGAGCTGAATCTTCAACAAGATTCAACATAGACTGAGCCCTGACTCTCACAGCTTGTGTTTCCAACATGTAATGCACGCTGGCCTGTGTGAAGTCCAAATGTTCACGGAAGTGAACTGCTTGGAGCTCAGCAGTGACTACATTGTAAGTCCCCTACAAATGCGCCTTCAAGGTGCGAATTTCAAAGATGCGAACGTGCATGCAGCCACTGTATGCCAGCTGTTGTGCTGTGTTACTGTACTTTCAAGGTGCTGTCCTGTAAGATTAAAAGTGTCTTCTTTATTTTTTGTGTTTGTGTTTTGTGTCTCATTTGTGTGAAAAGTATTGTATGCCTGTTACACTACAGTACTGAATAGCTGGTTATGTTAGGGCGGTACCTAGGCTAACTCTGTTACGCTTATGAGTGCATTGAACTTACAAATGCTGTCTTAGAATGGCACTTGTTCATATGCAGGGAACTTATTGTATCTGATGGCCTCCTCCTTTTGTGGACCTGAGCAATTCAGGAACAAGCTTACTTGTGACCTCAGAAGGAAATGCATTTTATGCAATAATAGTCCAATATACATCCCAAACTGTTCATTACATCTACAACTTGAAAAGCACTGGTTCAGCCACTGTTTTTGTTCAGTAGCCCAGGTGTGTCTGGCTCTTTATGACCCCGTGGACACCCACGGCATGCCAGGCCTTCCTGTCCCTCACTATCTCTCAGAGTTGACCCAAGTTCATGTTCGTTGCCTCGGTGATGCTGTCCAGCCATCTCATCCTCTGACGCTTTCTTCTCCTTCTATGCCTAATTATCCCCCACTCCACAAGCTGGGTAGTTTAAGGATAACTAAACTTCTCTCTGGCAGCCCCTCCAGGAGACCTCTCTGCTTAGCATATAGGAAACACCATCCCCATACGCCTGGCATGTCAGGCTGATGAAAGCTGTGACCATTTCAAAACTCAGCTCAAATAAACGTCTAGTAAAGTTATTGTAAACCATTATTGGTGGATGAGATGGTTAGATAGTATCACTGACTCGATGGGCATGACTTGAGCAAATTCCGGGAGATAGTGGAGGACAGGGAAGCCTGGCGTGCTGAAGCCCAAGGGATCGCAAAGAGTCGGACACAACTTAGTGACGGAACAACAACAATTAGTGGGTAACACAAAGCATAACAATGTTGATGGTATTTGCGGTTTTCTGTGGAATCCAATTAGCCAGTCCCTGGGACAACTCACATCAGATAAAGAGGAACTTGGAGGGCCAGGAAGCCCAATCTTAAACACGTTGTGCGTTTGGGCTTTCATGTGCCTGCTCTTGCTGGAAGGTTGTAAACAAGCTGACATTCTTCCAGTGCAGCCTTACTGCTGCAGGGGATCCGTTCTAATGCATCCTTTGAAGTCCCCATCACATAATGGCTCAGTGCCTCCATCATTTCCTCCAGTTTCTCCATAAACAGCCTGTACCCTAGTTTCCGTCCCATCACTCTTCACTTGAAATGGGACTGTGGGTGGCTGACTGCCCCAAGACCAATCTCCCCTCTATACTCCCCCAAGGCCGCAGGGGAATGTTTCTTAAGTGCAACATTCTCTCTGTTCCTTGGGACTTAAAAATACCTGTTACCTATCTGTTACCTACAGAATGAATTTCAAATGTCTCCATAGGCATCAACTTCCCACTCCAGTCGGCCTGCCCTGCGCCTCCCCTCTCCCCTCCAGGGATCTTAGCCCCACTTCCCAGCCTGGAGGGCACCTCCTCCACTCTTGTTTGCCCGCCCTTCCTTTCTCACCTTCATAGGCTTTCTCCTCTGGCTTCCCAGTTTTCCCCAGAGAATGTCACCTCTACCTCTACCATTAAAGCAAGCATGCCCGCACTAACCAGCCCCACAGGATAGCTATACTCCTCTGCTTGTCAGGGAAAGTATGTTAAAATACACTGCCACTCAATACACAGTCATTGTCAGAACTAGCTGGAGAGGGGCGCTTCCTGGTGGTCCAGTGGTTAAGTTGCTGCACTTTTGTTGCAGGAGACACAGGTTTGATCCTTGATCTGGGAACTAAGATCCCAATTTTTTTGGCTGCACCAAAAACATTAATTAATTAAAAACTAAGTGGAGAGACATGGTCCATATCAGGGAGTTCCTGAAAGGTGTGAGGTCCTCCCAGTCCTCCTGCATCTCCAGAATCCGCCCTTGGGTGACACCAGACCTCTGGAGAGCCACATGCCTAAAAATGAATTATTTTGGCCATCTATAGAAATTTTTCTTTATTGTACTTTAATCCTGTTAGAACAGCTGTGGAACCTCGTGATTGTACTTGTGCAATGCTGATAAGGAAAGTGGACACCATATTGTACAGTATTCTCTCTGTGATGGTCTGGGGATGTCATCTCTCTGCTGTCTTCAACAGAAATAGCTGTGATCCTCCCAAGCAATTATTTTCCTTTTGTCTTAAGGACATGAGAAACTCCTCATTATCTTTCTATACTGGTTGGTGAAAGCCTGAGTGAAATCAGTGGTCCACCTTTAGTAAATTTATAGGACATCGTAGAAGGAAGTGAAGGTTTCTTGACATTCTTCTGGCTATGTTATGTTTTTCCTGTCCTCATCTTCAGTTAAAATTTCATCATTTGCTTTTGTACTGTGTATGCCTTTTAAGACTGACTTCGTATCTTTTTGGAATTAAGTATGAATAAATAAGCCAGGACTGACCTGTCCCTGGTAAAGATGGCCAGTGGTGCTTAAAGGGAGGCAGTGTTTGCTCCTTTGGAAATGAGGAAAAGGAGGAGGAAATGGTCAGGTGGTCAGGAGAGGCCCGTCTGGTGTAGCCACAGCCTCAATGGCTGCCCTGCATTTTGGCTGCACTCGGGAAATTCATGCATATCCTGTGTGCAAGATATCTGGGATCTACTGGACACATTTTCAGTTCAAATACTCAATTTTCACAGCTTTCAAGAGGCACAATCATTTATCAGGATGAAAAGATTCCAAGATACTCTCAAAATTCATTTGTAAAATATTTATTTAGTGCTTTCCATGTCCCACTGACTTAGACCATGAGAACACAGCCACATAAAAGATGCCAAGAGTTGGGTTCAGTGGAAACTCCAGAGACAGTCATCTGGAAAAGGTCAAGTGTGGGGGCAACTGACCTCCAGTCTTCCCTTTGAAGGAAACATGCTCTAAACTCAGGGAGACTCTCTGAGAACATGGGCCTGATTTACATGTGAACAGCAAAATTAGTGCCTTTGCAGAAATGACTGTGTTTCATCATTCTCGTATTCTTTTACAGTGTGATCCTGACTACAGTAAGTCCCTTACATACAAACAGATTCCATTCCAAGAGCATGTTCATAAGTTCAATTTGTTCCTATGTCCAATAAAGTTAGCCTAGGTATCCAACTGACACAATTGGGTATATAGTACTGTACTGTAATAGGTTTATAATACTTTTCACACAAATAACGTATTAAAAACAAACACAAGAAATAAAGAAAACCTTTTGAATCTTACAGGACAGCACCTTGAAAAGCATAGTAGGACAGTACAATAGCTGACATATAGGGGCTGGCATCAAGGAACAGGCTAGAAGAGCTGCTGAATGGAGGAGGGAGAGGAGGTGGGAGATGGTAGAGCTGAAGGATTGTCAGCAACAGGAGATAAAGTTCTCAACTGGAAATTTCTTGTCTAGGGTGCTTACTGTATGAACCTTTCATTCCTAAAACAAGGTACCAAGACCTACCTGACCTGGGTGTTTGTTAGAAGTCTTGGGCAGTTATGACTGCCTAGCAGTCCTTCACAGCAAACCCCTTCCTCAGCCGGTCCTCTCATCAGTGTAGATATGAGCTCTTCCTTCTCACAAAGGATGCCGCTAAGTTATTTTCTTCAGATAGTAGAAATCCAAGTTATGCGTTGTCTTCACGTACTCATGAATACACGCACACACCCCTTCCAGTTTGATGTAAAACAAACAAAAAGCACTGACATCAGCCCAACGTGATAAATGCCTAACCTGGATGGAGAAGAAGGAAGGAAGCAGAAACTGGAAAAAACCCTCAAGGCATGTCATTGAAAGAGTTTTGCTAATCTATTTGAGGTGAAGTTCCCCCCTTTATGCTTCTCCTTTGTGAGGTCTATTTCTATGGATTGTCTTACTTTCACTGAAAGAACATTTCTCCCAAAATCATATAATTAACCAGTGTTGCTGGTATGCCACTGAAGGGGGAGACTTCCCTGGAGTCCAGTGCCCCCAGTCCTGGGGTTCCAGTGGGCAGCTCAGTTAGGACTTGGAGGTCATTATTCACTCTGGGTGCCCCCAGCATGTGGTTTGAATTACTCAGTGATTGTGGTTCACCTGTGTTGTTTCTATACGTCTTGCCCTGCAGGAATAAAAGTTTCAGATTACAGAATGAGCAAAGAGAGCCCTGAAATGTTTAATAGAGAGTGCTTTGCAGCTCAGACCCAAAGCGCTGAGGTCTTGGAGAAAGACAAATGGAATCCTAAGACCCAGGATCAGCCTTTCACTGTTTCACTTTATGTTACAACAACCTGCTTGTTCTCTTCTTCCTTATCTTGATTTCTAGTTCATAGGCTGTTATCATGACAGTTCTGTGTGTACATTTTATTTGAAGGTTGCAGTTTTTCATCTCTGACCTGTTATGACCATCTCACTCATAGTACTATAGAGAGACTTAGTTTAAACATCGCCTGTCTTTATCTTCCTCCGGTAATGTGAAAGGTGAAATGAAGTCGTTCAGTCATGTCCGACTCTCTGTGACCCCATGGACTGTAGCCTACCAAGTTCCTCCATCCATGAGATTTTCCAGGCAAGAGTACTGGAGTGGGTTGCCATTTCCTTCTCCAGGGGACCTTTCCAACCGTGGGATCGAACCCAGGTCTCCCGCATTGCCGGCAGACGCTTTACCGTCTGAGCCAGCAGGGAAGCCAGAGGCTATTGCATGCCCTGTGGATTTTCTCAATAAGGTATCTGTTGCCTGTATGGCACTAGTAGTAAAGAACCCACCTGCCAATGCAGGAGACATAAGAGATGTGGGGGTCAGGAGATTCCCTGGGGAAGGGCATGGCAACCCATTCCAGTATTCTTGCCTGGAGCCTAGCGGGCTACAGTCCATAGGGTCACAAAGAGTCAGACACAACTGAAGCAACTTAGCATGCATGCATGCCTGTAATATAGTGATCTGGATAAGAATTCTTTCATTTGTTCATCCAGCCTTTCCTTCAGTCATTCCACCAACCGCTTTGTTATCACCTACCAAGTACCAGGCATTGTGAATAATGAGATAAGATCCCAGGAAAAGTGAACGGTGTGGAAATGGGTGTGGGGACAGTTTCATGTTTGCATTAAGTTTCAAAATACTTGCTAAAGGAGTCAGATGTGCTGCTTCTAGTCATATGAGGTGAGGTGATTATGCCCTTGCGCTTGGGCCAAGAAGATCTTCCAGGACACCCTTCCTCGTAACACTTCAACATGCATCTGGTTGCTCTCAGACTTCTCCACCTGCCACATTCTTTAGCCTCCTATTGGCTCAGCCTTGACTTGCAGGTTTCTGGAAAGGGAAACTGAAGGATATAACTATCCTGCATTTCGGCATTAATGTCCATGGCTGCCATGAGAATGTGTCTGTTCTAAGACACACACATACACATACACATACACATACATAGACAAAAAAAAAACAACACAGGAGGAGATGAGAGTCAAAATAAATATGAATGAATAAATGAATTAATGATTATAAGATTGGTGACTTATTTGGGGGTACTTGCTTGAACTAAGAACTATACAAATCTTCTGATTTCCAGACTCTCTTTAGCATCTTCCTCTTAGTAAGGGCAAGAGGGAAATCCATTCTAAACAAAGATTATCTTATGACCTCTTGTAAACTTCCATTGTGTTTGTTATTGCCAGGAACCTACTGCCAGCAGAGGGAGGTGGAAGCCATCACAGAGGGTGACGAGGATGACAGGGGCTGCTGCTGCTGCAAACCAGGCCACCTGCCCCACCTCCTGTCCTGCAACGCGGCCTTTAACCTCCGCTGGCTCACCTGGGAGATCACACGGACCCAGTACATCCTGGAGGGATACAGCATCATGGACAACAACGCAGCCACCATGCTGCAGGTTTTTGATCTCCGAAGGATCCTTATCAGATACTATATCAAGGTACTGTTCCGGGTCCCAGACACATGTCTGAGTAGGAATGCGGGGCTGGCTCAAAAGACTCCTGGAGAGCTTTGTAAAGAGCTTAAGAAGCTTCTCCTGAGTGTCTGAAGCAGAGGCTTAGTTCAGTTTCAGGACTGCTGGTTTTGTGAAAAAGCCTCAGAGGTTTGGATTGGCCTGAGGTTTTGTGCCCCAAGACAGGGCACCCCCACCTCCAGGCTGTGGACCAGTACCTCCTGTCAGATCAGTGGCAGGATTAGATTAGAAATAAAGTGCACAGTATATGTAATGTACTTGAATCAATCCAAAGCCATGCCTCCTACCCCCAGTCCATGGCAAAATTATCTTCCACAAAACTGGTCCCTGGGGCCTAAAAGGTTGGGCACTGCTGTTCTAAGCCTGGAAACTGATAGGCAGTCTCTTTTCTTACCTAGATCTTTTTCTTTACTTTTTTTTTAATCATGGCTTCCCAAGTGGCTCAGTGGTAATGAATCTGCCTGCCAATACAGGGGACGTGGGTTCTATCCCTGGGTCAGGAAGAGCCTCTGGAGAGGAGAATGGCAACACGCTCCAGTATTCTTGCCTGGGAAATCCCTTAGACAGAGGGGCCTGGTGGGCTACCGTCCATGTGGTCGCAAAAGAGTTGGACACGACTTACTGACTAAACCACAACAACAAAAGTCACATAATATAAAACACACTATTTTAATCATATTTGACTGTACAGTTTAGTGGCACTAAGTATATTCACATTACTGTGAAGCTCTCACCATCATCCATCTCCCGAATTTTTCACTTTCCTAAACTGAAACTCTTCTACTTTTAACACAGCATGAGTCGTCAGTAATGATGGTGCTGATAAATGGAAACATGCTGGAAATATGACCAAGCCTAAACTTTCATGAATTATAAGTATTAATTTAAAGGCTCTGCAAATTTCTACTTTTTAGAACCAGAATGAATTTTTTAAGCTCATGATAAAACTGCAAAAATAGCTAAAGGATCCCATCAGGATTAGCTAGGGCAGCCTTTTCTCTTCACTCATGTGGGGACTAGCACATTTTTTTCAGTTGCTGGGTACCTCCATCTGTCCAACCTGTACTCAACATCAGAACAGGTCCTGGTTTGAAATATGTCTCTTGGAAGACAAATGTGAGACTTGACCAAGATGCAGAGTGATAATGTGGATGAAAGTATTTTCTAAAGGGTTAGGACAGGCAGAGGCAGTTGTGTCTGACGATGTCTATGATGGCTTCTCTTCTGAGGGACTACTTTGCATGGTGCAAACCCTACATGGTCTTTAAAAGGGTCCACATCTTAGTGCCTTCAGAATGAAGAAGTTCATCATCTGAGACCCCAGACTCCCTGCGAGCTGAGGCTGAGACAAGTGGTCCAGCAGAAATAATGAAATATAAAATCAAAAGATTACACAGGTGCCTGAAGTTTGGGGAGTTTCCGTCAACTACAAAGAAGGATGTTTAGAAACTGGGAGTAACTCCTGTGAGGAGCCTCAGCATCCACAGCAAAAATAGCTGCTTGATTGTTCAGGAAATAGAATTCAGACTGTGCAAGTCAGAAGGGCAAAGAACTCTTAGTGATCATACCCCAAGGTGATTGCAACAAGAGACATTGGGGAGACCCTGTTCTGTGACAGAATATTTTAAACAGCGTGAGCGATTCATGCTCACCCTTTGTATATGTTGCTGCTAAGCTGCTAAGTCACTTCAGTCATGTCCAACTCTGTGTGACCCCATAGATGGCAGCCACCAGGCTCCCCCATCTCTGGGATTCTCCAGGCAAGAACACTGGAGTGGGTTGCTGTTTCCTTCTCCAATGCATGAAAGTGAAAAGTGAAAGTGAAGTTGCTCAGTCGTGTCCAACTTAGCAACCCCATGGACTGCAGCCTACCAGGCTCCTCCATCCATGGGATTTTCCAGGCAAAGTATGTTAGATAGATGTAAAACTTTACATCCAAACCTCATGCAAAATAATAAATGTCCAACCTCACACAAATTGGGGAAGATTTGGGAAGTGAATCAGGAAGTTGTAATCTTTTGTGTCATGACTCCATGCGTTCCCTTGGCCATTGTATCTGAGGTCCAAGAAGTTTTTCATACAGAGTCAACTTTGGGCAACTCAGTCTATCAGCTGACATTAGACTTGGCAGTGGGTCATGGAATCCCAGTGACTCACACACATGTATTCCTCTCACACATAAATGAAGCTGTGCTCCAAGTTCTCAGGGACCCAGGTTTCTTCCAGCTCCCAGCTCCACCATTTTGAGTGTCAAGACAGGTTTCCCAGGTGGTGCTAGTGGTAACGAACCTACCTGCCAAAGCAGGAGACACAGGTTCGATCCCTGGATCAGGAAGATCCCCTGGAGGAGGAAAGGGCAACCCACTCCAGTGTTCTTGCCTGGAAAATCCCATGGACAGAGGAGCCTGGTGGGCTACAATCCACAGGGTCACAAAGAATCAGACTCAACTGAAGCAACTTAGCACACCCATCTTAAGGCTCAAATGGATGGAAGAAGGAACCCAGATAGTGAAGGCCAAGGGTACGCACCAGCTATTCCTTAAGAAGGTTCCTGAAAGTTGCCACAGAATACTGCTGCTGTGTCCCATTGGCCAGAATGTTGTATGTCAGCTTCAAGGGGGTCTGGAAAGGTGTTCTGGGCAGCCATGAACCCAGAGAGAACTTGTGTGTCATGGGGGAAGGAGAAAACGGATGTTAAATGGCAACCAGCTTTCTTTGACACCTTCCTCCAGAAGGATCTGGTATAGTTCCTATGTGGCAACAAAATGTGGTCATTGAAGGGGAGCTAGATCCAGGGGCTGACTCCAGCCGTGCAAGGGTCTGGGAGCTTAGTCTGAGCGGCAGCTAGAGGTCTAGAGGGGCCAGGTTAATGAGCCCAGAGGCCACATGCCTCCTTGGTGCCTGTATCGCAGATCCTGTTGGTGACGCCAGTTGTCTTGCTGTTCACACTGTTCGCTGAACTCAGGGTAGGCAAGGCTCGAGCTAAGAGGCTGGAAGAAGACACAAGGAGCCATAGGAACTGCAGACACATTTATTCTCTCCTGGCTGGCACGGCAGCCACAGCACAGCCTCTCTCCTGGCTGACTTAGCAGCCATAGCAGCGACCACAACAGAACCGTAACAGAACTGTAACGGAGCCATAGCATAAGCTCACATAAAACACCCATGATGTCGCTCCAGTGTAGCCCCAGCGCAGCAGCAGCCAGTGCTTTCATGGTGAAGCCCACACAGGCGTGTCACATACAGGAGCCCATGACCAAGCGAGTACCCCGTAACGCACATGCGCAGTGCTGCAAGTGAGCTCAGCTTTTACATAGTCTTCATTTACAAAACGTGGGGTGAGAGAGCCTGAGCACGCCACCTTGGCTAATTTGCTCTCTCCCCACAGTGCCTCAAGAGGAGGGCAAGACAGAGGGGGCGATTCAAGATGGCAGAGTAGAAGGACCTTGGGCTCACCTCCCCTCATGAGCACACCAGGAAACACAACTCACTGCTGAACTGCGATCCATAAAAAAGACAGGGAGAATAGCGCAAGACTATTTGTCTGCCACTCAGAGCCATCCGCTGTGATTTCTGACTAGGCTTTGCACCCCACCCCTTTTCTTTGCCTGTACACCCTCCCCTCCCCCAACTCTTGCATGGTTGCAGCCCAACAGTCCTCCCTGTGCTCCCCCAGTACTCAGTGTCTAGTCCAAACTGAGCTCACATGCCAGCTCCTCTTACAGTCTGCCTTGGGGCCCAGGCTGGCATTCACACCCACCTCCTCTGAAACCCTTTCCCCTTCCCTTCTGGTAACTCCATGAGCCCAGGAGACACACCCCTGCCCGCTCTGTGGATCCTCAGGCCTTCCTGTGATGACTTACCGCTGGAGGTGCCCATGGTTTTGGAATGAACAAAGAAGGTTCCAGGTAATGTGGAATCCAGAGTCCTGGCCATCCAGTCGGGAAGGATGAGACCCACGTGTAGGCAAGGGTCTGAGGGGTCTGCCCCAGGCATTGGTGGTGAGGATGGAGTCCAGGACTGAGCCTCGTCTCTGTGAACCTGGCATATGTGTGTGTTCGGTCACTCAGTCGTGTCCGACTCCTTGAGACACTGTGGACTGTAGCCCACCAAGCTCCTCAGTCCATGGGATTCTCCAGGCAAGTATACTGGAGTGGGTTGCCATGCCTTCCTCCAGGGCATCTTCTTGACCCAGGGATTGAACCCACATCTTCTGTGTCTCCTGCATTGCAGGCAGATTCTTTACTGCTGAGCCATCAGGGAAGCCCTGTGAACGTGGAGCTCCCCATAAACAGCCTCTCCATGGACAAGACAGACCAGGCCCACACCGTGGGGCCAGCAGGCCTCTGTCAGTGAGTGAGAGCAAAGGGCTGAGGTGCCCCATCTTGGTCCACCTGCTTGGCTTTTCCAGAAGCCTGGGGGCTCCATGCTAGGACCTGCCTTTTGATGTGTCTCTCCCTTCACAGTCCTCCTCTCCTAACTCCTGGAAATGTGGCTCCCAATTCCCTGTACATTTTCTAAAATGACAATTTGCAAACTGAAAAACAAATCCAAGATAATGTGCGAATGGTAGAGGGCTGAGGGAGGCCCCCAGCACCTGCTAGACAATAGTGGGCTTGTGGAGACAGTCCCTTGATTCTGTTTTATACGTGCAAGCAGTGATGCTGACATGAGAGCTTTGGGCGGGCAGGAGAGGGGCACAGGGCATGGTTTATGACCCGGAAGGACAGCAGTCAGGGGCAGATCTGTAGCATCAGGCTCCCTCAGCTAGCCAGATGATTGTCAATCGCCACGTCCTACCAGAAATTCCCATTCTGTGTGCCTGGGAAGTACCTTTTTTTTTTTTTTTTTTAAATAAGCTCCCTAGGTGATTTATGGCAGAAAGCAAAGAGGAACTAAAGAGCCTCTTGATGAAAGTGAAAGAGGAGAGTGAAAAAGTTGGCTTAAAACTCAACATTCAAAAAACTAAGATCATGGCATTCAGTCCCATCACTTCATGGTAAATAGATGGGTTAACAATGGAAACAGTGACAGACTTTATTTTGGGGCACTCCAAAATCACTGCAGATGGTGACTGCAGCCATGAAATTAAAAGACACCTGCTTCATGGAAGAAAAGCTATGACCAACCTAGACAGCATACTAAAAAGCAGAGACATTCCTTTGCTGAAAATGGTCTGTATAGTCAAAGCTATGTTTTTTCCTGTCATCATGTACGGATGTGAGAGTTGGACCATAAAGAAAGCTGAGCTCTGAAGAATTGATGCTTTTGAACTATAGTGTTGGAGAAGACTCTTGAGAATCCCTTGGACTGCAAGGCTATCAAACCAATTAATCCTAAAGGAAATAAGTCCTGAACAGGACTGATGCTGGAAGGACTGATGCTGAAGCTGAAGCTCTAATACTTTGGCCACCTGATGTGAATAGCTGACTCATTAGAAAAGACCCTGATGCTGGGAAAGATTGAAGGCAGGAGTAGAAGGGGATGACAGAGGATGAGATGGTTGGATGGCATCGCCAACTCGATTGACATGAGTCTGAGCAAGCTCTGGGAGATGGTGAGGGACAAGGATGCCTGGTATGCTGCAGTCCATAGGATTGCTAAGAGTCAGACACGACTGAGCAACTGAACTGAACTGATGTGATTTGATATGCAACTAGATGTGGGGACCACCACAGATGTTTGTGCTCAGTAGAAGAGATGTTTTGTAACTCTTGGTCAACCCTCAGGAGACACTGAGATTGGTGGCAGGTGGAGCTCATACCAGTACCTCCTGGTAATTCACATCAGCACCAAGAAAGCCTGTTCAGGTGAGACTTTCTCCAGACATCACCCTCGGTGCCTTCCTGCCCTTTGGGGATGGGCAGCTCAGAAACTGTGCTCACCTCCCTGGTACAGTTAGTTAAAGGAAATTTCAGAAGTGCTGAGTGGCTATTAGGACAGAAGAAGCAGCAGTTTAGGGTAAGAAACAAATGGCATATTTTCTTCTTTGACCTATGCTCCTCTGCAAACAAAATTGCCAGTTGCCTTTGTAGCCCTGAATTGGTTCAAGTTTCAAGGGTTTGGTTTCATTCTTTTTATTTTTCACTGGACAGGAAGAAAAACTTGGAATAATTCCTTTACACAAAAGGATTTTTTTTTTAAATCTCCTCATAAACTGGGTCAGTTCTCCACCCCCCTCTATGAATATATTTGAAATCATTTCCTTCCTGATGACTGGAGGTTTTCCCTGGTGCCTCCTCCATCTCTCTTCCATTCATTAGTGTTTCAAACCCTCTTAACCAGCAAGAAATGAGATTTCTGCTGGAAAATGAGGGCCTGGTTTCTTGTCCACCATTGTTTCTGCCCAACTCTTAGGAAGGAGATGTGCTTATCATCTGCCCTGCAGATGATAAGGCCAACATCAGCCCAACACCCCAGCATGTTGGACTGCCTGCCAGGTTCTCTTCCTGGGATGAACTGTCTGAGAGAATATGCTGATCTACAATTAAAATGAGAAACCAGGAGGGTCCCTGCTGGAGGAACCAGATATCGCGAATTAATTCAGAGGTGTGTGTGTGTGTTAGTCACTCAGTCATGACCAACTCTTTGTGACCCCAGGGACTACAGCCCGCCAGGCTCCTCTGTCCGTGGAATTCTCTTAGCAAGAATACTGGCGTGGGTAGTCATTCCCTTCTCCATGGGATCTTCCTGAGCCAAGGATGGAACCTGGGTCTCCTGCATTGCAGGCAGATTCTTTACCATCTGAACCACCAAGGAAGCCCTAATTCAGAGGAAGTCCTTGCTTTCAATTTGGATCAGTTTGTACGCCATCAATTCATGTCACCATCCTGACTTAGCTTTGCCTATTATGGAATCCGTTTCATCCCGACAGATTCTGAAGGATTTCACACTGTTCATTGACAGCATCTCTGCCTAAATAAAGGGAGATGGAGTACAGTTTGCAGCCAGTTCAAGTAGTTCTGTTTTCCCACAGGGAAAGGACATGGTACTGTCTCCCTTCCCACGTGGGAAAGCCCAGTGCTGGGAAGCCCACTCAGAAGCCAACACTGTAAGATTTTGCCAGAACTAGAGAAACGAGTTTGAATCCCTGGAATTCAAAGTCCTCGTTAACTATTCTGACCTCATCGGTGAAGGGGTTATTTTCTTTCCTCCCTAGAAATGAATGAAAAGGTTAATGTTCCGCTTTCCATTTTTTTGTTTGTTATTTCTGTCTGGTACACGTGATTAGTATATATTGAGGGAAAACTAGACCAGATGTTTGCTCGTGCCAGATGTTTAGATAGACCAAATTTCTCTCTTCCCTTCATAATTGTCAGCTGAGAAGCCGTGCCTTTGGTCACGGTCCGTTTCCTTTTTGGCTTGCGACTTTGGATGGAACACTTAGCAGCTTTAAGTGGTCCTGCCAGCTGGTGGGCAATAGGACACCCTCCAGATTCTTGATTCACGTATTTGAATATCAGGTGTGTACTCTGGTGACCATGGGAGGCTTGGCTGTCTCCTACCTCCTGATCCTCTGCTCCAAACCTCTCCTGGGCTCTGCTCCCCAACCTGAGCCTCAAGCTTGCTGGGTAGGTAAGTCAGAGATGCCAAAGACATGATGATGATGTGATTTTTGCACACATCCCACGTGTCAGGCCAAGTGCTAAGTGCTTCAGATGCATCATCTCATTTTAAACCTCAAAACAGTGATGAAAAATGGCCATGATTAAGCATGTCTTTCTTTTGCATGTCTGCTTTCAGCTTCCCCCGGCCTCTTCCTCATTTCCTTTCTCCTTCCCTCCTTCTCTCCCTCCTTCCTTCCATTGAAGGGGTTTTCTAAGGCCAACAGGGTTTCAGAGGTCAGGGAAACATGTGAACTCCACTTACTCTCTGCAGACTTCATGTTTCTTGCTTCCTCAATTGGGGGTCAGGTGGATGATGGAGCCTAATAGAGATCGTGCCCCAAAGAAGGAGGGAGGACCACACACCATGAGCCACAGATGAAACTTCCACAATGAGTGGGCTGCCCTTGGTCCTAACAGCAGAGAGAAGCTGAGTCAGGCATCTGCTGTGGTTTTGCCCGAATCCAGAGACCACGTGTGTCTGTCCACTCAGCTGTTCAACTCCCTGCAGTAGCCTGAAATCAGACACCTCGGCAACCTCCAACCTAGGCACTGAGGGTTTCACGTCCCAACCAAAGAGAAGAAGAGGAGGAGAGCTGAGGGTCTAGGAAAGGCCCCTCTGCCCACTCACCTCCATAGATTCCCGTTGCCTAAGCCCTGTTCATGTCCACCCCACGTGTGTTACTTTCTGTCTTCTCGTCTGGTAAGAATGCCTTTGATAATCAGATGAGTCCATCAATGAAATGTTTGATTTTACAGGAGTTCTAATCACTGCCTCCTTGCATGGAAGGCTGCCCCTCCCCCTCCTCATCACTCTCAATTCACAGATAGGATGCTAACTGCGTTCCCTGGTCCGTCTTAGCCCCAGTGACACCAGCCATGTGCCTCTTCCTGTGATAATGAAGGAAGAGTGAAGTTGGCAAGGACTCATCCACAGATACTCCTGTCTATTCCCGACATGCCCATGGCGGACTTAGGTTGTGTTTTTCTCTGTCATATGTTTACTTCTCCAGGCTGGATGCTAGCCTTCTTGAATGATGAACTCATTTGAAAACTACAAGATGGCTTTCAAAAAATCTGTAGCTCAGAATCATAAAGCCGAGGGTGGCAGTTTCCCCAATTGGACTCGTAAGTGGAGTGTCTGATGGAGGAGGAAACTTGGGGTTATTTGTGAAGACATCTCAGATGTCCACTGTCTGGGTACCCAGGATTATGTGTGTGTGTGTGTGTGTGTGTGTGTGTGTGTGTGAGTGTGTGTGTCTGAACAACTGTACATCATAAGTACTTTCCATAAGAACCATGTTGCTTTAGCTCATGACACACTCTTGGTCTGAGGCCCTGGACGAGGACCTGCCCCGATTTCTTCCAGCAGCATCAGCCCAGCCTGGCCTCCAGGAAACCCAGAGGAACCACAGTGCTTTCATGTGCATTTCTCAGAAAGGATGACGCTTTCTCTCTGACTGCCATTCTTTCTCACCACTGAGATCCCGTCCTAGCTAGCATTGAGATTCCGCTAGCATTCTGCTCTTCTCACTTCCCTCTTCCCTCCGGTGACCAAGAGGGAGCATTTTAGAACGGCTCCAGTGGGTGCATTAAACCTAGCAGGAAATACAAATGATACCGCACATGGGGATTTCACGTGTCATTCGTCCCTGACAGTGATTTACTTTAGGAGATGAAATTTTAAGTCTTTCAGGCTTTGGGCTCAAAACCTTTCTTTCTCTCGGCAGAGTATAATATACTATATGGTGACATCCCCCAAACTGTTCTCCTGGATCAGAAACGAATCACTTCTGAAGACCCTGCAGCCCTTTGCCAAATGGCATTACATTGAGCGTGACCTTGCGATGTTCAACATGAACACTGATGATGACTTCGTCCCATGTCTCCAGGGAATCACGCGAGCCAGCTACTGCAACGTCTATCTGGAGTGGATTCAATACTGTGCCCAGAAAAGGCAAGAGGTAGGTAAGGGAGGTGGGGCTGGAGGACGTGAATATAAGTTAAGAAACAAGGAGCCTTGTAAAGACCATCTCTTTCTTATACTCTGTGTGTGTGAGTCACTCAGTTGTGTCCGACTCTTTGCAACCCCATGGACTGTAGCCTGCCAGGCTCCTCTGTCCATGGGATCCTCCAAGCAAAAATACTGGAGTGGATAGCCATTTCCTTCTCCAGGGGATCTTCCCAACCCAGGGATCCCAAACCCAGGTCTCTTGCATTGCTGGCAGATTCTTTAGCATCTGAGCCACCAAGGAAGCCCTGGTAGACTATAACAAAATAGAGGAGAGAAAGGACACCAGTATTTGAACAAATATTTATTTAGCAGGTAAACAAAATGAAATGGAAAAATTCATATATCATGTCTCCAAGAAAGGCACCTTGAAAGTACATTTTCCTTTCTACTGTGCTCAGAGTTGGTACAGTGTTAAGCCTTGATCATGGCTTTAAAACTCTGGACACTTCTTTGTTTAGGGTTTCTTTTTGAGATTTCTGAACAGAGTATATATGGGCTGAAATGCAGAGGATTTACTAAACCTATTGAATTGCGGACAAGCCCATTCTGTTTAGCAATCAGGTTGGTCCAAGCTACTCGGTAGTTTTGTCTGTATATCTGTGCATTGTTGCTCACATGCTGAGGATGCTTCCGAAGATGAATACAGCCTCTTAGAAATGAAAGCAAGGAAAATGACATCTTATAAAAGGAAGACAAGGAAGCAGGCAGGAGCAGAAAGGGGAGGGAGGCCAGCGGAAGGAGTTTGTTATCTCTGCTTCTCAGGATTTGGAAAGCTTCTCATGATGTGTTGTTGAAGGAGATGGTAGATCCAAGTTAAAAACTGCCTTCTCAGCAGCTGATGAAGTGTGCTATGTGAACTGGTAAACCAAATTAGGATACTAGCCCAGGTCCTTGGCCTTTCATGAGTGATTGAAAGCAGGTGGGAGAGAGTCGGTGGCAGAATTGGTCCTCCAGACGCAGCCGGGAGAATGTGTGCTGAGATTTTAACCCATGCGGAACCTCCGCTGGTAGCTGAAATAGTCAAGAGTCTATTGCTGATCCTGGCTAACCCCACAATGAGGGCACTCTTCTTTCCTCAGCTAGCTCATAAAAATGAAATTATCTTGCTTTGCTTGCAAAAGATACTTTAACTTTTAAGTTCCTTCCACATCTTCCCCCGCTCCTCTTCTTAAGCTTGGATGAACCACTTCATTTAATTGTTGATTATGGACTTATGGTCAGTTCAGTGGGCTCCTCATTATAGAGAAACAAAAACCCCTCATTTGCACTTGATTCCTATACTTCTATTTCTGCTGGTGTACCTGTCACCCTGCATTGGACAGGGTTAAGGTGGGCATTGGATAGGGTTAAGGTGTGCCTTGGACAAGGTTAAGGTGCAAATTCATTTGGTGGCTCAGACAGTAAAGAATCTGTTTGCAATGCAGGGGACGTGGGTTTGATCCCTTGGTCAGGAAGATCCCCTGGAAAAAGGAATGGCCAACCCCCTCCAATATTCCTGCCTGGAGAATCCTATGCCTAGAGGAGCCTGGTGGGCTACAGTGGATGGGGCCATGAAGAGTCAGATATGACTGAGTGACTTTTACTTTCATTTGACTGCGAGCTCTGACCATCTTCCTGACCCCTGACCATCTTCCTGACCCAAGGTGGCGTATTCACAATTCCAGGAAACTAGGCTTACAAACCACACGTTAGCCCCTTTATTTCCCTAAAGTAACTTCCCCATTTAAATTTGTTTTTGTGTCCAACCTCCAGAGAAACTGCCTCAGGAAGCAGAGTTTACCATCCTTTGGGTCACTGTGGGCGGACCCAGGTGACCATGGTGGCTGCCTCGTGGAAAACCTCTGCATTTGTGGTTCTGTGTAAGTGCATGCCAGACCCCACATGAAAGCTGAATGAACGTCTTTGCTCTTCCAGCCCTTGAAGCCCCTAGAAAGTGACGAGGACTCTCCTCTGGTGACTCTGTCCTTCGCGCTCTGCATCCTGGGGAGGAGAGCTCTGGGCACCGCAGCTCACAACATGGCCCTCAGGTACCCAGGGAGACAGTTGGCACAGACACCAGTTGGCATTTTATGTGCTGGACAGACTTTTGTCCATCATTTTCTTTAAAGTTGGACTGCCTCTACTTCTTCCAGAGCGTTCTCTCTCTAATAAATCATGTTGGACCTGTGAGAAGACTTTTTGATCATGGTGATCTTTTGGGGAATTAAATGTGAAAATGGTATTAATAAGGAACAGTCAAAGCCCTGGAATTCTAAGCATAGGGCCTTCTATGTTACAAGAGTCTTTGCACATTTTGAGGGGAGATTAAATGAAATCATGCATATGTCAACTGAAAAATCATTCGCAACCTTAAAGTAGCAAATGTTTTATTTGGTGGGAATGTTTAGGACACTGGGCCCAGGGGACGGCATCTCAGTAGCCCTGAGAAGCTGCTCTTAGGAGGCAAAAGAGGGAGTCAGGCTATATACAAGTTGGCAACGAAGGGGGCCGGTAGCCTGAACATCAAAGATTATTGTTAAGTAAGGAAAACCAGATATCAGATTAAGGAATTTAGTGTTCTTCTATGTACGGGAAGATGCAAAAGTCTGGGATTATTAAAGTCATTTCTTTCATATGCATCTCAGCTGTCTGGGGCCAGCATCCTGCATTTTTATAGAGGTGTTTTACAGAGGTATTCTTCTCTTGCTTGAATTCCCTTTACGGCTCACCAGCTCACACTTGGGTGCAGGCGTGCTAAGTCGCTTCAGTCGTGTCTGAGTCTTTGTGAGCCCATGCACTGTAGCCCACCAGGCTCCTCTGTTCATGGGATTCTCCAGGCAAAAATACTAGAGTGAGGTGCCATGCTCTCCTCCTGAAGGAGGGAATCTTCCCAACCCAGGAATCAAACCTGTGTCTCTTATGTCTCCTGCATTGGCAGGTGAATTCTTTACCACCAGCCCTGCGAGGGCTGTAACTGCTGGTGACTGTGACTTTCTCAAGTTCCGCCTGTAGGAAGTGGTGCTGCTTGTCAGCATGGCTCAGAAATTCATATTTGGAGGGCTGGGATTGTGGATAGCTATGACATTTCTTGCACACCAGTATGGCAGGAGATATTCCATTTCATACGTATGAAGTGCCTATGATATTCAGCAGAATTAATGTTCAAAAAATGTTAGTTCTCCTCCCATTTTTTTTTTCCCATAAAAGGAAATGGTTACTTCTGTGCTTTAGTCCAGAGCCTGCTCTGCCCTGACTCTACGGGGCTTTGATGACTGGGTGTTGCTTCTCCTGTTTTTTCAAACTCTCTTTCTGCTGGATCTTGCCCCCTTGTATGTTAGCAGCCCAGGTTTCTCTTCTTAAACAACAAAACTATTTTGAGTTTAATTTTCAGTTCTCTCCTGGCCTGTTTACCCTCCTTGACCCTCTACCCCTCAGGTCTTGCCTTCACAAACAAGCCCTTGAACTTGAATCACAAATGAAGTTGTACTCATTGTGCCCCCCACCCCCCCCCCCACCCCCCATTTCCTTCTCCAGGGAAACAGCTCTTGTGAATTTCATCAGTCACCTTCTCATCACTCCAGTCAGTGACCATTTCACAGACTGCCCCTTTGGTATTTAGCACTGTGGGCCAGATGTTCTGGATTCTCCCTGTCCATTAAAGGCATCTTGATTGGTGCACACTAGTCTCCCAGGGTCTTGTAAATATCCCGAGGCCCGAGCCCTACCGCAGGGCAGAGCCCTCATGTCAGGACCCCTGCAGGTGGACCACGCAACAGGACGTTTTATTGTCCCCTGGGAGCATCAGCGTGCAGCCAAAGCTGAGAATCATGCAGATCCAGGGAGCTTAAAAAGAAAGCGTTCTTCTATGTAATGGTTTCTCCTTTCCTTGGGCTTTCTTCAAGATTTCTGAGCTGTATTGCTGAACCTGTGTTCTGCAAAGGGGTCCTTTTGATACTCTACTTGAGTGCATTTGGGGGTTATTAGGTACGATAAGCTTCTTAAGGGCAAAATCCACTTATGTGCTTGTTTAACAATCCTCACAAGGAGGGGCCATTGAATAAACAATTCTGAGGGGACATCGGAATGCCCTTCCCGCAGGGGGTAGCTGAGTCATCCCCAGTGGCGAGCCATGGGCAGAATTCATCCCAGACGTGTGTGCAGTGGTAAGGGGTGAAGTGGTGTGGCTGGCAAGCCCTCACCCTTCTCTGGAGAGGAAAAGGTGAGAACTGAGGCGGTTAGGATTCACGACAACTAGTCTTTCAGCACCCACACCTCAGAATTTTACAGATTTCTTCATAGGGGAGAAGTGCTCACTGATTATTGTGTTGGCCTGTTCTAGAAAATACTCTGGGGGAGAACTGGCCTGCTTCTACCCCGTCTCTTCCCTCCTACCTGACCTCCTACTGTGTGCTGTGCTAAGTTGCTTCCATCATATCCAGCCCTATGAACTGTAGCCCAAGAGGCTCCTCTGTCCATGGGATTCTCCAGGCAAGAACACTGGGGTGGGTTGCCATGCCCTCCTCCAGGGGATCTTCCTGACCCAGGGATCGAACTCACATCTCTTATGCATTCTGCATTGGCAGGCGGGTTCTTTACCACTAGCACCACCTGGGAAGCCTCATACTGCTGCTGCTGCTGCTGCTGCTAAGTTGCTTCAGTCGTGTCTGACTCTGTGCGACCCCATAGACGGCAGCCCACTAGGCTCCTCTGTCCCTGGGATTCTCCAGGCAAGAATACTGGAGTGGGTTGCCATTTCTCATACTAGATGCAAGCAATTCCCTTTGTGGTCATCTGGGACTGAATTCAAAGATTGAGAGTCTAGTAGAAGGCCCCTTCGTGAGCTTTGTAAAACAACCTACTATAAATATTGTAAATAGGAAGTACTCTTCGAGAAGGGCTTCAGAAGATTCAAGGCTCTATATCATAAAATGAGTCTTCATACATTCATAGCACCCAAGCATCATTTTTTGGATCGATGGAAAGTTTTTTTTTAATGAATTTAAAATTTTCTTTACAAATTGCAAATAAAATGCTTCAGCGATTTCACTTTTTGCATTCCCATCCAACATATTTTCACTTCTTTGATCTTGTTTGTGTGACTTGTTCCAATATTTCTGATCCAGGTGTTTCTTGCTTGGTCTGCTTTATTTATTTTTTCCTTGATTGAGCACCATGCCTAGCAGCTGCTTTGTTAACCTTGTTTTGATGGAATTTTTCTTTGTTTCAAAAGCTTCTCATACTCCATGTCAGCTCTGCTTGTTCCAAACACAGTGATGAGATAAGTCTGGGAATAATACTCTTGGTATTCTAGGGAAAGATTTGATTATCTGAGGCCGATTCACTCCACTGAGCGGTCCCATACTGTAATAAAATCCTACAATGCATTTTCATTTCGGTCCTTGACGTACTAAAGATATATGTTAGACGCTGCCCTGGGCTGGGGGTTGGAGTCTAAGTCCACGAGGTTCTGATGTATGTGGAGGTATTGTGGGGGGCAGGGAGGGGCACAGAATGAGCGGGAGCTTGGAGCAGGGTCCCCACCTCAACTCCAACCAAACAGCTGTGCTAGAGTTCAAGAAATGGTTTTGCTTGTGAAAAATGGTTTCAGAGCTCAAAAATTTTTTTAAACATAAATTTCTATGGATACAGTCAAACTGCTTTCCAAAACTGCCCCAATTTCTATCCTCACCATGAATATTTTGCCATAACTTGACTAACAGTGAATAATCTTTTTTAATTTGTCTAGCCTAATGGGTTTAAAAAAAAATCACCTCATTCTTATCTGAATTTGCATGTCCATAATTAATAAGGAAGTAAGACTCTTTTTAAGGATTTATTGGTCATTTTTTTTTCTGTGAAGTGCCTGCCCATGTGTACGTTCTATCCACTTCTGTGAGGTTGTTATTGTTGTTCAGCCCCAAGTCGTGTCTGACTCTGTGACCCCCAAGGACCGAAGCACGCCAGGTTTGCCTGTCCCTCACCATCTCCCAGAGTTTGCCCAAGTTCATGTCCATTGAATCGGTGATACCGTCCAACCATCTCATCCTATGTTGCCCTCTTCTCCTGCCTTCAAATCTTCCCCAGTGTCAGGGCCTTTTCCAATGAGTCAGCTCTTTGCATCAGGTGGCCAAAGAATTGGAGCTTCAGCTTCAGCATCCGTCCTTTCAATGAATATTCTAGGTTATTTTCTTTAAGATTGGCTGGTTCGATCTCTGAGCTGTCCAAGGGACTCTCAAGAGTCTTCTCCAGCACCACAGTTCAAAAGCATCAGTTCTTTTGCGCTCAGCCTCCTTTATGGTCCAACTCTCACATCTGTTCATGACTACTGGAAAATCCACAGCCTTGCCTGTATGGACCTTTGTCAGCAAAGTGATGTCTTTGCTTTATAACACCCTGTCTAGGTTTGTCATAGCTTTCCTGCCAAGAAACAATCGTTTTCTAATTTCACTGCTGCAGTCACTATCTGCAGTGATTTTAGAGCCCAAGAAGAGGAAATCAGTCACTACTTCCACCTTTTCCCCTTCTATTTGTCAGAAGTGATGGGACCAGATGCCATGATCTTAGTTTTTTAAATATTGAGTTTTAAGCTGTTTTTTTTCACTCTCCTCTTTCACCCTCATCAAGAGGCTCTTTAATTTCTATGAAGTACTTGCTGGTTTTTAGAAGCTATTCCCATATTAAGATATTAATATGTGTTAAATGTTTTCTGTCAAGGTGCTCTTGTCTTTATGGTGGGGCTGCTATGCCTCATTTTCTTCTCAGGTGACATTTATTTTATCTTAAAGTATTTATTTATGTATTTATTTATCTGTGCTGGGTCTTAGTTGTGGCATGCAGGATCTAGTTTCATAACCAGGGATCAAACCCAGGCCCCCTGCATGGGGAGTGCAGAGTCTTAACCACTGGACCACCAGGGACATCCCTTCTCAGGTGAAATTAGACCTCACATTTTATAAAAACCTCAGCTGGAATTTTGATTTAGATTGTATTAAATTTACAGATTAGCTTAAGAAGTAAATGGACATTAGTCAATAATATGCTGTCTCTGGAATCATTCAGTTTTTTAAATGTCTCTCAGTAGCAGTTTATCATTTTATGGAGATTTGTAATACTTAGAAGATTTGATCCTAGATATTTTATAGTTTTATTGTGACCATGAATAGACTCCTTTTGTCCCTATCACATTTTCTAATGGCTATTGCTGGTTTACAGGAAAGTTATTTCTTTTTTCATATTGGTCTCATTCTGGGCACCTCTTACTGAACTCTGTTATAAGCCTATTATTTCAATGGCACTTTCCTGATGGTCCAGTGGTTAAGACACCACCTTAAAATTCAGAGGGTGCAGATTCCATCCCTCGTTGGAGAACTAAGATCCCACATACTTCACAGCCAAAAGACCAGAACATGAAACAGAAGCAATATTGTAATAAATTCAATAAAAATTTAAAAAATGAACCACATTTTAAAAAAATCTTTAAAAAATATTATTTATATTAATCCTATTTGATTCTCTGCTGGAAAGACATATCTGCACATAATGACAGTTTTGCTTTTTCTTTTCCGATGGACATCACTCAATTCTTGCTACACTGGCTATGACCGCCAAGTGGAGGTGGGCATCTGTGTTAGCTTCCAATTGCTGCTGTAACGACTTACCACACTTAGGTGGCTTACAGCAACATAAACTAGTGGTCTTACAGTTCTGCAGGTTGAAAGTGCAAAACAGGTGTCACTAGGCTAAAACCCAGGTGTCAGCAGAGCTTCGTGCCTTCTGGAGGCTCTGCGGGAAGAATCCGTCCCCTGCTCAACAGGCTGCCTACATCCTTACCACGCCTTCCTCCATCTTCCCAGCCATCTGTGTAGCATCTTCCAGTCTCTCTCCAGCAAACTCTGTCTCACCTACGTCTCCCTTTTACATATGAGGGTCCTTACGATTACACTAGGTCCTCCCAGATAATCCAGGAAAATCTCCCCCTTTAAATTAAAGTGCTCAATTTAATTACATCTGGAAAATTCCTTGTGCCCTGTAAGATAACATATCCACAGGTTCCAGAGAGTAGGACATGGGCATGTTTGAGGGGCCATTGTTCTGTTCAGCACAGCATCCTCACATTAATCCAGACATTCATGGGCATAAATGTCAAATTTTAGCATTAAAAACTAAGCTTTGTTTTAGGCTTCTATTAGACAATTTTTATCAGGTTAGGAATTTCTGTCTCTTCCTCGATTGCTAAGACTTTTTATCAGGAAAGGATGATGAATTCTTTGAAAGTGTGAGGGCTTACATTCAGATGAAATTATTCTTCTTAAATCTATCAGGTGGGCCAAAAAGTTTATTCAGATTTAAGTACCAAGACACATTTTTCATTTTCACCAAGAGCCTTATTGAACAATATATTCACTAACTGAGCCAACGTTTTAGCCAAACTAATGTTAGTGTAATTGGTAATATTAACAAATTCCTTCATTAAAACATCCTTTTAATTCTGAGATAAGCTCTGATTGGTCATGATGCATTGCTTTTATGCAATGATGAATTCACTTTGCTAATATTTCATTCAGTATAGCTTTATTATATATTCAAAGTAGGAGTGTCTCATCATCTGTGTGTGTGTGTGTGCACGCACTTTATCCTCATACAATTTTAACTCAGGAGTATACTCTTACGTGTACTCTCTGAGACCAAACAAACAAACAATATCATTCTCACATATTTAATGTTAAGGAGTAAAAGGTGATTTTTGAACACTGATTCCCCAGGTAGGTCTTACACAGCAGGCTAGCAGCAGTCACAAGCTCTGCTCATTTGATGGGTTTCTGGGGGACATATTTTAACTTCACAACAGTGACATAGCTTTGACAGGCTATCCTCAAGGAATAAAAGCATGTACATGCAAAGTTAGAGAGAAAGAGTAAGTTGAGAATCAGCTTAAACCAAATGCAAGTGAGCAAGAGTACAAGTATATAAAATGTCTTCAAGTAAAATATCCATATGTTTAGGGAAATAGAATGAGTTAATAAGGATGTGACAACCAAAAGCTGATAATGGTTTTAATTTGGAGTTTGGGGCCTTTCTCCTTTGTAGAACTGTGTCTCCTACTGAATAAAAGCATACATATATAAAGGCATGTTTTAGGAGGAAGTCAAAATAGTTTCAGTGACCCCAGGGGCGAAAAGACAGCTTGGTGACTGCCTTCCAGTAAATTGGAGGGGATGAGTAGATCCTAGTTGATGTCTGTTTACAGAGATAACAGTGAGAAGGTGGCTGTACTTTACAGCAGCATCATGTTTGCTTGAAGAAGAAAGTTTACTGGCTCTTGGAATACATAGGCTTCTAAGAGGATAGAGGGCAGGAGGAGAAGGGGGCAGCAGAGGATGTGATGGTTGGATGGCATCATCGACTCAGTGGACATGAGTGTAAGCTAACTCCAGGAAGCAGTGAAGGACAGGGGAACCTGGTGTGCTGCAGTCCATGGGGTCACAGAGTCGGGCATGGCTGAGCAACTGGACATCAATGGAGGATAGAACATGTCAAGATAAATGTGAGCTTGGAAAATGACAGAGAAATAATGATGATGTTCTGTGCTAGAGGGTGAGAGCCCTGAAAGATGACCTCGTGGCAAGAGGTCACTGTCACAGTCTGAGGTCACATCAACCATATCCCCACCCCTCCCACCCAGAGTGGACTAAGGAAAGCAGTGTTATTCAGGAATCCTATACATCATCTTAGTTTCCTTTCTCCATCTTCTACCGGATATGAGTCCCCACATTAGGGCCAGATGTCATATTGGATCATCTTGCAGACAAGACTGAGGTTTGTCTGACAGACTGGGGTTCAGTTCAGTTCAGTCACTCATTCATGTCCAACTCTTTGTGACCCCATGGATTGCACCATGCCAGGCTTCCCTGTCCATCCCCAACTCAACTCAGAGTGTGCTCAAACTCATATCCATTGAGTCAGTGATGCCATCCAACCATCTCATCCTCTGTCGTCCCCTTCTCCTCCTACCTTCAATCTTTCCCAGCATCAGGGTCTTTTCAATGTGTCAGTTCTTCACATCAGGTGGCCAAGGTATTGCAGTTTCAGCTTCAGCATCAGAGCTTCCAATGAATATTCAGGACTGATTTCCTTTAGGATGGACCGGTTGGACCTCCTTTCAGTCCAAGCGACTCTCAAGAGTCTTCTCCAACACCACAGTTCAAAAGCATTGATTCATCGGGCATTCAGCTTTCTTTATAGTCCAACTCTCACATCCATACATGACAACTGGAAAAACCATAGCCTTGACTAGATGGACCTTTGTTGGCAAAGTAATGTCTCTGGTTTTTAATATGCTGTCTAGGTTGGTCATAACTTTTCTTCCAAGGAGCAAACGTCTTTTAATTTTATGGCAGCAGTCACCATCTGCAGTGATGTTGGAGCTCAAAAAAATAAAGTCTGTCATTGTTTCCATTGTTTCTCCATCTATTTCCCATGAGGTCATGGGACCAGATGCCATGATCTTAGTTTTCTGAATGTTGAGTTTTAAGCTAACTTTTTCACTCTCCTCTTTCACTTTCATCAAGAAGCTCTTTAGTTCTTCTTCACTTTCTGCCATAACGGTGGTGTCATCTGCATATCTGAGGTGATTGATATTTCTCCTGGCAGTCTTGATTCCAGCTTGTGCTTCTTCCAGCCCAGCATTTCTCATGATGTACTCTGCATATAAGTTAAATAAGCAGGATGACAGTACACAGCCTTGACATACTCCTTTCCCAACTTGGAACCAGTCTGTTGTTCCATTTTCAGTTCTAACTGTTGCCTCTTGACCTGCGTACAGATTTCTCAGGAGGCAGGTCAGGTGGTCTGGTATTCCAATCTTTTTAAGAATTTTCCACAGTTAGTGGTGATCCACACAATCAAAGGCTTTGGGATAGTCAGTAAAGCAAAAGTAGATGTTTTTCAGGAACTCTCTTACTTTTTGATGATCCAATGGATGTTAGCAATTTGATCTCTGGTTCCTCTGACTTTTCTAAATCCAGCTTGAACATCTGGAAGTTCACGGTTCATGTACTGTTGAAGCCTGGCTTGGAGAACTTTGAGCATTACTTTGCTAGCATGTGAGATGAGTACAATTGTGTGGTAGTTTGAGTATTCTTTGGCATTGCCTTTCTTTGGGATTGGAATTAAAAATGACCTTTTCCAGTCCTGTGGTCACTGCTGAGTTTTCCAAATTTGCTGGCATATTGAGTGTGGCAATTTCACAGCATCATCTTTCAGGATTTGAAATAGCTCAACTGGAATTCCATCACCTCCACTAGCTTTGTTCGTAGTGATGCTTCCTAAGGCCCTGTTGACTTTGTGTTCCAGGATGTCTGGCTCTAGGTCAGTGATCACACCATCGTGATTATCTATGTTGTGAAGATGTTTTTTGTATAGTTCTGTGTATTCTTGCCACCTCTTTTCTTAATATCTTCGGCTTCTGTTAGGTCCATACTATTTCTGTCCTTTATTGTGCCCATATTTGCATAAAGTGTTCCCTGGGTATCTCTAATTTTCTTGAAGACATATCTAGTCTTTCCCATTCCATTGTTTTCCTCCATTTCTTTGCATTGATTTCTGAGGAAGGCTTTCTTATCTCTCCTTGCTATTCTTTGGAACTCTGCCTTCAAATGGGTATATCTTTCCTTTTCTCCTTTGCCTTTCACTTCTCTTCTTTTCACAGCTATTTGTAAGGCCTCCTCAGGCAATCATTTTGCCTTTTTGCATTTCTTTTTCTTGGGGATGGTCTGATCACTGCCTCCTGTACAATGTCATGAACCTCCGTCTATAGTTCTTCAGGCACTCTGTCTATCAGATCTAATCCCTTGCATCTGTTTGTCACTTCTGCTATATAATTGTAAGGGATTTGATTTAGGTCATACCTGAATGGTCTAGTGGTTTCCCCTACTTTCTTCAATTTAAGTCTGAATTTGGCAACAAGGAGTTCATGCTCTGAGCCACAGTCAGCTCCCAGTCTTGTTTCTGCTGACTGTATAGAGTTTCTCTGTCTTTGGCTGCAAAACTATAATCAATCTGACTTTGGTATTGAGCATCTGGTGATGTCCATGTGTTGAGTCTTCTCTTGTGTTGTTGGAAAAGGGTGTTTGCTATGATCAGTGCGCTTTCTTGGCAAAACTCTATTAGCCTTTGCCCTGCTTCATTTTGTACTCCAAGGACAAATTTGCCTGTTGCTCCAGGTGTTTCTTGACTTTCTACTTTTGCATTCTAGTCCCATATAATGAAAAGGACATCTTTTTGGGGTGTTAGTTCTAGAAGGTCTTGTAGGTTTTCATAGAACCATTCAACTTCAGCTTCTTCAGTGTTACTGGTCGGGGCATAGACTTGGATTACTGTGATATTGAATGGTTTGCCCTGGAAACGAATAGAGATCATTCTGTCATTTTTGAGATTGCATCCAAGTACTGCATTTTGGACTTTTTTGTTGACTATGATGGCTACTCCATTTCTTCTGAGGGATTCTTGCCCACAGTAGTAGATATAATTATCATCTGAGTTAAATTCACCCATTCCAGTCCATTTAGTTCACTGATTCATAAAATGTCAATGTTTACTCTTGCCATCTGCTGTTTGACCACTTCCAATTTGCCTTGATTCATGGACCTAATAGTCCATATTCCTAAGCAATTTTGCTCTTTACAGCATCAGACTTTACTTCCATCAGCAGTCACATCCACAACTGGGTGTTGCTTTTGCTTTGGCTCCATCTCTTCATTCTTTCTGGAGTTACTTCTCCACTCTTCTCCAGTAGCATGTTGGACATCTATTGGCCTGGGGAGTTCATTTTTCAGTGTCCTATCTTTTTGCCTTTGCATACTGTTCATGGGGTTCTCAGGGCAAGACTACTGAAGTGGTTTGCCATTCCCTTCTCCAGTTTTGTCATAACTCTCTACCATGACCCATCCATCTTGGAGGGCCCTACATGGCATGGCTCATAGTTTCCTTGAGTTAGACAAGGCTGTGGTCCATGTGACCAGATTACTTAGTTTTCTGTGATTGTGGTTTTCAGTCTGTCTGCC
Organism: Bubalus kerabau; assembly: GCF_029407905.1. Lineage (NCBI taxonomy): Eukaryota > Metazoa > Chordata > Mammalia > Artiodactyla > Bovidae > Bubalus > Bubalus kerabau. Next base: position 129,209,515 of record NC_073624.1, on the reverse strand, counting down.
CTCTGATGGAGAAGGATAAGAGGCTTATGGAAGCTTCCTGATGGGAGAGACTGACTGAGGGTGAAACTGGGTCTTGTTCTAATGGGCAGGGCCATGCTCAGTAAATCTTTAGTCAAATTTTCTGTTGATGGGTGGGGCTGTGTTCCCTCCCTGTTATTTGACCTGGGACCAAACTATGGTGGAGGTAATGAAGATAATGGTGACCTCCTTCAAAAGGTCCCATGCACACACTGCTACACTCAGTGCCCCCGAGCCTGCAGCAGGCCACTGCTGACCCATGCCTCTGCCAGACACTCCTGGACACTCATGGGCAAGTCTAGGTCAGTCTCTTGTGGGGTCACTGCTCCTGAGTCCTGGTGCGCACAAGGATTTGTTTGTGCCCTCCAAGAGTCTGTTTCCTCAGTCCTGTGTAAGTTCTGGTGGCTCTAGGGTGGGGTTAATGGCGACCTCCTCCAAGTTGGAAGCTCAAAAATCAGCATCAAGATTTTACATTCAGGAGAGCCCAAGAGTTGTGGGAAACCAAGATTCACCTCTTGTTTGTGCTTGTGCACACACTCACTTGCTCTGAGTCCCAGCACAGAGGCAGCAGCTTGGAGAACACATGGATCATCCAAGAAGATTCATTGATTAATTTCAGGACATATGCTGAGTGGAAGGGATCTGGTGGGACTTTCTCAGGGGACAGAAGTGTTGGCATGTGCCTTTTCCCCCCTCTCCTTCCACATTGCTCACCAGGTGCTGGTTGAGGTCATTTCTGTCATTCTCTGCTACTTAGCTGACACCATGCACCCTGTCCTGGAGTCCTCTGAGGTCCAGCCTTGCCCAACCTGCCAACAGCCCCCTCAAAGCAGCTCCCATCCCAGGAGCCTTGCCCTGTATATCACCATGCCCAGAGCAGTAACAACCGTGCCTGAAAACAGCCCTGGGGCCAAGCACCACCCATCAGCCACCCATAGCAATCATGACCCAACCACAACAGGAGGCGCATTCAGCCCACATTCTGGTGACCTGGGGGAGCTGTGCCATTGGGCCCACTGGACACCTGCTACATAAGGTCACATTTTCAAGGCTAAGAGATGTAGCTGATATACCTAATACACAGAAACAAGCAGAGAGAGTTGAATATAATGGGAAAGAATCTGAAAGAGAATATATATGCATATATACGCACACACACAGATATGGGCTCCCCAGGTGGTGCAGTCATAAAGAATCTGCCTGCCAATGCAAGAGACACAAGTGACATGGGTTTGATCCCTGAGTGGGAAGATCCCGTGGAGCTACAAGTGGTAACCCACCCCAGTATTCTTGCCTGGAGAATCTCATGGACAGAGGAGCCTGGAGGGCTACAGTCACGGAGCTGCAAAGAGTTGGACATGACATGACACACACACATATATATATATAGTTGAATCATTTTTTTGTACACTTGAAACTAACATTAACTAAATTAATTATACTCTAATTAAAATAATATAATTTAACCCTCCCCCCAAAAAAACCTGATAGGCAAAAATGCGGACAAAGGGTATCTTTCAAATGAAAGAAGACAAACCCCAGGAAACAAATTAAATGAAACTGAGATAATCACTGCAGCAGATAGAGAGTTTAAAGTAACAGTCATAAACATGCTCACTGAAATTGGGAAAAGAATGAAGAACACAGTGAGAACTTCATCAAAGAGATAGAAAATACAAACAGCCATTAAGAATCCCCCTCTGTGGGAAAGCCTTCTCTTACCCCGGTCTGGGGCACAGGTCCTGTGCCGAGTTCCCACTCCATTGCTTCTCTGAAATGTCTGGATGTCTTGAGGAAGCATCCAGGTTCTGGTTCCCTGAGTCTCAGACCTCCCTATGCCCCAGAATCACTTGGGGATCTTGGTCAGAATATAGACCCCAGACCCCATCTCACACATGCCAGCTTAGAATCACTGGGAGCCGGTTCTGGAAATCTATTTTTATTCTGAGCAGTTGCCAGGAGGTCGTTTCTTCCACAGCCAGCCTGCTCCTGGTCCAGCAGCCTCCAGAAGCATCTTTCACCAGATAATAACAGTTGATCCCATTGATATAGAGGCCCAGAAGTACTAAAACGTCATGAAGCCAAACATACTTTTAAAAATCTTTTCATCAAATCTTGTCTTTTAACTACTTCTCACTTGGGAATTATTATTTCTCAATATAGCTGGCATTTAGTTGAAACCACACCCCTGAGATTCTTTCACCATGTGATTACTCTCCAATGATTATCTGAGTTTCTACAAGATAAACGTCCTTTGTTTATATCTGATGCCCATATTGCCTGGACATTCCAGTTCAGTGAAAATCAGAACTGATCATAGTGAACATTGATGATGCACTCCATGGGTTTTGGGAACAGTGCTAAGTGCTTGACATGAGTTGACACATTTCATTCTCTCTCAAGGCATGAAAGAGGGTGAGGTAGGTGCTATTGTTGTTGAGTCGCTAGGCTGTGTCAGACTCTTTTGTGACCCCATGGACTGCACCCTGCCAGGCTCCCCTGTCCATGGGATTTCCCAGGCAAGAATACTGGAGTGGGTTGCCATTCCCTTCTCCAGGGGATCTTCCTGACCCAAGGATTGAACCAAGGTCTCCCACCTTGCAGGCAGATTCTTTACCATCTGAGCCACCGGGGAAACCATACACCAATTTAAACCTTGGAAAATAGCTCATCACTGACCTCAGGAAGGTAAGGTGGGGAATAGTTCAAGACTTACACATTCATGGTATTTTTACTGTGGGGTCAACTGAAGCCTTTGAAGAGATCAGTCCATTCTAATACAACCTCTGAGCTAGTCTTTAAGAAGATGACTCCAGTTACATGTTTTTAAAGAGACTCTGTGTTTCCTGGAGAGGTGGGTGGCAGGAGGGAGGTATGCTCCTTCAATGTCATGTGTGTGCTAAGTCACTTCAGTCGTGTCTGACTCTTTGTGACCCTGTGGACTGTAGCCCACCAGGCTCCTCTGTCCATGGGATTCTCCAGATAAGAACACTGGAGTGGATTACCATGCCTTCCTCCAGGGGATCTTCCCAATCCAGGGATCAAACCCACATCTCTTAGGTCTCCTGCATTGGCAGGTGGGTTCTTTACTACTAGGGCCACCTGGGAAGCCCTTCAGTGTTGCACGAGATGCTAAATATCTGTTCCCACCTGTCTCATCCTCTTTCTAAACTCCTTTCTGGCCTGTTTCCTCTTAAATGAAAGGGTTTTAATACTATATCTTATACAGGCAACCATGGGAATGAGCTGAGCTGATGGAATGGAAAGCATTCAGTAATACACAAACCACCAGAGAAATGTAAGGTATCCTTTCTGTCTCACTTCTAGTTGCTCAGAGCTGGTGCTTTTTAAAAAACAATATGTTCACTGAAAGATTATTTATGAAGTGTTAGTGGTTTTAATATTTGTGTAACTTAAAATTCTGAGATGCCCTTGAATAATACAGATATCTACAATACTCTCATATACACAAACTACTATATTTCCTGGTACTGAACATAAAAAGACTGCTCTAACTTCCACCCATAAAACATTAATCTTTCAAAACCACACCTTTAGGAGTTCACAAATTCTTATTTCTCCCGAGTTTTTAAAAATTATATTTAAACCTTCTTTAAAAAGGAAGCTGAAATCCTCAAACCAAAAGCCTTAATCTGCCTTTCACAATGTTTATCAAATCATCATGATGTACATTTTATTTATTTTCTTTCAAGTTGGATATATGATTTTGTTTTTATAATTTTAATTTTTTTGACCTTTTAAATACTTAAAAATTGTGTCAATTACACCTCAATAAAGCTGAAAAAATTGAAATCAAATACAAATAAAGCCTTAATCTGAACGAATTCTGAAAAATAGATCAATGAAGAGGATCTTTTATTCATCCCACAGAAAAAATACATTTAGTAATTTTCGCCTGAAGAAAATATATCTTGTATTTAAAGAACTCAAAGATTAGTTGTCAGGAGTTGCTTTTGGACAATGATCAATAAGAGCTTATCAACAGTAGGAAACTGATACCAAGGACCATCCCGTCTTGCATGGGTTACTTTCTGTACTTCCAGCTCCTTTAGTGGTCAGGAGTGATGGGATCAACCATGCATGGTTGGGGGATCCCACAGAAGAATGAATCATGTATGAAACACGCTGCCTCTCCCACAGTGGAGATGCTCTCTGAGCTAGGATACTAACTTACTCACTCTCTAAGAATCTCCATTACTAATTAGTAAGCATGGGAAACCCAGCCTGCAAATCACGGTTGTTCGCATATGTTCTCCGAGGTCTCCATGTAAAGCAGTGCCCTGCAGCAGAAGGCTCTTCACGATGCCCATCTGTAAACATACAGTATACGAGCCTGTTTGGGCATTAACTTGAACATATCAATCCCTCTGGAGAGTCCACTGGGAGTCCTGCAGAAACTATCCCAGCATTAGAGTTGTTTCCATCTGAATCCCAAGAGTCATTAACACTGGATCCAAGATAATGAACCAGTGTCTAGAACTTAAAATCTGTATCTTTAATCATAATGGGCAAGGTTTCTCAGCAGCAGCATTATTCACATTTTAGGCTGTGTGGCTGTTTGTTGTGGGGGACTGTCCTGGGCGTTCCTGCCTGGCCTCTACCCACTGGGTGCCACGAGCACTGCCCTGCAGCTGTGACATCCAGAGTGTTTCTGGATGTCGTCAAATGTTTCCTGGGACCAGAATCCCCATGCACTGAGAGCCAGTGAGAGGGTACAGGTGAGAACTGGGCTGAGTTGGATAGGGTCATAGGCAACATCTGGCTAGACTCGAGCCCTGAGGACTCCTCTGTGGATAAAGAAAGATGCCGTAAAACAGTGAAAAGAGGAGTGAAAACAGCCTTCGCTTCAGCTGGCCATTCTCAAGTTGTCACTGCTCTGTGAAAGGTGATGGGCGAGGATGCTGAAATGGGCGGGACCCATTAAAGCATAATCTTCATGGAGCTAGAGTTTCTGCCAGGGCTGCAAGCAACAGCCAGAGCTTCAGGCCAGAAAATGACTGTTTCCAGAACGGTTGTGTACATCTGTGCTTAAGTGCTGATGGCCCCGACCTCCTATCTGTACTCACCACCAATGGTTATGTCATCATAGAATAGGGAACAGGGTCAGGAACCAGAAAGAACAGGAGTAAGTTCAAGCAGAGTGTCACAGAGACTCAGCTTGGTGGTGGCTGGTATCTGCTAGGGGTGTGGAGTGACTCTGAGCAGAAGCTGAATTGTCCTTTCCAACACACGTGCACACATACAAACATGCACCCTTGTACACGCACACACACACACATGCACGTCACACATAAACGTGTGCTCATCTCAAGCACACACATATACACATGTGCACTCATGTACATGCACATACACACACACGCACATACATACACTCAAATATGCGCCACACACGGACAGGCACACACACACACATGTACACACACTTATGATGTTGAGATATTATGCAAGTGCTAAGTGTGTGGAATGTGGGTTAACACTGCAGAAGAGGTGCAGAAGGCTGGTCCCAGAGCGTGTCACCAGACAATCCTCAGTGCAGGGGCAACCCTGTCCATTTGTGTGGGGACGGGGCAGGGCAGGCTCCAGAAGAAACCTGGCCCACATATAGTCATGTGTTAGAGACGCACATCCGCATGTAGAGAACTGGACCGCAGCACTGAGATGAGCCTAGGCTTACATGGTACCACATTTGTGCAAAAAACTGCAATATTCTGAATAAAGATAGCACTAAGGGGCCAAGTGTTGGCTGTTCTAGTCCCCACAAAGGCCAACATTGAATAACTCAGATGTAACCCTGTTTCCCTGCTCCAGCTGTTGGCCTCAGGGTGGGAGCCTGTCATCTCTCAGTAGAGTCTTAACAGAATAAAGCCTGGTGATTCTGCAAGTCAGAAATGCGTGGGGGCCACCTGGAGACCTCTCCTCTCCTCAGAGCTTCCCAGCTCATCACATTGCTGCCTTCTTCCTCATTCTCCTGAAGATAAAAGGCAGATAATGAAACACCTTATATTTAGGATGCCTGTATCTTTAAGGTACTAGGAGTAATGCCCCACAGTCTAAGGGTAGTACCCTAAATCTAGTGAAATTCTAATTCAGGCTTTGTTTTCTGCATGGAGACTCATTTTTTAAAAAAATTTTCATTGACATATAGTTCATTTACAATGTATTCACTTCTGCTATACAGAAAAATGTATATATACATTCAATTATATATCTATACATTCTTTTTTAATATTCTTTTCCATTATAGTTTATCACAAGATAATGAATATAGTTCCCTGTGCTATACAATAGGACCTTGTTGCTTCTCCATTCTATATATATATATATATGTTAGTTTGCATCTGCTAATCCCCAATTCCAGTCCTTCCTTCCCCCAACCCCCTCCCCCTTGGCAACCACAAGTCTATTCCCTCTCCCCATGATTCTGTGTCTGTTTCATAGATAGGTGTGTGCATTGAGACTCGTTTTAATGTAATAGCAGTAAGTCTCATAATGTGTCATTTTCCTCTGAAAATAGAAATGATCAGTAAAGCATCTATCATTCTGTCAGTAGGGGCCTGAAATGGGCTCCTATCACTTATCGAGGTCCCATGGAAGGGCATTTTCTAGACTGGGGAATCAGGTCTGTGCTTGCCTTGCATATGCCGTCAAAGGATGGGCTGAATGCCTGGCTCTTCTCTTCCATCTACCTAGGCATCTCGGCAGGTCCCTTCATCTCCCTCTGCCACTGTCCTCAGCCCTACATCTAGAGGAGTGATTTCTCTAAACCTGTGTGCTAGCAGCCTGGCATGCTTCTAATCCTTTCTAGAAGAAACCCCACCTACTTTTAGCCCTCTTTTTAGTACTTACTGCTATCTGACGACAGGGGCATTTTGGTCCATTTTCAATGACAGCAGTTTGCACTGTTTTAAACCTCCCTCCCTTCCCCTGTTGCATCCTTGCCCTGCCATCCACCCCTCCCCTCCCAGGACCGCAGGCAGCCCCAGGAAGTCTTTGTTCTGTGTGGGGACAGCCTGTCCAGGACGGCTGCCTTCTGAAACTCTTCCTGGAAGGCTCTGGGCTCCTCAAGACTCTGGCACCTGCCCCACCTGCCTAGACCCATTTCCCACAGTCATCTCTGACCTTGAGCCTCAGCATCCCTGTCAATGGAGTTCTGGAAGGAAGTTAACTATCGTGGTGCATTTTGCAATCACGTGCTCCAATAGCAGTCAGCGGAACTATTTCCCTGACATGCGGGCCTAATGTTCTGTGTTGAATCCAAAGTCTTGCTTGGTGAGCCAGTTCGTTTAAATCCTCCTCAGCTCCATCCTCAGAAAGTCCGTTCCACACACATTTCCTGGCTCATTATGTCCCAGTTCAATCCTATCAGGGATGTTGTTTCTTGTGTAGCCGCCCAGTCCCACTCAGGGATGTTAGAAGCCAGACTCATTAGAGGTGGCTGCCAAGTGTATTAATGGACCTAGAGGGAAAGAATTAAGAACAGTTCTTTCCCTCCACATAATATAGGATGAATCGCTTTCCCGAACTGTGTGTTGATCCAAAAGGTAATGGGCCCAGATGGTGAAAGGTGTCCCTTGGGTGCCTCTCTGCTCTCCACCCAGGTAGAAGTTACACACAGGAAATGAAGGCAAAGCAGAAAAGCCCAGAAACATAAAAACCTGGAAAACCTGAGAAATCCTTTGGTCATTCACTTTAAGCTCCTCTATCATGGGGGCAGCAGAGGATGAGATGGTTAGATAGCATCACCAACTCAATGGACATGAGTTTGAACAAACTCCAGGTGATAGTGAAGGATAGGGGAGCCTGGTGTGCTGCAGTCCACGAGGTCACAAAGAGTTGGACACAACTTAGCGACTGAACAACAACAACAAATTGTGTCTCATTCACTAGTCATTAACAAAAGGGTGGGATTGGGAGACCGGTATACTCTGAGAATCTGAACAGCGAATTTGAGATTTCACTTGGTGTCATTTTCTCTCTCCATATGGTGAGAGAATCCAATTTCCATTACGAGTCACATAGTCCAAAAGTGCCATCCAGAAACAAAGAGGACAAGCAGAAGGGCCTGGACCCTTCCCCAGGCCTCCCTGCCTCCCTCCTGAGACGTGTAGCCTTTCCAGGGCTCTTGGACCAGATGGCCTGCGTCTCCACACTCACTCTGCCTATGGATGTGGCAGGCCGGCGCTGACCAAGACTTGTACGCCCACACTCCGAGATCTGGTGCCACCGGCTATTCTTGACGGTGATCACTACAAGCAGTTGTCACAAGGGTCCGAACACGGGCCGCAGGGTCAGGTGTTCAGTGGGACCCCTGCCAGATCAGCCTAAAGACAGTCAAGTCCTTCTTGTGGTGTCACAGGGGAGACGCGGGCCAGTTCAGGGTGACAGGAACCTGAACACCTTTCTCCATGTGAACAAACAAACTTTGTTTCGCAGCCTGGATTCTTTCCTATATGGCCTCCATGCCCTCTTCAAAGGTGACTTCAGGATAACAGCCCGAGATGAGTGGGTGTTCGCAGACATCGACCTGCTGCACAAAGTTGTCGTCCCGGCTCTCAGGATGTCCCTGAAGCTGCATCAGGTAAGTATTCCTTTTTTTTTTTTTTTTTTTTTTTTAAGTATAATCCTGAAACATTAGGGGAAAAATGACCTTTCAAAAACATGGTCCCCTTGCTCAGCATAATTCTCACAAGTGGGCTTCTGACTTAGTAACTAAGTGCGTGTGTGTGTGTGTGTGTGTGTGTGTGGTATGTGCTCAGTCAAGTCCCCTCCACTCTGTGGCCCCATGGACTGTAGCCCTCCAGGCTCCTCTGTCCATGGAATTTTCCAGGCAAATATACTGGAGTGGTTGCCATTTCTTACTCCAGAGTATCTTCCCAACCCAGGGATCAAACCCGCATCTCTTGTCTCCTGCACTGGCAGTCAGGTTCTTTACCACTAGTGCCATCTTGGGAAGCCCAGCAACTAAGCATTGAGGCATTGCCTATTTTTGATGGCACCCATGGTGATGTGCCCTCAAGAGTCCCTAGGAGGTGGTGATCTCCCACTAGCATGGAAGAGGGGACTTGGCCGGAGAAAATGACATCAGAAGTGTCCACACAGTGGTGAAAAGTCCTAGGCTTCTATGCCACCAGCCCTATGGGCCCCGAGGCCACTGCGATAGTGAGGTGCCTTCCATCCACCCAGCGGGGCTGAGCGATGTGGAAATGAACTTGGCCTTGCACCAGGCATCGGCCTCATTGCTGTGTGCATAGCAAGCCAGGACCAGTTCTGTGGTCCTCCCGACCCACAGATAAATTCTTTCCCCAGGACCAGTTCACTTGCCCCGATGAGTACGAAGACCCAGCAGTCCTCTACGAGGCCATCCAGTCCTTTGAGAAGAAAGTGGTCATCTGCCATGAGGGTGACCCAGCCTGGAGGGGCGCCGTGCTGGCCAACAAGGAGGAGCTGCTCACCCTGAGGCACGTGGTAGACGAGGGCACAGACGAGTACAAGGTCCTCATGCTCCACAGAAGCTTCCTGAGCTTCAAAGTGATCAAGGTACGGGAACCATCCTTCCCGGCTACCACCAGCCTCCCGCCTGGGGGGACATGAGAAGAAATATATGGCTGGCCAACAAGTTCATTTGGGTTTTCATTCAGGAAAAACCTGAATGAACGTTTTTTGTTTAAAATAATTTATTATATATATTTATTTAATTTTTGGCTGTGCTGGGTCTTTGTTGCTATGTGGGCTTTCTCTAGTTGTGGTATGCAAGGGCTTCTCATTGGGGCGGCTTCTCTTGCTGTGGAGGATGGGCTCTAGGGCTCGCAGGCTTCAGTAATTGCAGTGCATGGGCTCAGGAGTTGCAGTTACTGGGCTTTAGAGCATAGGATCAGTAGTTGTGGTGCATGGGCTTAGTTGCTCCTCCATATGTGGGATCTTCTCAGACCAGGGATCAAACCTGAGTCTCCTACATTGGTGAATTCTTTACCACTAAGCCAACAAAGAAGCCCCCCTGAACGAACTTTTTTCCCAACACCGTAGCATGGATTGGCACAGACGCCGTGCCCCTGGGCCAGCATCCTCTGTCCAGAGCCACATTCCCCGGGGACAGGGGGAGCGGGCAGTGCTGGCCAGCATGCAGGGTGGGTGGCCCCGGACAGGCAGTGCATCTCTGCCAGGGCCCTTTCCCACTCAAAGAGCTGGTGTGCAGGTGATGGCTTTGGCAAGAAGTCCTGGTAGGCTAGACACGCGTGGGGTCAGGATCTAGCTTGTTCTTAAAGACTTTCTAATTCTCTAAGATTCCAAACCTCCGTCTCATAACCTGTTCCAGGACCCGATAACTTCCTTCCCAGAGATTCTCTTCTTCATATAGCTTCAAATCACGGGGCTGAAACAAAGCCTTTTTTCCTTTTTGATCTCCATGGCCCCATGAAAATGTCATCATATCCACCTTGCTGCCATTCAGGCATCACTAAGAAAGCTTTAGGCCAAAGCATAGTGGCCACAGGTACTCAGAGCCAACAGTCTATAGCCCCGCTCTCTCTCCGCCCCACCATCCACTTTCCTTCCGGTGTCCCCGCACTGCAGGTGAACAGAGAATGCGTCCGCGGCCTTTGGGCGGGGCAGCAGCAAGAACTCATCTTCCTCCGCAACCGCAACCCCGAGCGTGGCAGCATTCAGAACAACAAGCAGGTCCTCCGGAACCTGATCAATTCCTCCTGTGACCAGCCCCTGGGGTACCCCATGTATGTCTCCCCACTCACCACATCCTACCTGGGGACCCACAGGCAGCTGAAGAACATCTGGAGCGGACCGGTCACCTTGGACAGCATCAGGGCGTGGCTCCGAACCAAGTGGTTAAGGTGGGTCTTCACGGCCAAGGCATTATTTACCTGGATGGGGCGGGGCTGCGAGCCCCGAGGCTTCTGGTAGGGATCTCACTGTCTGCCCATCCTTCTGTGATGAAAACTGCCGTGCCCAAATGTCCTCCAACACATCCTTTGTTTCAACAAGCCTTTTCAGATGATGACTCAATGGGAAACGTCATCAGATGAACGTCTGTCTCCCTCCGCCTTCCATCCACGGGTTGAGACTTGGGTTTTAGTCCTTGAAAAGTTGCTGAGGTTACGGGTCTTTGTTACACATCTGTTGCAAAGAACCAGGCTCAAACCAACCTCCTTGCCCCATCCTGCCCCCCAGCCCCGTCTCTCATCGAATGAGTTTTCTCACCCGGTGGTAACAGTGTTCCTGGTTAGTTGGAACAAATTCTAAGTTGTTTTGCCTGAATCTAACAGGGCTGTTTGTTGGACCTCAAAGCTGAGGGTCCCTGTGGATGGTGGAGCCCGTGCGGCTTCTTCATCCGGGCATGGTGTATTCATTTATTAGTCCCTTAGGGGCTTCTTCATCCGGGCAGGGTGTATTCATTTATCAGTCACTGAGGTTTGGGGAACAGAAACCCCTCCTTCCATCTGCATCCCATCTGATCTCCATTGCTTCTCACCAGTACAGTGCGGTCTGCCGTCCTGCTTTGGACACAGATGTGATGGGGCGTCTAGGGGAATTAGACATGTTTGGTGAGAATCCTTGAAGCGTTTCTTCCTCTCAGAGTGCGGAAGGACTGCGACACAGCGGGCCAGCCGGGCGCGGGCAACACGGAGGACGTGGTTGCGGGGGGCGCTCCTCCCGCAGGCGGAAACAGTGCTCCCAGTGGTGAGAGCAGGGAGAGCAGCGCGGAACAGCCCAGAAAGGACGGGAGCCGCCACTGGTCACCCCGGGAAGGGACACGGAGGCCAGGTGAGTGCAGTGGGGGCCTCGTGTTACTGCCAAGGCTCCTCACGTCTCACTGGCCAACACTGTGGGCTATGTTGTCATTCTAACCTCTGAGAGACCGTTTACACAGGACAGATCAGGATTGGGCCAAAAGATGCCCCCAAGTATACTGACTCATATAAGTTCTACTCAGAAAAAAACTCTATTCTATGTGCTATATTCAGCTTTTATCCTTTATCCATCTGTCTGTCCCTTACCTCAGCCAGCTGTCTGTCTGTCCATCGGTCCAGTGGTCAGTCTCTTCTACCCCATCTCTCACTCCTTCAGAGACCATTGGCTCATGTGTCTCTGTGTTAGGCTATGTTATAGCTCTTCATCCATGAAGGCACCTCCCTCCTCCTGTGAATTGACCCACCCCCTCCAAAGGGTTCCATGATGAGGCAGCCAAGCTCCTGCCCTCCATTGCCTGGTCACTACAGCTCTCCACTTCCTCGCCTTGCACCTGACATTTCAGAGCATAGGGAAAGAGGCAAGATGGGTGCCAGCCGATGGGGATGGCAGAAGTTTGGGGTGAGTCTAAAGCTTAAAATCATGTTTAAACTAAGGCCCAACTAATTAGGCTCATTCAGATGGATGAGGTTCCAAAATCCCTCTGTACTTGGAGGAGAAGGCTGGGTTAGAAAAGGCGACCCTCGGCCCACATAGGACATGCCCAATTGGAGTGGGAGAGACAGATGCTTGGCCTGGCTCCCACCAGTACACTGTCCCTTGGCTTTGACCTTCAAAACCTGTCAGTGGTTTCAGCTTTTGGCCTCAGTACTTTTACCATCAAGAAGCATTCATTAAGTGCCTCTTTGTGCGTGTTCCCCTGTCAGCTCTGCATCAAGGGAGTAAGCGAGGAGCAGTGCCTGCCTCCTAGAAGTGCCCAGAGCAAGGCTGGGGATTTAACTGAAACAGTGAGAATGTGTATAATGATGGGCAAGAAGATAGATGAGATTTAAAAAAGACAGATGGATGACAATAGATAGGGAGACAGAAAGATAGACAGATAATGGATGGATAGATATCAGTAGAAGATAGAAAGATAGATTATAGGTATTTAGGGAGATTGAGATTATATAGATAATAGGTGATAGATGGATAGAAAATTGATAGATAATAGATATATAGCTAATTGATTGATGTGTGTGTGTGTGAGTGTTCAGTTATGTCCGAATCTTTGCAACCAAATGGGCTCTAGCCTACCAGGCTCCTCTGTCCATGGGATTTTCCAGGAAAGAATACTGGAGTGGGTAGCCATTTCCTACTCTAGGGGATCTTCCCTACCCAGGGATCAGAACCCTCATCTCCTGCATCTGCAGACAGATTCCTTACCACTGTGCCACCTGGGAAACCCATATCTCCTGTAAAGTATGAATAGCAGAGTGTTTTAAAAGAAATTTAATCTTATTAAGTTCATAGGTGGCACATGAAAGCTTTTGAGGGGATCTTCTCCGCTCAGGGATTGAACCCTGGGTCTCCCACATTGCAAGCAGATCCTTTACCATCTGAGCCACTAGGGAAGCCCCCGTTGGTTGATAGAGAGATAATAAATAATAGAAAGATAAATATACAGATAATATAAAGATACATAGGTAGGTTGAGCTATTTCAAATCCTAAAAGACGATGCTGTGAAAGTGCTGCCCTCAATATGCCAGCAAATCTGGAAAACTCAGCAGTGCCCATAGGACTGGAAAAGGTCAGTTTTCATTCCAATCCCAAAGAAAGGCAATGCCACAGAATGCTCAAACTACCGCACAATTGCACTCATCTCACACACTAGTAAAGTAATGCTCAAAAATCTCCAAGCCAGGCTTTTCAACAGTACACGAACTGTGAACTTCCAGATGTTCAAGCTGGTTTTAGAAAAGGCAGAGGAACCAGAGATCAAATTGCCAACACCCATTGGATTATCAAAAAAGCAAGAGAGTTCCTGAAAAACATCTACTACTTCTTTATTGACTACACCAAAGCCTTTGACTGTATGGATCACAAAAAACTGTGGAAAATTCTTAAAGAGATGGGAATACCAGACCACCTGACCTGCTTCCTGAGAAATCTGTATGCAAGTCAAGAAGCAACAGTTAGAACTGAACATGGAACAACAGACTGGTTCCAAATCAGGAAAGGAGTACATCAAAGCTGTATATTGTCACCCTGCTTATTTAACTTATATGCAGGGTACTTCATGTGAAATGCCAGGCTGGATAAAGCACAAGCTGGAATCAAGATTGCTGGGAGAAATATCAATAACTTCAGATATGCAGATGATACTACCCTTATGGCAGAAAGTGAAGAAGAACTAAAGAGCCTCTTGATGAAAGTGAAAGAGGAGAGTGAAAAAGCTGGCTTAAAACTCAACATTCAGAAAAGTAAGATCACAGCATCTGGTCCCATCACTTCATGGCAAATAGATGGGGAAACAATGGAAACAGTAAGAGATTTTATTTTATTGGGCTCCAAAATCACTGCAGATAGTGCCTGCAGCCATGAAATTAAAAGACGCTTGCTCCTTGAAAGAAAAGTTATGAGCAACCTGGACAGCATATTAAAAAGCAGAGATATCACTTTGCCAACAAAGTCTGTGTAGTGAAAGCTATGGTTTTTCCAGTAGTCATGTATGGATGTGAGAGTTGGACCATAAAAAGGGCTGAGCGGCAAAGAATTGATGCTTTCAAACTCTCGTGCTAGAGAAGACTCTTGAGAGTCCCTTGGACAGCAAGGATATCCAACCAGTCCATCCTAAAGGAAATCAGTCCTGAATATTCATTGGAAGGACTGATGTTGAAGCTGAAACTCTAATATTTTGGCCACCTGATGTGAAGAGCCGACTCATTGGAAAAGACCCTGCTGCTGGGAAAGATTGAGGGCAGGAGGAGAAGGGAATGACAAAGGATGAGATGGTTGAATGGCATCATCAAGTCAATGGACATGAATTTGAGCAAACTCTGGGAGAGAGTGAAGGACAGGGAAGTCTGGCATGCTGCAGTCCATGGGATCTCAAACAGTTGGACATGACTGAGAGACTGAACAAGAACAAGATGGATAGATAGGTAGATGTTTGACAGATACATATATACACACATAGATACACAGAGATAAATAGATAGATGATAGCTCCTTAGCTGAAGATAGATGAGAGATGGAAGGGAGGCAGGAAGACAGGGAAGGAGAGAGAGGTAAATAGTTAGGTAGCTGAACAAAGTGACATCAGTTGCTTAGGGTGAAGAAGATCCCTTCCTCGCCCCGTGGCATCTGCCCTGAACCCCGAGCAGAGCAGCCGCTGAGCCAGAGGCCTTCAGTGTGCAGCTGGCTCTCAGGCCAGGAATTTCTCATTGCTTAGTTAGTTAACAGTTGTTATCGCACGAGATTTTTAAGCTTCAAAAATCACAGAAGTGATTTTCCAGGTGGGAAAATGCAAGGTAGGTTCCAAATGGAGCAGTGCCTGAGCATTTGACCTTTCTGTCAGGTGACTTGTCTGAACCAGAGAGGGGCTAGAGTCCAAGGTGGGGGGTTGTGGGGAAGGGGGTCTGTCTCAGGGGTTGCGGGGTCACAGCTTTTAAAGAGCCTGAGATGGGCATGCTGGACAGCCTCTGACTCAGTGAGATGCCTCTTCCTTTTTGGACAAATGAAGCCATGCCAGCACCACGTGACCTGGAAAAGCCAGTGTTTCTTCCATCCTTCGAATCCAGGCCCCGTAGGTGGTGAATGTCCCCTATTTACCACCAGAGCCTGAGGCCAGGACCAGTCACAGGCTTCTGTGGCAGATGTCAAAGCTGAATCTTCCAGAGCCCACACCAGCTGTTCGGTTTTCATTATTGCTTCTTAACATTGCTCCTACCAAGGCCACTCTTGGCTTTGCCTGCTTTACAAGGTAACGAGGCATGCTGGGCGATGGTGCCTGTGGGCCTCAAGACCATGAGCCCCCACCTGCAGTCAGAGTCAGCCTGGGGCTCTGCACTCAGCTTTTGTCCTGCTCTGGAGACTCTCAGTCTCTAGAGTATCTGAGGCTTTGGAGCAAACCCCCCCTGAGCCACTCCTCCTCGCATGCCCCCCCATTCCACCACCACCCTGTTCTACCAAGTGCATCCTTGCTGCCGTGATAAAATGTCATAAGTAACAATCCTGTAATGTATACTGTGTGTCTACCCCAGGCAAGTTCAGTTTGTCCTCCCAGGACTCTGACAGGCTTCCCTAGTAGCTCGGATGGTAAAGATTCTGCCTACAATATGGGAGACCCAAGTTCGATCCCTGGGTCAGGAAGATTCCCTGGAGAAAGGAATGGCAACCCACTCCAGCATTCTTGCCTGGAGAATTCTATGGACAGAGGAGCCTGGCAGTCTACAGTCCATGGGGTCACAACGAGTCGGACATGACTGAGCGTGTGCTCATCTTGCAGCTGAAGAAACCAGGGCAGAGAAATTCAGTCACTGAACAGAGAAGTTCAGTCACAGGGCAGAGAAATCACCAGCTAGGAAGCAACTGGTCTGGGATTTGTGCTCAGGCAAGATGGCCAAGTGCCTGCAGTGCTGACCCCAGGCACGGTCCTGTTACTCTGGTCCTGGGACGCTCCCTCTGCTCATCAAATGCAGCCTTTGTCCCCGAACATGATGGAGCCACTTGCCCAGGCTCCTCCTTTCAGCGCTCATCTCTGCTGCTCCCGTCATCCTGGCCCTCCATGACTTTGTTCCCGGACTGAGGGCTTCTCTTACAACTGGTCTTCCTTGGGTTCACAACCAGGCAAAGCTGACATCCAGCCCTTCCTGACTCAGCTGCCCAGTTTCCTGTAGGTCCCACTGTGGTCTGGGCAGGTGAAAGGTTGCGGTTGTGAGCCGTGTGCTATGCCGGGATTTGTGGCCTCTGGAGGAGAGGAATTCGATCCGGGGCCAGAGACGAGGCTTGACCACTTGGAGCTTTTCTGTAGCAAAGTTGTATTAAAGTACAATAGTAACAGGGAGAGCTTCTAACATAGACATCAGAAGGGGACAGAGAGAGTGCCTGCTTGCTAGTTTTTAGCGAGGTGTTTTATGTCTGTGGCTGCTGCTAAGTCGCATCAGTCGTGTCCGACTCTGTGCGACCCCATAGACGGCAGCCCACCAGGCTCCCCCGTCCCTGGGATTCTCAAGGCAAGAACACTGGAGTGGGTTGCCATTTCCTTCTCCAATGCATGAAAGTGAAAAGTGAAAGTGAAGTCGCTCAGTCGTGTCCGACTCCTAGCGACCCCATGGATTGCAGCCCACCAGGCTCCTCCATCCATGGGATTCTCCAGGCAAGAGTACTGGAGTGGGGTGCCATCGCCTTCTCCGTTTGCAAGCTGCTAATCAGATAAGAGAGACACCTCAAGGCTGAGGGAATTTCACCAAGCCCTTCTTCCACAATATGCAGTTTTTAGATGGAATGGCACAAGGTGTGTCGTCCCCAACCATAAAACAATTGACATGAATACTGGTTTGTTGAGCCATTATCAGCCCAAGGTTTGAGAAAAGAAAAAAAAAAAAAAGGTTGTCTTCTCTGTTGATTTTGTCAACAGAGAAGGGAAAAAACTAAGTCTGCCACTTGCAGTTTATTTCCTCCTGCTGCTTGGAGACCTCTGGCCTCCCTGCTGAGGCTGTTAACACTCTCACAGGGATTGGGGATGTGGAGCAGACACATGTCCCTCCCTGTCCTCTAGGAAAAGCTGATAGTCTGTGGAAAGAAGGCCTTGCACCCCCAGAAGTTATCCTGAGACTGGTGCCCCCTTCAGAGGGTCAGAGAGCTGGGAGGGAGCCTACCATGCCCTCCCCACCCCCAAGGAAGGAAGAGCCACTCTCTTGCTCTCTCTGGCCATTCAGGCAGCCCTGACAACTGCACAAATCATGAGTCTCTTTTCCCCATACCTGCCAGGTGATGGCGTTCTAACAGGACATCTTTCTGTTGAACGATGGCTTCCATATCTCTCAGAACTGACCTGTGTTCCTTTGCTATAGGGCAACTGTAACAAAGTACCAGAAACTCAGTGGCTTCAACAAAAGACTGCCTCCCAGCTCTGGAGGCTGGAAGTCCAAACTCAACGTGTTGGTGAGGTGGATTTCCTCTGAGGCTGTGAGGGAGAAGGGGTCCCCAGCCTCTCCCCTGGTTTCTGGTGGTTTCCTGGCGACCTGGGGCATTCCTTACCTTGTAGAAGCTTCATCCTGATCTCTGCCTTCATCTTCACATGGTGCTCTCTCATGTGCGTTTCTGTGTTCAGATTCCCCCTTTAGTAAGGACATTGTTCACCTTGGATTAGGCCCCCCTACTCCAATATGACCCCATCTTAAGGAATGATACCTGCCACAGCCATTTCCAAACAAGGTCACCCCTTGAGGTCCTAGGATTAGGACCTCAGCATATGACCTGGGGGTCCCACTGAGCCTCACCCAGCTTGCAGGGCTCCCCGTGACTGCTGTCTCCAGAATCTCTGTCACCCGCTCCTGCTGGCTCACACCCCCAGCCTTAGAAGCCCCCTCTGCCCCTCAGTCATCCCAGGGACTGCTTGCCTCAGAGCTCCTGCTGCTGCTGCTTCCTCAGGCTGGACGTGCTGCCCCCAGGCTGGACTCAGTCCCCCACTCAGCCTCTGGCCAAATGCTGCCTTCTCGGGGAGGCCCCCAGCCAGCCAGCCAGCCATACCGCTCTGCCTCCCCCACCCTGCCACTGGGTCCCCTGTGAGTGGTCAGGCCTGGGAGCTGCCCTCCCCAAGGGCAGCACAGCGCTGGGGAGGTGGGGAGGCTTGGTGGCGGCCCTCACTTCCCAGGGTGGGGGACATGAGCAGACACAGAGACTGTGACCCACTGTCTCCACACTACCGTGCCTGACAAGGGGCCTGTGCCTGTGTAGACTCTGCACATCCACCTCCAACCACACCTCCCATATGCTCCTTGCCCAGCCTCTCACCTGCAGGAAGGTCCAAGGCTCACCCTAGGGGGTACCCTGGGGCAGGTCTGGGCAGGCTCTGGGTTCAGTCCTGGCCTTCCAGAGAGCCCAGGGCCCACCACGTGGTGGCAGGAGTGTGTGGGAGCCAATTAGCATGTCCCTTATCCCTGCCACTTCCTGGTCCTGTGGGGAGAGATGTAATGGGGAAAGGGGGTGCCGAGAGGGACCCTCTAAAGTGCCAGGGAGCACCCAAGGCTAAGGTGGTGCTTTGCATGGGTCCAGTGATAGAGTGGATGGTCCCCTCCTGACTCAGCCTTTCGCACTAAGTCTTCTCTGGAGGCTGAGTGGGGTCTCAGGCCCTCGGGTCATGGGATTTCCAAGTGGAACTCAGCAGTTGCCAGCTTCCGTCCATCTCAGTTCAGTTCAGTCGCTCAGTCATGTCCGAGTCTTCGCAACCCCATGAATCGCAGCACGCCAGGCCTCCCTGTCCATCACCAATTCCCGGAGTTCACTCAGACTCACATCCATCAAGTCAGTGATGCCATCCAGCCATCTCATCCTCTGTCGTCCCCTTCTCCTCCTGCCCCCAATCCCTCCCAGCATCAGAGTCTTCTCCAATGAGTCAACTCTTCGTATGAGGTGGCCAAAGTACTGGAGTTTCAGTTTCAGCATCATTCCCTCCAAAGAAATCCCAGGGCTGATCTCCTTCAGAATGGACTGGTTGGATCTCCTTGCAGTCCAAGGGACTCTCAAGAGTCTTCTCCAACACCACGGTTCAAAAGCATCAAATCTTTGGCGCTCAGCTTTCTTCACAGTCTAACTCTCACATCCATACATGACCACAGGAAAAACCATAGCCTTGACTAGATGGACCTTTGTTGGCAAAGTAATGTCTCTGCTTTTGAATATGCTATCTAGGTTGGTCATAACTTTCTTTCCAAGGAGTAGGCGTCTTTTAGTTTCATGGCTGCAGTCACCATCTGCAGTGATTTTGGAGCCCCCCAAAATAAAGTCTGACACTGTTTCCACTGTTTCCCTATCTATTTCCCATGAAGTGATGGGACCGGATGCCATGATCTTTGTTTTCTAAATGTTGAGCTTTAAGCCAACTTTTTCACTCTTCACTTTCACTTTCATCAAGAGGCTTTTTAGTTCCTCTCACTTTCTGCCATGAGGGTGGTGTCATCTGCATATCTGAGGCTATTGATATTTCTCCCAGCAATCTTGATTCCAGCTTGTGTTTCTTCCAGTCCAGCGTTTCTCATGATGTACTCTGCATATAAGTTAAATAAGCAGGGTGATAATATACAGCCTTGACGTACTCCTTTTCCTATTTGGAACCAGTCTGTTGTTCCATGTCCAGTTCTAACTGTCAGCCAAGAGCAAAGAGCCGAGGGCTGCTGATCCTATCTACCGGCTTGACCTTGTGCCCCAAGCCCCTTGCCAGAACCCCTCATCTGTCTTTAGAAGATTCTCCAGATCCAAGGCTGGTCCCTCTCCTGGTGATGCCTTGAGGAGACAGCGCTGGCCACACCAAGTGGGCCTAATCTTGGGGAGAAGGAAGGCCTCCAAGGCAGCTGCCTGTCTTCCCTTCCCCAGAGGAGGACCAAGCCATGGTCCCCGGCAGGCTCTCCCTGCCCTGGAATATCCAAGCATCTCCCAATGCAGCCCAGCTGGTCCCCTGAAGGATGCAGGAGTGGCCACCTTTCAGGCCATCTGGCTTAGAGTCCCTGAGAGTGCCCAGTGGACCGAGAGAAGCTGGCAGGGCGCGAGTCCAAGAGAGGGAACAGCACAGATGGCCCCTCCTGCTCTCCAGCTCTGCCCAGTAACCCCACGACCCCCCCTGCCTCAGCAGCTGCCTGGGGCAAGCCTTCCCCAAAACTCACCAGGGGACATCACAGCTGGTAGCATAAGCCAAACCCCCGTTCTGTGGGGCTGGGCAGGGCTGGAGTCCAAACTTGCCCTCAAAAGGACGAAACATCTGAGACAGTTTGCTAGAAACCAGCCCCTGAGGCTCACAGGCTCGCTCCAAGACAGAAGGGGAATCTGAGGACACGTGGGGCAGGGCAGGCCCCCAGGAGACATCTGGAAAGGCCCAGAGTTGGTATCGAAAGAGACCACCTGCCTCCCTGACACGCAGCATACAGACTCCTCTTCCTGCCCCTGCAAAATGAATTGTGCCCTTGTTTTTACCACCACTGTGGTTAAAGCCACATGGGGACATCGGCACCTTTGGCTGTGGTTTATAGCACCCTCTCACTCCCTGGTGAAGTTCAAGGCCAGGACCCCGTCCCTTCTCTCCATGACCTTGGCATGCCCTCCTATAAGTAAGCACCAAGTCGGGGTCTGGGAATCAGAGAACAAAGCCCGAGATGGGAAGCTTCCTGTGGGCTCCCCGGCTGCATCCCTCAGCCCCTGATAAATGCAGGTGCTCACAGAGCATCCGTGCTGTGCCTGAGAGGAGAGCTGCCTCCTGGCTCAGGCTTCCAAAGCCCAGCAACACCCATCTCCCCCACCCACACCAGTCTTCTCCCTCTCAGCTGGTGCAGAGAGTGGTGGTGGTGGGGCTTCCTGGTTCTCTTGATACAAAGTTTTCAGTTACTGAGGTCCCGAGTGCAGTAGCCCCTGAGACTTCAAGGACACAGGCCCCCACAGGGAGCCCCACATAATGACGGGCAGCCCTGCCTGGCTGGCCAGCCTGGCCTCAGGTTCCTGTACTTGCCACCAAGGACTCTTCCCAAATGATGCAGCCAGCTGTGCCATGCCCAAAGGTTCCTGGAAGAGGGAGGGCAGCTTGGGAAGCCCCCACACCCCGCCATTCCCAGTAGGATGGTGTCCTGTGCTGGGCAGATGCTGGGTTTCCTTTCAGTTTCCAGCTTCTCTGGCCTCCTTCTAACCCTCCCTTCAGCTGAATCAAACCAGTGCATCCACAGATTCCAGAAAGGAAGCCAGAGCCTGCTCAACCAGCTCAGGAAAGTTAGAGGCCGGTCTCCAGTCTTGGGAGGGTGTTCCTGATCCCAGATCTTTGTGCTTGACCTGGAATAAAGGGAGACGCCTTCCCAGCTCCCTCTCGATAGCTCGCTCCCCACCACCCCCCGCCTCGAAGTCTGCAGGGGCACATGGTGGGGGGCTGGAGGGGGTTCAGCCTCTAGGTCAAGGCATTTTGAAGCTTCCCACATGCCGAAGGAGGGAACCACACAGCCAAAGGTGGCGATGTCCCCGTGTGGCTTTAACCACAGTGGTAGTAAAAACAAGGAGGGAATTTCATTTTCCAGGGGCAGGAGGAGGTGTCTGTGTGCTGGGGGTTGGGGAGGCAGGTTGTATTTTTCTAATACAGATGGTTCTAATAGTCAAGAAGCCCTGCTGTTGTTGAGTTGCTAAGTCGTGTCCGACTCTTCGATCCCATGGACTGTAGCCCGCTGGGCTCCTCTGTCCATGGAACTCCCCAAGCAAGAATACTAGAGTGGGTTGCCATTTCCTCCACCAGGGGATCTTCCCAACCCAGGGATCAAATCTGTGTCTCCTGCATTGGCAGGCGAGTTCTTTACTATTGAGCCACCTGGGAAGCGCTAAGAAGCCCTGTACCCACCCAAACTAGGGATAGGTCTGTTCCTAGTCAGGGGTTGAAGAAGCTCTGGTTTTCAGTGTGAGGTGAGTTTTGTAGCTTGAGTTCTTATTTGCCAGTCAGTGTGCCAAGCAACAAGCCTGCAGAAAGGATGCTGTCAGAGGCAGGGCAGAGGGCAGAGGCCACCACATGATGTCGCGCAGGCAACCAGGGATGCCCAGTGTATCCTGTGGGATCCTGTGGAAGGGAGTCCCTGGGGGCCGTGGGGGAGGATCTGAGTGCCCAAGCAGAGAGTGACACAGGAGCCTGGCTAAGCAGCAGTGATTGAGATGTTCTCAAGGGTGGATGTGAACCAAGTTCTAAGAACAGGGATCTTGTGTTACTCACAGTGCCCAAGGCTCCGTGCCTGTAACTGGGGTCCCAAGTGTTCCTCCCCCATGTCCTGCCTCAGTTCCCAGCTGAGTGTCCCCTTCCTGGTCCTTGCTGGATTCTCAGAGGACTGGGGTCCCAGGTGGCCATACCTCATGCCTGGTTGGAGTGCCCTCATGCCCGGTGGCCAGGAGCTCACTGTGCAGCCCCAGCGGTGGCTGACAACATGCAGACTTCTCACTGGAAGGGGACTCAGCCCACTGGTGGAGGCTGGTGGCCTGGTGGCTCAGAGAAGTTAGGAATTCATAACTAATCGCCAATTCAATGGACATGAACTTGGGCAAACTCCAAGAGATGGTGAGGAACAGGGAGGTGGCCTTGCATGCTGCAGTCCATGGGATTGCAAAGAGTTGGACATGACTTGGCAACTGATCAACAATAATAAGTAATCTTACTCCCCAGTTGGACAGAAAGACTATCTCTTCTATCCTATTCTAAGGATTTGCACCACCACTTTTCATCAGCCTCTTGATGAAAGTGAAAGAGGGGAGAGAAAAAGCTGGCTTAAAACTCAACATTCAGAAAACTAAGATCATGGCATCCAGTCCCATCACTTCATGCAAATAGATGGGGAAACAATAGAAACCATGACAGATTTTATTTTCTTGGGCTCCAAAAATCACTGCAGATGGTGATTGCAGCCAAGACACTTGCTCCTTGGAAGAAGAGTTATGACAAACCTAGACAGCATATTAAAAAGCAGAGAGACATTACTTTACTGGCAAAGCTCCATATAGTCAAAGCTATGGTTTTTGCAGTAGCCAAGCATGGACTGAGAGTTGGACCATAAAGATAGCTGAGCGCCAAAGAACTGATGTTTTTGAACTGTGGTGTGGAAGAGATTCTCGAGAGTCTCTTGGACTGCAAGGAGATCAAATCAGTCAATCCTAAAGGAAATCAACCCTGAATATTCATTGGAAGGACTGATGCTGAAGCTGAAGCTCCAATATTTTGGCCACCTGATGTGAAGAACTGACTCATTGGAAAAGACCCTGATGCTGGGAAAGATTGAAGGTGGGAGGAGAAGGGGACGACAGAGGATGAGATGGTTGGATGGCATCACTGACTCAATGGACATGAGTTTGAGCAAGTTCCAGGAGTTGGTGATGGACAGGGAGGCCTGGCGTGCTGCAGTCCATGGGGTCGCAGAGTCAGACATGACTGAGCGACTGAACTGAACCACTACTTTTGAGACAACAATCAGAGACAGAGGAATAATGCTGGAATAATGAACCAAGGAGGGTAATTTATACAGAATTTCAACTCGGGCTCTTAGGAGGTTTGCCCTAGAATCGCTCATAATTTGATAATGAAGTAATTGGCAAAATAAGTTAAACTACAAAATAATAAGTAGCATGAATGCATTCAGTTTGGTTTCTTACTTGTTCCATTTGCAAAATTATTTTTAAAAAATCAAGAGCAACCAAAAAACCCTCAAGAAAACCTGAAGCAATTTGGGGAGAGGATTACCCTGTCTTGCATAGAACACAGACCAGTCCCCTCTGACACACAGGTGGGCCTTTGTCCCTTTGTTACTGAAATGAGCTACGTCCCCCACCAAGTATGGGTGGTCTCTCCAGCATCAAAATCACCATCTTGCGGATGACTGTGGAGTATTTTGGGGCAGCAATCAGCGTTACAGGATAAATCATAAACAGATGTTTGGCCTTGCCAAACTGAATAAACTAACAAATCACCATCTCTCTTCTTAATTCTGATTCGTCAGGGTCCCTTTCTCTCTCTGTCTTCCTCTGCAAGAGTAAGTACTCAGCAGGGATGATCAGATGGGCCCCAGCCTGGGTAGGGCCCAGCTGCCTGCACTCACCTGGGAACCTGACTCCAGTCCCGCACTGTGAGCAGCTCCGCAGGGGGAGCACCCCAGTTTCTTGGACGGGCAGGAGGGAGCCAGGTGGGAACCCCAGTGCTCTCTGAAACTGGTCACCCACCACCACAGTGGGCAAATGGCACTAAGGTCAAAGTCAGGAGGCCCCTTTCAGCCAGTCCAGGGCAGTGGGAGGAGCAGGGCTTGGGGAGACCCAGGGAATGTCCACAGTAACATCTCTTCCCATGTTGAGTGCAGCAAGTCAGACAGAGAAAGACAAAAATCCTATGACACTGCTTTAAAAAAAAAGGGTGCAAATGAACTTATCTCCAAAACAGAAATAGAGTCACAGATGTAAAAAACAAACATGGTTACCAGGGGGTAAAGCAGGAGCAAGGATAAATTGGGAGATTGGAATTGACATATATGTACGACTATATATAAAACAGATAACTAACAAGGACTATATTGTATAGCATAGGGAACACTACTCGGTATTCTATAATAACCTATATGCGAAAAGAATCTTAAAAAGTGGATATGTGTATGTGTATAACTGAACCACTTTGCTGTACACCTGAAGCTAACACAAAGTTGTAACAACTATGTGTGTGCTCAGTTGCTTAGTCGGCTGACTCTGCGATCCCATGGACTTAGCCCACCAGGTTCCCCTGTCATGGGATTTTACCAGCAAGAATACTGGAGTGGGTTGCCATTTCCTCCTCCAGGGGATCTTTCTGACCCCAGGATTGAACCCACGTCTCCTGCATTTCCTGCATTGGCAGGTGGATTCTTTACCACTTTGCCATCTGGGAAGCCCATGTAAATCAACTATACTCTAATAAAATTTTTTTAAAAATTAAAATGTGTCACTCATGTGGTCCCATAGACAAATATAAATATTTAAGCCTCACCAGATTCCCTGTTAATAATTTGGGAACTTGGGATGAGGTGACAGTCCGTGTGTACCCACGCACAGCCCTCTCTATTTGTACTAATTGAATGTAACGGAGCCACTTCAGGAGACTTGTGAGCAGGGCGACTGGTAGCACCGTGACATCACTAGCTGTCCCCTTCAAAATAATATTTATTTTTATTATTCATTTAAAAATTTTAAAAATTTAAGAATAGTTGATTAATAGTGTTGTGTTAATTTCTGCTCTACATACAGCAAAGTGATTCATTTATACATTGTACAGTCTTTTTTTTTCTAGTTTTTTTCCATTATGGTTTATCATAGGACACTGAATATAGTTCTCTGTGTTATACAGTAATACCTTGTTGTTATTAAAATAATATTAGACCCTCTGGGCTTCCCTTGTAGCTCAGTTGGTAAAGAATCAGCCTGCAATGCAGGAGAGCTGGGTTCCATTCCTGGATCAGGAAGATTCCCTGGAGAAGGAAATGGAAACCCACTCCAGTATTCTTGCCTGGAGAATCCCTTGGACAGAGGAGCCTGGAGGGCATAGTCCATGGGGTCAAAAAAGTCAGATTTAACGACTAAACCACCTGGTGATAGTTAAGGAATTCAGCATTCGAGCAGGAGCAAGCCTTCCTCCACCTGCCTGGTCTCTACAACTGCAGAGGTGGGTCCAGCACTTTAAAGCCTCCCCCCTCACTGCCCCCAGAGACGTGCCCAGACCAAATCCTTGGGCAGTCCAGTCCCTTGTGTCAAAATGGCCTTGTTTCAATGATTCTCAGTGAGAGCTAGGCCAGGAGTGACCCTCAAGGGTAAGGATGGCTAGCCAAAAGGAGCTGGGAGCCCCTCCAGTCCACTGGGAGCCCCAGCAGACATGGGAACCTGGGTGATGCATGCCCCTGTGAGCCTGAGGTGGGCTTCCTCTCAAAGACCTTGATCTTAAGGGAAAGCTTTTTTAGAAAATTAAGGCCAACCCTTTTTTTTTTTTTAAACACCTTTTTGAAGGCAACACAAATAATCTAAACCTGCGTATTTTCCCTCATGCTTCCAGGGACAGGAGACTTCGGTGTGAAAGCCAGGACAAGCCTGGGCAAATTGGACAGGTCCATTCCTCTGGCTGCTGCTCCCCACAGCAGTGCCCACACCCCACCCTTCAGTTCTCAGGCCTTAGTGGAGGCCTGATCTGGGCTCCCAGCCCTCTGTCCTGGCCCAGAAGGTGGGGGACAACCTGGCTCTCTGGGGTTCCACAGAGCAGGCCTCCCACCTCACCTCAAAGACAGTGACATTACTGACCACCTGCCATGCCAACCTGGTCTGCTCTGTTTTCTTTTCTTTTTCTTAATTTCCCATTTTAGAAAGCTCTGGTTGACTAGATGAGTGACCTTGTGAATGCCCCTGCCTTCCCCTTCTTTCTCTTTAATTCCCTGTCTTATGGGTTTTTTAATTTATAGTTGATTTACAATGTCATGTTAATTTCAGATGTACAGCAAAGTGATTCAGTTGTACATACATACTCTGTGTGTGTGTGTGCTGAGTCATGTCTGACTCTTTTGGATCCTATGGACTGTATGTAGCCAACCAGGCTTCTCTGTCCATGGAATTTTCCAGGCAAGGATACTAGAGTAGGTTTCCATTTCCTCCTCCAGGGAATCTTTCTGATACAGGGATCAAACCCACGTCTCTTGCGTCTCTTGCATTGGCAGGCGGATTCTTTACCACTGTGCCACCTGGGAAGCCCACACATATACACAAACATATTGGCCTTTGCTGGTGGCTCAGATGGTAAAGCATCTGCATGCAATGCGGGACACCCCGGTTCGATCCCTGTGTCAGGAAGATCCCCTGACGAAGGAAATGGCAACCCACGCCTGTGCTCTTGCCCAGAAAATTCTATGAACTGAGGAGCCTGGTAGGCTACAGTCCATGGGGTGGCAAAGAGTCAGACATGACTGAGCAACTTCACTTTCACTTTTATATATATATACTTTTTCGGATTCTTTTCCCATATAGGTTATTACAGAGTATTGAGAAGAGTTCCCTGTGCTGTACAGTAGGGCCTTGCTGTTTATCTGTTTTGCTCTGCTTTCTTTTAAAGGCAGGAGAAAAGGCAGGAGTCAGTCCGTCCAGGCCCACAGGGCCTTAAGCCAAACGCCGCCGGTCCTGCGCGCATCAGGCCCGGTCGCGGGCAGCCGCCCGACCTTCCTGCAGACGTCCACGTCGGTCCACGAGCTGGCCCCGCGGCACTCGGGCAGCCGGCTGTCCCTGTGCCCCTCGGCCGCGTCGCTGCACTCGCAGCCCCCAGCCGCCCCTCCCGCCGGCCCCCTGAGCGTCCGTGAGCGGGCCGAGGCCCTCCTCAGGTCCAGCCTGGGCTCGTCCACCAGCTCCACTCTCAGCTTCCTGTTTGGCAAGAGGAGCTTCTCCAGCGCCCTGGTCATTTCCGGGCTGTCTGCTGCCGAGGGGGGCAACACCAGTGACACCCAGTCTTCCAGCAGCGTCAACATTGCCTTGGGCCCCTCGGCCAGGGCCGCCAGCCAGTCCACACGGGTGAGGGGCTAAGGGGCGGGGAGGGCTCCTGGCCGGAGGACCCCGGGCCCCTTCCCGCAGGCTCCCGTCACCTCCCCCGTAGCGCTTCCAGAGTAACAGACCAGTGGTGAGATAGGAGCTGGAATGTCTGCGGCCTGAAGCCAACAGGATACATCGCACTGGTCCTGTAGTAGAGGCGCCCGGGCAGGCGGTATTGCAGGGAGCCCGAAAGCAGAGTCCCCTCCGCCCTGAACCCGGGGTGTGGGGGCAGGCTCTCCATGGGCCCAGGTAAAAGGACCGGTTGTATTTCCTTCTCTTTTCACATTCCTCTGGCTGGAGGGAGAGAAAAGGACGCACGCCAGCCTGGCAGGCAGATCCTCATCTATTCCTAGCCTCTAGATTTCATTGTGAAGCTGCTGAGATGGCCTTCTGCTTTATGCAATTAAATGTTAGAGAGTTTTGAGAACTTCACCCAAATAAACTGTTACTTATCTAGAATCCCTAGCTAGCTGGCATTGGATGAATCCCTGAGCATCACAAGTAAGTATGTACATAAATACCCAGCCTTTCTCTTCTGTAGGGGGGAAAGAATAGGAGACATTAAGGCAAAAGCCAGCAGCAGCTTGGAGACTTGCAGTTCGGTTGAACATTCGGCACACTGCCCTGTCTGCAGTGGAGCTGAGTCACAGTCTGCCGGCCTTGTGGTTCTGGGTGTAGGTGTTTGGAGGTGGATAATGGGGGCCTGGCTTTCCCTGCCACCCCCCTCCTCCCGCCCCCGCGAGGAGAAGCCATACGGTGGCACTTCAGCCACCTTGAAACAAGGACCAGCATGACCTGCCCCAAGAAGAGCCTGGGCATTGCAGCCTTCAGTGTTGGGGGGCGGGGGGCGGGGGGGAGTGGGTTATGAGCACCCTGGAGCCCCAGGTTACTTCAGGAGTTTAACTAAGTTTAGTTAGGCAACTAAATGTGAACAAACCTTCCTTTTTCTCAATTCTTCAATAACAATGCATACCTTTCTGCCACCCCCAATATGTGTTTATGACAATCTGTGGGTGCAGTTCTGGGATTCTGAAAAATTCTCTCTCCCTCTCTCCCACAAGGATGGCTGAGTCCTTGGGACCACATTCAGGCAGAATAAAAAAAGCCTCGGTATTACCTTTTGGGATTAAACCTGCAGGATTTAGCACTGGTGCAGGGCTGAGAGTATATGAAGTGACATTGACCCAAACTCAGAAAATCCAGGCTCACAAAGGACTTTTTACCCAAGGTCGTCTCTTTGCAGATTACCCGAGAATAGGTCCCTGTGTGTAGAGGCACCCCTCTCACTGTGTTAGACTCGTGGCTGGGACTGCATGGCCCCTCCTCAAGCGCAGCTGCCTTTGGTCCTCTGTAACTGTACTTTCCTTTAGACTCTGACCCCATGTCCCTGCCACACTACCAGCTGGCACCTGCAGCTGTGAGACAGTCATCAGGGGAGGTGATCAGCTTTGCTGAGCCATAACACTCGCTTCTCTTTTCTCTTTGACAGCACTTCTCTGAGCCTTGCGAACACACAGAGGTCACTGAGCAGGGGCTGCTTCGAGATCACCATGTGGCCAAGAACCTAGGGGTGATGTGCAGAAGAGCAAGCCAGGAGGACATGGGCCTGGATGACACAGCCTCCCAGCAGAGTGCTTCCGACGAGCAGTAGCCGAGCTTGGGCCAGAGAAGCCATGGTGTTGGGGAAAGACCAAACTGCCCTGGCTTCTCCCTTGCGCTTCCCAAACCAAACAGAGCACAGAATTTGAGCCAGGAGATCTGTCCTATGGAAAAATGAGTGCTGTGGAGAAAACAGAGCAACTCGATCTCAGGTTCTTGAAAAATCTCTCACGTGATGAAAACAAACCTTGACATCAGGTCTCCCTCTCCTTTGGCTCTTGTGGCCCGAGCGGTGGGATGCGGGAGGCACCCTTCCCAGAACTGGACAATTCAAACAAAAGCCATGTAACATCTTAAGACAACTCAAGCACAGCACATAACTCCTTCCTGCCCTGATGATAAGACAGCTGCATGCTAAACAACTGGCATTTTACACTCACTGTTACCGTGAAAAAGAAGCAGACAGCAGTGCGTATCACACCATGAGCTGGTCCAATGCACTGGTGTTCAATCTACGTGTAAACATCTCACTTCTTGATAATATTTATGCAGATGTTAAATATAAACCAGTGACAGCTTTTCTGCAAAAATCGTGACAGTGCATGCAGTCACGTCCAAAACATCCTGTGAAAGGAGCCAACTGTCCCCAGCAACGTGCGTGAGAAGTTTAGTCAAGGCAGGCCACAGAGAGCCACCTGGGAATGATGCTAACTGCGATCACAGCGACCTCCTGCAGGAAGCCAGGCCCCATCTCTCCCGGCGTGCCTGTGTGCTTCCCAGGAATGCACACTTGTTTCCAAGCCAAGCAATCCTTACTGTGTCACAGGACATTTGCACATATTTTGTTTTTGAAATTAAAATGTTTACAGTTACTTCTGTGTCTGGTTGTTTGAGTTCTACTGAACTGTTGTCATTTCTTTGAAAAAAAAAAAAAAAAATTGACCCTTCACTGTAAGAATGACATTTAGGCAAATTATTTTTTTAATTTTTTACAAAGTATAATTTACAATGTTGTGTTAGTTTCAGGTGTACAGCAAAGTGATTCAGTTATATATATATATTATTATTATTCAGATTCTTTTTTAAATTCCTTTTTTAACTGAAGTATAGTTGATTTACAATGTTGTAGGCAAATTCTGAGACAGTTTTTCTCATCTTAAGAATCCCAAAAGGTAGAGCAGAAACGTGGCTTCTTGCTGCTGTGAGGGGGGAAGAAGGGTCTCAGAACAGGGTCCATGGAAAATACCCATCACTGACCTGGTGAGGCATCCCTTTTGGAAAGACAATAGAGATACTCAATTTGAAAGCAGTGACACAAATTTCTTAAAGGTATTTGGGATTGGAAGTGTAGGCAGAGGGGATAGTATTGTAGAGAATGCCTTATCTCTTGGAAGTAGAGGGTAATACTTTTTTTTTTTTTGTAAAATAAAAATTAGCAATTAATAACAATAGGTAGCGGAGAAGGCGATGGCACCCTACTCCAGTACTCTTGCCTGGAGAATTCCATGGATGGAGGAGCCTGGTAGGCTGCAGTCCATGGGGTCGCTAGGAGTCGGACACGACTGAGCGACTTCACTTTGACTTTTCACTTTCATGCATTGGAGAAGGAAATGGCAACCCACTCCAGTGTTCTTGCCTTGAGAATCCCAGGGACGGGGAAGCCTGGTGGGCTGCTGTCTATGGGGTCACACAGAGTCGGACACGACTGAAGTGACTTAGCAGCAGCAGCAACAATAGATAAGAGTCTATCATCAGAGACAGAGTGCATTCTCAAATCAGTGATCCCTAGAGGTGCATTTTTCTTATTTCTGATGGATTTGCAGATGTCTGTCTAAAGAACAGCTGAAATAACCTCAGCACAGTTCTTTAAGTTGGCCCAACCAAACTTGGCTGGCAGTTCCTGAAATTCTCTTGGGCAACTTGGCAACCAAGCCCTCGGGACTAAAGGGCGGCTTCCCTACATTAGGGTGGTCACTTGAATTAGGTAAGAAAATGACCCATGCCCAGCAGCATTCAGCCTGGGTGCTCCTTGGGCCTCTAGAAGTAAGAAACAGAGGCATGGCTTTCAGAGAAAGTGAGAGCTGCTCAAAGAGCTAGGAAACCAGTCTATAAGGACAGGCTGATGCAGATGAAAAGACAAATGCATCCCTGCTGTGCCTGCATCTTGTTCCACGAGAGATCTACGAGCTGCTTCTTCAACTGCTGGGTCTACTGCTTATTATCCTGGTTCTCTGGCAGCTTTTGGGGGTGCAGCGGGAGGAGGAAAGGTGTGGTCTACCCACTTCAGGGCCAGACTCCTCAGACAGGGCTGCCATGCCCTGCACTGTCTATAGCAGGAAAGCTGCCTGAGTGTGCACGCAGAGCGTGTGTACACGTGGATCCCCGGGCGAGATCACGGCTGGCCTCCCTCCAGGACTCTTCTGGGCTGTCAACAACTCAGTCACGCGTTTTTTTTAAGTGTTGTAAACAACTTTTATATTTACAACTCATGAGCTCGTTAATCTGATCTTCAGCTGATCAACTGTTTATCAGAGTGTGCTCCTTGCAAAATATTGTATTATTAGCCCCCATTTAGAGGAGATTTTCCAAAGGTGACATTTCCTACTGGAGTTATTCAAACGTTCTGCTGGACTTGAGCTAAAGAGTTATTTTCTACATTTGGATGCTGAACACAATTGCTTCTCTTTTAAAGATAATATAGACTGTAGTGCTGGGTTTTATATGAATCACGTGGCTATTCTGGCATTATTGAGTCTACATTCTGCACCGTGTGTTAAAACCATCTGCCTGGCAGGCCGTTTCTAAGATTGTTTGATGTGCGGACTTCTCTTGGTCCATGAAACAGGCATCACAAGGCCTGTTCCCTGAACTCTCCTCAAGCCTCCTCCACTTTCCTACTGTTTTGTCCCAAGTCACAAGCTCCTGCCATCAGGCCTTCCCCCGACCCCGCCTCCACCTGATCTTCCCAGATACAGCATTCCATGAACACAGACACAGATGGAAGAGAAAGAGGGGCAAGGTCCATCCCATATTCCCAGGCTTCCCAGGGGCATTGCCCCTTGCCCCTCTAACTTAATGAACTTACAGCATTACGCGGCCCTCTTCATGTCAGCCACGACAGAGATCATATTTTGTGAATTAGAGGACCATCTCCCTAACGTTTGCTTATTCAGAGATAAAAAGGTAACTATTTGGGGGAATTCCCTGGTGACCCAGTGGTTAGACTCAGCACTCACTACCCCTGTCCTGGGTATGATCCCTGGATGGGGAACAAATATTCCACAGGCATGACCAAAAACAAACAAAAAAACTCCCATTTTTAAACATGCTGTGTGTGAAGTGGCTGCTACAGGGAGGAAGAAAGAACAATTGGGCACACCCGGCCTCCACATCAGCTCTGCCTCGTCCTGCTGACCATGTCTTCCAGCCTGAGCTCTTCACGCGAGCTCTGCGTATGTCCACTGTGTGCTTTTCAGAGTGAATTCCCCCGTGAAGTCTGGACTCACACCCAGCTATGCTAGGCATCTGGATTTATCTGAATAGCAGGCATTTCAAACTCAGGTGTAAGAGGATTCCTGATCTCAAGTGGCCCCCTCCTCTCCGGGAGCCCCTCCCCTCAGTGGCTCACACAGACGCCGTGCTCAGCGAGTGTGTGCGCCTCAGGTGTCCTGCCCTCTCTCCCCTCTTCATCCTCAGCAGAATGTTGTTTCTACAGGCTGTGCATGCTTGGCCCTGAGTTGCAGTTATTTGTGAATTCATTTTATCTGATACCATGGGCTGGAGCCTTAAACAACAAATATTACTCACAGTTGGGAGGCTGGGAAGTCCAAGATCACATTATCAGCAGATTCAGTGTCTGGTGAGACCCGCTTCTTCAGATGGCAGCAGGGGTGAGGGAGCTCTTTGGGGCCTCTTTTTCAGGGGCACAAATCCCCTTCATGATGGCCCTACCCTCATGACCTAATCACCTCCAAAGGCCCCACCTCCTAATATCATCACATGGGGGATTAGAGTTCAACATGAATTCCTGGGGAAGGGGGCACGTGGGGGGTCATGGGAAGAGACACTCAGACTTGGGCTCAAATCCTTTCCTGCCAGGACCGTCACGAGTGAGAGTGCAGGAGCTCCCCACACCAGCGACTGCCCAGAGCCATGCTGCGAGGAGACCCCGACATCACCCTCCTCAAGCACATCTGGCTTTGGCTCCTTTCCTTTTTTCCCCCCTTCTTTTTTTTTTTAAACTTTGATGCTTTTAAAAATAATTTTTACTGGCATATGGGTGATTTATAACGTTGTGTTGGTTTCCTTTGGAAAATGTCCCCTTCTACTCACAGCCACAGAGCCCCTGCTAGGGGTGCCGGTGAAGGCTGCTTCCTGCTGGGGCAGGAGCCCCAAGAGGGCAGCCTGCTCCCCAGGCCAGGGTGCTGGGGGCACGGGGCCCAGATCTACTCAGCCTGCCTCCCTCTTTCCTGGTGCTGAGGGCTGTGGGGGGCTCATCCAGGGCTGTGGAAGCTGAAGGGGAGTAGATTTATCACAGGAATAGGGCCCTACACCTGAGAAGCCTCTACCTGTTTCAGAGCAGCAGCCACCCCAGTGCACGGAGCTCGCAGACCACGCCAAGCTGTGCCTTCTGGTCCCACTGAGTGCAGCTCATGTCACACCCCACCTGTCGGATGTCACAGCAGAGCCTCCCAGGACATGTCATCCAGGCAGGGAGAGTGGGATGCCCGCGCCCTCACCCAGGCCCAGGCACCCTCTCTCAGGCTGAGGTCTATTAATAATCTGGGAGACCCTTTCCAGGTGTGACCCTGCAGAGCCTGGGCCAGTGCAGACCAGGTTTCAGAAAGCCACATGGGGCAGACAGACCATCCTAAGAGCCGGTCACAGGCTGTAAGCTGTCATCTCGGTTTAGATGCCAGCGTTTTCTGTACTGTCTGCTGTCCCAGGGCCCACCTTGCCAAGCTCCTTGCTCTACACATGCCCAAAGGGATCAGTGGTCACATTCGTGCACACTCCCAACAATAGCACCAGCTGGCACTGTGGCGAAGGCTAAAATAATATACTGGCAATTCAAAAACACTGACATGTCTATCGCTCGAGTACCATCACCCTTGGGAGAGCAACTCTTATCCTCTATGAGCCCTGGGGTTTCAGTGGTCTGGCCCATGGGGCCCTGCCAGGGCCGAACCTCATCTTTCTGCAGCCTTCTTCCCAACAGCCCTGGCTCCGGCCCTGGCCACTCCCCAGCGGGCTGGGTGGAGGGTGAGGGTGGCTTCCTTCAGGCTGGGGCAGCCCTCCTCTGATGGCACTCACTCACCCCTTTTCTGGAAGGGAAACGGGGCCCAGAAAAGTTTGTGAACGTGTCTAAATGAGTGGGGCCCAAGTGGGACTCTGATCTGAACCCCCGCTTAGTACCAAGTGCTACGAACATTTCTACAGGCTGCTCATCCCTCCCACATCAGGACCCGCATGTCTGCAGTCATCACATTTCTCTTTATTTTATTAAGCAATAACCAAACAGATAAACAGTAAAAGATGCGGGCAGGGAAGGACTGAAAATGGCTTTTCTTGAAATACTGATTTTCTTAAAATCAAATAACTGTTATCACTCCAAGTTGCAGGAGGCTGCAGCTGCTTCCGGGGAGGGGTTTAATTTCCCTAACATGCCAAAATGATCAGGCAGTGAACTCCTCCCCACCCCCCTCCCCTGAACACATTTATAAACTTCAATGGGGGCAAATTCCATCTAATATTCCGAAAACCATTTCTTCTTTCATAATTTACCCAAATCATACGCACAACTGCAAGAGGAAATAAACAGAAATCTCTCAGCATAAATACACCACAGTGGATTGTTAATCTTGTAGAGTCAATCCAGCATTAAGGCTAATTTGATCTTTTAAAACATTTTATGGAAAACAGCTGTCAGGCTTTCTTTGGAAAAGCCTCCAAGGTTTCATAAACTAAAGGCATAAAACCTGGTCGGGCAGAGCACTGGGGCTCCTCTCAAAGAAACGTTTGCACGTGCAGAGAAGTGTGACACGTCGTCTTCACTTCCGGCTGCTCTGCATGTGGGTCACAATCTCTGGCAAAAGGTGGTTTCTGTTCTCCTTGGTTACCTGCGTAGGAAGAAGCAGGAAAGCAGATTTCAGAGTCCCTTTCCTTTCCTTCAGTTCCCTACTCTGCCGGGTTATACGCTAACAGAACAGCCCAGAAGATGACGCATGCTTTATAGAGTGTAGCCCAGGCAAGGCTGACCCAGCGAGGAACCCCACGCCTCCCAGAGCACTCTGAAAGTGGGGCAGGTGGGCTCAAATCCTGCCACCAGCTTCTGCGAAGTGACGGCTCACACAATGAGAGTGGGTTTTGATGACAGATGGATTTTAACCAGAAGTGCTGTTGAATTGAGCCCTGGGAGGGCTGCTGGGGAAGCAGGCTGGGATGCGGCTCGAGTGAAGCCTGACCTGGACAGGAGGAGGCCTGAGTGAAGCCGGAAGAACCACAGCTCCAGGTGGGCACCCACCCACCAGGTGAGCCCTCTCAGAGCAGCCTCACACCCAGGACTCCAGGATTCTCTGAAGGGCAGTAATCCACTCCTCTCTCCCGGACTTAGGAGATCTGCGAGTTGCAGGAAGCCTCTGACACCAGTCAACTCTGCACCTGAAGGATGAGGAAGGTGCTAGGCATGGGGTGCGGTGGAGAGCAGGGCTTTTGCTGAGATCTCAGAGGCAGCGGGGGATGCAGGGCAGCCTAGAACGCAGATCCCCCTGCGCCCGATGTGTTAGCTCGGCAATTATCACCATTACAGACAAAAGGAACAAGAGTGGATTCAAGCTCTGCTTGATGATCTGTTATATTTTTCTTTCTTTCACTACCACAGGCCCATTGAGTACAATTCAAGCATCCAAACACCCCTCAGGGAGCCCAGTGGGGGGCTGTTTCCCTGGCACGGGGCAAGGTGGTCTCTCATCACCAGAGCCTTCCTGTGCCACGCACACAACATTCAACACGCACTGCCAGGGGCAAGGTGCCAGGAGTGGCAAGATTCAGCCAGGACCTTGACCTCACAGAGCCCAAAGACCAGATCGGGGGCACTCATAACAACAGTGAGGGCAAGGTTGGCAGAGGGTCCCTGAGACCCTGAGCAGACAGGGAGGCATGGGATACTGGGCGGGGGGGAGGGGAGCAGTGATCAGGAAAGAAGGAAAGACCACCACAGGTGGTTATGCCCGAGCTGCTTTTGACCAGTGGACCTGGGAGAAGGGCAGCAGCGAAGAGGACAGCCGAGCAGAGAGAATCGTGCTGACAGGAAGTGCACGCATCTGGGAAACCTGAGTGGGTCCGGGAGGTGCGGTCCCTGAGAGGAGATGGGCCTGGTCCCACTGCGGGACCTCAGGCCCCGGGGGTGGCAGGGGCCCCGGTTCGGGAGGTGAATGCATGTCAGGAGGAAATGCACAGCGGACCTCAGCGCCTGGCCCCCTGCATCCTGCATCCTTATAGGAGGGAGGTGATTCTCCTGTGGGAGCAGCCCTCAGCCCTGGGGTACAAGCTGGGCCCTGGAGGACTTCCTGAGAAACTGAGTCTCAGAAAGACTTAGCCCTGGCCCCTAAAGGGTGGCGTCCAAGGATGCCGCCCATTGGTCCCCAGGTGGCCTTGGCTCCATGGAGGCGGACCACTCACTTTGCCTACAATTCGAGAGGGGCACAGCCTTGTGAGGCTTCCTGATCCTATTTATGTTTCAGTTAGCCCAAGTCCACTCCTGCAGTTAGCATCCAAGGAAGCCCCTGTTGTGAGAGGAGGAGGAGGAGGGGAGGGGAGGCAGGCAGGCGTCCAGCATAAGGGAGGCAGTGGCATGGAGAAAGGACGGGAGGACACACAAGGCCGCAGCACCCTCCTTCCGCCCTGACCTCACGAGGAGGCACACGAGGTTCTGCCTTAGGGCCCCTTAGAGTTCATGGGGGCCCCGAGGGGCCATGTGGATGTGAGGGGCATGGGGGCCACTGCCTTCGCTGTGCACACTTCATCACCTCCTTTATAGACGTGAGAAAAAGGATGAGATGCTGAGCTGGGAGAGGAGGAGTGAGAGGGAGTGAAGGGGGAAGAAGAGTAAGAGATATGGGGGCGGGCGGGGAGAAGAGAGGAAGCAACACTGTGAGCAGATGGACGGACCAGGGGCCAGGTCCCGCCCTGCTCCTCAGACAGCCCCAGGGAGGCCGTGCCTCCTCTTCCAGCTCCCGGAGAGCTGCCGCGGGTGGACCTCGGGCGCTGGACACCAGCAGTTCCACTCAGGGCCGTGCTGATGTCGTTCAGTGTAAGGGGAAGTGGGTGCGATGAGACCCGTAAGGAAACAGCCAGCACGCTGCTTGTAGGATTTCTTCCTCTGAATCATCCAACTGTGGCTTCACATCTCGTCCTTAAAGCGCTTATCCCTTGGAAAGAATGGAGTGTATGAGGGAAGTGAAGGGCGATGAGATGGAAACTCCACCAGCCAAGATCCTGGTCCTGGGCGCAGGCTGTTCAGGCGCACAGTCAGGGCCCGTCGAGTGAGCCTTAACAGATGTGCGGTTCAGAGGTGACACAAGCCCTAGAGCACTGCCAAGCCACCCTGCCAGTGCCAGGGTCACCCAGGTGCCTGCCGGAGCCCAGCCACCCTCCTCAGGAGCTGCTGGGGCTGCAGCAGGGACAGGGCTCCCCCACCAGCCCCATAACATGCAGAGAACCTCCCCACGCCTTGGTTAGGGAGAAAAAGAATCACAATCAAAACTGGAAAAGACACACTTTGGGAATGACTTCTCATTTAAAACCAATAAAAAGGATGCAAAGAGTATATGAATATTTTGCCACCCCCTTTGATTTTCCTAAGATGATTTCTGAAAATTATGCAGTCTATGTGAAACCGTTCACAGCGTTCAGCTCCTTGTCCACTGAAGACAAGTTCATAAATGCAAGAACAGGGAATAAGCCCAGTATCATCTGTCAGCGCAGGTGCCCCTCCCTTTCAGGAGAATTCCAGTCTTTCCGGAGTTTAACTAGAGGAAGGCACTGGGGCCTGGGAGGGGAAAGGAGGTGAGGACGACTCAGGAAGGACCCCAGCGTCCTCACCCCTTGCCTCCCACCATGCCCTCCCAGGGCTGCAGCCTCCCAGCAGCTCAGCCTCAGGTCCCGTGAAGGTCAGACCCTGAATTCCAGGGCTGGACTGCAATTCATCCTGGGTCTGACAGAAAATGTTTATTATATTCTAAGCTGAGGCGGGTCTCTGAAATAGAGCTGAGCGGTCAAATACAGACTGAAGACTCTGACCGAGGAAGCATCCACAGTGCTCTGAGACTCCTGGGCCAGGGAAAGGCCTCAGAGCTCACTGTCAGTGACTCGGGGCCACAGCATCAGGAAGGCGTGAACATTTGGACAGAAGAACACGTGGGCAAAACACATCTCTTTATGCATATTTGTGCAAGAGAGCAAAACAAAACCACATACATTTCCTAGAAACCATGTGGGAAGCACCCTGACAGGTTTTAAATAAGCAGGAGAATAAAAAAGGAAATTAATTTGACAATGCTCATTATTATAAGTTAATACTTTTCAAAAGTATTACTAGTCTGTTTCATATTTTGTCTTCATTTTATTGAACCTAAAAATAGGATGATTCATGAATTCAAACCCTCTATTTTTCCTTGAAGTTTAAAGGTTCTAAACCAAGAATTATTTTGCAAATAGGGCTTTTGGGAACCCAGTGCCCACAGCAGAGAAGGGACTGCATTCCACATCCCAGGTCAACACCATGTCTCCCTAGAGGAGGAAGGGGGAGGGAGGGATGGTTCTTTGTTCAGCCGCCCTGCCTATGGATTTCTGTGTGAGTATACAACAAATACAACATAGCTCTTGTGTTTGTGTGCTCAGTTGCATCCAACTCTGGGACCCCATGATAGGCCATGGGGGTCACAAAAGTCGTTCACAACTTACCAACTAAACACCAAACAACAAGAACAAAAAATAATATGTAGACATCATACAACATAGCTTTACTGAGATAGAATTCATATTCCATAAAATTCAACCTCTTAAAGACAGAACTTGGTGGCTTTTATTAGATCACAATTGTGTTATAATCAGCACTGTGTGTTAGAGTGTTTCCATTACCCTCCCTCTCCGCAAATAACCCCACTCCTGATCACCACACTCACACCTTCCCCCAGGCCCCAGCAACCACTGATCCAAGGTCTGTGTAGACAGATTTGCCTATTCTGGACATTTCGTGTAGACGGAATCACACAGTCTGGAATCCAGTGTGACAGGGCTCCTTCACTCGGCATCACGTGCTGTTAATTCCTCCAGGCTGAGTACGTGTCACCACGTCATGCCCTCTGCTTGTGGGAGAAGACGGTATGTACATCATTTGAGTACACCAACCACATCTTTGTCTGCTCATCACCTGGGGGACATTTGGGCTTGTCTCACTTTTTGGCTAACATGTACAGTGCTGCTATGAACATGGGGTGTACAAGATTTTGTGTGAACATGTTTCCAATTCTTTGGGGTACATGCCTAGAAGTGGGATTGTGGGTTATAGGGTAATGCCATATCTAGCTTTCTGAGGAACTGCTGCATTTTTGCAGTCTCAGCAGCAGGGTATGAGGGCACAAATCTCCCCTCATCCTTACCAACACTTTTTATTTTCCATTTCTTTAACTTCATTATAGCCATCCCAGTAATGTGAAGCACTATGTCACTGCGCTTCTGCTTTGCACTCCCCTAAAAACCAACAATGCTACACATATGTTCGTGTGCTTTTCGATCATTTTTCTATCTTTGGAGAAATGCCTTTTGTTTCTTTGCTCCTTTTTTAATTGGTTTATTTATTTGTTTTTTAATTACTGAACTGTAATAAGAGTTCTTTATGTATCCTGGGATACATGAAGTTCCTTATCAGATATATGATTTTTAAATATTTTTCCCATCCTGTCGGGCAATTTTACTTTTTTGACAGTGTCCTTTGAAGCACAAAATTTTTAAATTTAATTAAGTCTTTTTTCCTTATCACTTGTGTTTTTGGTGTTGTCTCAAATAAGACTTTACCTTCCCCAGGTTTACAGAGGTTTACTCCTACATGCACTTCTAGGAGTTAGAGAGTCTCATTCTTACATGCAGATCTATGAGTTTGGGTTAATTTTTGTGTCTGATGTGAGGTAAGAGTTCAACTTCATTCTTTTGGATGTGGATGTCCAATTTTTCAGCACCATTTGCTGAAAAACTATTCTTTGTTAACTTGTCCTGGCACGCTTGTTGAAAATCAGTTGCCTGCAGGCGTAAAGGTTTATCTCTGGACTTTCGATTCGACCTCGTGACCTACGTGTCCATCCCCGTGTCAGCAGCTCGCTGTCTTCATTATGCAGCTGTGCAGTGAGTTCTGAAATCAGGAAGTATGAGTCTTCCAACATCATTCTTCCTTTTCACAGTGGTTTTAACTGGGTCCTTTGAATTTCCATATGAATTTTAAGAAAGCTGTGGTGCATGTACACAATGGAGTATTACTCAGCCATTAAAAAGAATACATTTGAATCAGTTCTAATGAGGTGGATGAAACTGGAGCCTCTTATACAGAGTGAAGTAAGTCAGAAAGAAAAACACCAATATAGTATCCTAACGCATATATATGGAATTTAGAAAGATGGTAACAATAACCCTGTATATGAGACAGCAAAAGAGACACTGATGTATAGAACAGTCTTGTGGACTCTGTGGGAGAGGGAGAGGGTGGGATGAATTGGGAGAATGGCATTGAAATATGTATAATATCATATATGAAATGAGTCGCCAGTCCAGGTTCGATGCACGATACTGGATGCTTGGGGTTGGTGCACTGGGACGACCCAGAGGGATGGTATGGGGAGGGAGGAGGGAGGAGGGTTCGGGATGGGGTACACATGTATACCTGTGGCAGATTCATTTTGATATATGGCAAAACCAATACAATATTGTAAAGTTATTTAAAATAAAATAAAATAAAGAAAAACCAAATAATCTCTAGGAATCTTAGATTTTTAAAGTCACCTGAACCATCTCTACCCTCGAAGTTAACACACAGCAGGGCTACGCTGATGCTTAGGCTTCGGGGTTGAAAGACTGAAGTCTGAATCCTGGTTGTGCCCCCACTAACCTTGGATAAGGCATGCCAGCTCTCCCTGATGATGAGGCTGCTATCACGTCCCCACACACTGATGGACCTCAGCACTGCCTTTAGGTGTCCCAGGACTGGGGGCTGCCAGCCCAGGCCTCTCAATCCCCAATCCTCAGACTCCCTCTCAACCCCCAATTCTCAGACTCCAGGCATCTCCCCTGTACCCTCAGAAGGCAGCATTCTCCAGCATCTCCAACAAGGAGACATTTCACAGGAAATCAAAAGCAATATGCTTTGGAAATGCCACCAATGTGATCAAACTCGTACTTTTTGTTACAAGTGACCAGCAGGGATAAAAGTATTTCTTAATGTTGTTGATCAGAGAAGGATGGAAGCAGTAAAGAGCCGTAATCTGAGTAAACAGAGTCGTAATCTGGACCTGTGAAGGTCTTCACCTCTTGTCCCCACAGCACTGACATCACCATTGAATGTCTTCTGATATTTGGTCTCAAACAACCTCATGAAGTGAAGTGAAAGTTGCTCAGTCGTGTCCAAATCTTTGCGACACCATGGACTACACAGGCAATGGAATTCTCCAGGCCAGAATACTGGAGTGGGTAGTCTTTCCCTTCTTCAGGGGATCTTCCCATCCCAGGGATCAAACCCAGGTCTTCCGCATTGCAGGCAGATTCTTTACCAGCTGAGCCACAAGGGAAGCCCAAATTTAGACCTTAGAGGGGGCACCCGGATTTGAACTGGGGACCTCTTGATCTGCAATCAAATGCTCTACCACTGAGCTATACTCCCAACAGGTATATATTTAAAACGTGTTTCAGTAGCTACACACTTAGCAGTAAGCTCTAGAATAAACAAGGAAAGCATTTCCAAACGTCTGAGAGGAAACAGAATTTTCAGGAAGGGAACCTTCAATGCCTGAACTTGTGTACGGATGGAAGTTTCTACAGCCCCAAGTCCCACAGCTCCCTGTGGTTCTGGCTTTTAACTTTTTTAGTCTGCTCTTTCTTGGGCAATCTCTACCATTCCACCGCTCGCATTCACTGATTTTGTCCTCTGTCAACTCCCTTCAGCTGCCTGGGTCCACCCAGGGACCTTCTCGTTCTGTCACTGCATCTTACATCCTGAAATTTTCATTTGAGTCCTCCTTAGAGCTTCCCTATCTTTGCTGAAACTTTTGATGTCTTCGCTTGAGGCTTTCTATTTTCTATTTGTTTTGAGTGGGTTTGTAATTGATCACTGACACATGTTTATGATGGTTGTTTGAAAAATCTCTACCCTATAATCCCAACATCTATGTCATCCTTCTGTTGGCATGTTGGCTATCTATCTTTCTCACTCAGGCTGATCTTTCTGGTCCTTGGCATGACAAGTGACCCATTTGTGTCTCCTGCACTGTTCCTGGGGTCCTGAGGTCCCTAGTCTGTGTGCCTTCTTCCATCCACCATTCACGTCTTCTTAGGTCTGTTTTATGTACAATGTCCAAG
Source organism: Bubalus kerabau (assembly GCF_029407905.1). Classification (NCBI taxonomy): domain Eukaryota; kingdom Metazoa; phylum Chordata; class Mammalia; order Artiodactyla; family Bovidae; genus Bubalus; species Bubalus kerabau. The sequence goes on along the minus strand of NC_073624.1, from coordinate 129,166,278 downwards.
GTTGTCAGCTGTACTTAGGAGAAGGAGCACTTTCTCTCAAACTGGAAATGTCCTCAGCTGTCTTTCTGGTAAGCAAGGCTCTGTTCACTTAAACCCTATGACGAACAGTCCAGACGCTGTGAACAGCTCTGAGTCACCGTGAATGCTTCCCCAACATCATGACTGCAGCCCAATCTCCACATCATCTGTCAGCACAGGGAAGCTGCCCTCCATGCTTTACATAAATGATTTCCTTATTTGGAATACTCTCCCTTCCTGTCCTCTCTTTCCTCTTCAAAAATCCACCCAAGAATCCCTTTCTTCTGGAAACCTCTCTCCACTACTTCTGTTCACACTGATCTCTCTTCTCATCTCCAGATTTTGACTGTACCATGGTCTGTTTTTCTGGAGGGAAGGGTACACTCCTCACATGTGCTTGTACCATGGACTAAGTACTTGATGCAAAGGATGCTCTCAAAAATAAATTCAGGTAACTTGCTGCTTATTAGAAAGAGAAAGGACCAAAGAAATATCTAATCCAACTCCTAAATCTGCAGGTGAGTGAGCTTCTTCATTTATAAAATATGCGCAGAAGGTTCACAGGAGACCCAAAGGAATGCAGGAAAGACAAGAAGAATGGGGTCTCTTGCATAATTAACCAAAAGCTAATCGTTTTATTTATACATCATTAAGATCAATGATTACCTTGCCTAGAGAATGATTTCCTAGCTTAGAGAGGAAAAGCTGTGGTACTGTCTTAAGATACAGCACTTGTTTCTGATTTAACAGTCAACCCCCAAGTCCACTGCAGGGCTATTTGTTTGCAGAGACACCCAATCCCTGGAGCTTAGCATCAGCAGCTCTGCAGGCCCTCAGCTTGGAAGCTATCTGACCTGAAGACTAATTGTCTTTCATGATCTTTTATTATTCACTGATTCTGTTTCCAAAGAAACTCTATCATCACAAACAAAAACTCTAATATGGAGGCCACACAATGTAAGACATAGAGAAGGTGACACAAAGCTCTGAAGACACGGTCACGCCCTTTGAGGAAGTGACCCTGTGTGGCTCCCAGGCCTACCCTGATCGCTACCGCCTGCCCCCAAAGACCACAGTGCCTGGGTTCACGTTCTTTGCATTTAGCCATAACTGAAACCACGTAATTGCCTGCTCACATTTCTGTTATCCAGCCCCTCCATTAGAATTTCAGCTCCACGAGGAGCTCTCGTTCATCACCAAGACCTAGAACGAGGCCAAGCACGCAGGAGATGCTCAATTCATGCACAGAGATGCTCAATCTCTCACTTACCAAGTAAGTGGGAGAATGAATGAATTAAGCAACTTACAGACACATTACTCCAGCCCTGGCTGCTCTAAACTTAATGGCTGCCAACTGCCCAGAAGTACCCTGGACACTATGCAGATAACATGTGGATGTCCCACCGAGGGCAGCTGACCCTGGTGACAAGTAACCAGCGATGTGAGGTGCTCCTGGTTACTCTGCAGCTGGCGCAGAGGAGGGGCCACCAGCCCCACTGGTTCATTTGTGGGGGGAGGGTGTGAGCACAGTGACCTGGCTGCCGCTGATGCAGACACTAAGGTGCCACAGGAGGACAGCACCCGAGAAGAAGGGCGCAGAGGGATGACGGGTGAAAAGCACGCATGTGGCAAAGCCCAGCAGCACCATCAGTGCTGAGAACCGGCTGGCCCACTGCCCCTGACCTACCTGCGCTTCACCAGCTCCACCCCACGGCTCCTCCCACTGCAGGGGCCCGAGCGCGCCCGGAGCTCGTGAAGACAGGTTCCTGGGCCTGCCCAGAGCCAGCGTCGCACTTCCAGGCAGAGTGTCTTACCTGCTTGGTACTTGACAAGCAGCCAGTGTGACTGAGGAAAAGATTTTTCTAACTTAATTTAGTGTCATTTAATTCATATGTAAACAATCACACGTGGCTAATGGCTATGGCCCTGCCTGGTGCAGGGAGCGCATTTTCACCCTGGTGGTGGGAAGTTCTTAAGACGGTGCTGCTCCACAGCATCTCGACCTGTAGCCAAAAGTCCTTCCCCTCACAAGCAGAAGGGGGTCAGTTTCAAAGGGAAACCTTTAAAATAAAACAGCACTGCCTGCCTCAGTAACCTCATCACCCGGGAAGAGGTGCACTCAGCCCAGAGCGCTGCAGCTGGGCGGGGCTGAAGCTGGCAAGGCCGGGGCTTGGCAGGGGCAGGGGGAGGGCAGCAGGAGGAGCTGGACCCTCCTGCGGTCCCCTGAGGCAAGACTGCTTTGTCAGCAAGCAGAGGTGTAATTTCAGCTCTATAAACTCACAGGAAGTGAGATGCGCCTATATTCTAGCCTAAGAGGAAAAGCTACGGTGACTTGAAACCACAGGTGTGCTTCAGAGCCACACGCTGTTTCAGGGCATCTGCTCCACACCCGCGGGGTACTCACACTGAACACCTTCACGTCCTTTCGGGTTCTGATCTCTTCCACGAGGGCCAGTGGTTTTCCTTTGGGTACGGGGATGGTGCCAAGGACCACAGTCCCCGGTGTGGACAGCACCTGGCGGACGGCCTGGATGAATGGCTGACTGAAGAGCTCCATCTTCCCCACCTCGTCGATGACACAAATGCTCTGTCCTGGGCGACCGCTGGCCCCTGCCTGGGGGTGACAGAGACACTGACTGGGACACGGAGTCACACCAGGCGAAGGGCCCAGGAACCCTCTCCCCGCTCGCTGTCAAAACAAAGGGCCTGGAGTCCCTCTCCCCCATCACTCACTGCCAGTCAGAGCAGGGGAGGCAGCCCCGCCTCAGGAGGCAGGAGGCGGTCTCTCCAGCTACCCAGAACAAACCACTGGCAGAGGAAATCAGGAGCGCTCCCTTGAGGACCCGAACGCCCAGAAGACTCAGTTCCCTGAGCTCCCCATTTTCCTGGCAATTTTCCCTCTTCTAGAATGGTCCCAATAACAACCAGGTTTTATATTTATATCCACCCAGGAAACAAGCAGGATCCATATGCCTCAGGCCTGAAAGAAATGAGACAGCAAGCCTGGGAGCCCTTGTTAATAACACTGGCCTCTGTTTTTTGGATTTTGGGTTGTATGAGTCCTGTCTGTTGGGAGGATGTAACCGTCGCAGGCAGATGCCTGTGTACTTCATAACCTGAGCTAAGAGGGTCACTGGAAAGAAGTGAAAATTAAGAGAAGGAGTCCTGGTTTAAGAGGGAAAAAAGTGAGTAGGTTGTGCCCTTGAATCTCAGATTCCCCTTCTAATGACTTTACATCAATGCACTCCCACTACATCACAAACCTGAAGACCTCTCTAGGACCAGGTGTGGCAGCCAGCCTCCAAGAGCCCTCAAGATTCCCAGCCTCTAGGATTGGCACCCTCTACAGACCCTGCCCCCACAGTACAAGGCTGCCCTGCACTATATGGCAAAGAATGCCAGAAGGGATGATATGCTATTTCTGAGATTAGGAAAAAAGATAACTGCTTCTGTCCTGGTCCCAACCTCCATCCATCCATCCACGCACCCATCCATCCACCCATCCATCCATCCACCCGTCCATCCTGGCTCACCTGTTCTCAGGGAAGATGCCTGCCATGCTGTGAGGGCACACAGGCAGCTGATGGTAAGCTCCAGCTGATAAGAACTGAGGCCACATGTCAACACCCAGGGAGGATCTGAGACCTCCCCACAACCATCACTGTGAACTTGGAAGCCTCAGGGCACTCTGACCCCATAAGAGACCCTAAGCCTGAACCACCCAGCAAAGCCATTTCTGGATTCCTAACTCAAGGAAACTGTATGAGATAATAAACGTTTGTTGTTTTATACTGCTAGATCTTGGGGTAATTTGTTACACAGCAAAAGCTAACCAATACACGTCCTCTCTAGAAAGCCCTCCCAGAGAAAGCTGGTAGGACTTTGAATAGTTTTTCCAGAGTAGGGACACAATGGAACATACAATAAACACTTTGGTGACTGCCGAGTAACAAATATATTTCTATATCTTTGTATAAATGATTATTTTGAAAATGGTATGTAAAGCTGATTTACCAAGTATGTTTCACTATAAGTTCTCAGACTCCTTAAATACGGATATCAACACATTCTCAGAATGAATGGCTGAGTTAAGCTAGATTTTGCTCCAATTCTAAACACTAATACCAAAGCTCTTCCAGTGTGGCTGCAGGGGGGGGTGCCCGTGGTGACCAGTGACAGACAGGGCTGGGGGTAGATCCTGGAGCCTTGTATGGTGTGCAGAGGGTGGTGGGATGCTGTCCAACGGCTGAGAGTCTAAGTCTGGGAGGAGCACATGTTGTGCCTGAAAGGCTGCTTGCTGTGTGGGGCCAGGAAGACAGGGGAGACTTCTTTGGGAACAGAAATATGAGCCTGGAGGGAAGCCTCAGGTCACTGGTTTTCAAACTTTTCTATAAGCAGTCTCCTTTAATTTTCCTGCTTACTGTCAAGTACATATATTTTTCTACTCCTTTTACTGACAGAAAGACCAGGAAAGGGTCCACTGTAATCATCCAAGAGAGGTTCTAAATCTCACTCAAACTTCTGTGTTTCTAATGCACTTCATGTTTACCTCTCAGCTGAGTTTACCTGCATGCACTTACATACAGACAGCTACCCTGTCTCCCTCCTAGGAGCTGAGATGAGGTGTTACTCATCTTTTTCTTCTCCGTGGAGGTGAACGGTGCACGGCTGGGCTGACACAGCCGATGCTGCCCTGCACTGGTGGGCGATACAGGGAGAGAGGGTGTGCAGGAGGTCACTATGTCAACAGTTTCTTCAGAAATGAATGCCTGACTGCGGAGGAAAACAAACAGCTACTGGCCACCTGTTTGCCAGCGTAAAAACAAGACACGCTCACGACAGCGAGCCATCCCGACCAACCTGCCTCTGATTAAGGCGTGCCTGGGGCTTCCTGCTGCCCCCAAAGACTGTGAACACCTGCAGACGCTGTCCTTCTGGAGCCTGCTGTCAAACCCCAGACAGAAAGAACTCAAGTCCAGCACACCAGAACCACAGCTCTGCAAGCATTCAGATCAGACAAAGAAACAACATGAAAGACTGTGTCGGCTCCCCTGTCTGTGTGTTTAGTGGGTGCATGTCCACAAGGGGGTCAAACTTATGTGGCCGTGTATGTGAATACACGCGGACAGGTCCAGTACAAGGCACAGGGCTCCGAGCCACCCTACAATGTTCAACGTTCACCCGTGAGCACCCACCCACCTCATTAAACTGCTGCACAAAGATACCTGGACACACATGCAGACACTGTTTTCTACCAACTGAAAATGCCTCCTTTAAAAACCTTAGCTTACATAAAATCTCCATTCTGTCCAGAATTAGGGGCTTTCTTTATATAGAAACTATAGAAATCTCAAAAAGTCTTGGATTTTTAATGAAAAATTGGGTTATTCCTGCTCAGTTGAGAGCCCGTTACCAGAGGCTAAGCTACTCAGAAGCCTATAGTCAGTCAGTGTTTCTAAATAACAATGAACATACATTCACCAGCTTAATAAAAGAACTACTGTTATGTTCAGAATTGGGTTTTTGTGTGTGTGTGTGTATAAATTCCATTTTAAAAGGAAACAAAAAATGAGCCAGTGAGCATTCACCCCATTTCCATCATTTTCAATGACTGTCTGAGCTGATGAAGACACAGCGAGTACAGCATGAGGGCCCTGGTCTGAAAGCCACCAGGAGCCTGGCCTGGCCTCTTGTCTCTGGCTGTGGGTTCTACACGGGGATGGGGTGAGGATCCTGCGGAGGACTCTGGGTGGCTCTAGGCTATGTGGTTGAAAGCCCTGTGCACGCCATCCAGGGAGCAGCCATTCTCCCAGCATCCCTCCCCCCACCCCAGAACAACTGAGGATCGCTGCGGTCCTTTATGCCACGCCCCGTGCTCCTCTCCACAGCTTACATTTCTGCTGACTGCACATTCTCACTGTCACAAAGAGCAGGACAACCTTCTCTGTGCAAAGCATATTTTAGTCCCTCTGTTGGTTCTGAGGGAGAAGCTATTTCCGTCGGAGAGAGTCCTAAAATTGACCAGCCAGGGGCAAAAGAAGTTATGAATAATTTTCTAGCTTTGGTTACACTCAGCTAGTTTGCTTTCCAGAAAGATTAAATCAATTTAGGGCAACAATGAAGTCACTTTATACCAGCTTTGCCAGAGAGCTGAAAATAGTGTGATTCTTTTGGTACTTTGTTTAATCCTTAGGCGTCCTTTTTAAGGATAGAAAGAAAACGTAAATGTAAAATAAGCAATTTCATCCAACCAAAATACTGAACCAAGAAAAAGCTCATTAAAGTCGCCTCTGCCTTATTTTGGATCATTTAAATAATACCTATTTCTGGTGGTATTATGTTGCCATTTATTTATTTATTTTTTAACATCACACACAGACTGGCTTCCTGAGCTTGCCTGTCTGGGACAGCAAGTCTCAAAAGTGATGGGAGGGAAGCAGGAGGCCATGGCCAGAACACAGGCAGCACAACCGAGCCTGCCCCCCAAAGAGCCACAAGGCCTGGGGAAGCTGGAGGGGCAGATGGCGAAAACACAGCCATAGGCGAGCAAGCCCGATGCCCTGACCGTCTTACCAAGTGAAAGGCAGGACTCCAATCAGACTTTCAGGTGTATTTATTCCAAGCTTTACAGTCTCAGCATCCCTCAGCAGTCTGGTGGCGGGTAGACTGCATGTCCCCAGGGAGTAAAATCCCAGGCTGGCGGCCAGGATGTCTAGACAACCCGACACACCCCTCAGCACAAAGCGCATGCTGGGCAGAGCCACCCCCAACCACACATGCTGCGGAGGAGGCTGGTGGTTCCTCCTGGATGTCCCCACGGGCCTCCCCAGACGCCCCCACACCAGCATCTGGCCAGAGTGCCACGCCGCACCTTGGCACCTTCCAAGCTGTAAGAACCATCCCGGGGCTGAAACAGTGTCTGCTGGCTGACAGTCGGCCCTGGCGGATTAAGAACCCAGCCGTCCTCTGGTCCCAGACCTTGGGACCAGACTAGACATCTAGGCTTGTGGGTCCCATGACGGATTTACTGCCGGCTCTGGGCCCTGGTTCCTGGCAAACACAGGTCAGACTATTGATGTGACATCTTCCCAAGGGACCACGCCCATCCCCTCACGGGACTTCTCAGGAAAAATAATCATAACCATCCCTACGCTCTGCACCATCTAGTGGCCAGGCACTAACACACCTTACAAGCAGATCGCCTTCTCTCCTAATAACTCCACGTAGCAGGTATCAACATCTCTGTTTTATAATTAAGGAGAAAGCCAGGGACTAAGTGACTTATCCAGTCCCAAGGGATGGGGCTAGGAGGCTAACCCAGTGTCACCCTGCAGGCAATTCCACCTGCATAGTTTTAACATGAAATAGAATCTTCCCTGGTGGCTCAGACGGTAAAAGCATCTGCCTACAATGCAGGAGACCGGGGTTCAATCCCTGAGTCGGGAAGATCTCCTGGAGAAGGAAATAGCAACCCATTCCAGTACCCTTGCCTGGAAAATCTGATGGATGGAGAAGCCTAGTAGGCTACAGTCCATGGGGTCGCAGAGAGTCGGACACGACTGAGCGACTTCACTTCACTCAAGAACAAACTGTGCATGAGAAAGTCACCTCACCACAAAGAAACCACTTTTCTCACCAATGAGAAAGAGTGTTTTAGTTTCTAGGGTCCCTACAGAGGCACAGCTACAAAAACTATTTTTTTTTTCTGGATTAATCATATTATTTTCAATATAACAGTAGTACCAACCTCATTGTATCACATATGGAGAATGGTCCACTTTAGTTGGCAGATGTGCTCTGCACGTGAAGGGGCTTCTGCCAGGAGCTCACCTCTGCACACAGCAAAGAAGATACACCCAGGTAGCCCAATATGCACAGGCTTACCTTGGCGAGATGCAGAGTTCTCTTATAGACCCCCCCAAATAAATCGAGTATCATATTAAAGTGAGTCACATGAGTTTTTTGACTTCTTGGTGCATCTGAAAGTTATATTCATGCTATACACTTGTCCATTATGTGTGCAAATGCATGTCTAAACAAACAATATACTTTAATTAAAAAATACTTTATTACTAAAAACTGCTAACCATCATCTGAACTTGCAACAAGCCATACTCTTTTTGCTGGTGGATAATCTTGCCTCAGTGTTCATGGTTGCTGACTGCTCCACAGTAGTTGTTGAAGGTTGAAGTGGCTGTGGAAATTTCTTAAGACAATAATGAGGTTTGTCACACTGACCAAGTCCTCCTTTCATGACTGATTTCTCTGTAGTGTACAGTGCTGTTTGAGAGTATTTTACCCACAGAACTTTCAAAACTAGAGTCAATCCTCTTAAACCCTGCTGCTGTTTTATAAACTGTTTATGTTACATTCTAAATCTTTGTTGTCATGTCAACAATCTTCATAGCATCTTCACCAGGAGTAGATTCCAATGTCAAGAAACTACTTTCTTAGATTTTCCTGGTGGCCCAGTGGGTAAGAATCCACCTGCCAATGCAGGGGACATGGGTTTGATCCCTGGTCCAGGAAGATTCCACATGCTGTGGGGCAACTAAGCCCACACACCACCTAGTGCTGAGCTCACACTCCCCAAGATGCCAGTGCAATGAGAAGCCATGCGCCACAACTACCGAGTAGCCCCGGGTGCCCTCCGCAACTAGAGAAAGCCTGTGCACAGCAACGGAGACTCAGCACAGCAAAAAATAAAAAGTGAACGTGTTTAAAGAAATAAATGATTTTTTAAAAAGAAACTACTTTCTTCACTTATCCAGAAGTAACTCTTCATCCCTTAAAGTTTTATCCTTAGATTGCAACAATTCAGCCACATCTTCAAGGCTCCACTTCTCTAAGTCTAATTCTCTTGCTATTTTCACCTCATATGCCGTTACTTCTTCTACTAATGTCTTGAGCCCTTCAAAGTCATTTATGAGAGCTGGAATCAACTTCTTTCAAATTCCTGCTGATACTGTGACCTCTTCCCATGAATGTTCTTAATGGTGAATCCTTTCTAGAAGGTTTTCAATTGACTTTGCCCAGACCCATCAAAGGAATCACTATACATGGCAGCTATACCCTCACAAAATATATTACTTAAATAATAAGACTTGAAAATCGATATTACTCCTTGATCCATGGGCTGCAGAATGGATATTGGCAGGCATGAGAACAGCATGAATCTCCTGCATCTCCATCAGAGCTCTAGGGTGACCAGGTGCATTCTCAATAAGCAGTCATATTTTGAAAGGAATCTTTTTTTCTGAGTGGTAGGTCTCAGCTCATTAACTCATTAACTTTGTTGTAAACAGATGTGCTATCATTCAGGCTTTGTTGTTCATGTATAGAGCAGAAAAAGAATAAAGTTAGCATAATTCTGAAGCGTCCTAGGATTTCCAGGATGGTGAATGAGCACTAGCTTTGACTTCAAGTCACTAGCTGCACTGACCCCTAACAAGACTCAGTTTGTCCCGTGAAGTTTTGAAGGCAGGCACTGACCTCTCCAGCTATGAAGTCCTAGATGCCATCTTCTTCCAGTATAAGGCCGTTTCTTCTACACTGAAGATCTGTTGTTCAGTGCAGCCGCCTTCATTAACTGTCTGAGCCAGATCTTCTGGATAACTTGCAGCTTCTACATCACATTAGCTGCTTCATCTTGCATGTTTATGTTGTAAGATGGCTTCTTTTCCTAAACCTCATGAGCCAACCTCTGCCAACTTGAAATTTTTCTTCTATAGATTCCTCACCTCTTTCAGCCCGCCTTCATAGAATGGAAGTGAGTTTGGTCCTTTCTCTGGACTATGCTTTGGTATAGAGGAATGTTGTGGCTGGTTTTATCTTCTATCCAGAATGCTACAACTTTCGGCATTTCAACAATAAGGCTGTTTTGCTTTCTCATCGTTTATGTGATCACTGGAAAAGCCCTTTTAATTTCCTTTAAGAACTTTACCTTTGCATTCACAGTCTGGCTAACTGGCACAGGAGGCCTAGCTTTCTGCCATCTCAGCTTTCAACACACCCTCCTCACTAAGCTTGGTCACTCCTAGCTTTTGATTTAAAATGAGAGACATGCAGCTCTTCCTTTCCCTTGAACACTGAGAGGCCACTGTAAGGTTATCAACGGGCTCAACTTCAACGTTGCTGTGTCTCAGGGACTAGGGCAGCCCAACAAGGAGGAGCGTGACACGGGGGAGCTGGTCAACAGAGCAGTCAGGACACACACAACATTTATTAAGTTCACCATCTTGTGTTGCATGGTTTGTGGCACCCAAAACAATTACAACAGCAACATCAGGATCCCTGATCACAGACCACCATCAGATCAGATCAGTCGGTCAGTCATGTCTGACTCTTTGCGACCCCATGAATTTCAGCATGCCAGGCCTCCCTGTCCATCACCAACTCCTGGAGTTCACCCAAACCCACATCCATCGAGTCAGTGATGCCATCCAGCCATCTCATCCTCTGTCATCCCCTTTTCCTCCTGCCCCCAATCCCTCCCAGCATCAGAGTCTTTTCCAATGAGTCAACTCTTCGCATGAGGTGGCCAAAGTACTGGAGTTTCAGCTTCAGCATCATTCCTTCCAAAGAAATCCCAGGGCTGATCTCCTTCAGAATGGACTGGTTGGATCTCCTTGCAGTCCAAGGGACTCTCAAGAGTCTTCTCCAACACCACAGTTCAAAAGCATCAATTCTTTGGCACTCAGACCACCATAGCAAATGTAATAATCATGAAAAAGTTTGCAATATTGTGAGAATTATCAACGTGTGATACAGAGACATGAAATGAGCAAATGCTGCAGGAAAATGGCATCAACAGACTTGTTAGACACAAGGTTGCCAGGAATCTTCAATTTGCAAAAAATGCAGTAGATGCAAAGTACAGTAAACGTGCCTGTATTAACTGCTAAATGGTCCTTATCAGCGGACAGTGTTCACAATAACTTTTTTTTTTTTATTTCAATTGCTTACTAAAAAATTTTAATCACTGTTTAAGCTTTTGGTAAAAGTTTGGTATTTTTGATGCCTGATAATCTTCTACAGACTTCCCTGGTGGCTCAGATGGTAAAGCGTCTGTCTACAATGCGGGAGACCCAGGTTCGATCCCTGGGTTGGGAAGATCTCCCAGAGAAGGAAATGGCAATCCACTCCAGTACTATTGCCTGGAAAATCCCATGGACAGAGGAGCCTGATAGGCTACAGTCCATGGGGTCGCAAAGAGTCAGACACGACTGATCGATTTTACTTCACTTCAATCTTCTACTAGGGGCTTCCCATGTGGTGCTAGTGGTAAAGAATCTGCCTGCCAATACAGGAGATGCAAGAGACACAAGTTCGATCCCTGGATCGGGAAGATCCCTGGAGCAGGAAATGGTAACCCACTCCAGTATTCGTGCCTGGAAAATCCCATGGACAGAAGAATCTGGCAGGGTATAGTCCATGGGGCCACAAAGGGTCGGACATGACTGAACACACGTATATAATGAACCTTCTATTAGAAATTGCCTGAAGGAGATAAAGTTGATTATTTTTGCTACAGTGAAATAAATGGTGGTGACTATTTTTCTAATGAGGTAAATGCATACAAACAAAGGAGGACAGCTTAGACAAGGGAAAATCAACCAATCAACCAGTTCAGTTTCTGAATATACAGTAATTTTATGTTTGTTTAACCTTGCTAGACAAAGTATTTCAATAGGCAGTAGCTAATTTGCTTTTAAAACCTCACATTATTATCTTAAGATAACCTAATAAAGTTTTTTAAAAATTACAAAAATTAACTGGGAGAAATTTTGATGAAGAGGCTGTGCAAGGTCACTAAGTAGCTCTCTACTCACAGCTATTAGTTTCGAAGGAAAAAAGAGTAAATGTACAGGGGAGAAACGGGACAATACCTTCAGTGGGTGATCAAGTTAACGTCACCAACCATCGCACATCTGCAGATAAGACACTGAGAAAAATGTGTCGCCGTGTACTGCAGTGTTTCAGGTGAATCTAATTCACGAGGAAACATCAGAAAACCCCAGAAGAGGAATATTCTTTTAAAACAAAACTGTATTCTTCAAAAATGTCAGTGTTGCAAAAGATTTAAAAAAAAATGATTGTGGAAATGTTCCAGATTAAAGGAGGTTATGAAGATATGACAACTAAAGGTAATATCTAACTCCAGACTGAAGGAAAAGAAATGTTACAAAGAACACTGTTAAGTCAACTGACAAAACCAGCATATGAATGATCGATTAGATCAAAGTATTTTCTCTTGCAAAACTGACTGAGGTTGGTAACTGTGTATGTAAGAGCGTATCCTTATTCTTAGGAAAAAATACTACAGGACCTAAGTACTCTGATGATTACAACATACTCTCAAATGGTTCCCACCCCCTGAATCTATACATTTACACACACATACACGAGGAGAGGGAAAAATTAAGGAGAATGTTAAAAACAGGTGACTCTAGAATAACAAGTCCACAGGGGGTCCTGTACTATCGTCATTCTTATAATTTTCTCTAAGTCTAAAATTATATCCCAATAAAGTTTTAAAAAGTTAGAATGAATACACAAAAAGAAAACACTCATATGCACACTTTCTCAATATCAGATTCAAGAAAACCATCAACTCCTGGCATGTGAGCTCCCTTCTGACGCAGCACAGGGCTTTAGGCCAAAGAGCACAGGATGAGGATCAGAAGGAAGGACAGAGCAGGTGGGAAGAGGGAGAAAGGCCAGTTACAGACATCCTTTGCCAGTCCCACTTGCGGAGCACGTCTCCCACGCTTCTTGGGCGGGGATGCAGGCAGCGTTACAGGAAGATGACGGACCCCGGGCAGTGGCCCGCGGGGCTGTCACCCCACAGAGCAGTACTGTGGCCACCACTGAGAAGTGATGACCCCGCCACCCGCCAGGGGGATCCAGCAGATCACAGGGTGGGGGCGGGGGGTGCTGCCATGACAAACGCTGCAGGGTGATCTGTGCCGCCAACCTTATACAAAACATTCGGCTCATCTTCTATTTTGATTCACTGCACGAATGATTTACTGACAAGTTTTAACTTTTTATGTTTGTACCAGATAGCTTTTAATTCCCCTTGATGATTTTGTTATATGTAAGATCATGAAATACAGAAATAGAAAGTAAGGAGGAACCAAGACAGAAACGCCAAACTTGCTAATAGTGAAGGAAATGCTAAAGCAGTGTTGGGCTCTTGTCAGCCTTACAAGGATGGATATACTGACCAGAACTTAATTTTTCTAAATTCTTTCTAAAGCTCAGTGGCCAGAAATACTAAGCAGCATTTCCAGGTCAACTGATTTTGTAAAAAAAAGAACCTTTCCGTAGAGAGTTGATCTCTCACCTTCAAATGAAGTTTCAAAGATCTGAAGCAGATTCTTATTTCAGAATCAAAAGAAGATCCTGCTCACAAATACAAATATACATCGAAAGCCACATTTTAAACAAAACAGGAAAACGTTCAAACCATGTGGATCTTCTGGTTGTAACTCATTATTCCTTCCCTGGATCTTTACAAAAAATGAGACTGTTCAACTTATAAAATAAGGTTTTGAGTAGACATCTCCTGTTCTTCAAAACCTTATAATCTACTACTGTCTTTTTTGTGAGCAGGAGATACACTGCGTGCCAACAAAATGTTAAATCCTATATTGCATCAAATTCTAATACAGCATTCAGGACGGCTGTCAAGTAGACGATTACACAAAAGGCCAGCATTATCCTAACAGCCTTGATCATTAGGAAACTGAAAGTCAATCCTAATTACAGCAGCAGCAGAAAATAAAAAAGGTCTATGAAAAACCTCACAACGTTCTTTTTAAAAGAAGAACTAGAAAGAGAATGATACTCTGTTTTTGGCTGTGGAGAATGAAAACTGTCCGGAAGATTAGGAAGTTCTGTATATCAAAGTAACTCTAGTTTTGTATAGTTCAATCACTCCATATAAGACTCTGTAATGGAGTTCAACTCATGCCAGTTCTGCTGCTTACAAGCTGTCATCGGGCAAACCTTCTGTGCTATGCCGGTTTCCTCTCATCTGTGAGACAGAAAACAGTGACCGACTTGTGAAGGATGGGATGAGTCGGGCCCGGAGCACAATCTGCAGCCACTGTTCACCACCATTGCTATTCCGCCAACATCACCCCAGTTTGGAAGAATGAGCGAACAGGAACGGGTAAGGCACTGTTTTAAAGAATAACAACACAAGCAATGACCAGAGTACCGGTGCAAGCATCAGATCAATGGAAGAGAACAGACAACCCTAAAGCAGTATACACACATGTAGTTTTTAATAAAATAAATTTAGCGTAATAAACTAATGAGAAATGACTTATTAACAGATGGTTTTGAAAAACCGGCTAAGTATTTGGAAGAAAATCAATTGAGAGTCTCATTGAATATTACATTCCAGATAAATCCAGATGGATTTTAAAGATGTTTTTTTAAAAAAACACAAAGAAGAAACATATAGGTACAATTTTATATTAACTTGGACTAGGGACAGACTTTTACAATGGTAAAAAAAGAAATAAAGAAAAAGGAAATCACCAAAGTGATAAACTGAGAAATGGAATCAACAAGATTTTTTAAAAAGTCATTTACCTTACAAAAGATCTCTTTAAGCTAAAAGGAAAAAAAATGGGGAAATGAACGAACAACTTAGATGTTTAAAAATACTCAACAACTGAAAAAAATTTAACCTCATTAGTACCTTAAAAATGCAAAGCAAAGCAACATGTTTATCAAAAGTCAGTACAGTGCTCAGTGTTGGCAGAAGTACAGCAAGACAAACATGCCTGCACACACCAGGAGGTGCAAAGTGACACGTGTCACACACGCACCAACCCTGGAAATCCACGCCCTCCACCCAGTATTCCACATTATTCCACCTATAGGTCCCTACAGGGAAACAACCATGGCTGGAGAAAGACTGAGGTGCAAAGAGGGAGTCTTGCAAAGTTACTTGCAACAGTGATAAATAATCTCAGTGTCTGACACTGGGGGAGTAACAGTCACATCAGAGATGAAAATCCACACCCCAATATATTATGCAATCAATAAAGTATTAGTTTTTTCTTTATGGCCATGCCACATGGCTTATAGGATCTTAGTTCCACAACCACAACTGAACTCGTGCCCCCTCCAGGGAAGCACTGAGTCCTAACCACAGGACCACCAGGGAAATCCCAAAGTATCACAGTTTTGAAGATCACATGTGAGACCAGTCCCGTGTCACTCAATAACATTAAATGAAAAAGCCCACACTAATAAAACTATATTTGGCATTTTCCCCAATTCTGGATGACTATTAAAAAAAAAAAAAACAGGTATAGAAAAAGGGCAGAAACTGAGTTATCCATATTTTCTTATCTTATACTTTTTACACATTTTCTACCTTAAGTATATGGAAATTTAATACTCAAGAAAATAGTAAATGATGTCAAATAAGGGAAGATGTAGCTATGGAGTGAAAAAAACCCAGCAACAGTAAACTCTACAAGGGACTTTCTAAAAGCCTTACTGCTTTTAGAATGTTTACAGTCTGCTCCGTATTTCATTCCCCCATGTGCCCATGGTAACCGCCGGAGGAAAAGCTTGAGCAAGACCTCACAGCAGGCTGGCCTCCCCCTCCAGGCCTCTCCCTTGGCCTCAAGCAGCTGCTTTTCAACTCACATTTATGTTCTAATTTCCCAACCCACAAGAATAGCCCTGCTGACCTAATCAAAGAATAATTTTTCTTATGCTTCTCACAGTATCTAAAAATAAAAAAACTCAGGATATTTTTCAACCATAGTGAAATTTATTATACAGAGGAGGCACTTAAGAGAGATTTCTTAACTTATTGTCAGAATTTGTGTTTTTGTACATCCTGGGCAACTGGATGTATGGAAACTGTCTATCTGTATAAAGACTCTCCCCTGCCTGGAGACATAACCCTCCCAGACTTCAGACAATACTACAAATCTACAGTAATAAAACCAGCATGGTATTGGCACAAAAATAGACATATAGATCAATAGAACAGACCTCTGCTGCTGCTGCTGCTAACTCACTTCAGTTGTGTCCGACTGTGCGACCCCACAGACGGCAGCCCAGCAGGCTCCCCCGTCCCTGGGATTCTCCAGGCAAGAACAATGGAGTGGGTTGCTATTTCCTTCTCCAATGCATGAAAGTGAAAAGTGAAAGTGAAATCGCTCAGGTGTGTCCGACTCTTAGCGACCCCGTGGACTGCAGCCTGCCAGGTTCCTCCATCCCTGGGATTTTCCAGGCAAGAGTACTGGAGTGGGGTGCCATTGCCTTCTCTGGAACAGACTAGACAGCCCAAAAATAAACCTACACACTTAGGGTTAATTAATCTTCAACAATGGAGACAGGAATGTATTGAGAAACTGATGATGGGAAAAAGACACACTCTTTAGCCAGTGGTGTTGGGAAAGCTGGACAGCTGCATGAAAATCAATGAAGTTAGAAGGTATCCTCTCACTCAAAATGGCTTAAAGACTTAAAAAATAAAAACAAGACACCATAAAACTCATAGAAGACAACACAGGCAAAGCATTCTGACATAAATTGTACCAATGTTTTCTTAGATCCCAAGGCAGTAGAAATAGAAACAAAAATAAACAAATGGGATCTAATCAAACTTACAAGCATTGCCAGAGCAAAGAAAACCATAAGCAAAATGAAAAAACCTACAGAATGAGAAGAACATATTTGCAAACAATGCAACCAACAAGGGCTTAATTTCCAAAATATACAAACAACTCATACAACTCAATAACACAAAAAAAACAAACAACCCAATCAAAAAACAGGCAGAATACCTAAATAGACATTTCTCCAAAGAAGACATAAAGATGGCCAATAGGCATAGGAAAAGATGCTCAACATCATTAATTATTAGAGCAATGCAAATTAAAACTACAAGGAAGCACAACCTCACACTGGTCAGAATCAGTTCAGTTCAGTCATTCAGTCGTGTCCGACTCTTCGCAACCCCATGAACTGCAGCACGCCAGGCCTCCCTGTCCATCACCAACTCCCGGAGTTCACTCAGACTCACGTTCATCGAGTCAGTGATGCCATCCAGCCATCTCATCCTCTGTCGTCCCCTTCTCCTCCTGCCCCCAATCCCTCCCAGCATCAGGGTCTTTTCCAATGAGTCAACTCTTTGCATGAGGTGGCCAAAGTACTGGAGTTTCCGCTTTAGCATCATTCCTTCCAAAGAAATCCCAGGGCTGATCTCCTTTAGAATGGACTGGTTGGATCTCCTTGCAGTCCAAGGGACTCTCAAGAGTCTTCTCCAACACCACAGTTCAAAAGCATCAATTCTTTGGTGACATAAAAAAAATCTACAAATAATAATTGCTGGAGAGGGTGTGGAGAAAAAAGGGAACCCTACAGTCCACTATTGGTGGGAATGCAAGTTCGTGCAGCCACAATGGAAAATAGTATGGAGGTTTCTCATAAAACAAAAAACAGAGTTGCCATATGATCTAGCAATTCTACTCCTGGGCATATATCCAGAGAAAACTCTAATTCAAAAAGATACATGCACCCCTTACATTCATAGCAGCACATTCAGAGTAGCCAAGACATGGAAATAACCAAAAAGTCCACTGACAGAAGAACGGATAAAGAAGATATTTTATATATATATATATATATATATATATATATATATATATATATATATATATATAATGGAAAACTAGTCAGCCATGAAAAAGAATGAAATAATGCTATCTGCAGCAATATGGATGCCACTAGAGATTATCATACTAAATGAAGTAAGTAAAAAGAAAGAAAAGTATCATATGCTATCACTTATACACGGAATCTATATGGCACAAGGGCTTCCCTGGTGGCCCAGAGGTTGGGAATCCACCTGCCAATGCAGGGGACACAGGTTCAAGCCTTACTCCAGGACCTGGGATCTCACATGCCACAGTGCAACGAAGCCTGCATGCTGCAGCTACTGAAGCCCTGGCACTCGGCAGCCTGTGCTCTGAACAGCAGGAGGCACCACAGTGAGAGGCCCATGCACCTCAACTAGAGAAAGCCCTTGTGCAGCAATGGACAGCCTGTGTGCCACAATGAAGACCCAGCACAGCCAAAGGAGTAAACAAATAAATAGCAAAATAAAAATTAAATAGAATATAGCACAAATGAACTTATCTAGAAAACAGAAGCAGGTTCACAGCACAGAGAACAAACTTGTGGTGGCCAAGGGAGAAGAGGGGGTAGGGATGGACTGGGAGTTTGGGGTGTCAGTCACTCAGTTGTGTCTGACTCTTTGTGACCCCATGGACTGTAGCCCACCAAGCTCCTCCATTCATGGAGTTCTTCAGGCAAGAATACTGAGGTGAGCAGTCATTCTCTTTCCCAGGGGATCTTTCCAACCCAGGGATTGAACCTTGGTCTCCTGCACTGCAGGCAGATTCTTTACCACTGAGGCACCAGGGCAGCCCTTGGGGGTTAGCAGATGTAAACTACTATATATAGACTGGATAAACAACAAGGTTCTATTATATAGCACAGGGAACCATATTCAATATTCTGGGATAAACCATAATAGAAAATAATATAAAAAAGAATGTATATATGTATATAACAGTCATTTTGCTATACAGCAGAAATTAACACAACACTGTAAATCAACAATATTTCAATTAAAAAAAAATTTATATAGGCTCTGACCTGCCTAAATGTGTTCTAGAACTTTCAGTTTACTTTGGTTTCCAATGACCAATTGGAATTGGTCATTCCAATTGCCAATAATAAAATCTGTCTCTCTAATCTATTTTTAAAATTTTTAAATTCTTGTTTTTAAAAATTTGTTTTTCTTTTTTTTTTTTTCCTTCAGTATAAAGGCAAAACACTAACTCCTTTTCCTTTCTTCATTCCAATGAAATACATGAGATGGAAGAAAAATTTCTGCTTCAGAAAAGAAACTGATGACCTTGACCTGCAGCCTTGGAATTTTTCCTACCTAGAATGTGAAAGTCTGGGTTTGGTAGGCAAAACTAATACAGTTATGTAAAGTTTAAAAATAAAATAAAATTAAAAAATAAATAAATAAATAAAATAAAATACTGGAAAAGTCTGTTTTTTTTCCTCTTTTAATTAAAAAAAAGGGAGAGTGATTCTAGCTCTTATTCTGGTCAGTACACGATTTCTTATATAATCCTGCAGCTAGACATCAAGCCCATATGTACACACTGCTCTCCCGGGATTGTCTGCTCTAAGCAAGGTGCGTAAAAATCAATTCCTTATATCGATCCAGTACTCAAAGCCAGAGTCATCATCTGGAATTTTATTTGAAGTATTTCACTTGCTTCTCAAACATTTAAGTGGAGAGGTATGTACTGGATGGGAAAATAACTAGAGATAAAAATACCATGTTTCCTGACGGCTTCCACACAATACAACAGGCACGAGAGTCCCCAGCAGAGGGAATGAGAGAAAGTTCCAAGAGAAAGAAATTTAGAGGAGCAGCAGCTGCTACCAAAACACAGTGCAAGACCCCGAGGGCCCTCAGAGTCAGAAGCTGCCCTTTGCAGGCACACCCAACATTTCCAGCAGCCCTGAGCACTTACCAAAGCCTATCTATTTCAGCTGAACCCTGAGCATCAAAAAAAAAAAAAAAGAGCAGAGAAGCCAAGATATGAGGAGCCCGCTGACCACAGAAAGGGCAAATGACAAGGGCGGAAGGCTGGCGTGTGGGGGGCAGGCTGAGCCATGTGCAGGAGGATGGGGAGGAGGACAGGCTGCAGGAAGGCCATCCAGCACAGAGTTGATAAAGAACTGCCTCTCGAGACAGGTCCATACTATTCAATTTTCACAAAAGTATATCAGAGTTGTAAGTCGATAACAGATGATACAAAACCCATAGTCCTTAATATGGTCCACAAAAACCTCACATGGCGTGACTCCACCCACCTCAGCAAGCATCCCTCCTTCCCCACCTGCTCCTGCCCAGGGCCACGAGGCCTCGGCGTCTCTGCTCCTGTCACCCACAACACTCTCCCCAGACCTCCACAAAACACCCCAGTATTCTCTCCCAGAAGTGATGGTGCCCTTCTCACCTTTTCATTTCATCCAAATGCCGCCACCCCAGAGCTCTTTCCTGGTCACCAGATCTAAAGTCAGCTCCTCTCATCTCTCTCACAGCACTCCATTTTTTTTTTTCTTGGCAGCATTTATGACAATTATCCATTTATTTGCTTAATATCTACATTTCCCACTAGAATGAGAGTTTTGAGAGAGTAGAAAACATGTTTTGCTCATGACTGTATATCAAGGATTTGATAAACGTTTGATGAATGAATGCAAAAAACAAGTAATACACAACCTACAAAGCCAAAAGTTGGTTCTTTGAAAAGATCAACTAAATTGACAAACCTTTAGTTTTGTCCAAAAAGAGACAACAATTAAAATGCATGAAAGAAGGGAAAATATAACAGATTTTGCAAAGTAAAAAGGATTATAGGTGAATATATGAACAACTGTATGCCAAATTAAGTAACTTTCTATCTAATGACATGGACAAATAAATTACTAACAGACACACAATTACCAGAACTAATTCAGCATGAAATAAAAAAACCAGCAGATGTATAACAAGTAAAGAAATTGAATTCATAATTAGAAAGCTTCCCATGAAGAAAAACCTAGGCCCACATGGCTTCATTGGTGAATTCCAGCAAACATTCCAAGAAAAATTAATACCAATTCTTCACAAACTCATGGAATTGGGCTTCTGGATGAAGCAATTAGGAAAGAAAAAATAAAAGGCAACCAAAGCAAATAGGAAGAAGTAAAAATTTCCCCATTTGCAGATGATATCATTTTGTAAATAGAAAATTCTGAGAAATTCACCAAAGAACTATTAGAACTATTAGTCTGCCTAGGTTGCAGGATACATTAGTAATGAACATTCTAAAAATAAAATTGGCAAACTTTCACAAAAAGGTATAAATTTTTTAAAAAGAAGTATAAGACTTGTATGCTGGAAACCTCAGAACAATGTGACTGAACAAAATCAAAGACAGTCTAAGAAAATATAAAGATAAGTCAAGTTCATGGGTCAAAAGATTCAATATTGTTAAGATGGCAATGGGGCTTCCTTCATAGCTCAATTGGTAAAGAATCTGCATGCAATGCAGGAGACCCAGGGTTGGGAAGATCCCCTGGAGAAGGAAATACCCACTCCAGTATTCTTGTCTGGAGAATCCTACGGACAGAGGAGCCTGGCAGGGTACAGTCCATGGGATCGCAAGAATCAGACACAGCTTAGTGACTAAACCACCACCACCAAGATGGCAATACTCCCCAAACTGACTTACATATTCAGCACAACCTCTATCAACATCCTAGCTTCAGTCATCAAACACTGTCCTTCTGATACAAGAACAGATGGAACTGACATGAGGATAAACTGAAGAGAATTGAAAACAGAATTGAACTGATTTGTAAAAGAGTGTCAATATAATTAAATGGAGAAAGAGTCTTTTCAACAAACAGTTCTGAAACAACTGGATATTTACATGCAAAAGAATGTTAATCCATACCTTACGCCATACACAAAAACCAATTCAAAGCAGACCACAGACCTAAATGCATTAAGCTATAAAGTTCTTGGAAGAACAGATGGAAATAAATCTCCACCAAACAGCATCAGGCAAAGCCTTCTTTGGTAAAACGCCACAGCACAAACAACATAAGAAAAATAGATGAACCAGACTTTTCAAAAATAAAAACATTTGTGTCATCACATCTAGAAAGTAAAGACAACTAGAGAGTAGATAAATACAGGCGTCCCTTGGTATCCAAGGGAGACCAGCTGCAGGGCCCTCCCACACATACCAAATCCAAGGATGCTCAAATCCCTCATATGAAATGGCACAGCAGTTTGTCTTCCACAACCACAGATGTGGAATGCACAAAGAGTCAACCACATACCAGCAAATCAGTTATCTGAAAACAGACTGGTATCCAGAACTCACACAGAAATCTTACAACTCAGTAATAAACGGACAACTGAAGCAATTAAAAAATGGGCTAAAGAAAAAGACATTTCTCCAAAGAAAATATACAAATGGCCAATAAGTACGTGAAAAGATGCTCAACATCAGAGATCAACAGGGAAGTGCATATCAAAACCACAATGCGATATTGCATCACACCTACGAGACTGTACACAATTAGAAAGAGACAGTAATTAGCAAGGCTGTAGAGAAAATGAAACCTTCATTCGTTGCAGGTGGGAATGTAAAACAGCACTGCTGGTTTGGAAAACACTAGTGATTTCTCAAAAAGTTATATATATAATTATTACCTCATGACCCAGCGTTTCCACTGGTAGGTATATACCCAAGAGAACTAAAACAGATCTCTACACTAAAACTTGTACATAAATGTTCAGAGCGGCATCATTCGTAATAGCAAAAAGTAGAAACATATCCAAATGCTTATTAGCTGAAGAATAAATTATCTGTGGCGTATCTATACAATGCAATATTATATAGCCATAAAAGGAACAAAGTACTGATATATGCTGTGATATGGATAAACCCTGTAAGTATTATGCTAAATAAAATAAGCTGGTCACAAAAGACCACATACTATACTATTTCCTTCTCAGAAAATATTCAGAATAGCCAAATCTGCAGACAAAAAAGTAGGATAGTGGTTGCAAAGAACAGCAGAGACATAGGAATGGAGATTGCTTATGGGAATGGGGCTTCTTTTGGGGATGACAAAAATGTTCAAAAATTGGGCTATGATAGTTGATTGCACAATCCCATAAGTATATGAGAAAAAAACTGAACTGTATATTTCAAATGGGTGAATTGTACAGTATGTGAATTATATCTCAAAATGTGCTCAGTTGCTCAGTCATGTCCAATTCTTTGTGACCCCTATGGACTACAGCCCACCAGGATCCTCAGTCCATGGGATTCTCCAGGCACGAATACTAGAGTGGGTTGCCATTTCCTGCTTCAGGAGATCTTCCCGACACAGGGATTGAACCTGTGTCTCCTACGTCTCCTACTTTGGCAGGCAGATTTTTTACTACTGAGCCACCTGGGAAGCCCATACCTCAATAATGCTGTTTTGTGTTTTTTTTTTTTTTTTTTTAATAACAGGTAATACAGTGATGTCGGAGAAGGCAATGGCACCCCACTCCAGTACTCTTGCCTGGAAAATCCCATGGACGGAGGAGCCTGGCAGGCTGTAGTCCATGGGGTCGCTAGAGTCGGACACGACTGAGCGACTTCACTTTCACTTTTCACTTTCATGCATTGGAGAAGGAAATGGCAACCCACTCCACTGTTCTTGCCTGGAGAATCCCAGGGACGGGGAAGCCTGGTGGGCTGCCGTCTATGGGGTTGCACAGAGTTGGACACGACTGAAGTGACTTAGCAGTAGCAGCAGCAATACAGTGATGTAATGTATTAAGTTCTTACCATTATGTTCATACAATGACATTTTACCTTCCTAAACATTTATTTGTTGTGGGTGAAGACAGGGTTAAAATATAAACAAGGGGAAGATCAGAGGAAAGACTTATCTTTGGGGTCTGTGGAAGATTGGCATCAAAGCCCACCCAGGATAAAGTCTTTTACACGTACTGAATTTCTGTGACAAGGAATTTACTTGTAGTTCAGAGTGACAGCAAATTATGTAAGCTCAATCACTTGAAGACTCTTAAGCTGTAAAGCACAAAACTGACGTCTCTGTAGAGCAAAAGCCACTTTGTTTCCGGGGCTAGCGATTCCCACAAGGTACTAAGAACAGCAGGGCTTCAGAAGCAGAAAGACACACTCACATTCCTCAAGACCGGAAGCGCCAGCTGCTCAAAGGACGTCAGATCCACCACGTACTGCCCTACACGGCACTCACGCTTTCCAGGCAGAGGCTCTGACCTGAAAGAAAAGGATAGTGCATTCCTTGTTGAGACCCCCCTGTACTGGCCTCTGATTTTTAGCTGCTCCACTGAGCCTCTGGCCTTCTCCATGTGCTAAACCGTCTTTAAAAATCACCTACACAGAGAGTGGCAGTGAGCAAAGCTGATTTGATTCCTCATTCTCTCCTGAGAACAGGGTTAACACTGGTGCACACACCACTACCCACAGCCTGGCAGTTACCTCCAAGAGCTGGTATATCACCTGTCTTAGAAGAGTGATAGGAACAGGGCCACTAGGTACCAAGTGAGAAGAGCTTACTATTCAGTGGAATAAGTTTGCACTGAAATATGGTATTTTCAACTTTGGTTTTCATATGATGACTTCAACCTCTGTTTTCTTTGATGCCAAGAAAGCCATAAAGGCTCAAGATTCTTTAAAACAGAAGGGACTACCTGGCTCAGCCCTGGGCCCCAGGAGAATAAAACACCAGAGGGACTCCCTTGGTGGTCCAGTGGTTAAGATTCTGCCCTTCCACTGCAGGGGGCGTAGGTTTGATCTCTTAGTCGGGGAACTAAGACCCTGCATGCGGTGAGATATGGTCAAAAAAAAAAAGAAAAAACACTTCAGAAATGAAGCTGCAGTACCCAGTTCTGGATAAAGGTCCTCGGATGCCAGACAACGTGACAACATCAAACCCTATTCTTCTTCCTCCCTGTCTGACTTCTTCTGTATAAAACCCATCGACAGGCACGCCAGAGGACTTTAAAACTTCAGTGGCTTTCTGGATCAGCGTTGTTTTTCCAACTCCTAGAGAAAAAAAAAAAAGCCTATCAGGAACCACTGCCTTGTTGGAGCATAACAA
Source organism: Bubalus kerabau (assembly GCF_029407905.1). Taxonomy (NCBI): domain Eukaryota; kingdom Metazoa; phylum Chordata; class Mammalia; order Artiodactyla; family Bovidae; genus Bubalus; species Bubalus kerabau. Next base: position 129,141,480 of record NC_073624.1, on the reverse strand, counting down.
CCAGGAGAGAAATGGGCTTCAAACTGCTTTTATGAATATTAACTTCACTTAACTCTGATTGCTTCAGGTGTTGAAACTTTTTAATTTCAAGTAGAAAACAAGCATAATAAAAACGTGAATGGTACACTGAAGTTTATTTTTAAATTCTGAAACATTATTAGTTTTGTCACATACATAATCAGAGAACCAACTGAGTGGTTTTCTGATGATAATTTCAAGTGCAATTTGCATCCTACAAGACAAGCTTTTGTTTTCTCCTAGGTTTACTCTTCTTGAGGGAGCAAACTTTTGCACCTAGAAAGTAAAGCTGGTCAAGCTTCAGGCAAAGGCTGGATGCTTTAAGTTAGGATTTCAAGACACTCTGAACCTACGTTTAACAGTGGGAACATCCCTTCATTTCTCCTTGTATTTACAATGTATGGCTCCCCAAAATGGGACTCTTAGATACTGCCAACACTACTAGAAATGGCAATATTTCAAGTTTTTCCAGAGGAGCAATCCCATCAGGTGGGCCATGCCTTCCATCACCTCCTCAGTTCAGTTCAGTTCAGTTGCTCAGTCGTGTCCGACTCTTTGTGACCCCATGGACTGCAGCACGCCAGGCTTTCCTGTCCATCACCAACTCCCGGAGCTTGCTCAAATTCATGTCCATCAAGTTGATGATGCCATCCAACCATCTCATCCTCTGTCATCCCCTTCTCCTCCACCTTCAATCTTTTCCAGCATCAGGGTCTTTTCCCATGAGTTAGTTCTTTGGATCAGGTGGCCAAAGTATTGGAGTTTCAGCTTCAGCATCAGTCCTTCCAATGAATATTCAGGACTGATTTCCTTTAGGATTGACTGCTTTGATCTCCATCACCTCCTAGAGTATTCCCAAGTATTCCTTTGACTTGCCCCCAACCTCTTCCCAAATTATAACCTATGCACCTCCACCCACTCATCCTTCCCACCCAGGACCCTTTCCTTTCCTCCCAGCCTGGCCCATGGACTACTCTGATTAACCCTTGGGTGCTTGCAAGTTAAATACTATTTAATACTACTACTCACTGACAGTGGAACCAGGCCCTGGTCTTGCATGCCTCACAAGCATTTTCTTGCTTAATTCTTTACAATCACCCTCTGAAGCAGTTGCCACCCTTGTCCCTATTTTACAGAAGAAGAGACTGAAGCACAGAGAGGACAGGCAACTTATTCATGGTTAGACAACTGAGAGAGACCATACAGTTTAACAGGGGCCTTCATATGCCACCATGACTTTGTTTATTTCATATGAACCTTGTTCTCAAATAGATAGTCAGTGGCATCATAATTACCCCAAAATGGGAAACCAAGCCTGCAACACAGCTATCATGAGACACGACAGGGTTGCAAGTCATATTATTCCTATGGCTGCCCATGCAGAGTCATCAGGGTTCCCTAAGAAGCTTTTGAAGATTACTTGAAATAAAATATGATGTTATTCCCAGTGTTCTTGCCTGGAGAATTCCAGGGACGGGGGAGCCTGGTGGGCTGCCGTCTATGGGGTCGCACAGTCGGACACAACTGAAGTGACTTAGCATAGCATAGCATAGCATTCTCATTTAGTTCATTCTTCCTCCAAATTTCACACTAACAATGGTGTCCGGCCTTCTGAAACATGAACAGCAGCCTACTCTCATGGCACTAGGAGAATGTAACCCCACCTCTGTCCCTCAGTAACTGCTGCTTTAGGGAAGTCATGGAAGAATCCACTTAACACAGGCAAGTGGCCTCTGTTGATGTGTAATTTGGGACTTCTCTGAAACAACTTAATGTTGATTCATAACGGATTGTTAAATTATGGTACCATGTGTATAATGACATAAACCCACAGGAATCTCATGCAACCATTAGAGAACACTGTTTACGTATGGAAAGAACTTACTGCTTAGCATGGAAGACAGACCGCAACATATGAAAATAATACATGGAGAAAAAGCAGGTTAAGAAACAGCAGAAATACACAGTAGTATTCCACTACTTTTTTTTTTTTTTGAAAGACCACAAATAACAAACGTGGGCAAAGATGTGGAGAAAAGGGAACCTCGTATGCTGTTATATGTAAACCGGTGCAGCCACTATGGAAAACAGTATAGGGGTTCCTCAAAAAACGAAAAACAGAACTATCATATGATCCAGAAATTCCACTCCTGGGTATATATCCAAAGAAAATGAAAACACTATTTTGAAAAGATAAATGTACCCCCAAATGTTCATAACAGAATTATTTACAAGATATGGAAGCAACCTAAGTTTCCATCAACAGATGAATGGACAAAGATATGGTATACAATACAATGAAATACTTTTCAATTGTAAAAAAAGAATGAAATTTTGCTATCTGCAACATCATGGATGGGCCTGGAGGGTATTATGATTAGTGAAATAATTCAGGCAGAGAAAGACAAATACTGTGTGGTATCACTTATATATGGAATCTAAAAAATAGAACAAACTAGTTTTACATAATAAAAAAAAAAAAACAGACTCACAGACAGAGAGAACAAACTAGTGGTTACCAGTGGGGAGAGGGAAGGGGTATGACGGGGAGATTAAGAGGCACAAACTACTACATATAAAACAAATGAGCTACGAGGATATATTGTACAGCACAGGGAAATACAGCCAACATTTTACAGTACCTGTAAATGGAATCTTGAAAAACTGTGAATCACTGTTATACACATGAAACTTACAGAATACTGTAAATCAACTATATCTCAATAAAAAAAAAATAGTAAAGTATGTAGGTGTCTCCAGAAGAAAATGTCAAGAAGAACAGAAAGATTTATAGTATTTGTTTCTGTATTGTAAATCCAAGGGACTTTCAAGTTCTTCTTTTTTTTTGGTCTTACAGTAAATATTACTCTTAATTTAAGAAAAAAGCAAAGCTATTTACATTATGCAAAGGACAAAATGGAACAGCTGTAATAAAAGGGAATATCGTGGGTCTGATCTGTTAGGGAGAAGATTTAAACCAAGAGGAAGCATTTAGCTCTAGTCCCTTTTTCCTTCTTCAGCTCTAGAAACTTCTCAGCTAATTTTTCATCTCTGTTAATTTAACTACCCTAGTGCTAGCTACACTGGCTAAGAAGTGACCTGTAGGAAGGAGACCCCAAAATCAAAGGCCCACACCACATTCACAAAGAACAGGTTGGAAAGCCCCAGAATTATTTTGGTTCTGGTTCTCCTATAAAGTGGACCGTGAAATAAAGACTCATGTGCAGGCTGTTTAATTTGGGAAGCAACACCCGAAGACAACACACTGGTGGGGAGGTGACCGCATTATCAAACAAGTTATCAGTGGGTAGTTTAATCCCACTGAGAAATCCTAGGAGACAGCTTTGGATTCAGAGTTCTCTTGTGTGATGAGTGAGGAAGGAGTTTACCCACCAACTTCCAACTGTCAAGAGTCAAGGCTGCTTCAGGGGGCAGGAATTCCCTGGCCCTTCAGGCCTGCCCTGTGTGCAGGCAGAGGTGGGCTCCAGGGGTCAGAGAAAGCCCTTGAGGACAGGTCACAGGCTGTACAGCTGGAAATTGGGGAAAAATTGCTAAGTGTGAAGGACACATGAGTGGGGCCCTGAGAGTGTATATGAGTATCTTTGAGAAGATACTTGAAGTCTGAACATGTAGAGATTCAGACAACAGGCAGAGTTTGGGATTGGGTTAGTGACAGAAAGATACTAAGTCAATGAAAAAACATTAGAAAACTCCAAAGGGTTGTGGGGCGGGGGGTGGGGAGGGAATGTTGTGCATAAAGGGAAAATACATTATAGATACTCTTGGCTCCATGGCTCTTCTGTGGTTTACTTTTATAGTCAAAATACCATCAACACTGACCAATGAGCTAATTAAAATTATAGTATAACTGCTTTGGGAAAACTGGGAGGAAGAGAAAGTTAGTGGGTTTAAGGCCAGGCTTAAGAAAGCTACACTGTAGCACTGAGTCTTTCAATCATGTGTATACATATAAAACTTTTATAAAGAAGGAAATAGAAAGAAGAACCAGTATTGGCCTGGCCGGCCTCTGTCCTTACCCACATCCAGGACTCAGGCAGGTACAATCATAAAAATAAGCCACCTCTGTTATGAAACACATAGATGTCTTGGGGCCAGGCTGCTGAGAAAACTTTCAAATAAAGTTTCAAATAAAGGATGACAAATCAACTTTTAGAAGACATTCTTTTACAATATTAAGGAGTACCTCTGGATATTAGAAATTTCTCAAAACATCTTCCTCCTCATCACTCCCCCATTGCCCTATAAATATAAAACTCCAGAATCTGCAACATTAAGTTAGCCTTTGGTCCTAAAAGCTAAAGATGCTTATTAAAAAAAAAGTGAAAGAGAATTTCAGGGCTGGGGTTACAATGGTTGATTATCTGAATGCACAGCTAATCTGAAACTGCAAAGAAGCTAAAGAATCACTTTCTGTACTCAAAACCCATCTTTTTTTGTTGCTGTTCTCCATTAATCTATATAATGCTGTCTTAATCTGATGCTGCCACAACCTTCCTGCCTCTTCTTTTAATAATGCCTTATCAATGTGCAGCATCTTGGCTTAAGAGGCATCTATCTGTTCCACCAGTCTCTCATTTAAACGCACACTGAAGTGAAGTGAAGTCGCTCAGTCGTGTCCAACTCTTTACGACCCCATGGACAGTAGCCTAACAGGCTCCGCCGTCCATATAATTTTCCAGGCAAGAATACTGGAGTGGGTTGCCATTTCCTTCTCCAGGGGATCTTCCCAACCCAGGGATCGAACCCCGGTCTCCTGCATTGCAGATAGACGCTTTTACCGTCTGAGCCACCAGGGAAGCTACTTCCTTTCCAAGATGAGACCTTCACAGCCTAAGGTTGGAGGGATTTGCATTAGAAGGGACAGGCACCAAGGTAGGGTCTGGGTGGGGGTGCCCAGTACCCAGCCCCCCTGTGTTGGGGTACCAAGGCTCTCAACCTGCGACCTCACTCATGCAGGAAATTGGGGTGGGGGCGCTGTCAGTGAAGGTGGATAGGGAACACGGTTGCACTACCCTGCAACTGGAATTCCGCTCTTTCATGATAAACGCAGGCGCGTGTGGCTATCGACAGAAATCAGACACCTTCGGTGGTGGCAGAGATCCTGAAATATGGCCTGTGCACATCACAACTTCAAAATGTTAGTCGCTCAGACCTGTCCAACCCTTTGCGACCCCACAGACTGTAGCCCACCAGACTCCTCCGTCCATGGGATTCTCCCGGCAAAAATACTGGAATGGGTTGCCACGCCTTCCTCCAGGGATCTTCCCCACCCAGGGATCGAACCCGGGTGTCCCGCGTGGCAGGGGAATTCTTTACCGTCTGAGCTACCAGGGGTAGTAGTACTACTGCCTTTGATCCTACTTAACACCTTAATACGAAAGCCCAGGTGCCACCCCATCACAAGCTGGTCTCGCCCTCCTGAAGTTCGCTTCATTTCATTTACCTTATGGACTCAATCACATTTTCCGGGAAAGGAAACGCAGGCTTCTGACCACCAAGCCTGTAATTTAACACCCGGAATTTTAGAGGCGGAGAGCACCGGCTGCCGCAACCCCACGCGCCCCCCACGCCCACCCCTCGGCCTCGTGGAGGGTGCGGACACGGGCAAGAATACCTGGGGGCCCAGTCAGGAACACGTGCCGGGCCATACGGGTAGGCTCGGGTGGGCGTCACGGCCCGGGTAGGGGTGGGGTCGAAGTCGCCGAGCCGGGTACCGGGGAGAGGTCGCGACCCAGGGTCCGTCCCCCAGGGCCGCAGTCCCTCCTCCGCCGGCCGGAAGCAACGAGCCGTAAGGCCGCGCATGCGGCCTCTGTGCTCAGCGTCGGCGTGCGCTTCCGCCCTCCGCGCTCCGCGCTCAGCGCCGGTCTGCGCTTGCGCCCTCCGCTCTCAGTCCTGTTCCTCACCGAGACCACCGTTCAGTGACGCAAGGGTGATTAGTATGGTCTTCCCTGGGTTTGTGTGGTACAGCCTCCGTATTGGACTTAGGTAGGGTGTTTGCGAGGAGGTGTGCTTAAAAGCCTTTTTCTAAACCAATGCTGCTCAGGTGAGCGCCGTTTACGAAGCTCTGGGACCGAACCTGGGAGCTGAAATTTTCCCAGGCTGTGGGGAGAGGCCTCCTGAAGGAAGTTTGGGTCCTAGAAGCCCTCCCAAAAGAAGGAGGATTTGCTTCCAATTGGAACGACTTACCCAGTGTTGTCAGCCACCGCTGCAGTGTGGTATTACCTGGTTAAGAAGTGCTTCATGCGTGGGCTCCAACTCCCAAGATTCGGAGTGATTGATCTTGGGCGAGCCCTGAGCATCTGGATCTTTTTGATATTGTTGAAACTCCCCGGCAGTTTCTATAGTCCCGTCTTCAACCGTGCACACAAAGACCAATTTCCCCCTCTTGTCACCGTCTCATAAATGTAAACCAACACGAGACCCAGCTGGAGGGTCTTCCTGTGCAAAGCATTAAGTGGTTTTTTCCCCATCTATTAACCCCTTGAGGTGTTTGATCTTGAGAAACGAAATGGCGGTGGCCTTGAGCCAGAGTTACCTGTAAGCCCTTTCAGTGTAATATATGTACAGTTTGTCTCGTGATCGATCATCCTCCATCCTGTCTGGGAAAGCAGTTTCACTGAGTGCTCATTTTAATTGTGTGGGCACACACAGGACTCCCCAGAGCTCCCCTTAGCCTGGTTATTCATCAGTCAGATGACCTCCATTTCTTACTGTTTTTCTTGCCTGGAGAATCCCTGGGACGGAGGAGCCTGGTGGACTGCCGTCTATGGGGTTGCACAGAGTCAGACTTGACTGAAACGACTTAGCAGCAGCAGCAGCAGCAGCAAAAGTCAGATTTGTTCAGTTATCTATCACCATTACTTCTGCGACATTTATAACGCTGCATCACTGGTAAGGTAGAGCCTTCCACCCAGATTTCTTTCACCTCCATTGCAAACTGGAGTCAAGAACAGCTAATATAATCAAGTAAGCCCACAGAGTAGTTTCCAAAAGAAATAAATATGTACACTGTCGTATGTATGATCTTCTTTTTATAAAAACAATTATTTTAAAGTGCTAATTATGTAGGATTTCCATCACTGAAGCAGTTTGTGTTTGAAACGTTCACCAGGAGATGGATTATTATATTTTGAAGTTATGCCTGTAATTCTGGTAGCCACCAGCAGACCTCAGTTTAGGTAGACTCTAGATGTAGAGGACTGATATTTCAGAACAAAAGAAAATTCTTCCGAAGTTGGATGTTCTTTTTCCATCAAATCTATTTGTTTGGGCAGTTCACATGGATATCTTCACTTTATAATAATTAATTGATCTGAATCTTTGATTTGTACAGTTTCCTTTGTGGATTACACATCAATCACAAACAATGAAATACCTTATCTCAGAGATTAAGAACAAAAAGGCAAACATGATTAGTCACCCATTTTTAAATAAATAGATGATTAAACTACCGTGCTGAATCTAACTTTTGCTTACTATCCAGCCAGGGTATAATTACCTAAGGAACAGGTGATTCCAGTTCTTTCTTCCTGCAGGACCTGGGTGCAGGCTCGCTTTTGATAGAATGCAGTACAGCTGTTTATTAAAGCAGTTCGTAAGCATATATCTGAAGTCTCTACAGTTCCAGAGACTGTTTTCTCTACTGCTGCATCCAAGCACCTAAAACAGTTCCTGGCACACAGTAAGGGATGTACATGCTATGCGCTCTGTGCTATCTGGGGTGTATAAAGACATGATTAAGAAGAGCTCCTTTAGATTCTTGCCTTTTGAGGAATTTTTAATTGGTTAGCTAGAGAAGACCCTCCGGAGAAGGCAATGGCAACCCCCTCCAGTACTCTGCCTGGCAAATCCCATGGGCGGAGGAGCCTGGTAGGCTGCAGTCCATGGAGTCACTAGGAGTCGGACACGACTGAGCGACTTCACTTTCACTTTTCACTCTCATGCACTGGAGAAGGAAATGGCAACCCACTCCAGTGTTCTTGCCTGGAGAATCCCAGGGATGGGGGAGCCTGGTGGGCTGCCGTCTCTGGGGTCACACAGGGTTGGACACGACTGAAGTGACTTAGCAGCAACGGAGACCTCGGGCTGTCACAATCATGAGGGTGCTGTAACGGAGGCTGAGTGAGCACTCATGAGGGTCCAGGAGGATGAGAAAAGCCTTCCCAGTCCAGTGACTGTGAGCCTGCTTGGAGGATGAGTGAGAGGCAACTGCAGAGAGCAAAAGGGGACACCTCTTAGGTCCCCTATCCCTTTGTGCCTCTGCTCCAGTCACCACTATAGTGGGTGGCTGTCCTCAATCTGGAATGGCAGGGAGTGAGGTGGTTAGAAGGAGATAAAGGTCAAATAAAAGCCGTGTGTTTCTGTGTGACCAACCCAGCTTGAGTCATGTGATTTTTGGAGCCAGTCACTGAGCCAGGGAGATGGAGTGATCTCACTGGTCAGGCTTGGTTCAAGTTCTCCCCTGGAGAAAGTGGTGATCTTCCCCTTTCAACGCCAGAGACCAGGCCTGAGGGAGGGACTAAATTCTCCCCAAAGGAGAATTTAGGCACTGTTTCCACAGGGGCAAATGAATGCCAGGCTGGCAAAACAGATTCACATGTCCTTTTCCCCACTTTCATAGTTTTACATCTGCAGTAGTCATAGTCTTGGTTCTGTTTTCTTGTACTTAGGACATAATCTAAGTTTAAATTGTGTGTATGTTAAGTCGCTTCAGTTGCGTCTGACTCTTTGTGACCCTATGGACTGTAGACCTCAAGGCAAGAATACTGGAGTGAGTTGCCATGGGAATCTTCCCAACTCAGGGATCGAACCCACGTCTCTTACGTCTCCTGCCCTGGCAGGCGAGTTCTTTACCACTAGCACCACCTGGGAAGCCCAGTTTACATTATGTGAGTACAGGCTTGTTCGGGGAACCACTGGCTGAAACCTCACCTTGGCCAGGCACCACAGTGACCACTTGCCTGGGTTATTTTACAAAAGGAGGTCCTGGTAAAAAAACATAGAACTAACAAGCCACCACCAACCAGAATAATTCAGGAAAGGTCAAAAGGAAACGGGCGATGCCAGTCCATATGTCCTCCCAGAATCCTGGCTGGAATGCATCTCGAGCGAGTGATGCCCACGCCACCAGGAGGGGCCTTGAGTCAGAATGATTGGCCAGAGACAACCTGGAAACTAATCCTGTCACCATAAAACCTGACATGTGAGCCACTTGGCAGAGCGGTTCTCCTGGGTTCCCTTACCCTCCTGCTCTTAACCTTAGTGCCCCCTTCCCAATAAGATTTCTTGCTTTGTTAGCACAAGTGTCTCCTTAGACAATTGATTTCTGAGTGTTTGACAAGAGTGTACTCTTGGGCCCTGGAAGGGATCTCTCTTCCTGCAAAAAATATACTCAGGAGTAACTGTTGTATATGTTTGTGTGCACACTTGCACATGCATAGGTTTATAGGTTTGGGGAATATTTGTATACTGAAGTGACTTAGCAGCAGCAGCAGCATCTCGTTTGACCAGTTGCTGTATGTTTGTGGACACCATATCCTTTATAGGGTTAGGGAAAGTGGAGCTTTGCAGAAGCCCTGGCTCACAGTAGGGAAAATGGGAAAGCTGTGTGTATGGCCCAGTTTTCTAACTCTCTGACTATGGTTGGTGTCCCTGGCCCTGGGCTATACTCTTGGCACACCGCTTGGCTGTGCTATGTGCTCTTAAAAAAAGTGTGGCTATTATGACCCAGCAATCCCACTGCTGGATTACACACCGAGGAAACCAGAATTGAAAGAGACACATGTACCCCAATGTTCATCGCAGCACTGTTTACAATAGCCAGGACATGGAAGCAACCTAGATGCCCATTGGCAGACAAATGGATAAGAAAGCTGTGGTACATATACACAATGGAATAGTACTCAGCCATTAAAAAGAATGCATTTGAGTCAGTTCTAATGAGGTGGATGAAACTGGAGCCTATTATACAGAGTGAAGTAAGTCAGAAAGAAAAAGACCAATACAGTATACTAATGCATATATATGGAATTTAGAAAGATGGTAATGATGACCCTATATGTGAGAAAGCAGAAGAGACACAGATGTAAAGAACAGTCTTTTGGACTCTGGGAGAAGGCGAGGGTGGATGATTTGAGAGGGTAGCATTGAAATATGTATATTATCATATGTGAAGCGGATCACTGTTCTAGGTTCGATGCATGGGACAGGGTGCTCAGGGCTGGTGCACTGGGATGACCCTGGGGGATGGGATGGGGAGGGAGGTGGGAGGGGGGTCAGGATGGGGACACGTGTGCCCGTGGCTGATTCATGTTGATGAATGGCAAAACCCACTACAATATTGTAATTAGCCTCCAATTAAAATAAATAATTTTTTTTTTGAAGTGTGGCTATGATCAGACTGGGCTTCCCTGGTGGCTCAGACAGTGAAGAATCTACCTGCAATGCGGGAGACTTGGGTTTGATCCCTCGGTTGGGAAGATCCCCTGGAGGAGAGCATGGCAACCCATTCCAGTATTCTTGCCTGGAGAATCCCATGGACAGAGGAGCCTGGGGGGCCACAGTCCATGGGGTCGCAGAGTCGGACGTGACTGAGCACCTGAACACAGCACAGCGTGATGAGAGTTAATGCCGAAAACCAAGCAGAGGACAGTCACGTCAGGGAGGATGGCGAGCCAGCAGAAACGAGGCACTTAGCACCTTCACGGATACTCGGAGTAAACAGGGAAAATCGTGAACCACCAAGGACAAGCTGAGAGGTCCAGGGAGAAGGAGCAGAGCTTCTGCTTGGCTGTCTCGTTCCTCAGGAACGCTAACACTATGTTTTGTTCAGGTTCATTTTCTTTCTTTTCACTGGGATCCCATCAGTGGAGTAGCTATTGTTTACAGAATAATATGGCAATTGTTCTGGTTTGAATCGGCCTCTGATGTGTAGGAACCAAAAAAATAAAAAAAAAACTGCTGTCTCTAATGAATATTCAACACCTGGTATAAATAGAACTGGTTATTTAATATATTCACCTTCCTCCCCTCTCTCTTCCTTCCTTTCTTTTCTTTCATTCCTTTCTTCCCCACTGTATTGCAGACATTGCACTGTGGTACATAGTAGGGATCAAAGATACATTTGAAATAGCTTAAATATCATATACTAATGCATATATATGGAATCTATAAAGATGATACTGATTAATTTATTTGCAGGGCAGCAATGGAGAAACAGACATAGAGAACAGATTTAGGACATGGGGGGAGGGGAGAAGACAGAGGGTGAGATGTATGGAGAGAGTAACATAGAAACTTAAAATACCATATGTAAAATAGATAGCCAATAGGGATTTGCTGTATGACTCAGGGAACTCAAACAGGGGCTCTGTGACAATCTAGAAGGGTGGGATGGGGAGAGAGATGGGAGAGAGGTTTTGGAGGAAGGCACATGGGTGTACCTATGGCCGAGTCTTGTCGATGTTTAACAGAAAACAACAAAATTCTGTAAAGCAATTATCCTTCAATTAAAAAATAAATAAATTTTAAAAAACACTGGTGAGCAGACTTATATACCTAGGTTTAAATTTTTTTAAACATTAAATGTCCATGAGCTCTTATTTTTCATTCAACATGAAAATACCATTATCTGAGCTCCTGGAGGAAGAATTCCTTTCTCACCCTTTAGATTACCTACCTTTTTGAATAGCAATTGACATTGGGAAAGCTGGCATTGCATTCTGGCCTCCAACCTTGTAATATTTAGACATATTTAACAAAAGGTAATAGCTAACATTTACCTGTTGTTTACCATGTGCCAAGTTCTCTTCTCAGAGCACTTAAAATTATAGTAACTTCTTTAATCCTCACCAAAACTTCATTTTATCTATGGACAAACCAAAATAGAGAGGGACAAAGGAACTGACCCAAGACCACCATGCATATACACACACATACATATTCAGGTGTGATTGTGTGTGTGTCTGTGTATATATGTATATCTGTGCATGTGTATATATGATTCAAACTCAGGTATTTGGGTGCCAGAGTCTGTCTGATACAGATTTTTAACTTTTGTCCTGAAAATAGGTCATGGGCAACATCTTAAAGTGAAAAGTTCACCTGAGGACTACAAACCTGCTCCGTTGGTTACTCTTCCTTCTTCTAGGAAAACAAGCATCATGTTACAGCAAGTCCCCTACATACGAAGGAGTTCTGTTCCGAGAGCACGTTCGTAGGTCCAGTTTATTCCTAAGTCCAACAAAGTTAGCCTAGGTACCCAACTAACACAATCTGCTATATAGCAATGTAGTGTAATAGGTTTATAATGCTTTTCACACAAATAATACACAAAGAATAAAGAAAACATTTTAATCTGACAGTACAGTACCTTGAAAAGTACAGCAAAACAGCTGGGCATGTTCCTATCTTTGAAAGTTCCCATCTTGAAGGTTTGTATGTAGGGGACTTGGGGCTTCCCTGGGGGCTCAGTGGTAAAGAATCCGCCTGCCAGTGCAAGAGATATGGACTCAATCCCTGGATTGGGAAAATCCCCTGGAGAAGGAAATGGTAGCTCACTCCAGTATTCTTGCCTGGGAAAGCTCATGGACAGAAGAGCCTGGCGGGCTACAGTCCATGGGGTCAAAAAAGAGTCAAACATGACTTAGTGACTGAACTGCAACATTTGTAACATGTAGGGGACTTACTGTACCTAAGAGATGTAAGGTAGTTCTTGAAGGACAGAGAGAATGGACAGCTCTTTCTGATTCTAATTCTCCTCCAGGGCTGTCTAGGATAATAATTCCTATCACATCTGTGTGTGTGGACCAGCTAACTCTGAGATCCCTGGGTCTGTAAATAACGGAGTGAGCCAAGCAGGCCCCCGTCTTACCCCCAAATCTCACTGGGTGTGAGACTGCAGGTCCTCAGAGAGACACAGCCCCTGTCCTTCTGCTGGGCTCAGTCAGACATCCTCTCCTCCCACCTCAGCCTCTCTCAGCACAGCTACATCAGGTAGTGCCTCTCCTCTGACTAGGTACAAGCTTAACAACATTTATTCAAGTTTCATTGTCTTTCCCTGTAAATAATCTGCAGGGGAAACTAATTGCTTTTTAATTTGGTCGAAAGACATCATCCCCAGAATTGTTTGCACCATTATCCCAGGCAAAAGAGGCCGTGGGTGTTAATTAGCCATCTTCATCCTTATGGGAGCCTGGGTTCTCCTCCCCGTCTCCCATGCCCTCTGGTCCATTCCTAGTTGAGGGCATGGTTTCAGCTCCATTTGCCAACAAGTTGATAAAAGGTTTTGCTGGCTGAAAGCTAGAGGAAACTTAAGAAATAATTCATTTTCCTTTCTATTGTGTATTTTCAGTCTTCCTGAGGAAGAACGTCATTGATTCCTTTCCTGGACCAAAGTTCATCATCCTCTCCTAATGCCAATGAGGTCTGAAATCTGGTGGGTTGGATAGGTAAAGCATTAGTCTGTGGCCGGCCAAAAAGTAACTGGGGGCCTTTTTAAGGCAGGTTCTGCTCTCTCCTGTCTCCCTGATCAGAGATCCTGGGTGCTGCATTTCAGTCACCCCAGTGTGAGCACAGATTTTCACAAGGATATGGACATTCAGGGGCTGCCCAGATAGTGCTAGTGGTAAAGAACCTGCCTGCCAATGCAGGAGCTATGAGACACGGGTTTGATCACTGCATCAGAAAGATCCACTAGAGGAGGGCATGGCAAACCCACTCCAGTATTCTTGCCTGGAGAATCCCATGGACAGAGGAGTCTGGCAGACTACAGTCCATGGGGTCACAAAGAGTTGGACACGACTGAAGCCGCTTAGCACATGATCATGAATAGACATTCAGAACATAATCTACCTGAGGACTTCGCCTCCAACCCTTATTTCAGAACAGTGCTCCCAGTTGAGTCACAGAGAGTTGAGAAAAGTGACTCAATGCTTGGTCCTGTTCTGTGCTCTACAGACCCTTATGTTTGAAGAGCTGAGGGTAGTTGACTCCTGGGAGCCCCTGCCTGGATGTAGAAATGATGACGTTGGATAGGAGGACCAGGCCAATCTTGAGTTGTTTAGGGCTCTTGCCTGGTGTGGAGGAGATATTAAATGTTCTCATGTGCCCAAAAGTCTCATATTGTCTCTTCCCCAGGGCCTTTGCACATGCTATTTCTTCTGCTTCAAAGGCTCTCTGTGCTCCCATCTTCCCCTCATTGTCATGTCCGACTCTTTGCAACACTATGGACTGTAGCCCACCGGGCTCTTCTGTCCATGGGATTTTCCAGGCAAGAATACTGGAGTGGGTTGCTATTTTCGCCTATCTTCCTCTAACTCACATTTATTCAGCATTCTTGGCTCCCTAGTACATACCAGGTGTCCCTGATAAATGCTCCTTCAGGTTTCTGAACTTGTAGTTTTTGTCAATTGCCATAGTTGTAATTGAATAATGTAGATATTTAAATTTATAAAATTGCTTTCTCCTCTGCTAAAATAAAAGCTTTATGAGTGAGGGAACTGGTTCCAGCTTTTTCCACCACTATAACCACAGCATTTAGGTGTTCAGTTATGCTTGCTAAATAAATGAATTTCCAACTCCGTATTTTAAATGGAACAGTTTTGAAAGATCTTTCTTTTGTTAATAGTTTTATTGCTGTTGTTGTTCAGTCGCTCAGTCATGTATGACTCTTTTCAACCCCATGGACTGCAGCACTCCAGGCTTCCCAGTCCTTCACTATTTCCCGGAGTTTGCTCAAACTCAAGTCCATTGAATCAGTCATGCCATCCAACCATCTCATCCTCTGTCATCCCTGTCTCCTCCTTCCTTCGATCTTTCCCATCATGAGAGTCTTTTCCAATGAATGAGCTCCTTGCATCAGATGGCCAAAGTATTTGAGCCTCAGCTTCAGCATCAGTCCTTCCAGTGAATACTCAGGGTTGAGTTCCCTTAGGATGGACTGGTTTGATCTCCTTGCTGTCCAAGGGACTCTCAAGGGTTTTCCCCACCACCGCAGGTCAAAGGCACCAATTCTTTGGCGCTCAGCTGAAGTCTACTATCTGAAAAATGGAAAATAACAAATGTAGATGAACGTGTGGAAAAATTAAAATTCTTGTGTACTGTTTATAGAAACGTAAAATGGCACAGTTTGCTGTAGAAAATGCTATGGCGGTTCCTCCAAAACTTAGAATCACCATATAAACCAATATAGTAATTCCGCTTCTGAGTATTCCCAAAAGAATTGAAAGCAGAGACACAAAGAGATATTTGTACACCCATGTTATAGCAGTATTATTTTCAAGAGACAAAGGGTAGAAGTAACCCAAGTGCTCATCAGCAGATGAAAGGATAAACAAAATGTGGTTTATCCACACAATGAAATATTATCTAGCCTTAAAAAACAAGGGAATTCTGATATATGCTACAACATGGATGGACCTTGAGGACTTTATGCTGTGGGAAGTAAGCCAGACACAAGAAGACAAATACTGTATGATTCCATATATATATATATATATTTATATCAATCCTGAATATTCATTGGAAGGACCAATGCTGAACCTGAAGCTCCAATACTTTGCCTACCTGATGTGAAGAGCCAATGCACTGGGAAATGCTGGGATAGACTGAGGGCAGGAGAAGAAAGGGGAGACAGAGGATGAGATGGTTGGATGGCATCACAGACTCAATGGACATGAGTTTGAGTGAACTCCAGGAGATAGTGAAGAGAGAAGACTGGTGTGCTGCAGTCCAGGGGGTTGCAAAAAGTTGGACATGACTGAGCAACTGAGCAACAACAACCACTTATATGTGAGACACGTAGAATAGTCAAATCCATAGAGATGAAAAGTCGAATGGTGGTTGGCAGGGCCTGGAGAGGGGGAGATGGAAGTTATTATTTAATGGTTAGTTTCAGTTTTGCAAGATGAAAAGAGCTCTGGAGGTAGATGGTGGTGACAGGTGCACAGTGTTGTGGATGCACTTAACACTATGAGCCATACACTCAGGCTTAAGAGGGCGCACTTTATGTTATGAGCAGTGAACCATATTACACTTATACAGTGGAAGTGACAAATAGATTCAACGGGTTAGATCTGATAGAGTGTCTGAAGAACTATGAACAGGGGTTCATGACATTGTACAGAAGGCAGTTATCAAGACCATTCCCAAGAAAAAGAAATGCAAAAAGGCAAAATGGTTGTCTGAGAAGGCTTACAAATTATGAAAAGAAGAGAAGCGAACAGCAAAGGAGAAAAAGAAAGATATATCCATTTGAATGCAGAGTTCCAAAGAAGAGCAAGGAGAGAGAACAAAGCTCTCCTCAGTGATCAATGCAAAGAAACAGAAGAAAACAATAGAATGGGAAAGACTAGAGATCTCTTCAAGAAAATTAGAGATACAAAGGGAAATTTTCATGCAAAGATGGGCATAATAAAGGACAGAAATGGTATGTACCTGACAGAAGCAGAAGATATTAAGAAGAGGTGGTAAGAATACACAGAAGAACTGTACAAAAAAGATCTTTATGACCCAGATAATCACCATGGTGACATCCTGGAATGTGAAGTCAAGTGGGTCTTAGGAAGCATCACTACGAACAAAGCTAGTGGAGGTGATGGAATTCCAGTGGAGCTATTCCAAATCCTAAAAGATGATGCTGTGAAAGTGCTGCACTCAATATGCCAGCAAATTTGGAAAACTCAGCAGTGGCCACAGGACTGGAAAAGGTCAGTTTTCATTCCAATCCCAAAGAAAAGCAATGCCAAAGAATGCTTAAACTACCACACAATAGCACTCATCTCACACTCTAGCAAAGTAATGCTCAAAATTCTCCAAGCCAGGCTTCGACAGTACGTAAACTGTGAACTTCCAGATGTTCAAGCTGGATTTAGAAAAGGCAGAGGAACCAGAGATCAAATTGCCAACATCCGTTGGATCATTGGAAAAGCAAGAGAGTTCCAGAAAACATCTACTTCTGCTTTATTGACTATGAGAAAGACTTTGTGTGTATCTCAATAAACTGTGGAAAATTCTGAAAGAGATGGGACTACCAGACCACCTGACCTGCCTCTTGAGAAATCTGTATGCAGGTCAAGAAGCAATAGTTAGACTGGACATGAAACAACAGACTAGTTCCAAATCGGGAAAGGAGTACATCAAGGCTGTATATTGTCACACTGCTTATCATCATAGGAAATGCTGGACTGGATGAAGCACAAGCTGGAATCAAAATTTCTGGGAGAAATATCAATAACCTCAGATATGCAGATGACACTGCCCTTATGGCAGAAAGGGAAGAACTAAAAAGCCTCTTGATGAAAGTGAAAGAGGAGAGTGAAAAAGTTGGCTTAAAACTCAGCCTTTGGAAAACTAAGATCATGGCATCTGGTCCCATCACTTCATACAAATAGATGGGGAAATAGTGGAAAGAGTGACAGACTTTATTTTGGGGGGCTCCAAAATCACTGCAGATGGTGACTGCAGCCATGAAATTAAAAGACGTTGCTCCTTGGAAGAAAAATTATGACCAACCTAGACAGCATATTAAAAAGTAGAGACATTACTTGGCCAACAAAGGTCTGTCTAGTCAAAGCTATGGTTTTTCCAGTAGTCATGTATGGATGTGAGAGTTGGACTATAAAGAAAGCTGAGTGCCAAAGAATTGATGCTTTTGAACTGTGTTGTTGGAGAAGACTCTTGAGAGTCGCTTGGACTGCAAGGAGATCCAATTAGTCCATCATAAAGGAAATCAGTCCTGTATATTCATTGGAAGGACTGATGCTGAAGTTGGAACTCCAATATTTTGGCCACCTGATGCAAAGAACTGACTCATTGGAAAAGACCCTGATACTGGGAAAGATTGAAGGTGGGAGGAGAAGGGGATGACAGAGGATGAGATGGTTGAATGCCACCACCGACTCAACAGACATGAGTTTAAGTAAACTCCGGGAGTTGCTGATGGACAGGGAAGCCTGGCATGCTGCAGTCCATGGGGTCACAAAGAGTCAGACACAACTGAGTGACTGAACTGAACTTATTGTACCACAGTTAAAAACTTTAAATTAAAGAAATCAACATATGGTAAGTTAGGCAGAAGAAAAGAGATTAGTAAAGGCTTGAGTGGTCAGAGAAGCAGTTGTGGAGAAGGTGTGTCTTGAGCTGGGCCATAGAAGATGCATGACTTCACTGGGTGAAGATGAGGAGCGGGAGGCAATCGGAAGAGAGACCTTCAGTGGTGCAGAGTGACTCCAACATCCCAGGGTGGATCTCATCCAGCAGGTGGTTTCATTAGAGCTGGAAGCTGGTAAACCAGTCTGGTAAGGGCTGGTGAAGGTACTTGGGAGGGGTGCTTCCGGGACTGCTAATTTGGCCCCTCAGGCTGGGTTAGGATAATGAGATACCTGTTCCCTCTGTGTCCCTAGTAAAGAACGCCAACTAGATACTTCAGCACTGGTCGCTGGAAGATCCATGATTGTCCTAAGCCCAGACCTGCTCTTTTCTTGCAGCTGCCACAAGTCAGATTCTTTATACATGGCTGAGAGATGGTCTTGGAGGACTGCTCTCCCAGGTACGCTGACTGGAGCGGCAAGGGAGCAAAGGTGGAAGGGAAAGTGGGAAAGGATAGAGCCAAATGGGGACTTCCCCGAAGATCCAGTGGTTAAGATGTCACCTTCCAATACAGGGGTTGCAGGTTCAAGCCCTGGCCAGGGAGCTGAGATCCCACATACCTCATGGCTAAAAAATAAAAACATAAAACAGAAGCAATATTGTAACAATTTAAATAAAGGCTTCTGAAAAAATGACCAACATCAAAAAAAAAAAAAAACCTTAAAAAAAGAATAGGAACAAACGGTGTGATGTGCTTGAGCTCAGCGGTGGAAGGAAAATAGGGCTGTGTGAATGTCAAGTCTGCTTCATATAGTTACACCCAACCCTGGGCACACACAGAGCCCACCATCCCACGCCAGACAAGCAGCCCCCTGCCATCCCACAGACCTGAGGCTTAATAGTGGGGACACTGCCCATCTTTACCCAAGAAGACTTGACAGTCCACACCTTAATGAGCAAAACCTGGGCCTTTCAGCCTGGCTTCCTGCCACAGGAGCTCGAATGACAGCTGAGCACGGTCACATTGGATAGAAATAAATACGTGGAACCATGGAAGGAGCATTAAAGTGGGAATTCAAGTGGCTGAGCTGAGAACCAACTTGTTATGTTACCCTAGGCAAGTTGTGCAACTTCTTGGAGCCTCAGGGTCCACGATCAAAAGAATGAAAATGACATTCCTGCCCTGCAGGATCCTCAGGTGTGCTTCAAGTATGAAGTGAGATTGTTTAGGGAGAGGCTCTTAAACCATGTAAAGTCTGTCAGCCAGATTACTAGATCCCAGCGCTCCTGTGAGCCTGGAAGGCCAACCTGCCAGCTGTGTAACTGCACCTTCTCTGAGCTCTCGCATTCCTCTTAGAGGCATTTCTTAGACTTGTTTTATACTCCAGGGGTTTTGCTTTTGTCTTCTCTTTTTTTTTTTTCCCTGAGTTTTTATTATGTAAAATTTCAAAGATGTAAAAATGTGGAGAGAACAGAATAATAAGCCCCTTGGACCCAGAACCAACTTCAGCAATTGCCAGCTCACGGCTGACCTCGTTTCATCTGCACTTCCTCATCTCTCCCTTCCTCTTAATCCTGCACTGGGTTTTTTCAAGCAAAATATCTGA
Source organism: Bubalus kerabau (assembly GCF_029407905.1). Classification (NCBI taxonomy): domain Eukaryota; kingdom Metazoa; phylum Chordata; class Mammalia; order Artiodactyla; family Bovidae; genus Bubalus; species Bubalus kerabau. The sequence continues at coordinate 129,121,747 of NC_073624.1, read as the reverse complement.
CATCATATCATTTCATTGATAACTATTTTAATACACCTTTCTGAAATATTAGGATACTCTAAAAAATGTAACCACAATATATAAGATTTATATATTGTAATCATCTTGTAATTTAATCATTGTAATCAAGATGTTGAAACATCTTGCATCCCTTTTAAGTTTATAAAAAATATATATTTATTTATTTGGCTGTGCCTGGTCTTAGTTGCAGCACCTGGGATCTTCGAGTTTCCTTGTGGCATGTAGGATATTTAGTTGTGGCATGTGAACTCTTGGGCTTCCCTGGTGGCTCGGTGGTAAAGAATCCACCTGCCAATACAGTAGACATGGATTCCATCCCTGGGTCAGGAAGATCCCCTGGAGGAGGAACTGGCAATGTACTCCAGTATTCTTGCCTGGAAAATTCCATGGACAGAGGAGCCTGGTGGGTTACAGTGCATGGAGTTGTAAAGAGTCAGACATGACTGCACACACGCCTGAATGCAAACAAACTCTTGGTGGCATCGTGTAGAGTCTAGTTCCCTGATCAAGATTGAACCTGGGCCTCTTGCAATTGGGAGCACAGAGTGTCCCACTCGACCAACAAGGAAGTCCTGCATTGCTTTAATTTATTCCTTCAATTTAACCTTCCATCTTTCTTTCTCTCTCTCTCCCTCCATCCCCACCCCCTCCCAGTTTCTTTGAAAAGAAACTGCTGGTCTGTCCTACCCTGTTGTTCAAATCCTACAATCAAGGATTTGCTGAGGTGCCGCCTCCCCGTGATACTGGTGAGCGTTTCCTTCTGTGACCCGTGTTTCTCCTATTCTGCTATTCCATCAGGAGACCTGATCCAACAGCCCGCCCCTGCATGCCTCTGGATTTGTCCAGATATGTCAGATGTGTAGAGTTCAGTCTTCCTCAAGTAGAGACGTCTCCTCCACTTCTTCCTCATGAAACATAAGAAATATTCGGCTCACTTCCTATGTGCCAAGCACTTGCTAAGCTCTTACATCACTGTTTCTCACAACAATATTATGAAAAAGCATAGTTCAACTTGAGGGTTCACTCTAGCTCCCCAGCACCTAGATCCTTTCCTGTGTTTGAGGAATGGTTCACCTCTTTACATGTGATACCTAGTTTCCAGCCGCCTATGGTCCCATCATTTCATGGGAAATAGATGGGAAACAGTGGAAACAGTGTCAGACTTTATTTTTGGGGGCTCCAAAATCACTGCAGATGGTGACTGCAGCCATGAAATTAAAAGACGCTTACTCCTTGGAAGGAAAGTTATGACCAATCTAGATAGCATATTCAAAAGCAGAGACATTACTTTGCCAACAAAGGTCCGTCTAGTCAAGGCTATGGTTTTTCCAGTGGTCATGTATGGATGTGAGAGTTGTACTGTGAAGAAAGCTGAGCACTGAATAATTGATGCTTTTGAACTGTGGTGTTGGAGAAGACTCTTGAGAGTCCCTTGGACTGCAAGGGGATCCAACCAGTCCATTCCGAAGGAGATCTGCTACTGCTAGTCACTTCAGTCGTGTCCGACTCTGTGCGACCCCATAGACAGCAGCCCACCAGGCTCCCCCGTCCCTGGGATTCTCCAGGCAAGAACACTGGAGTGGGTTGCCATTTCCTTCTCCAATGCATGAAAGTGAAAAGTGAAAGGGAAGTCGCTCAGTCGTGTCCGACCCTCAGCGACCCCATGGACTGCAGCCTTCCAGGCTCCTCCATCCATGGGATTTCCCAGGCAAGAGTACTGGAGTGGGGTGCCATTGAAGGAGATCAGCCCTGGGATTTCTTTGGAAGGACTGATGCTAAAGCTGAAACTGCAGTACTTTGGCCACCTCATGCGAAGAGTTGACTCATTGGAAAGGACTCTGATGCTGGGAGGGATTGGGGGCAGGAGGAAAAGGGGACGGCAGAGGATGAGATGGCTGGATGGCATCACCGACTCGATGGACCTGAGTCTGAGTGAACTCCGGGAGTTGGTGATGGACAGGGAGGCCTGGCGTGCTGAGATTCATGGGGTCGCAAAGAGTAGGACACGACTGAGCGTCTGAACTGAACTGATGCAGTTAAGGAAAGGAAAAGCAAGTGACCAGGGCTGCACAAGCAGATATTCCCGTCCTTGGCCTGAATTTGGTACTGCTGGTGCAAAGACACATGGGGTCAGAGGCGTAGTGATTGCAACCTAGGTCCTAGCTGAGGGCTCTGTGTGCTATGCGGCAGCCTCGGGGGCGGGGCCGGCCTGGGCTCCTCCTTCCTCTGGGTTGCTCCTGGGCTTGCAGAGTCCACCTTGCGGCGAGATCTGCCATCAATACCCGGAGCTCGGGAAGAAGCCGCGTTGCAGACACTGCAGCAGAGAAACAAGGAACCCATTCCTTATAAGATGCATGTGACTCACCCTCACCCAGAGCCCACCCTGCCCGAGGGCATGTTTCAAGTGTGCATTCCAAATTGGGGAAATCACCAAAGGGAGTGTTCAGGACTCACTAAGCCCACTATGAAATGGATTTCTGTCTAGATGCACTCACCTGCCCTACATAAGCCCCCTTCTGACTAGGAAGTGGAGCACAGAGGTGTTCTGGCTCCATAAATCCCTTTCAGTGTAGAGCCAGTGTTCTGTAATCCTAGAAAAGTCTGATTATTTACCTTTCCTCAATACACAGTCCCTCTGGTAGATGACCACAGGGCCTTTTGGAGGAAGATTTACAGTCTAAACATTTGCTGTGCAGCATCATCCTTCCTCTGGGGGACTTAGCCTCCCTTTCAGGCAAGGGCCTCTGTTGGCTGGGGCCAGGGTGAAGCAAGATGGGGACTCCTGCATAGAATTAAAGGAGGGGGTTGATCTTAACGTCCTACGGGGGTGATCCTGCACTTGCATAACCCAGGAGGGAGTGCCTCCTCTGACTCTGCACCCTGGGGGTCTTTCTTGCCTCCCGAGAGGCCTAGCCCAGAGTTGAGCTTGAAAAACTCAAATCTGGGAACTGGTGGAGAGGCTGTTAACAGTTTATTGTGGTGACTCAGCTCAGACTTCTGTTCAACAGATGTCGAGGTTTTCCACTTACACAAAGTAAGACTTTAGGAAGTTCCCAAGTCTTTCACTTCTAGGGGCACCGTGACCATCACCAAAGACACTGCAGGTCAGACTATTCTAATTACTGAATGGTCTGTGTTAAAACAAAAACCACAGGCCCAAAATAGAGCCCCTTATGCCAGGCCACACCTCCAAATCGGGGTTTAATACAGAACCTAAGTGAAACTTCAACGTCCCCCAGACACTTAGTCTTAACCAGTGAGGCAGGAATTTTCTGGTCAGTACCAATGAGGTCATCTGTCCCATGAGTTCTTTCAATCCCCCAAGGGAAGATGAGGTAAGCCCCCTGATAAGACCCTTTTGTCCCCAAAGGGAAATGACTTAATCTGAAATAATCCGTTTTTCTGGTTTTGACTTTTTCCTCCTGCCTTTAAAAACCTTTCCCTTCTGTGGCCCCTGGAGCTCCCCTCTGCTTCCTAAATACTATGCTGCCTAGTTTATGAATCATTTAATAATACCAATTAGATCTTCAAAATTTACTTGGCTGAATTATGCTGTCTCATATCTGATGACTGCATAGCTTTGGCTCTACTGTCCATTACCACATGTCCTCATCTGTGATGCTTCTGCCTAACCCTGACACCTCAGGCCCCAAAATCCCCAGTGAATGCAGGGAATCCAGTTCAATGACAACATTTCCCACTGTCATTTCTGGCTTAAAGATAATTACACCACTATATTCTAACAATCAAGCATCAGGAAATAGTGGCTTAATGGCACCCCACTCCAGTACTTTTGCCTAGAAAATCCCATGGAGGGAGGAGCCTGGTAGGCTGCAATCCATGGGGTCGCTAGAGTCGGACACAACTGAGCGACTTCCCTTTCACTTTTCACTTTCATGCATTGGAGAAGGAAATGGCAACCCACTCCAGTGTTCTTGCCTGGAGAATCCCAGGGACAGGAAGCCTGGTGGGCTGCTGTCTATGGGGCCGCACAAAGTTGGACACGACGGAAGCGACTTAGCAGCAGCAGCAAGCTGACTATAGGAAAAGTTCAAAATGCTATCAGTGTCTGGTCTACAAACCATTGCATTTTGTGTAAGTGGAAAGATGAGTCTTTGCTTTGTTGCACACACAACATATTAAGTCTGCAGCTCAGTGGTACTGGCATGTTGATGCTTTACATGAATTGCACTGTGTCTGGCTACAAATATTACTCTGCTTTGCAAGAACTCAGCCCTTCAGAGTAGGCCAGGCCTGTGTAATATAGAAACTTTGATTAAATAGACCTGGGAGATTAGAAGGGGGTGCTCTCATGCCCTGTGCTGATAGCAGAGACCAACAGGAAGGAGAAAGACCCCTCTTCTTTCATGGGAAGGACTCAGCTAATGAGAGACTATCTCTTAACCAATGATAAGCTGGGGACTCTTTACTCCACTTCCACCTCAACTTCCTTTTCTCCTCTATGAAACAGTGCTCCCCTCCATTTTTGTGGGGGATTTGCATGTGGCTCACTATGACTGCTTCCCAGGTGGTAGTCACAAAGAACCTGCCTGCCAATGGGGATGCATAAGAGATGGGTCAAGAAGATTCCCCTGGAGGAGGGCTTGACAACCCACTCTAGTATTTTTGCCTGGAGAATCCCATGGACAGAGGAGCCTGGTGGGCTAGAGTCCAGAGGGTTGTAGAGTTGGACAAGACTGAAGCGACTTAGCACACACATGTTCACACCGTGATTGCAGACCCCCAATTGCAACTCTGCAAATCTCCAAATAAACCCAATTTTGCTAGAGAAATAATGGGCAGTCTACTTGCTTTAATATAGGTCAACTCCTGGCTGGGTTAGGGGACACCAAGTGCCCATGATGGCACCCAGGTGTCATCCCCAGCACACTTTGTCCCAGAACTAGTTGACAAGACAATATAACAATGCTTGGTTGGCTAACACCCTGGGTGGGGAGCCCATTCTTATAAACCTAGCCACAAAAGTTAGAGGAAATGAAAAGCAGAGGAAGGAACACACGCTGACCTTGTACAGGGTTCAGAAATTAATAACTATGAGTTTACTTCAAAAAACTTTTCAGAACCCTTTTTATACCTGGGAATATGGCAGAAATCTGCACTTTTTCCCTAACTCTCTGAATTCTTTTTGGACAAAATAACCACTGTCAAATTCACCTTTCCACTTGATAAAGGCTCAGTTCTCTGTACCGGGTTTGATTTGTTCCAATGGTCTGGATTTAAGAGTTTCAAAGCATCTATGCAAGTTTATATGGAAATAAATTACTTTTAAGCTACTTGTGAACTTTAAGCCTGGAGTTCTTTTTAGAAAACTGAAGGACTTTGCTAAACTACCTCATGGTCTCCTATTGTAATTTAAACAAACAAACAAGCTTTTAATTAATGCTTCTCTTGCTTTATTGAAAACATGTTTTGTTAAATTGCAAACTTGGAATGTGCACACTTTGCATGTCTAACTAGGTCTTACAAATAAGTGGTAGTTTAATTCTACAAAGACACTATTATAAGTTGGAAGGAAAATTAATCTTTCTTTTCTTATCTCTTTAAGAGAAGCTATTTTCCTTCTTTTCCTTAATTCATTTCACTTGAAGTTCTTACACTTGCTTTCGTAATGTCCCAAGTCTTCGGGATTTGGGGAGAAGTTTTAAATTGATAGATAACTTTTACAACACATGATTTTCTCTAGTTCATTACAGTTTCCACTTTAAAACCAGAAATTTCTGATACATTAATATTTCAGAAATTAGACCAATTATGCATTGGGCTCTATGCTTAATGTTCTATGGGCATCTCTTTTAATCCACATAGCCACACTACTGAGATGGACACTTTAAAAAATAAAGGATATACACATTTCGATCTGTCTTACTGAATTGTTGTTGTTTATTTGTTAAATTGTAAATGACTCTGTGACCTCATGGACTATATAGCACATCAGGCTCCTCTGTCCTTTACCATCTCTGGGAGTTTGCTCAAACTCAAGTCCGTTAAGTTGGTGATGCTCTCTAACCACCTCATCCTCTGCTGCCCTCTTCTCCTTTTTGCCTTCAGTCTTTCCCCAAATCAGAGTCTTTTCCACTAAGTCGCCTCTTTGAATCAGATGGCCAAAGTATGGGAGCTTCAGCTTCAGCATCAGTCCTTCCAATGCATATTCAGGGTTGATTCCCTTCAGGATTGACTGGTTTGAGTTCCTTGTACTCCAAGGGGTTTTCAAGAGTCTTCTCCAATGCCACAATTTGAAAGCATCACTTGTGCATCAATTCTTCCAAATCCCCAGGAGATCTTCCTGACCCAGGGATTTAACCCATGTCTCCTGCACTGGCAGGCGGATTCTTTACTACTGAGCCACCAGGGAAGCCCTATCTTGATGAATGCATGAGAGCATCTTCATCACCTGAGAAAGTTCTCTTGTACCCCATTCCAGACAAGCCCACAGCCATCCACACACCATACACAATACTGATCCGCTTAGAGTTCTTCTGCTCATTGAAAAATTGATTGATTTTTTTGCTTGAATGTTATCATTGTGAAGTATTTTATATATTTTTTCTTACCTTAAATAGTGGTGGTCCTAAAACCCGAGTTTTGATTAGATGGTTAATGTGCTAAAATACATGATAATCCTACGTGCTTCTACAGAGAAGGAAACTTTTAGAGAAGGGAGACACGCGTTAAGCTGTTTTCTTTCTCCTCTGTTGTCCTAAAGCCTTCAAAGTGCTTCACTATTCTTTTCATGTAATCTAATTCTTTTCAGGTATAAAGGGGTTACATAGTATAAAGAACTTCATCATCCCTAATTATTTCAGATATCAATAGCACTACCCCCTAGGGACAAAAAACAAACAACAAAAAACCCATACATACACTGACATTTAGCAAATAGTTTAGTTTTTCCTACTTAGAATGTCATATAGTATATATTTTCGTGTGTATTTGGTTTTATTCACTTATAATATCCATGCTGTTAACTCCACGAATTACAACCTGTATAAACTCCATGTGTGCATATGTGCTAAGTTGCTTCAGTCATGTCTGACTCTTTGCTACCCTATGGACTATAGCCTGCCAGGCTCCTCTGTCCGTGGGATTCTCCAGGCAAGAATACTGGAGTGGGTTGCCATTCCCTGCTAGAGGGGATCTTCCTAACTCAGGTATCAAACCTGCACTTCCTACATCTTCTGCGTTGGGAGGCAGATTCTTTACCATTAACACCACCTGGGAAGTCTCATGAACTCTATATAGGACCCTGTATAAATTCAGCTACAAAGCTAGATAAAATGAAAAGAGGAAGAAGGAACACAGGCTGACATTGAACAAGGTATGGAAATAAATAGCTCAATGAATTTATTTTCAGGAGCTCTTCATTTTTTTTTAAATTGCTAAATAGTGTTCTATTGTTAGTGCTTATTGGAGTTTGTTCATCTGTTGATAGATATTTGAATTGTTGACAATTTGAAGTTGCCACTAAGAAAAAAACTGCTATAAATATTTGTGCCCCCATCTTTGTGTGGATATGTATTTTCATTGCTCTTGGGTAAATATACCTAGGAATTGAATGGCTGGACCATATGGCAGGTGTATGTTAACTTTATAAGAAACTGCCAAATAACCAATACAGTTATAAGCTTTTCCATTGCTACTGGAAATATACAAAATATTTCTAATTGCTCCACCTCCTTGCCAACACTTGGTATTGTTGGGCCTTTAAAAAAATATTATCTGTAAATGAAATATTATGTTTTTAATGTGCATTCCCTGATAATTAATGATGCTCAACATCTTTCACATGCTAACTGGCCATTCACATCTCTTCGTCTGAGAAATGTCTTATTTAATGGTCCCCCCCCACCCCCCGCTTCTTTTAATTGAATTGCTTGTCTTCTTGTAAGTGAATTTTAACACTTCTTTATATATTCTGGACACGAATTTTTTGTCAGATAAATAGTCAGTGTTGGCGCTGGCACTTAGCTGTGTTTGAAATTAAACAAAGCATTAAATATATATTGGAAATGTTGAAGTCATTATCAATTAAACATTTACAGACTAAAGATTATACGTTGCTGGTGAGAGGAGTATCAGGCAGCAGTCAGATTTACAATTCAGAGTGCTTCTGTTCTTTCAGTAGACAAGAGGTCACAGGCAGGGCCCATTGCTGCCAAGATAAAAGATGCTGACTCCCACCATGGCTGTATGCAAGTTAGATGAGAAAAATTATTATGCAAATACATTCTGATTAAATCTAGAGCAGAGGGGGAAAGCTGCCCCCAGGAAGTCAAAGCAAGTAGTTCTGTAGGAAAGCATACAAAGAAGTTGTTTAGTGTCTAAGTTGTCCAACTCTTTGTGGCCCCATGGACTGTAGCCCGTCAGGCTCCTCTGTCCACAGGAGTTCCCAGGCAAGCATACTGGAGTGGGTTGCCAATTCCTCCTTCAGGGGCTCTTCCTGACCCAGGGATTGAACCTCTGTCTTCTGGATCTTCTGCGTTGATGGGCGGGTTCTTTATCACTGTGCCACTGGGGAGGTCCTGACTAAGCACAGAGAAATCATCAGATGGAAAAAGGTGCAGTGGGATAACCCTGTGTATACACACAACAAGCCTGTGTGTGCACATAACATCCCTGCATACACAAATAACAACCCCATGTGTGCATATAACCAGTGCGGAACCAAGAAGGGGGTCATTCAGTAAAAAATTATAAAATAATAATAAAATTATTTGCTCTTAAATGTGGTGGAGAAAAATTTCAAGGTGCAGACACTAACCATTCTTCTGCTCTAGAAGCCATTGACTAATGATCAGTGCCTTTGAAAGAGAAGGATTGTCTTTTAATTGTTGAAACTCCCCTGGCTGCCTGTACTCTCTTGTTTGCACGGAAGACTAAAGAGATTTTTAAGGATGATTTTGACTACACAGATTTATCTCCTCACACTGTGACTTCAAGGGTTAAAGGCTTTCACAAAAGGGTGAAGTTTATTCATTCCTCACAAAATCTCTTGTCCAGGGACTGGGATGAAGGATTAGCCAGAAAATGGAGGACAGCAAGTATGGATTTGTTAAACTGATGTAAGGCACTCAAAAGGATGGCCTTTCAAGTAGAAAATAGCTTATTTCCCCCTCCTTTTTATATCTCAGTCAGATCATCTCCCAGTGATTTTTAGAAATTATATATTTAATTAAATACCACATTGTTACAAATAAAATTTAAAACCTGTGATCATTTTGCAGCATCACACTTTTAGCAACATCACTCTTCCTATGGGATATATTCAGTTTATATTGGTCTCACCTCTTCTTCTTTTTTGGGCTCATAGTTGCAGTGTGTGGGCTTAGTTGCCCCATGGCATGTGGGATCTCAGTTCCTGGACCAGGGATTGAACCTGTGTCCCTTGCATTAGAAGGTGGATTCTTAACCAGTGGACCGCCAGGGAAGTCCCAAAGTCGCTTCTTCTTGATTGTTCACACTAGGATCCGCCGTGCTGTTTTACATGAACACCTGTGAATTACTCAACCTCCATTGCTGTATGGTAAGCCTTGCTTGTACAATGAAGTGTGGGATTGTCTACACCGGGTGTTACAGGGAGAAGAGTCCTGTGTCTACTTTGATCTTATTTTCCCTAAAGATACAATCATAGTGCTGCTGGATCTTGGGGGAGTTTTGTGCTTTTGGAAGACTTCTCTGCCAGGTGGCACTAAGGTTAAAGAACACGCCCATCAATGCAGGAGACATGAGAGACTTGGGTCTGATCCCTGGGTGGGGAAGATCCCCTGGAGGAGGGCCTGGCAACCCACTCCAGTATCCTTGCTTGGAGAATCCTAAGGACAGAGGAGTCTGATGGGAAACAGTTCATAGGGTCGCAAAGAGTCAGGCATGACTGGAGCCATTTTGCACACATGCTTCTCAAACTGGGTGCCCATATCTTTACAAGAACTTGAGGGCAAGGACAGCTAACAAATTGAGTGCTTATGCCCAGCACTGCCCTAAGCGCTTTAATGTATTTTAACTCACGCTGTCCTCATAATAAAGGCCTGGGGTGGAGAGTGCCAACCTCAGCTCCATTCATTTTTTATTTTTTTTTTAAATTTATTTATTTTAATTAGAAGGTAATTACTTTACAATATTATAGTGGTTTTTTCTCAGGTCCTTTTAAAACAGAGAAAATATGTCACTATCTACCTGTGGTGTAGAATGATTGATCTCTGGACCCTTCCTTCTGCATGTTCATATATCAAAGGTCACCTGTTTTATGTTTTTCCTCTTGAATCAAAACCACTTAGTCTGCTGTTGGCCTGTGAATGATTACATAGCAAGTTAGTAAAGCCTATTGCTTTCCCAAGACAGAGGATCTGCCTGGGGACAGGGTTCTCTGTCTGGCTATATTTTAGGAGGTAGGATAAGAGATATATGGAGCGCAGTTCCACAGCCTTGACCTTCAGTGTCCCAACCTGCACGATACATTCCTGATTAAGTTTCAATCAGGGAGTTTGGTTTTTTAAAAGAATCTTGTTAAGAATTTATACCATGTATTAGCTGGGTTCTCCTTGGGCAGTAGATTCACATTTCCCCCTCCAGTCATGGTCCTTGCTGACTATTCAACTTCTACTTTGGGCTCCTATATGACCTTGGCTGGCCCTGTCACCTCCAAGGATCTCCAGTTTCCTCACCTGTAAAATGAGAAAACCCTCTGCTCCTCCGCTAAGGCATCACTGGGATGCAGGCATTTCTTTAAAGTGCTGAGAAAGATGAGTGTGCCCCAGGAGTGTCAAGCCACAATTTGCTCTGATAAAGAGGCGGGACTCCTCACCTTGTCACAAGCCTTCAACCACTGACCCCTACTGCTGCCCCTGGGCATCCTCCTTCCCTCTCCTGGAAAACAGCATTGGAGCTCCTGCCATGTGCCCACCTTCCCAGCCTCAATAGACGTCCCCTGCCCCTGTCCACCTGACGATAGATACTAAGTTTTTTAATTTTAATTTTTGGCAGCACTGTGTCTTTGTTGCTGTGTGCAGGATTTCTCCAGCTGGGGTGCACGGGCTTCTCATTGTGGGGGCTTCTCTTGTTGAGGAGCACAGGCTCTAGATGTGCAGGGCTCGGTAGCTGTGATTCAGGGGCTCAGTTGTACTGTGGCATGTGGGATCTTAGTTCCTGGACCAGGGATCGAACCTGTGTCCCCTGAATGGGCAGGTGGATTCTTAACCACTGAACCACCAGGGAAGTCCCATCTGTGTTTTTAATTGAACCCTTTGTACCTAGCCCAGTGCTTGACACATGGTCAGTGATCAATTAATAGTACTGAAGGAAAGAAAGAATAATGGATGAATGTAAATTTGGAAGAGATGGGTTATTGCCACTTCTCCCAAGAGAAAAAGACAAGAGCTCCATAAAGGTCCGTTTAGGATAAGAGATTGACAAGAGTTCTGTACGTGTCCATTTCTGTGAATCTGGATAATTATCGAGGAGGCCAGGTGGAGGGTGTGGCAGGAGCTGGGAAAGCCTGAATCACAGTGTGCATGGGAGTAAAATGGAGCAAGCATGTGGGTCTTCTTCGGAGCCTTCAAGCTCAGAGTGAGCTGAGATTCACAATCTAGGCTTTGCTGCATGGCAGGGACCGTTAGTCGGGAAAGCTAGGCAATCGCAGATGTGAACCTGAAATGCTGTTGGCTCCATGCCACCCAAGAGCAAGACCAGCCCATCATTCATCCTGTGTTTTCTTTTGTTTATACTGGTGGTGATGGTGGTTTAGTTGCTAAGTCGTGTCCGACTTTTTGCGACCCCCCCCATGGACTGTAGCCTGCCAGGCTTCTCTGTCCGTGGAATTTCCCAGGCAAGAACACTGAAGTGGGTTGCCATTTCCTCCTCCAGGGGATCTTCCCAACCCAGGGATTGAACTCACGTCTCCTGCATTTCAGGCAGTCTCCTGCATCAAAGTGGATTCTTTACTGCTGAGCTACCAAGTACTGGATCCTATCACAAGGGGAGTGATGTCTGTGAGAGTCAGATGGCTCTTCTCTCCTTAATAAGACTGACATAGCCTTTCTTGTTCACAGGAAAAGATCCTACATAGAAACTTGACCACCCAGTAAAGTCCAAACCAAATGTCTCCACTGGGAAAGTGTTCCCAGTCTGACAAGTCTCTCTGGCTCTGGACCCACAACAAATGTACCTTGTTCCCTTAATGAATCACTGTACTGGAGGCTCTCTTCTTTAAACAGCATTCCAACCTTCATTCTTTTATTGCTAACACAGTCACGTTTGAGGAGCCACTCTGGTGATAAGAAAAGTGAAATCACTCAGTTGTATCTGACTCTTTCCGACCCCATGGACTGTAGCCTACCAGGCTCCTCCATCTATGGGATTTCAGGCAAGAATACTGGAGTGGGTTGCCATTTCCTTCACCAGGAGATCTTCCAACCCAGGGATTGAACCCAGGTCTCCCATATTGTATGCAGATGCTTTACCATCTGAGCTACCAGGGAAATCCAGGTGATAAGAAAGTGGGCAGGAAATGTCAACCCAGCTGACCCCATCCATCTGTTCCCCTCTCAGTCTCAGCCTGCATGGCTCCTTGCTCATATTTGTCTTCTTAACAGCCCTTTCATTATTATTTTTTTTTTACTCTTATCATTTTACTAACTTTTTTTTTCAGAGTTACTTTTTTTAAAAAAAATTATTTATTTTTAATTGAAGGATAATTGCTTTCCAATATTGTGCTGGTTTCTGCCATACCTCAATATGAATCAGCCATAGGTATACATATGTCCCCTCCCTCTTGAACTTCTCTCCCACCACATCCTACCCCTCTAGGTTGTCACAGAGCACTGGTTTGAGCTCCCTGAGTCACACAGCAAATTCCCATGGGCTATCTAGTCTACATATGATAGTATTTGTTTCCATGCTGTCTCTATTCACCCCACCCTCTCCTTCCCCACTGTGTCCGCAAGTCTGTTCTCTGTGTCTCCATTGAGCCCTGCAAGTAGGCTCATCAGTGCCATATTTCTAGATTTCATATATTTGCTTTAATATATGATATTTTCTCTTTCTGACTTACTTCACTCAGTATAATAGGCTTTAGGTTTATCCATCTCATTGGAACTGACTCAAATGTGTTTCTTTTTATGCCTGAGTAATATTCCATTGTATATATGTACCACAGCTTCTATCTATTCATCTATCGATGAACATCTAGGTTGCTTTCATGTCCTAGCTATTGTAAATAGTGCTGCAATGAACACTGGGGTACAGACTTCCGTTTTCATTATGGTTTCCTCAGGGTATATGCCCAGTCATGGGGTTGCTGGGTCATATGGTAATTTTATTCCTAGTTTTTAAAGGAATCTCCATACTGTTCTCCATGGTGAAGAGCCCTTCTTAAAACAAGTCTTTTTGCTTTTGTGAAGTAGGGAAACCAATTTGGACCTGAAGGATTCAGCTTCTTCTACCTTCCCAGACTCTGGCCATGGGCCCCGCCCCAGTGGCCCACTGTCCTTGGGTTTTGCTAGCTCACGTCAAAGCAAGGGCCAGCCTTCTGAATAAAAAGCACCACGTGGCAGGACAGATGATTCTGCAGCATCACCGGACATAGCTGCACCTAGAATGAGACACAGACTGCCCCACTTGCTGCTGAGCAGTGCTTTCAGGGCCTTCGTGGGGGCAGGAAAACGCCCAGCCCCTTTTCTCTGAGTTTCGATGTGCCACTGTACCCAATGCACAGCGGGTGCTGCACCCTGGTTTACATTTAAGCCATCCTGTTGAATTTGAGCTAACCTCTCCTTACATGAGAATTAAGCTATAGCCACATCACAGGGGAGTCTTCACTGCCAGCACAGTGACATGGCCCTGATGGTCCACAGCCTCCACTGCGAATGTGCAGATGTCTGGGTGAGGGAAGAATCTTGTTTGTAAGCTGCCTGGGGTCTGATCTTATTCTTTGGCTCCTGTTAGATGGAGAACTTGGTGATCTATTGAAAGGAGACATTTTGTCTCCACCCTGTAAGACCAAATCCTTTCCTTGCCTTTCTGGCTTCCTGACTGATGAAGGAAGTCTTGGCCTATTTCAGTTAGTCAGGGGAGCATCGTCGGTCTGGCCACTTGTGCACACACAGACCTACCATTCTTAGAGGGACAATGCAGTCTTTAAATAAAGTACAGATCAGGGTGTTCAGACTTGGGATCCAGTGCCTGCATTGCCACAGTTACCTGTGTGGTCCTGGGTAGGTCAAGTACGCTGACTGCACATGATTTTGCATCTGGAAAAATCAGCTATGGGAGTCAGCAGTCTCTGTGTTCCCCTCCAGCTCTAACACCTTGCATTTTTCTCTTAAGCGTGTGTCTGGGCTAAAGAATTGTTAGAAAATTTCAATCGAATTCACAGCACCCTGCCATGACAGTACCCTCCGTCAAGAAGGTAATATAGGCACGTAACAATTAGCTGCAAAATTTCATCAGTTCATCATAAATTGCCATAGAGGTTTCCTCGGGCTTCAAAGTGGATCTTGCTAGTTCTGAGTAGTCTGTTTTTATTGTCTGTCTTAACAGATGTTAATGAGATATTTTCCATATGCATTTCCCTTGTGTGGTGTGGTGTCTGGGAGAATTCAGTTGCAACCAAAAGCAGATGTCACAGAAATGTCAGGTCATTCCAACTCACTGCAATTTGCCTTTGCAATCCTGAGTGAGGCATAACCCAGAAATACAGAAATGATGACACCGAAGAATTCAGACCCATCCGTCCTGTCTCTTGTTCAAGCTGACCCAGCCAGCAAGACCTCCCACCCTGGATACTTCTGGTAACCATGTCAGTGGGGTAAATGCATGCCCATGTTGTCTTGTTTCAAACCAAAGGGGAAAATATTTGAAAACTCAACCCTTCCTAATCCCATAAGGGTCCTTTAATGGCCCAAGTCATGGCTCCTTCCATTGAGATGGAAGACAGTTGTTGGTAATCACTTTTCACTCTGAAACAACAAACTCCAAGGCCCAGCCCAGTGCTGTTGTGCTGCGAGATCCTAATTTTAGCATCTGCATTTACAGATATCTGTTAAGAGTCTTTGGAACCTCAAGGTCACAGTCTTCTTTGCTGCTATGAGCACAGTCTGGCAGCCAAGGAGGAATTGCTCACACAGCTCCTGGTTCTTTCCTCCTTTCTGAACTGTGTTTTGATGTAGCAAATGGCTTTGTAATGAAGGATGGCTTTGTTTACCACCAGCTCCCAGAGTCTGAGATGGTAGCTGCAACCCAGTCCACAAGGGAGAAGAAAAGAGAGCAAGATGGCAGACTCTTGGGTTGGTCTCTGGTGAACTCTAACGGCACTGGCCACTGACACCATGTCTCTGCCTGACTTATGTGACAGTGATCAGTGTCACAGAATCTGATCCTGTCACCAAGAGCCACCCCTCTATGGAAAAGTATTCCTCTACCTTATACTTCATGATAAATGCAATCTTCCCTGGCTTCACAGCCACAACAGAGAAAGAGGTACCAACTTGGCACCACATAGGAACCCATGGGTGGAGGAAGAGGGCTGGAAGGTTCCCTTTGCCACTGCTGTGGTTGGGTAGCCACACTTGCCTTTTCTCCAGGCCTACTGCCAACTCTCAGCAGACAGATGATCACAAGTGAGTGAGTCAGGATCTCCTTGGGACCCAAGGGACCTACATAGCAATTTACCAAATGGGACCAGAGATCTGGAAGAATTAATGGGCTTAATGTTGCTTAACTCTGCTTCCTGACTCAGCCTTCCACATCGTGGGAGGCTGAATCAAGATTTGCTAAGTGCCTTCACATAGCACAGTTAAAATAAAAGTTCCCACAGAATCCACTTTAATACTGAGGAAGAGACCAATTTCTCAAGAAAGGAAAGTTGGTACTCTTGGTGCACTATCCACCTTGCTTAATGTACAAATGGAATATGTGATCCATCATTGAATTGACAGAACTTGCCATCATTGTGCCAAAATAAGAATTCACATGGGCAAGTAAATCTACAACCAATCAAGTCAGGAAATTTAAAAAATCAGTTAAACTTTTTACTTGACCAAGTTGTGCAAATTTATTAAAAATAAATTACTACTCCTGAGAAGATACATATTAGATTCCTCTGAGAATTTGACATCTCTAGTAAAATTCTAAATTCTTGAACTCAGAGTCCATCTATGTTGCTTAGTTTTTAATCTCTACACCTTCTGGCAGAGCGTGCAGTAAGTTGTTTTAAAATGCTTTTCACTTCCTGAGAAGTTAAATGTTTGATCCCAAGATTTTACTGCAATATTCTATACCCAGGAAGAGACTCTAAAACTGAGTCTGGATTTTATTATAAGAAAAGTGACATTGGTAAACAAGTTTATTAACTGGCAGATGATATCAGGTTTTCACCACATCAGATGTTTACTCTTTTCCTTCAGCATTGTGAATACAGAATGCCAGTTACTTATGCCTTTAATTTGCAGAATTGTTTCATAGTCTAATTGGCACCTTCATTGGAAGCATTATAAATTTTTTTCTCAAAAGATGAATAGCCTTAATAATGGAATAAAAGCATTGTGACCAGAAACATATCTCCTCTCCCTTTCCTCATGTCAGGCAGCCCTTTAGGGTACATGAACATGAGTCATTGTATTATGCTTTATAATGAGCATTTTTCTCTTCTAATGGAACAACATTGCTTGTAGTCTCAGGCATTCACAATAGATGTAAGGAGGCCAACTCCAAACATAAATCATAGGAACAACTGTGAATAACTGCAGTAAACAACACCCACTCCTCTGTTTAATTTATGCAAACACAACGTTGGAGCAGCACAGATGGCCGTGACCAGTTACTTGGTATATAATTCACAGAAAGTTACAGCACCTCCAGCCCCAAGCACTAACATGACCAAGCACTGATTTTTAAGGTCAAGCTTACTGAGTTCTTAAGAAGCAGAATCTGGGGATGAAAAAAACAGGGTACCAATGATGCTTATTGTCCCTTGATGTCCAAGGGGGACATCACAAATGGGTCCCTTTCTCTTGCAACCCAAGTGCTTCTCAGATGTCTTCCCACACAGGAGGGCTCTAGGCAGCCACCACCACTTTACTTGAATTAGCTTTTGAGTTCAAGTCTCTTTATCACTCCTTCCCTATATGTGTATGTACAACTCTTTCAAGTAACAGAAATAAATTAATTTGATAGCTCATCTTTAAAAAGTTTGATTAAACCCTTGTGAACCAAAATGTTATTTTCACTAATAAATGAAATTGGGGCTCAAAACACAGCTATTTTTGTTTGCGCAAAAGTCCTGCAACTTCTAGTGGACTGCTCAGAATATAGGAGGCGTTCAAAGTTATTTATGGAATAAATGAAAGTAGAATTAGTATCACCAACCAGAGCGAATGATAACAATAACCAAATATAGGCCCAACATTACTCATGGATAGCTTAGACAGCCATGGACATGATCTCGGAAAAAGAACCAATAGAAGATATATATATACACACACTTCCCTGGTGGTTCAGATGGTAAAGAATCTGTCTGAAAAACAGGAGAACTGGGTTTGATCCCTGGGTTGGGAATATCCCCTGGAGAAGGGAATGGGTACCTGCCGGGAGCCACCACGGGAGATCCCACCCATGACAAAGGTCATGCAGAGAGGACCTGACAGGCAAAGGCGGAACAGGACTCGAGGGACTCCCTGGACCTGCTCAAGCATCGACCCTGAAACCAAAGTCTGTCTGTCTACTGTTTATTATATTATGCCTTTCACCAACTCTTCTGACATTTACAGGGGGCTATCCCCGACCACCTTTCTCTGAACAAAATCAACTTAGGGCTCTAGTTAATAAGTCTCCTGGGCTTGAAAGGAGCATTTTTACTTTAACCCCTCTGTTACTATTTTAGCTTGCTTGACAGGTTTATCCATCCTCTTGCAACTAACGCACATGATTGTTCACAACACCCCAAACATAACCTTCGAGTGATAAAAAAGCTTTATTAGAATAATATTGTATTGTTGAGCCAATGTTTGCTACCAAGTTTCCTTATCCCTTACCCAATGTGGGCCTGGGAGTGCATTAGTTAATATAATTGGAATGTAAGAAAAACAAGCAGGTGCCTTGGCATTAGCAACATAAGACCCTTGAGTTAATAAGTTCTTTTTTGTTGTAACCCACTGCACCTTTTTCCATAAGAATGTAACTTTATTTAATACTTTCTGAGGGAGAAAAAGATTGGACAAATAAAGAAGAAACACTTTAAAGGAAAAACAAGTTTTCTGGTTGACTAACCTTTATCAGAAAAAGGTCATAAAATGTCAATAGGCCTCCTGGCCAGAAGATAATGTGCATAACACATTATCTTGTAAATGTGTATAAAGACCCTTGTAAATGAAAAGCTATGCAAAAAACATCCTGGTCCCGATGAAGGTAAAACTGATGTAATGTTGAGCTGACTCTGCATGACTCTGTATCTTTCACTTCTGGAAATGTGTAACTCAGGGTTTAAAAGCTCTTTTTGAAAATAAAGCTGCAGACCCGGCTTCATCAGAGCTTGGTCTCCCCGTGTCATTCTTTCTTTTTTCCTTTTCTTTCTTTCTTTCCTTTTCTTTCTTTCTCTCTCTCTTCTTCTTTCAGGATGACTCCTTGGGGCACAGGAGCTCTCTGAGTTCACTTTTTTGCCTGGGCTTCTAAGACCCGATTGGGAAGGCGCCCTGCGTCTTCACCGGGGAGAGGGCTTCCTGCGTCCTCACCCCACCGAGAGGGCGCATGTGGTCTCTGTGAACAGAAGAAGTTCCATGTCAGGAGCTTTATTGGCTTTCTGTGTAAACCAAGGAAGATCAAGCCTCTTTCTCTCCTCTTTACTTTCTCTATTTGCTGACACCATCATCCTGAGGGAATCCCTGGATCCTGCTGTGGCTGGACCCCGGTAGCTACCCACTCCAGTGTTCTTACCAGGAAAATTCCATGAAGAGAGGATCCTGGTGGGCTACAGTACATGGGGTTGCAAAGAATCAGACACAAATGAGTCACTAACACACACACACACGTATGTGTGTGTGTATATATATATATATATATATATATATATATAGTCCATGGGGCTACAGTCTAGTCTATGGGGTCACAAAGAGTCAGACATGACTTATTGACTGAGCACACACACAGACACACACAGTGTATATGTGTGTGTGTGTGTGTGTGTGTGTGTGTATATATATATATGTCACAAATAAAAAACAACTTAAATATCTGTCAACAGAATAGATAGATATAACAAAAGATTAATAGTCTAAAGCAATTAAACGTTTTCTATTATATGCAACAACATGGGAAGAATTTGAAAATCTTAATGTTGAGTCCAAGAAACCAAAAGCAAAAGTCTTCATACAATATAACTCCATTTATATAAAGTTCAAAAGTACACAAAATTGAAGCCTGGTGTTAGAAATCAGAACTTCTGCCACCTTTGTAGGGGAGAGAAGGTAAGCACCTGAGAGGGATTCTTGGAGACTTCTTGGGTGGGGATATGGTTTTATTTCTCCATATGAGGTGGGGTGGAGACAAGATGTGATTATTTGGAGGGCACTCATCAAACTATGGAGAAGGCAATGGCACCCCACTCCAGTACTCTTGCCTGGAGAATCCTATGGATGGAGGAGCCTGGTGGGCTACAGTCCATGGGGTAGCTAAGAGTCAGACATGACTGAGCGACTTCACTTTCACTTTTCATTTTGATGCATTGGAGAAGGAAATGGCAACCCACTCCAGTGTTCTTGCCTGGAGAATCCCAGAGACGGAGGAGCCTGGTGGGCTGCCATCTATGTGGTCGCACAGAGTTGGACACGACTGACGTGACTTAGCAGCAGCAGCAGCATCAAACTGTATAGGCTTCCCTGGAGGTACAGCAGTAAAGAATCCACCTGCCAATGCAGGAGATGTGAGTTCTATCTCTGGGTCAGGAAGATTTCCTGGAGAAAGAAATAGTAACCCACTCCAGTATTCTTGTTGGGAAAATCCCACAGACAAAGGAACCTGATGGGTTACAGTCCTTAGGGTCACAAAGAGTTGGACATGACTGAGTAACTGAACATGCAAGCTATATACTTATGGCTGTACATTACACTTTAGTAAAAAGAACTTTTAAATTCTTTAGCTGATTTGGTAGAAAATGTTGAAGAAATCTGAAATAAAGAATCAAGTAGCAAAAAAATTTTAAAAATAGAAAAAGCTAAAAAGGGAAGGGATTAATCTTGTGCTCAAAATCCAAATATTGAGAGTTCCAGGACAAAAGATTACAAAAAAAGTGGAGGATAAAATTATCCAAAATATTTCAATAAAACTTCCTAGAACTGAAATTCAAAATACCCTCAGAATCCATTAAGGCACATCACAAAAAAATGCTGGGGCAAAGAGTAGATCCTAAAATCTTTCAAAAATAAATAATATCCCACTTCTCCCATCCATATAGGAGCAGGGGCCTCAATATTTGGAGAGAAAACAATTTTCAATGTAGAATTCTATACCCAGCAAAACTATCAATTAAGTAGGGGAAATAAAGACTTGAAAATAAAAACAACAACAACAACAAAAAAAAACAACAAGACTTAATAATGCACACAAGGCTAGAGTTTGCTCCCAAATAGGAAAACTGCATATCATTTTGTTTCAAAAGGTTATAAAGTCAGTGCTTGAGAAATCCTGCAGGTAAACAACAGGACTGATAGAGTCTATTTTTGGATCTGTTTTCCAGCAAACAAGCAGGCCTCTGTCCAGGAAGCCTTTTCTTATGAGGGGGTTTGAAGGAAGGTTCTGTTTACATTTCACTATGCCCTCCTCCCCTTCAGCCATTCTCAGTTCTTTTTTCTGGAACTTCTGATAGTGATAGAAATCTGTAGTCCTTAGCAGGCTTCTCATGGTTAGGGATGTGGAGACTCCTTCCAAAGGCTGGCCCTGGGCTCTTCTTTATTCTCCATCTGGGGGCATTGAGTACACTGTGATAAGATCCATGTACTGCTTATAATCCACACATGTTGGTGAAGGTAGAGGATGTCTCACTGTCTTTCTTCTTGTTCTGCTGACCTTCCAGCAGATGGGCCTTAGCATTCTCCATGGAAATAGGTTTCAGTTCAGCATCATGTGGAGGTCCACCTTGGGGATGCTACTTAACATCCAATTAGGAGACATCCCTGTCTTTGCTGAGGATGCTTTCTGAAAGTTCACAAGATTACACTCTTCAGCTTGACTTTCTGCTTCCATGATCTCTATCCCTTTCCTTTTCTTCAGCTCTGTCTCAAAGCTCTTCATCATGTGTGTGATCGCATGCCTTTGGTTGGTTTCTTTGCAAAAACATGTTCAAGTGGGGTCTTTCTGTTCACTGATCTCTTCTGTGGCTCTGTTCTTCAGCTTCCTTATGTCTTCCACACCTCCTGTTTTCATCTGAGCGATCTCCCCTCATACCTTCTCTTCCACCATCAGGGCCATAGCACAGGCCACAGGGCCTCTTCCACAAGTCCTGCACCCCTTATGGCTCCTCCAGTTTGATAAGCCTCTTTGAGTTCAGCTCATCTTCCCACAATTTTGAGTGGATCCAGTGCAGGTGAAGATTCTTCATGACAGCACAGATCTTGAGGTACAACTGTTGCAGTCAAGACATTTTTAGATACACAAGATCTCAAAAAACAAAACCAAGACAAAACAAGAAACAGAAAACCCTCTCATGCATGCATGCTTGCTTATAAAGCTACATATTAATATGTATTCTTTGAAAACTAAGGAGTAAATCTAGAAAGAGAAAGATATTGACTCCAGAAACCAGAGAGAAGAGAAGCAGTCCCCAGGAGATGCTGAAGAGAGGCCATGATGATCTGCATATTTGGCAGGAGGGCAAAGGGGTCCAGGAGGAAGGGCTCCATGATAAAATGAAACTCATAGGCAACCTCTCACAGTATTGAGACAGGTGTATACTTCTAGCAAAGTAATTTTCTAACTCCAGGGACAACATAATTTGTTTAAGAAAGGAAATGTAATCAGAATTTAATAAATAGCTAAGCTGCTATTGACAGGGTCAAAATGAAAATGCCAAATATAAAAATTGTTATGTAACTAAATTGAGTGGGAGGGAAGATTAGTATGGGAGAGAAAGGTGTGAGTGGTGTGGGAAGTAAGAGAGTGAAGCTCTGATTTTCAAAATAACAAATGGTAATCATTTCTAAGCTATTAAAATATCTAGAAATAGCAGTATTGCTATTGCTATTGCTAAGTCACTTCAGTCGTGTCCGACTCTGTGTGACCCCATAGACGGCAGCCCACCAGGCTTCCCCATCCCTGGGATTCTCCAGGCAAGAACACTGGAGTGGGTTGCCATTTCCTTCTCCAATGCATGAAAGTGAAAAGTGAAAGTGAAGTCGCTCAGTCATGTCCGACCCTCAGCGACCCCATGGACTGCAGCCTTCCAGGCTCCATCCATGGGATTTTCCAGGCAAGAGTACTGGTATAAAAGCACCTAAATCGTTACAATGTCTGTATGGAGAACATGAAATTTGGGACAGTGGAGGAGCATAGTAGAAGATTGCTGGTTTTCTTTTGCAGAAACATAAATAACTTTTGGCAGAAAAGAGCTCTCTACAGGGGGCCCCTTTTGTTTTGTCACTAACCTTAAACCAGGCACCTCCATGCTACTCAGTCACATCAGACTTTTTGAGACCCCACGGACTGTGGTCCAATCACTAGGGCCAATGTCCATGGAATTCTCTAGGCAAGTATACTGGAGGGGTAGCCATTCCCTTCTCCAAGGGGATCTTCCTGATCCAGGGATTGAACCCAGGTGTCCTGCATTGCAGGCAGATTCTTTACTGGCTCCGTTAGTGGTAAAGAATCCACCTGCCAATGCAGGAGATGTGGTTCGATCCCTGGGTTGGAAAGATCCCCTGAAGAAGGAAATGGCAGCTCACTCAAGTATTCTTGCCTGGGAAATCCCATGGACAGAGGATCCTGATGGGCTGCAGTCTATGGGGTCACAAAAATCTGACACGACTTAAAGACTAAACAACAACCATACTACTCATCTTTGACCCTAGCACACCTTTCAAATCTCTTGACCACACTTTTCCTAACTTGTTGGCTCTTTCTACAGATCAAAGAAGTAGATATGAGGAATAAGTAATTAACACATGACCAGATCTCTTCCCTAGCTTCCCCTTCAGTAACCTTGTGAACAAATTGTGTGAATAAGATAGCATTCTAAAGAAAGATCACAAGAAATGGACAAGCCTGAATACAGTGGGTGATCGCGATGACTCTGACTCCCCCATCTCAATTAATTCACTAAGATTACTTCGCTATTTCCCTTTAAATACTTTCATAGCTGAGCAGAATTTTCAGAGATGGCTTTTGGAGGATACTGAGTCCACCATCTCCCCAGATTGCCAGCATTCTCATTAAAAGCAACTTCCCTTTCTACCAACAATTCTTTCTCTCTCTCTCCTCCTTGTATTGATTTTTGAGCAATGAGCAGCTGAATCTGAATTGGTAACAGAACTACTTGACATTCTATACCAGGAGCAGTTATAACCTATAAAACCACATAGTTGGGTACAAGCAGCTAGGCAGTATATTGCACTTAAGTCAGTCTTTTGCCCCTGGAAGAGAATACGCAAAAGTGTTCATGGCTATGCTAGCCTGGAAAGACTGCTGGGAAGGATACTTTGCTGTAGTCTTAAGAGAAGCTGTAGCAAGAAAGACATGAGACACAAGCAGAAATGCAGCCTGCTGTGATGGGAGGAAACCTGGACCTACTCTGCTCACCTGCTGGTGGAAGTTTGAATCCACATAAAGGACAGAAGTGGTCTTTTCTACCAGAAGGAATCACTAAAAAGATGGGCTTAGAAGAAGGAAGAAGCACAAGACACAGGTAAGAATCCTCAGGAGAGCATCAGTGTTTTCCTTGAAGGCATCTAGAACTAACACCCAAAAAGATGTCCTTTTAATTATAGGGGACAGGAATACAAAAGTAGGAAGTCAAGAAACACCTGGAGTAACAGGCAAATTTGGCCTTGGAGTACAGAATGAAGCAGGGCAAAGGCTAATGGAGTTTTGCCAAGAGAACGCACTGGTCATTGCAAACACCCTCTTCCAACAACACAAGAGAAGACTCTACACATGGACATCACCAGATGGTCAACACTGAAACCAGATCGATTATATTCTTTGCAGCCAAAGATGGGAAACTATACAATCATCAAAAATGAGACCAGAAGCTGACTGTGGCTCAGATCGTGAACTCCTTATTGCCAAATTCAGACTTAAATTGAAGAAAGTAGGGGAAACCACTAGACCGTTCAGGTATGACCTAACTCAAATCCCTTGTGATTATATAGTGGAAGTGAGAAACAGATTTAAGGGACTAGATCTGATAGATAGAGTGCCTGATGAACTATGGACAGAGGTTCATGACATTGTACAGGAGGCAGTTATCAAGACCATCCCCAAGAAAAAGAAATGAAAAAAAGCAAAATGGCTGTCTGGGGAGGCCTTACAAATAGCTGTGTATAGAAGGGAAGTGAAAAGCAAAGGAGAAAAGGAAAGATATACCCATTTGAACACAGAGTTCCAAAGAAGAGCAAGGAGAGATAAGAAAGCCTTCCTCAGTGATCAGTGCAAAGAAATAGAGAAAAACAATAGAATAGGAAAGACTAGAGATCTCTTCAAGAAAATTAGAGATTCCAAGGGAACATTTCATTCAAAGATGGGCTCTATAAAAGACAGAAATATTATGGACCTAACAGAAGCAGAAGATATTTAGAAGAGATGGAAAGAATACACAGAACTATACAAAAAAGATGTTCACGACCCAGATAACCACGATGGTGTGATCACTCACTTAGAGACAGACATCCTGGAATGTGAAGTCAAGTGGGCCTTAGGAAACATCACTATGAACAAAGCTAGTGGAGGTGATGGAATTCCAGTTGGGCTATTTCAAATCCTAAAATGATGCAGTGAAAGTGCTGCACTCAATATGCCAACAAATTTGGAAAACTCAGCAGTGGCCACAAGACTGGAAAAGGTCAGTTTTCATTCCAATCCCAAAGAAAGCCAGTGCCAAAGAATGCTCAAACTACCGCACAATTACACTCATCACACACTAGTAAAGTAATGCTCAAAATTCTCCAAGCCAGGATTCAACAATATGCGAACTGTAAACTTCCAGATGTTCAAGCTGGATTTAGAAAAGGCAGAGGAACCAGAGATCAAATTTCCAACATCCATTGTATCATTGGAAAAACAAGAGAGTTCCAGAAAAACATCTATTTCTGCTTTATTGACTATGCCAAAGCCTTTGACTGTGTGGATCACCACAAACTGTGGAAAATTCTTAAAGAGATGGGAATACCAGACCACCTGACCTGCCTCTTGAGAAATCTGTATGCAGGTCAAGAAGCAACAGTTAGAACTGGACATGGAACAACAGACTGGTTCCAAATAGGAAAAGGAGTACGTCAAGGCTGTATATTGTCACCCTGCTTCTTTAACTTATATGCAGAGTACATCATGAGAAACGCTGGGCAGAATGAAGCACAAGCTGGAATCAAGATTGCCGGGAGAAATCTCAATAACCTCAGATATGCAGATGACACCACCCTTATGGCAGAAAGTGAAGAGGAACTAAAAAGCCTCTTGATGAAAGTGAAAGAGGAGAATGAAAAAGTTGGCTTAAAGCTCAACATTCAGAAAACTAAGATCATGGCATCTGGTCCCATCACTTCATGACAAATAGATGGGGAAACAGTGGATACAGTGACAGGCTTTATTTTGGGGGGCTCCAAAAACACTGCAGATTTTCACCCATGAAATTAAAAGACGCTTACTCCTTGGAAGGAAAGTTATGACCAACCTAGACAGCATATTAAAAAGCAGAGACATAACTTTGCTAAGAAAGGTCTGTCTAGTCAAGGCTATGGTTTTTCCAGTGGTCATGTACGGATGTGAGAGTTGAAATATAAAGAAAGCTGAGGACCAAATAATTTATGCTTTTCAACTGTGGTGTTGGAAAAGACTCTTGAGAGTCCCTTGGACTGCAGGGAGATCCAATCAGTCCATCCTAAAGGAAATCAGTCCTGAATATTTATTGAAAGGACTGATGTTGAAGCTGAAACTCCAATACTTTGGCCACCTGATGTGAACTTACTCATTTGAAAAGACTGTGATGCTGAGAAGGATTGAAGGTGGGAGAAGGAGAAAACAGAGGATGAGATGGTTGGATGGCATCACTGACTCAATGAATATGTGTTTGAGTAGGCTCTTGGAGTTAGTGATAGATAGGGAAGCCTGGCATGCTGCAGTCTATGGGGTCGCAAAGAGTCGGACATGACTGAGTGACTGAACTGAACTGATCCTTTACCTTGTCTTGAATGATACCCAACTGCATTAGGAACTGGAGGACTCTTTGGGCTATAGAATCCTTCCTGGGAAGGTGTTCTGTTCACTTGCTAGCTCACATCCAAACTAGCTAGCACAATTTCCTCAGACTCATGAATCACTTACCCAGCGGGGCAGCTCACATTGTTGTGTCCAGGTTCACAACATTGTTGAGCTCCCGATGAATGTGGATACATCAACGGGCCTGGGTGTTCCTTTTCATTTCTTGAAGAACTCTATTTCATATGAAATTCCCATGCTGTTGGTTAGTTCAGTTCAGTTACTTAGTTGTGTCTGACTCTTTGCAACCCCATGGACTGCAGCATGCCAGGCTTCCCTGTCCATCACCAACTTCCAGACCTTACTCAAACTCATGTTTCTGCCATAAGGGTGGTGTCATCTGCATATCTGAGGTTATTGATATTTCTCCCGGCAATCTTGATTCCAGCTTGTGCTTCATCCAGCCCAGCAGTTCTCATGATGTACTCTGCATATAAGTTAAATAAGCAGGATGACAACATACAGCCTTGATGTACTCCTTTCCTGATTTGGAACCAGTCTGTTGTTCCATGTCCAGTTCTGTTGCTTCCTGACCTGCATACAGGTTTCTCAAGAGGCAGGTCAGGTGGTCTGATATTCCCATCTCAAAGAGTTTTCCACAGTTTGTGGTGATCCACACAGTTAAAGGCTTTGGCGCAGTCAATAAAGCAGAAGTACAACAGGGTTAATTAATAGAGCAGCTGTTCTTTCTGTCACCCAGGAGCACTGATGACAAGAGAGGAAACCCAGGCTTGGTGGAGCTGGAAGGTGAGCCTGGGCTCTGGTTTCTGGTCCTGCCATTTTGCTGTTGTTGCTAATTTAATTTCCATTTTATATTCATTTATAGTTGTGTCCAGCAAAGTGATTCCGTTGTATATATACACATATCTAATCCTTTTCAGATTCTTTTCCCGTATAGGTTATTACAGAACACTGAGTAGCGTTCCCCATGGTATAAAGTAGGTCCTTGTTGGTTTTTTAAATTTTATGTATAGTATATTTAGTGTGTATATGTTGATTTCCAACCTCATAATTAATTCCTCCCTTCCTTTCCCCTTTAACCATAAGTTTATTTTTTAAGTCTGTGAGTCTGTTTCTGTTTTGTAAATAAGTTTATGTGTATCATCTTTTTAGATTCCACATATGAATGTCACATATGATATTTGTCTTTATCTGACTTACTTCACGTAGTGTGATAGTCTCTAGGCCCATCCATTTGCTGCAAATGACTTTATTTAATTCTTTTTTATGGCTGAGTAATATTCCATTATATATATGAACCACCTCTTCTTTATCCATTCCTCTGTCAATAGAAACTTAGGTTGCTTCTATGTCTTGGCTATTGTAAATATTGTTGCAGTGAACACTGGGATGTATATATCTCTTCAGATTAAGCTTTTCTCTGCATATATGCCCAGGAGTGGGATTGCTGGATCATATGGTAGTTGTATGTTTCTTTTAAGGCACCACCATACTGTTCTCCACAGTGGTTAAACCAATTTACATTCCCACCAGTTAGTGTAGGAAGGTTTATTGGTTTTGATGATGGCCATTCTGATTGGTATGAGGTGATATCTCGTAGTTTTGATTTGCATTTATCTAATAATTCGTGATGTTGAGCATCTTTTCATGTGCCAACATCATACTCAACAGTGAGAGGCTGAAAGCCATTCCTCTAAGATCAGAAATAAGGCAAGAATGTCCATTCTTGCCACTTTTATTCAGCATAATTTTGGAAGTCCTAACCATGGCAATCATAGAAGAAAAAGATGCAAAAGGAATTCAAAGTGGAAAGGAAATAAAACTGTCACTGCTTGCAGATGACATACTATATACAGAAAATCCTAAAGATGCTTCCAGAAAACCATTAGAGCTCGTCAATGAATTAGGTAAATTTACAGGATACAAAATTAAATACATGGAAATCACTTGCATTTCTGGTCGTGTCTAAATGAATACAGCTGTTAATCATTCTCTGACTCTGTTTACCATTCCTTTTCCCTTACAGGTTTGGACTTCCTCAAGGGAATAAACATTATTTTGTTCATCTTTATTATTATTTTTTTGATGCCCACAAAATTGCCCATAACAAAACAAATGTTCAAAGATACTCTTTTTGAAATAATGAACTTAGTCCCTTTGGCAATCACATAAACATAATCGCCTCACCCCACGTGCTGAGGAGCAACATTCGGGGATTCCGTTGCCTTTTATGATTCAATTCTCTGTTGATTCTCCCCTCTCCTGACTATGTCCTTTGTTGTTGATTTATTTTTTCCCTCTTGGCTCTGTGTCCCGTTCATGCTTTTGAATATTGCCTTGAAGCTGTGATTCTCAGTCATGTAATAGCTCCCTTTAGGTAAAAGTCTCTAAAAATGTTCAGAACAATAACAATTCAAATTTCCATCCATTAAACTTTAAATAAATAAAACATGCCTAATTTGGGTGGAGAGAATTAGAGAGGAAGTTAAGAAATCAAATAAACAACATGAAGTTGCAACCTCCGGAAAGTTGGGAAAGGCCTGCCCCAGGGGACCAGAGACCATCTCCTATTAGTACTGGGCCTCACCATCTGTAGCAGAGCCTTACAGAAATAAATCTTGTTAAAGCAATGTTTGTCAAGCTCTGCTGCTCACCTGCTTTTGTTCTTACTGGGTGTTGGAATCACCACAGACATGGTCACAGAGTGGACTCATGGCTCCAGTGGCCATTTTAACAATAATCAGAAGGGCTCCTAAATGGAGTTATTATGAAGTCAGCTTTTTGTTGACACGGATAGTCCTTCTCTGTGCTTCCCTTGTGGCTCAGCTGTTAAAGAATCTGCCTGCAATGTGGGAGACAATCCCTGGGTTGGGAAGATCCCCTGGAGAAGGGAAAGGCTACTCACTCCACTATTCTGGCCTAGAGAATTCCAAGGACTGTATAGTCCATGGGGTCGAAAAGAGTTGGACACAGCTGAGTGACTTACACTTTCTTTCAGTCCTTCTCTGGAAAGCTATGATAAACCTAGATGGTGAATTGAATATATCACTTTGCTGACATGTCCATCTAGCCAAAGCTATAGTTTTTCCAGTAGTCATGTATGGATGTGAGCATCAGACCATAAAAAAGGCTGAGTGCCAAAGAATTGATGCCTTCAAACTGTGGAGTTGGGGAAAACTCCTGAGAGTCCCTTAGACTGCAAGGAGATCAAACCAGTCAATCCTAAAGGAAATCAACCCTGACTATTCATTGGAAGGACTGATCCTAAAGCTGAAGCTTTAACACTTTGGCCACCTGACGCAAAGAGCCAACTCACTGGAAAAGACCCTGATTCTGGGAAAGACTGAAGGCAAAAGGAGAAGAGGGCAAGCAGAGGAAAATATGGTTAGCTAGCGTCACCAGCTCCATGCACATGAGTCTGAGCAAATTTCAGGAGATGGTGAAGGACAGGTAAGCCTGGCGTGCTGCAGTTCACGGGGTCACAAAGAGTCAGATACGACATAGCAACTGAACAACAACAACAGCCCTTCTCTGGGCTTTGTTACACTCCCTGCCCTTGTACTTAATCTTCTTTCTTCTGAATATAACCTGAAGAATATAATACAGTCAATAAAAATTATTTTAAAATTTAGGCTATTTTTGTAGCATCTCTTTCAATAATTATATTACATTTGTATCATAATCAAAAGAATAGGTCAGGCTTAACTATTTTTTTTTTTACTTTATTTAAATTCATTGATCATTGATCAGTTGGTTGGTATATAGAAAGCAACGAATCTTTTAGGGAGAGTACAGGGTAGTGTATGTGCTGGATCCTTGCAGTTTGTAATATCTTCATATTAACTCTACACATACAAGACAATTTGGTTATTGTATCATTCCATTGTTCTGGAATGGAATGCTGAAGAAAGGTCTGTCCATTTCCTTGAAGATAGCTTTTTTATTCTCTGTATTTCTTCAGGTGTATACGTATTTTTTTACCTTATGCTTGAAATTCAAATCCTTCCCCCAACTAAGACTAAACATTAATCTCTTTTGTTTCTCTCTGGTACTCAGTAAGACTTTTGATACTACTAAGTCTTCCCTTTGTTTGGAAACTTTTCTTCCAATAATTGTCTCTTTTCATACATTTACTCTCTTTTTTTGGGAATTCCCTATGTTGCTCATATTTTACTCTTCAGTTTTGTATTTCTTTTTCCCCTTTTGTGAGTATGTGATCTGGTGGTGTTTCTCTTTGGTTGATGATGGCCGCTCAGCTGGTATTCCATAACACTGCTCCCTTTGGGGTTCTGCATCTGGCCATCCTGTCTGCCATCTTTGTTCAGTGTCTTGTGTTTTGAGAAACTTGTCTTCTCTAGGTTTATAGATGTATGTGTGCTCAGTCACTTCAGTCATGTCAGACTCTTTGCAACCCCATGGACTACAAGCTGCCAGTCCCCTCTATCCATGGGTTTATCCCAGCAAGAATACTGGAGTGGCTTGGCATTTCTTACTCCATTATAAATGCTTACGTCTCTTAAATCTTGCTGAGAATCTGAATTAGAAAATTAATTTAACTGCTTTATCTCTCAGTGTGTCTTCTGTTTGAGATTTCCCTTTGGTCACCCTGACAGGGAGGTTCATTCTTGTTTAGGGCCCTGTCTATGCTTTCATGGAACCGTGTTCAAAATCTTTCAGCCTAGATAAACAGAGGAAGGAAAGATACTTGTTTTCATAGCTTTTCTTTGCCCGATCAGAGACTCACTCAAAAGTGAGAGAGAAGGAAGAAACTGGAAATTGAGACATATGTTACAGGGAACTTTACTATGGTTGATGATGGGGTGGTTTTCCTTTCAGTCCAGCAGTCAGGAAGTAGCTGGGATGGTGTCCTTTCACTTATCCTGTATGTCACCCTCATTAAATCCAGCTATAAGGCATCTTTGACCCTCTGACCTGTGTTGTGCTGTGCTAAGTCGCTTCAGCTGTGTCTAACTCTTTGCAATTCAATGGACTGTAGCCCACCAGGCTTCTCTGTCCATGGGATTCTCCAGGCAAGAATACTGGAGTGGGTTGCTGTGCCCTCCTCCAGGGAATCTTCTCAATCCAGGGATTAAACCCACATTGCTTATGTCTCCTGCATTGGCAGGTGGATTCTTTACTGATGGTGCCACTTGGGAAGTCCTGCATTGACCTGCGTTGGCTGAGAACAAATGCCATTCTTTGGGGGATGGCTTAGGTTCAAGGATAGGAGCAGGGGGGTTGGTTAGAAGCTACTGCAACAATCTACAGCAGATGGGGGCAAGGTAGTGGGAGAGATCAGATGCTGGGTGGACTCCAAAGCAGAGTGGATGGGGCTTACTGATGGTTGGGATGTGGAGTATGGAAGATGGAGATACATGAATTTTTTACTTGAGCAACTGTGATGGGAAAGGACTTATGGGGAGAAGGTTTTTGGATACAAATCAATAGTTTGGCTTTGAACATGTCAAATTTGAGAGGCTTATGGGAGATGTTAAGTAGGTCAGAGTGGAATTCATAAGGCAAGTCCAAGATGAAGAAATAAATATACAAATCTTTCTCTTATATATGCCTTTTTGTAGGGGCAGGGAGTGAGCATAGAAAGAACACAAGACTTAAATTTTAAAAGGACTCTTTAACAAAGGACAAAGAACTGTGGATTCCTGGAAGGCTAGTTCTGGGAAGTAGAGACAAGGAGCAGAAATCTCTGGTGAGACTGGGGCTGAGAAGGAATAGGGACCACAAGAGAGATGTCCTGCTGCTGCTGCTGCTGCTAAGTTGCTTCAGTCGTGTCTGACTATGTGCGACCCCATAGACAGCAGCCCACCAGGCTCCCCCGTCCCTGGGATTCTCCAGGCAAGAACACTGAAGTGGGTTGCCATTTCCTTCTCCAATGCATGAAAGTGAAAAGTGAAAGTCAAGTCTCTCAGTCGTGTATGACTCTTAGCGACCCCATGGACTGCAGCCTACCAGGCTCCTCCGCCCATGGGATTTTCCAGGCAAGAGTACTGGAGTGGGGTGCTATTGCCTTCTTCCCCGAAAAGAAATCTATGGAGACAGCAGGAGTCACTGAAGACAGAGATGCTGACCACTGGATTCAGTGATATACAGGTCACTGCCAGAGTCCAGCTCCAACAGCCAGGGGATCAGCCTGAAGGGATGAACGATGTCAGCAGGAAATTATGTAGCCTCTGACTCGAGATATGGGACTACATGTTTATTTCAAGCATCAGATTCTCTTTTATACTTTTTCAAAAGCATTAGGTCAGAGGTTTGACATTTTCAGTTCCCCCTCACCCAGATTATTGTCTCATTGTTGCCCTTCAAACAGAGTTCCTGCTTCAGTGATTCTCTCAGAATCGTGTTTACTTGTGATTACATTATAGCTCATGCTTATGTCTGGGCTGCATACCACATTCCTCAGTTTATTTCTTATCTTTCTAAATCCTGCTTGCCCCTAGTATCCTAACCTCACTATCTCCTAAAAAGTCTTCTAACTATTTTTAATGTGAAGAAAGCTGAGCGCTGAAGAATTGATGCTTGTTGGAGAAGACTTTTGAGAGTCCCTTGCACTGCAAGATCCAACCAGTCCATTCTGAAGGAGATCAGTCCTGGGTGTTCTTTGGAAGGAATGATGCTAAAGCTGAAACTCTAGTACCTTGGCCACCTCATGCAAAGAGTTGACTCATTGGAAAAGACTCTGATGCTGAGAGGGATTGGGGGCAGGAGGAGAAGGGGACGACAGAGGATGAGATGGCTGGATGGCATCACTGACTCGATGGACGTGAGTCTGAGTGAACTCCGGGAGTTGGTGATGGACAGGGAGGCCTGAAGTGGAGGGAGACAGGGAGCCTGGATTCATGGGGTCACAAAGAGTCGGACACGACTGAGCGACTAAACTGAACTGAACTGAAACCCTAAACTCAGCAAACTTCTTTTGTCATGAACATATCCCTCACAAACAGGTCTCAGATAACAATCTTTCCCATGGTCTCAAGCTGTGGCCTACATGCTCATCCTGGGACATTGTTTGCAAAAATCCTTAAACAAATGTCAATGGTTACTGTATAGATTATTTTCTGGGCAGAACTGCAGAAGGCTTTGTGCTTTCTCACGCTTCTCTCAAGAACATTCTTTCCAGCCAACTCAACCAAAGAAAGGAAGAAACAAGTCAGAATCACAAGAGCTAATTCCTTCATCCTGGGTCTGTGCCTGCAGAATGAGGAGAGGGGGCAGGGGCCGTGCCTTCATTTTGTCAGTAATGCCTAACGTGGCTCCTGACAGGTCACCTTGACAAGCACAGAGCTAGAGGAATGGTGGGATGAAGGCCCGGCCTGGTGAGAGAATGAGAGAAGGGGAAGAGGAAGAGGTTGGTATTGGAACTAACTCTTAGGAATGTAACTGCAAAGGGAAGCAAAGAAAAGACACAGCCCTGGGAAGAGGACATAGATCAAGGGAGATTCCTTGTAATCATGGTGCTGTTAGAGAATTGTTGACTGAAGCCACTTGCCTTGGACAGGCAGTGATAACTGCTTTCCTGAGCTTTGTCACAACAGGACACATACACAACAGTTCCTTAACAGAAGGTCCTGATAAGGAACATGCTACTGCCAAAAACCAACCAGGAGGATGTGGGAGAGGCCAAAGGAGGGAGGAGACTACCAACCTTCCAGAAGTCCTCACGCTGGAATCCATCTTGGCTGAGAGATGTGTGGCCACCAGAAAGGACCTCGAGTCAGACCAAATATGGGCCAAGCAAGATGACTGGCCAGAAACTAACCTCATTACCATAAAACCTGAGACTGCAAGCTCCATGGAGAGCAGTTGTCTTGGGTCCCCTTACCCTGCTGCTCTCTGCCCAGGTGCCCCTTCCCAATAAGGTCTCTTGCTTTATCAGCATGGGTGTCTTCTCCGACAATCCATTTCTAAATGTTAGACAAGAGCCCACTCTTAGGCCCTGGAAGGGGTCCCTGTTCCCGCAACAACATTGTGGTCACTTTTGTTGAGATGGGAGCTCTTACAACATGCTTACTCTATTGAGGGAGAAATGAATAACAGGGTGATGGAATTGGAAGACTCAGGTATTGCACCCAGGATATACAGGATGGGGATGCAGGCAAAGTGGGGGATTGTAGGACTAGATTTACGCATGTGCTCTTCTGATACTTCCATTTTCTCAGAGAAATAAGCAAGGTCAAGAGCAGAGTGTGAAGACGGGAAGGTGGTTGGCCCTAGGGGGCTGGCTGTGTCAGAATTTCTTCAGGATTCTTTCTTTGCTTTTACCTTTATTGAAAATAAAGTCCTTATGAGTTGAGTCCTTACAGTTGATGATTTCCAGAACTTTCCCTTCTCACTAATACACTCTTCAAAATGCTTTCTATTTAAAGACTTGGGCTTCTCTGATAGCTCAAGCAGAAAAGAATCCGCCTGCAATGCAGGAGATAGAGAAGACATGGATTGATCTCTGGGTAGGCAAGATCCCCTGGAGGAGGAAACGGCAACCCACTCAAATATTCTTGCCTGGAAAATCCCATGGACAGAAGAGCCTGGTGGGCTATAGTCCCTGAGGTCGCAGAGAGTCAGACACGACTGAGCACATGATGGGTGGATGGATTTAATGAGTTAATGGGATTTTTCATGATGTGGCAAATCTCCATTTCTTCTGTGCTGTTGTAATGGGGATGGTATTTTAAATCGTATTTAGAGGAAGAATCAACTCAATTCAACAACTCAATTCAGCAACTCTCGACGGAGTGCTACGTGACATGTACTTTTGGCCCAGTGTCCAAGTTACAGGGTGGTCTCCATGGACAGTGCCATCATTGGCTTTTGATGTAACATAATTCAGCGCCTTCTGAGGGCAGTAGCTGTCAGGACTGCTCTTCTTTGCACATTACTGCTCAGCCAGCACCAGCCCAGGTTACCTGGCCTATAAGAAGCAGTCATGAGAGCTGCCCGTTGTATTAATATTTGGAGGACCATTTGCCTCAGAGGGAAAAAAGAGAAAGAAAGAAAGACTATAAGCCTAGGTGACTTCTCGATTTGTTCTTGGCTGGTTATTTTGGAAAGCAGGAGGTTTCATTTTATGTCTTAAAGAGAAATAAAAACTTCAATTGCTCCCCATATTAAAGCCCCAATGACACATTTTGTCAGAGACTTAAAAAGCACCATTTTCAAAAGTAGACAGTAGACGCTCGATTTATGTCACTTTGTACCTACTTACTACTGCTGGCTGCTGTCCAAAAGCATGAAACAGTTTTAAAATTACAGTTTTGGAAAAGGCTATCCTTGCTAATATATCCTTTTATTCATTACTGAGACCTGAAGGTAAAGGCATTTGAAAATGTTTCTTTTGGGTATTGAAGAAAGAGAGAAAGAAAGGAGAAAATACAAGTTGTTCTGTTTGATTAGGAGCAAGAACTGTTTAGAAGAGCTGCAAAGAAAAAATATGGGGATAATACAATAGCTGTTGGAAAATGGGCTCATCATGAATTATTAGAAATCATTTAATTTACTAATGAAATAGAGAATCTGCAGTTGCCATTATGTATGGGGAAAAGAAATATTTAACTGGTGGGCACTATTAGCAATATGTAAAGTTGCTTTTTTAAGTCCAATAACAAAAGCATGGAATAAGCAAATTAAAGCACCTGAAAAAAAAAAAAAAGAAAATCTAACTTGCAATAAAATTTTCCATGGAATGATTTTTCACTCTTGTCCCAAACCTGCTGTTATTTTTAAGAGTATGCTGCTTCCATCCAAATTGATTATAAATTAAGATGTGGTTTCCATCCCCAAAATGCAAGTAACTCAACATTAAGAAAGAACCAGAAATCCTGGCCCTCAAGTTATCTGGGGAGATTGCCTTCCCTTAAGAGTGCAGCATTTGAGGACTAAACACAGGAAATAAAGCAACTCTGTCTTACTTCCCCATCACTGACTTAGTAAGAATTGACTTGGGAATTTACCAAGGCAAGGAAGCCTATCAATCACACACACCACCACTGTATATCCATGGGCCTCCTATGCTCAGCACTGGGTTTTCACCAATTCTAGAGGCACCTACAGGGCCAGCTTTGCACCAGGCCTAGGGTGGATGTTGGGAGGTGATATGGAGGTGACTGGCACCTCCCTGTTTCCCAGGGGCTCCCAGAGTAGAAGGCGAGATCACCATATGCGTAAGTGACCACAAACCAACAGGGATACAGACTTCCTTGGAGATGCAGGGGCAGCAGGAGAGAGAGTCTGACAGGCCCCACAGATGAGGCACCATCTCAGTAGGGACTGGAGATGTCAGTGACTCTTTGACAAGCCCAGGTGCTCAAGAAAGACATTTTGTCCATCTGTGATAACCACATTTTTAGTTTCTAGATGTGATGTTTTGCCCTTTGGGGCCAGAGAGGGGACTTCCCCTCCCAGAGCCAGGCAGTTCCCATAGACAGTAAGCAATGCAAATAGAAGCTCATTTTTCACCTGACAATCAACCCATTCAGAGCCCGCACCCTACTGCCTCCTCTATAGGGCTCCCACTCTCCCCCTGCCCTAGTCACCCAGGGCCAGTGGCCAGACAACTAGGGTCAGACCTATACCCCAGAGCCCTGAAATGATTCAAACCAGCCAGTCCAATGCAGTTTACTGTAGGCTTAATGCCAGCATGCATACATGAGTGTATAAGACTGTCTATGGTGGGTGCAGTCATTCATTTTATTGAGTTTATAGAAGTTTAAGTAAAAGAAGCTTCTCAAGCATTCTTAACTATATATCTATATGCAGTGTCCATACTATAAGTAACACACAATGTGATTTTAGTATAAAGTTTACTCCCTTCTATACTTGTTAAGTCCCTAATAAGAGTCACTTAAATAAAATAGAAGGTTGTCTCTCTTACATTCAGCCTGAAAGTAGGTGGTCTAAATCTGGTATGGTTCCTCTACTTAATAAAATACCCAGTGACCCAGATCCCTTCTATTTTGCCACTTTATCAAGTGTGGTCCTCAATCCCAAAGTTGCTTCATGGTCTAATGTGGCTGCTTGAGGTTCAGCCATCACATCAGAGGTTCATTTCAGACAGTGAAAGCATAAGGGCATGTCTCTGCATTTTAAGGACCCTTTCCAGAATTTTAGTTGGCCAGAATTTAGCCATATAGCCACAATGGGCAGCAAAGGACCCTGGAGGATGTAATTTTCACTCTGGGTAGCCATGTGTGCCAGCATGAGTTTCAGTGGCTCCATTAGTAAAAGAGGAGGGGACAGCTTTCAGGCTCTGCTTTCCCTTCTCACAAAGAATCATGGGGACCTCTAGGAAGATGTGACAAAATCCATCATCCACACTCCTGTCTCTTCTCATCCCAGCTCTGTATCTCAGTGCTTTTCCTCTGCGTTTCCTGGGAAACCATGTCCATTGCAGTGGTCCCTGGAAGGACATTTTCCTGTGTTTTCAATAGAGGAGAGAGGGAGCTGAGGCATTTCAATTTTTTGTACTCTTTTTTTGGCCAAGCCGTGGGGCATGTAAGAGCTTATTTCCCTGACCAGGAGACCAAACCCATACCCTATGCAGTGGAAGCACAGAGCCCTAACCACTGGACCACTAAAGCCGCACTGAGGTGAGTTTTTCTTTTTTTTTTTTAAGATTTATTATTCCTTTATGGCTGCGCTGGATCTCCACTGCTGCATGCAGGCCTTCTCCATTGCGGTGAGTGGGGTGCTCCTCTCTGGTTTGGGAACGTAGGCTTCTCACTGCAGTGGTTCTTCTTGTTGCAGGGCACGGGCTCTAGAGTCCTGGCTCAGTAAGTTGTCGCCCACGGGCTTTGTTGCTCCAAGGCCTGTTGGACCTTCTGAGACCAGGGATTGAACCTGCGTCTCCTGCATAGGAAGGCAGATTCTTTACCATTGAGGCACCAGGGAAGTTCTGCTGAGGTATTTTTAAAGCAATGTTTTCCAGCCCTCACTTCACTGTTAGAGGCAGTCGGGTTGTGATGTCTGGAAGAGTTGAGCAGGTTTGGAGGCCCCAGTAGGGGCACATTCTGGTGACTTCTCTTCCTAAATTAGCAGTGTCAAGTAGATGCAAGCTCGGCATTTAAGATTTGCTTTTCTTCCAGGCAGTCTCTCTGAAGTGAAAGGT
Organism: Bubalus kerabau; assembly: GCF_029407905.1. Classification (NCBI taxonomy): domain Eukaryota; kingdom Metazoa; phylum Chordata; class Mammalia; order Artiodactyla; family Bovidae; genus Bubalus; species Bubalus kerabau. Next base: position 129,083,184 of record NC_073624.1, on the reverse strand, counting down.
TTAGCTGCTCATGAGCAGGAAACAGTCTCCCGCCCCACGTCTGTTCTGTCCTCTCCTCTCTCCAGCGTTGCCATCTGGGGTGGTGACAGGGGCTGCTTTGCGTTTCTGATACAGAGAGACAGCTTCCAGGGCGTGGAGCACCTGGAAAGGGCTCTGCCAGTTGTGGAAGCTCTGGCCTCTAGGATGCGTCGATGTTCAAACAAACAGCCCAACATCCCTCAGTTTCTTGTGACTTTGTTCTCTGACTAGTGGCACACAGTAGACATACCTTATAGGGACCCCCTGGCCTTGAAGAGTGAGCAGGGCACACCTGGCATTCCATATGGAGCTGGAAAAAACACTTGTGCACCTGCAGGGGAGCAGATCATGTTTCCAGGTTCCACAGCCACCTGGCTCCTTGCTGCTGCTGCCGCTGCTGCTGCTAAGTCGCTTCAGTCGTGTCTGACTCGGTGCGACCCCATAGACGGCAGCCTACCAGGCTCCACCCTCCCTGGGATTCTCCAGGCAGGAACACTGGAGTGGGTTGCCATTTCCTTCTCCAATGCATGAAAGTGAAAAGGGGAAGTGGAGTCACTCAGTCGTTTCTGACTCCTATGACCCCATGGACTGCAGCCTTCCAGGCTCCTCTGCCCATGGGATTTTCCAGGCAAGAGTACTGGAGTGGGGTGCCATTGCCTTCTCCACCTGGCCTCTTAGAGATGCCCAAAGTACTGCACCTCGAGCCATGCTCAGCTGCTGTCTTTTCTCATCAGAAGCTCATGTACCGCAGAGAACAGAGCCTGCAGCTACCACTGTAGGTGGGTAATCCAAACGTTCCTGTTTTCTATATTGCTTCCCAACCAGGGAATAGAGGAATGGGGAGGGTCTAGTTCCCTCCAGGGGGCTCCCAGGCTCCCACTAGACCCTGAGGATGGAGCTGCAGAAAGATCAGGGTCCCAGGGCTAACCGTGGTCACCACCCTGGCCCCTCAGGGCCTGCATTGGCTCAGACAGTAAGGAATCTGCCTGCAATGCAGGAGACCTGGGTTTGATTCCGGGGTCGGAAAGATCCCCTGGAGAAGGGAATGGCAACCCACTCCAGTATTCTTGCCTGGAGAAGCCCATGGACAGAGAATCCTGGTGGGCTACAGTCCATGGGGTTGCAAAGAGTCAGACACTTACTTTCTCAGTGTGCACACCCTGAGGGCTTATATCCAGTCTCCTTGGAAAGTGGACTGAAGGTCAGACCTCGGATTCCTAGCTGTGGTAAATCAGCACTAAGTTCCATAAGAAAATCCTTTTTTCCTCTGTAATTTTCACTGAGTAAAGAAAAACATTTTACTCTTTCCTCAAAGCCTCAACTTTCCTAAGAGATTTATAGTATCTGATTTTTCAGAGCACAGTGATTGCTTTGCTATATTCCTACACAGAAATACCTCATGGATATATTTCTTCCATTCCCTGGGCTTATATGTTGATTCCCTAAAAACTGTATCAATTAATTTTTATTTCAACCCTTGTCACCAGAATTGCCTCATAGTATTGTTGGGAGAATGTGTAATTTCCTTGGTTCTATCTCTTCACAACAAAAATTTGAAGTGACGGATGGACCAGCATTACAGCCCCCGGACAGACCAGTGTTACAGCTCTAGAACAGGCTGGTGTTACAGCTCCGTGTAACAGCTCAGTTTTATTTAGACAGTAAAGGAAAATACATCCCTGAGGCGTGAGAGAATGCCAACCCAAAAGATGCGAAGAGAAGAGGCACCTGGCCCAACTTTGCTCCTCTTTTTATATGTTGTTCTCCTCCCCCGGGCCTGCCCTGTGTAAATTGGGCTAGCCAGGAGTGCTGTTTGTTGAGAGAGAGAGGTCCTCTCTCCGGTCCTCAGACATTCCTTTGTTCTATTTTCGTGGGCTTTTCCTTTCTTTGTCTTATAGCCACTGCCATTCTGGACTCCTTTCTCCTATTCTAACTACCTAGCAGTATGGCAATCATATTTTCTGAATCCCAAATCATTATCTAATGCATGTTTTGGCTTAGTGCATGCTTAGACCACAGAAAATTTAAATTGTGACTGACCTGGAAAATTTGGGGCACTTGGTTGACGAATCCCTTAGGTCCAGACAGAGAAGATGGTATTTTGGGGGGCCCTGCTCTGTGGCATGAGTAACAGTAATATTTATTGTGTGTTTTCCATGTTCCAGGCAGTGTGTTAAATGCTTTCAAGGCAAAAACATGTTACATGTAAGGATTCTTGGGAGAAACATGTTTCAAAGCCAAGGAGTAGGAAGAAATGCTCTTTTCCTGAGGAACTAACTGAATTCTATCTCGTGAACACTGAGACTCATATAATTGGTCATATTTTTCTGATTGACTTGCCTAAATGTGTGCCCAGTTTGTGTTTCACTACTTCTTTTTGCCCTTATTTTCCATTCCTTCTGGTTTATTCTTCAAGTTCTGAGGTATGTGTAGTTTTGGAGTCCACCTGAAACCCCCTTTTGTTAGCGTGGTGTGCAGATAAGTAAAAGGTCACTCACCCAGGACCTCACTGGCTGCTCCCGACTCAAATGTTCCCTTTTTTTGTTGCCAGCTTTCCTTAACATTAGGAGAGTCCCCAGGCACCATCCAAACCTCACAGCCAGTGACAGCTTGTCCATCTCTCCCTCAGACTGGAGCCAGCATCAGCTGAGAGTCCTGGGTCTCAGGAAAGAAATCTGAGGACACCTGTCAAAAAGAAAGATGGGCACAAGGTTTCTCAAAGGCAGCTACGCATTCTGACAGGCCATTACTTCTCCTATTCAGCCTCACCCAAACATTCAGAGCTTGGCAGTTGGTGTGTGGTGAAGCACTCTCATATCAGCCGAGTGCCTCTCTGACACCCGGTGACTTCAGCCACTGGGGCTCGGAGATTAGAGCTGGAGTCAGGGGTCTTGCCAAACAGGATGGTGACAGCCTGAGCCCAGGAGAGACCCATAGAATTCTCTTTGCAAACCAGTCCTCAGTTTAAGAGGGTTCAAAATGTCTGGTTGAAACTGTAGGCTTTTGAGAAATAGATCTAAATGTTAAAAGAGGAGAGAGAATAAAAGCAGAGGTCTGGATCCAGCTACCATTAACCGTTGTTTTATTTCAAGAGCATCTCTGCTTGCCATTGTAAAGGGGACCACGTTCCTTTTGGTGAAATGATATTGCAGGAATTCTGAGTCTCTTTTTCATGTGGTGGGTTTTTTAGGCAAGAATGCGTTTGACAGTATTTTAAGGTGCTCTTTGCATTTTAGACTCACCCTCGGTGTCAAATATTGCCAAGGAATATTCGATTGTCTTTGAGGCATGGCTGTTTCACTATAAAAATTGTACTAGATTGCACAAATGGTCACAAGGTCTTCTCCTCCCTCCATTATTTACACCATGGCTTGTGGCTTCATAACTCCGTCCATCAAGAGTTCAGGTCTTCCTTTACCCTGTGCTTGGGTTGACCATGTAGCCTTCTGTGGACAGTAGCAAAAATGATGCAATCAGAGACTTGAAAAGCACTAGTTGCTGCACGTGGAATCTTTCTGTCCCATGTCAGTAAGTCCAAGCTAGTCTGTTGGGTGATGAGGGATGTTACATGTTACATGCATCCCACCTCCAGCACAGAGCCTGTGAGCTGAATTGGAATGGATGGACCACAGACATGTGTTGGAGCCCTACCAAGTCCAGCAGAGATGAACCAGCTGGCTGAACTCAGCCAAAACTGGCAACCCTCAGTATTACGAGATAAGCACATGCTAATGGCTTAAGCATGGGCTTTTTCTAGTTAAGGTGACCAGGGGCTACTCTTTGTTATGGTGGGTGGGCTTCTCATCGCAGTGGCTCCTCTTGTTGTGGAGTACACGCTCTAGTCACGCAGGCTTAGTTGCTCCGCGGTATATGGGATCTTCCCAGTCCAGGGATCCAACTCATGTCTCCTGCATTGGCAGGCAGATTCTTAACCACTGGACCACCAGGGAAGCCCCCAATCTTTTTAAGGTTGAATAACATTCGATCGTGTGTATATACTACATTTTGCTTATCTAGTCATCATAAATGAACACTTGAGTTGCTTCCACATTTTAGCTATTGTGAATAATGCTGCTATAAAGATGGGTGTACAAATATCTCTTTGAGACCTGCTTTTACTTCTTTAGGTATTAATATATACCCAGAAATGGAACTGCTAGATCAAATGGTAATTCTATTTTTAATTTTTTGAGGAAACGCCATACTGTCTTCCAGATCAGTTTTGATACTAGTCATGGGTATAAGGTGGTATCTCATTGTAGTTTTGATTTGCATTTCCCTAATGATGCTGAACAGCTTTTTATGTGCTTATTGGCCACTTGCAAATATTCTTTAGAGAAATGTCTATTCAAGTTCTTTTTCCATTTTGAATTGAATTCCATTTTGGTTCTTGAGTTTTAGGAGTTACCTAATTACTCTGGATGGGGCTTCCCTGGTGGCTCAGCAGTAAAGAATCTGCTTGCAATGCAAGAGACATGGGTTTGATCCCTGGGTCAGGAAGATAAGGAAATGGCAACCTACTCCAGTATTCCTCCCTGGAGAATACCATGGACAGAGGAGCCTGGGGGCTACAGTCCATGGATCTGAAGAGTTGGACACGACTTAGCAACTAAACCACCACCACCCGTACATTCTGGATAATAGCCCTTTATCAGAATGTGATTTGCAGATATTTCTTTCTATGTGTTCCTTTTTCACTTCCTTGATGGTGTCTTTTGATGCACAAAATGATTACATTTTAATGAAATTCAGTCTGTCTGTTATTTCTTTTGTTGCTGGTCCTTTGGTGTCATATCCAAGGAAACACTGCCAAATACAACTTCATGAAACTTTAGTTCTATGTTCTCTTCCAAGAGTTTTATAATTTTAGGTCTTACATCGTTTAACACATTTTGAGTTGATGTTTGTTTATGGTGTTAGATCAGGACCCAATTTACTCTTTCACACGTAGATACCTAGTTTGCTCAGCATCATTTATTGAAAAGACTGTTCTTTCTCCCAATGAATGGTCTTGTCACACCTATCAAAAGTCAAGAGTTTATTTCTGGGCTTTCAATTCTAATCTAGTGGCCTGTATATTTGTTTTTATATTCTCTTGATTATTATAGCTTTGTAATAAATTTTAAAATCAAGAAGCGTGAGTCTTCCAGGTTTGATCTTCTTTCTAAAGATTGTCTTGTCTATTTGGAGTCTCTTGAGATGTCACATGAATTTTAGGATGCAGTCTATTTCTGGAAAGAAAAAAAGTATTTGTAGTTTTGATAAAGACTGCTTTGAATCTGTAGAACACTTTTGGTAAAATCAACATCCTAACACTATTAATTCTTCTAGTCCACGAACATGGATATTTTTCTACCTGTTTATGTCTTTAAATTCTTTCAGCAATGTTTTATACACTTTATTGTATTCACTTTCTTAGTTAATTCATAAGTATTTTATTATTTTTGATGGTATTGTAAATGAAATCATTTTTGTGGTTTCCTTTTCAGATCATTTATTGTTAATGTTCTGTATATGTCTGTGAAATCTACTTGGCTTATTGCTGTTAAAATCCTCTATTTCCTTACTGTTTTCTGTCTGCTTGCTCTATACATTATTGAGAGTGGGATGGGGTACTGAAGCCTCCGATACAGTTGTAGAACTATCTATTTCTCCCTTCAATTCTGTCAGCTTCGGCTTCATCATTTTGATGGTCTAATAGGTGCATGAATGTTTATAATAGTTATATCTTCTTATCGTATTGAACCTTTTATTAGCATATAGCATTATTTGCCTTTTGGACTTCTAAACATTTTTTTGTTTTGTTGTTATTGTTGTTTTTGTTTTGTGTCTGTGCTAGGTCTTCATCAGCTTCATCACCTCACCCCATGGCAAGTTAGGATCATGGTTCCCTGACCGGGGATCAAACCCATGTCTCCTGCATTGGAAGGTGGACACTCAACCACTGGACCATTGAAGTCCCCTGAATCTTTTTTGTTTAGAGTCTATTCTTTCTGATAGAGTAATCACTCTTGCCCTCTTGTCTTTACTATTTGCATGAAATATCTTTTTCCATCCTTTCATTTTCAAACTATTTGTGTCTTGGATCCTAAGTGAGTCTCTTATAGATAGCATAGAGTTGAATCACGTGTTTTTATACGTTCTGCCAATCTTTGTCTTTTGATTGGAGAGACCAAGCTATTGTTTGCATTTAATTAGTGAGGAGGGACTCAATTTTGTGTTGTGCTATATGTATTATAGCATTTTTGTCCTTGATGTCTTGTGTTACTGCCTTCTTTTTGTATTTTATTTGATTTTTTGCAGTGAACACTTAAACTTCATTCTCACTTACTTCTGTGTATATTCTATACCTATTTTCTTTGTGGTTACCATGGGGATTAAACATTTAACATCCTAAAGTTATAAAACTTTAATTTGAATTAATATCCACTTGACTGAACCGACATACACAAATTCTGCTCCTTTACAGCTCTGTCCCACTCCTTTCAGTTGTTGATATAATAAAAAAATTACATCTTTATACACTGTGTGCCCCCAAACATATACTAATAATTCTTTTAAATTCATTAATTTCTTAAATTTTGTAGAAAACAACATTTGGAGTTATAAACCAAAGTTACAATAATCCTAGATTTTGGACTAATAATTATTTTTCTTTAAATATATTAATCTCTTAAATCATGTAGAAAACAAAACGTCCAGTTACAAACCAATGTTACAATAAGCCTAGCATTTTAAAATTGCCCATAAATGTGCCTCTATTGAGTTGTTTATTTCTTTACACGGCTTTAAGGTACTCTCTCATGTTCTTTGTTTACCCTTTAGAACTTCTTCTAAACATTTCTTATAAGTCAGGTGAAGTGATAATGAATTCATCCAGCTTTTGTTTATCTGGAGATGTTATAGTTTCTTACTCATATTCAAGGAATAATTTCACCAGATGTAGGATTCTTGCTTGATTGACAGTTTTATTTTGTTTATAGCACTTTGAATACCCAATCCCACTGTCTTCTGGTCTTCAGAGTTTAGGATATATTAGTTTCCAACTGCTGCAGTAATAAATTACCACAATTTAGGGATTCAAACTTAGGACTTTCAAGACAATTTAGGTCTTCCCTGTAGCTCAAATGGTAAAGAATCTGCCTGTGATGCAGGAGATCAGGGTTCGATCCCTGGGTTGGGAAGTTCCTCTGGAGAAGGGAATGGCAATCCACTCCAGTATTCTTGCCTGGAGACTTCCATGGACAGAAAAGCCTGGTGGGCTACATGACTGAATGACTAACACACATAACACAGCATTCAAAAAGCACAAATATATTATCTTACAGTCTGGAGGTTCTAAGTTAAAAAAAATAAAGGTTTCAGTATGGCTTTGTTCCTTCTGGGTGCTCTAAGGGACCCATTTCCTTGCCTTTTCCAGCTTCTAGAGGCTATTTGCATTCCTTGGCTCATGGTGTCTTCCTCCATCTTTAAAGCCAGCAATGGCAGATTGAGTCCCCACATCACCTCACTCCAACCTTGCTTTAAGCATCACATCTGACTCTCCTCTTCTGCCTCCCTCTTCCACTTATATGGACCCTTTTGACTACACTAGGCTCACCCCAATAATCCAGAATAATCTCTCCATCATAAGGTCATCTGATTAGTAAATTTAGCTCCATTTGTGACCTTAATTCTCCTTTGCCATGTGACCTAACATATTTGCAGATTCCAAGACATGGACATCTTTAGAGGTCATTATTCTGCCTACCAAACTGGACAAACCATACCCTTGTTTTAAGAACTCCTTCTTCCTCTCAGACACTGAAGCCTGGAATTTTATGTCAGAGAGACATTCCTTTTTGTCGGGGTGTCTCTGTAGGAGATACCAGTCAGCCTTCAAGAACCTCAAATTATTTAGCTCTTATAATTCTGATTTCCATTGCTCTAAGTCACTCTGATGATAGAAAATTCCATCCCACTAGCAAGTAAAGATTGAAAGCCTATTTCCCTCCAAGATTCATAATCCTTCAGTCCCCAGACTTGTCATGCTTATTTTTTTGGTTTGTTGATATCCCTTTTGGGAAACTGTATACAGATGTGAGTCTTCAGCTCTTTCAAGCTTGTATTAGAGTCTGGATCACATAACCATCAGGAGAGACACAAATTGAACAAGATTGCTCATCAGTCATTTCAGTCACTCAGTTGTGTCTGACTCTTTGCGACCCCATGGACTGCAACACACCAGGCTTCCCTGTCCATCACCAATTCCCAGAGCTTACCCAAACTCATGTCCATCGAGTCAGTGATGCCATCCAACCATCTCATCTTCTGTTGTCCCCTTCTCCTCCCACCTTCAATCTTTCCCAGCATCAGGGTCTTTTCCAATGAGTCAGTGCTTCACATCAGGTGGCCAAAGTATTAGAGTTTCAGCTTCAGCATCAGTCTTTCCAATGAATATTCAGGATTGATTTCCTTTAGGATGGACTGGCTGGATCTCCTTGAGTCCAAGGGACTCTCAAGAGTCTTCTCCAACACCACAGTTCAAAAGCATCAACTATTTGGCGCTCAGTTTTCTTTGTAGTCCAACTCTCACACCCATACATGACTACTGCAAAAACCATAGGTTTGACTAGATGGACCTTTGTTGGCAAAGTAATGTCTCTGATTTTTAATATGCTATCTAGATTGGTCACAGCTTTTCTTCCAAGGAGCAAGCATCTTTTAATTTCATGGCTGCAATCACCATCTGCAGTGATTTTGGAGTCCAAAAAAAATAAAGTTGGTCACTGTTTCCATTGTTTCCACATCTACTTGTCATGAAGTGATGGGACTGGATGCTGTGATGTTAGTTTTCTGAATATTGATTTTTAAGCCAATTTTTTCACTCTCCTCTTTCACTTTAATCAAGAGGCACTTTAGTTCTTCCCTTTCTGCCATAAAGGTGGTGTCATCTGCATATCTGAGGTTATTGGTATTTCTCCCAATGATCTTGATTCCAGCTTGTGCTTCATCCAGCCCAGCATTTCTCACGATATACTCTGCATATAAGTTAAATAAGCAGGGTGACAATATACAGCCTTGATGTACTCTTACCCAGTTTGGAACAAGTCTGTTGTTTTATGTCCAGTTCTAACTGTTGCTTCTTGAGTTGCATACAGATTTCTCAGGAGGCAGGTCAGGTGGTCTGGTATTCCCATCTCTTAAAAAATTTTCCACAGTTTGTTGTGATCCACACTGTCAAAGATTTTGGTGTATTCAATAAAACATAAGTAGATGTTTTTCTGGAACTCTCTTGCTTTTTTGATGATCCAACAGATGTTGGCAATTTGATCTCTGGTTCCTCTGCTTTTTCTAAATCTAGCTTGAACATCTGGAAGTTCATGATTCATGAAGCCTCGCTTGGAGAATTTTGAGCATTACTTTACTAGTATGTGAGATGAGTGCAATTGTGTGGTAGTTTGAGCATTATTTGGCATTGCCTTTCTTTGGGATTGGGATGAAAACTGACATTTTCCAGTCCTGTGGCCACTGCTGAGTTTTCCAAATTTGTTGGCATATTGAGTGCAGCACTTTCACAGCATCATCTTTTAGGATTTGAAATAGCTCAACTGGATTTCCATCACCTCCACTAGCTTTGTTCATAATGATGCTTCTTAAGGCTCATTTGACTTTGCATTCCAGCGTGTCTAGCTCTAGCTGAGTGATCACACCATCGTGGTTATCTGCATCATGAAGATCTTTTTTGTATAGTTCTTCTGTGTATTCTTGCCACCTCTTCTTAATATCCTCTGCTTCTGTTAGGTCTATACCATTTCTGTCCTTTATTGTGCCCATCTTTACATGAAAAATTCCCATGGTATCTCTAATTTTCTTGAAGAGATCTGTAGCATCTTTAAAACCTATGGAGCTTGCAAGTCAGAATGATGTTGTGAAAGAAGCATTCATATTTGAGGTTGAAAGAATTGACTGAAAACCCATCTTTATGACTGATTACTTGTGTGACCTTTGGACAGTTATTTCAAGTTCTCTCAACCACAGTTCCTGAATTCATAACATTATTTTTTACATATGCTATAAAGCTTTTAGGAGGATTATAGATGGTATAATAAACCATTCTTCATAACCCAAGTTGAAACAAATAGTCACCATTGTTTTATAAATGATTGTTTATTCCTTTCCCTTCCCTGGTGGTTCAGATAGTAAAGAATCTGCCTGCAATGCAGGAGACCTAGGTTCAATCCCTGAGTCGGGAAGATCCCCTGGAGAAGGTGACAGCAGCCCACTCCAGTATTCTTGCCTGGAGAATTCCATGGAGATAGGAACCTGATGGGTCCATGGGGTGGCAAAGAGTCAGACACGACTGAGCGACTAATACACACAAGCTCCAAGTATATATGTGTACCCAATAGACTATAGCCAACATACATGCTAGTCTCTGCGAGGAGTTCAAAGTATGAGATACAACACCCACCGTGGGAGGCAGGTGGTACAGAATGATAAGAGTTCTCAGTGAAAACAAACAAAAAAAGAAGGAATTGGACGGTTTGTTTTGTTCTGGGTTTTTATTTCCTAATCTAAAAAATAATCAACTTTCATTCAGTTCAGTTCAGTCGCTCAGTCGTGTCCGACTCTTTGCAACCCCATGAATCGCAGCACGCCAGGCCTCCCTGTCCATCACCAACTACTGGAGTTCACTCAGACTCACGTCCATCAAGTCAGTGATGCCATCCAGCCATCTCATCCTCTGTCGTCCCCTTCTCCTCCTGCCCTCAATCCCTCCCAGCATCAGAGTCTTTTCCAATGAGTCAACTCTTTGCATGAGGTGGCCAAAGTACTGGAGTTTCAGCTTCAGCATCATTCCTTCCAAAAAACACCCAGGGCTGATCTCCTTTAGAATGGACTGGTTGGATCTCCTTGCAGTCCAAGGGACTCTCAAGAGTCTTCTCCAACACCACAGTTCAAAAGCATCAATTCTTCAGCGCTTAGCTTTCTTCACAGTCCAACTCTCACATCCATACATGACCAGTGGAAAAACCATAGCCTTGACTAGATGGACCTTTGTTGGCAAAGTAATGTCTCTGCTTTTGAATATGCTATCTAGGTTGGTCATAACTTTTCTTCCAAGGAGTAAGTGTCTTTTAATTTCATGGCTGCAGTCACCATCTGCAGTGATTTTGGAGCCCCCCAAAATAAAGTCTGACACTGTTTCTACTGTTTCCCCATGTATTTCCCATGAAGTCATGGGACCAGATGCCATGATCTTCGTTTTCTGAATGTTAAGCTTTAAGCCAACTTTTTCACTCTCCTCTTTCACTTTCATCAAGAGGCTCTTCAGTTCCTCTTCACTTTCTGCCATAAGGGTTATTAGATGATCTTTAAAGGGTTTCCCTGTGTTAACATTCTGTCATTTTCAGAAGCATCCTGACTATTGGCAAATATGACTAACCCAGGAAATAAATAAGATTTTTGCCAAAGGTATGTGTAAAGAATGTAAAGTTCTCATGTTCAGTACAGACCTCAGGACCTTGCAAACAAAACTGTCATTCAAGTGCATCACTTTGAATGTCTCCTTTAAATACACAATATATCTTCAAGCCAAAAGGCATGGTGAACTAGAACAAGGTGGCGGACATCTGATCTCAAGAGAAGTTCCACACAAAATACAAAGGAGACAGTCACAATGGCCATGAAAATGGGCCAAAAAGAACCTGTCAATACAGTTGCTGAATTATAGCCCCTGGAATTCTAGCAGTGCTGAGCTGGTCCTCCAGTACTAATGAAAGTCTTCCATATCTCCCCAGTATTTTCTGTTACACTTTGATTTTTTGTTCTCTCTTTGGGAAATAATAAGAGGATTTCAGTTTGGGTGCTGTTGGCTTTGAGGCTTTCTTTTAATGTATTAATACAATTGTCAACCAGATCACAGCAAGAACAAATTATATGTCAGGCAGTGATTGCATAACAGAATTCATCTCTATTTGAAGAAAGGGACAAAAGGTGACACTGTAGCTCTGTCAGGAACACCCTGTCATGCAGAGTGATGGGCTCAAGTACAAAGCTTAGGCAGATCAAGCCCAGAAACAGCCGAAAGAGACAGGCTGTGAATTAGAGACTGCCCACAGGGTCAGCCCCTGACAGAATGAGAGGGGCTGGAAGGATGAGCCTGGGGAGGGTGGCTGACATTTGTCTCTGCAAGTACTAACAGGAGAACCAGAAAATTCATGGAAAATAAGAATCCATGTCCAATACCCACAGTTACAGAGGAGGTTGTCAGAAGTGTGGGACTTAAAACATTTGGGAATTCAGAACTCTTAGTTGATAGAGTTGCACAATAAATGCTAGCTGAGAAATATTTGCAGACCATTTATTTAATCAGTCCTATTGGGTTGTTGCTGGGTGTCCCATGGGCAGGTCTTGATACCAGAAGTGATCTGCCAGATATTCGGACAGAGATTTTGAAAAATAGAGACACAAGCTTCTGTGTGTCTCTTCTAATTTTCTTATGGCCAGCAATGATATGGAGTTGACTGGAAACACTTTCTGAAGGTGTATCAGCATAAGAATGAATTATAAAGACAACCTATAGTTCCTTGTCTTTGATGTTTTGCTTCTTTTTTGACCCTGGTTGTCACTCTTCTTTTTTGTTGCGATGTTTCCAGCTTAGCCCATTTTGGAGTTTTACTTTTAAAGAAATTGCATCTGCTCTTCTCTGGCTTGGGAGTGCCAGTGGATGGCTGCAGGAAGCTTACAGCTTGCTCCAGGTTGACATGAGTGGACAAAACTGGCAACTTTGTTTCTAAGCACTTCTTTCCTGGGTCTATGGGATGCCTAGAAGTTTGTTTATGTGATTCTCTATTTTTAAGGATTCAAAGAAAGATGCCAATTGGGTAAGAGTGAAAATATGAACATTTTGAGGATTTGCTTAGCATGCAGCAATGCATATTTATTCAGTGAAAGAAAGTGGGAAAAGGAAAGAAAGAGAAAACAAAGAGGAAGGAGGAAGGAAGGAAGAGAGAGGGAGACAGCTTGGGAAGAAGGGTGGAGCTAGGGAACTGGGGAACATCTTGCCTAAATGGAATGGCTTCCAATCACCATTCCATGGAATTCTGGTATTACCTTAAGAACAGAGCTTTCAGTTTAATCAGAACTATATTTTGTGCTGGAAAGTCCACTGAACTCAGACTTGACTCATTTCTGAGTCGTATTTTTATCTAAGGCAGCTTGAACATCATACCCCCTTAACTCCTTACCTTCAGCTCTTCAGGGAGCAGACATCAAATTCTCTGCATTCCTCCATTATTCACCTCTTTCTTGTCTTTTTTTCTCTTAATCATAGGCTAGAGTGGCTGCGGGCGGTGGTGGTGGTGGTGAGGGGATTGAGGTGGGGGAGCTTCCTAGTAGGGTTGCTATACAAAATACAATACTAACTTACATTTGAATTTCTAATTAACTATAACTTTTTTCTACTATAAGTACATCCCAAATGTGATATGGGATATACTCATTAAAAAATGTGTTGTTTATTGGAAATTCACATTTAACTCAGTGTCCTGTGTATTTGCCTGGATGGCATCACCGATGCAGTGGACATGAACTTGGGCAAACTTTGGGAGATGGTGAGGGACAGGGAAGCCTGGCGCGCTGTAGTTCATAGGGCTGCAAAGAGTTGGACACGACTGGGTGACTGAACAACAATAACCTGCATATTTATTTGCTAAATCAAGCAACCCTTCCAAGGCCTTCCACCGCAGTGGCTACAGTTCCTACTACCCTTGAACTTCATGTGGTCAGCTCACTGCCTTCTCCCAGACCAAACACCCACTTTTCAGAGGCTGTGAAAACTTGTCAAAACTTCTAATGTGGGGAATGAACATTTTCTTTCTTTAAAATTAGCATTTGTATAACATTGCACCTCATTAAATGACATAATGTTACACATAAATCATCCTGACCAGATTTGTTTTTTAAAAACACAGTGCTTTTGGTTTCTTTTGTCTATAATCTGAATTTGAAAGCGCACCTAGGTAGACGCATCTGAACTTCTCAAGAAGCACGTAGTGTCTCTGTCGCATTGTCCTTCCCCCTGGTGGCTGTAGCTCTGTCACGGAATGCACCTGGCAGGTCTCTGCTCTACCCTGAGGGGCCGCCATGACTGTGTGTACGCAGTGGAGGACGCAGGCGGCTGCACGGCCTCAAGGTGGGAAGAGAGAACCACCTGTGTGAAAGACGATCGGACTCATCAGTTTGCACTCTCAGTGGAAGGGAATTATTGACACATATGTGGAGCTTCCCAGGTGGCTCAGCAGTAAAGAATCTGCCTGTGGTGCAGGAGATGCAAGTTCAATCCTTAGGTCGGGGAGATTCCTTGGAGGAGGGCATGGCAACTCACTCTAGTATTCTTGCCTGGAGAATCCCAGGGACAGAGGAGTCTGGCAGGCTACAGTCCATTGGGATGCAAAGAGTTGGACACGACGAAAGCGACTGAACATGCACATCACTCTTTGTACCAACTTACTGTCTATATAAGCTGTTCATTGAGAGTAGCATGAACATAAACAATCAACAATATGGTAAATTCATGAATAAAGGCTACATACACACATACATCTCAACAGACCCACATGTATACGCACTTCCTGCTTCTGAGATGGTTTATTCCACAGACAGATGAATAACAAAACTTGAAGAAGGCACACCCAGCTCCTGCAGTGGGAAATCTCCCAAGAGCTTTAATTTAATAAAGGCAAAATAATACATATTTATAGAGTTCTCAAACGCTGAAGACTGCATATTTGATAAATCACAATGTTAATGATCAAAACTGATAAAAATAAAATATTAACTAAAACTAAACATACACACACACAGAGGGGACTCTTAAGAGGGAAGATGAAGACTATAAAATGGAATGGCTCCATGATTATTTCTTTGCTGGGAAGGATATGGAAGGAGCAGCTGTACTTGAGATTGATCACCAAAAGTTTTCACTTGAATGGAGGAGCAGAAAAGTAGATGGGGGTCTGTCTGCAGAGTCCCTGGAGCCATGATGCCCTGTGTGTCCAGCTGACACGAAGCATCTTGGATCAAGCTCTGTCCCACCGGGAACACCAGATGGGTGGCGTTGGCTAAGTTCACCAGATTCGGGCAGGAGCAGAGAAACCCAGGGGTGATGCTGCAAGAGGAGCCCAGGCTTGGGAGGCAGAACTTTTCTGATCCACCACTTCCTGGGACTCTGACCTTATGTGAATATGCAGGCAGTTTGATGAGAACTGGTGAAATTTAAAACAAATAACAGAAAACAGGCAAAACCTTTTGTACCAATTTGGTCAGAGGAGCCAGTCTTCCAAACGTTAAGTAGGGAGACAGACAGGTGGCTGAGGTCCAGAGAGAAAAGCTGGTAAGCAGGGGCTCTGCTGGTTACCAGCTGTTTGTTCTGGGACAGGTCACAACTCTAGATGCCTCAGAAGCCTCCTGGCAGAGGAGCAGATGATGTGGACAACATGCTTTTGGGGAGGGTTGAAGGAGGCAGCAAAAGGGAAGTACTAGTTCAGGGCATGACCTGCAGGAAGCTCTCAAGAATGTAACTAAGATTCTTACAACCAGGTTATGACAAATTCCCTCATTTTCTGACTCTAGTGTTTACCTTGTCACATACGGGGAACAATCAGGAGGCGGGGTTACAGAAGTTGCTCCATTAAGGGGAAAGAGTAGCTGGGCTCCTGCCCCTCCACTTCTACAGCTGTCATCCGCCCAGATATCTGTGACCTCCCCATTCTGAACATCTTTTTCTAAATTTGCATGATGGCATTTATATGGGTTCCTCGAATGAAGTAGCCCCCAGCACCCTGGAATCTTATCTAGGAGAGGAATATGATTTTGCCCTTCCTTTTCTGGGTACCCCCCAGCTTTCCTAGTCTCCGTGGCACAGACCTGCTGTCCCCAGTACACCCTGATCTCCACACCCAGCCACTGCGGTGGTGGGAACTCAACATTCTCTACCGAAGAGACAGTCAGATCTCCAAGCAGATGTTATGACTTGGTCCAACATAGGTGTCCTCTTGCACTGTAGGAGAGGAGGGTCCCACACCCAGTAGGTTTGGAAAAGAGGGTGCTTCTCATAGCTCTCTCTCTCTCCTCAACATCACTTGCTTTTTCTACAGCTCTGTCCTTCCATAGCTCAGCCTGATGCCTTCAGCCTCTCCCTCAGGAAATTCCACTCTTTCCCAAAGGAGAAGGAGATTCTGAAGTGCCCTCCTCACCCTGGAAGCTCCGGTTTGATGCCCACAATTCTCGTTTCCCCTAGTGTATCCTGCAGTGGGAAAGAGGGGCAAGGAAGAGGACTCGAGGGAGTCCCAGTGTCCAGAGGAAAGGGACCACTTTTCCATCTGCTTCCTGACCAGCAATACTAGAAGCTGCTCTCCTCCTGAGTCTAAGGAGATGCACACAGAGCCAGACAAGCATTCTTCCTCTCTGGGAGAGAGCACAGTCTAGTTTTGCTCTGGGAAAACAACACTTCTGTCATTGTGGATGGGACCTTGTCTGCCCCTTGTGAAATAAAAACCTAGAGGGAGCACTTGAGTGTTTTTTGGCTGGAGCTGGCTTCAGAGCTAAATGAGAAGACGTTAGATACACTGGTGCTCCATCTACTTGCCATACTAGCTGGTGGCCCAGCTCATAGATCCCAGCCCAGGGATCAAACCTGGGTCTCCTGCATTGTAGGCAGATTCTTTACTGTCTGAGTCACCAGGGAAGCCATATTAGATTGTATGTCCTTTAATTCCAAAATAGTCTTAGTGCTAAGAGTACATTAGTTTTTAGTGTTTTCCCCTAAGTTTATTCCACCCCTCTTATTCGCAGTTTGTCAGTAACTGACAGTCCGCATACTAAGAGGGTTTAAGAAAGATGACAACTCTTCTTTGCCTAACAGTGGAATAGAGATACCCCCCAGTGATGGTCTAAACTCCATTTGTAAAACAGGGCAGAGCAACAGCCTCCTTCCTGACCTCCATGCACATAAAAATGAGGGTGAGTAGATGGAGATTTGGGGGTTCCTCAGAGGACCATGTAAATGTGATGGTTTATGGCTATTGAGCTAAATGAGAAGGAGGCTGTGTATTCCACCCAGATGAGGCTACTGATGATGGAGCCAAGGTGTATGCTGACATGAATGGTGCCTGTTAACCTGATGACCACTCTGCAGTGACCTGGAATGAGGGACGTGTTGGAGAATGAATGCCTCCACAGCGATCAAGGGGTACCATCTGGGGAGTCTCCGGTGAAGAGACCTCCCAGCTATCTTGTGGAGTCTCCCAATACCGTCTGGACTTAGCTAAGTGACTAGCATTGGCCAGCACAGCCTCAGATAGCATATGACAAGCAGAACTTTGAATTTAGCCATTCTGCTTTAAGGAAGCTCAGTAGTCAAGGGGAGAGAAAACCACAGTCCGTGGCCACCATCCCCGCTTGGATCCCAGGAGATGAATGATGAGGTGTGGCCATGCCTGCCTAGCCATCCCAGCACCTTGGCAGAAATGCACAATCACAGAGAACTGCCCAGCCAACCCACAGAGTCATGAGAAATGGTAAACTGTTGTTTTACTAGAGTGTTTCTTTCCCTGCAACTGTGGATGGTCACTGAAGTACTGTCTGGTTAATTCGATTCACCTAATGTTTCCTGAGTGTTTATTATGGACAAGGCATGACTCCAGGAACTGTGTGATGATTCACAGCCAGGTGACCAGCTAGGGAGAGTGGGTAGAAGTATGGAGAGATGGAGGGCTCTGAAGGACCTGTGGGTCCCTGGCTGGTCTGCAGGAGCAGATGTAATGACCAGACAAAGCTTTAAAATGAAACTCTAGTGCTACTAATGGGCCATTTGCTGGCCATCAAAACAGATGTAAAAGCAGATTTTTAAAGCGAGGCCATTTCCTTCTCCAGGGGATCTTCCCCAGCCAGGGGGCAAACCCAAGTCTCCTATTTGGCAGGCAGTTTCTTTGCCACTGAGCCACCTGGGAAGCCCATACATGCATATCTCTGCTGAGTCCCTTCCCTGTTCATCTGAAACTACCACAACATTGTTAATCGGCTATACCCCAATACAAAATAAGAAGTTTAAAGTTTGGGGAAAAAAATAAAGTGAGACCAAAATTTAAGCTAGGGTCTTAGCACCAGAATGATTGGCTATTTAGGGACAGATGTCAGACAACTAGGTGACAGGAGGAAAGTCAAGATGTAACCCCTAGTGAGAAGACCCAACTCCATGTTAACCCAGACACCTGAGCTTTCTGGAGTGACTCAGACTTCAAATTTGCCTCCTTTTGATCACTGTTATTATGCTGGCGGGGCTGCTGCTGGGAAAAGTTCTGGGTAGATGAAGCTCAGGAAGAAATAGCAAAATACCAAGTGCCTCTGCAACACAGAGGGAGCTGAAGAGGGAAAGACACTGACCACCCATCTTTGAGAAAGACAGTGATGCCGCCTTGGGTGCTGACAGGAAAATTCAGTACACAGATTATCTAGAGGGTGAGTGCAGTGGGTAAAGAATCTGCCTTCAGTGCATTAGATGCAGGAGACGCAGGTTCGATCCCTGGGACGGGAAGATCCCCTGGAGAAGGAAATGGCAACCCACTCCAGTATTCTTGCGTGGAGAATCCCTTGGACAGAGGTGCCTGGGAGCTATAGTCCATGGGGTTGCAAAGAGACAAGACTGAAGCGACTGAACACACACGCATGTAGGAAGAAAAGAAAGAAGGCTATAAGACTGTCTGGTATTTCTAGGTTGGGGAGGGGAGAAGCCTACAAAAGGGTCTGAGAAGCTGCAGTCAGAATAGTGGGAAGAGAACCAAGAGAAAGCCATCCCTCAGGATGAAAGCTTTTGGAGGGGTTGGTTGTTGAGAAGTGAGAAAGATAGAATGTGGTGATTATTGGCAATCTTGATGTCAGGGTTTCAGTGGACGATGGGTATGGCAGTCTGACAAGAACGTTCAGGAGAGAGGTGGATTTCTCAAGGAAGTTAGCCATCCTAGGGAGCAGAGAAATGGACCAGTAACTGGAAGACAGAGGCATATTTTACCCAAGATGTAAGGTATATTTTAACAAGATTGCATACTAATGGGAATGATCTAGCAGAGAGTAAGGCATGGGAAGAGACAAGTTAAGGGTTAGGGCTAGAAGCATTATCCTTGGGGAGGTGAGAAGACAAAAATTTGAGGGACAAATGAAGAGTGGTTTCTTAGGTAAAAGTACACATAGTTTGGGAGTTCCCTGGTGGCCCAGTGCTTAGGATTCCAGGCTTTTGTTGCTGTGGCCTGGTTTCAATCCCTAGTCTGGGAACTGAGATCCTGAAAGCCCTGTGTCTAGGCAAAAACAACAACAACAAAAACCCCCACAAAATTTGCCCTTCCTGTGCCTCCATTTCCTTATCTGCAAAGTAAAAAGGATAATGTATCCATCACACAGGATTTCGATGAGGGTTAAGTACATTGACCCAGGTAATGCACTTAGAACTGCGCTTGGAATAGTAAGCACTCAATAAAATGTTAGTTCTCTGTCTTCTTATCATTATGGTCCATTGCAACCGCAGGAAGACAGACGATAGGACCACAGGATACAGATGGATCTGGTGCTGGGTGGATGACAGCTCGTGTGAGCTTGTACTTTTCTACTGAAATAAGAAGCAAGATCTTCAGTGAGAGGAGGAGTCACGCTGCCAGGGGAGTGTCATGGGGTCCTGAGTCAGGCCGTGGGCCTCTTGAGCAATATGGTCATAACATTAAAGGAAGACCCCTCAGCATGGCTGTGTATTTCTCTGCATCTATACAGCTGCTCAGATGCAGGTGTGCAGTAGGTGGAGAGTCGGATTTGACTATATCTGGGGGTTTCCCTGATGAGAGAGATATAGGAAGAGAATGGTTAAGGGAGTTGTAATAACAACAGGTCATAGAATCTAAGCTAGACAGGAAGGAAGTGAGGATATTAGGGGGAGGGGAAGGCAGGGGGAGGAGAAAGCTGGTGGGCCTCTTGATCAGAGGTCCTACCATGGAAGTGTTGGAATGGGAATCTTGGGCAGGTAAGCCCCAACGATGGGAAGCTGTGGTCAGAGACTGGGATGGTGGAAATCAAGAAGTTAGAGCCGATGTTGTTTTGGTGATGACAAGGTAGGACGTGACCTTGAGGTGAGAGGCTGGGCTGGGGCAGGAGAAGATGGAAGATCTGAGAGGGTGAGGGTGGAGGAGGGCAGGGTGGGGGTGGTTATCAGTGTGTATGTGGAAGTTGCCAGGAAGCAGACAGGAATTAGTGGGTCAGGTGTAAAGTCATTTGTGAATAAGGCTGCATGACTGCAAGTGGGTGAATGACCACAGAAAGGAGGGGCAGTGGAAGACAGAATAGTCAGATAGCACGTTCTTTGAAGGAGCTGGATTGCTTTATTGTTTTGTTGGTTTGCTTTTGTTTTGGAGGGTGGAGAAGCAACGTTCTAGAAGTGGCAGTGAAGAACAGGAGAGCACTTCTTTTACTCTGGGCCCAAGCACACGGGATGTGGAAAAACAAACAGCAGGCACCACATGAGAGGCTACAGCGGGTGCAGCGCCCTCTGTGGGCAGCCGTGTTTCCACCCAAGTGAGAAGGGAGAGAGCTTTCCGGGAAGCAGTCCCATACAGAGGATTTGACCGAGGACTGAGTTCCTCAGGGCCCAGAACAGAGGTCCGGGGGATTGAGAAGCGTGGTATGAGTTAAGTCCAGGTGTTGGTGGGGGTCATGGGAAGCTTAGGCTGAGACTAACTGAGGTGAGCAGAGAGGTAAGGCAGGGGTTTTTTTAGGGACCAATTAGGAAGTTTCTTTGTGGCTTGCCATTTGCCAGAGTATCTAGTGAAGATAGCCTGCACATCTATCTAAGCAGCCTGGAGATCAAACATGTAGGAATTGGTTGCCATTACTAGGTGATATTTTCCAACTGTGGTACTGGAGAAGACTCTTGAGAGTCCCTTGGACAACAAGGAGATCAAACTAGTCAATCCTAAAAGAAATCAACCCTGAATATTCACTGGAAGGACTGAATATGAAGCTGAAACTCCAATACTTTGGCCACCTTTCTATGTGAAGATGTGAAGAGCCGACTCTTTGGAAAAGACCCTGATGCTGGGAAAGATTGAGGGCAAGAGGAGAAGGGGGTGACAGAGGATGAGATGGTTGGATGGAATCACTGACTCAATGGACATGAGTCTCAGCAAACTCAGGGAGACAGTGAAGGACAGGGAAGCCTGATGTGCTGCAGTCCATGGGGCCACAAAGAGTCGGACACGACTTAGTGACTGAAAAACAACAGCAACCAGGCGACATGGCCAGAAGAAGCGTGGAGTCAAAAACAGTTAGAGACTAGAGAGTCTGGAGAGAAACATGGATGGGCAGAAGCTGCAGTCAGATTGTCGTGCAAGGAAATGGTTGGACACCTTGTGAATCCATGTCCACTCAGTACATTCATTCTGGGTCATTAGAAAGTGGGTATAAAATGAAGTCCATTGTAAGTCCAGCGGTTAGAGTTTCCCCGATGAAGGGGGCTTTCCATCTTGCCTGTGGTTGAGGCCCTTCACAGTCATTTATTCATAAATAAATATTGACAGAAAGAGCCATCTTGGTTAAGATATTCTTTGGAATTGAGATCGCACTATGGTCTTGAGACAGGCAGATTTTAAAGTTTCTGGCAATGACCTCCCAGGATCAGCAAAGTGGAGTTTCAGCAGTAGCTTTTGTCAGAATTAAAGTATAAAGTATAAAATTAAAGTATAAAGAATACTGGTGTTGGGGCCAAAGCCTCCATTTCTCTAGTCATTGGTTTCTGAGCAGGCACATCACACAGCCCTACGAGGGCTGGAGGAGGTTCTAGTTGCATGAGTCTGCACCAAAAGGCCAGTGTGGAGATCGGCTCCCCCAGTGACTCCTTGTGGGCACCCAGGCAGCAGCCACTGAGGGTCCTAGTCAGCCGATACTGGAATTGAAAACCCATTGGTTTTCAGTTAGTTTTCCTCTTAGCAAAGAAGGAACATTTTTAGAATTTTCATCTTCAAAATCCTGTGACTTATTCAGCCTTAAAAAGGAGGGAAATTTTAGTACTTGCTACATCATGGATAAAGCTTGAAGATCTTACTCCAAGTGAATGCGCGAGACACAAAAGGACAAATATATGATTCTCACCTACATGAGGTTCCCAGAGGAGTCAGCTTCATAGAAATGGGAGGTAGAAGGGTTGTTGCCAGGGGCTGGGGAGGGGCCTGCCCCCGGGGACAGCTTGTTGTTTAATGGGGACAATTTCAGTTTGGGAAGATGTCAAGGTTCTGGGGTGCATGGGGGTGACGGTTACACAAGGATGTGAGTGTACTAAATACCGCTGAACCGTGCACTTCCCTTAGGATAGGAAATGGTGTGTCGGTTTTATTTTACCGCAATGTAACAAAATCTACCGTCAGGATTTGGTGATGAGCAGAAGTGAGTGACTCATTGGAAAAGACTGATGCTGGGAGGGATTGGGGGCAGGAGGAGAAGGGGACGACAGAGGAGGAGATGGCTGGATGGCATCACCGACTCGATGGACATGAGTTTGAGTGAACTCCGGGAGATGGTGATGGACAGGGAGGCCTGGCGTGCTGCGATTCATGGGGTCGCAAAGAGTTGGACACGACTGAGCGACTGAACTGAACTGAGAAGTGAGTGACTGCTACAGTGTGATTTGAAAGCTTCCCCCCAGTGACATTTTTAGAACGGAAAACAGGTAATCCCAGTGCCTGGCTCCCCACAAGCTTCCCAACCAGGCCGCCAGCGACCCCGCATCCAGGCAGGAGGTGCCAGCGCCACCTAGAGGTGATGTCACCCAGTGCAGCCCACGCCGAGGGCCCCTCTCAGAGCGACAAACATGACCCCACAGACAGCTCCCCCGTCCCCTGTTCCTTCTCTTGTTTCTGATATTTCTTCTCTCAAATCCTGTGTTGAATTAGGAGAAGGTTCGCTGGGATTAAATAAAAATCTCTTTCTAGCTGTGGTTCGACAGGTAAGCTCCTTGACACCCAGAGGTGGAGTGCAGAACTCTGTGTCCAGAGCCCCACCTGTCCTCAAACCATTCTAAAGTCTCCCCATGATAAGTCAGTAGTGCTCCCTGAGTGCTTAGGACACGGAGCTGGAGATAGAGGACAAGCTCCTGACTGCCAACAACTCAGGTCCCTAAGTTACAGACACACACATGCAACAGGACATGCAACAGAAATCATTATTATATAAAGGCATTGGAAGAAAAGCTATGACCAACATAGACAGCATATTAAAAAGCAGAGACATCACTTTGCCGACAAAGGTGCATATAGCCAAAGCTATGGTTTTTCCAGTAGTCGTGTGTGGATGTGAGAATTGGACCATAAAGAAGACTGAGCACCAAAGAATTGATTCTTTCAAACTGCAGTGCTGGAGAAGACTCTTGATAGTCCCCTGAACAACAAGGATATCAAACCAGTCAATACTAAAGGAAATCAACCCTGAGTATTCACTGGAAGGACTGATGCTGAAGCTGCACTATTTTGGCCACCTGATGCAAGGAGCCAATTCATTGGAAAAGACCCTCATGCTGGGAAAGACTGAAGGCAGGAGGGGACGGAGACAACAGAGGATGAAAAGGTTGGATGGCATCACTGATTCAATGGACATGACTTTGAGCAAACTCCGGGAAATAGTGAAGGACTGGGAAGCCTAGTGGGCTACAGTCCATGGGGTTGAAAAGAATCGGACACGACTAAATGACTAACACTACTGATTTCTATGGTAACTCTATTTTTAGTTCTTTTAAGGAACAATACATAACCTTTTTAAAGACTATTTGGGGGTGTGTCCTACTTGAACAACCAGAATTATTAAATATTTTAAAGGAAGCATTGTATTACTTTTAAGATTACTGACCAGTAGCAAATTGCTGCCACAGATTCTGAGCAGCAATTAGGACTCTTTCTGTTGCAGGTGCTAGAAAACTCCAAGCCTACCTGGCTTAAGGAAAAGAAAAGATGATGTGTTTTCTCATCAGAAGCTGGATGACAAGGCAGATTGCAGTTGTCTCTTGGTGCAGGCCCTCAGCTGATTCTCCAAGGACCCTGCACTTTGTAATCTTTAAGCTCTTACAAAAAAAAGAAAAGTGCATGAACAATGCACATGTTGGAAAATAAAATTTATGTGCACTATTTACTCAGCAAGGATGAAAAACTGTATACAATGAAGCATTAATGTAAAACAATGTAATATCAATGTAAAATGAGAATCATTTCAGGTCAACAAAGAAAACAAAAACAAGCACCCTTTGGAAGAGATCAGCTAACACCACAGTCAGCTCTGGAACTCTCTGTGCTGCTCTCACAGTTCCTCCTTCTGAGCTAAGAACCACCAGACCCCACCCACTCCCCGCTGACTGTTTGGACTCACCTCCAAGTCTCCACCTTGGCTTGGCTCCAAGACACTCGAAAGCAGGGTAGGTAGGAAGTGACAGGGAGGAGAATATGACAGATAGATGGTGTCTTAGCCTGGGTTCTTCAGAAACACTGCCTGAGGCCCGAGTTAATAGGTCACTGATTCATTAGGCATTATACTCCCAGGGAACAAGGAAAGAGGGGTGAGGTGGGAAAGGATGGAGAGCCATCCAGGATGTATGGCCCATCAGCCTCCACTGAGTGCTTGTCATGTGGGGCCATGTTCCCTCAAGATGTAAAAATAGATGTTTCAGGGTAACTGCTCCAAAACAGAGGAGGGAAGGGACTTCCCAGGTGGCACAGTGGTAAAAGAATCCTCTGGCCAATGCAGGAGACTCAAGAGACATGGGTTCAATCCCTGTGTCGGGAAGATCCCCTGGAATAGGAAGCGGCAACCCACTCCAGTATTCTTGCCTGGAAAATCCCATGGACAGAGGAGCCTGGCGGGCTACAGTCCATGAGGTTGCAAAGAGTTGGACATGACTAAGCCCACATGCGCACGTGTGCACAGAGGAAGGGAGAATTTATCCTCTGGCTCGTGTGTCCTATGGGGCTTAATTTTCTCCATAGGTGTTAACACTCCCACACTTTGGGCTGGGCAGGTGTGGGCACCTGGTGGGCCGTGTAACATCTCATGTGGCAGCACCAACTGGGCATGGACACAGGGCATGGGCAAGAAGAGGCATGTAGGACTGTGCCACATGGAGTTGGTCAGAGCACACGCAGAGCTCGTGGTTGCACTGTGACTGGTCAGAACAGTGGCAAGGACCCGGAAGAGGATGAGGTCAAGATGTCAGGAGTGGCAACGCAAGAGCTGTCTGACTACAGAGGCAGATAATAAACTTAATGGATGCCAAAGGGGAAGGGGTGGGATGAATTGCAAGATTGGGATTGACATACATACATTATGACACCATGTATAAAATAGATCTGAGGCGGGCATGGCAACCCACTCCAATATTCTTCCGTGGAGGATCCCATGGACTGAGAAGCCTGGCAGGTTACAGTCAGTAGGACGTGACTGAAGCGACTTAGCATGGACACAAAATAGATAGCTAATGAGAACTGACTATATAGCACAGGGAACTCTACTCAATGCTCTTGATGACCTAAATGGCAAGGAAATCCCAAAGGGAGGGGATATATGTATATGCATAGTTGATTTGCTTTGCTGTACAGCAGAAACAAACATCACAAAGTAACTATGCTCTAATAAAAGCTTTTTTAAAAAAGAGCTGTCTGAATCACAGAACTCTCTAAAGAGAATTGTCTAGAGAAGTGATGAACGCAGGGGAAGAAGTTATAGTTGCAGAAGTGCCCTGAGGCTCTGAGGAGGGAGAGGGCGTGGGGTCAGCTCCGGGGATGGTGAGGGAAAGTTTCAAGAAGAGAAGAGAGCAGGGAACCGGCATAATTCATGGACCAGACACTCCATCTGTCCAGGGGCTCAAACCAGACCCCAAAGCGGGGATAGCATCTTGGCAGATTATCCCCTTTATTAAACCGAACATCCTTGTAATTTTGTTGTCAGTATTCATTTGTTTTGTGAAAACCTTTCCTCATAAAATATGTCACAGTAAAACTTGGCTCAGCCCAGATGGAATTCTCAGGAATTCCAAACCAGTGAAATCTGAATTGCATGCACACACAGAGCTGGGTCATGGGGATGCAGCGGCTCCCTGGGGAGGCAGGGCTCATGGTGGTGGGCAGGTTAGGCAGGGCTGGATGAGAAAAGAGTCTTGAGGGAGGAATGCGCTGTGCTGAACTGAGAGGCATAGGGGCTGGCAGGAGGAAGCTGGGGGACACTCAGCCTGTGGAGGAAAAGGACCCGAAAAGAGGCCATTCTACAGATCTGCTTCTGACAGGGAGAATTAGTAATTTTCTCTTAAAGATGACTTCAGGGGTAAGTCAGGAAGAGAAAAACAAGTATATATTAATGCAGATATGTGAAATCTAGAAAAGTGGTATAGACAATCTTATTTGCAAAGCAGAAATAGAGACACAAATGTAGAGAACACAGGTATGGACACCAAGGGTAGTGGGGGCAGGATGAATTTGGAGATGGAGGTTGACACATATACACTGGTGTGCGTGTATGCTCAGTCGTGTCCGACTCTTTTCAACCCCGTGGACTGTGGCATTCCAGGCTCCTCTGTCCTTGGGATTTCCCAGGCCAGAATACTGGAGTGGGTTGCCATTTCCTTCTCCAGGAGATCTTCCCAACACAGGGATCGAACTTGAGTTTCCTGTATCTACTATGAATAAAATAGATAACTAATGAGAACCTACTGTATGTCTCAGGGAGCTCTACTCAGTGCTCTGTGGTGACCTAGATGGGAAGGAAATCCAGAAAAGAGGGGATGTATGTGTACATACAGCTGATTCACTTTGCTGTACAGCGGAAACTAACACAACATTGTAAAGCAACTATACCCCCACCCCCTCAATTTTAATTAAAAAAAAAAAAAGATGACTTGAGGGGATATTCTGGCAGAGTGACCTGTACTGGAAAGCAGGGGAAACCAGGCCAAGTGACTTTCTTCTGCGTCATTGCTGCCCTCTCCAGGGCCCCAGGTGCCCATCGAATCACTCCCAGCCACTCTTTCTCCATCTCAAAGAGAGGCTGGGGTGAGGTTCTCAGCTTGAGGCGGACTAAATCGACCAGGAGTTTGGGAGTTTCTCAAAGGAATGCCAAGTCAAAACCCACACAGAGGGGAGAAGGCCCATCCGTATTCCTGGTGTACAGTCCTCAGGGATGAGTGAGATCCCGGGGTCCCGGGGAACCAGCATTTCTTGGAAGGAGAGTGACAGGGGTGGCTGCCCAGGGTTGTCTCTGGTGAGGCTGTGAGGAAGTTGGGGCTTATTTGGAGATCCCTAGGCCACCTCTGCTGAGCCTCTTCTTTTGGGTGACTGATCTTTCAGTTGACTTGGAAGTTTCTTGGTTTTAGCACTGAATGTTCTACATCTCAGGAAACCCCTCCAATCTGTGGAAGCCTGCCTAGTTGGTCACCCTACCTCCTCCTCCCTTCCAGAAGCCCTGTTTTTCTGAGGCCAGAAACCCACCCTCCCCCAAAAGCTCTACGAGTTCCCCAAAACTAATTAAAGACATGCTTCACAAAGGCCAATACCAACAAAGCCAAGGAGGTAATACAAATGGGGGAGATTTACATCATTCATCATTCTTTATATTATTTATCATGGGTAGAAATGTCCAGTTTGTTTCACAAAAGCTCCTTAAGTTGCGTTCTTTCTGCATTGTGTTTGCATATTAAATATGTATGATGACATGCGTGATCACCCCTGGGCTCCATTTTGGGGAGACAACCGAAAGCAGTGGGATTTATGCCCCTGGAGAAGCTTGGCCCCATGGGAAGGGGCCCCTGTGGGTTACTGCTTGGAGGGATGGTGCTTCTGGGGGACCAGGCATCCGATTCTTCAAGAAGATGGAATTTTCAAATGTTACGTGAAATCTGTTTTGAAATCAGGATGCACAACGGAATAGTTTTAAAGACACAATGTGGTCCAGTTTTGTGGGGAAAAACCAAAACCCATTCATGGGTCCTGTCCAGCCCACAGGCTGCTTGTTTGCACTCTATGGATTAAACTTCTCAAGCAGTCACTGCAATTCTCCTCCCTCCGCTGTCCCTGAATCATGACATCAGCACCTTGACATTTCAAGCCTTGTCCTCAGACAGCTGCTAGTTTTCAGAAATGGTCACTGCAGCGGCGCAGGGAGGCACAGCCTAGCCCTCAATTCCCCTTGGTCTTTCCCCACTGTGCTGTCTTCCAAGGGATTGCCATGGACACGCCTGCAGCCCCAGGGCACATCTGCTCTTTCACCCCTCCATTCCTTCCAGAGCCATCAAAGGAACAGAGGGATGAGAAATGAATGAACCGTCTTGTCTCGTGTGGAAGGAGGTACCATCACCTTCTACCCTCCCTACGTTTCCGTAGAGATGCCTGAGCTGAGACCAGCTCCTCAGCTTACAGCTCCCACCTCCAACTGAACAGGGAGGGTCATGCCTCCAGGGTAAGATCCAGGGAGGCTCCTCAACAGGCAGGACCTTATGCCCTCCAGTCTGGAGAGAAATCATTTGAGGATGGAGCTATGAACGTGGTGTGGAGGAGGCCTTCTCTGGATATTTAATGATTCTAGTTTAAGATAGGAGAGGAGGAAGGGAGAAAAAAAACAACTTTGCTCTTAAATACAGTCAAAAGAATTTCTTGTTGAAATCATTTCTAGTTGGTGCAGAAGGTACTATCTCCTTCAGCACAAAAGTAATTATCATCATCGTCATCATGCCAGTCTGGGATTGCTCAGCTCATGGGCCAATGTGATAGCTAACCATCTTCGGATGCCTTGTAAAAATAATCATTAAAAACGCATTTCCAAGATCACATCATAATGGAAAATGAGCTTATGATGCTGTGTTAACTGGGATCAGCATCTTATGACTGGGAGCCAGCAGTTATGTCATGATATTCAATGAGTCAGTGAAATTGGGTCTGAAAATCAAGTTTCTGTCTACACCCTAACACCCTGAATGCGCCTGATCTTGTTTAAAAGCAAGGATCAGCTTCCTGTGGTTGTTAATCCATGCTCAGATCTGTGCATTGCTTTTGTTCATAAGAGGCTAAAACATTTGCCAACATCATCTTACTGGTCTAGGAAAAATGACCTTGTGTGTGGTTAGAATCATAAAGCAAAGGGCAAGCCCTCCCATTTCGTATGTGGGGAAATGAGACCCAGAGACATCCCCCAGTGCCCACATCCAGCAGCCCAGGGATCTTTTTGGAAAGTGGAAAGTCACCCAGTCCTGATGCCATTCTAGGCGTGGTGCCCGAACTCCTGAGATTCCATTGGATGACTACCTGGCCATTTTGTCAGCCTTCCTCTTAAATTTAGGCTTCCTTCTTCAATCTCCATGGGACACATCAGCCTCTTTCCTTTACTATTTCAAACACATTCCTGATAGACAACCTCTTCTCTCAGTATTTTTAAATATGTTATATAATTCCCTCACTTGCAAATAGCCTAACGTATCAATTGGACTAATGATGGATGATAGCCTGAGTGGGTCAAATATTTTAAGATTTATTTGAATTCAATGGATATTTCCACATGGATGGGTTTGCATTTTATGCCACAATGACTGGAAAATTGAGTGAATGATAAATCGAACATCAAATGAATAACGATAACCCAGGTCAAGCAACCTCAATTCTGTGTTACCGTCACCTTCACTAAACCCCACTGGAGAGTGAAAAAGGCCTGGGGTCTGCTTTAGTCCCAAAGTTGAACCTGGTTTTCTCTCTTGTCTCGTGTGCACGTATGTATACACACACACACACACACACATACAACACACACACACACAAACACACACCTATTCCCTTTAACAGGTGCTCAGTCAATATCGGTACATTGAATGGATCTGAGAGTTATCAAGCAGATCTATGTCTGATGAACAAGTTACCCAGTAACTGCACTTCATTTAAAAAAATCCAAGAGTTCATCTTTAATGTGTCAGGCATTTAAAGAACATTCTGCTATGAGCTATGGTGATTTTTTTTTAAGCATAGTTTTTGACCTTAAGGATTTTATAGCTACACCAGCCAGGGTTGAACCACAGGCAGAAGCTGTACGATAGATAGATAGGTGATAGATGTTGGTCAGACAGATGGATGGACAGACAGACAGATAGAGGGATCCATGAATCTAACACAAGGAACTGGCTCTTGCAATTGCTGGGGCTGGTTTTGTGCGTGTGTGTGTGTGTGTGCTGTGCGCTCAGTTGTGTCCAATTCTTTGTGACCTTGTGGACTGTAGTCCTCCAGGCTCCTCTGTCCATGGAATTCTCCAGGCAAGAATACTGGAGTGGGTTGCCATTTCCTATTCCAGGGGATCTTCTCGACCCAGGGAACAAACCGGGTTCTCCTGTGCTGGCAGGCGGATTCTTCATCACTGCACCACCAGGGAAGTGGTTAAGCTCTATCTAAAGTCTCTTGAGGCAGGCTGTCAGGAAGGGAAGATTAGGAGCAGCTGGAAGCCCACGAGCATGAGCTGAAACTAGTGTCCAAAGGGAGGAATCTCTTCAGCTGATTAAGTAAGGGCCTCCTAGGGTAATTTCCCTAATTTAAAGTCAGTTGATAAAGACTTCGATAATTACTCAAAGTCCCTTCATAGCACTAGATCCATGTTTGGTCAAATACCTGGGGGAAGGGTGTGTATGCTACAAAAATCCTGCAGCTCCCCTTCCTCAGCCCTCAGCAGAGAGTGTCTCCTTCAGCCCAGCCTCTCACATACTTGAAAAGGAATTCTTGAGCCTGTAATTTAGTCTGGTCAAGTGGACACACCACAAAACCAGCATAACAGCAAAGTTCAAAGAAACAAACAAACAAAAGAACAAAATATGAACACCCAGAACAAGGCCATGGGCCTACCCAAATGAGCAGAGTCTAAAGCAGGCACTCCAACAAGTCCATCTGTGATCTCGTTTTCTCTGGCCCTTGAAGGAACAGAGGTCCCTCAGTTTGGCTGAAATGAGGGATGGAAGAGTCACAGGGCTGGCTGCACTCAGAAGGCAACAGGCTCACTGAACTCCAGCTTCACCATCTGGGATCCTTGCCGGTGGGGAGCAGACGCTTGTCATTTTGTATAATAACAACCTTAAACTATAGAGTGAAACATATTGAAAATGTCCACAATGGCTCCTCGGGGCATGGTGAGACCTATCAAGCATGAAGCTTTCTCAGCAAACTGCATCTCTTCCCGGTTGGAGCATGTCTGTTTTGCTTTTTGTGCCAGGCCAGGGACGGAGTGTTTTTCTTCTGCTAATCGGCCCCTGCTGTCGATACCAATGGCTGTTGAAACTTGTCTGATGCTGAAACATGAATCCAAAGATCCACCCTGGATGCCAGGGCCTTGGTCACATCCGCTCATACTGCAGGGTTGAAGGGAAATGGCAGTACCGCATTCTTTGTCATGAAACACTCTATCAGGCCAGAGTTCCAAGAAAACACTTTTGAAACAAGGAGGGTGGGGAGGAACCACAGCTCTCCAGGCCCAACGTAGTTATTTCTTAGCACACACTGTGGGTTCTTGGTGAGAAAGCATGGGGGCATTATTGCTCTGCCCGCTTGCAAGTTTTTGGAGCTTACCCTGATCTAATTAAGAGTCTGTTTACCCTTAGGCCTGGCACTTTCTCTGGATGAGGCAACATCTGCAACACTGCAAGAAGCCACATGAAGGCCAAAATACTTGTTGGTTGCAGCTATTTTCAGCCTTGCCAGAGTAAATAATGATGGGCTTAGCCCTATTGGCTCATTTTAAAAATGTATCTTGAGAGGTGCTAGCCTACACGTGTCACTGCCCATGGTCTGAGACAGTGTTGTGGGCTTGCTGAAGAACACAGGTTGGGAGAAGGTGCCGGAGCCTGACCTTCTCCGCTTGCATCAGATGGGCTGGAGATGGATTGCAGGTTTGGTTTTAGGTCGTGCTCAAAGCAGTGTCAGCAGTCTTACAGTGTGTATCCTTTGCCAGCGACAAGGATGGGGAGGGGTCTAGAGACCGTTATATGTTCCCCACAAGGATGTGTGAAAATGAAGAGAAAATCAAGGAGGAACACATTGTAAACTCTTAATTTGAGCAAACTCTGGGAGATAGTGAAGGACATGGGAGCCTGGCATGCTGCAGTTTACGAGGTCACAAATAGCTGGACATGACTTAGTGACGGAACAACAATTAGGTTCAAAGAAACTACAGGTTTAACCTGGAGAAGAGGCAACATGAAAGACTCACTCACAGTTCTGTGCCATATGGGGAGTCTTCCATCAACTCTGAATGTGGTTGCAGGAAAGTAGGTTGCAAGTCAATATAAGCAAGGATTTCCAAACGTATGGTGAGTTCCCGCCCTTGCCTCTGTCTCCATCACTAATGGGGCTCCCATGGCAATGGCTTGTTAAGGCAGTTTCCTGGGAGCTTGGACCAGCTTGGTTGTGGGGTACCTTCCAAGTCAAGCTTCACATCAGTGTGAATCAAGTAAAAAACAAAACAAAACAAAAAAAACCTGGCTGATTGGAATGTAGATCACAGATCCAACCCATACTTATCCATTCCATATATGATCAGTGTCAGGAAGGAGATTTAGAGGGGTCATCAGTGGTCTCATGTCAGAGTTTTTTAAAGAATAATTAATTAATTTAATTGGAGGCTAATTACAATATCGTGGTGGTTTTTGCCATACATCGACATGAATCAGCATCCCCGTCCCAAACCCCCCTCCCACCTCCCTCCCCACCCCATCCCTCTGGGTCAGCTTTGAGTGCCCTGTTTCATGCATTGAACTTGGACTGGCGATCTGTTTCACATATGATAATATACATGTTTCAATGCTGTTCTCTCAAATCATTGCATCCTCTCCTCCTCCCGCAGAGTCCAAAAGTCTGTTCTTTACATCTGTGCCTCTTTTGCTGTCTTGAATATAGGGTCATTATTACCATCTTTCTAAATTCCATATATATATGTTAATATGCTGTACTGGTGTTTTTCTTTCTGACTTACTTCACTCTGTATAATAGGCTCCAGTTTCATCCACCTCATTAGAACTGATTCAAATGCATTCTTTTTAATGGCTGAGTAATACTCCATTGTGTATATGTACCATAGCTTTCTTATCCATTCATCTGCTGATGGACATCTAGGTTGCTTCCATGTCCTGGCTATTATAAACAGTGCTGCAATGAACACTGGGGTACACGTGTCTCTTTCAATTCTGGTTTCCTTAGTGTGTATGCCCAGCAGTGGGATTGCTGGGTCATAAGGCAGTTCTAGTTCCAGTTTTTTAAGGAATCTCCACACTGTTCTCCATAGTGGCTGTACTAGTTTGCATTCCCACCAACAGTGTAAGAGGCTTCCCTTTTCTCCACACCCGCTCCAGCATTTATTGTTTGTAGACTTTTTGATGGCAGCCATTCTGACCAGCGCATGTCAAGGTTTTTTAACGTCTCTAAGATGGTTCTTTACATGCTAATAATAAGCTAGTTAACAAATGTCACTGTTGTGTAAGTTTTGTGTTTGTGTGCTCAGTTGTTCAGTTGTGTCCGACTCTGCGACCCCATGGACTGTAGACCACCAGGCTCCTCTGTCCAGGGAACTTTCCAGGCAAGAGTACTGGAGTGGGTTACCATTTCCTTCTCCAGAGGATCTTCCCAACCCAGGGCCTGAACCCACATCTCTTGCATCTCCTGCATGGTGTAAGTTAAAATCTCAAAATTACACCCATGGATTTTCAGTCAAAGGTCCAAAATAATTTTATTAATTGGGTGGGTTTGAAACTAAAAGGATAATGAAAATATAGCCCTGTAAAGAGTTTTGGGGGCTTTTACATCCCAACATCAAGAGAAATCATGGCAGGAAAGCACCAGAGAGACAGAGGTCACAGTGACTGATAAGTCATCCGTGTGGCATGAGCCTGCTTTATCTTCTCCATAATTGGGAAGCGTAACGCAATAGGGTAAGTGGGTAGAGCTGCAATTTTTAGGACCAGTTCAACCCCGGGCTCTGTCATAGGTTAGTGAGTCACCACGAGAGACTCCGGGTCAGTGTCCATATCTGCAAAATAGGAATGCTGCCAGACAATGAAGGGAAAATGAAGCGACACACACATCACACACCCAGGCCATCAAGAAGCACTTACTAAACATCATTTTCTTTCTACTCTCTTTTTTTTAATAGCATATATGTTCCTGCCTACTGCTATTTTCTCAGGAAATCAAAGTGGAAGATTGTCATGGCTCTGTCTGACCCCCAGAGCACCAGTCCCTCATTGCTTGTTAGGGCTGTGCGAGAAGGGTGGGCAAGACAGACACATCAGGCACTTCAGCTGCACTCCCACGGGAGATACAGACATGAGGGCGTCTTTGGATACCCATGGCTTATATAATTGTGACAGACATGCGTCGTTTACACTCACACATACCTTGCACATTCAGTTTAGAAAGGGTTGCTTTAACATTTGTAAAATTATTACACAAGTAAAACATGCACTTGGATAAAAAAATTTTAAACTACCCAAAAGCAAACAGGATGAAGTAAAATTCACCTGTAATTACGCCACGCAGAGAGGATTATTTTTAATATTAAGTAGGTATCCTTTGACATATATATGTATAAATAGAAATATACATAGACATGTATGTAAGCAGGTATATAATAATATCTGTGGTTGAATTATACATGTATCTGCTATGTATTCTGACTTAAAAATATTGTGAACAGAAAGTACAAACAATTCTGCCTCTGGGAAAACATAATATTAATGACCTATTCACCTATTCTCTCCCTGTGCATGTGTGCATGCTAAGTGGCTTCAGTCATGTCCGACTCTTTGTGACCCCATGGACTGTAGCCCATCAGGCTCCTCTGTCCATGGGATTCTCCAGGCAAGAATACTGAAGTGGGTTGCCATGCCCTTCTCCAATTCTCTCTCCATTAAGTGCCAAATTTGAGTGATAATTTTCAATAGGGAGAGAAGAGAGAAAAATTACTATATGTCCTTTCCTTAGCCCGAGGTTTCTTTTTCCACTTTATAGAAGGCAGTTTCTTTTTATTGGCCAAACTGTAGGAGGGCTGGAACTTTTGAATCTAGAAATAGTGGGAAGGAGGCTTCTAATCAACAGTTAATGGTCTTTTTATTCCAGGAACTTCCTTCCTGGCTCTTGATAAAGACAGAACAGAATCTCAGCGTTCAGTAGGAGTGTTTAAGAACATAGGAAAGCCTCAAAGGAGATGGTTTGGGGTATTATGTAGAATCAGGGGACCATCTGCCTCTAAATACATGGCAATGCTTGACAACAAGGAACAACCATTTACAAGATGGATAGACAAATAAAATATGACAACATGGACAAAGCCCTGTGCTCTAGATGAAAAATGCTGCCAGAGATAAATAAGACAGCTTGATGCATGTCCTTTGTATTCTAGCCATAAAGATGGATGTTAGTGACCAGAATGCTCAACTGTTCATATTTGTGACTAATGATATGATGCCATATGGGCGTATATCCTATGAGATGAATATTTTATATACTTAACCTTATTAAAACAGCTTGGGTTAGTAGATTCCTTCAGGCAGTTTTAAAGCACTATTCTACATCCAGGAAGGAAACATCTTCTGGCTATTGTGTGAGCAGATGGGAAATGCTGAGAAAATCTGGAGATTAGACAACTTGGCAGCTATGGTACCCTATTAAATTGGTTTATACAGCGATGGATACTCACAATAAAATAGCAAGGTGTTTTCTGTTGTTACCAGAATCTGCTTTCCTGGTACTTCAATTATAAAAGGAGGTAAAAATACTCTGTAGATTTGTCTTTGGGTGTGTGTTCTAAAGGGAGAGAAAGAAAAGGGAACTCAAGAGTTCTCACCTAATTCTAGGTCATCTTTGCTCTACTTACAAATCATCCTTCCATCTGCCTTATAATGCCCAGTGTTCCTGCTACTCTTACTCAAGAAGTGGTTGTGTATCCAGCATTCAACTTCAGAAACCATCATTTAATGCTTATTAATTATTAAAAGGACAGAACTTCCATTATTAAAGAACTGCTTTAGAACAAATTTATCCCCTTCTAGAGCATTCTTCCAGTGGACCTCTTATTTTTAACCATCTAATCAGAGATCAAAGGTATCAAAAGTTGCTGATGATGTCAAATATGATCAATATCATTATACTCCATTTCAAAGGTTAACCTTAGATGGGAGCCACATACCCTCTTCAAGACATTTCATTGAGCAGAAAATTTAAATCAGTACATTGATTGGTCTACCTTTGTATCAAGCCGTTAACTTAGCTGACCTTCAAAGTCATCATCCAGTCTGCTTTGAAAAGATGCTTGCAAACCCTATAGAGATCCTGCCAGCTTACGTCTGGGTCTCCATCTCATAGTTCTGCAATTATTCCCTCCCCAATGGCTGCAGCCAGGCTATCCTCACTAGCAGGCTCAGCAATGTACTTTGTCCCCAGAAGCAATTTTTGTCTGAGGCAGGAAGTATTTGGCCAGTTTCCTAACGTGATATTCTAAAAAGATAGATAGGTAGATAAATAGATAATTGATAGATTTTATATATATATATGATACAATGATAGATAGATGATAGATAGACAATGTTGTTTAGTCACTCAGTCAGTCTGACTCTTGTGACCCTGTTAATAGATAGATAATAGATGATAGAAGAACAGACAGATGATAGATAGTAGACAAATGGACAATAGATGATAGAGGAGATAGAAAGATAGAGGATAGGTAGATAGATAGGGAGACAGTGATGATACATAGATACATAGATAGGAAGATAGATGGATACAGATAGGTAGATAGGTAAGGATATGTGTGTGTATGTACAGCTTGCTGCTAGTTTGAACAGATGTTGCGGTACCCCAGTTGCACTAAGCAAGCTTCCCTCTTAGCCTTTCTTGTAGGTGCTAGTCTAGGACTCAATGCACTGCTAGTTCTGGGTGTCTACTTGGATCTCATTAGGTATTCCCCTGGGACCAGAGCTGGCAGCCTGTTGACTGTCCTATGTACTGACTGCCAACCAGGAAACTTCCAGTACTGCACAGAGCACCTTGCTTTTATGAGCACTTCTTATGGAGAGACTCTGGCATCTTGGCTGGAAACCATTTGAACCTTGGGTTCACAGTGCACACTGATGGCTGTACCTCATGGACAGTCTGTATTTCCCGTCAGACCGCCACTGTGCTCAGCTGGCTCCATTCATCTGAGTGCCCAGGTGGTCCTGGTTCCATTACTCAGCCATTCCACGTTAGCATTTCCCACCTTCCACACTAGCATTTTAGAAAATACTACTAGAAAGTCACTCGGAATAAGACTTGCCAGATTTAGCAAATAAAAGTAGAGGATGCCCAGTTAAGTATGAATTTCAAGTAAACAATAAATCTGGGGACTTCGCAAGGAGATCAAATCACTCAATCCTAAAGGAAATCAGTCCTGAATATTCATTGAAAGGACTGATGCTGAAACTGAAACTCCAATACTTTGGCCACCTAATGCAAAGAATTGACTCACTGGAAAAGACACTGATGCTGGGAAAGATTGATGGCAGGAGGAGAACGGGATGATAGAAGATGAAATGGTTGGATGGCATCGCTGACTCAATGAACATGAGTCTGAGCAACCTCCGGGATTTGGTGACGGACAGGGAAGCCTGGTGTGCTGCAGTCCATGGGATCACAAAGAGTCAGCCACAACTGAGCGATTAAAATGAACTGGTGGTCCAATGGATAAGAATCCACTGTGCAATGCAGGTTGCGAGTTAGATCCCTGGTCAGAGAACTGAGAACAGAGAACCCATATGCCACAACTAGAGAGCCCGAGGGCTGCTACTAGTGAAACCCATGCACTCTGGAGCCTGTGTTCCATGACTACTGAGCCCACGGCCACATCAAGAGAACTGGTGTGCCACAACAAAAGATCCCACGTGACACGATGGAGATCCTGCGTGTTGCAAGTAAGACCCAATGAAGACAAATATATATTTTTAAAATGCATAAATTTTAGTGTAAATAAGTCCCATGCAATTCTAAAAAGCTCTTCATTGTTTATGTACAGTCTACATTTTTCTGGGTGTCCTGAACCTTAATTGGAATGCCAGTTTGAATTCATAAATGCCTTTTGAAGATGGTAGCCTCTGAATCTGTCCTGTTACTAATGTTTTCTTGTGAAACTTGGCTCCTCACAGCCTCCTACAAGAAGAACATGGTCTGTCTGTCTGGTAGCCATTGTGGGAGATATCCTGGTTCTTCAAAGCTTATCTTATTTTTGGATTTGTTCCTGGTCTTGGAAATTAACAAGGAACCATTGTCTGAAGGAACCATTGTCCACAATAGTTTGAAGTTTCTTAGGGATCCCCTATGCTCAAGGAATTCCAACAATATCCCAGCTCTTTTGTTGTGTCTCAGACTGTTGGAAAAAGTAACACTCCAGCTCTCTTTCCCACTTTGGACAAAATGTGAGCATCCTTTAGCTTCTTAGTCTGAAACCCATCATGTC
This sequence comes from Bubalus kerabau, assembly GCF_029407905.1. Classification (NCBI taxonomy): domain Eukaryota; kingdom Metazoa; phylum Chordata; class Mammalia; order Artiodactyla; family Bovidae; genus Bubalus; species Bubalus kerabau. The sequence goes on along the minus strand of NC_073624.1, from coordinate 129,044,625 downwards.
CTCCTCCCTCGCATTGATTTTTTCTTTCTGCCCCCGCCTTTCCACTAGTCTCATCTCTGTTCTTTTGTCACTGTCAGTTCTGCAGGCAATTTATTTGCTGTCCTGCTTCTCCTAAGGACAATAGTTCTCAACTCTTTCTGTAAATTGTAATAACCCAGACAGATCTGAGAAAAGAGCCATGCCTGGTCCCCAGGACACTACGTGATTGGTGTAGAGTGGGACCCAGGCACTGATAGCTGTAAAGGCTCCCCAGGTGATTGTAACATGCAGGGGGATGTGGAAAGCCTGCCGCTGGGCATCCTTCCAGAGTGAGGGCTCCCAGGTGCACTCGCAGTCCAGGTGCTGGGCAGCCTGCTGATCCAGCAGCGAGATGTGGAAACCCTGCCGCTGGGCATCCTTCCAGAGTGAGGGCTCCCAGGTGCACTCGCAGTCCAGGTGCTGGGCAGCCTGCTGATCCAGCACAGCACAGCTGCCACATTCACATTCAAGCATAATCACCCTCTCCATCCCATCCGAGCATAGTCTCTCCCTCTCAATGCCACTACAAGTGTTTTCCGACGATATTGGCAAACATCCTCAAACCCATCACAATAGAACAAAAGCAGAAAATCATAGAATTACAATCCTGTAGCACTTATCAGTAAAATCCTGTGCAATTTGGGTACCCTTGTTCAAATTTTTGGTATTGACTAAACAATCCATCTACACTTTCAATTCAAGACTGAGTTGCATAGTCAATACAGAATGGAAAAGAAAATACCTAATCCTATAGTAATCATTACATTCTAAATTGTATCCAATTGTGTATTAATTAAAATAAAATCTTTATAGCTCAATTCATAGTTATCTATTATACTGTTTTCTATTTCATGCTCACTCACTTTCTTGCCGTTTAAAAATATTTCTCTTCAAAATGGTTCACCAAAATTAATTTATGATTTCCTAGGCTCGTTGATGCTTTCATCTACATGGAACGCTTCTCTTCACACAAGGCTCTTTTATAACTTTCACTAGGCTCAAACAGCTATGGAAAGACATTCTCCTGTCTGTCCAGAAAGAAAGGCAGAGAAGATTCCTGGTGATAACCTGCTTTAAACCCAGGTTCTCTAGAGGCTCCTTGCCAACCATGATTAGGAATGACCTTCCCCCTCTATTATTCAAGTAGTCAGTCCCCAGTCTTATTCACTGCACGTGTCAACACTCCTTTTCTGCCTCGGAGGCTTGAAGAATTTCTGGGCAGCTGACTGCTGCATGATACTGATTTTCTTTACCAAATATCAGGGAAATATTGGAAGGAAGCAAGGAAAGGAGAGAGGGAAGAAGCGTTAGAGAAGGAAAGAAAGGAGAGGGGAAGGAAATTTACTTACCAAAACCTGACAATGAATAAAAAGCAGTAAAAATAAAATGCAGGTTTTAATGACACTTTGATATTCCAGTCCTAAAATTTTAGCGTTCTTTAGAAGTGAGTTTGGGTTGAGACACCTAGAATTATCAATGTCCTATATCTGAAACATTAAAAACCTCTATCAGTTTCACTAAGAAAAGTAATGGATCTTTAGACAAATTGGCCAAAAGCTAAGATTCCAGCACATCACACACAGTCTTTGCCATACAACTATAAATTCAAACCAGAAGTGGCTATCATTCTACACTCACATTTTCAAGCCAATGCAGGGCACATAATAGATAATCAGTATTTTTGAATGAAAAAAGAAAAACTGGTTGTATCTTACTATCACTGTTTCTTCCAATTCACCCTCTAGATGCTCAAAGACATCCTTCCAAGAGTTCCTCCTTCCTTAATCTGGTCACTTTAACTTGGATCCTCAGAGAATTTGTTGGATGCCCTTGTCCTTTTTCTTTCCGATTGTCCTCTAGAGAACACCCGCACCACTGCATGCGGCTCTACTAGGGATTTCTGCTGTGTTCTGCCCAAGGTGTAGGATGCTAGCTAAGCCAGGGGAGTCAGACTTTGTTCTTTTGGCAATTTGGGATTTTAGAGAGGTGAAACCACCGTTTTTCTGGCCACCCTAACCTCCACAACCCATCCCAAGATTTTGGAGCCAAGCTTATTTCATGCCAGCCCTGCTGTGCTAGCAGGCCTGAGCTAGATTATTGCTCTTAATCAAGAGGAAATGTTTTAAATTGCAGCCTTAGGTTTGAACTCCCTGTAAATGAAGTCAGTTCCTTTGGGGAGTTTTAGAGTTCTCTTTTTATCGCTTGCTTCTCCTCATGGACAAAACTTCTGAGCCATAACTTCGCATGTTGCTTCAGAGATCTCTCTGGTCTGCTTGACTCTCCCCTCCTGGTTTAGAATCTGTATTATCAAGGGGAGGTGAGGCTGTCAGGGGCCAAAGATGTTTTAGCCTGCCCTGCTGATGGGGCTTCCTTTATAGGTTGGTAGGTAAAGAACCTGCCTGCAATGCAGGAGACTTGGGTTTAATTCCTGGGTCAGGAAGATCCCCTGGAGAAGGAAATGGCAACCCACTCCAGTATTCTTGCCTGGAGAATCCCAGGGATAGAAGAGCCTAGTGGGCTACAGTCCATGGGGTCACAAAGAGTCAGACACGATTGAAGCAACTTAGCATGAGGTCTCAAGAGTTGGACATGACTTAGTGACTAAACCACTACCTCCTTTTGGTAGAGTTCCATTCTCTGAGTATGGATTGGGTAGAGGAAGGTCGGCCCCAACCCCTCAACCACATTCACCAGGTGTTTAACCACTTCACCTTGGAGTTGGAGGAGATGATGCAGGACAACCACTTGCCCCTCTGAGCAGCTGGTAATCCTTGATTGGAAGCGGAGGGAAGAGGGAAGATGTGTTTTTTTGGCCACATGCTACTTGGAGTGGAGATTTTATCAAACCGAGCTGAGAGAGGGTGGGGGAGAAGGAAAAAATGGGTTGTTGTTTAAACAGAGCTGCTTGCGTTCTCACTGAGTGCTAGTAGATTTCCTTGAATAAACATTTCTTTACTTGTTTCTTTACTTGTTCCCAAGTGGCTCAATGGGTAAAGAATCCTCCTGCAAGGTAGGAGATCCAGGAGATGCCAGTTGGATCCCTGGGTTGGGAAGATCCCCTGGAGGAGGGCATGACAACCCACTTCAGTGTTCTCACCTGGAGAATCCCATGGACAGAGGAGACTGGCAGGTTACAGTCCACAGGTTTGCACAGAGTCGGACATGACTGAAGCAACTGAGCATGCATGCATGCTCTTAGGAAAGTTTTCAGAGACTTTCAATGACTTGGTGTTTAAAAAAAAAATAATGTTCACCAGTGTTATTCTTTTCCCTGGGGTAGGAGGGTGAGCCCACAGAACTCCTTAACCAGCCTTCCAGAAGCAGAACTCCCTGCCTGGAAGTTTTATTGCATCATGCCACAGGGGTCACTGTCTCTGGCTCTGGATTCCTGTCATGGATTTGATGCTCTGGAGAGATGTTTACATTCTGTTAGCATTAGTTTCACCATGTGTATTTAGGGATAATATGAATCCTTGTTTTAAAGAGTTACCAAAGCAATGTAAAAATAATAACAGAATAAAAATACAGTGCCCAGTACATCATGAATTCTTATTACATTTCTGTTCTAATCTTGTAGGAAATGTGGAACTGTGGATAGAGTTTAAACAGGGAAGTGTCAGGAGGAGACATGCATTTTAGAAGCATCACTCCCAGTGAGTAGGCCAGGTGATGAGAAAACCAAAATAAAGCATGGCAGCTTGGGAGGGGCCACTGGAAACTGAGGAGGGAGACATGAAGGAGGAAGAGTTCACAGGACTTGGTGTCCAGAGAGATGCCAGGAGGAGGAAGTGAGGGAAGGAGATGTGAGATGACTTCTGCGCATCTGACTTAGATGTGGATAGAAACTCTATACCCCTTATGGCACCCCACTCCAGTACTCTTGCCTGGAAAATCCCATGGACAGAGGAGCCTGGTGGGCTTGTGGTGCATGGGGTCGCTAGGAGTCGGACATGACTGAGCGACTTCACTTTCACTTTTCACTTTCCTGCATTGGAGAAGGAAATGGCAACCCACTCCAGTGTTCTTTCCTGGAGAATCCCAGGGACGGTGGAGCCTGGTAGGCTGCCATCTATGGGGTCGCACAGAGTCAGACACGACTGAAGCGACTTAGCAGCAGCAGCAGCATGAACCAAGTCTTACTGTTTCACAGCTGTAACCTTCAAGGCCCTGACTCCTAAAGAGTTGATACAAACTTCAAATCTAGGTTCTTTATTTCCAGTTTCTAGACCTTAGCCCTCTTGGGTTGTTGCTGTTGTTTAGTGCATTGGAAGTAACTTACTATCTACCTACTTACTGCTGCTGCTGCTGCTAAGTCACTTCAGTCATGTCCGACTCTGTCCGACCCCATAGATGGGGGCCCACCAGGCTCCCCAGTCCCAAAAATAACATCAAATGTTGAGAATATGGAGAAATTGCAGGTATGTAAAATGGCTTCCCTGGTAGCTCAGCTGGTAAAGAATCTGCCTGCAATGCCGGCGACCCTGGCTCGATTCCTGGGTTGGGAAGATCTGCTGAAGAAGGGATAGGGTACCCACTCCCTGGTGGCTCAGATGGTAATGAATCCACTTGCAATGTGGGAGACCTGGGTTTGATCCCTGGGAAGGTCCCTTGGAGGGGGAGGGCATGGCAATCCACTCCAGTATTCTTGCCTAGAGAAACCCCATGGATAGAGGGGCCTAGTGGGCTACAGTCCATGGGATTGCAGAGTTGGACACAACCGAGCGACTAAGCACAGCACAAAATGGTACAATCACTGAACACTGAAAACTTCTTAGAAAGTTAAATACACATCTATCCCATAACCCAGTAATCCCACTCCTAGATATTAAGCCAACAGAAGTGAAACAGCGACAAAAATTTTAAACGAGAATATTCATAGCTTCTATATGCATAATAGTTCCAAACTAGAAGCAGCAAGTCCATTGATAGAAAAATATATAAGCTCTCTGTTGGTTTATTTTTATGCAGCAGAATACACTTCTCATCCATAGAAATGGGTGAATGATTGATATGTGCTACATGCAACATGGATTAACCCTTCAAACTCTCTCACAGAAGGAGTGCCTTCTTCATGAGGCCTTACATGAAAGAGCACAAATTGTACGATTTCATTTGTATATCACCTGCAATAGGAAAAATGAATCTATGTTGGTCAAAATCAGGTCAGTGGTTGCATGGAAGGGGTGGGTTGTAGCAGAGGGACTGATTGGAAAAGGGAACAAGGAAATCTGCTAGTGTGATAGAAGTGTTCTGTGTATTGATAAGGTTGTGAATTACATGGCCATTTGTCAAAAATGACTGAACGTAAGATATGTATATTTCACTCTTTGTAAAGTATATCACCATAAAAAAAAATCTTAAAAAGTAGTCAAAACTCACCTGCAGTCTTGATACTTGCCTCCTGGTACACCCCAGTGCTAGTCACAGCCCGAGTGCCATGTATATAGCATACTACTTTCTCTGCCTTACCGCCAAAAAATGTGCACTTAGCCTCCATCCACGTAAAAAGCTTACTTTCCTTGCTCTTGTCATCTGCCCTTTCTCTTTCAAAGTGAAAGTGAAGTTGTGTCCGACTCTTTGCGACCCCATGGACGGTAGCCTACCAGGTTCCGAGATCTGTGGGATTTTCCAGGCAAGAATACTGGAGTGGGCTGCCACTTCCTTCTCCAGGGGATCTTCCCAACCCAGGGATTGAACCTGGGTCTTCTGCATTGCAGACAGATGCTTTACCGTCTGAGCCACTAGAGTGATCCTCTCTTTCAAAAGGCAGTACCAAAAAGGGAAAGAAAAAACCACTCTCCATTAAGAGCTAGAAAAGCAGATTAACAGTACAAGTCACTGGAGACTTTACTTTCTGGGACAGGATATCTGTTCAGGAACCTTGGAATGTGGAAGAGTCTGGGCCCGGAGGGGACAGGTCACCAAGGCTGCAGATGCCTCTGGCAAGTCCTGTCCAGGGCAGGAGTCTGGCTGCTGAATCACACAGACATTACTCAGCAAAAGTCTGGGAAGAGTTCGGATAACTTTTCAAGGGTCTGCAGCTGTGGGTTATGGCTTCTATAATGAATTACAACTCTACTTAATTCTATGTTTTTCAGAAGAGCATGGAAGAGAAATGGCTTGAGATTATTTTTAGCTTATTTTATGGGAATGAAAATTAGACTTCTTTTGACAACTCTCCAATTTACTACTTGAACAAGTACAATTTTGGTGTGATTTCTCTTTTCTTGACTGTCTTCATCAATAAAAGACATGAATAACAGTGACAGATTAGGAAATGAGGACCTTGTTCATTGAGTGATGAGACAGATCTCACTGCTAAAACTCACAAGCGCATTTGTTCTCCCATTCATAATCCAGACCCTGGGCCTGAGACTCGCTGACAGTGTCAGACGTTCGCCCTCCTGGGACGATTCAGCCACAGTCAAACCCCTGTTAGATCATGACATCAGTTCCTCAGAGCTGTGAACCCGTCTTCAGGCAATGGATACATGACTCCCAGCAAATCAGAATTTATTAGAGGCTGTTGAGATATGATTTGTGTTCCTCTCCTTTCATATCATCCATTTATCAAATGCATGATTTAATTTCAGTCCCTCCAGCTGAAGTGGTGAATCAACATTAACCAGACGACTCTGGACGGTGTCGCACAGCCATTCTAATTTACCTTCCATATGGGCATCTCTTTCAAAACAACTGCCACACTTACCAGCAGCGCTCATTTTTAAGACCTCGTGAACAAACACATTATTTACAAAGTCTGTAATCAGGGAACCTGATCCAACTCATTAACTATATGACATCCCCCTCTTTATTTAGACAGTTTGCTGGCCATGGACTTTCGTATGGGATCTGTCATTTACACTTCCTCATAATAAAACTTAATTGAAATTTCATTCCTGTACAAGCAAGATGCCAGTTTAACAGATGGTCTGTAATTGTTATGTCCACATATTTTATATGGGATGGTATCACACACAATTTCACACAACTGCTATTCATTTAAAGACTGGGTTGGTTAAGGCATTTCTTTCATATTAAAAAACCTTATTGTTTAATACGAGTGTAAAATCTATCATTGAAATTAATCAGTTGAAATTGAAAAAAATGATTATAACCATCCTACTGAAATGAATGACTAAAACCTGACCGGTGTTGTTGAGGACAATGAGAATACTGGTACAGAAACATTTAGGTTCATGTGTATGAGGCAAGAATTGACACAGAAGGGCACAGTATATCTTAGTGCATCATATTCTAACAAGTATCTGTCTCTAAATTTTAATGCTTCTTTGATCATTCCAAAATCTTTTCATGTTCTTCTTAAATTTTGATTTGGGGTCCACTGACTTTACTAGTCTGTATTCAGAACGCCAGGAATTCTCACCCTTAAGACAGAGATGGAAAAGGATTTGCAGGAAGGAATACATAAGAGGCCCTGAACATGTACAGAGGAATTCTAAATATGTTCATATAATCCTAGTGTTACATATAATCCCAAGTGTTATATTCAGTGAAATTTGAGTACCTATCATCAGGTTAATTTTAATTTTTTGTGTCATGTTTAGAGATTTTACAGGAACTTAGCAATACAGTTTGAAAGTAAAGTCAATTCAATTCAGTTTGAAAAACTGACTTGTTTCTCTTTTGTAATGGTAAATTTCACCTCCCTTCTCTACCTCCTCCCCAAATAATTTCAATTATCTACTGCTCACAATTTTTCTCTTTCCTACCCCAAACCCATTCTCTTAAAAAGAATTAAATAAACCCATTCACCCCAATACAGAAAGGATGTATAAGACTCAAAAATATGATTTCCCCAGGGGTATTTACATTTCAGCCAGAGTACACACCTTTCTGGAGCAAGAATGTTTAAATATGAACTATCAGACACTGATGAGTAAGGGAAGCCCCAGAGTCTCCCAAATTGTACCACCCTCTTGGTGGCTTTCTTAATGTATTCCTACATCCTATCCTGCCCTCCACATTCAAGAAATGAATCGATTAAATAAGGAAACATGCCATCGTGCTTTTCTTAGAGGAAATGGGGAGGAAGACAAGAAATAGAAAAGGTGGGAAAAGTGAAAAGGGCCTACCAAAGGTATTGAAAGCCTACTCTGGAATGCTTGGAGAAATGAGGTACCAAGTGACCAAGAAAAAGGAGAAGAACACAGGAAACTACTTGGAAATGCTTTCTACTTCTCCTAAGAACTCACTGTGAGCCAGGACATGTCCTAGTGATACTATTGCAATGCACGTACACCTATTTGTCCAGAATGGTGGTGAATGGGATATTCTGGTGACCCCATTTTCATTTTCTGCTTGAATCTGGTTGTCATTTACTTCCTAAGAGGAAAGGAGACCCTGCTTGTCTTTATCACCACTATGTCCCCAGCACTTATCATAATATCTGGTACAGAGTAAGTATTCAATACATATTTGTTAAGCAAATAAATGAATAAATGAATGAATGGCTTGACAGTTATTAAAGAATTACAACACAATGAAACTGTTGTTTTATTTTGAAATATCTTTTAAATTAATTATTAATTATTATCCAGCCATAACAAGGGATGATTATTGACACATGCTACAACATAAAGAAATCTTGAAAATTTATGTTGAGTGAAAGAAGTCTGTCACAAAGAACCACATATTGTACGATTTCTTTCATGCAAATGTCCAAAATATGCAATATAGAGGCAGAAAGTAGACTAGTGGCTCCCAGACTGGGGGAGGGGTGATGGAGAGTGATAGATTTTGAGTCTATTTCTTTTGTCATGACATGTGGCTTGCAGGTCTCAGCTCTCAGGGAATGAACCCAGGACACAGTAGGAAAAGCGCCAAATCCAGTAGAACACCACGGAAGTCCCCATTTTGGGGTTTTAAAAAGTTTTGCAGTTAGATAATGTTGACAGTTATACAACTCTGTGAATATACTAAAACCCAGTTATATACCCTGAAACTGTGAATTTTATGATACATGAATTATGTTTCCATTTTAAAAAATATATGAAATAAAAAAGATGCAGCCACTCATATCCAGTACATAAAAAAGTCTATAAAATAGATTATCAGATTTTTTGACAAATGAATACCAGTTGAAAAAAACAGAGAAAGGGAAACAATTACATGTCACCCAAATGCAGTGGTGGGCTTTGATCTTTATTTGAACAAACCATTAATTACTGACAATTAAATGAAATTAAGAAAAAAATTTTAATTCTTTAGGTGTTAAAATGGTACCATGTTTATATCAAAGAAAGTGTTCTTATCTCTAACATCATGTATTGACATATTTATAGGTGAAATAATGTGTCTGGGATTTGCCTTAAAATTTTTGACCTGGGAGGAAGGGAAGGTGGTATTGATAAAGTAAGACTGTGCAGTGCTGTGCTTAGTTGCTCTGTCGAGTCTGGCTCTTTGTGACCCCATGGACTGTAGCCTGCCAGGCCCCTCTGTCCATGGGGATTCTTCAGGCAAGAATACTGGAGTGGGTTGCCATGCCCTCCTCCAGGGGATCTTCCCAACCCAGATCAAATTCAGGTCTCCCACATTGCAGGCAGATTCTTTACCATCTGAGCTACCAGGTAAGCCCAAAAGTAAGACTAGCCATATATCAATTATATTAAAGCTGGGTAATGGGTGTAAAGAATAATTACATTATTCCCCATTTTCATGTGTGTTTGAAATTTTCATAGTATAAAGTAAAAAAGAGAAAAGAATAATATTAAATCTTCCTCTATAGAAGTAGTAGCAGTGTTAGTCACTCAGATATGTCTGACTCTTTCACGGAATGCTGCCTGCCAGGCTCCTCTGTCCATGGGATTCTCCAGGCAAGGATACTGGAGTAGGTAGCCATTCCCTCCTCCAGGGGATCTTCCCGACCCAGGGATCAAACCTGGGTCTCCTGCATTGCAGGCAGATTCTTTATCTTCCTCTGACAAATTACCAACTTAATCATACATGACAGGAAATACATGGCCCATGCTGTCTTGGAGTTTACATTTTGGTATGCGGAAACAGGATAAACAAACACAGGAAGGAAAAGGAAGCTCAACATTCAGAAAACTAAGATCATGGCATCTGGCCCATCACTTCATGGGAAATAGATGGGGAAACAGTGGAAACAGTAGCTGACTTTATTTTTTTGGGCTCCAAAATCACTGCAGATGGTGGCTGCAGCCATGAAACTAAAAGACTCTTACTTCTTGAAAAGAAAGTTATGATCAACCTAGACAGCATATTAAAAAGCAGAGATATTACTTTGCCAACAAATGTCCATCTAGTCAAAACTATGGTTTTTCCAGTAGTCATGTATGGATGTGGAGTACTCCACTCCAGTACTCTTGCCTGGAAAATCCCACGGACAGAGGAGCCTGGTAGGTTGCAGTCCATGGGGTCGCAAAGAGTCGGACACGATTGAGAGACTTCCCTTTCACTTTTCACTTTCATGCATTGGAGAAGGAGGTAGCAACCCACTCCAGTGTTCTTGCCTGGAGAACCCCAGGGACAGGGGAGCTTGGTGGGCTGCTGTCTATGGGGTCGCACAGAGTCAGACACAACTGAAGCGACTTAGCAGTAGCAGCATGTATGGATGTGAAAGTTGACTATAAAGAGCACTGAAGAATGGATGCTTTTGAACTGTGGTGTTGGAGAAGACTCTTGAGTCCCTTGGATTGCAAGGAGATCCAACCAGTCCATCCTGGCAGAGATCAGTCCTGAGTGTTCATTGGAACAACTGATGCTGAAGCTGAAACTCCAGTACTTTGGCCATCTGATGAGAAGATCTGACTCATTTGAAAAGACCCTGATGCTGGGAGAAGAAGGGGACGACAGAGGATGAGATGGTTGGATGGCATCACCTACTCAATGGACATGAGTTTGGGTAAACTCCGGGAGTTGGTGTTGGACAGGGAGGCCTGGCGTGCTGCAGTCCATGAGGTCACAAGGAGTCAGACAGGATTGAGCTACTGAATTGAACTGAACTGAACTTTTCAACTATTCTGAGTGTGCAAATGGGGCAAAGGTCTTATGCATATTGATGGTCTACCATACTCTACATGAATGGTTTTCAAGCTTTGGTGAGAACCTCACATGGAATTTTGTGAAAAGACAAAGAATCTTCTCCCATCTCAACGCACTCGGGCTTCTGTACGTTTTAGCAATTCACAGGTGATGATGACAGAGATCAAGTTTGAGAACCATCACAGTACTAGGCACCTAATAGACATGGCCTCATTTAATCCTTCATTCTATTAAAGTAAATAGTGCTGCACTTATTTTACAGATGAGGACACCAGGGCTCAGCGTGACTAAGTAGCCAGTGAAAGTCACAGAGTGAATTATAAGTGGCAGATTCAGTGTGAAAACCCGTGTGTCCACCTCTAAACCCATGCTCTTGCAGTTCTGCCACACAAGGATTCAACACTTCCATCCTGTGCTGCTTAAAGAGGGGGATAAAGGACAATCTGGAGGTGTTCGTGATAAAGAACCCAACTGCCAGTGCAGGAGATGCGGGTTCAGTCCCTCGGTCTGGAAGACGCCCTGGAGGAGGGCATGGCCACCCACTCCAATATTCTTGCCTGGAGAAACCCATGGACAGAGGCACCTCGCAGGCTACAGTGCATACAATCGCAAAGAGTGAACTCGACTCAAGCAACTTGGTATGCACACGAAGGACAACCTCTCCACCCTGAGACTGTGAAGTAAACCAACATAGTTTCCCATGTCTTATAACAATCATTTTGCTTTGCCTTTTAAAAAATGCAAACAGTGGATTATAAAAGTCATCTCTTTGAGAGGATCCGTTAATTGAACCCCCCACCACACTGCCATCCATATGCCTATGAGAAAGCTGAAGAATTTGGGGAAACACATAATTAAGACCCAGAAAGGAAGCCAAGACTGAAGAGAAGTTTCCGAAGGATGGAGTGACTGCCAGCAAGGCTTCCCAAGGGACTTTCTGAGACAAATGAGGTGTGGACATAGGTGGTTTTCTTACAAAACTACCAGGAAGGCAGATAAGGGTCCCGAGTATAAACAATGTCAATTAAGGACAAGAAAGGAAAAGAAGATATTATTGTCTGTTGGAGGGATAAAGGGAAGTATGATGCTCTTTTACTATTGTATCAGGAGATAAACCAGTGCCAGAGAGGATTATTCTAAACCTATTAAGAAATGAAGGGAGAATTAGATCCATAGACCCATTTGGAAGCTAAGACAGCAAAATGGCTTTCTATGTCTGCCAATGTGAAGAGCAATAGAAACCTAGAACAATTTAAATATATTTACCCAAGAGATTTGGACCAGAGGAACTATAAAAGATTGGAAGAAGAGATTGCCATCAGAAAAAAAAAATCTGAAATATGAAAAGCTCAGTGTCATTACTATTTAACCCTCAAATTCAATTCAACTTTGTCCTAGATTAGAGGCCCACAATATATTTCTGCCAAAAATAAAAATAATTACTCTTTCTTTTGAGATTTCTGCAGTATGCTGGCATTAATCTGACTTATCAAAACATCTCATGGGTATTTAACTGATTCCCATACTAAGAGTCCCTAGTAAATTTCCTAAAAGTGTTCTGAGGTCTGTATTTTGAAGCATATAAGAGTCCAACACAGGCCTTGAAAGGTTCAAATGGACCGTTTTTTCACAGTATGTTTGAAGTAACAGTGCCTCCACATGTATTGTATTTCGATGGTGTGACCCTTCGGTCAGCTGCTGGAAATTCCCCACTTTGAGAAAAGCTGTACTTTATTATGTTCGTCAAGAATGTATTCTCCTTCGATGATAATTAATTGATTATTTATCTCCTGATCAGAGCTTTTCAAACCACAGGTTGTGGCACACTAGCATCAGCCAGTCAGGAATTCAGTTTAGTGTATCCCAGTCAGCACTGGAAAAAAAGAAATGAAACAGAATACAAAAAATAATTTCAAACCATATCATGCATGCATGCTAAGTTGCTTCAGCCATGTCCGACTCTTTGCGACCCTATGAACTGTAGCCCACCAAGCTCCACTGTCCATGGGATCTCCCAGGCAAGAATACTGGAGTTGGTTGCCAGTTCCTCCTCCAGGGCATCTTCCTGGCCCAGGGATGGAACCCGAGCCTCTTACGTTGCCTGCATTGGCAGGTGGGTTCTTTACCATCCGTGCCACCTGGGAAGCTCAAACCAGATCATACATTTGTGATGAGTACTGTTATTTTGTGTATTGTTTTGTGGCACACATGTGTATGCAAGTATGGGGGTTTGTGTGTAAGCTGAGTCACAACACAGCACGGATTTCTCACCTGGACAGAAGTGTTTGAGAGCTGGACTCTGTAATATGCTCTGTGAGGCTTCTCAATGGTTGTCCCGACTCTAGCTCCTCTCTCCTCATTTGCCCTGCCCCCCGCCTCCCCCCTCAGTCAAACTAATCTTTACAACTATGCTTTGATTATGTAACTCTTACCCATTCATCCTCTACTTCATTCAACAGATATTCAGCAAATATTCATTCTCTGCCAGATCCTGGGCTACCAGAAACAAGTTACACCTGTTCCATCCCCATCTGCTTCCAAGGAAAGAGACTGTACCCGGGGCATCAGGGCTAATTCCCAGTTCAGGGATCAGCTCCTGCTCCCCATTACCCATCATATCAAGAATAAACTCTTCTCATCTGTTAGGCTCCTCTTTGATCTAGTTGACTGTTTCCACCCAAACTTTTTTTCCCATTGTCAGAGCTAGTTCTAGCTGCCTTGTCTACAAACCTGAAAATATCTGTCTGCATACCATGTTAATTCCAACACTTGTGTTCCTCCTCCATTACTGACACTGTCTTTGCTTCTCTCCTCCTTATCAAACCCTCCTCAGCATCCCTGGATCTCAGCCCACCCTTCACAGCTGGTCGTCATCCCAAACCTCAGGCCCCTTGCTGCTCCAGCTATCATACTCAGCTACCTAGCTAGTGCTCATCTGCAAAGCACTTTTGAGTCCATTGTCCCTTTATTTAGAATGTCTCCAGGGACTGTGTTTCCATCACTTTACTTGAAAGCCTATTTCACAGTCTAGTAGGTCTCACTGTCTAGAGAATTTTTCTTGTCTTCCTCTGAAAATGGTCTTTTCTTAATTTCAATCTGTTATTCCTAGTTACACTGCTGATAACACCATAAATAATACTTCAGATTTGGGGAAAATAAAATATCTTATCCTAGCTCAACTTAAGATTGTGTGTTTAATCCTCAGTCATCAGTTAATCTCACTGCTTATTACTGAATTCTAGCAGTTTATCATCGTACATAATCCTGAAAACAAGGCAACTCAAGCTAAAAGCAGCTGCAGGCTAGGATGAGAACTGTCATCTTTCTCTTTCTGGAAGAATCCAGGAATGAAAATGGACTCTCTGATCTTTGATGACCTGGCCTCATTTGATTTCCTTCTGGCTTTATCATAAAAGGAACTGAAAACATTTAAGTAAAACATTTAAGAATTTGCTGTGACATATTTTCTTTGTATGTCACCATCCGCCTGCTTCATTTGTGAATATGGCAACAATTACTGAGTTTCTACCTGGTCCCAGGCCCTTTTAATTAAGTGCAGGGGATCAGAGATGGGTTAAACCACTCAGGCTGCTCACTATCTAATCAGGGAAGCAGATTTGTCTTGCCAGCAGATTATACAACATCAAATGGGATCAGAAGAATGGTTGCAAATCTGGGGGAAAAATCAGCTCTCTTTATGAGAGTCATGACAATTTCCCCAGGAAAGCTATCTACACTGGGTCTTGAAGGGCTAAGTAGAAACTTCCTAGAAAGAAGAAGAAGAATATTATGGACAAAGGAGTACAGTATATGCAAATATGCAGAGATCTGAAAGTTGCTCCATACCCAGGAAGCAGTGAAAAAGAAGGAAGACTTCAACCTACAGCACATAACTGGGAACGTCTGGAAATGACCTTGAGTATCTGTGAAGGATTGTACACATGCTAAGGAGCTTAACGTCGTCAGAAAAATCTTCAGAAGATGATAGCTTCTTATCAGGAAAGTGATGACAAACCTAGACAGTGTGTTGAAAAGCAGAGACATTTCTTTGCCAACAAAGGTCTGTATAGTCAAGGCTGTGGTCTTCCCAGTGGTCATGTGGCTATGAGAGCTGGACCATAAAGAAGGCAGAGCACCAAAGAACTGATGCCTTCAAACTGCGGTGCTGGAAAAGACTCCTGAGAGTCCCTTGTACAACAAAAAGATCAAACCAGTCAATCTTAAGGGAAATCAACCCTGAATACTCATTGGAAGGACTGATGTTAAAGCTGAAGCTCCAGTATTTTGGTCACCTGATGAGAACAGCCAACTCACTGGAAAAGTCTCTGATGCTGGGAAAGATTGAGGGCAGAAGGAGAAGAGGGCACCAGAGAATGAGAGGGCTGGATGGCATCATTGATGCAATGGACATGAAACTGGGCAAACCTCGGGAGATGGTGAGGGACAGGGAGGCCTGTGGTGCTGCAGTCCATGAGGTCGCAAAGAGTCGGACACGACTGAGCGACTGAACACAAAGGAGGTTAGCAGGGCTTCCTGGGTGGCACTAGTGGTAAAGAATCCTCTTGCCAATTCAGTAGACACAAGAGACACGGGTTAGATCCCTGGGTGGGGAAGATCCTCTGGAGGAGGGCATAGCAACACTCTCCAGTATTCTTGCCTGGAGATTCCCATGGACAGAGGAGCCTGGCGGGCTACAGTCAATGGGGTCACAAAGAGTTAGACAGAAGCAACTTAACACCCAAGGATGTTAGCAGTCCTTCTGAAGCCAACTGCAAATCAGTGAAGGTTTTTCTTAATGAGAGATGTTGGGGGAGCGAGTGCTGGTCCAGGTTATTTTAGGTAAGCTATTGTGAAAGCAGTTCAGAGAGCAGACTGGAGACAGCGCTTTACAAGCAGGCTTAATTTGAAGATTGTTGCAATACTGCAGCCAAGATAACATTTTATAAAGGAAACACACACACACACACACAGATCTACCCTTCAGGGGAAAAAAGGTTTTTTTCTTTTTTTCCTTAAAGAGAAAGTAACTGCTTCTTTTCAAAAGAAATTTGTTACATGGAAAGAGCATCTTGAAAATCGATGTTTTGGGATGTTTCCATTGCTGTGTACTTTTATTGCAGAAAATGTGTGTGTCACCTATAACAACTCTCTTTGGGTATAAAATTCTCTAACATATTTAAGGATCCTCCATTTGAAGAATTTCAATGCGTTTTAAACACATCTTTGCCTGTGTATGTGCACTTGTGCATGAATATATGTGCTTATGCACACACTGGATAAGAAATATACACACATAAAAACATATATAAACTTCTCCCCCCTTCTTTCTCTTTTTTTTCAGATAAGGCTATAACATAACCAATTCATATCAGAGGACATAGATTAAATTATACAAGGCTTCCTTGGTGGCTCAGACAGTAAAAATCTGCATACAATGTAGGAGACCTGGGTTCAATCCCTGAGTTGGGAAGATCCCCTAGAGAAGGGAATGGCTACCCACTCCAGTATTCTTGCCTGGAGAATTCCATGGACAGAGGAGCCTGGCAAGCTACAGTCCTTGGGGTCACAAAGAGTTGGACACAACTGAGAAGCCAACACTTGCACTTCACTTTTAATACTGTAGGTACACTGGAAGTAGGGTACAAAACCGTTTTAAAATAATAAATGTGGTCCACAATATATCACTTCCATTTGGATGTATCTGTTCAGTTCAGTTCAGTTCAGTCACTCAGTCGTGTCCAACTCTTTGTGACCCCATGAATCGCAGCACGCCAGGCCTCTCTGTCCATCACCAACTCCCAGAGTTCACTCAAACTCACGTCCATCGAGTCGGTGATGCCATTTAGCCTTCTCATCCTCTGTCGTCCCCTTCTCCTCCTGCCCCCAATCCCTCCTAGCATCAGAGTCTTTTCCAATGAGTCAATTCTTTGTATGAGGGCCAAAGTATTGGAGTTTCAGCTTTAGCATCAGTCTTTCCAAAGAACACCCAAGACTGATCTCCTTTACAATGGACGGGTTGGATCTCCTTGCAATCCAAGGGACTCTTCAAGAGTCTTCTCCAACACCAGAGTTCAAAAGCATCAATTCTTCAGCGCTCAGCTTTCTTCACAGGGCAACTCTCATGTCCATACATGACCACTGGGAAAACCATAGCCTTGACTAGATGGAACTTTGTTGGCAAAGTAATGTCTCTGCTTTTGAATATGCTATCTAGGTTGGCCATAACTTTCCTTCCAAGGAGTAAGCGTCTTTTGATTTCATAGCTGCAATCACCATCCACAGTGATTTTGGAGCCCCCAAAATAAAGTCTGACACTGTTTCCACTGTTTCCCCATCTATTTCCCATGAAGTGATGGGACCAGATGCCATGATCTTAGTTTTCTGAATGTTGAGCTTTAAGCCAACTTTTTCACTCTCCACTTTCACTTTCATCAAGAGGCTCTTTAGTTCCTCTTCACTTTCTGCCATAAGGGTAGTGTCATCTGCATATCTGAGGTTATTGAGATATCTCCTGGCAATCTTGATTCCAGCTTGTGCTTCTTCCAGTCCTGCGTTTCTCATGATGTACTCTGCACATTAGTTAAATAGGCAGGGTGACAATATATAGCCTTGACATACTCTTTTTCCGACTTGGAAGAAGTCTGTTGTTCCATGTCCAGTTCTAACTATTGCTTCCTGACGTGAATATAGGTTTCTTAAGAGGCAGGTCAGGTAGTCTGGTATTCCCATCTCTTTCAGAATTTTCCATAGTTTGTTGTGATCCACACAGTCAAAGGCTTTGGCATAGTCAATAAAGCAGAAATAGATGTTTTTTTCTGGAACTCTCTTGCTTTTTCTATGATCCAGCGGATGTTGGCAATTTGATCTCTGGTTCCTCTGCCTTTTTTAAAACCAGCTTGAACATCTGGAAGTTCACGGTTCGTGTATTGCTGAAGCCTGGCTTGGAGAATTTTGAGCATTACTCTACTAGCATGTGCTGCTGCTGCTGCTGCTAAGTCGCTTCAGTCGTGTCCGACTCTGTGCGACCCCATAGATGGCAGCCCACCAGGCTCCCCCATCCCTGGGATTTGCCAGGCAAGTGTACTGGAGTGGGGTGCCATTGTCTTCGAGATGAGTGCAATTGTGCAGTAGTTTGAGCATTCTTTGGCATTGCCTTCCTTTGGGATTGGAATGAAAACTGACCTTTTCCAGTTCTGTGGCCACTGCTGAGTTTTCCAAATTTGCTGGCATATTGAGTGCAGCACTTTCACAGCATCATCTTTTAGGATTTGAAATAGCTCAACTGGGATTCCATCACCACTACTAGCTTTGTTCGTAGTGATGCTTTCTAAGGCCCACTTGGCTTCACATTCCAGGATGTCTGGCTCTAGGTGAGTGATCACACCATCGTGATTATCTGGGTCGTGAAGATCTTTTTTGTACAGTTCTTCTGTGTATTCTTGCCACCTCTTCTTAATATCTTCTGCTTCTGTTAGGCCCATACCATTTCTTCCTTTATCGAGCCCATCTTTGCATGAAATGTTCCCTTGGTATCTCTAATTTTCTTGAAGAGATCTCTAGTCTTTCCCATTCTGTTGTTTTTCTCTATTTCTTTGCATTAATTGCTGAGGAAGACTGTCTCATCTCTCTTTGCTATTCTTTGGAACTCTGCATTCAGATGCTTATATCTTTCCTTTTCTCCTTTGCTTTTCACTTCTCTTATTTTCACAGCTATTTGTAAGGCCTCCTTAGACAGCCATTTTGCTTTTTTGCATTTCTTTTCCATGGGGATTGTCTTGATCCCTGCCTCCTGTACAATGTCACAAACCTCCATCCATAGTTCATCAGGTACTCTGTCTATCAGATCTAGTCCCTTAAATCTATTTCTCACTTCCACTGTATAATCATAAGGGATTTGATTTAGGTCATACCTGAATGGTCTAGTGGTTTCCCCTATTTTCTTCAATTTAAGTCTGAATTTGGCAATACGGAGGATGTATCTGTATTCATGTAGTAATTTACTCAACTACATCAGGGATTAAAACCCATTACTAAAGTAAAAACCTAAAAAGAGAGTTTTGAAGACCTTTGCTTAATTAAGATGTAGAAAATCATGTAACACTGGGACATGATAACAGGAAAACCCCAGAAAAGCAAAAATATACTTTTATAACATCCTCTAACTAAGAGTGTTAGACACGGATAATGCTGGATGAATGGGATTCCAAAGAAAACCAAGCCCTTTGTAGCTGAACAAAGAGATAGAGCAGCATCCTTTCCTGAAGGTGGCAGAGAGAGAAGCAGGCCTCCCATAGATAACAAGGTCTGGGGAGTACAAGGAGAAATTAGGAGAGCCTTAGATAACAATGTAGGCTAGCAGGACATGTGATCTGGAAGAGCCCCAAAGGCAGAAACACATTACTCAGTCCAAAAATTCTCCCATTCTATCAGAAAGTATGCCAAGAACGTGGCAGTGACGTGTAGTTCTGCACATTTTCATGTTGTGGCAACGTAAGTTTCACTCAGCCACGGTGAAGAGAGCTTGAAAAACTGGAGCACTGAATAGAGAGACCTAAGGCGTTATACCTTAGTAGCAGGACAAATCTACTCCTAGAATAATGTCTAGGCATGAATTACAGTATCAAAGGATTAAAAATAAGCCTTGACAAGATTAAGCTGCTCTCTCTACTCCTAGCAACTGAACTCACTGCCCAACAACATAATAAGGGTCATATATGAAAAGCTTATGGGGCTTCCCTCATAGCTCAATTGGTAAAGAATCCTCCTGCAATGCAGGAGACCCTAGTTCGATTCCTGGGTCAGGAAGATAACTTGGAGAAGGGATAGGCTACTCACTCCAGTATTCTGGGGCTTCCCTTGTGATTCAGCTGGTAAAGAATCCGCCAATAATTCTGAAGACCTGGGTTCAATCCCTGGGTTGGGAAGATCCCCTGGAGAAAGGAAAGGCTACCCACTCCAGTATTCTGGCCTGGAGAATTCCATGGACTATACAGTCCTTGGGGTCACAAAGAGTCAAACACGACTGAGTGACTTTCACTTTTTTTTTTCATGAAAAGCTTACAGTAGCATTCATACTCAATGGTGAAAGACTGAAGGGTTTCCCTCCAAGATCAGAAAAAAGGCAAAGATGGCTGCTTTCCCCACTTCTAAATAAACAGAGTCCTGCAAATTCTAGTCAGAGCCATTAGTCAAGAGAACAAAATAAAAGACATCTCAATTAGAAAGGAAAAAGACATACAAATAACCAACAAGCACATGAAAAGATGCTCAATGTCACTAATTACTAGGGAAATGCAAATCAAAACCAAAATGAGATGCCATCTCATACCCCTAGGAGGACTCTATCACAAAATAGAAAATACTGTGGTGACGAGGATACGTAGAAATTAGAATCTTTATGTATTCTTGGTAAGAATGTAAAATGGCACAGCTGCTGTCAAATACAGTATTCTGTTCTCAAAAAATTAAAAATAGAATTACTGCAGGATTCAGCAAATCTGATTTTGGGTATATATCTCTAAGAATTGAAAGCAAAGTCTTAAACATCTGTACGCCCATTATTCACAACAGCTAATATGTGGAAGCAACCCAACTGTGTGTCAATGGATGAATGGATAAGCAAAATGTGGAGAAGGAAATTGTACATTGTGCTACAGTATGGATGAACTATGAGGACACTATACTAAGTGAAATAAGCCAGTCACAAAAGGACAAACATTGCACGATTCCACTTATATGAGCTATTTAGAGGAGTAAAAATTGAGACATAGAAAGTAGAATGGTTGCAGGGACAGGGGAGGGGAGAAGGCGGAGTTATAGTTTGAGTGGCACAGAGTTTCTGTTTTAAAAGAGGAAGCTAGTTCTTGAGACAGTGGACACGGTTGTACAATGTTATGAATGTACTTAATACATTGAACTGTACATTGAAAAGTGGTTGAGATGGTAAATTTTCTGTTATGTGTACTATACTACAATTTAAAAAATTGAAAAGAAAAAATCATCATGAATAAAGAAAAAACAGAACTGTGACAGATTTTTAAGCATAGACCCATGATCTTTAAAGAACCTAAACATATTCACATGTTGCATGCCTAAGTCACTTCAGTCAAGTCCAACTCTTTTTGACCCCATGGACTGTAGCCCACCAGGCTCCTCTGTCCATGGGATCCTCCAGGCAAGAATACTGGAGTGGTTTGCCATGCCCTCCTCCAGGGGATCTTCCCGACCCAGGGATCTAACCCATGTCTCCTGCATCGGCAGGCGGGTTCTTTACCACTAGCACTATCTGGGAAGCCTATACATATGTGGTAAGTCACTTCAGTCGTGTCTGACTCTTTGTGACCCCGTGGACTGTCCAGGTTCTTCTGTCCATGGGATTCTCCAGGCAAGAATATTGGAGTGGGTTATCATGCCCTTCTCCAGGGGATCTTCCTGACCCAGGGATCAAACCCATATCTCTTACGTCTCCTGTATTGGCAAAAGGGTTCTTTACCAGCAGCGTCATCTGGGAAACCCCAGGGAAACCTATACACATTACTATATGATGGTAACCAATAAAAACCTGTTGTATATCAGAAGGAACCGTACTAAATACTGTGTAATGGCCTATTGGGGAAAGAATCTACCAAAAAAAAAAAAAGGGGGAGAGAGAGAGAGAGTGGATACATGTATAAATATAATTGATTCACTCAGATATACACCTGAAAATAATACTCCAATAAAAATATTTTTTAAAAAGAACCAAAACATATGCAAAAATAGCTCAACAGTCAATAGAAGCAAACAAAAGTGTCAGGATTCTGATGATTAAACACCATCTTTTTCTCTTCTATAAAATTAAAACTGAAAATATATAATATCTGAATAGGAAATCTAAATATGTGGAAACTAGCTTTCATTATTATTCAGGTTTGTTTTAAGATTTGATAGAAACCTAGGTTTATAAAGCTAGGTTTATAAAGCCTAGTGTTGATGTGTTATGAAGCTAAAAAATAACTCCAAATTCTTTTTCCCAAATTGAGATGAATTTACTAAATGATGGTGAGTAAGGTTGAGTTTAGGGTCTTCCCAAGTGGCTCAGTGGTAAAGAATCTGACTGCAGTGCAGGAGATCCAGGTTTGATCCTGGATCAGGAAGATCCCCTGGACAAGGAAATGGCAACCCACATCAGTGTTCTTGCCTGGGAAATCCCATGGACAGAGGAGCCTGGCGGGCTACAGTCCACGGGGTCACGGAAGAGCGGGACACTACTTAGCAACTGAACAACAACAAAGGCTGAGTTCTACCTGATTCGTATGCAGACTTGTATCACTTCACACTAGAATGCATTTTGTGGACACTGCTAGTCCTTAACATTAACTTACAGAGTAACATCCCCTTTGTATATCAAGGGTTTTGATATATTGTATCTGGGGATAATATGCAGACACACCTCAGGAAGGGTGCTGACTCTCTTACTCCTCACTGTGTTTCTAGTACACAGCTAGCCCATTCCCATTACAGAACTGTGTCTTCTAAAAGGGTCCATCATTTTTCGTGTCATCCCTTTCTCAGTCTGTGGTAAGAACTATACCTTTCAACTCTGATTGCCTAATCAGTATCATGTTACAAAATCACAGAGTGTATCAGGCTATGTGTTATGCTTTTGCTGTTTTTTAACTCATATATGGAGATGAGTCAAGAAAGAAAAATACTGAATGAAATAGCTAGTTCATAAACAGTATACAAAAATGACTAGCAATCATGATAAAGTGTTTACATCCCTAATAATCAAGGGAATGCAAAGAAAAAAAATAGATATTTTTACCAATGTCAGAGAGTTTTTTTAAAAAAAATTATTATTAAAGCTGCTTGAGTTTTTGTGAGATGGGCCCCTTATGTACTACTGGTAGTGAGGGGTCTAAATTTGTGTAATCCTTTTAGGAATCAATCAGGAAATATCTTGCAGCAGCTAATAAGAATCTCTAAAAATGTTTATTTCCTTAATATCCATTTGGCTTAGTACTTATATTTGGGGGCATTTGTTCTGAGAAAATAAAACAAAAGCATTGACAAGTTCATCATAATATAGCTTTTATAAAAGCTAAGATGGAAACCATTTAAACCCTTCATACTCAAAATTCTCCTCCAAAAAGCACCTGTAACTAACCTTGTTTTCTCATCTTTTATCTTCTGGAACTTAGGCACTCTGGTAAAGCGTTGCTGGCTGACACTGTTGCCCCACAAAAATTATTCAGTTATTTCTTCTCCATGCCTTCTGGTTATCTTTCTCACTCAACAGATCATAAGCAATTTGAAGGTCAGGTCTTTGTACTTCTCCCTTCACAAGATCTAATAGAGAGCAATCAGAACCCTCAGTGGTATCCATACAACCCTGATCACATTCCATTTCCATTCTTCATTTCAGTGGGCACAAGGCCAGTAGAGCCCCCAGACCTCCTCCAGGGCCTGTGCTGAGAAATGTAGTGGGCTCTGCTTCCCAGGTGGGCAAGTGGTAAAGAACCAGCCTGACAATGCAGGACACCTAAGGGACTCAAGTTCCGTCCCTGGGTTGGGAAGATCCCCTGGAGGAGGCCATGGCAATCCACTCCAGTACCCTGCCTGGAAAATCCCTGGGAGCCTGGCAGGGTCCAGAGTCACAAAGAATCAGACATGACAGAGCACCTAAGCATGGGACACTGCTGGCTGGGAGGGGCTCACCGCATCTATGAGCAAGGTGCGAGTGGGCTGTACGGTGAGTCAGCAGCTCAGGTACGGCGGCTGCGTCACCCCCGTCCTTGTTGTGGAGTGCGGGAATGCCCCACAGCCTGACTCTATCACCCAGCCTGGAGTGTGCCCAGTTTCTAGACACTGGTGCCTACAGTCCATCAGGAAGAGAACCAATTGACCCTACTGTCAGTGGCTCCTATTTTTTAATCTTCAGATTTTTATTTAATTTATTTGGCTGCATTGGATAAATATATACTTTATGTATTTGGCTTAGTTGCAGCTCATGGGCTTAATTGTGTTTCAGCATGTGGGCTATTAGTTTCCCGACCAGGGATTGAACCTGTGTCCCCTGCATTGCAAGGTGGATTCTTAACCACTGGACCACCAGGGAAGTCCCAGATTGTTTAAATGTTTGTCTTCTTGCTTCTCTGGACTGTGAGCCTCTGGAAGGCAGGAGTTAGACCTTCATGATTATATCTTCTGTATGTAGAACAGTGTGGTCCAAAGGGGGAGCTGAAGATCTATTAAATTCATTTCATCAGAGCTACCAGGGCAGCACATGGGGCCATCAAGTCAGGAACATGAGACAGAAGAGGATACAAGATAGGAGAAGACGCAGTGGAAATGGGAAAAAATAATTTCCAACAGATGTTATTCTTAGACTGATGAGAAAATATGCATTTAGGAAAAGCAAAACCATAAAAGGAAGTCTAAGAAGTCTAAGAGGAGTTATTATAGAGGTCACAAAGGAAATTATTTGAAATGGAACAGGATTAAGAAAAGTTTGCTTGCTAAGGATGAGAGGGAGTAGGAGGGAGGAAAGTAAAAAATGTCAGTCTGGGTATTGACCACACTGATCTCTCTGGGCCAAAGCTGAGGTCAACTAAAGACAACAACAGCAAACCCTTCTATCCTAGAAAAGTAAGAGAAACTTCAACTACATTTTAAAAAAATTTGACTATTTTGTGCAACACTAGAATGCACTCTAGAATGTGCAAAGTATTTGAATTTTGCCAAGAATGTGACAAGCTGAGACTAGAACAAAATCAACTGCTGTTGATGAGCTACAACTGTATTTTTTCATTCCCGAATCTTCTTCATTCTTAAACTTACTGACCCACAGAATAAAATATGGAGATACATAGAGAGTTTCATGGGAGATTGAGTGGAGCTCTCATCATACTCAAGACTCAGTGGCTCACATGTAAAACTGAGACAAAGAAGCCTCAATTGCCCTGCATTCTCAAAACTGCCAGCTCTGGACACACGTGTGGTATGGCTTATTGAGCAAGCTCCCATCAGTTCTGGTCCCTTTACTGAAACTCCCTGCTGCCCTGCTCCTCCGCAATCAACCCAGGCAGAAACCCTGGAGTGGGGATGCAGGGGGAGAATGGTGTCAGGAGAGAAAAGAGGAGTGTCTGGCTCTAAGTCCACCATTTGGTGTGGACAGCTGGACTTTACAAAATCCTCTCCCTGGGATGTTGACACAGCAAACCAAATGGGGGATGCTCTGGGGAAGGGGTTCAGTCCACCACCTGTCTCTGTAAGTGGAGTACTGTTGGAACACAGCAATGCTCATTCATTTTCACATCTTTGATGGGTGCTTTCTGACCACTGGGCTTCCCTAGTGGCTTAGATGGTAAAGAATCTGCCTGCAATGGTGGAAGACCCAGGTTTGACCCCTGAGTTGGGAAGATCCCCTGGAGAAGGGAAAGGCTACCCACTCCAGTATTCTCATCTGGAGAATTCCATGGACAGAGGAGCCTGGTGGGCTACAGTTCATGAGGTCGCAGAGTCTGACACAACTGAGCAACTACATTTCTCACTACAATGGTGAAGTTGAAAACTCTAAGCAGAAACTGTATGGCTCACAAAGTTGAAAAATGTTTATTCTTTGGCCCTTTACAGAAAAAGTCTGCTGACCCCTGTTCTGAGATGGTCACATACAGGGAGTGACTGGGAAAGGGGAGACTGGCTCCCACTTGGGTTGGATGCTTGCTGATGCTGCTGGCACCTGTCTGAATAGGAAAGGAGGAGTTGAAGAAAATGGTGGAGGGTTGATAGGTACACCCAAGCACTAACTTCCTGGCCTGGTGAGAAATGTGAGAGTTTCCCATGGACCAGGTGGAATGATGGAAGACTGTGGGGTTGAAGGCATCCTGGCCCAATCTAATGGCTCTGTCATCCGGCAAGAGCAGGTGGGGTATCCCACTATAGGGGGTTATTGGAAAACAAATGACCTCAGGAATGTGTGCACTGGGAAGGACCCCTTCATTCAACGAGGCTCCTCAGAGAACTCATACACACACGCCTGGGGAGCTAACTTTGCACATCTGCTGTGCATGGGCCCTGGTGGCCACTGAGCACTAGGCAAGCAAGCAGGGACAGCCAAAGGAGGACTGTGGTGGCACCAAGCGCTAAAGGGATGCTGTGCGTTTCCGTAAGCCCTCTCCACCCCCAGCTCTTCTAACACTTCGAAAGAAGTGGACCCTTCTGCATCTCACTTCAAATGCTGCCTATAGATGCCTGGTCAGTGCCAGGGGAGGAGACAGCTGAGTAGAGATTTGGTGATGAGATTGGATCACTTGCGGAACAGGGCTGAGCCATCACCCGACTCATAAATAGGGGGCTTGACAAAGCACAGACGAGCACAAGGATTGGAAAACACAGAATTGTTTGTTGTTTATACTCACTCATCCAACTCTTCCCTCCAGGGATTTAGAATCTAGACGTACTGGTGACATTAGCCTGGATTTTGTTGGATGATTTAATATAAATTTTTATTTCCCTTATTAGTTTTCTTGGTTTGCAAATTGGATTAAAAATCACTTGTTTTTAGACTTCCCTGATGGTCCAGTGGTTAAGACTCTTTCTACTGCAGGGTTTGATTCCTGGTTGGGGAAGTTCTGCATGCTGGTGGGTGAGGCCAAAATAATAATAATAATGATAATTTGCTTTCATTTGTTAAATGGAAACCCATCTTTGCCTGCATACTTTAATCACTTTTGAATTTGTTGTTGCTGATTACTTGGCGTCCAGCAGCATATGGTGCCAGAAACCAAAAGCAGAGCAAAAGTCTTAGCTGCAATTTTAAAAGCCAGGATTTAAAAAGTAATAATAAAATTAAGGTAAAAATAAATCTCACGATGCCTCCAAAAAATAATAGTTGGTAGCTGAGGTGTCATACCACCAAATGCTGTGTGGAATATTGTTATACCTGGCTTTCATCTAGGACTCCTAGAACAAGCAGATACATATTAGATTTCTTTCATATTAATAAGTATCCAGAAAAAGTAGACAACTTTTCAAAACAGGCAGTTCTTTTTTTCTTTTTACTATTAAAGAAAGTGATTTAAGCTTTTAGAAGGTGGAAGTCAGAGAAATTTACCATCCTCTTAGAAAATATATAGCTAAACCCCCTAATGCAGAAAATCTCTTTGAGGAAGGCCATTTTGTGCTTAGCTTCTTGAAATGGATTTTTCAAACTTAAACAAGATAGGAGGTCATGTTGACCCTTTATTCTTTCTTTCCTGGCCAGGGTCTTGCTAAATTAAAATCACACACTATGACACATGGGGAAGGCCACAGCCTTTATAAATGGGCTGGGTCCTGCACCCCGGTAAGCCCTCTGATCCAGAGGGTGCAGCCTAGACATGTGTTATCTCTAAGAGATACTATGCTTCACTCTCTACATTCCCCCAAAGCAATGCAAAATAATAATAATAAATAGTGAAATAAAAGAAATGTCTTCTTCTAACTTGTGGTGCTTTCTTGTAACTTTCTAATGTTACAGAAGTAGCTATCACTAGAAGCTGAAATTTCAATAAAGGATACTCAACATATTATTCTAATCACTTGCTTAATTACCTGTATTTTGTAGTCAATATAAACCATGAGTGAGCAGGGACAGAAGTTACTGACTTCGTGTATATCCAGAGTGCCTTTCACAGCATCTGATATGTGGGAAACACTTCACATTCATTGAACGAATGAGTGATGATGAGCAGTTTTGAGAATAGGTACCTTGCCTACTGGAACATTTTAAAACTCACAATTCACTCCACATTGTTTAAGCATCAGGATAGATATAAAATTTATAGCATGTGATTATACATCTTTTTGAATTGACCTTTCAGGAGGAAGAGTCCTCATATTCAAAATAGGATATTTGGATTTTTCATATTTAGGGTTTTGTTTTTGTTTTTTTCCCTTCTGAGTGACTCTTTACTAAGCATGTCATTCCTCTCTGAAATAAAAATAGTCAACTCCAGTATCTCAGCATTAGACAAATGTTCAGGGAAAAATTTTAAAGGAAATTTTCTGGACATACTGCCAGGAAAATTCAATTGAAGAATTTTTTCCCCACTGGGCAGTATATATATTGCTATCAGAACTTATAAAATAATAAGTACTGTGCATTTGAATGGAAAAAAGTTACTCTTTTTCAATAATTCTAACTATCAAAATGTGTATAGGAAGACATTCAGAGCTCATAGATTGATTTTAATGAGCTAGGCAAAAACTGACTTGGAAAAACTGCACATCATTTAACCTGAAATGAAAACTGGTGTGGCAGAAAAAGGATGCAGCTAATAGAAGACATTAAACTGTTGTTTTTATTAACCCAAGAAACAGAGAAATAAATCTACCCTTCACAATCAGGAAAAAAAACCTGAATATTTTTCAAAATAAAATTTGTTTCAAAAGAGCTAAATGGAGGTTTTAGTCTTACTATGTTTATATTTTCTGAATGTTGAGCTTTAAGCCAACTTTTTCACTCTCCTCTTTCACCTTCATCAAGAGGCTTTTTAGTTCCTCTTCACTTTCTGCCATAAGGGTGGTGTCATCGGCATATCTGAGGTTATTGAGATTTCTCCTGGCAATCTTGATCCCAGCTTGTGCTTCTTCCAGCCCAGCGTTTCTCATGATGTACTCTGCATAAAAGTTCAATAAGCAGGGTGACAATATACAGCCTTGATGTACTCCTTTTCCCATTTGGAATCAGTCTGTTGTTCCATGTTCAGTTCTACCTGTTGCTTCCTGACCTGCATACAGATTTCTCAAGAGACAGGTCAGGTGGTCTGGTATTCCCATCTCTTTCAGAATTCTCCACAGTTTATTGTGATCCACAAGTCAAAGGCTTTGGCATAGTCAATAAAGCAGAAATAGATGTTTTTTTCTGGAACTCCCTTGCTTTTTCGATGATCCAGTGGATGTTGGCAATTTGATCTCTGGTTCCTCTGCCTTTTCTAAAACCAGCTTGAACATCTGGAAGTTCACAGTTCATGTATTGCTGAAGCCTGGCTTGGAGAATTTTGAGCATTACTTTACTAGCATGTGAGATGAGTGCAATTGTGCGGTAGTTTGACATTCTTTGGCATTGCCTTTCTTTGGGATTGGAATGAAAACTGACCTTTTCCAGTCCTGTGGCCACTGCTGAGTTTTCCAAATTTGCTGGCATATTGAGTGCAGCACTTTCACAGCATCATCTTCCACGATTTGAAATAGCTCAACTAGAACTCCATCACCTCCACTAGCATTACTTCATGGGAAATAGATGGGAAAACAGTGGAAACAGTGTCAGACTTTATTTTGGGGGGCTCCAAAATCACTGCAGATGGTGACTGCAGCCATGAAATTAAAAGACGCTCACTCCTTGGAAGGAAAGTTATGATCAACTTAGATGGCATATTCAAAAGCAGAGACATTACTTTGCCAACAAAGGTCCATCTGGTCAAGGCTATGGTTTTTCCAGTGGTCATATATGGATGTGAAAGTTGGACTGTGAAGAAAGCTGAGCACCCAAGAATTGATGCTTTTGAACTGTGGTGTTGGAGAAGATTCTTGAGAGTCCCTTGGACTGCAAGGAGATCCAACCAGTCCATTCTAAAGGAGATCAGTCCTGGGTGTTCATTGGAAGGAATGATGCTAAAGCTGAAACTCCAATACTTTGGCCACCTCATGCGAGAGTTGACTCATTGGAAAAGACTCTGATGCTGGGAGGGATTGGGAGCAGGAGGAGAAGGGGACGACAAAGGATGAGATGGCTGGATGGCATCACTGACTCGATGGAGATGAGTTTGTGTGAACTCTGGAGTTGGTGATGGACAGGGAGGCCTGGCGTGCTGCGATTCATGGGGTTGCAAATAGTCACACACAACTGAGTGAATGAATTTAACTGAACTGAACTAATGTTTATATTTTAAAAAAAAGCAGGTATATCGTTTGAAAAGACAACTCCAGTTTTGCTCTCCCTGTGTCCACACCCTTTTTACAATGTAAGTTTGTAGCTTTTTGCATAAGTGGTAAAGTCTCTTTTCCTACCCCTTGAACTTGCTTTGACCAATAGAATGAGGCAAATGTAATGTTGCATCAGTTTCAAGTCTAGTGTCATGAGGTTTTGGATAATTCCGTTCATTCTCCTGGAACCTCACTGCCACTGTGTGAACTAGCTTGGAATTTCCTGCTGAAATGTTGGGAGATCATGTGAAAGAAAGTCAAGGTGCCCCAGCTTCACTGACATCAAGCCCTGAGGCAAAGTCATCCAGCCCACCTGCAAGTCCCCACAGACTTGTGATTGAACCCAGCCACTCCAGTCAAGTCTGAGCCACCCACCTGGAGTCGTGAGCCCCATAAGTTTTGAGGTGGCTTTTCACATGGCAATAAAAAACTGATCATTCATCCATTAACAAAGGTTTCACCCCTTAGGTATCAAAGAAATTCAAGCTAAAACAGCAAAGTATGACTAGTTATCACTTTTGACATAGGTAGAGATAAGCATGAATGCATGCATGCATGTTAAGGCACTTCAGTTGTGTCTGACTCTGTGCGACCCCAAGAACAGCAGCCCACCAGGCTCCTCTGACGACGGGATTCTCTAGGCAAGAATAATGGAGTGGGTTTCCATTTCCTTCTCCAAGAAATAAACAAGACTCTTCATTAGAGAGCTGAATCATGCAACCTTTTTAGAAGATGATTTGGCAATATGAATCAAATTTTCAAAGGTGCCAGCTATTACACTTTTGTGAATTTTACCCTTAAAAAATTATGTACATATCTACAAATGACCCAATTTTGTTCTTTTTTATGGCCGAGTAATATTCCATTGTACATTTGTACCACATCTTTATCCTTTCATCTCTCTATGGACATTTAGGCTGCTTCCATGTCCCTGGCTACTGTAAATAGTGCTGCAATGAATGTTGGGCTGCATGTGTCCCTTTGAAATATGGTTTTCTCAGTAGTGGGATTTCTGGGTCGTATAATAATTCTGGTTTTAGTTTGGGGACCTAGAGTTATACAAAGTGAAGTAAGTTAGAATAAGAAAGACAAATATTATATATTAGTGCATGTATGTGAATCTAGAAAAATGGTACAGACAAACGTTTTTGCAGGGCAGGAATAGAGGTGTAGGCATGGGGAACAAATATATGCACAGGGGAGTGGGGGTGTGAATTGGGAGAGTAGCACTGACATACCTACAGTGCCATGTGTAAAATAGATAGCTAGCGGGAACCTGTCGTGTAACACAGAGAGCTCAGCTCAGGACTCTCTGGTGACCTAGAGACGTGGAATGGTGGGGTGGGAGGGAGATCCATGACAGAGGGGATATATGTATACATTTGGCTGACTCACTGCATTGTATAGCAGAAAACTAATGCAACATTGTAAAACAACTATACCTCAATTTTAAAACTGCACATGTGATGATTTATCAACCTCACTTATAATACTAAAGTTAGAGAACCAATTGGGATGTTCTTAAATAAGGGAGGAGTTTAAAAAATATACTGTAGTATATCCACACAGTGGAATACTGAGTTGCTGCTGCTGCTGCTAAGTTGCTGCAGTCTTGTCCAACTCTGTGTGACCCCACAGATGGCAGCCCACCAGGCTTCCCCATCCCTGGGATTCTCCAGGCAAGAACACTGGAGTGGGTTGCCATTTCCTTCTCCAATGCATGAAAGTGAAAGGTGAAAGTGAAGTCTCACAGTCCTGTCTGACTCTTTGCGACCCCATGGACTGCAGCCTACCATGCTCCTCCATCCATGGGATTTTCCAGGCAAGAGTACTGGAGTGGGGTGCCATTGCTTTCTCTGGGAATACTAAGTAGTCATCCAAAATTATAATAATTACATATGTTGACATGGAAATACCATCACATTATTATCATTATTAAATGAAAAAGGAATACAAAGAATATGAGAATGATTTCATTTTTCAATCACACAAAACTAACCAAACTGATCACATGGACCACAGCCTTGTCTAACTCAATGAAACTATGAGCCATGCTGTGTAGGGCCACTCAAGACAGACGGGTCATGGTGGAGAGTTCTGACAAAATGTGGTCCACTGGAGAAGGGAATACCAAACCACTTCAGTATTCTTGCCTTGAGAACCCCATGAACAGTATGAAAAGGCGAAAAGATAGGACATTGAAAGAGGAACTCCCCGGGTCGATAGGTGCCCAATATGCTACTGGAGATCAGTGGAAAAATAACTCCAGAAAGAATGAAGAGACAGATCCAAAGCAAAAACAGCACCTACCGCAAAAACAGCAAAAACAGTTGTGGATGTGACTGGTGATGGAAGTAAAGTCCGATACTATAAAGAACAATATTGCATAGGAACCCAGAATGTTAGGTCCATGAATCAATGTAAATTGGAAGTGGTCAAAGAGGAGATGGCAAGAGTGAACATTGACATTTTAGGAATCAATGAACTAAAATGGACTGGAATGGGTGAATTTAACTCAAATGACCATTATATCTACTACTGTGGGCAAGAAACCCTTAGAAGAAATTGAGTAGCCCTTATAGTCAACAAAAGAGTCTGAAATGCAGTACTTTAGTGTGATCTCAAAAAAGAGAATGATGTCTGTTCATTTCCAAGGCAAACCATTTAGTATCACAGTAATCCAAGTCTATGCCCCAACCACTAATGTTGAAGAAGCTGAAGTTGAATGGTTCTATGAGGACCTACAAGAACTTCTAGAACTAACACCAAAAATGGTGTCCTTCTCATCATAGGGGACTGGAATACAAAAGTAGGAAGTCAAGAGATAGCTGGAGAAACAGACAAATTTGGCCATGGTGTACAAAATGAAGCAGAGCAAAGGCTAACAGAGTTCTGCCAAAAGAATGCACTGGTCATAGAAAATACCCTCTTCCAACAACACAAGAGAAGGCTCTACACATGGACATCACCAGATGGTCAACACCAAAATCAGATTGATTATATTCTTTGCAGCCAAAGATGGAGAAGCTCTATACAGTTAGCATAAACAAGACTGGGAGCTGACTGTGGCTCAGATCATGAACTCCTTATTGCCAAATTCAGACTTAAATTGAAGAAAGTGGGGAAAATCACTAGACTATTCAGGTATGACCTAAATCAAATCTCTTGCCATTATACAGTAGAAGTGAGAAACAGATTTAAGGGACTAAATCTGAAAGACAGAGTGCCTGATGAACTATGGATGGAGGTTCATGACACTGTACAGGAGACAGGGATCAAGACCATCCCCAAGAAAAAGAAATGCAAAAAGGCAAAATGGTTGTCTGAGGAGGCCTTACAAATAGCTGAGAAAAGAAGAGATGCTAAAGGCAAAGGAGAAAAGGAAAGATATACCCATCTGAATACAGAGTTCCAAAGAATAGCAAGGAGAGATAAGAAAGCCTTCCTCAATGATCAATGCAAAGAAATAGAGGAAAACAATAGAATGGGAAAGACTAGAGATCTCTTCAAGAAAATTAGAGATACCAAGGGAACATTTCGTGCAAAGATGAGCACAATAAAGGACAGAAATGGTAAAGGACCAAAAAAGACAGACCTAACCCTGGTTCCAAATAGGAAAAGGAGTACGTCAAGGCTGTATATTGTCACCCTGCTTCTTTAACTTATATGCAGAGTACATCGTGAGAAATGCTGGGCTGGACGAAGCACAAGCTGGAATCAAGATTGCTGGGAGAAACATCAATAACCTCAGATATGCAGATGACACCACCCTTATGGCAAAAAGTGAAGAAGAACTAAAGAGCCTTTTGATGAAAATGAAAGTGAAAGTGGAGAGTGAAAAAGTAAGTTTAAAGCTCAACATTCAGAAAACTAAGATCATGGCATCTGGTCCTGTCACTTCATGGCAAAGAGATGGGGAAAGAGTGGAAACAGTTTCTTTAAAAACAGCTGACTTTATTTGGGGGGGGGGCTCCAAAATCACTGCAGATGGTGACTGCAGCCATGAAATTAAAAGATGCTTACTCCTTGAAAGGAAAGTTATGACCAACCTAGACAGCATATTAAAAAGCAGAAACATTACTTTGTCAACAAAGGTCTGTCTAGTCAAGGCTATGGTTTTTCCAGTGGTCATGTATGGATGTGAGAGTTGGACTGTGAAGAAAGCTGAGCACCGAAGAATTGATGCTTTTGAACTGTGGTGTTGGAGAAGACTCTTGAGAGTCCCTTGGACTGCAAGGAGATCCAACCAGTCCATCCTAAAGGAAATCAGTCCTGGGTGCTCATTGGAAGGACTGATGTTGAAACTGAAACCCCAATATTTTGGCCACCTGATGCAAAGAGCTGACTCATTTGAAAAGACCCTGATGTTGAGAAAGATTGAAGGTAGGAGGAGAAGGGGATGACAGAGGATGAGATGGTTGGATGGCATCACCGACTCAATGGACATGAGTTTGAGTAAACTCTGGGAGTTGGTGATGGACAAGGAGGCCTGGCATGCTGCGGTCCCTGGGGTCACAAACAGTCAGACACAACTGAGCAACTGAATTGAACTGAACAGGAGCAGAAGATATTGATAAAAAATTATTTCATAGCCTCAGACCTGGGTCTAAGGCCTGAAGACTAATCACTTAATAATGTGGCCAAAAAGTCAAGAACAAAAACAGAACAACTTGGCTTTGGCAAGAATATTTTAAACCACCAAGCTCTTACTAGATGAAGGGACGATGTCTGACTATCTAAACACACAGCAATGTCTCCTCCTCTGAGACTCATTTGTTGCTCGTAGAACTAACTCACCACTTAGTGGGCTCAGTGTTTAATTGTAGTTATTTTTTCATGTGTCTGAGATTTATTTCCCACTGCTCTTGTGATAAATTTTGTGGCTAAAGATGTGTTTTATACTTCTTTTTGTTGTTTAAATAATCTTCCAGAGGGCTGTAGTGAACATCTATTAATCTTGCTACCCTGAATGATTCACTTTTCTTTGGATAAAATATTTGCCACAATTTTCCTCTGGGGAAACCCCTCAACCCCAGCTCTTGAGCAATGAGGTTTGATGAGCTTAATCCCACTGCTAGTTTAAAACAACAAGCGTGTTTCCTCTCCCAGGCAACAGTAATTGGACAGGCATGTGACTCCACATCAGGAAGTGTTTTAAAACTGTTCTGGGAAAAACCCTCTCTTTTTCCCACTGGGTCTGAATTACAAAATGTATTGTAGGTTATTTGGAAGCAATCAGGAGGGACCTGCCTGGAGATGGAGCCAGTGCTTGGATAAACAAGGAAAGTGGGTGCTACTCACATAGCTGAAAAGAGTTAATTCTTGGACTCTAAAAATACATAAGCAAGTAAATTCACTTCTAAAAAATCAAGACAGTTTTGGATTGGTGAGTCTATCCATTGCAACCAAAACAATTCTTGTACATTGTGGATACTTTGTTATTGGTTTTGATTGATTTTTACCAGTTCCCTCCTCAATTCTGGGACTCTCACAAAGATCCAAAAAAGTTCTGTTGAACTTCCCTGGTGGCACAGTGGATAAGAATCCACCTGCCAGTACAGGGGACACGGGTTCAATTCCTGGTTTGGGAAGATTCCGCATGCTGTGGAGCAACTCACCCCATGCGCCACAACTACTGAGCCTGTGTGCTGTAACTACTGAAGCCCACATGCCTAGAGCCTGTGCTGCACAACAAGAGAAGCCTCCACAAAGAGAAGGCCGTGCACCGCAACGAAGCATAGCCACCCCCTGCCACAGCTAGAGGAGGTCCATGAAGGCCCAGGGCAGCCAAAAATGAATAAAGTTATCTTTTAAAATTCTCTTGATTTGGTTAAAATAGAAAATTAAATCTCTGCCACGATGAGCGTTCTTTAGTCCTTCTAGAACAAACACCTCTGTTTGAAGACCAAAACGTTTCCAGGCCATTCCTGGTGTCTCAAAAACTATTTCTCTGATACTTCTGAAAAGAAAAAAAAAATAAGTAAATCTCTGAATTTTATAAATTTTTTTTGTGGTTTTATAGCTCTATTTTTTTATTTTTAATTGATATATAGTTAATTTATAATATCGTGTTTATTCAGCTATACAGCAAAGTGATTCAGTTATATGTATTTTTTCAGATTATTTTACATTAAGGCTATTACAAGATATTGAATATAATTCCCTGTGGTTTTTTTTTTAAATTTTATTTTATTTTTAAATTTTACATAATTGTATTAGTTTTGCCAAATATCAAAATGAATTTTATAATTGTTTACAAAAAGCAGGTATTTCTTAGTTATGAAAATCCAGAAAATTAGAAACACATTTCTTTATTTTTGTCAGCAACTATGTTTGCAAGCAATCAGGTCAATGCAGTTGGATAGTGTGCATTGATAGATCAATGCAGTTTGACAGTGAAGTCACTCAGTATGTCTCACTCTTTGCAACCCCATGGACTGTAGCCTACCAGGCTCCTCTGTCCATGGAATTCTCCACGCACGAGTACCAGAGTGGGTTGCCATTTCCTTCTCCAGGGTATCTTCCTGACCCAGGGATCAAACCCAGGTTTCCACATTGCATGCAGATGCTTTACTGTCTAAGCCACCAGGGAATCCCCTTATAAGTTAAAAGAGTAAAAAGCTATATAAAAACAAGAATGGATTTTTCAGAATTGAAAAGCAGTAAATACTTTTGTCTAATATTAAATGATTTAAATGTGTAATAGAAAAATGAAAATCTCTTGGATTTCTATCTCCAGAGAGAATCACTGAAATTTCCACATATATCTTTCTAGACAATTTTTTACATGTAGAGGCTTTTTTATGTTAACAAAAATGAGTACAGTTCAGTTCAGTTGCTCAGTCATGTCTGACTCTACGATCCCATTGACTGCACCACGACAGACTTTCCTATCCATCACGAACTACTGGATCTTGCTCAAACTCATGTCCATCGAGTTGGTGATGCCATCCAACCACCTCATTTTCTTTCATCCCCTTCTCTTTCTGCCTTTAGTCTTTCCCAGCAGCAGGATCTTTTCAATGAGTCAGTTTTTTGCCTCAGGTGGCCAAAGTATTGGAGTTTCAGCTTCAGCATCAGTCCTTTCAATGAATATTCAGGACTGACTTCCTTTAGGATTGACTGGTTGGGCCTCCATGCAGTCTTGAGGGATCTCAAGAGTCTTCTCCAACACCGCAGTTTAAAAGGATCAATTCTTTTTTTTTTTTTTTTTTTTTTTTTTTTTTAAATTTTATTTTATTTTCAAACTTTACATAACTGTATTAGATTTGCCAAATATCAAAATGAATCCGCCACAGGTTTACATGTGTTCCCCATCCTGAACCCTCCTCCCTCCTCCCTCCCCATTCCATCCCTCTGGGTCGTCCCAGTGCACCAGCCCCAAGCATCCAGTATCGTGCATCGAACCTGGACTGGCAACTCATTTCATACATGATATTTTACATGTTTCAATGCCATTCTCCCAAATCTTCCCACCCTCTCCCTCTCCCACAGAGTCCATAAGACTGTTCTATACATCAGTGTCTCTTTTGCTGTCTCGTACACAGGGTTATTGTTACCATCTTTCTAAATTCCATATATATGCGTTAGTATACTGTATTGGTGTTTTTCTTTCTGGCTTACTTCACTCTGTATAATAGGCTCCAGTTTCATCCACCTCATTAGAACTGATTCAAATGTATTCTTTTTAATGGCTGAATAATACTCCATTGTGTATATGTACCACAAATATACAAGCAACTCCTACAGCTCAACTCCAGAAAAATAAATGACCCAATCAAAAAATGGGCCAAAGAACTAAATAGACATTTCTCCAAAGAAGACATACAGATGGCTAACAAACACATGAAAAGATGCTCAGCATCACTCATTATCAGAGAAATGCAAATCAAAACCACTATGAGGTACCATTTCACACCAGTCAGAATGGCTGCGATCCAAAAGTCTACAAGTAATAAATGCTGGAGAGGGTGTGGAGAAAAGGGAACCCTCTTACACTGTTGGTGGGAATGCAAACTAGTACAGCCACTATGGAGAACAGTGTGGAGATTCCTTAAAAAACTGGAAATAGACATGCCTTATGATCCAGCAATCCCATTGCTGGGCATACACACTGAGAAAACCAGAAGGGAAAGAGACACGAGTACCCCAATGTTCATCGCAGCACTGTTTATAATAGCCAGGACATGGAAAAGGATCAATTCTTGAGTGCTCAGCTTTATTTATAGTCCAACTCTCACATCCATACATGACTACTGGAAAAACCATAGCCTTGACTAAACGGACCTTTGTTGGCAAAGTAATGCTTCTGCTTTTTAATATTCTATCTAGGTTGGTCCGGAGAAGGCAATGGCAACCCACTCCAGTACTCTTGCCTGGAAAATCCCATGGATGGAGAAGCCATGGGTTCCTACAGCCATGGCTGTAGTCCATGGGGTCGCTAAGAGTCGGACACGACTGAGCGACTTCTCTTTCACTTTTCACTTTCATGCATTGGAGAAGGAAATGGCAACCCACTCCAGTGTTCTTGCCTGGAGAATCCCAGGGAAGGGGGAACCTGGTGGGCTTCTGTCTATGGGGCTGGACAGAGTCGGACACGACTGAAGTGACTTAGCAGCAGCAGCAGCAGCAGCTGTTGTTCCATGTCCAGTTCTAACTGTTGTTTCCTGACCTGCATACAGGTATCTCAAGAGGCAGGTCAGGTGGTCTGGTATTCCCATCTCTTTCAGAATTTTCCACAGTTTATTGTGATCCACACAGTCAAAGGCTTTGGCATAGTCAGTAAAGCAGAAATAGATGTGTTTTTTTGGATTTCACTTGCTTTTTCGATGATCCAGCAGATGTTGGCAATTTGATCTCTGGTTCCTCTGCCTTTTCTAAAACCAGCTTGAACATCTGGAAGTTCACTGTTCATGTATTGCCTAAGGCCGGCTTGGAGAATTTTGAGCATTATTTTACTAGCGTGTGAGATGAATGCAACTGTGCAGTACTTTGAACATTCTTTGGCATTGCCTTTTTTTGGGATTGGAATTAAAACTGACCCTTTCCAGTCCTGTGGCCACTGCTGAGTTTTCCAAACTTGCTGACATACTGAGTGTAGGACTTTCACAGCATCATCTTTCAGGATTTGAAATAGCTCAACTGGAATTCCATCACCTCCATTAGCTTTGTTCGCAGTGATATTTCCTAAGGCCCATTTGACTTCACATTCCAGGATGTCTGGCTCTAGGTGAGTGATCATACCACCGTGATTATCTGGGTCATGAAGATCTCTTTTGTACAGTTCTTCTGTGTATTCTTGCTACCTCTTCTTAATATCTTCTGCTTCTGTTAGGTCATACCATTTCTGTCCTTTATTGTGCCCATCTTTGCATGAAATATTCTCTTGGTATCTATAATTTCTTGAAGAGATCTCTAGTCTTTCCCATTCTATTGCTTTCCTCTATTTCTTTGCCTTGATTGCTGAGGAAGGCTTTCTTATCTCTCCTAGCTATTCTTTGGACCTCTGCATTCAAATTTATATATCTTGGTATATCTTTCCTATTCTCCTTTGCTTTTTCTCTTCTCTTCTTTTCACAGCTATTTGTAAGGCCTCCTTAGACAGCCATTTTGCTTTTTTGCATTTCTTTTTCTTGGGGATGGTCTTGATCCATGTCTCCTGAACAGTGTCATGAACCTCCACCCATAGTTCATCAGGCACTCTGTCTTTCAGATCTAGTCCCTTAAATCTATTTCTCATTTCCACTGTATAGTCATAAGGGATTTGATTTAGGTCATACCTGAATGGTCTAGTGGTTTTCCCTACTTTCTTCAATTTAAGTCTGAATTTGGCAATAAGGAGTTCATGATCTGAGCCACAGTCAGCTCCCGGTCTTGGTTTTGCTGACTGTATAGAGCTTCTCCATCTTTGGCTGCAAAGAATATAATCAATCTCATTTTGGTGTTGACCATCTGGTGATGTCCATGTGTAGAATCTTCTCTTGTGTTGTTGGAAGAGGGTGTTTGCTATGACCAGTGCGTTCCCTTGGCAAAACTCTATTAGCCTTTGCCCTGCTTCATTCCGTATTCCAAGGCCAAATTTGCCTGTTAATCCAGGTGTTTCTTGACTTCCTACTTTTGCATTCCAGTCACCTATAATGAAAAGGACATTTTTTTAGGGTGTTAGTTCTAAAAGGTCTTGTAGGTCTTCATAGAACCATTCAACTTCAGCTTCTTCAGTGCTACTGGTTGGGGCATAGACTTG
This sequence comes from Bubalus kerabau, assembly GCF_029407905.1. Taxonomy (NCBI): domain Eukaryota; kingdom Metazoa; phylum Chordata; class Mammalia; order Artiodactyla; family Bovidae; genus Bubalus; species Bubalus kerabau. The sequence goes on along the minus strand of NC_073624.1, from coordinate 129,004,388 downwards.
GATTATCATGATATTGAATGGTTTGCCTTGGAAATCAACAGAGATCAATCTGTTTATGAGATTGCATCCAAATACTGCATTTCAGACTCTTTTGTTGACTATGATAGCTACTCCACTTCTTCTAAGGGATTCCTGCCCACAATAGTAGATATAATGGTCATCTGAGTTAAATTCACCCATTCCAGTCCATCTTAGTTCGCTGATTCCTAGAATGTTGACAGTCACTCTTGCCATCTCTTGTTTGACCACTTCCAATTTGCCTTGATTCATGGACCTGACATTCCAGGCTCCTATGCAATATTGCTCTTACAGCATCAGACCTTGCTTCTATCACCAGTCACACCCACAACTGGTGTTGTTTTTGCTTTGGTTCCATCCCTTCATCTTTCTGGAGTTTTTTATCCACTGATCTCCAGAAGCATATTGGGCACCTACCGACCTGGAGAGTTCATCTTTCAGTATCCTATCTTTTTGCCTTTTCATACTGTTCATAGGGTTCTCAAGGCAAGAATACTTAAGTGGTTTGCCATTATCTTCTCCAGTGGACCACATTCTGTCAGACCTGTCCACCATGACCCTTCCGTCTTGGTTGGCCCCACATGGCATGGCTTAGTTTCATTGAGTTAGACAAGCTGTGGTCCGTGTGATCAGATTGGCCTGTTTCTGTGATTGTGGTTTCAGTCTGTCTGCCCTCTGATTCCCTCTGTCAGTGCCTACAGTCTTACTTGGGTTTCTCTTTCCTTGGCCATGCGGTATCTCTTCATGGCTGCTGGCTGGTTCCAAATAGGGAAAGGAGTACATCAATGCTGTATATTGTCACCCTGCTTATTTAACTTATATGCAGAGTACATCATGAAAAATGCCAGCTAGATGAAGCACAAGCTGGAGTCAAGATGCTGGAAGAAATATCAATAACCTCATATATGCAGAGGACACCACCCTTATGGCAGAAAGTGAAGAAGAACTAAAAAGCCTCTTGATGAAAGTGAAAGAAGAGAGTGAAAAACCTTGCTTAAAACTCAACATTCAAAAAGTGAAGATCATGGCATTCAGTCCCATCACTTCATGGCAAATAGACGGGGAAACAGTGACAGACTATGTTTTTGGGCTCCGAAATCACAACAGATGGTGACAGCAACCATGAAATTAAAAGACACTTGCTCTTTGGAAGAAAAGCTATGACAAACCTAGATAGCATATTAATAAGTAGAGACATTACTTTGCCAACAAAGGTCCATCTAGTCAAAGCTATGTTTTTTCCAGTAGTTGTGTATGGATGTGAGAGTTGGACTATAAAGAAAACTGAATGCTGAAATACTGATGCTTTGAGTTGTGTTGGAAAAGACTCTTGAGAGTCCCTTGGACTGCAAGGAGACCCAACCAGTCCATCCTAAAGGAGATCAGTCCTAGGTGTTCATTGGAAGGACTGATGTTGAAGCCGAAACTCCAATACTTTGGCCACCTGATGTGAAGAGCTGAGTCATTTGAAAAGACGCTAATGCTGGGAAAGATTGAGGACAGCAGGAGAAGGAGGTGACAGAGGATGAGATGGTTGGATGGCATCACTGACTCAATGGACATGAGTTTGAGCAAGCTCCAGGAGTTGGTGATGACAGAGAAGCCTGGCATACTGCAGTCCATGGGGTTACAAAATGTCGGACACGACTGAGCAACTGAACTGAACTGGACTGTGTGAGATGAGTGTAATTGTGTGGTAGTTTGAACTTTCTTTGGCATTGCCTTTCTTTGGGAATGGAATGAAACTGATCTTTTCCAGTCCTGAGGCCACTGCTGAGTTTTCCAAATTTGCAGGCATATTGAGTGCAGCACTTCACAGCATCATCTTTTAGGATTTGAAATAGCTCAACTGGAATTCCATCACCTCCACTAGCTTTGTTTGTAGTGATGCTTCATAAGGCCTACTTTGCATTCCAGGATGTCTGGCTCTAGGTGAGTGATCACACCATCACAATTATATGGGTCATTGAGATCTTTTTTGTACAGTTCTTCTGTGTATTCTTGACACCTCTTCTTAATATCTTCTGCTTCTGTTAGGTCCCTACCATTTCTGTCCTTTATTTTGCCCATCTTTGCATGAAATGTTCCCTTGGTATCTCTAATTTTGTTGAAGAGATCTGTAGTCTTTCCCATTCTATTGTTTTCCTCTATTTCTTTGCAGTGAGCGATGATTTATATGCATTGATTTCTTTGCATATACACACTGCTGCTGCTAAGTCTCTTCAGTCATGTCCGACTCTGTGTGACCCCATAGACGACAGCCCACCAGGCTCCCCTGTCCCTGGGATTCTCCAGGCAAGAACACTGGAGCGGGTTGCCATTTCCTTCTCCAATGCATGAAAGTGAAAAGTGAAAGTGAAGTCGCTCAGTCGTGTCCAAATCTTAACGATCCCATGGACTGCAGCCTACCAGGCTCCTCCATCCATGGAATTTTCCAGGCAAGAGTACTGGAGTAGGGTGCCATTGCCTTCTCCATATACACACTACTATATATAAAATAGGTAACTAAGAAGCACCTAGTGTACAGCACAGGGAACCCAATACTCTATAATGACCTATATGTGAATAGAATCTAAGAAAGAGAGGATACATGTATATGCATAACTGATGCACTTTGCTGTACACCCAAAACTAATGCAACATTGATAACTATACTCCAATAAAAAAATTTTAAGGCATATATGTAGAGCAGAGTAATTGTTTTCTACGGAGGGGATCCTGAATTTCCTGTACACAGAAAAGGAGAAGCAAAGGTCCTGTGGTGTGGATAAGCTTGCTGAATTCAGGGAACAACTGGGAGGACAGTGTGCTGGGAGCACAGTGTGCCAGCCAGAGGCCATGTGTGATGGGTTCAGTGAGGCATGCAGAGGTCCAATCGTGCAACACCTTGTGGGCCTGTGAGGAGGAACTTGGATTTAACTCAAAATCTAAGACACCACCATTAGTGAGGTTTAAGCAGTGAAGAAATATATAGCTTATGTTTTTAAAAGATTTTGCTGCTAAGTCACTTCAGTCGTGTCCGACTCTGTGTGACCCCATAGACAGCAGCCCCTACTAGGCTCCCCTGTCCCTGGGATTCTCCAGGCAAGAACACTGGAGTGGGTTGCCATTTCCTTCTCCAATGCATGAAAGTGAAAAGTGAAAGGGAAGTCGTTCAGTCATGCCGGACTCTTAGCGACCCCATGGACTGCAGCCTACCAGGCTCCTCTGTCCATGGGATTTTCCAGGCAAGAGTACTGGAGTGGGGTGCAGTGAATAGATTGAAAGAAGCAAAAATATAAATGGGGAGATTGGGAAAGAGGCTGCTACTCAGTTGCGGGGAGAGAAGTGGCTCATTTCAGGGTGTGTGCAGGAAGCAGCCTCCACGGGGCGGGAGGGGTGGGGAGGGCAGTGGAGGCAGATGGGAGGAGGAGATGGAGGTTTTCTGTCTGAAGCAGCCCGAGAGGTGGTGGTGACTAACGCTGGGCAGTCCCAGCAGTCAACATGTCGACGCTCAAACAGGGTGACTGAGGAAAGCTGAATGAAGGAAGTACTTAGAAGACTGGCCGAGTTCCAGGGGACCACAGCGATGGTGCAGGCCCTGGTTCCACAAGGAACGAGCCACCAGCATCTGCAGCTGAAAAGATCCTGGGACTCAGAGAGGGCAGAGTGGGAGCCACGACTGCAGAGGAGTGACCCGGGATCCCAACGTCCCTCTCCTCCCACTGGCCTATCTTCTCTGGTGAAGCTACTGAAGGACCACAAATTCAGTTTGTCTGCAAAGGCAGTAGAGCCGGCGGAGAGAGCTGGCGGGCGGATACTAGGGTGGCAGGCCTAGAAAGAGCAACACAGAAACACTGAAACTGTGTTGCGGGTAGAAATCAGGTTACGTTTTGTACCTGTTAAGTTGGGGATACTCTTCTGGGACTGGAACTGGAGATTAAAATCCCGATGTCATCACCGTCTAGGTGGTACTGGAAGCAATGGAGAGATGAAATACCTGGAAAATTTGGGACGGACTGAAAAGACAGGCAGGGGTGAGAGCTGGGAATTTTGGGCTTTAGATGCAGAGTGAAAGAAGCCTAAAAAGAAGATTGGTTTAAACTAGTGGTTACCAGAGGGCAGAGCGGGGTGGGGAGGGGCAAGATAGGGGTGCAGAGTGGGAGGCACAAATGACTGAGTGTGAGATCGGCTACAAGAATGTACTGTACAGCAGAAGGAATATAGTTGATATTTTGTAATAGTAAATAGAGTGTATTAAAATTAAAAAATTTTTTTAATTTAATAAACAAGAGAAGATTGTTTCTGAGTCCAGAAAAGGAGAATACCCCAAAGAATGTGATGTGGAGGAATTCAAGAGAGGAGAGCAGAGTCGGAGAAAGAAAGTGGGCAGATACCCTCTGCACTCTGGGGAGGTCAGTCAGGTGAGTCTGTCAATCCTCAACCCCTTTTTACTTTTCAAAATTGCATAAAAGCTTTAATTAAACACATTTATACTTTTTTTGCAGTATAAAAGGTATACTAAATTGTTTAAACAGCAAATCCATTGGGCTTTTCTAATCACATAACATCAGGACCCCCAAAGAGTCTAAGTAAAACAGTCTACCACAAAGAAACTCCAGACTTAAATAGTTTTATAAGCAAATTGTTACCGACCCTTAAAAGTGAGATCACTCCTATTTTATCCCAACAAGTCCATAGAACAGAAATAGGAAGTTCCGTGATTTATTTTTTCAAGACTCTTATAACCCTGATGTGGAAAGTAAACTAAAATAGTATGAGAAAGGGCAATTACTGATAAAATATTGGCAAACTAAATACAGCAATGTATAGAAAAGAATGTATCAGGACCAAGAAAGGAATACAAGGGTGATTCAACACTGGTAAAATCAAGATGAGAGAAAAAAGCATGTAATTCATCCAGTAGATATAGAAAAGTGCTTGATAAAACTCAAGACGTATATATGATTAAGAAATAAAATGCAGTAACAGCAACCAAAGTGCTAAAGGAAACTTCCATCTAAAGGTGTATCTGGGCTTCCCTCATAGGTCAGTCGGTACATCATCTGCCTCCAAGGCAGGAGACCCGGGTTTGATTCCTGGGTCAGGAAAATCCCCTGGAGAAGGAAATGGCAACCCATGCCAGTATTCTTGCCTGGAGAATCCCATGGACAGAGGAGCCTGACAGGGTACAGTCCACAAGAGTCAGACACAACTTAGCGACTAAACCACCACCAAAGCATATCTATCACGAACCTAAAATGAATACCATCTATCATGGAGAACTACTTGAAGCATTCCTTCTAAAGTCAGGCATAAGAGAAGGGTGCTCATAATCACAGCTTCATTTAACCTTGAGGAATCTAGCTCTTGGCCCAAATCCTATGTTGGGTCTTTCATCCCTCACCCGTCTCCCCCAGGGGCGACGACCAAGGCCTTATGTGGCAGGATTCCTGAGGCACAGCTGCCCTCCCCACAGCAGACGTGATGCACAGTCTGGAGGGAGAAAGTCGCAGTTAAGCACTGAGCCCCCACCTGCCCCTGCACAGTACAGGTGCGCCTATCAGAGGCCATCTTACTGGGGGGCCCTAGGCAAGGTGCTTCTGGGTGTGGGAGTGGCTTGGAGACACTTCCCTCCACTCTGACACAGTATTCAGTGCTGTCCCAGCCCCTTCCCCATCTCCCCTCTGGCTGTCCTGGGTCCATAAATGGCAGGAGGCTTTTAGGGGAAGCAGGGAGCATCCACTGCAATGAAAGGATCCTTCCTCTTGGCTGGTACATCTGACCCTCAATACCATTCTGTAGGGACAATCAACCACTGGTGGGAGCAGCCCCCAGACTCTTGCTTATATTGTCAGTAAGGCCTGACTCTTACTGTAATTTTATTTTGTTTTAATTGACCATCTTGTCACCTGGCTGTTCAGCTCTTGACAACATTGGACAAGATACCTTACCAACAACATACCTTACCAACATAATGTAGCCCTTATCCTTCTCCACCTAAAGAAATAGAGACATAAGAGTTTCAAAACTGTTATTCCTAGACAATGAGATCATCTACACAGAAATGTCAAGAAAATCTATGGACAGATAGTAAGAAAAAAAAAAAAGAGAGTTTAGGAAGGTTGCTGGAATCAACATCAATGTACAAAAATCAACATGATTCTGATTATATGCCAGCAACCAGCCAATTTCAAAAACACATTTAAAATGGTCCATTCACAATAGCAGGAAACACATAAATTACCTAATTAAAGCACAGTGTATAAATATAAGACCTGACAAAGAAAATGTTAAAATGTAAGGACACTCAACAGGGCTTATAGGATGATTTAGTGTATTTATCAGAGAATGCAATGACACCCCACTCCAGTACTCTTGCCTGGAAAATCCCACGGACAGAGGAGCCTGTTAGGCTGCAGTCCATGGGGTTGCAAAGAGTCGGACTCGACTTCGTGACTTCACTTTCACTTTTCACTTTCATGCATTGGAGAAGGAAATGGCAACCCGCTCCAGTGTTCTTGCCTGGAGAATCCCAGGGATGGGGGAGCCTGATGGGCTGCCGTCTATGGGGTCGCACAGAGTCGGACATGACTGAAGTGACTTAGCAGTAGCAGTGTATTTATGAATACCCAATTCATAAATGGCTTCCCAAGAGGCATAGTGGTAGAGAATCTGCCTGCCAACACAGGAGATATCAGAGACGGGTTTGATCTCTGGGTCAAGAAGATCCCCTGGAGAAGAGATAGTCTTGCCTGGAAAATTCCATGGACAGAGGAGTATGGTGGGCTACAGTCCATGTGGCCACAAAGAGTTGAACATGACTGAGAAGACATACACACACACACACACACACACACACACTACCATATATACGCCAGTTCTAGCAAATTAATCTATAAATTCCACACACCTGCCTATTTTGTGGACCTTCATAAGCTGATCCTAAAACTCATGGAAGTAAAAGAACCAAGAGTAGCTCAGAACAGCATTTTCAAAGGATGGACCCCAGGACTCTGGGGGATCCTTGAGACCCTTATGGGTGTCCGGGAGAGGGAGTGGTCTAAGAGATCAGAATTATTTTCATAATAACACTGAGACATTATTTGCCATTTTCATTCTCATTCCCTCACTCTGGAATTGTCCAGAGGCTACATGATAGTTAATATCACAACAGACTGAATGCAGGAGCAGCTATGGGAATTAAACCAGACATTAAAGAAATTGCAAAAATATGAAACATTGCCATTCTAATCTTCTTGTTTTGGAATATTAGTTATTTTTTTTATGAAAAGTGTTATTCATGCTCACAGGTCATAGGTTTACTAATGTCACTTTTAAATGGATTCGTAACTGAACATTTAAAAAACTTTGCACTTTTGGGACTTCTCTGGTGGTCTAGTGGTTGAGACTTCACCTTCCGATGTAGGGGGTGCATGTTCGAGCCCTGATTGGGGAGTTAAGATCTCACATGCCTTGTGACCAAAATATCAAAACATAAAACAGAAGCAATACTGTAACAAACTCAGTGAAGACTTTAAAATGGTCCACCTCAAAAAAGAAAAAAACACAAACCTCTCATTTCCAATTGTTAGTAAATATTGATAGAAATAATTCACATAAACAAAAGCTCTTTGGAGTACTCAATTTCTAAGAGTGTAAAGGGCTCAAAAAGTCTGAGAACTGTTGGCTTAGACAACACAAAAACAGAAGGGAGGGAAGTTGTCTTTCTAGATATCAATACTTACTGTAAAGCTACAATAGTTAAATAGAGCAGCTAAATTAAAATGTTGAGTCTTTACTGAGTTTCGTGATAGAATATGAGGAAAGAGGAGCTCTCATATGCTGCTGACAGCACAGTAAACTTGTTCAACTACTTTGGAGAGTGATTTGGCCGTGTTGAAGACTCATACACCATCAGATGAGATCAGATCAGATCAGTCGCTCAGTCGTGTCCGACTCTTTGCAACCCCATGAATCGCAGCACGCCAGGCCTCCCTGTCCATCACCAAATCCCGGAGTTCACTCAGACTCACGTCCATTGAGTCAGTGATGCCATTCAGCCATCTCATTCTCTGTCGTCCCCTTCTCCTCCTGCCCCCAATCCCTCCCAGCATCAGAGTCTTTTCCAATGAGTCAGTTCTTCGCATGAGGTGGCCAAAGTACTGGAGTTTCTGCTCTAGCGTCATTCCTTCCAAAGAAATCCCAGGGTTGATCTCCTTCAGAATGGACTGGTTGGATCTCCTTGCAGTCCAAGGGGCTCTCAAGAGTCTTCTCCAACACCACAGTTCAAAAGCATCAATTTTTCAGCGCTCAGCTTTCTTCACAGTCCTAACTCTCACATCCATACCTGACCACAGGAAAAACCATAGCCTTGACTAGACGAACCTTTGTTGGCAAAGTAATATCTCTGCTTTTGAATATGCTATCTAGGTTGGTCATAACTTTCCTTCCAAGGAGTAAGCGTCTTTTAATTTCGTGGCTGCAGTCACCATCCACAGTGATTTTGGAGCCCCCAAAAATAAAGTCTGACACTGTTTCCACTGTTTCCCCATCTATTTCCCATGAAGTGATGGGACCAGATGCCATGATCTTCGTTCTCTGAATGTTGAGCTTTAAGCCAACTTTTTCACTCTCCTCTTTCACTTTCATCAAGAGGCTCTTTAGTTCTTCTTCACTTTCTGCCATAAGGGTGGTGTCATCTGCATATCTGAGATTATTGAGATTTCTCATGGCAATCTTGATTCCAGCTGTGTTTCTTCCAGTCCAGCGTTTCTCATGGTGTACTCTGCATATAAGTTAAATAAACAGGGTGACAATATACAGCCTTGATGTACTCCTTTTCCTATTTGGAACCAGTCTGTTGTTCCATGTCCAGTTCTAACTGTTGCTTCCTGACCTGCATACAAATTTCTCAAGAGGCAGATCAGGTCGTCTGGTATTCCCATCTCTTTCAGAATTTTCCACAGTTTATTGTGATCCACACAGTCAAAGGCTTTGGCATAGTCAATAAAGCAGAAATAGATGTTTTTCTGGAACTCTCTTGCTTTTTCCATGATCCAATTCCAGGTACAAAATCCTAAGGAAATTTGAGCACATGAGCACACAGGGATAAGAATGTTAATTACAGTATTATTGGGAACCAAAAAAAAAGCTGAAAACAATCTACATGCCCTCCCCCATGAGAATGGGAAGAGTCTACAGTAGGCTAGAGTAACGGTTACTCTTCGGAAGGGAGGGCACAGGAGCGGGAGAGGACACACAGGGGCTTTCGGAGGTAGCTGGGTGTTTGCTTATGAGAGAGAGAGAGAAAGCATGGCATAACGCCGGCATGGGGTTAAACCTGGGTGAGGTTTACACAGGACTCTTGTCATAATTATTCCCAATCTTTAAAATGCTACGCAATAAAAACAAGTGAATGGGTCCACAGGCTGGAGACCAAACACATTCATTTGCATTGCTGTTCTTTAATATGCATACGGTGAAACTGCTTGCCTCTAAAGAGAACGTTAAAGATTTAAATTCAGGTAAAAGTGGTCTAAATACACACCACAGTCTAGCTCTTTCTCACACTCTGAGTGTCAAAGGAAGTGTTATTTGTTGTGAGTTTTATAACCAAGCTATTTCAAGAACTGCAGTCGAAGCCTGGAGATCAGAATATTTCAGTCTTCTGGTGCTTCTTAGGAGGTGCCATATGTTGGAATAGTTGTCAGCCAGAAAAACATCCGCTACACAAGTGCACCGGGAATTCTGGGGAGTCGGCTTGCATAACCTGAGAGTAAATTTGAAGAACAAAAGTGACATCAAGAATGCGCAGGGTATCTCCCTGGTCTGTGGTCATCTCATTCTTAACCCAAGTGGACCTAAGGATTATCAGCCAAATGAATTGGATGGTGGAATCAGTGGAAGAGTTTCGATCTTGATTTATTATTTAGGATCAAAGAGGATGAAGTTAGTTTCATGGGTCACTATTCCCAGAGCCCCAGCACCCAGATTTCTGCGTGGCAGAGCTCTTAGCTAAATTGTGAGGCAGACAGAGTATAGAAGACCCTAATTTGTAAACTGTGAATAGATACTCAGCTATGTGCTAAGTCGCTTTAGCCATGTCCGACTCTTTGTGACCCCATGGACTATAACCCATCAGGCTCTTCTGTCCATGGGATTCTCCAGGCAAGAATACTGGAATGGGTTGCCATTTCCTCCTGAAGATCTTCCCCACCCAGAGAGACTGAACCCGCGTTTCCTTTCCTGCATTGGCAGACATGTTCTTTACCACTAGTGCCACCTGGGAAGCCCCACAAATAGATGCTAGTTTTAATTATTGTTTCTATTCAACTCCACCAGCATCCATTAAATGTATACTTTGTGAAAGGGGCTGCAGGAATCCCTTAGAAGAAAGGGAGTAGCCATCATGGTCAACAAAAGAGTCCGAAATGCAGTACTTGGATGCAATCTCAAAAATGACACAATGATCTCTGTTCATTTCAAGGCAAATCATTCAATATCACAGTGATCCAAGCCTATGCCCCAACCAGTAACGCCGAAGAAGCTGAAGTTGAATGGTTCTATGAAGACCTACAAGACCTTTTAGAACCAACACCCAAAAAAGATGTCCTTTTCATTACAGGGGACTGGAATGCAAAAGTAGGAAGTCAAGAAACACCTGGATTAACAGGCAAATTTGGCCTTGGAATACAGAATGAAGCAGGGCAAAGGCTAATAGAGTTTTGCCAAGGGAACGCACTGGTCATAGCAAACACCCTCTTCCAACAACACAAGAGAAGATTCTACACATGGACATCACCAGATGGTCAACACCAAAATGAGATTGATTATATTCTTTGCAGCCAAAGATGGAGAAGCTCTATACAGTCAGCAAAACCAAGACCGGGAGCTGACTGTGGCTCAGATCATGAACTCCTTATTGCCAAATTCAGACTTAAATTGAAGAAAGGGAAAACCACTAGACCATTCAGGTATGACCTAAATCAAATCCCTTATGACTATAGGGTGGAAGTGAGAAATAGATTTAAGGGACTAGATCTGATAGACAGAGGACCTGATGAACTATGGATGAAGGTTTGTGATATTGTACAGGAGACAGGGATCAAGACCATCCCCTTGGAAAAGAAATGCAGAAAAGCAAAATGGCTGTCTGAGGAGGCCTTACAAATAGCTGTGAAAAGAAGAGAAGCAAAAAAACAAAGGAGAAAAGGAAAGATATTCCCATTTGAATGCAGAGTTCCAAAGAATAGCAAGGAACAATCAATGCAAAGAAATAGAGGAAAACAACAGAATGGGAAAGACTAGAGATCTCTTCAAGAAAATTAGAGATACCAAGGGAACATTTCATGCAAAGATGGGCCCGATAAAGGACAGAAATGGTATGGACCTAACAGAAGCAGAAGATATTAAGAAGAGGTGGCAAGAATACACAGAAGAACTGTACAAAAAAGATCTTCATGACCCAGATAATCACTATGGTGTGATCACTCACCTAGAGCCAGACATCCTGGAATGTGAAGTCAAGTGGGCCTTAGAAAGCATCACTGCAAACAAAGGTAGTGGTGGCGATGGAATTCCAGTTGAGCTATTTCAAATTCTGAAAGATGATGCTGTGAAAGTGCTGCACTCAATAGGCCAGCAAATTTGGAAAACTCAGCAGGGGCCACAGGACTGGAAAAGGTCAGTTTTCATTCCAATCCCAAAGAAAGCCAATGACAAAGAATGCCCAAGCTACCGTACAATTGCACTCACACGTTAGTAAAGTAATGCTCAAAATTCTCCAAGCCAGGCTTCAGCAATAAGTGAACTGTGAACTTCCAGATGTTCAAGTTGGTTCTAGGAAAGGCAGAGGAACCAGAGATCAAATTGCCAACATCCGCTAGATCGAAAAAGCAAGAGAGTTCCAGAAAAACATCTATTTCTGCTTTATTGACTATGCCAAAACCTTTGACTATGTGGATCACAATAAACTGTGGGAAATTCTGAAAGAGATGCGAATACCAGACCACCTGACCTGCCTCTTAAGAAACCTATAATGCAGGTCAGGAAGCAACAGTTAGAACTGGACATGGAACAACAGACTGCTTCCAAGTAGGAAAAGGAGTACATCAAGGCTGTATATTGTCTCCCTGCTTATTTAACTTATGTGCAGAGTACATCATGACAAACTCTGGGATGGAAGAAGCACAAGCTGGAATCAAGATTGCCATGAGAAATCTCAATAACCTCAGATATGCAGATGACACCACCCTTATGGCAGAAAGTGAAGAAGAACTAAAGAGCCTCTTGATGAAGGTGAAAGAGGAGAGTGAAAAAGTTGGCTTAAAGCTCAACATTCAGAAAACGAAGATCATGGCATCTGGTTCCAACACTTCATGGGAAATAGATGGGGAAACAATGGAAACAGTGTCAGACTTTATTTTTGGGGGCTCCAAAATCACTGTGGATGGTGATTGCAGCCATGAAATTAAAAGACACTTACTCCTTGGGAGGAAAGTTATGACCAACCTAGATAGCATATTCAAAAGCAGAGATATTACTTTGCCAACAAAGGTCTGTCTAGTCAAGGCTATGGTTTTTCCAGTGGTTATGCATGGATGTGAGAATTGGACTGTGAAGAAAGCTGAGCGCTGAAAAATTGGTGCTTTTGAACTGTGGTGTTGGAGAAGACTCTTGATAATCTGCAAGGAGATCCAACCAGTCCATCCTAAAGCAGACCAGTCCTGGGTGTTCATTGGAAGGACTGATGCTAAAGCTGAAACTCCAATACTTTGGCCACCTCATGCGAAGAGTTGACTCATTGGAAAAGACCCTGATGCTAGGAGGGAGGGATTGGGGGCAGAGGAGAAGGGGACAACAGAGGATGAGATGGCTGGATGGCATCACCGACTTGATGCACATGAATTTGGGTGAACTCCGAGAGTTGCTGATGGACAGGGAGGCCTGGCGTGCTGCGATTCATGGGGTCATGAAGCGTCGGACATGACTGAGCAACTGCACTGAGTTGATTCAACTCTGCCAGCATCCATTAAATGTATACTTTGTGAAAGGGGCTGCAGTCGGCTCCTTGCTAAGGATGAGGGAGGAAAACAAAACTGAATAAGACATTCTCAACACATACACATGTAGGAGGTGCCTGGCACAGGGAAAGTGAGTTTTCCTTATTATTTTAAGCCAGCACTGCCAACTGCTTTTCCAAAACAGGACATAGAACACTCTGCAGAAATGTTCTTGCTCTGCTCACAACATCACAAAGGTCTCTCTGGGGCTTCCCTGGTGGCTCAGATGGTAAAGAATCTGCCAACCAATGCAGAAGACACTAGTTCAATCCCTGGTCTGGGAAGATCTCGTGGAAAAGGAAATGGCTACTCACTCCAGTATTCTTGCCTGGAGAATCCCATGGACAGAGGAGCCTGGTGGGGTACAGTCCATAGGGTAGCAAAGAATTGGAGATGACTGAGGGACACACACACACATATGCAATCACGGGCTTTAGAAATCAAATTATTTTTGTGATTTGATGGAAACTGAGAATAGATTTATGTGGGGTTCAGTAGGCTTCAGAGAAGAGCAGAATCCAGTCCATGCATGACTCGTTCCCTTTAGATGTTTGAAATAATTAAGAACTCTGATGTCTTAGGCTAGTTTCAGTCAAAACTCTCTAGGAGGAAAAGACCCCAAAGCAGACAAGAGAAGTAAGCACCTGTCCTAATGGTCCTTGCTCTGTACAGAGTGATCATCAGGAGGAAAGGCTTTAAGACAACTCCAAATCCAGCCACTCTGTGCATCTGAACTCATGAACAAAATCCAAAGTAACTTGCACCCTCACAAACTGTGCTGGAGTCAACACCAGGGAGGGGACCGGTCTTCAGACACCACAGTTTTTCACAGCAATGGAAATCACAACAGTTGAAAACCAGGGCCACTTAGCAGGTTGGTCTGGCATTTGTAAGCAGGAGAGGTCTTACTTCAGTAAGATGAAGTAAGTTTCTCAGGACCTTCGTCCTTTGGGATGGCAGTTCATTAAAGTTTGATGTTGAATTTCCTGTTAACACAAGTACGTGGAGCTGGCACTATCTTCTGGAATAGAACAGGAGAATCGTTATATTTGTTCTCCAAACCAGGGAAGTGGGTCAAAGTGCTTACATATACATATACCCAGAACATCCACAAAACTAAACATTTTGAGGAAATAGCACTATTGCAGAAGCCTGCAACTAGTGCTAAAAAAGCCTTATGGAGAAAGTCAGTCCTTAAAAATAAAAAAACAAAACTGTAGAAATTAACTGTCAAGAATAAATAGGACACAGTTCCTAAATGGTTATGTATTGTTCAATCATTTTGTTATGCATTAAAAATATTGTATGCAGAATTACATTAGTTCTACCCCCACAGAATTGCTATGAGTAACTTTATATAAAAGTTTCAGAAGCCAAATTTATCATGAGTGTGAAATATAGGCATTTGAGTTCAGACTGTAAAATTAAAAATTTAAAGATGGTGTTCTGATTCTACAGAGGAAATGTGTAGCCACCCCCCCCCACCCCGCCCCATACTCACAAGTATTCACACAACACCCGTGCCAGAAAATCTGTGCCAAAGCCCGTGTGCACTGGATAGTCAAGCAGAAAGCCTGTCAGTCCTTGGATGTGCCTCGCTAAGCTTGGAGTAACAGCCAGGGCCAGCTACAGAATCTGGAGGCCTCAGTGAAAAGTAAAAATGCAGGACCTATTCAAAAATAGGGAGTGCCTAAAATATAAAACATTTTCCTTTCTTCCAAGGTCTTTTTCTCAACTTGCCATGGTGCTTTTATTGGCTATTTGCACTAACTTCCCTATGGCTGCATAACAAATTACCCCCAAACGTAGCAACTTCTAGCAACACCCATAGTCTTTGTGGGGCAGGAGTCCAGGAATGTGTAGCTGGGTGCTCTGCCCAGGGTCTCACAGGCTTCAGTCTTGGTGTTGGCCAGGGCTCGGGTCTCATCTGAGGCTTGGAGTCCACTTTCAAGCTCATGCTGTTGTTGGCAGAACTTTGTTTCCAGCTGCAGGACTCATGATGCTCATTTCTTCAAGGTCAGCAGAAGAAAAGTTTCACTTCTATATGCTTTTAAAGGGCTTTCCTGATTCGGTATGGCCCACCTAGGATAATGTCACTTTGATTTATTGAGTCTTTCAAGTTAACTGATTAGGGGCTTTAATTACCTCTGCCAAACTCTTTTCACCTCTGCCATAGTCTATTAGTTAGAAGCAAACTTCAGATCCTGCCAACTTGCTAAGGGAGGATTGTACAAGGGCATAAGTCATCGGGGGATCATTTTAGAATGCTGTCTCACTGTTCAATGTATTTCAATGTAAAGAAAAATTAAAATCTTTAACCTAATTTTGACTGTTCATCTTTACATTGTGAAATGTCAGTTTTAAGTATGAATAGAATATTTACTTGTAGGTGGAAATCAAAATTACACAGTTGGCATCTTGTAATATTTATGTAACATGTAATGTTTATCTGGCATGCAGATAGTGAAATGTGGTCTCAACTAAACTAACTCTTCTGTTCCACTTCTTGATGCCTGCACATCCCACTAACACCCTCCACCATCGGCTTCATGATGACTAAGGAAGAGCTGGAAGGACAAGGAACCCTAGATTGCTCTCTTTTCTCCTGTATCATCATTTTAAATGTCAGTGGTTGGCTAACATAGGGAAGTAACACAAGCCAGTCAAAATATGATGGAGTTCCTCAGTCATTCTTACTTTTAGGAATAGCATTACCTTCTTTCTGCATGTGAAACCAGTTCTGGCACCCACAGAGAGCCCGGCCTCTCAGAATGCCCAGGTGTAGATGGAACGCAGTCACCTGTGCTAGGCTGAGTTGCACTGAGCTCCCACACACTGTGAGTCCCTGGAATTCTGTGCCCTTGGATATGATGAACATATGTATGCAAATAGGGCAGCAAAGAGATAAATACGCATGTTGTGCCTGTTTACTCAGGCACACGCTACATTGTCCCATCAGACTTGAATTGGTATGTTTGTTGTTGCTTTTGTTCAGTCGCTCAACCTTGTCTGACTCTTTGTGACCCCATGGACTGCACCATGCCAGGCTTCTCTGTCCTTCACTACCTCCCAGAGTTTGCTCAAACTCATGTCCATTGAGTTGGTGATGCCATCCAATCAACTAATCCTCTGTTGTCCCCTTCTCCTGCATCAAGGTCCCAGCATCAGGGTCTTCTCCAATGAGTCGGCCCTTCATCATCTTCAGCATCAGTCCTTCCAATGAATATTCAGGACTGATTTCCTTTAGGATTGACTGGTTTGATCTCCTTGGAGTCCAAGGAACTCTCGTGAGTCTTCTCCAACACCACAGTTCAAAACCATCAATTCTTCAGCTCTTATCCTTCTTTACAGTCCAACTCTTACATCCATACATGACTACTGGAAAAACCATAGCTTTGACTATACAGATGTTTGTTGTCAATGTCTCTGCTTTTTAATATGCTGTCTAGGTTTGACATAGCTTTTCTTCCAAGGAGCAAGCATCTTTTTATTTCATGTCTGCAGTCACCGTCCACAGTGCTTTTGGAGCCCAAGAAAATAAAGCCTGTCACTGATTCCATTGTTTCCCCATCTATTTGCCATGAAGTGATGGGACCGGATGCCATGATCTTAGTTTTTTGATGAGGTGGATGAACCTAGAACCTATTATACAGAGTGAAGTGAGTTAGAGAAAGAGAAATACTGTATTATAATATGGAATCTAGAAAAATGGTACTGAAGTTTTTTGAATGCTGAGTTTCAGGCCAGCTTTTTCACTCTCCTCTTTCACCCTCATCAGGAGGCTCTTTAGTTCCTCTTCAATTTCTGCCATAAGGGTGGTGTCATCTGCCTATCTGAGGTTATTGATATTTCCCCTGGCAATCTTGATTCCAGCTTGTGCTTCATCCAGCCTGGCATTTCGCATGATATACTCTGCATATAAGTTAAATAAGCAGAGTGACAATATACAACCTTGACACACTCCTTTCCCAATTTGGAACCAGTCTGTTGTTCCATGTCCAGTTCCAACTGTTGCTTCTTGACCTGCATACAGATTTCTCAGGAAGCAGGTCAGGTAGTCTGGTATTTCCATCTCTTTAAGAATTTTCCACAGTTTGCTATGATCCATACAGTCAAAGGCTTTAGCATAGTCAATGAAGCAGATGTTTTTCTGGAATTCCTTTGCTTTTTCTATGATCCAATGGATGTTGGCAATTTGACCTCTGGTTCCTCTGTCTTTTCTAAATCTAGCTTGAACATCTGGAAATTCTCAGTTCATGTACTGTTGAAACCTCGCTTGGAGGATTTTGAGCATGACCTTGCTAGCATGTGAAATGGGTGCAGTGGTGCAGTAGTTTGAGCATTCTTTGGCATTGCCCTTCTTTGGGATTGGGATAAAACTGACCCTTTTCCAGTCTTGTGGCCGCTGCTGAGTTTTCCAAATTTGCTGGCATATTGAGTGTAGCACTTTCACAGCATCATCTTTTAGGATTTGAAAGCTCAGCCAGAATTCCATCACTTCCACTAGCTTTGTTCATAGTGATGCTTCTTAGGGCCCACTTGTATGTTTACACAACACAAATTCAAAGATAAAATTGTTAAGAATTTCAAGACAGTGATAACAGAACTTTAAACCATGAGCTGTGCTTTTCTTAATGGGGCCGTGAGCAGAAGCTAGTTGTCTATGAAGGCTGTATGTGAATAGGATGGGAAGAAACAAGACTGGACACACACATGGCACACATCTCCCCCACTAATGCGGATGTACTGTTGTCCCATTAGACTTCACTCAAAAACCCAAGCTCAGAGGGAAAGTAAGGAAGAATTTCAAGGTGACAACAGCAGAGCATTAAACCCACTGTGAGGCTCTTCTGAGTACAGGGTTTACACAACTGCACAGGCTGCTTTTCTGTGAAACCAGCCCTATGAACACTCTTCTGAGCCCCTCCTCTTTAGGGGGATATCAAGATGGTTGGAGCATTCCTTAGGTCACCCACCAGAAGGCTAATGCATGGCAATTCATGTACATGTTTCAGGGTGTACAAGTGCATGAGACAGCTCCTCTGATGTATTCTGCTTCTGATGAGCCATACCTGTTGCTACTCTATAGCTGTCAAGAATCTATCTTCTTTTCTGTAACTTAATTGGGTTCCTCACTTCTAGTTGAGGACCAGGCAATAGGGCCTGGAATGGAAGGAGGGGTTTCAATGGCAAAGTTCATTAAGGAGGGAGAAGTAGAGAGCACTGAACTGATGTGGAGATGAGCAGTTCAATTCAGGAGGCCAACGGTTCATGATCTCTTTAGTTAGAAGGACTCAGGTGTCAGTCTTCCAGTTTTTGGCAAAAGTAGGTGGTACCCATGTGTCAGGAAGACTGAGATTGTTGTATCTCACCATCAGAATCACCTCTTCTGGTACACATCTCCTACCTGGGCTTGACCTATACAGTAGTAGTAGAAAGGTAGTGAATATTATCAAGAAAGTCACATTGGATTTTCACCATGATGATTCATTTCTCCATTTCATAGCTGTGAAAACTGATCTCGAGAGAGACTTGCCAAGGTTAACAGGTAAGTGGTGAAGCCAGGACTCCAACAGGTCTGATCCCAAACACAAATGCCTTCCCTGTGGCCAAGAGTATGATTCCCACATCTCTAAGTCATTTATTTTTGGTTAGTGTTTTTAATATGAATGTTATAGAAAGCCTGCCAGACACACAGACTGGGTTTGCAATGATCCCAGTTTAACACATGAGGTGGCCTCTTCTAATGGAAAGAGGGGGCAAGAAACTAACAAACTTCATTATTCAGGGCCACAGTCCTTATTTATAAAGTGAAGGAACTGAACTAAACGATTTCCAAAGTTAACTTCTGGCTCCACATTCCTATGTATTCAAGCTTTCTTTTCTGACTTGAGTTGTCTAAAATTTCAGTTGCTTTTTATTTTTATTTCGGGGAGGCTGCGGCATGTGGGATCTCAGCTCCCTGACCAGGGATCAAACCCGTGACCACTACAGTGAAAGCATGGCGTCCAAACCGCTGGACCACTGGGAAGTCCTTCAGCTACTTTTTAATACCACACCAGGATTCAGTATAGTCATATTCTCAGCATAGAGATGGGTACTTCTTTGTTGATGCAGGAGAGCATACCTCTAAGTTTAGTAAAAATAGTTAAGTTAGAAGATAAAATTGAAAGGCCTAAATACAACACAGCTTTATAATGTTTTAAATTGGAATTTTATAGATCATTGCTATCCACTCTGATTCTGGAAATGATAGAAGTATTGAAGAAACATTAACTTCCTGAGATTTAGACCAACAGTCTTTTGGTTTTTCTAGAAAGTGAGAAAGGCAATGAATGCGAAAAACAGTTCCGTTTTCTCATCTATACTAATAACTCACGGGGGGCTCGTGAAGGTGAAGTGAGACAGTGGAAGTCCTTCACCAGCTATAAGGTGCTAATCAGTGTCAGGAAGCATTAGGATTAAATTAATGACAATAACGGAGACCAAAATACTCTGTTTCTCCCGGCAATCCTATCTTCCAGTGAAAAGGCCATTCTTTGACTGAAATCTCCTCTCACATAGATTCTTAGATGCTGACAGTATGAGCTCACGCTGTAATCCGTGAAGCAGCAAGAGAGTAGCAAGAAATCATAGATTCAGAAAAGCTGCACTAGAATGTAAGGCAGTGCCATTTGAAAAGAAAAAATGTGCCTCCCTAAACACCTGGCTTCTGGCCACTAGAGAGGGAGTCAAGGATATGGAGAACTTGCCGCCACAATGCCAGCATTCATGCCTTGAACCTTTCCAGAAGATCAGCAAGATCTCCTCCCTCAGGTTAACAAATACTGTCCAAAGTACATGGAAATACCCTTAAGAATTCTGGATATGCAAGCAATCATTTTCAGACCAACACTGCTGACAACAGGCTCTTCCACATACAAAGCAATCCATTAGTTATGTCATTCTGAATCCAAATTCCGTCCCAATTCTCTCCTCAGCATTAACATCAAAATCACAATTAAGGAATTACAGTCCTCCAGGCCGTTGTTGGGTGTGAAACTTTGAAACTGAGCAGCTTCTCTTAATGAAACAAAAAGCAAAACCCTCCAAAGTTTCTTGGGGGAGAATAGCTGAAGGAGAAATCTCTGGAGAGAAGAGGGGTTGGATCTTTTTTCTGTCTTTCACTATGTAGACTCTGGGGGTTTACTGCTCCTCCGTTAGGGTTTCAGCTCAATTATGAGCCACAGCCACATCCAATTCCTATTGCTCTTATGCCTCAACTACAAGATTATGGCTCAACTACAATATAATTCAGAGAGAACTACATTAAAACCACGAAGAAAACAAAACAAAAAGTAAACGAATAAAACAATGTATCCTGAAGAGTCAACTTGGCAAGTATGGATTTCTGAACCTGTAGTAACTGACTCATTTAGTGATTTGGGGACCGGTTCCCTTGCACATGCCTCTTTCTACCTTATGGCCTTCAGCGGCTATCTTGTACTGTTACTCAAGAGCTTGTCTGATCTCCCACCCTGGCCTGATGCTGGATAAACACAAACATTCTTTATTAAAGCCCAAAACTTTCCATGGATTCCTGTTGCCGAGGATTCTCCTACACAGTTACAATGTCAAATGGAACGTTTGTTTTAACCTTTGGAAGGAACAGCTGACTTCCTGACTGAGGTTTTATTGAAAATGTATCCCCTGAATGGAAAGAATACAGATACATGGTGCATTTTCTGTACTATTAAATACACCAACAGTCCAGGGGCATTCACTGTTATACATGCTGCTGCTACTGCTGCTAAGTTGCTTCAGTCATGTCCGACCCTGTGCAACCCCATAGACGGTAGCCCACCAGGCTCCCCCGGCCCTGGGATTCTCCAGGCAAGAACACTGGAGTGGGTTGCCATTTCTTTCTCCAATGCATAAAAGTGAAAAGGGAAAGTGAAGTTGCTCAGTCGTGCCCGACTCTTAGCGACCCCCCAGACTGCAACCCGCCAGGCTCCTTCGTCCATGGGATTTTCCAGGCAAGAGTACTGGAGTGGGGTGCCATTGCCTTCTCCGGTTATATATGCTAGATAAATGTTATTTGATTCAACCCCCAAACTAATCTTATAATGAAGAAATAATCTCAAAAAAATACATAACATGATCAAAGATGTAATCACCATCCATCCACCTGTCTCCAAAGACCAGGGCTTTAACACTTTAATTTGCCATTAGGATTAGTGGTCTTTCTGATAAAATTCAGAAAGACATCGCTAACATGTTTTGCGATCCAAAGCAAAAATATTTTTTCTCTTTGGTCCCAACACCTCTTCTAGTAGCTATCTCTTCTAGTAGATATCTTCTAGTAGATAACCTTTAGCCCAGCCCCAGCTTCTCCATCACAGTGTCCGATTTCTACACTCTGCGTCCCATAACCTGCTCCTTCTTATGGTTTGCTCACTGAATTTGATGTTTATCCTTGGGCTTAGTTAGAAAACATCATCTTCTCATCTCTCCAGCAGCACCTGCCTGAGCTATGTTGAAGAATAGATTTCTAGTCCATTTTTCAGCAACCTGATTCCATCTGCTTTGTCTCTTCTGGAAGTTCCTGCAAGTATCTTGTCCACCACCAGCATTTTCCTTATTCTCTGGGACTACTATGGGCTAACTCTTATTTTTATATCTCTTCTCTCATTTCAGTGGGATTTTTGAAAGGAAAGGACCATAACCTTTCCTTAGTACACAATTTTTAAGCAAAGAAAATTTTTTCTTATCTGAATTTTCTATTTTTTTCTAGAATTGATATACATATTACTTGTATAACAGAGATATGAGAAATATTTGGAAAATAAGAAAATATTTCTAATACTATGGCTTGGCACTCCAACCTAATAAAGCTCATTCTGAAGTCTAATATTTCCTGGCATGACAGTTAGATCTCTGGAGAAAAACACTAAAAATGTTTTGGTCCTTGACCAAATAAATTACCCTCATATTGTTTTAGGTTAGAAATGAGAAGGATCCAGCAAGTCTTGGCTCACAAACTGTCATTCTGTACAAGGATCCAGATATTTTAAATCCAAATTAAAACACAAATAGCCCAAAGGACGGCTGTATCTCTAGGTCCAAGGACAGTTTATGACTAGGCAAATATAAATATTATGTATCTAATAGACAGATATAAATATTATTTATCTTATTTAGATGTTGCTTTGTTATGCATTTTTTTGCCTTGCCAACAACACAATGTGATAATCAAAACCTTTTTTTTTAATTGATAGTCTTGACCTGTATGTTTGTAACAAATAAAATTTGGTTCCTAAGTGTGATTGCATAATAAATGCACTGCTTGTACAGGCAGAAAAATTAATTTAATCAAGATGTGAACAGGTGGCTCTCAACAAAGCCACAAATGCATAAGAGTTCAGTATCACTGTTCTTTGTATCTAGAAATGCCATGAATAGCATGCAGATGACTCCAGAAAAAAAAAAAAATTGGACATATGCATCTGGACAGTCCTCTTCGAATCTGCTTTAGTTAACAGTTCAAAGAATTTGTCCTTGTTGACAGTTGCCTCTTAATATCACACAGAAGTTTAGATACCTAAGCTGCTCAGAAAAGCTAGATTGCAGCAGCTCAGTTTTACAATTAAGTGACCCTCTTCCCTATTTATGACCCTGAAAGTTCAGGACTATCAGGTAAAGACTATCAATTTAAAAAAAACAGGATTTTAATTATCACATTGTGTTGTTGGCAAGGCAAAGAAATTTCATAACAAAGCAACATCTAAGTAAGATAAATAATATTTACATCTATTAGATACATAATATTTATATTTGCCTAATCATAAACTGTCCTTGGACCGAGAGATATAGCCATCCTTCAGGCTATGTATGTTTTAATTTGGATTAAAATATCTGGATCCTTGTACAGAATGACAGTTTGTGAGCCAGACTTCCTGATCCTTCTCTTCTCATTTTTAATCTAAAACAACTATTTCATGTTTCAGTGATTTTAAGTAATTTAAGGAGATAATTAAGGCTTCAGGAGTAGTATCTATTATGACATTCTTAAAGTACTAAGTTTACAGGTTTTAGAATTAAAACATGAAGTACAATTTGAATATAGGATTCAAACAGGAAGTACTAAATACATGAAACAGGTATTTCGTTAGAATTAAGTTAGAAAAACCACCACCTCCACAATTCTAGAAATAGGTGTTCATGGAATAACTCAAAGAGAAGCTTATTTAGCTGCTCAATTTTGTAATTTAAAGTTCTTTAGTCTTTGTTGTACCTTAAATATGGTGAATTCATCATTTTCCTTGCCCATTCTCATCATACATAACGATTTACTCGCAAATAGTTTTTAAAGAATTATTTCTCTGATTATTCTAATATTGCTTATATTTTGTTTCCTCCATGATAATGAAAACTTGCTAACAATTTACAAGCCAAACTGATGTCATCTGAATAGTCAGCTACAGCATCTACCAGTAAATTAGCTTGATTTTGTGAAATGAAACACTATATGTTTTATATTTACCAAAAAAGTAAGATCATAGCCATTAAAAACATTTCATACTCCAAAATTTTCACTGGTATAATTTCTGGACCTCTAAAAATTTATTTCAATAATTTAAAATATTCAAAATGTCATGACTACTTACTGGTGTTCAACTTATACATTAAAATACTGTTTTTACTGCTTAGGACTGTATGACTATGCTTGACATTTGAAGCTCCTACCATCTGGGACTTTTTCTTACTCAACAAATTTTTATTCTACCACTCTGCGGTGTGACACTACCATTTTAATCAAGATAACATAATGTCTTCTCAGTCCAATGTGTACATTGTAACACTGTGTTCATTCCCATCATTATTCTTGACTCATATTGCTCCTCAAAATATAGTCTCTTCATCTCACCATCTAACTAAATTCTATTATTATGATCAGTCAAGATAATACCTACATAATTATTTAATTACTTCGGAAAATTAGGGCCTCACCTCATATATCCAAAAGTATTAGCTATATTAAAAATTAAGTGTAAAATTTAAATATCACACAGAAGAAAACACATGTAAATATCTGCACACAGAGAATAAGATCTAAATATCAAACCAATGGAAGAAATTACAAAGACATGATCACTAGATTTCATAGAAATAAACTATCATACATTAAAAATAACTTGAATAAGCTGAAATGACAATAAACTGAATTTCTATACAATAAACTATATAGGAAGACTCATTTTTTAGCTCCCTTCTCCAAATACTTTAGAGAACACCAAAAGGTGTTTCAACAAAATGAAAATACTATAGTTAAATAACCAGTATCCAAGTAGGATATTTTTTAGGTTTCTGCTTGTTTTACAGCTTAATTCCAATCCCTCTCGTTAGGTATGTTAAGTGTACGGCCATCACTTATTTGTCCAACAAATGCTTTTATTTTACCCCAGCCATATGCCAGAGACTGTGCCAGACACTAAGACCATATTGCTGCTCAAAACAGACATGGTCCCTTCAATCACAGAACTTAAGTGTAGCATAAGATAAACATTAATCAAGTAGCCACACAAATTGTGGTTTAAAAAAAAAAAGCACACAGAGCACTATGACAGAATATAAAAAGGATTTCACCTATTAGAGATATGGAATGTGTATGGTTCCTGGAAGATTTCCCTAAAGAATTCATGCCTAAATAAAACGTTAACCCCTTATAACTGCAGAAGCTATACCCTAAATTCTTTTGTACCTTTCTGCATCTCATACAGTAAGTCTTCTATATCCATTAAACGATTTATTCCCATTAAAATTCGAAGGTATCTTTGTTAACTAGACTTCTGTTTTCAATGGTGTGAATGAAGTCAGCTTTAGGATACTTTAATGGGGCAGTTTAGGAAGATACTTTTATTTTTATAAGATTGAACAACTTAAATCTTACTTATAAGACCATCCCATGATCAATCTTGTCAGATTTAGTGGCAGAATCTTACTTAAACCCCAAAGGAATGACAAACACTTATATTCTGAAAAAGAATTATTCACATACATTTATGTACTAAAAATTATGTACAGCTATTAAAATTGTTTCACTAACAGTACACATAGATTATAAAACAAATTAAATGTTATTTAAAAGCACATATTTTTACACTGTATATCCTGGAAGTTTGTTTATTACTAATTCGCAAATATCTTTGCATTGCTTGGAAATGTTTAGTGAACCAAGGTCATCACTGTCTTCTTCAAAGTGATCTAAAGTACTGCAATCCAGGACATTAAGTTCTAGTTCCGACAGATTAGAAGGCAGGTAAGAACTCACTTGAGATGTCCGAGGTGACTGGCTTTTTTCTGACGACTTGCAACCTGTTCTTGTTTTAGGTTTAGCAGAGATGTCACGATCCTGCTTTAGAACTTTAGAATTATGCATACTGTTTTGGTCTCTCTGGTTTTCTTTTTCCTCAGTCCAGTGTGATGAAGAGAAATCACTGGAAAATGCTTCCTCCAGACTTTTATCTTGAGTCTTTGAAACAGGAAATCTTTTATGTGAGAGTACTGGAGATCCAGCTGAAAAAGGTGGGCTAGGAATACAACTCTTTGCACTGCTGTCTTTCCTTATGGACAATCTTGTTTCACTGGACTTGCTTGTATGTTGACTGTGTTTTGGATTTTCTGTGCCTGGACTGCTATCACGAGCTCGTAAAATTCTGCTGGTGTCTTCAGAACTGCAAGGACTGGTGAAGTCATCTGAATACTTTAGTTCTGAGATGCTTTCAGAGCAACTACTTGTACTTGGATTCTTTTCATTGATATCAGCAGTTAGAATGTCCTCACCAGTGATTTTGACCTGCTTGTCATCTATTTCTTTATCTACTACAATTCTGTCAACTACTGCAACCTGTTGGAAAACACCTGGACTTTGGACTTTCACTTTTCCTTCCAAAGTATTTGTACAAATAAACCTTTCTGAGACAACAGAATTTGCAGGACTCAAAATTTCTTCCAAAAAACCATTATTGCTTCTATTTTCATCACAATCAACTGTCTTTTCAGTTGCACATTTCAGTTTAGTTTCTTTGGTTGTGCTAGGGTCATCAACAACTACACTAATTTGCTTTGAGGTATTGCTATTTTCAGCGAAAGATGCATCTGATTCTAAACACTTATCTTTAGGCAGGTCATGTGGCTTCTGATACAGTTCAGCAAAACTTAGTATCTTAACTTTGGATGATGGAATTCTGAGTTTTGCACCTAACATTTGTGTTTGCATTTTTTTATACTGTTCTCTCTTTTCATATTCTACTAACATATCAGGATTTGTTTGTTTTAAACGTAGTTTAAGTGTGTTTGTTAAGCCATAAAGTAGTTTTCCCCTTGAAACTCTTTTTTGGGGGGCACCACCTTTCTTTTCAAAATATTTACCTTTCTTAAGGTTTTCAGTTTGGTTCTTTTTATACTGAAGACTCACTGACTTCTCATTTCCCCCCACAGAAAGCTTATCCTTTTTAGATTCACAGGTGGATTTCACCGAAGATTCTGGTGACTTCTTATCCTCAGTTCTATATAACCAGGCTAAGTGAGGATGTATATGAGTAGGGCTTGCCATGGGTTGGTTGTATAACAAGGACAACTCAACCAACAAAGCATTTAACAAAGGCAGTTGCCTTATAGTATTAATTCTATTTTGTTCAGTTGGAGGATGGTCTGTAGTTTGATTACTTGCTCCTGTATCCTGAACGGATGCAGGATTTATAAGCACTGGACGACTCTCACCTGTTGCAGAATTTGTATGTTCTGGAGGATTAGTATGTGTTGGGGGATTTACAACGTTTTCTTTCAGAAAAGTACCATCATCCCATTCCTCAGGTGCATTAATTTGAGGCTCAATGGTAATTTTACCCTGTTTAGGGGGTGTCTTTTCTTGACTCAAATGAGTGTAATACAGAGGAGGAGGGCAAATTATGTTAGTTTCAAGTTCCACCTCTGTGCCTTCCTGATTTGGGGGGCTAACACTCTCCTCACTGCTACCCTTTGAACACATAACAGAGTTGGTTTTGCCATTTTCCATAGAATCCGTGTAATCAGAGTCAGCCTTGCTATGGAAAGTTCTTCCCTTCAAATCCTTCCCTGCCCTTGAGATTTTTACATCCACCAGAGGCTTATCAGCATCTCCTGGGCTTGGCTCTGAGTCTGGCTGCTGCAGCTGCTGGTTTTCCTGCCAGGTTTGGGGGCTGACCTCCACTGACTTCTGCACCTCCATACCCTCCACTCCACCGCCTGTAGAAGCGACTGGCCGCTCCAGATGGTCCAATAAGCTGCTTCCCAGATCACTCAGGCGGTAGCCCAGGGCAATGTCCCCAATCCGCTCCCCGTCTTGGTTACACAGCGGGAAACTTCCCCGATGACTCTGGGAGTTGCCCGGGGCGGCGGACCCCAGGACCTTGTGGACCGCCGCGGCCAGAGAAATGCTGCAGGCCCCCAGGAGCTGCGGGGCAGGGGTCGGGTGCCCGGGGGGCAGCTGGAGCAGCAAGGTGTAAAGCGGGGTCCGAAGGAGCAGGCGGTGCAGGGTGGCGGGCTGCAGGCGGAAGAGACAGGACTTGCCGCGACGGAAGATAAGCAGGCCAGGCCGAGATTCCTGGGCGGGGGCGGCGGGGCCGGCGGGAGGGTAAATCAGCAGCGTGGGGAAGTCCAGCAGGCGGAAGGCCACCGCGGGGCACAGGCTGAGCGAGGGCCGCGGCGGCGATGCTTCTTCTCCCTCCTCCTTTTGCTCCTCTTCCGTAACTACCGGTGGCTGCGGCAGCCCGGCTTCAAGGCATACCCAGTCTACGAGTAGCTCCAGCGAGAAGAGCCGCTCAGACACCGCGGACGCCATTGCTGTTACCCCGGAGACGCTGTGAGCTGAAAGCCAAAGTCCTTCGTTCTCGCGAGAAACAGGGAAAACCCGGCGCCTGTCTTGTTCTCTCGCGAGACTTGAGAGGGCGCCCTGACAGGTCCGAGATGCGGCTGCTCTGGGAATTTTGGCTTCTCACTATACCTCTTTGGTTTCCAGACTTGTATTAACACAATGCTTATGATAATACCGAAGCTATGAATGGGGCGGGGTGGGGAGAGCAGTAAAAGCATGTTTTGTTTTGTTTTTTTTGTTCGAGTCACGTTTTATCACTACAGGTCCCATGCAATTTTGGAGGCCTGTCAAATCTATCAGAGGAATATTAAAATTAAATCAGGGCTTCCTTTCCAATCTCCAGGCTAAAGCAAGTCAGCTAATTGTCCACAACCGGCCTTCTGTGCTGCTGGTTACTCAAAAGATAAGGATATGGTGCTAAAGTGGCATGGAGGTCTCTGTCTTAGTGAGGCGTCCCTGAGACACATACAGCGAGTGTGGGCACATTGTCAATGAGACATCCAGGTATAGGAGAGTTATGTTAATGATTTCAGTACATCAAAACTCAGGCACAACTCGTTATTAGAGAAATGCAAATAAAAACCACAATGAGGTATCATCTCAAACTGGTCAGAAAGACCAGCATCAAAAAAATCTAGACAATAAATGCTGGAAAGTGGAGAAAAGGGAACCCTCTTACACTGTTGGTGGGAATGCAAACTGATACAACCACTGTGGAGAACAGCATGGAGATTCCTTAAAAAAAAAACTAGGACTAAAACTATTATTCAGTTCAGGTCAGTTGTCTCCAACTGTTTGTGACCCCATGGACTGCAGCACGCCAGTCTCCCCTGTCCATCACCAACCCCCGGAGCTTACTCAAACTCATGTCCATCCAGTCATGATGGCATCCAACCATCTCATCCTCTGCCGGCCCCTTCTACTCCTGCCTTCAGTCTTTCCTGGCATCACATCAGTCACCATCTACAGTGATTTTGGAGCCCCCCCCCCCCCCCAGATAAAGTCTGTCACTGTATCCATTGTTTTCCCATCTACTTGCCATGAAGTGATGGTACCAGATGCCATGATCTTAGTTTTCTGAATGTTGAGTTTTAAGCTAGGTTTTTCACTCCGTGTTTTCACTTTCATCAAGAGACTCTTTAGTTCTTCGCTTTCTGCCATAAGGGTGGTGTCATCTGCATACCTGAGGTTATTGACATTTCTCCTGGCAATCTTGATTCCAGTTTGTGCTTCATCCAGCCTGGCATTTCACATGATGTACTCTGCATATAAGTTAAATAAGCAGGGTGATAATATACAGCCTAAATATATTCCTTTCCTAATTAGGAACCAGTCCATTGTCCCATGTCTGATTCTAGCTGTTGCTTCTTGACCTGCATACAGATTTCTCAGTAGGCAGATCAGGTGGTCTGGTATTTTCATCTCTTGAAGACTTTTCCACAGTTTGTTGTGATCCACACAGTCAAAGGCTTTGGTATATTCAATAAAGAAGTAGATGTTTTTCTGGAACTCTCTTGCTTTTTCAACGATCCAATGGATGTTGGCAATTTGATCTCTAGTTTCTCTGCATGTTTTAATCCAGCTTAAACATCTGGAAGTTCATGGTTCACGTACTGTTGAAGCCTGGGTTACAGAATTTTGAGGATTAATTTGCTAGTGTGTGAGATGGGTACAATTGTGTGGTAGTTTGAACATTATT
This sequence comes from Bubalus kerabau, assembly GCF_029407905.1. NCBI lineage: Eukaryota > Metazoa > Chordata > Mammalia > Artiodactyla > Bovidae > Bubalus > Bubalus kerabau. Next base: position 128,974,735 of record NC_073624.1, on the reverse strand, counting down.
TGGCATTGTCTTTCTTAGGGATTGAAATGAAAACTGACATTTTCCAGTCCTGTGGCCACTGCTGAGTTTTCCAAATTTGTTGGCATATTAAGTGCAGCACTTTCACAGCATCATCTTTCAGGATTTGAAATAGCTTAACTGGAATTCCATCACCTCCACTAGCTTTGTTTGTTGTGATGCTTCCTAAGGCCCACTTGACTTCACATTCCAGGATGTCTGGCTCTAGGTGAGTGATCACACCATCATGGTTATCTATCTGGGTCATGAATATCTCTTTTGTATAGTTTTTCTGTATATTCTTTCCACCTCTTCTTAATATCTTCTGCTTATGTTAGGTCCATACCATTTCTGTCCTTTATTGAGCCCATCTTTGCATGAAATGTTCTAATTTTTTTGAAGAGATCTCTAGTCTTTCCCATTCTATTGTTTTCCTCTATTTCTTTGTATTGATAACTGAGGAAGGCTTTCTTATCTTTCCTTGCTATTCCTTGGAACTCTGCACTCAGATGGGTGTATCTTTCCTTTTCTCCTTTGCATTTAGCTTCTCTTCTTTTCTCAGCTATTTGTAAGGCCGCCTCAGACAACCATTTTGCATTTTTGCATTTCTTTTTCTTGGGAATGGTCTTGATCACTGCCTCCTGTACAATGTCATGAACCTCCATCCATAGTTCTTCAGGCACTCTGTCTATCAGATCTAATCCCTTGAATCTATTTGTCACCTCCACTGTATAATCATAAGGTATTTGATTTAGGTCATACCTGAATTTCCTAGCGGTTTTCCATACTTTCTTCAATTTAAATCTGAATTTGGCAATAAGCAGTTTATGATCTGAGCCACAGTCAGCTCCCAGTCTTGCTTTTGCTGATTTTATAGAGCTTTTCCACCTTTGGCTGCAAAGAATATAATCAATCTGATTTCAGTATTGACCATCCAGTGATGTCCATGTGTAGAGTGGTCTCTTGTGTTGTTGGAAGACAGTGTTTGCTATGACCAGTGCATTCTCTTGGCAAAACTCTATTAGCCTTTGCCCTGCTTCATTTTGTACTCCAAGGCCAAATTTGCCTGTTTCTCCAGGTATCTCTTGACTTCCTACTTTTCCATTCCAGTCCCCTATGATGAGAAGGACATCTTTTTGGGGTGTTCTAGAAGGTCTTGTAGGTCTTCATAGTGAAAGTGAAAGTGACGTCGCTCAGTCGTGTCTGACTCTTTGCGACCCTATGGACTGTAGCCTACCAGGCTCCTCTCTGCATGGAATTCTCCAGGTAGGTCTTCGTGCTGCTGCTGCTGCTGCTAAGTCCCTTCTGTCATGTGACCCCATAGACGGCAGCCCACCAGGCTCTGCCGTCCCCGGGATTCTCCAGGCAAGAACACTGGAGTGTGTTGCCATTTCCTTCTCCAATGCATGAAAGTGAAAAGTGAAAGTGAAGTCGCTCAGTCATGTCCGACTCTTAGTGACCCCATGGACTGTAGCCCACCAGGCTCCTCCACCCATGGGATTTTCCAGGCAAGAGTACTGGAGTGGGGTGCCATTGCCTTCTCCAAGGTCTTCATGCTGCTGCTGCTAAGTCACTTCAGTCGTGTCCAACTCTATGCGACCCCATAGACGGCAGCCCACCAAGCTCCCCCGTCCCTGGGATTCTCCAGGCACAGAACACTGGAGTGGCTTGCCACAAGGTCTTCATAGAACCATTCAAATTCAGCTTCTTCAGCATTAGTGGTTGGAACATAGACTTGGATTACTGTGATATTGAATGGTTTTTTTGGAAACGAACAGAGATCATTGTCATTTTTGAAATTGCATCCAAGTACTGCATTTTAGACTCTTTTGTTGACTATGAGGGCTATTCCATTTTTTTAAAGGGATTCTTGCCCACAGGATTAGATATAATGGTCATCTGATTTAAATTCACCCATTCCAGTCTACTTTAGTTCACTGATTCCTAAAATGTCTATGTTTACTCTTGCCATCTCCTGTTTGACCATTTCCAATTCTAGTTTTGATAGTTCCAAAACTACCATATGGCCCAGCAATCCCACTACTGGGCATATACTCTAAGGAAATGGACTTGAAGAAGACACATGTACCACAATGTTTCTTGCAATGCTACTTTATAATGGGAAATGGAAGCAACCTGGATGTCCATTGGTAGATGAATGGATAAGGAAGTTGTAGTACATATACACAATGGAATATTACTCAGCTATAAAAAGGAACACCATTTGAGTCAGTTCTAATGAGGTGGATAAGCCTAGAGCCTATTATATAGACTGTCAGAAAGGAAAGACAACTATCATATATTAACGCATATATATGGAATCTAGAAAAGTGCTACTGATGATCCTACATGCAAGGCAGCAAAGGAGACACAGATATAAAGATAGACATTTGCACTCAGTGGGGGAAGGAGAAAGTGGGATGATTTGAAAGAAGAGCAATGAAACCTATACATTACCATATGTGAAATAGATAGCCAGTGCGAGTTTGATGCATGACACAGGGAACCCACAGTAGGTGTTCTGTGACAACCTGGAAGGATGGCAGGGGGAGGGAGATGGTGAAGGGTTCAGGAGGGAGGGGACATGTGTATGCCTATGGCCAATTCATGTTGATGAATTTACATCACAATATTATAAAGTAGTTACCCTCCAATTAAAATAAATAAAATTGAAAAACTAATGTATCTACATAAATGCTGGGGCGAGGGAGATTTATAGCTCTATCCTAGTTTCAAGGAGACATACTTCTAACCTCAAAAAGCTAGCCAGCCAGGTTGAAACCAAGGTCCACAAGTAGCCTTGAATGCCATAGCAAGAAATTATTTGGTATACATTATTTTGAGTGAATTGTAACTGGGTAGGAGGAGGTCAAAGAAAACCCTCACCTCCATTCTTGGCTCTTCAGATTCCTCAGAAGAATCTGAGGCTTACCTATGGCAAAAACAAGTTTATTAAGGGAAGAAGATTAAGAGCACCTCAAGGGAGAGGTGGGCCAAGCCAACAAAGTCACTGGCACTGGAATGATGAGGTATGGCAATTTTTAAAACAGGGCTTTTACACATTCATTTAGGTGGGCATGGGCTGACAGTTTGATTGACAGTTGTAAGTTACTTAACAACAGGCTCTATTGCCCATGTCTTTCCCATAATTCAGACCGTTATAATCAGATGTATGTATGTATAGAATATTTATGAGCCCTCCAACCAGTCCATCCTAAAGGAGATCAGTCCTGGGTGTTCATTGGAAGAACTGATGCTGAGGCTGAAACTCCAATACTTTGGCCACCTCATGCAAAGAGTTGACTCATTGGAAAAGATCCTGATGCTGGGAGGGATTGGGGGCAGGAGGAGAAGGGGACGACAGAGGATGAGATGCCTGGATGGCATCACCGACTAGATGGACATGAGTTTGAGTAGACTCCAGGAGTTGGTGATGGACAGGGAGGCCTGGCGTGCTGTGATTCATGGAGTCGCAGAGAGTCGGTCAGGACTGCGTGACTGAACTGACTGACTGAATGGGCTCCTGGCTGCTCAAGGTCACTTGTGTTGAGGACACAACTGTGTACCAAGGGCACATGTGCAGAGTTGGCAATGCCGCTGTGGTTAGTTTGTATCCACTGTGTAGGTACAGAGCTTGTGCTGGAGTTGGAAAAGTGTGGTTATTTTGTAGCATATTTGTGAGCTATCTTGGGCCAGCACTGGGGCATGTCTGGGGTGGGAATTAGAGATCAGGTTTCTTCCTTTTCTGCTAGGCCACCCTTTGTTGCTCATGCCTAACTTTCTAACTAACATTAATGAATGTGATTATATTGATGTTTGGAAACCTACCAGTACAAATATCAATACAAAGGATGGATTCTACTAAGAAATGCAATTCAGTGCAATCTTCTGTGGAGGCTATTGCAGTGATCTAATGAAAGAATTGTGACCTGAATGTGGTTAGGGTTGGTGGAGTTTAAAAGGAAATGACAGATATGAGAAATTTGTGAGAGCAGAATTTTTTACTAGAACTTGATTAGAGAGAAGTTTATATTTCCAAAGAATAGCAAGGAGAGATAAGAAAGCCTTCCTCAGTGATCAATGCAAAGAAATAGAGGAAAGCAATAGAATGGGAAAGACTAGAGATCTCTTCAAGAAAATTAGAAATACCAAGGGAACATTTCATGCAAAGATGGGCTCAATGAAGGACAGAAATGGTATGGACCTAACAGAAGCAGAAGATATTAAGAAGAGATGACAAGAATACACAGAGAACTGTACAAAACAGATCTTCACAAACCAGATAATCACGGTGGTGTGATCACTGACCTAGAGCCAGACATCCTGGAATGTGAAGTCAAGTGGGCCTTAGGAAGCATCACTACGAACAAAGCTAGTGGGGGTGATGGAATTCCAGTGGAGCTATTTTAAATCCTAAAAGATGATGCTGTGAAAGTTCTGCTGCACTCAATATTCCAACAAATTTGGAAAACTCAGCAGTGGCCACAGGATTGGAAAAGGTCAGTTTTCATTCCAATTCCTAAGAAAGGCAATGCCAAAGAATGCACTAACTACCCCACAATTGCACTCATCTCACACCCTAGCAAAGCAATGCTCAAAATTCTCCAATCCAGGCTTCAACAATACATGAACCCTGAACTTCCAGACGTTCAAGCTGGTTTTAGAAAAGGCAGAGGAACCAGAGATCAAATTGCTAACATCCGTTGGATCATTGAAAAAGCAAGAGAGTTCCAGAAAAACATCTATTTCTGCTTTATTGACTATGCCAAAGCCTTTGACTGTGTGGATCACAATAAACTGTGGAAAATTCTGAAAGAGATGGGAATATCAGACCACCTGACCTGCCTCTTGAGAAACTTATATGCAGGTTAGGAAGCCACAGTTAGAACTGGACATGGAACAACAGACTGGTTCCAAGTCGGAAAAGGAGTATGTCAAGGCTGTATATTGTCGCCCTGCTTATGTAACTTCTATGCAGAGTACATCATGAGAAACGCTGGGCTGGAAGAAGCACAAGCTGGAATCAAATATCTGGATTCTCCCAGCATTCTCAAATGCTGGGAGAAATCTCAATAATTTCATTTATGCAGATTACACCACCCTTATGGCAGAAAGTGAAGGAGAACTAAAGAGCCTCTTGATGAAAGTGAAAGAGGAGAGTGAAAAAGTTGGCTTAAAGCTCAACATTCAGAAAACAAAGATCATGGTATCCTGTTCCATCACTTCATGGCAAATAGAAGGGTAAACAGTGGAATCAGTGGCAGACTTTATTTTGGGGGCTCCAAAATCACTGCTGATGGTGATTGCAGCCATGGAATTAAAAGACGCTTGCTCCTTGGAAGAAAAGTTCTGACCAACCTATCAACATATTAAAAAGCAGAGACATTACTTTGACAACAAAGGTCCATCTATTCAAGGCTATGGTTTTTCCAGTGGTCATGTATGGATGTGAGAGTTGGACTATAAAGAAAGCTGAGCGCTGAAGAATTGATGCTTTTGAACTGTGGTGCTGGAGAAGACTCTTGAGAGTCCCTTGGACTGCAAGGAAATCCAACCAGTCCATCCTAAAGGAGATCAGTCCTGGGTGTTCATTGGAAGGACTGATGTTGAAGCTGAAACTCCAATACTTTGCCCACCTGATGCGAAGAGCTGACTCATTGGGAAAGACCCTGATGCCGGGAAAGACTGAAGGCGAGAGGAGAAGGGAACGACAGAGGATGAGATGGTTGGAGGGCATCACCGACTCAATGGACATGAGTTTTGAGTAAACTCTGGGAGTTGGTAATGGACAGGGAGCCCTGGCGTGCTGCAGTCCACGGGGTCACAAACAGTCGGACGCGAGAATGACTAAAGTGAGTGAGTGAGTGAGTGAGAGAAAAGTTACTGGTGAAAATTTTCTGCTATTAAGAGAGAAAAAATTGAGGAGGTACAGGGTGGATTTTTTAAAAAATATTTAATTTTGGCTGAGAAGAGTCCCAGTTTCTGCATCAGGATCTTCTTTGCCTCATGCAAGGTCTTTCCATGTGGGCTTCAGTCTAGCTGTAGCGCGGGCTCAGTCGTTGCTATCTGCAGGCCTAATTGTCTGTGGGATCTTGGTTCTCCAAGCAGGGATTGAACCCCCCATCCTTGTATTGGAAGCCTTTCTTAACCACTGGACCACCAGGTAAGTCTCCCACATATTTGATTTTTAAAGGTTACTTTGGGTTTGTTGGCTAGATAGAGTTTGAGATACCTGCCAGACATTATGTATGTTCAACTTGAGACAACTTTATAATTGATAGTTAAACTATATGACATTGAACACAAAAGAACCTTGTGAGACTCAAAAACAAGTTCAGGACTAGAGGGACTTGGTGCTTTAGTGTGAACTCATGTGGGAGATTTAATTGCAGTATGTAAATAGAAGATACTGCTCTCGGCCTTCAGAATCTTACTGTCTACTTACAGAGGAAGCTTATCTAGTGACATGCTTAATAGATGGGTGACATAGAGCAATAAATCACAACATGTCCACAAGTGAAAAGCAATGAGGTATTGAGCTCATGTGTGCTAGACAAACAGTAGATAAAATTCCTCATTGAAGATACCTGTGGTATGTCTTTTGAGTAAGGTTAATAATGTGGAATATTAGCACTTAGTTTATGGACAAGGAAACCAGTGTTCCTCCTTCATAAGAACATTATTACCATAATGTATAAAGTTTATAGATGGATAATAAATTCTCTACTCAGACACTTCTACATCACTGACATTACAATATAGAGTAAGATTTTATCATTGTAAATAATGTTAACAGTTGCAAGTAAATTTTTTTTGTTGTTTGTTGCTTTTGTTTAGTCATTAAGTCATGTCTGACTCTTTTTTTTTATAAACTCAGAATAATGAAGACACTTTTATTCATATCAGAAAAAGCATAAGCCATAAAGAAATGTTTGATTAAGTCAACCATTACCCATTTTGTCTGACTCTTATATATGGAATCTAAAAAGAATGATACAAATAATTTAGAAAACAGAAATAACAGCCATAGAAAACAAACTTACAGTTACCAAAAAGGAATGAAATGAGGATGATAAATTTGGAATTTGGATTAACAGATACAGACTACTATATAAAATAGATAAACAACAGAGACTTACGGTATAGCACAGACAACTGTATTAAATACCTTATAATAACCCATAGTGAAAAAGAATATGAAAATGAATATATATATGTACACCTGAAACTAACAAATCATTATTAGTCTACTATACTTAAATTTTAAAAGTGCCTGCTGTTTGGCAAATAATAAATAAAATAACATTTGTTTTAATAAGAATTTACTAAGTGCCAGGCACTGTTCTAAGAATTTTGTGAATATGAATTCACTTAATACTTACATTTATGAAGTTGACACTATAACTACCTTGTTTTTTTTGGATGAGGAAAATAATTCACATACTGTTAAGAAACTAGTACATGATCACAGAGCCAGGATTTGAGCTGGGTAGTTTGCTACAGAATCCAGGCTCTAAGCTACTGCTCTGTGCTATTTTTCTGTTTAGTTCTATGACCGTGGAAAATGTTTAAATGTCATAGCTGAACCTTTACCTAGGGCTTCCCTTATGGTTCAGCGGTTAAAAATCTACCTGCCAATGCAAGGAGCCGTGGGTTTGATCCCTGGGTCGGGAAGATCCCCTGGAGTAGGAAATGGCAACCCACTCCAGTGTTCTTGCCTGGGAAATTCCATGGACAGTGGAGCCTAGAGGACTAAAGTCCATGGGGTTGCAAACAGTCAGACAAGACTTGATAACTTTAATAATATTCTCCTTGACATATTCTACTATTTGTAAAGATGACATAACTTTCATGCTCAGAATGTGTGCAGTATTTGAACATGGGTCTCCTGTTCTTTGTTTCTTTTTGTTTTTTTTTTTCATCCCTTTCTATCAGCGTAGATACTTTTGGATGGGGGGGCACCATAGCTTTTCCATCTTACTGTCATTAAATCAGGGACAGAGTTATGATCAGAATCATGGTTACCACTTCCCATATCATACACATAGAAGAGCTGCTGTTAGTAAGCACAAATAACCTAAAAGAAACTCTATAAATTTTTTTCAGGTACCAAGGCTGTGCATTGCCTTTTCAGTTTGTATGTTAAACTTGCCAGAATTTGATATGGGAAATTCCTTCACTTAAGGAGGACAGGGACTTACTTCCCTGGTGGTCCAGGGATTAAGACTTTGCCTTCCAATGCAGAGGGTGTGGGATTGATCCCTGGCTGAGGAGCTAAGATCCACACACACTTTGGCCAAAAAGCCAAAACATAAAACAGAAACAATATTGAAACAATTCAATAAAGACTTTGAAAATGGTCCACATCAAAAAAAATCTTAAAAAAAAAAAAGAAGGATAAAGAGGAAAACTGGCCAGTAGGGGGCAAAGGGTTAAGGGGGTTGGATTATAAACAAAGGCATCACTAGTGATAAAGGGAATGAATGACTGAAACCCCACTCTTGAAAAATCTGTCTCTGGAAAGGAGTGGGCATTGAAAAGATGCAGCATCTTAAGGCACTCAAGATGGTTGTTATTGTTTAGTCACTAAGTTGTGTCTGACTTTTGCAATTCCATAGATTGTAGCCCACCAGGCTCCTCTGTCCATGGGTTTTCCTAGGCAAGAATACTGGAGTGGGTGACCATTTTCTTCTCCAGGGGGCCTTCCCAACCCAGGGATCAAACCCATGTCTCCTGCTTGCCAGGTGGATTCTTTACCACTATGAGCCACCTCAGAAGACCATTGAAGACAGACAGGTTCATTAATAAGCTAAATGGTACACATGGTTGACCGGAATGGTTTGGTGAGACTTACATGCCAGTCCTTGGCAATTAGAAATGTGGCAGAGGTCAATGGGCATAGGCTTTAAGTCCAGGAGTCCTGGATTAAAATATCAGTTTCTCCATTTCATAACCGTGTAACTCTGGCTCAAGTTCATCACTTCTGGGAGATTTCATCCCAGACTATTTCATACATTCTCAAGCTGTAGTGTGTGTGTTAACAGGCAAATTCTTGGGTTCTACTTCCAGAGATTTTGATTTACTAAGTCTGAAAATGGGCCCATAGATAACATATTTGTAACTAGCGTCCAGATGATTCTGAGAACCATCACCCTAATTTCTAGCACATTGAGAACAGACGGATTACTTTTTGTGATGTTTATAATAAGAAGAATGTTATCATCATCAAGCCAATAGAATAACAGACTGACTCATGCAATCAAAGCTCCCTCTCTCATGCTTTCCAAGTGAAATGGAGGGAAAGAAATGGGTAGAAATGAAGCATTGCTGTCAACATGCCCCAAGCTAAGAGAAGAAGTACAGCAGCAACAACAGCCCAACTTACAGACTGTAAGAAACCCCCTCAATAGACTGAACCCTAGATTGAAGACTCCAAGGCCATTGTACTGACCCAGGGAAGACTGGCTATAGGTTCCTTAGCCTGGGTACCCTTTTGCCTTCAGCAATAGGGAAGGGTTAAAAGACATAATTTAATTCATGAATTATTTCTTTCACGTGAAGATCAACATTGTTGGGCCTTTTGACCTAGACCATTTTGTCAAGACTAAGGTAAATAGCTACGCTTTTTAATGGAACTGGGTTTTAAGTTGGGTTTATTTTAATGACTATCTGTATAATTTAGACTCCTCCAAGACAAAGGTGAATATAGTCAAAGCTATTGTTTTTCCAGTAGCCATGTACAGATATGAAAATTGGACCATAAGGAAAGGCTGAGTGGTGAAGAATTGATGCTTTCGAACTGTAGTGCTAAAGTAGAGTCTTGAGAGTTCCTTGGACTGTAAGGAGATCCAACCAGTCAGTCCTAAAGGAAATCAATCCTGAATATTCATTGGAAGGACTGACACTGAAGCTGAAGCTCCAATACTTTGACCACATGATAGAAAGAGCTGACTCACTGGAAAAGCCCCTGATTTTGGGAAGGATTGAGGGCAGGAGGAGAAGGGGGCAACAGAAGATGAGATGGTTAGATGGCATCATCGACTCAATGGACATGAGTCTGAGCAAACTACTCTGGGAGACAGTGAAGGACAGGGAAGCCTGTCGTGCTACAGTCCATGGGATCACAAAGCATTGGATATGACTGAGCGACTGAGCAACAACAAAAATGTAGCCAGCTGTTGTTTCCATAATTAGTAAGATACTTATCATTTGAAATCTGGGAATTAAACCAAGCCTTTATAACTTCATGAAGCAGCCCATCCTTCAGGAGATTCTGACCATAAATAAGCTAGTTGGATACTAAAATAACTATCTAGAAAGTCCCATTTCACAGTGTTAGGTAGAATAGCAAACAGGAGTCCAAAATGGCGGTGGCTAAAAGACAAGGAAGGGAAAAGTCCGTGAAAATAGAACAAAGGAAGGTCCAAGGACCGGAGTGAGGACCTCAGCACAAACAGCACTCCTGGCTAGCCCAATTTACATCAGGCAGGCCCAGCGGGGAGGAAAAAACATATAAAAAGAAGAGCCAGAGGGCTGGGGTCTCTCTTCTCTTTGCGTCTTTGGGTTGGCATTCCCTCATGCCCCGAGGATATATTTTCCTGCTATTTTCTAAATAAAACTGAGCTGTAATACGGAGCTATAAAACTGATCTAACAGCTATAGCACGGTCTGTCCAAGAGCTGTGATGCACCGAGGGTTTAATGTCCGTCACTTCAAATCTTTGTTGTGACAAGGCAGAACCGAGGAGATTACGCTCGCCTGACAACAGTGTCTCTTCTATGTGCTTGCCACTGGATTAAGTCCTGTACAGATACTCTTTCAACCCTCACAGCAACTCCATGAAATTATTGATAATAAAACTAACTTGGATAAGTTAAAACATATACAAGTATGAATTTATGCAACAATTAAGTGGAGAAGCTGGCATTAAAATTCAGTGCTGCTTCTCTGAGGGAGAAAATAAAAGCTTATCTTCATCCCAATAAACCCTTTCAGCTCATTCATCTCTGCTCAAAGAGGGTATTAATATAACAGAAAACGGACACTATCCAATTCAGAAATGCATTTTGATACACAGAAATAGTTAAATAATACCACAGGGAAACAAAGAGGCAAATGCAGGATGTGGTACATTATATGAGAAAACGGACCTTGTATAAACAAGTCAAGGGCACAGAGAAAGGAGGAAGAGAAGGAGGCTGCTACACAACATGGATGGACCTAGAGATTCCCATACTTAGTGAAGTAAGTCAGACGGAGAAGGAGAAATATCTTATGACATGGCTTAAATGTGGAATCTAAGAAGACTTGATACAAATGAACTCATTTACAAAACAGACACACAGACTTAGAGAATGGACTTAATGGTTACAGTGGCTAGGGAGGGCAGATGGGAGGAGGGGTAGTGAGGGAGTTTGGGATGGACATGTACGAACTGCTATATTTATAATGGATAACCAACCTACTGTATTGCACAGGGACCTCTACTCAATGTTATGTGGCCATCTGGGTGGGAGGGGAGTTTGGGGGGAGAATGAATACATGTGTATTTATGGTTGTGTCACTCTGCTGTGCACCTCAAACTATCACAACATTGCTAATTGGCTATACTCCAATATAGAATAAAAAGTCAAAAAAGAGAGAGAAAGAAGGTGGCTGCCCTAAATTAAGAGTTTAAGAAATGTAACCACCAATGTCAAGACTGGACCTTCTTTAGATTCTTATTTAGGCTATCTAAGAAATAGATATGTTGGATAATATTCTTAAGGGTCCCTTGCACTGCAAGGAGATCCAACCAGTCCATTCTAAAGGAGATCAGTCCTGGGTGTTCATTGGAAGGACTGATGCTAAAGCTGGAACTCCAATACTTTGGCCACCTCATGCGAAGAGTTGACTCATTGGAAAAGACTCTGATGCTGGGAAGGATTGGGGGCAGGAGGAGAAGGGGATGACAGAGGATGAGATGGCTGGATGGCATCACCGACTAGATGGACATGAGTTTGGGTGAACTCTGGGAGTTGGTGATGGACAGGGAGGCCTGGCGTGCTGCAATTCATGGGGTCGGAAAGAGTCGGACACGACTGAGCGACTGAACTGAACTGAAGAAATAGCATGTTTAACACAATAGGGGCAATTTGAATATAAATGTCTATCATTTAGATGAAACAAAAGAATGATTGTTAACATAGTGTGAATCTCATTAAGATTATTTAAGAAAATATTCCTGTGCATGAGAGATGCCAACTGAATTGTAGGAATGAAAGAATGATGCCTGAAACACTTTACAATGCTGCAGGATTTTTTCTAAAAAATGGAATAGGCAAAGCAAATGTGCCAGTCTTGATCATTAGTGAATCTATGTGAAAAATGTATGCGGGATTATTATTTTTGATACTTTTGTGTATGTTTTGAATATTTTGTAATTAAAAATATTAGTGAGTTTTGTTTCTCATGTTTCTTATCAGATCAGCCCTGTGATCTATGAACCTCTGACAGTGTAGTGGTGGGTCTTCAGGAATGCAGGAATTAACCACGATGTATAATAATGTTTCTGGGGGGAATTTCTCTGCGTTGCTGCAGTTGTGAGCTTCTGGACAGCTCAGAATTAAGTTGTGATGGCTGTCCCAAGTAGCACTTAAACTAAGGAGTATTTGTAAGTAGGTTATGTATAAATAGCAGGCTTCCTATTTATAGATCTTAAAGGCCAAACGTGTTTGCAATTCCTTCTGACCTTGCCTTATTTCTCAATGCCAGCTGCATAACTACAACAAGAAATGCCCTCCCCACCTTTCCTGTGTATGTATATATTATATCTTAATTTACTGCTGTAACTTTCCACCAGCTATCAATATTTTAAGGTAACAAGCACAATTTACATTTAAAAGTTTATTTTTCCTTAAAATATGGATGTGTTTATCATGTCTTGAGCTGGAACTTCAAAAGGGAAATTTCACTCTGTAAGTAGGTGTATATGTATCAATCACAAAATGCTGAGTGCACGGTGACATTTCCAAATTTTAGATAAAAACATGGGAACCTCTAAGACCAGATCCCAACCAACTTCTCACCTTTATTTCTGCCATCCAAATTGAGCCACTTATGGTTACTCTTTTATACACAAAGTTTCCTATTCTCAATGCTGGATTTATGGTCTGCTTTCCTTCTGCCTGGAATATTCTCTCTCCTTCTCCACAAGCCTCAAACTTGAGCTCTCTTTAAGTCTAACTCAAATACCATGTCCTTTTTGAAGTTCTTTTCTGGTGGTGCTGGCTGGATGTGATCTTTCTTATCCCAAAGGCTGGATTTCTTTTGCAAACTCTTTCTGTCTTTGAGTGATCGTCTGACCCACATGAGTTGCTGACCCTCATTCCCCACATGCTGCTTCATAATGGTCTTTCTTTCAGTGAGCATAGAGCTTGTTTCTGTACATTGGACCTGGATATATTTGACATATGTCTAAATGGAGAATATAATTTTTTAAGGTTTTTAAAATAACTTTTATTTCTTAAAAGTTAACATGTGCATAATAGGAAACCAAAACACACAAGAAGCAAAAAACAAAGTCATTCATACTCACAAGCAGTTGATGGTTTGATGTGTCCTTCTAGATCTCATCTGTGTATTTTCACAACCAAGCTTCTATTTTTATGTAATTAAATCGTACAATTATGTATCATGGTCTTTCACACGTCACGAATATTTACCATTCCAAAGTCCCAAAGATACGAGAATTTTTATAACCAAGTATGTACTATATCTATATGACTTACTTGTGCAGAGGACAAAGTCTGGAAAATATCCTGAGCTAAAAACTTAAAAAGCAAATATTTAAAAGAAAGCTCCAATTCCTCTCAATTTGCAGTGTTCTTTTGTATGGAATAGTGTTTTCTAGACACCAAGGACAACCTCACAGAATGTGCCGACCTTTTCAAAGAGATCCTACTGCGTTCAATTTGCCTTAGATTTTGAAGTCATGGTTGACTGAATCCAAGGCCCTAGGTTTTAAATGAAAGTAAACAGGATTAAGCACTCTTCTCTCCATGCCAGTTTTATGATACCCAGGCTTCTCTGCAGGTTTCCTTTCTGTCGAGGCACCGGGTGTGAACCTTCTCTGAAGACTGCTCAGTGCCCGCCTGACAGCAGGAGGGCCAGGACTCCTGCTACAGCTGCTGCTGAGGCTGTAAATGATACCAAGCTCGGGTGAGTTCTGCCTTCTTTGAAAGGACTACTCTTGATGTATGCAACGACCTAAGGAAACTGTAATCCAGCCCAGCTAGAAACAGGCTCCGTGTCCAGTTAGCTCAGATTTTCTTAAATTATTCCTCCTTTTCATGGAAATGTCAGTTTTCTCCTTTGTTTCTCCACTCCCCACCCTCAAAGCCTGGCATATCAGGGAAATACTACCTGCCATAAATACAAAGAATTCAATATAGAAGTGTGGCTACTCAGCTTATCTTCCCCAGGCCCCACATAAAGGGGCATGGTCACACCTCACACCCATGGCTACAATCAAAAAAAAAAAAGGAAAAGAACAAATGTCTGCCAGGGCATGTAGAAATTAGAACCCTGTGCATTGTGGGTGGGATTGTAAAATGGTGCAATCATTATGGAAAAGGGTATGGCAGTATTATATGGACTGAATTGTGTCCTCCCAAAATTCAAATGTGGTGGACATAACCCCCAAAGTCACTGCTTGAGACAGGACCTTTAAGGGGTAATTAATGTTAAATGATGTCATTAAGGTAGAGCCAAAATCCAATAGGACTGTTGTCCTTTTAAGGAAAAGAAGAGACACCAGAAGTGTGTACACACAGACAAAAACCCCCAAGAAGACACTGTGAGAAGATGGCCATTTGCAACCCAAGGAGATAGGCCTCACTGTTACTGAGTTCAAGCTTGCTCTGGTCGCTGTATGATAGGCCAATAAATCTGAGAGATGAGGTGTTGAGGCAAGGAATATGATTTTACATGAAGAGCCATCTGACTGAGAAGATGGCAGACTAACATCTTAAAATAACCATCTTGTCGGGGCCTGGATGCCAGGTTCTTTTATGGATCAGAGATGTGGGGGAGTGAGGAAACAAAGCAAAAAGCCCATTTAATATTTTGCAAATATCTCCTAGAATGGCAAGCCTCAGGCAGGGGAATGTGCTAGTAACTGAAGAATGTGACAGTCATTCACAGGTAGGCAGGGTCAGGGTATCTCCCTGCAAGCTAAACAAAGGCACTTTAGTTTAAAGGTCTTGCAGAGTGGGGCAGGGTTCCCTGATGCAGGCCATTGTGTATGCTTAATAACAAAAGTGAGAAAGCAAAACAAGGATTAAAGTGGACATGAGTTTGAACAAATTCCGGGAGATAGTGAAGGACAGGGAAGCCTGGAATGCTGCAGTCCATGGGGTCTCAAAGAGCTGGACACAACTGAGCAACTGAACTGAACTGAAAGTCACAGAAACAGATCCAATATGGTACTTGATAAAGGAAAAATTGTCATATGGCAAGACGTATAAGGCCTCTCATCCTCCATGTACCCACAGCATGCTGAGTTCACTTACTATGATGTATCATCCTAACCGCACCCCCCACCCTGACCCACATTGCACCTCCATGCTGCCTCCGTTCTTTCCCTTTTTTTCTTTGTCTCACTCAGAGCTCATTAGCTCTGCCAAGCCTTCAGATTTTTAGAGTAACTAACATTTAATTTGGGGTGCTTATGAATGATGACTATTATTATAGTTGCAGGAAGGGGGACCCTTTCCAGAGCCCAAGAATGGACTTTTGTCCAGAAATAAATTGTCCAAGGAGACACCCATGCTGACAAAGCAAGAGACTATTGGAAGTCTTGCCCAATAGTCTGGAAGGGATGCCCAGGTGGAGTGCAGGAGGGTAAGGGAAACTAGGAGAATGGCTCTGCCACATGGCTCACAATCTCAGATTTTATGGTGATGGGATTAGTTTCCAGGTTGTCTTTGGCCAATCATTCTAATTCAGGGTCTTTCCTTTCCTTGCTCATCCAAGATGGATGTCAGCAAAAAGGATTCTGGAAAGTAATAGGACACGTGGTGTCTGCTTTTGACCTTTTCCAAATACTTCTGGTTGGTGGTGGCTTGTCAGTTCTGTGTTCCTTACTAGGACTTCCTGTTGTAAAATAACTCATGCAAATGGTTACTATGGTACCTGGCCAAGGTGGGCAGTTTCAGTGTGTTTCCCTAAGGTTATTATTATGACTATTAAAATAGACCCACAAGGTATTTAAAAAATGTCTTCCATAAAGGAGTAAAACTGTTTCTCACTGACTAGAACATGCATTCAAAAAGTCTTCACCCTTGAAATTGCATTGTTAGTAAATGTTAATCTTGTCCTGCAAACCTAGGTGCTTTTGCTTTGATTTCTGACTTCATGATTTTTCATAAAGAAAACTTTATGCTCCATTTTGTGGGTCTCTGTTATATATAGGGCTTCTCAGGTGGCACTAGTGGTAAAGAACCAGTCTGCCAATGTATGAGAACTAAGAGACGTGGGCTGATCCCTGGGTTGGGAAGATTCCCCTGGAGGCCCCTGGAGGGGGGCACCCACCACATTCTCTAGGCAAGAATACTGGCAACCCACTCCAGTATTCTTGCCTAGAGAATCCCATGGACAGAGGACCCTGGTGGGCCAGGGTTGCAGAGTCGGACACGACTGAAGCGACCCAGCATGTATGTTACACGTATGTCATTACGAAAACTTTGGGCTTCCCTTGTGGCTCAGCTAGCAAAGAATCCGCCTGCAATGCAGGAGACCTGGGGTCGATCGCTGGGTTGGGAAGATCCCCTGGAGGAGGGAAAGGCTACCCACTCCAGTATTCTGGCCTGGAGAATTCCACGGACTGTATAGTCCATGGGGTCACAAAGAGTCAGACATGACTGAACGACTTTCACTTTCACTTTCATGAAAACTTTGTTGTAAATTTGTTTCATAATTTATATTTCTCATGATCTTAGATTTTATGTTACAACTAACACCTAAAGCCTGATGGCTTAAAGAGCATTAACTAAATCAATGTATACTTTGAGGGAAGGGGAAAGATATAATTTAGGATCTTTTTTTTTTCTAAATGTTACCAACTCAACTATCAAATGCTTAGTTGAATAAAAATCACAGTCTGAGTTTACATTGATTGATGCTTACTTGGATATAAACCAGGAAGCCTGAGTCCTTTTATATTGTCGTTTCTCTTAACAATTTAGTATATATTGATAGATGAAATTGTCCCAAAGACTTCCCCCAAATAGTAACTCTATTAGGTTTTAAGATATAAATGATAATCAATGCAAAAATCATTTAACTTGACACTTTTTGCATATTAAATGAGTATTTAGTACTCTGGAAAGACATCCTGATAAAATCTAAATTTGTAAAGTGAACATATTCGTGAAACCAGGGGGTTGTAAACATATAAAGAACTTCACATTTTATAATTGACTCGTTCTCCTTTATTTTAAATACCCAGCTCCTTTCCTGTCATCTTCTATTGATCAGAGCCTGTGGGTTTCTGATCTATGTGCAACACACAGCCAGTGACAGTAGTTTGATCACTTTTTATTCTGAAATGAGGTCAGGTTCCATCATCACTTGGTAGGAGTGTTAGAAATAACAACAATAGTTTTTTGTTTGCTTGTTTGTTTTATACATATGTGGAATCAGTTCAGTTCAGTTCAGTTCAGTCGTTCAGTTGTGTCCGACTCTTTGTGACCCCATGAATCACAGCATGCCAGGCCTCCCTGTCCATCACCAACTCCCGGAGTTCACTCAGACTCACGTCCATCGAGTCAGTGATGCCATCCAGCCATCTCATCCTCTGTCGTCCCCTTCTCCTCCTGCCCCCAATCCCTCCCAGTATCAGGGTCTTTTCCAATGAGTCAACTCTTCGCATGAGGTGGCCAAAGTACTGGAGTTTCAGCCTCAGTGTTACTTCCAATGAACACCCAGGACTGGTCTCCTTTAGGATGGACTGGTTGGATCTCCTTGCATCCAAGGGACTCTCAAGAGTCTTCCCCAGCATCACAGTTCAAAAGCATCAATTCTTCGGCACTCAGCTTTCTTCACAGTCCAACTCTCACATCCATACATGACCACTGGAAAAACCATAGCCTTGACTACATGGACCTTTGTTGGCAAAGTAATGTCTCTGCTTTTCAATATACTATCTAGGCTGGTCATAACTTTTCTTCCAAGGAGTAAGCGTCTTTTAATTTCATGGTGGCAGTCACCATCTGCAGTGATTTTAGAGCCCCAAAAAAATAAAGTCTGACACTATTTCCACTGTTTCCCCATCTATTTACCATGAAGTGATGGGACCAGATGCCATGATCTTCGTTTTCTGAATATTGAGCTTTAAGCCAACTTTTTCACTCTCCTTTTTCACTTTCATCAAGAGGCTTTTGAGTTCCTCTTCACTTTCTGCCATAAAGGTGGTGTCATCTGCATATCTGAGGTTATATTTCTCCCGGCAAACTTGATTCCAGCTTGTGCTTCTTCCAGCCTAGTGTTTCTCATGATGTACTCTGAATAGAAGTTAAATAAGCAGGGTGACAATATACAGCCTTGACGTACTCCTTTTCCTGTTTGGAACCAATCTGTTGTTCCATGTCTAGGTCTAACTGTTGCTTCCTGACCTGCATACAGATTTCTCAAGAGGCAGATCAGGTGGTCTGGTATCCCCATCTCTTTCAGAATTTTCCACAGTTTATTGTGATCCACACAGTCAAAGGCTTTGGCATAGTCAATAAAGCAGAAATAGATGTTTTTCTGGAACTCTCTTGCTTTTTCCATGATCCAGCGGATGTTGGCAATTTGATCTCTGGTCCCTCTGCTTTTTCTAAAACCAGCTTGAACATCTGGAAGTTCACGATTCACGTATTGCTGAAGCCTGGCTTGGAGAATTTTGAGCTTTACTTTACTAGCATGTGAGATGAGTGCAATTGTGCATACTGTGAGCATTCTTCAGCATTGGCTTTCTTTGGGATTGGAATGAAAACTGACCTTTTCCAATCCTGTGGCCACTGCTGAGTTTTCCAAATTTGCTGGCGTATTGAGTGCAGCACTTTCACAGCATCATCTTCCAGGATTTGAAATAGCTCAACTGGAATTCCATCACCTCCACTAGCTTTGTTCATAGTGATTCTTTCTAAGGCCCACTTGACTTCACATTCCAGGATGTCTGGCTCTAGGTGAGTGATCACCCCATCATGATTAACTTGGTCTTGAAGATCTTTTTTGTACAGTTCTGTGTATTCCTGCCACCTCTTCTTAATATCTTCTGCTTCTCTTAGGTCCATGTCATTTCTGTCCTTTATCAAGCCCATCTTTGCATGAAATGTTCCCTTGGTATCTCTAATTTTCTTGAAGAGATCTCTAGTCTTTCCCATTCTGTTGTTTTTCTCTATTTCTTTGCATTGATCGCTGAGGAAGGCTTTCTTATCTCTCCTTGCTATTATTTGGAACTCTCATTCAGATGCTTATATCTTTCCTTTTCTCCTTTGCTTTTCACTTCTCCTCTTTTCACAGCTATTTGTAAGGCCTTCTCAGACAGCCATTTTGCTTTTTTGCATTTCTTTTCCATGGGGATGGTCTTGATCCCTGTCTCCTGTACAATGCCACGAACCTCCATCCATAGTTCATCAGGCACTCTATCTATCAGATATAGTCCCTTAAATCTATTTCTCACTTTCACTGTATAATCATAAGGATTTGGTTTAGGTCATACCTGAATGATCTAGTGGTTTTCCCTACTTTCTTCAATTTAAGTCTGAATTTGGCAATAAGGAGTTCATGATCTGAGCCACAGTCAGCTCCTGGTCTTGTTTTTGTTGACTGTATAGAGTTTCTCCATCTTTGGCTGCAAAAATATAATCAATCTGATTGGTATGTTGACCATCTGGTGATGTCCATGTGTAGAGTCTTCTCTTGTGTTGTTGGAAGAGGGTGTTTGCTATGACCTGTGTGTTGTCTTGGCAAAACTCTATTAGCCTTTGCCCGGCTTCATTCCATATTCCAAGGCCAAATTATCCTGCGTTTCTTGACTTCCTATTTTTCATTCCAGTCCCCTATAATGAAAAGGACATCTGTTTGGGGTATTAGCTCTAAATGGTCTTGTAGGTCTTCATAGAACCATTCAACTTCAGCTTCTTCAGCAGTGGAAGTGAGAAATAGATTTAAGGGACTATATCTGATAGATAGAGTGCCTGATGAACTATGGACGGAGGTTCGTGGCATTGTACAGGAGACAGGGATCAAGACCATCCCCATGGAAAAGAAATGCAAAAAAAGCAAAATGGCTGTCTGAGGAGGCCTTATAAATAGCTGTGAAAAGAGGAGAAGTGAAAAGCAAAGGAGAAAAGGAAAGATATAAGCATCTGAATGCAGAGTTCCAAATAATAGCAAGGAGAGATAAGAAAGCCTTCCTCAGCGATCAATGCAAAGAAATAGAGAAAAACAACAGAATGGGAAAGACTAGAGATCTCTTCAAGAAAATTAGAGATACCAAGGGAACATTTCATGCAAAGATGGGCTTGATAAAGGACAGAAATGACATGGACCTAAGAGAAGCAGAAGATATTAAGAAGAGGTGGCAGGAATACACAGAAGAACTGTATAAAAAAGATCATCATGACCAAGATAATCATGATGGTATGATCACTCATCTAGAGCCGCACATCCTGGACTGTGAAGTCAAGTGGGCCTTAGAAAGAATCACTATGAACAAAGCTAGTGGAGGTGATGGAATTCCAGTTGAGCTATTTCAAATCCTGGAAGATGATGCTGTGAAAGTGCTGCACTCAATATGCCAGCGAATTTGGAAAACTCAGCAGTGGCCACAGGATTGGAAAAGGTCAGTTTTCATTCCAATCCCAAAGAAAGCCAATGCTGAAGAATGCTCACAGTATGCACAATTGCACTCATCTCACATGCTAGTAAAGTAATGCTCAAAATTCTCCAAGCCAGGCTTCAGCAATATGTGAATTGTGAACTTCCAGATGTTCAAGCTGGTTTTAGAAAGGCAGAGGAACTAGAAATCAAATTGTTGGATCATGGAAAAAGCAACAGAGTTCCAGAAAAACATCAATTTCTGCTTTATTGACTATGCCAAAGCCTTTAACTATGTGGATCACAATAAACTGTGGAAAATTCTGTAAGAGATGGGAATATCAGACCACCTGACCTCTTGAGACACCTGTATGCAGGTCAGGAAGCAACAGTTAGAACTGGACATGGAACAACAGACTGGTTCCAAACAGGAAAAGGAGTATGTCAAGGCTGTATATTGTCACCCTGCTTCTTTAACTTCTATGCAGGGTACATCATGAGAAACGCTGGACTGGAAGAAGCACAAGCTGGAATCAAGATTGCTGGGAGAAATCTCAATAACCTCAGATATGCAGATGACACCACCCTTATGGCAGAAAGTGAAGAGGAACTCAAAAGCCTCTTGATGAAAGTGAAAGAGGAGAGTGAAAAAGTTGGCTTAAAGCTCAATATTCAGAAAACGAAGATCATGGCATCTGGTCCCATCACTTCATGGTAAATAGATGGGGAAACAGTGGAAACAGTGTCAGACTTTATTTTTTTGGGCTCCAAAATCACTGCAGATGGTGCTGCAGCCATGAAATTAAAAGACGCTTACTCCTTGGAAGAAAAGTTATAACCAGCCTAGATAGTATATTGAAAAGCAGAGACATTACTTTGCCAACAAAGGCCCGTGTAGTCAAGGCTATGGTTTTTCCAGCATTCATGTATGGATGTGAGAGTTGGACTGTGAAGAAAACTGAGCGCTGAAGATGCTTTTGAACTGTAGTGTTGGAGAAGACTCTTGAAAGTCCCTGGGACTGCAGGGAGATCCAACCAGTCCATTCTGAAGGAGATTAGCCCTGGGATTTCTTTGGAAGGAATGATGCTCAAGCTGAAACTCCAGTACTTTGGCCACCTCATGCGAAGAGTTGACTCATTGGAAAAGACTCTGATGCTGGGAGGGATTGGGGGCAGGAGGAGAAGGGGACGACAGAGGATGAGATGGCTGGATGGCATCACTGACTCGATGGACGTGAGTCTGAGTGAACTCCGGGAGTTGGTGATGGACAGGGAGGCCTGGCATGCTGCGATTCATGGGGTCGCAAAGAGTTGGACACGACTGAGCGACTGACCTGAACTTAACTGAACTGATCGGCCAATATGTTCCTGTATTCTTGCCTGGAAAACCCCCCTAACAGAAGCCTGGCAGGCCACAGACTACAGGGTCGCAGAGTTAGACACGACTGAAGTGACCCTGCCCACATAGACTGCAAGTCTTTTTTTGCCTGCGGCAGCTCTGCCCCAGTTAGAGTTGAGCGTGAAGGTGACGCAGCTGCTTGGCTTGCAGGGACCCTGGTGGCGCCAAGTGTGCAGGGACATGGACTGCCTCCACCGCAGGAGTTACGGCCCTATCACAGTCTTTTTTCTAGCCTCTTGTAGCTGGCAATCAGAAGGCCTCTTTGGCCAGTCTTTCTCCTTAGCTCCACCCATTCAGGCACTTAGGGGGCTCCCTTGCCTGGGGTCCTTCTCTGTTGTTTGGTGCATCAGGCCCATAGAGGGCCCCCCCTGGGTGGGGTCCTACTCTGTAGTTCAGTGCGTAAGAAGTTTGATGGGCCATCCTCTCTATTGTTCAGCTGCTTGATGCTGGCATATGGAGAGAGAGAGGCTGTGGTGGTAGCTCCACCTGCTATGCGTGACTCAGCAGTATCGCTTTGCTTCCATGGCTGCCTGGCTTTCCTCCTCCAGCATTTCCCACCACAATCTCCTCCCTCACATCCCTCAAACCGTCTCTCCACAGTCAATAGCAGCCCTCACCCTGGGATTGCTCCACAATCCCTAAACTCCAGCTCCCAGCCGCTGTGCCTTCCAGAGGACCTGTGTCACTGTCCAGGGTATGTATGGCTGCGGCAAGGACTGTCTGATTCTCATTCCATTTAGGCTGCCACAGATCATCTTTATTAAATATTTCTCCTCTGACTCAGAGAATTGCCCTGATGTGGGGGATCAGACCCCTGCTTCAGTTCCCCCACCCACCGAGGGCAGGTCCAGTCTTACTAACACTCCTGTTTTTTCCCCCTAGTTCCATCTTCCTACCGAGTTTTGCGTGATTCTATACTCCTGTCTGCTCTCAGCTGGTGTTCTGCATGCACTCCTGTGTCTGAAGGTGTATTCCTGATGTATCCATGGAGAGATGTACTCCACATCCACCTACTCCTCTGCTATCTTCAGCAAACCTGTTCTTGATCAGACTGTGATGTGCGATGAAAAGTGGACTTTCTAGACAACCTGGAATGACTAGTTCAGTGGTTGTACCAAGAAGAAGCCCCAAAGCACTTCCCAAAGCCAAACTTGCACCAGAAAAAGTCATGTTCACTGTTTGTTGGTCAGCTGCCAGTCTGGTCCACTATAGCTTTCTGAATTCTGGTGAAACCATGACATCTGAGAAGTAATACTCAGTAAATCAATGAGATGCACTGAAAACTGCAATGCCTGCAGGCAGCATTGGTCAACAGGAAGGGCCCAATTCTTTTGCACAACAATGCCTGACTGCACATCGCACAACCAGTGCTTCAGAAGTTGAACGAAATGGGCTATGAAGTTTTGCCTCATCTTCCATATTCACCTAACCTCTCACCAACCGACTACCACTTCTTCAAGCATCTCGACATCTTTTTTCAGGGAAAACGATTCCACAACCAGAAGAAGGCAGAAAATGTTTTCCAAAAGTTCATTGAATCCCAAAGGATGGATTTTCTTGCCACAGGAATAAACAAACTTACTTCTTGTTGGCAAAAATATGTTGATTGTAATGGTTCCTATTTTGATTAATAAAGATGTTTGAACTTAGTTATAATGATTTAAAATTGATGGTCTGAAACGCCAATTACTTTTTCACCAACCTAATAGTTCCCTGTGTCCTATACAGTAGGTCTTTTTTTTTTTTTAATATAAATTTATTTATTTTAATCGGAGGCTAATTACTTTACAGTATTGTATTGGTTTTGCCATACATCAACATGAATCCGCCACGGGTGTACACGTGTTCCCCATCCTGAACCCCCCTCTCACCTCCCTCCCCATACCATCCCTCTGGGTCATCCCAGTGCACCAGCCCCAAGCATCCTGCATCCTGCATCGAACCTGGACTGGCAATTCATTTCATATATGATATTATACATGTTTCAATGCCACTCTCCCAAATCATCACACCCTCTCCCTCTCCCACAGAGTCCAAAAGACGGTTCTATACATCTGTGTCTCTTTTGCTGTCTTGCATACAGGGTTGTCGTTACCATCTTTCTAAATTCCATATATATGCGTTAGTATACTGTATTGGTGTTTTTCTTTCTGGCTTACTTCACTCTGTATAATAGGCTCCAGTTTCATCCAGCTCATTAGAACTGATTGAAATGTATTCTTTTTAATGGCTGAGTAATACTCCATTGTGTATATGTACCACAGCTTTCTTATCCATTCCTCTGCTGATGGACATCTAGGTTGCTTCCATGTTCTGGCTATTATAAAAAGTGCTGCAATGAACATCCATTTATGATAAAAACTCTCCAGAAAGCAGGAATAGAAGGAACATACCTCAACATAATAAAAGCTATATATGACAAACCCACAGCAAATATTATCCTCAATGGTGAAAAATTGAAAACATTTCCCCTAAAGTCAGGAACAAGACAAGGGTGCCCACTTTCACCACTACTATTCAACATAGTTTTGGAAGTTTTGGCCACAGCAATCAGAGCAGAAAAAGAAATAAAAGGAATCCAAATTGGAAAAGAAGAAGTAAAACTCTCACTGTTTGCAGATGACATGATCCTCTACATAGAAAACCCTAAAGACTCCACCAGAAAATTAGTAGAGCTAATCAATGACTATAGTCAAGTTGCAGGATATAAAATCAACACACAGAAATCCCTTGCATTCCTATATACTAATAATGAGAAAATAGAAAGAGAAAGTAAGGAAACAATTCCATTCACCATTGCAACGAAAAGCATAAAATACTTAGAAATATATCTACCTAAAGAAACTACAGTAGGTCTTTATTTATTTTGTAGATAGTAGTGTATATCTCTTAATCCCAAACTCCTAATTTACCTCTCTCTTCCCTTTTCCCTTTGAAAGAAAGTGAAAGTAAAAGTTGCTCAATCATGTTCAAGTTTTTGCTACCCCATAGACTATAGCCTGCCAGGCTCTTCTGTCCATGGAATTCTCCAGGTAAGAATACTAGAGTGGATAGCTGTCCTCTTCTCCAAGGGATCTTCCCAACCCAGGGATCAAACCCAGGTCTCCCGCATTGCAAGTAGATTCTTTACCAGCTGAGCTACCAGGGAAGCCATAAATTGGTTTTCTCTATCTATGAATCTGCTTCAGGTTTGTAAATAATATAATCTTTTAAAGAAATATGCCAGAATTATTATTCAAAAGGGCTATATCAATTTACACTCTCACCAGCTTCAGATAGTATCAATATTTTAATTTTTTCAAAATT
The DNA here is from genome assembly GCF_029407905.1 of Bubalus kerabau. Classification (NCBI taxonomy): domain Eukaryota; kingdom Metazoa; phylum Chordata; class Mammalia; order Artiodactyla; family Bovidae; genus Bubalus; species Bubalus kerabau. Next base: position 128,949,189 of record NC_073624.1, on the reverse strand, counting down.
AGAGATACCAAGGGAACATTTCATGTGAAGATGGGCTCAACAAAGGACAGAAATGGTATGGACCTAACAGAAGCAGATAATATTAAGAAGAGGTGGTGGGAATACACAGAAGAACTATACAAAAAAGATCTTCATGACCAAGATAATCATGATGGTGTGATCACCCACCTAGAGCAAGACATCCTGGAATGTGAAGTCAAGTGGGCCTTAGAAAGTATCACTATGAACAAAGCTAATGGAGGTGATGGAATTCCAGTTGAGCTATTTCAAACTCTGAAAAATGATGCTATGAGTGCGCTGCACTCAATAGGCCAGCAAATTTGGAAAACTCAGCAGTGGCCACAGGACTGGAAAAGGTCAGTTTTCATTCCAATCCCAAAGAAAGGCAATGCCAAAGAATGCTCAAACTACCGCACGATTGCACTCATCTCACATGCTAGTAAAGTAATGCTCAAAGTTCTCCAAGCCAGGCTTCAGCAATACATGAACCGTGAACTTCCAGATGTTCAAGCTGGTTTTAGAAAAGGCAGAGGAACCAGAGATCAAATTGCCAACATCTGCTGGATCATGGAAAAAGCAAGAGAGTTCCAGAAAAACATCTATTTCTGCTTTATTGACTATGCCAAAGCATTTGACTGTGTGGATCACAATAAACTGTGGAAAATTCTGAAAGAGATGGAAATACCAGACCACCTGACCTGCCTCTTGAGAAACCTATATGCAGTTCAGGAAGCAACAGTTAGAACTGGACATGGAACAACAGACTGCTTCCAAATAGGAAAAGGAGTACGTCAAGGCTGGATATTGTCACCGTGCTTCTTTAACTTCTATGCAGAGCACATCATGAGAAACGCTGGACTGGAAGAAGCACAAACTGGAATCATGATTGCCAGGAGAAATATCAATAACCTCAGATATGCAGATGACACCACCTTTATGGCAGAAGTGAAGAGGAACTCAAAAGCCTCTTGATTAAGTGAAAGAGGAGAGTGAAAATGTTGGCTTAAAGCTCAACATTCAGAAAACGAAGATCATAGCATCTGGTCCCATCACTTCATGGTAAATAGATGGGGAAACAGTGGAAACAGTGTCAGACTTTATTTTTTGGGGCTCCAAAATCACTGCAGATGGTGACTGTAGCCATGAAACTAAAAGATGCTTACTCTTTGGAAGAAAAGTTATGACCAACCTAGCAAGCATATTGGAAAGCAGAGACATTACTTTGCCAACAAAGGTCCGTGTAGTCAAGGCTATGGTTTTTCCAGTGGTCATGTATGGATGTGAGAGTTGGACTGTGAAGAAAACTGAGTGCTGAAGATGCTTTTGAACTGTAGTGTTGGAGAGGACTCTTGTAAGTCCCTGGGACTGCAGGGAGATCCAACCAGTCCATTCTGAAGGAGATCAGCCCTGGGATTTCTTTGGAAGGACTGATGCTGAAGCTGAAACTCCAGTACTTTGGCCACCTCATGCGAAGAGTTGACTCATTGGAAAAGACTCTGATGCTGGGAGGGATTGGGGGCAGGAGGAGAAGGGGACGACAGAGGATGAGATGGCTGGATGGCATCACTGACTCGATGGACGTGAGTCTGAGTGAACTCCGGGAGTTGGTGATGGACAGGGAGGCCTGGCGTGCTGCGATTCATGTGGTCACAAAGAGTTGGACACGACTGAGCGACTTAACTGATAGATAAAAAATGGTATCCTGTTTGTTTCTAATTTGCATTTTTGTGATTACTTAAGGAAGCTAACAACTTGTGGTTTGTTTATTATCTTTGTCTACCCTTTTCACTATCTTCCTGCAGGTTTTCTTTTTCCTATTAATTTATGGTAGTTTTTTATAAACATATATGTGTTTATGTGCATGTCTGCATGTGTGTGTTTGTAATATTTTCAGTTTGCAGATTACGTTTTAACTTTCTTTATAGTAAACTTTTATGGACATCTGTTCTCAATTAAAATATAATCACATTTATCATTCTTTATGTTTTTATTAGTGATTTCTTTGTCTTGTATAATAAATCTCTACTCTGAGGTCATAGATATTTTATGCTGGTTTTTTTTTAATGTTTTAAGTTTTGACTTTTACACATGGTTATACCTAGAAGTGATTTTTGTGTTTAGCGTAAAATAGGGATCAAATTTTATTTCCTTATAGCTGGTTGTTCTAGTGCTGTTTATTTAAAAGTACGTTCTTTCCCCCCAAAACTTGTAATGCTGTCTCAGTCATATATCATTTTATTGCACTCAAAGTTGTGTTTCTTAATTTTCTACTCTGTTTTGTAATTTATTTTGATCTGTTGTGTTGGTACCAATACTGTCTTAATTACTAAGACTTCCTAAAAAATTTTTTTTTACTATCCAGTAGGGAAAATTACATTTTTTTTTTTATTCTTACTAGAATGCTTTCTTCAGATTTCCCTGGTGGTCCAGTGGCTAAGACTCCACACTCCCAATTCAGGGGGCCCAGGTTCAATCCTTGGTCAGGGAACTAGAGGCTATGTGGTGAACTAAGAGTTCATATGCCTCAACTAAGACTCAGTGCAGCTAAATAAATAAATGTTTCTTTAAATGCTTTCTCTGATTTTGGGCTTCTCTCTTGCACAAATATTTCAGAGTGGATTTAAGTCCCTGGAAAAGCATTATGGAGATTTTTATTGGAGTATCTGCATCAGCTTGGGAAGAAGTCATGACATCTCAACTTTACAGAATCTTTCCATTTAATAGCATGCTTTCTCTCTCCATTTATGTAGGCTTTCTTTAATGTCTCAATGATTCTCCATAAGTACCTTTCACAGCTTTTCTCAAATTTATTTCTAGGCCCCCTATTTATTTGTTTCTATTATAAATATTAACACTTTCTTTTAATAAACTGTGCTTTTAACTGTTGCTGATATGTAGAAATCCAACTGGTTTTTGAATATTGATTTTATACCCAACAAGACTTGCTAAACTCTCTTATCAATTCTAATAATTTATTTTTATTACTAGAAAATAATATCATCTACAAAATAATATTTTTTTACTTCCTTTCTAAGCCTTGTACTTTTTACTTTTTCTTGTCTTACTGGACTTGATAAACCTCCAATAAAATGAGAGATAAAGAGACAATTGTAGGTATGTAACAATAGTTCTTACAAGATTATAGTCTTTTTAAAAAGGCAAAGATATTCCATCTGCCCACAAGTTAAGTAAAAAGAATAGTAATATTACAATACCATGAATACATGTGTCTTCCCCCTTTTTACTTCCTCACAGTTCTCTCTTAGCCTGGAATATTACTTCTCAGAGGCTATAAATTACAGAACCCTATAGAGGGCAAAGTAGAGCTCCCCCGTTGGGACTTGAGGTACATGCAACAGATTTCCTGTCTAGAATCATGGGAGAGCCAAACATATTAATTTTTTTAACTATGCTATAGAATTTTTTTTCTTTTTTAAAAAAGTAAAATTAGAGATAAGTATTTTACCATGAAAACCTAGGAAAGATAATTCTCTAGAGATAGAAAATTGTCTGGCAGAGTAAGAGTCCAAGATTGCAATTTACTTGTGGTTCCAATATAGTTTTGCCTGGAGGCAGTGCTGACTCTCTGGTCCTTAGCTTTCTGGGGTACACACAGGACATAATAGCACACGAGATCATCTTACTTATGCATATGATGTGAAAACCAATGACCTAAAGTTTGGAAAGGATTTCAATTCCCCAAGAAAGTGAGTACAAAAAAAAAAATAGTGGTTATTATTACAACAGTTATAATGCTATATAATATGGCAAAGGCTATGCCATAGACTCGTGGATACTTACTAAATATTAATTGAATGAACTATTGAACAAATACAAGATTCACATTAAAAAACAATCTATCACATCACCTTATTGTTTCCAAGATTCAAAAGTATCACATTTGTGTTGCTGTTTTTAAAATAGATGTGCTTTCACACAACCTGCTTAGCAAAATTTCTGAAATACTACCTTTGGGATTATGCTGTGAATTTGAGGGCCTTACCATTGGTTGAGCTAATACTAGCTGTTCTCCCTTTTTTTTAAAAGTCTAAGTCTAAGCACACTTCAGTATATTATCCTTTATCTGTCCATTCTAGGCTCCAATTAATAACCAAGGAAAGCAACACTGGGTTTGCAGTCAGGGTTCTGTCGCCATAGATACTTGACCACATATGGGTAACAGAGTCAAGCCTGGCACAGAGAAGATGAGAAAGCCATGACAAGATTATCTAGCTGGTGTTCTGCAAGCTTATTAAATTTGGAAACTGTTGTTTATCATGTGGAAGGATATACTATACCCCCAGAGACAGCAGTTGTTATTTCACTTAAGAGGTCATATCATGAAGTGCAGTGGAGTCCCTGAACAGCATCATCAGCATCATCACCTGGAAACTTGCTGGAGACGCAAATATTCCAGTCCCACCTGAGATCTGCCACATCAAAAATCATATGCGGGGCAGTCCTCCGTATGATACTGGTGCACCTCAAAGATGGGAACTGACATGGTGATCAGTACTGTGGACTCCGAAGTAAGACTGCCTAAATTTAAACCCTAGCTCTACCAGCTCACTGTCTGGTTACTTTTTATGCCTCGGTTCCTCACCTAAAAGAACTGGAGTAATAATAGTATTAACAATAGGGTTGTGATGAATTATTTCACATGTGTGTGTGCTCAGTTCTTCAGTCATGTCTGACTCTATGACCCCATGGACTGCAGCCTGTCAGGCTCCTCCCTACATGGGATTCTCCAGGCAAGAATACTGGAGTGGGTTGCCATTTCCTTCTCCGGGGGATCTTCCCAACCTAGGGAATAGAACCTGAGTCTCTTGAGTCTCCTGCATTGGCAGACGGATTCTTTACCACTGAGCCAGGAAAGCCCCGTTAATTCACACAAAGTGTAAATTTAAAACAGTACTCACCTCATAATAAGCACTCCATAGATGTAGGGTATTATGAGTTTTTGAGGAGAAGCACAATACTTATAAGTCTACTCATCTGAAAATGCTTATTGCTCTCTCTGTATCCCAGAGATCTGCATCTGGGAATCCTTGAGCAGAGCATCTCAACGAGGCGCATTGGACTGAGGAGGAAGTAGCAGGGCTGTCTAGGTGGCCAGGCAGGGTCAGCACACAGTGAGGCAGCCAGGAGAGCACAGTCAGTCTCCAGGCGCAAGCACTGAGGGGGAGTTAGGGGTGCAAACATGTGAGAGGACGGGGGCATGTCTATTCTGCTACCATTGCTAAAACAGAACACAAGAAACTGGGTGGCTTATGAACAGCAGACATTCATTTCTTACAGTTCTGGAGGCTGGAAGTCCAAGGTCAAGCTGCCAAAAGATTCATTGTCTGGTGAAAATCCCCTTCCTGGTTCATACATGGCTGTCATCTCCCTGTGTCTTCACGTGGTGGCAGAGGTGGGGGAGCTCTCTGGGGTCTCTTTTATGAGAGCACTAATCCCATTCCTGAGGACTTTGCCCTCATGACCCAAAACTTCCCAAAGGCCCACCTCCTAAGAGGACCCCGCTGGGAATGAGGTTTCAACATAAAAATGGAGAGAGGACACAAACAGTCCATAACAAAGGAAGCTGGCAAGGGCAGAGGAAGGTGTGAACTGTGATGCAGATCCAGTGAATCTTATTTAAATTAATTTTGATTGGAGTATAGTTGCTTTACAGTGTTGTATTCGTTTCTGTACAGCAAAGTGAATCAGCTATACATATACATGTATCCTCTCTTTTTTGGATTTCCTTTGGCTGACTTGCCAGGGAGCTCCAACTCATGGATCGCCCCTCACAGTGTCTCTGGCTGGTCAAAATGGCCACTAAGGGCAGGATATCCTAGGAAAGCCATAGTCCTCGGGCCAGACAGGCTCTGCGACAGACTCTACATGAGCTGACTGCTGGGCAGCAAGTCCTTCCTTCGAGGAACATCTGGACAACCCACTCCCTGTCCACCATGGACAGAACCAGGGATGCAATGAGTCAAACTAGATTCAACTCAAGTGCTTTTTTGCCATCTAGCAACTAGACCATACATAGACCATTGTGTTCAGTTCTGGGAGTTTTATGTAGGGGGGTTGGCATTCAAAAGCCAAGATACTTGCCCTGCTTTCCATCCTGGTACTCTTGGGGAACATCAGATAGTTCGTTGAATGCAGATTACTGTGGCAGTGGTTCTCAACATGCTTTTGGAGAATGTGTCTCCTAAAAGGCCATTTCAGAAGGCGAGGGGCCTCTTCGGGGCTGGACAAGGCCCCTTGGATGATTCTAATATACCTCCAAAGAGCACCACCCCCAATTTGGGAATCCTGAGTCCAAAGGAACTCAGAAATCTGATCATATGAAAGAAGATTGAGAGAATTATAGTGTTTAGCCTTGAAAAAGAGAGTGGATCTCAGATGAAGTGGATAAGTTAGCAAGGCTTCTCGAAACTAAATATTGTATGGATTCTCTTATATAGAAAGAATAGTCAGGCATAGTATTGGTTAAAATTGCTTTTACTATAATGTTGGCATTATACAAATACATAAGCCATAAACCAAGTATGCAATTGCCTATGAAAGAAAGTGAAATTGTTAGTCACTCAGTTGTGTCTGAGGAGAAGGCAACAGCACCCCACTCCAGTACTCTTGCCTGGAAAATCCCATGGATGGAGGAGCCTGGTAGGCTGCAGTCCATGGGGTCGTGAAGAGTCGGACATGACTGAGCAACTTCACTTTCACTTTCACTTTCATGCATTGGAGAGGGAAATGGCAACCCACTCCAGTGTTCTTGCCTGGAAAATCTCTGGGGCGGGGGAGCCTGGTGGGCTGCCGTCTATGGGGTCGCACAGAGTTGGACACGACTGAAGCAACTTAGCAGCAGCAGCAGTTGTGTCTGACTCATTGCAACTCTATGGACTGTAGCCTACCAGGCTCCTCTGTCCATGGGATTCTCCAGGCAAGAATAATGGGGTGGGTAGCCATGCAGTTACCTAACAAATATATTAGTAAATCTAATGTTTACTGATTAAATACAGAAAGATCCAGTAAAAACCAACAAATCAACAAATAAATCAAGCAAACATTAATTTAATGTGGTGCTGATAGACTTTTAGTGGAACTACTAAAAGTCACGTTAGCAGTATGATTATATTGTGGTACTGATGCTGTAAAGGCGTTGTTTTTAAAGCTGGCACGCTATCATGTGCCATGAGATCATAGTTTTACCACCACTTCTTTTTATTCAAACTACTGTGAAACCTTTAATGATATACCATGCTGCAATGCCATCTGGCATTATTTAGCTCAAATGCATCACTTCTGATTTGTCTGCTCTGGTTTCCTTTGCCTGTGGTACAGACCAATGGCTGATTCTTTTCTGAATATCCCTTCTTTTACATAACTCTCATTGCCCACCTCTGCCCAAGGATAAGCAGCAAAGCTCAGTGACTCAGCCTTCAAAGGAGAGCCCATGTGATCTGGATTTCGATCCTAGTACTCGACTTTCTGGCCCTGTGGATGGGAAATGACCCAAGCAGGTTAGAGCCCTACCCAGTATCACTGTCGCTTAGTTGCTAAATCATTACCAACTCTTTTTCGACCCATGGATTGTAACCCACCAGGCTCCTCTGTCCCTGGGATTTCCTAGGCAAGAATACCAGAGTGAGTAGCCATTCCCTTCTCCAGGCAATCTTCGTGACCCAGGGATCAAACCCACATCTCCTGCATTGGCAAGTGGAGTCTTTACCACTGAGCCACCAGGGAAGCCCCACCCTGGTATCATACATGGATTCTAAAGGGACAGGCTCTTTCCTTCTTCTGAGGTGGCTTCAGGTGGCTGTGATAAGTCTTCTGCTATTTTTTTTAAATTATTGAAGTATAATTGATTTACAATACTGTGTTTAATTTCTGCTATACAGCAAAATTGCTCAGTTAAACACACACACACACACACACACACACACACACACACACACACACCCTTAGCTGCAGTCATAAATCCAAAGGCAAATCTAGGCACATGTATGTGTGCATTCATGCTAAATCACTCAGTCATGTCCGACTCTTTGTGATCCCATGGACTGTAGCCCACTAGGCTCCTCTGTCCCTGGGATTATCCCAGCAAGGATCCTGGAACGGGTTGCATTTCCTTCTCCAGGGATCTTCCTGACCCAGGGATCAAACCCATGTCTCCTGCATTGGCCAGGGATTTCTTTACCATTGAACCACCTGGGAAGCTGGTGATATTTAAGATGACCATTCAGATGGTCCAGAATATGCAGAGCTCACAAATATGGTTCTGATTACCTGCTGTGAAAGATTGTACAAACACCAACAAATACACATACACACAAAAGCCCTAAAGAGAGCGCAGAGCCCTAAGACTGTAACTATATGCCTGGTTTGAGAAATCCTGAGCTAGAAGGAAGAGAACACACTGTGCCTGGAGTTCTAATGAAAACATTCAATCACACTCATCCAAATGTCAAGATAATCATGGTCCATGCACTTACACCTTGTCGCTTTTTTTTTTTCCCCTTAGCTCATTTTCAAGTATAAATGCTTTCATTTTAGAGCATTCAGTTTAGGAGAATTCTGGTCATATCAAGCTAGATAGATCTCAAAAGTTCACTTTATGAGATGATAAAGTTATTTGCAACTGTAGGGGGATTTGGATTAGGAAAATACATTTTATCTTTTTCAAGGGCAAGAAGACAAAAGTTATGTTCTTAAAGAAATGTCTCTGTGTTATAATTTTAGGATTTTAAAAGTTGCTTTAGTGCCTTGTATCTGGGTAGGAAGTGCTTTCTAAGAATAAACTGCAGGTTTAAGCCAAAGTTGGACAAGACTGGCAGGAAATTAATAATCTGAAACTTTCCCTTTGCCATAACCTTAAAGTCAGTTTGGGGGAATTTTAAGTTAGCACCAATGTACCTTTAATATTAGCCTGAAATCTAAAGTTCAGTTATTTGTGGAAACAAGATATTTCTAAGTATAGAGTTTACAAGAGTGGAAGCTATTAACCTAGTCAATCCTGGCCCAATTCTAACTTGAGGATATATTTGGAAGGAAAAGGTCAATGTATTAGCAGTAAATGCAACTTGGAGTTAGAAAACCACAATTATATTTCTCTTTCAACTCACACGAGTGTGGACAAGTCAATTAAATTATTAAGCTGGTTATTTCAAAGTGGGGTTATTTATATGTCCTTGGGATGATGTTTTGGGGTGAGGAAGAACAATATCAGTATCTCTAGTTAGATCCAATTCCATTGCATCATTTGAAAGTTTAATATGTGATGTGTTTTATAAAATACATTAACTTTAATAAGTAGACATGAATATGATTCAGAAATATATATATACATACCCATTTTTATTAAGATTGTGAAATAAAAAAATATTTAGAGACTATAGTCCTAGCCTCAATTTCTTCCTTTGTAAATTAAGGGTGTTTCATTAAGGATCTTTAATATTTGGGAAAAACACACATGTATAGTCATATAATAGTATGTTTATAAAATACATTTATATATCCTACTCTTTTTTCTTTTTTAAAAATTTTTGGCTGTATTGAGTCTCCATTGCTGTATGTGGGCCTTTTCTAGCTATGGTCCACAGGCGTCTCACTGCACTGGCTTCTCTTTTTACGGAGCACCATCTCTAGGAATGCAGGCTCAGTCGTAGTGGCCCACGGGCTTAGGTGCCCTGTGCATGTGGAATCTTCCTGGATCAGGACAAATCCATGTCCCCTGCATTGGCAGGCAGATTTCTTGACCACTGGACCACCAGGGAAGCCTTATATTCTATTCTTTTCATTAGCAAGAGAACCAGGGATTCTGTGGTCATAATATAATGTACCACATAACCAAAGTTACTTTATGGTTCACCCACAACCATATTCTCACTAGTAAAAACTGATTTTACTTCACGATTTTGTAGCTGACAAGAAATATAACTTTAAGATGAAGCTATTGATACTGAAATTAAAAAATGAGTGGAGCAGCATTGTTTTATATATATTTTTTCTCACTTGAAAGGCTAAAACCCAGGACTTCTTCATATGTCTGAACTTCCTAGATTTCAGTATTTTGAGAAAATAGTTTCCAAATGATGAAAAAAATTTGTCCTTGTGGTTTCAGTTAAGCCTGGGCTTAAGGAAATATATTCATCTTTTGTGCTTTTGATAAATTCTGTGTTAACTGCTACTGCTAAGTCGCTTCAGTCATGTCTGACTCTGTGCGACCCCATAGACGGAAGCCCACCAGGCTCCCCCGTCCCTGGGATTCTCCAGGCAAGAACACTGGAGTGGGTTGCCATTTCCTTCTCCAATGTATGAAAGTGAAAAGTGAAAGTGAAGTCGCTCAGTCGCGTCCGACCCTCAGCGACCCCATGGACTGCAGCCTACCAGGCTCCTCCGTCCATGGGATTCTCCAGGCAAGAGTACTGGAGTGGGGTGCCATTGCCTTCTCCGGATAAATTCTGTAAACTAATTTAATTCTACTTCTTCCTACACTTTTAAACTTGAATTGAAAATCTTGATTGCCCAGACTTGCTTGTGTACCCTTAGCCACACGGCAAGAGGCCCTGGTACAACAGACAACTTAGAAACATAAAGTTGACCTACAGCAAACACCCAATAAACTGTATATAGATTAAAGGTGAAGCCATAAAAGTATTAGTATTTGACTATGCAAGAATTTTGCAGTTTTTTTTAATATGTTCTGACAAGTCCATTGGGAAAATGAGCAAAATACAAAACAATTCCCCAAAGAAGCAATAATGTGGTATTTTATGAAATATGAACATGTTCAATCTCATGGTAATTAAAGAAACAAAAATTAAAACAAGATTCCATATTTGCCAATATAAATAGCCAATTTTAAGAAGCTCTAACTTATCCAAAGTTGGTAAAGAAAGGGAGTAAAAGCTATCTCACATATCTCAGGCAAAAGTATCTGTGCTATATTGTTAATATCCCTTGATGAAACCTTAGAAATACCTAACACACTTTTATGTATATACCTTTGATTCAGCTACTTTGTCTTTAAAATTTTATTTTAATCAGGACATCATAAATGCACACAAAAATTTATCTACATGTATGTTCACACCAATATATTGAATAAAATTAGCTACCGTTGATTCTTGGAGAAGGAAATGGCAACCCACTCCAGTATTCTTGCCTGGAGAATCCCATGGACAGAGGAGCCTGGCGGGCTACAGTCCACGGGGTCACAAAGAGTTGGACACGACTAAGCGACTAAGCAAACAAACAAACCAACCATTCATTCAGGACTTACCATGTGCCCAAGTGTTATGCTAAGACTTTTATATACATCATCTCATTTGAGCCTTGTAAAAACTTCATGAGGTGCTCTGTATAACTTCCATTTGACAAGAGAACACTTAGTTTTCAAGGTTAAGTGAGATAGCCAAGAATGCACTGGTAGTAAGTATGCAAATTCAAGCCATGAATCTCAAGAGCCTGACATAACAACAAAGAACAACCGGAACAGGGACTTCGCTAAAGGAATTTTGGCATATCCAGCAACGGATGACTAGGAAGCACTGACAAATGATAATGCAAAAAAGCGATCGGGAACATTGGAAAACATTCACAGTGCGTCATAAATGTGTTACAATGTGAAAAAGGATGATTCGAAATAATATATACTCTGTAACCTTGTTGTGCTCACTCATGTTCTACTCTTCGGCCAGTGGACTGTAGCCTACCAGGCTCCTTGGCCTATGGAATTTTCCAGGCAAGAATACTGGAGTGGGCTGCCACTCCCTTCTCCAGGGGATCTTCCCTACGCAGGGATGGAACCTGCGTCTCTTGTGTCTCCTGCATTGGCAGGTGGATTCTTTACCACTAGCACCCCCTGGGAAGTGTTGCTAAAATATGCAATAAAATGCTACTCCAGATGTGTTACTCCAAATGTTCTGGCTCCAGATGTGGGTTTATAGGGAATTTTACTATTTTCTGTACAGTTTTCTATATTTCACATTTGCTACAATTATACTTTGGTTTTTATAATTAGATACAGTGTTACTAAAAATAAGATGAATGAATTTGTAAATAAAGTACAAAGAGCATTTATTCCCATGGACTTTCTCCTGGGATACCTTCTAAAGTGGCACATACTAATGCAAAATGTGGAATGCTGAAGTTCAAAATCTTCATACCCAGACTTTTCTTCATATTTGACTTGTGCCTTTTTAAAGGGATATTCAAATCTTTCTTGGCTTCTTAAAAATGTGTATAATTTTTTGTTATTTGAAAAGAAATAGATACACATCCTAAAAGTAAAATTTTGACAGAAGGGGGCAAAATCAGGTTAGAAATTGTCCCTTCAATCTCACTACTGATCCATCTGTTTTCAGTTCTCTGGTTGGTTACCTGCACAGCCCAGATAATATGCTCCTGTGTCTTTGAAGCATTTTACCACCTTCAAATAGGTGATAATTCTTTTGATTCTCTAATGTGAAAGATGAGGAAAATGGCTGATCCAAAATAACCTATGCTTTGTAATCTTAGTTTTTGTAAAATATACAACACAATTTTCATAAGTGCTGTCTCCAGATGTGGAAATTTACTTTTTCTTTGGATACTGCTCTCTATTTCCATTTTTTTCTATGATAACCAGGCCCAGACAGTTTTATAGGTATATTTCCAAACTGGAAAAACTATAGTTGATGTAGAAGAAGTTATTGTAAGTTATCTGAGCTAAACTGCATAAAAACACAAAAAACAAAACTAATTCCCCACCCCACCCCCCCCATCTATCTATCTATCTGGAACCAAAACTGCCACAAAATAAAATAGAAACACAATTCATCATATTGATATATCAAGTAGATTTTAAAAAACAGGATGTTGAATATTTCAACATATTAATATAGCATTAATTATATATATTTGAGGTAAAAGCCTGAATACTTAATGACTGATGAACATTGGCTAATCAACACGGAAGCCAGTCCAATCGAAATGATGCCAGCCAGGATGTCTTTACCAGGTAGGCCAACTAGAATTCCGGTTTGAGTTTGGCTATAGGTCCCACTCCAGTGTTCTTGCCTGGAGAATTCCAGGGACGAGGGAGCCTGATGGGCTGCCATCTATGGGATCGCACAGAGTTGGACACGACTGAAGTGACTTAGCAGTAGCAGCAGTTAGAGGGGCTTCCCTGGTGGCTGAGACGGTAAAGAATCTGCCTGCAATGCGGGAGACCTGAGTTTGATCCCTGGGTAAGGAAGGTCCCCTGGGGAAGAGCATGGCAACCCACTCTAGTATTCCTCCCTGGAGAATTTCATGGACAGAGGAGCCTGGTGAGTTACAGTCCACGGGGTCGCAAAGAGTTCGACACCTCTGAGCGACTAAGCAGACATAGATCTAGAGACAGTGAAAGGTGGCGGAGGCAGTCCTGAGGAAGTTTACCCCTCCTCTCCTCAAGGCAGCTGTCTCCAAGGCGGTCATTATGCATTCCTCAGGGAAAGAGAGCCTAACCTCTTTAAAGGGTAATCATAACCTCCTACTGTTACTCATTAAGAAGACTTGGCAGAGTTTAGAGGTTCAAGAAGGATGGAAACCAGAGTGTAGCACCTGCTTTGGGTGTAAATTTTAAGAGGGCACCAACAATTCAATAATAAAAATAAAGAACATTTTAATGTAATATTTAAAATACCAAAGCTGATGCAGAATATTTATGATGAACAAAATGTCAAACATTTTAATAAAGACAGAATCAATATAAATAACTTTATCCTTTTGCTTTAAGCTTCAAAATAGCTCTAAATTCAAGGTCTCCAGACACTGATGTATAGAACAGTCTTATGGACTCTGTGGGAGAGGGAGAGGGTGGGAAGATTTAGGAGAATGGCATTGAAACATGTATAATATCATGTAGGAAACTAGTTGCCAGTCCAGGTTTGATGCACGATACTGGATGCTTGGGGCTGGTGCACTGGGACGACCCAGAGGGATGGTATGGGGAGGGAGGAGGGAGGAGGTTCAGGATGGGGAACACATGTATACCTGTGGCGGATTCATTTTGATATTTGGCAAAACTAATACAATTTTGTAAAGTTTAAAAATAAAATAAAATTAAAAAAAAATTGTCCGTAGTATTATCCCAAACCAATATTCAGTATACCACATCTTCCCAAGCAATACTCTGACTTGGAAATAAGAGATCCTGCTAGATTAGGAAATGAATGTGAGTTATAGTTCAGCCACCTGATAGATTAGTCTTCAGGTTTGGTTTTCAGAAATGATAGACCACTGGCTACAGGAGAAGGGCTTCCTTTAGGGCACTAATGAAACGTGCAGGGTCCCCACAGAGTCCTTAAAATACAAAGTTGGAGCAATGGCTGTGCTTTGCTGGAGCAGCCGTAAAGAGATACTCCATGCCCAAGGTAAGAGAAACCCAAGTAAGACAGTACGTGTTGCAAGAGGGCATCAGAGGGCAAACACACTCTCAAAAGCCATACTCACAGAAAACTAGTCAGTCTAATCACACTAGGACCACAGCGTTGTCTAACTCAATGAAACTAAGCCATGCCCCTGGGGCAACCCCAGACGGGCGGGTCATGGTGGAGAGATCTGACAGAATGTGGTCCACTGGAGAAGGGAATGGCAAACCACTTCAGTATTCTTGCCTTGAGAACCCCATGAACAGTATGAAAAGGCAAAATGATAGGATACTGAAAGAGAAACTCCCCAGGTCAGCAGGTGCCGAATATGCTACTGGAGATCAGTGGAGAAATAAACCAGAAAGAATAAAGGGATGGAGCCAAAGCAAAAACAATACCCAGCTGTGGATGTGACTGGTGATAGAAGCACGGTCCGATGCTGTAAAGAGCAATATTGCACAGGAACCTGGAATGTCAGGTCCATGAATCAAGGCAAATTGGAAGTGGTCAAACAAGAGATGGCAAGAGTGAATGTCGATATTCTAGGAATAAGCGAACTAAAATGGACTGGAATGGGTGAATTTAACTCAGATGACCATTATATCTACTACTGTGGGCAGGAATCCCTCAGAAGAAATGGAGTGGCCATCATGGTCAACAAAAGAGTCTGAAATGCAGTACTTGGATGCAATCTCAAAAACGACAGAATGATCTATGTTCGTTTCCAAGGCAAACCGTTCAATATCACAGTAATCCAAGTCTATGCCCTAACCAGTAACGTTGAAGAAGCTGAAGTTGAACGGTTCTATGAAGACCTACGAGACCTTTTAGAACTAACACCCAAAAAAAGAAGTCCTTTTCATTATAGGGGGACTGGAATGCACAAGTAGGAAGTCAAGAAACACCTGGAGTAACAGGCAAATTTGGCCTTGGAATATGGAATGAAGCAGGGCAAAGACTAATAGAGTTTTGCCAAGAAAATGCACTGGTCATAGCAAACACCCTCTTCCAACAACACAAGAGAAGACTCTATACATGGACATCATCAGATTGTCAACACCGAAATCAGACTGATTATATTCTTTACAGCCAAAGATGGAGAAGCTCTATACAGTCAGCAAAAACAAGACCAGGAGCTGACTGTGGCTCAGATCATGAACTCCTTATTGCCAAATTCAGACTTAAATTGAAGAAAGTAGGGAAAACCACTAGACCATTCGGGTATGACCTAAATCAAACCCCTTATGATTATAGAGTGGAAGTGAGAAATAGATTTAAGGGACTGGATCTGATAGATAGAGTACCTGATGAACTATGGAAGGTTCGTGACATTGTACAGGAGACAGGGATCAAGAAAATCCCCATGGAAAAGAAATGCAAAAAAGCAAAATGGCTGTCTGGGGAGGCCTTACAAATAACTGTGAAAAGAAGAGAAGCAAAAAGCAAAGGAGAAAAGGAAAGATATAAATATCTGAATGCAGAGTTCCAAAGAATAGCAAGAAGAGATAAGAAAGCCTTCCTCAGCAATCAATGCAAACAAATAGAGGAAAACAACAGAATGGGAAAGACTAGAGATCTCTTCAAGAAAATCAAAGATACCAAAGGAACATTTCATGCAAAGATGGGCTCGATAAAGGACAGAAATGGTATGGACCTAACAGAAGCAGAAGATATTAAGAAGAGATGGCAAGAATACACAGAAGAACTGTACAAAAAAGGTCTTCACAACCCAGATAATCATGATGGTGTGATCACTGACCTAGAGCCAGACATCCTGGAATGTGAAGTCAAGTGGGCCTTAGAAAGCATCACTACAAACAAAGCTAGTGGAGGTGATGGAATTCCAGTTGAGCTATTCCAAATCCTGAAAGATGATACTGTGAAAGTGCTGCACTCAATATGCCAGCAAATTTGGGAAACTCAGCAGTGGCCACAGGACTGGAAAAGGTCCGTTTTCATTCCAATCCCAAAGAAAGGCAATGTCAAAGAATGCTCAAACTACCACACAATTGCACTCATCTCACATGCCAGTAAAGTAATGTTCAAAATTCTCCAAGCCAGGCTTCAGCAATATGTGAACCGTGAACTTGCAGATGTTCAAGCTGGTTTTAGAAAAGGCAGAGGAACCAGAGATCAAATTGTCAACATCTGCTGGATCATGGAAAAAGCAAGAGAGTTCCAGAAAAACATCTATTTCTGCTTTATTGACTATGCCAAAGCCTTTGACTGTGTGGATCACAATAAACTGTGGAAAATTCTGAAAGAGATGGGAATACCAGAACACCTGATCTGCCTCTTAAGAAATTTGTATGCAGGTCAGGAAGCAACAGTTAGAACTGGACATGGAACAACAGACTGGTTCCAAATAGGAAAAGGAGTTCATCAAGGCTGTATATTGTCATCCTGTTTGTTTAATTTAACTTCTATGCAGAGTACATCATGAGAAACGCTGGACTGGAAGAAACACAAGCTGGAATCAAGATTGCCGGGAGAAATATCAATAACCTCAGATATGCAGATGACACCACCCTTATGGCAGAAAGTGACAAGGAACTAAAAAGCCTCTTGATGAAAGTGAAAGTGGAGAGTGAAAAGGTTGGCTTAAGGCTCAACATTCAGAAAACGAAGATCATGGCATCCGGTCCCATCACTTCATGGGAAATAGATGGGGAAACAGTGGAAACAGTGTCAGACTTTATTTTTCTGGGCTCCAAAATCACTGCAGATGGTGACTGCAGCCATGAAATTAAAAGACATTTACTCCTTGGAAGGAAAGTTATGACCAACCTAGATAGCATATTCAAAAGCAGAGACATTACTTTGCCAACAAAGGTTCGTCTAGTCAAGGCTATGGCTTTTCCTGTGGTCATGTATGGATGTGAGAGTTGGACTCTGAAGAAGGCTGAGTGCCGAAGAATTGAAGCTTTGGAACTGTGGTGTTGGAGAAGACTCTTGAGAGTCCCTTGGACTGCAAGGAGATCCAACCAGTCCATTCTGAAGGAGATCAGCCCTGGGATTTCTTTGGAAGGAATGATGCTGAAGCTGAAACTCCAGTACTTTGGCCACCTCATGAGAAGAGTTGACTCATTGGAGAAGACTCTGATGCTGAGAGGGATTGGGGGCAGGAGGAGAAGGGAATGACAGAGGATGAGATGGCTGGATGGCATCACCGACTCGATGGACGTGAGTCTGAGTGAACTCCGGGAGTTGGTGGTGGACAGGGAGGCCTGGCGTGCTGCGATTCATGGGGTCACAAAGAGTCGGACATGACTGAGCAACTGATCTGATCTGATCTGAAAGCCCTGACATCATTATTTCCTTTCCCTAAGTTCTCCACAATACTTTGGACCGACCAAGCAGCCCCATTATCCTCCTGTTTTCACCACAGTGCTCTATGGCAGCAATTACCTGGTGCTCAGAGTCTTATTTTTTCTAGGCACCTGATTTCCAGTCCAACAGCCAATAATTTACATAAGTGTTCTGTCACCCCATGCCATGGCCACCAAGGTCCTCTTCCCATTGGAATAAGGGTCAATAATAACTTTAATTCAGATCAGAAGATGAATTCCACAGAACCCAGAATTAATTCCATTAATCCAGAGAACTCATCCTCAAGGTTCTATTCTTCTGGAACTACATATGTGCCAAGTTGCTTCAGTGGTGTCTGACTCTGTGTGACCCTATGCACCATAGATTTTCAGCCAATAAAGGAAAATAATACAGAGAAATTAGTAATGAGAAAAAAATTAGCCTCTCCATCTGTGGGAGAGGTGTCTCCAGTCCTGGAAGGCTCAGATAATTGGAACTTTCAACTATCATTCATGGATACTTCTGCTCGTTTCTCATATTTTCTTTTTCCAAAATCACCTACCTATGTTTACCTGCTTGTGTTTTCTGATAGACTTTAAACAAACAGTTTTACATTTGGAAGATGCTAAATAGAGTCTAAAAGTGCTGATGTTACTTTTGGCACTGGGAGTCTAATAGTTCTTATTTCTATGTCAGGTTTTATTGCATTGGCTCAAAATTACAGAACATTGTTAGAGAATAATGGTGAAGAGGAGTAGCACTGTTTGTTTTTAATTATAACTGGGATGCTCAAACTCTACTTTTATTTTTTATGTATTTTAGCAGGTGAGTATGAGACTGGATATTGTTATAAATATTCTTTCTGTCCAAAAGCTACCCATTAGTTTATTAAAGAATTTTATTTAAATAAAAGAAAGCTTAAATTTATTATTGCTTTTTTAAAAGATACATTGGAACTTTCCTGACCCCACTCGGATGGTAAAGCGTCTGCCTACTATGCAGGAGACCCGGATTTGATCCCTGGATTGGGAAGATCCCCTGGAGAAGGAAATGGGAGCCCACTGCAGTACTCTTGCCTGGAAAATCCCATGGACGAAAGAGTCTGGTAGGCTACAGTCCATGGGGTCAAAAAGATTCGGACACGACTTCACTTTCACTTTAAAAGATACGTCAAGTTGATTTTTCCTTTTTTTTTTTTTTTTTTTTTTGCCACATCATACAGCATGCGGAACTTCTGTGAACAGGGCATGAACCTGTAGCCCTACGGTGGAGGTGCAGAGTCTTAACCTCTAGACTGCCGGGGAAGTCCACATGAAGTTGATTCTATGTTACACGATTTTTCTTTTCCATTTGATATAAAGGTAGAGAAGTAAACCTGCATATTCCTATGTAAAGCAGCTGTCCTGCTTGCATTCTAAACTGGTAAAGAAAGAGGAGGCGGGACCCCTTTCAGATCAAAGCCTCCCTGTGTGTCCAGTGATGCCCTGAGCTAGAGCACCTCTTTGGGATGTTGAGATTACTGGAACCGTGTGCTCTGTCCCACTGATCCTTGGCTTTTCTGGTTCTCCAGAAAGTCTGTTCCTTCAATTTCCCAACATTGTGGAAACTGCCGTCCCTCACCTTGCCACAGTAATAAAAAGAAACATCTTGAATTTAAGACTACAATTATTAAAACAATATCAGATTGATGCTAGACTAGACTGATGACTGGATCAAAATATAAAATCTGGAAACACATCTTCGAATGTAGAACTAGCATTAGAATATGATGATGGTAGTATCACTAATCATCAGGAAAAGGAGAAATTGTTTTATAAATGGTCCTAAGAAATAAGAAAAAATGAATTATTTGGAAAAATAATTTTGATGTATTTTACTATCCATTCATTATTTGAATTAACATCAGCTAGATCAATGAGTTAAATGAAAAAATTAAAAATCACATAAAAATGAGAAAATATAATGTCTGTGGTATAGAGAGTGTTTCTTATTTAGCTAATACAAAGAAGATACCACACACACAAACAGCATAATGAAATGACTACATAAAAATATTTGCTTTGAATAGAGCAAGGAAGCCCCACAAATCAATAAAAAAAGTGTTAATATTCCAGTAGGTAAGTTGACAAAGGATACGTACTATTAATAAGTGAAAGTGTTAGTCACTTAGTCATGTCTGATTTTGTGATCCCATGGACTGTAGTTTGCCAGGCTCCTCTGTCCATGGAATTCTCCAGGGAAGAATACTGGAGTAGGCTGCCACTCCCTTTTTCAAGGGATCTTCCCAACCCAGGGATTGAACCAGAGTCTCCTGCAATACAAGCAGATTCTTTACCATGTGAGCCACCAGGGAAGCCCTATGTATAATTAATACAAAGATCCAAAAATACAGCAGGTTGAATAAACAGAGGAGCCTGGCAGGCTCTGTGGGGTCGCAAACAGTCAGACACAACTAAACAACAAACACTTTCACATTTTTTTTCAAAGACAATAAAAGTCTTTCTTGAATAACAATCCTAAAGTTAGGGGTCCGGCAGGTTGAGACAACTCTGCTTTAAGACCTAAGTTACTTCTAGATTGTCGTTCCATTCCATCATGACAAGTTTCCCTGTCTGCATGGTGGGACGAGTTGCGGATGTATCTGTTTATCAGGAAGAAAAGAACATCCCTCACTCTGTGGGTGAGGTGAGAGTTGTGCACATTATATGAGTGAGAATTTGTTGTTGTTGTTGTTGTTGTTTTTAATTTAAATTTATTTATTTTAATTGGAGGCTAATTACTTTACAATATTGTATTGGTTTTTGCCGTACATCAACATGAATCCGCCACGGGTGTACACGTGTTCCCAATCCTGAACCCCCTCCCACCTCCCTCCCCATACCATCCCTCTGGGTCATCCCAATGCTCCAGCCCCAAGCATCCTGTATCTTGCATTGAACCTGGACTGGTGATACATTTCTTATATGATATTATACATGTTTCAATGCCATGCTCCCAAATCATCCCACCCTCTCCCTCTCCCATAGAGTCCAAAAGACTGTTCTATACATCTGTGTCTCTGAATTGAAAGAGATATGTGTACCCCAATGTTCATTGCAGCACTTTTATAATAGGCAGGACATGGAAGCAACCTAGATGTCCATCAGCAGAGGAATGGATAAGAAAGCTGTGGTACATATACACAATGGAGTATTACTCAGCCATTAAAAAGAATACATTTGGATCAGTTCTAATGAGGTGGATGAAACTGGAGCCGATTATACAGAGTGAAGTAAGCCAGAAAGAAAAACACTAATACAGTATACTAACACATATATATGAGTGAGAATTTAGATACATGGGTACAGTCAGCAAGGGAGGTGGGAACTGCAGTGTGAGCTATGTGGCCACGAGCCCAGCATTGCTGTTCTGATGGGAGAACGATCACCTGCATTCACTATGGAGCAAATACACAGTGTCAGTAAATATGAGGAAATACACAAAGCTCATTAGCAACCAAAGAAACACACATTAAAACTTACGTGACATAATACCTTTCATGCCTCAAGTAAGCAAAGATTCTTCAACATAATAAAACAAGTTGAAATGTGACACTCTGCTAAATTGTCTGTGGGGATCAGGATGGACAGACTTCCTTGAAAGCAATTTAGCTATTTCAGTTCAGTTCAGTTCAGTTGCTCAGTCATGTCTGACTCTTTTGACCCCATAAATTGCAGCATGCCAGGCCTCCCTGTCCATCACCAAGTCCCGGAGTTCACTCAAACTCATGTCCATCAAGTTGGTGATGCCATCCAGCCATCTCATCCTCTGTCGTCCCCTTCTCCTCCTGCCCCCAATCCCTCCCAGCATCAGAGTCTTTTCCAATGAGTCAACTCTTCTCATGAGGTGGCCAAAGTACTGGAGTTTCAGCTTCAGCATCAGTCCTTCCAAAGAATACCCAGGACTGATCTCCTTTAGAATGGACTGGTTGGATGTCCTTGCAGTCCAAGGGACTCTCAAGAGTCTTCTCCAACACCACAGTTCAAAAGCATCAATTCTTCAGCACTCAGCTTTCTTCACAGTACAACTCTCACATCCATACCTGACTACTGGAAAAACCATAGTCTTGACTAAACGGACCTTTGTTGGCAAAGTAATGTCTCTGCTTTTCAATATGCTATCTAGGTTGGTCATAACTTTCCTTCCAAGGAGTAAGCGTCTTTTAATTTCATGGCTGCAGTCACCATCTGCAGTGATTTTGGAGCCCCCAAAAATAAAGTCTGACACTGTTTCCACTGTTTCCCCATCTATTTGCCATGAAGTGATGGGATCAGGTGCCATGATCTTAGTTTTCTGAATGTTGAGCTTTAAGCCAACTTTTTCACTCTTCTCTCAGCTATTTAAACAAGACCTTAAAATATTCATACCTTGGAGTAATAGGTAAATATATCTATATCAATGCATGATATAAGGAATTCAGTACTAGAGCCATGTGCGAGAATTATATTAATAAGTGCTAACATTTATTAAAGGTCTACTTTGAACCAAGATTATTCCTATGTCCTCTACTTATATTATCTAATTTAATTCTAAAACCTGGTTTTGAGATACTGCTATAGTATCCCATTTTATTGATGTGGATATGGACTCAGAGAGGTTAAGTAACTTGTCTGAAATCACAGAGGTAGTAGATATTTGAATTGTGATTCAAATCGTAATCCAGGTCTTTCTAACATCAGAGCCCTAGCTGTTGATAAAGTTCAGTTCAGTTCAGTCACTCATTCGTGTCTGACTCTTTGTGACCCCATGGACTGCAGCACATCAGGCCTGTCCATCACCAACTCACGGAATTTACTCAAACTCATGTCCATTGAGTTGGGGATGCCATCCAACCATCTCATCCTCTGTCATCCCCTTCTCCTCCTCCTTTCAATCTTTTCCAGTGTCAGGGTCTTTTCAAAGGAGTCAGTTCTTCATATCTGGTGGCCAAAGTATTGGAGTTTCAGCTTCAGCATCAGTCTTTCCAATGAATATTCAGGACTGATTTCTTTTAGGATGGACTGGTTGGATCTCCTTGCAGTCCAAGGGACTCTCAAGAGTCTTCTCCAACACCACAACTCAAAAACATCAATTCTTCAGCACTCAGCTTTCTTTATGGTCCAACTCTCACATCCATACATGACTACTGGAAGAACCATAGCTTTGACTAGACGGACCTTTGTTGTCAAAGTAATGTCTCTGCTTTTTAATATGCTAAGTTGGTCATAACTTTTGATAAAGTTAACATTTTACATTACTGGGGAAAGGATGGGTTTTTAATGCATAGTGTTAGGAAAACTGACATTTCATTTAGAATAAAATTACCTCTTACACCAATGATTTGAAATAATTTTCAGTTCATGAACCACTTAAAGCATCTGATGAGAAATTGAAACTTTTCTCTCTTTCACATACATGCATACACACACCACAAACACACACATCTATATACAAAGACAAGTATGTACACACAGATTCTTCTATGTAGTTCCAGTGGGTTTTAGAACCAGGAACCATGAACTTGAAAAGAACTATCAAATGGTAATGTGAATTCCAGATGGATTGAAGTTTTAGAATTAAAATTAAACATAAAAATAGCCTTTGTGTGCATGAAGAGATAAGGCACCTAAATATCCAGCCTTGGTTCCTTAACATGAAAAAACTTGAATGAAATTTTTGGCCAATGCAATATGTATTCTATAAATATTTCCAAATAGACATATGCATTGGTGAAAATAACTTCATACATTTGGAGTTATTAATGAATTTCTATTCATAACACCAAAACAGACACCATGGGGAAAAGGTGAAGAGATGTAAGTATTTTAATTGTTTATTTATTTGTTTTAATTTTAAAATTATTTTTGTAGATGAATAAGTATACATTGTGTTGAATTTCTCATTACTTAATATGACTAATTACCTAACTGTGTGATTAATGGAATTATTTTTAAATGTACATTTTTGTTGTCATTGTTAACAACATAGCACCCCAGCATGTCTAGTTTTCTCCTTTGCTGCTGCTAAGTTGTTTCAGTCGTGTCTGACTCTGTGCGACCCCATAGACAGCAGCCCACTAGGCTCCTCTGTCCCTGGGATTCTCCAGGCAAGAACACTGGAGTGGGTTGCCATTTCCTTCTCCAATGCATGAAAGTGAAAAGTGAAAGTGAAGTCGCTTAGTTGTGCCCAACTCTTAGCGACCCCATGGACTGGAGCCTACCAGGCTCCTCCGTCCATGGGATTTTCCAGGCAAGGGTACTGGAGTGGGGTGCCATTGTGAGCATTGACTATCTTCTGAGCTGCATTCTAGACATGATGGTCAACAAGCTCAGGTCGACCTGGGGTAGACAGGCACACATCGGATGGCCGAGCCTGAAGCCTGCCCTGTGCCCAGTAAGTGCAGCGAGGATACCTGCTGACGATTCAGACCGGGCAGAGGATGGCTCTTGGGTTTGTCTCTTGAGGGTGCTGAGGGGTGAGTCCCTACAGGGAGAGTGGCAGAGAGAATTGAAACACAGAGGAGACAGAGTTGCAAAGTGAGGCAGGCACAAGCCAGTGGGGTGGTGGGGGCTGACTGTAGGGTCTGTGCTGTGTGCGCAGAAGCAGACAGTGGGCAGGCCCAGCTCTCAGAAGCACCTGCTTCCTGGAAGAGGTTTACGGAACGTTCTGCTCAGAGGAGGGAGGTGTGGGGTTAGAGTAAAGCCATCTGATGCTGCTGCTGCTGCTAAGTCGCTTCAGTCGTGTCTAACTCTGTGCGACCCCATAGACGGCAGCCCACCAGGCTCCCCCGTACCTGGGATTCTCCAGGCAAGAACACTGGAGTGGGTTAGTCCTGGGTAATAAACTCGGATTTCAGATGTGAATGTGCTTGGGGACTGAAATTTACTTGTTACAGGAGTCGTGTCCTTGGAAGAAGGTGGGAAAAGCTTTATGTGAGCCTTAATGAGTTTGGTTATATAGGAGTTTGATTTCCATCTCATAAATAATAAACAGCCCTCAATATGCTAATTTCAACTTCCTTTCAATTGCTTGTATTCATCTTGCAAAAAAAGTAATCAAGAAAAATATGGGAAATGCCATCTCCCTGTTGGAATGAAGCATCTCTTGGTTGGTACAATATGTTTGCTCCAAGGTTTAGAAGCTTATTAACTGTCTCTGCCTCATTGGTTTTTCTATTTAGACAATTCCTCCCCCATAATCTAATCAATGTTAAAGTGAAACATGACTTTAATTGAACAACACATAATAAGATTTGTTAAATTTGAAGTAGAATAATATGACTAAGTTCGAAACTTAGAAACAAACTGAGAAATTATTTCTCCGTGTTTCCTATGCATGCCTGTGCTCAGTCACTCAGTCGAGTCTGATTCTTTGCAATCCCATGGACTGTACCAGGCTCCTCAGTTCATGGGATTTTCCAGGCAAGAATATTGTAGTGGGTTGCCATTTCCTACTCCAGGGGATCTTCCCAACCCAGGGACCGAACTCGGGTCTCCTGTGTCTCTTGCAGGAGGATTTCTTAGCACTGAACCACCTAGGAAGCCCCTATAGTTAGTCACATATCTTTATTGATAATTTTTTAAACATTTTAAGCATTTTAAAAATTGAAGTAGAGTTCATTTATAATGTGTTAGTTTCAGATGTACAGTAACGTGATTCAGTTATACATGTATATATTCTTTTTCAGATTCTTTCCTTTTATAGATTATTACAAAATATTGACTATAGTTCCCTGTGCTATACAGTAGATCCTTGTTGTTTAGCTATTTTATACATAATAGTGTGTATCTGTTAATTCCAAACTCCTAATTTATCCCCCATATCCTCTATGGTAACCATAAGTTTGTTTTCTATGTCTGTGAGTCTATTTCTGTTTTATAAGTAAGTTCATTTGTCTCTTTTGATCATTTTTACTGTGGTATCTTTTATAAGAAAGATATTCAATGTGTACAAGGGATAGATTAACTTTATCATGTCACTTGGGAATACAATGGAGATGGAGAAACAGGAAACCACTAGGTTTTATTTATTTTTTATTTCCACAGTGTTTGACTTGGTCCTTTTCTCTTCATCCCATTTCTACTGCCCAAGGTCAAATCTATTGTAAAACTCCCAAGCTGGTTTTCTGTTCAAGTCCTTGTGATGCGACCCCATCCTTCTTGCTGGTCATGTTGTCCACAATTAATTCACCTGGACTCTCGCTGAGCTATAGAGCTTCTTTGGTGGCTCAGTGGTAAAGAATTCAACTGCCAAAATCAGAAGATTTCCTGGAGGAGGAAGTGGCAACCCACTCCAGTATTCTTGCCTGGGAAATCCTATGGACAGAGGAGCCTGGCGGGCTACAGTCCATGGGGCAACAAAAGACTCAGACACAACTTAGTGAGTAAACAAAAACAACAGCTGTGGGTTCATGGAATACTCACAGCTCCTCAAACAGGATTTGCTCTGGTATCCTGTTTGTCTCTGCATGTGCTTTTTTTTTTTTTTTAAGGCTTTATTGAATTTGTTGCAACTTTGCCTCTGTTTCATGTTTTGGTTTTTGGTTTTTGGCTGTGAGGCATGTGAGATCTTGGCTCCCCAAACAGGAATCAAACCCCCAACCCCTGCACTGGAAGGCAAAGGCTTAACCACTGGGCCACCAAGGAAGTCCCACACTATTTCTTCTATCTGAATTTCTCACCTGTCTCCTCTCTGTCCATCTCATAGTGTAAGAATTAAGAAGATGTTAATTTTGCAGCTGATGGTCATTATTCAAATCCCTGGACTGCCACTGTTGAGCTGTGGATGCTTGCTGCTGCTAAGTCACTTCAGTCGTGTCTGACTCTGTGCAACCCCATAGACGGCAGCCCACCAGGCTCCTCTGTCCCTGGGATTCTCCAGGCAAGAACACTGGAGTGGGTTGCCATTTCCCTCTCCAAGGCATGAAAGTGAAAAGTGAAAGTGAAGTCGCTCAGTTGTGTCCGACCCCCAGTGACCCCATGGACTGCAGCCCACCAGGCTCCTCCGTCCATGGGATTCTCCAGGCAAGAGTACTGGAGTGGGGTGCCATTGTGGATGCTTAGGCACGTTCATCTCTCTGGGTCTCATTTTCTTCATCTGAAATTGGAATAATGAAAAGATTCACTTCACAGAATTATTATGAAAGTGATATGAGACAATGCATGCGATTGGGTCAGTGCATAATGCATTCTAAATAGCCAATACTGTTTCACTCTTAGCATAACTACAATTATTATTGCTATATTTAAAAATTAATTTTTTGTCAGAGTATAGTTGATTTACAATGTTGTGCTAGATTCTGCTGTACAGCAAAATGAATCAGTTATATAATATATATATATATATATATAAATGTAAATATATATCCACTCTTCTTTAGATTCTTTTCCCATATAGGTCACTACAGAGTATTGAGTAGAGTTCCCTGTACTATATAACAGGTTCTTATTAGTTACCTATTTTATAATAGTAGTGTGTATATGTCAATCTCAATCTCTCGATTTATTGCCATTTATCAATGATCATTTTATTCTCCTTTCTGTGTAACCATTTTGTTCCCTAGGTGTGCTCAATCGCTCAGCCATGTCCAACTCTTTGGGACCCCATGGACTGTAACCCACCAGGCTCCTCTGTCCATGGAATTTTTCAGGCAAGAATATTGGATCTAGTTGCCATTTCCTATTCCAGGGGATTGTCCCAACCCAGGGATCAGTGGTAATAGACTCAGGAAGAATGGAGATAAGATGTCTTTGGAAGGTTGGTTCATCCCTGTTCAGTCCCTACAGCAGCCCTGGAATTCCTAGAGATGCAGAGACCATTTTCGTGGTAGGGATGACAGCTGATATCGTATCACACCATTTATGTCTTTCATAGCACTTCTCTGGGGCTTGGGTTCTCACACTTGTCTTAAATTCAAACAAGCAACACCCTGCAGTGATGGAAAGCTTCCACACTGAAGGAAAGGAAGTTGACCTCAAGCTTTAACTCATCAAAACTCAGGTGATATCCTGGGACGAATGACTTCATCTCCCTGAGCTCAGCTCCTGATTTATTAAAAAAAAAAAAAAAAGAAAGAAAGAAAGCAAGCAAAAAAACAAGAGGATTACCTTATGTGGTCTCTAAGTATCTTTCCAGTCCTAGGGTTCTGTGGTTCTACATGGGGAAACTCACTGTTTCTGCTGTCTGCATACTCAGGCGGCTTCATGGTGTGTGCTGAGTCAGGCCTACTCCATCGGGGGGCACGCTGAGGCCACCCGTATCACTTCAGCTCAGCAGAGGACAGTGGCTTCAGAGTCTGTGGGAGAGAAGGCCTCAGGCTTTCTAAGAGGCTGTCTTTCAGATGTCTGTGTGTACAGACATATATAATATACCTGTTTTAAAATACAGTTCAGAGCCTGAGAGGACGTCGCAGTTGAGCCATTGAGAAGAAAAACTGCCATGTCCACTTCTTTGGCAAAACCTCAGATGTGTGGCCTCCTGGCCAAATGTCTGCGATTTCATATTGTTGGAGCATTCATGGTCTCCCTGAGGTTTGCAACTTTCTATAAGTTTGCTGTGGCTGAAAAAAGAAAGAAGGCATATGCAGACTTCTACAGAAATTATGATTCCATGAAAGATTTTGAGGAGATGAGGAAGGCTGGTATCTTTCAGAGTGCAAAGTGATTTGGAATATAAATAATTTCTTTGGGTTGAGTTCCTTGGAAGTTTGTCACTTTCCTGTGTTCCTGAACTATGAAACTATGACTATCTGGGGTGAGAAATAGTCTCTCAATAAATAAACAATTAACAAATACTGTGGACAAAAAAAATAAAATAAAATAAAATACAGTTCAATACTATTTAACTAAGGTTGAATATTTATCCTCTATAGAACTTTCCAGAATCTTTTTTTTTTTTAAGGAGACTCTTGAGAGTCCCTTGGACTGCAAGGAGATCAAACCAATCAATCCTAAAGGAAATCAATCCTGAATATTTGTCGCAAGTACTGATGCTGAAACTAACAGTCTGGCCACCTGATGTGAAGAGCTGATTCTTTGGAAAATACCTTGATGCTGGGAAAGACTGAAGGCAAAAGAAGAGAGGGGGCAGAGGATGCGATGGTTAGATAGCACCACTGATTCAATGGACAGGAGTTCGAGCAAACTCCAGGAGACAGTGAAGGACAGCTGCAGTCCATGGGGTCACAAAGGGTGTCACACAGCTTAGATACTGAACAACAGCAATGCAATACAGGAGAACACCAATATCTTTTATATTTAATTCAATTTTTATTTTACTTTGTACTTACTTGGCAGTCCCTTCTCAGAAGAGACAATAGAAATGTTTGATCATGCTATTTAAGACATAAGGAATCAAAACAAATGAACACAAACATATAAGAATGACAAACAACTTCTAGACACACTTTTAGCCATCCAGTAAACTACCTTTCTTGAAGGGTACAGAAGCTTTAGGAGGCGTAAATTTCCCATCAGAGTTCCTTGATGTCGGTTTTCTTGATTCTAATAAAGAAGAGTGAAAAGCCCGAAATAAAAACCACTTTGAAGACACTCAGTGGCCCTAAGTGCAGGTCCCCTCTTAAGACATCTTTATTAACACTCAAAATCCTCCCAGGTCCCTCTCCTACAGACATGACAGATGCCTTTGACCGTCTCCTCACAGTGGGGAGACTTCTGTAGATTTCTTTCTGCACTTCGTGGAGTTCACAGAAATAACACAAGTAGCTTCCACTGTATTTATCAAGCAAAAAGTAATTGAAAACAGCGGGTAGCGGTGCCTTAGTCCCTGAAAGAAGTCTGTTTGCCAATTGATCCATGGAGTGCTGAGGCTGGGAGCTTCCATTACAGCTTCTGGGTGGTATTCAGGTTCAGTAAACCCCAATGTGTCTGGGTAACTGGATTCCTAAATCTTAAAACTATTTTCATTTGCTAACGAAAGAATTGAAGTAGAATGGAATCTACTTAGAAAATGTGTTTTGCTTCTAAACATTTATGAAATTGAACATCATTGGTGTGATTCTCCAAGGTCTTACTTAACTTTACATTAAAAAAAAAATGCTCTTTATTCCTTAGGTAGTAAGATTTGAACTGAAACACTCCAACTAAAAATCTTAATTTATCTACTTAAAACAAGCAATTGTAATATACAGTGGAACTGTAACTTTGGTCTATATTTTCCAAGTCACCTGTAAATGTGTTATCATATTTTCATACTTTAAAAAAGAAAAAAACCAAAATGAAAAATAGCAAAGCATAGCAATTAGGTTCAGAAACACACTTGGAGTAACATGTCTAAAATTTCCTGGCCAGTCCTATTTCCATTTACAGGATTGGATACTGAAGTCTCACATATTCTTAGAATATCCAAGGAATTCTAATATAACAGCATCTAGACTGATTTTGGCTGCCTCTTACATACAAATATGGTACGTAAATTCCTTGTTTAACCTTATTCTCTGATTTGAGAGTCAGAAAAATATGGTCACCACAATGGGAGGCCAAGAAAATGACTTTGGCTAGTCCCCTAAAGGTACTGACCAGGAGAACTAAACCTTATCCCTTCGAGGGAGAATGGATGTATGGCTGAGTCCCTTTGCTGTTCACCCCAAACTATCATGACATTGTTAATCAGCTATACTTCAACACAAAATAAAAAGTTAAAAAAAAAAAAAACGCCTTAGTCCTTATGGGTCATCAGTTCAGTTCAGTTCATTTCAGTTCAGTTGCTCAGTCGTGTCCGACTCTTTGTGACCCCATGAATCGCAGCACGCCAGGCCTCCCTGTCCATCACCAACTCCTGGAGTTCACTCAGACTCACGTCCATCGAGTCGGTGATGCCATCCAGCCATCTCATCCTCTGTCGTCCCCTTTTCCTCCTGCCCCCAATCCCTCCCAGCATCAGAGTCTTTTCCAGTGAGTCAACTCTTCACATGAGTTGGCCAAAGTACTGGAGTTTCAGCTTTAGCATCATTCCTTCCAAAGAAATCCCAGGGCTGATCTCCTTCAGAATGGACTGGTTGGATGTCCTTGCAGTCCAAGGGACTCTCAAGAGTCTTCTCCAACACCACAGTTCAAAAGCATCAATTCTACTTAAAGCAGGCGAGAGGCAAAACTAAAAAAATTTGAAAGTTGATTCTAAGCAGAAAACATCTTTGGGATATATAATCTAGAAAAGAGGATATTTTTAAAGATATGGAATAATTTCCATAAACAAATATTGTTGACAATGAAACCTGTTATATTGATTATTAGCTTGATGTTTGGTCGGCAACATTAATACAGTGATGGATTCACGCAAATTCATACTCACGCGCTCAAGCTGATCGCTTTACGACTATCCATTTACCATAATGGTTTAGCTGAGGGGTAGGGGCTCTAACTCTGGAGCAGGGGTACTGGCCCTTCAGATGCTGGCTTCCAGCCTTACAGACAGCGTCCTAATCACACAGGCAGTGGATCTTCATTCACATGTAAGTATAGGGAGAGAAGTTATGGGATTCACTACAGCAGAGAAAAGTAGTATAAGTGTTAGGAAGAAATTCTTGGCCATAACGATAGCAAAGTGCAGTTTCAAATGTGACGGGGGATTTCTCACAGAGTACTTGTCCATCACACAGGAGGAGGGAACATACGGTGTTGGGGTAACCTCTAGCCTTATGTGCTGTGATATTTTGAGGAAGAATAATACAACTTGGGACAAAGTTCACTTAACAAACACCAGTTCTTGATAATACTGCCTTGTTATCTGTGGCTGATTTTGTGGAGAAAGGACAATTAGAATCAAGCTCAAGAGAATAGGATTGGGATTTCCCTGGTGGCCCACTGATTAAGATTTCATCTTCCAATGTAGGGGCTGCTGGCTCCATCCTTGGTCAGGGGGCTAAGACCTGCAAGCCTAGGGGCCAAAAAACCAAAATGTAAAACAGAAACCATATTGTGACAAATTCAATAAAGACTTAAAAATAGCCCACATCAAAAAAAAAAAAAATCTTTTAAAAGAAAAGAGAGAGAGAGGAGGGTCATGGGAGAAATATAGCCTTAACGCCTGACAGAGTTGAAGAATCAGGCTCGCCTGGACTAGAGGAATTTGAAGAGCAAATACTGCTAAGAGTCCAAATCTGAATAGCCCATATCATTAGGGCTCTGAACCAATATTGACAGTCTGGTGCCAGAAATGCCCATGGGAGTACATAGGCACTTATACTCCATACATTAAACATAAACAGTGTTTTTAAGCAAGGTTACTAACCTTTTCAGGTGGGACATGCATTTTTTTAAAAGACACATATGTAAAAACTTAACTGCAATTCCTGATGTTTGCTTTTCTTCAAAACCACCTGATTTTGGAAAGTTGTCCCCAGCCTTTAGCCTGTCCCAAAGCCTGGTGCCTACTTTTTTATGGCTCCTGCCTTTCCTAAAACTTCTAAGACATGACTTGGGGCTGTGCCTGGGGTGTTCTTACTTCCTGCTGGTGATAAGTGCTCCCTGAAGATCACAGAACCACCTTCACAAAGGGGCAGACAGACTCCCAGGACCTTGCTCCTCTTGCCCTGGGGCTGAGCTGATGGCCCTGAGGCTCAGAGAGTGCTTTGCAAACAGCTATTGCAACCTGCTTATCTGCTGGCACTTTACACCACACAGTAAACCAAGCAAAGAATAAGTGATTTTAAAAACTTTAATTTCACTAAACTTCTTTACAGATATAGGTATGGGGACATTTTAGAAACTTTTGGGAAGGAAGAATAGAAACTAACTCCATTAAATGTGTCAAGGAAAAACTAGGTGAAACCTTTGCTGCAGACCCATTGGCGGTGACCCTTTTTTTGTCTTTTGGATCTGTGTTTTGCTTGAAACTCAACTTTCAAAAAACTAAGATCATGGTATCCAGTCCCATCATTTCATGGCAAATAGATGGACAAACAATGGAAACAGTGATGGACTTAATTTTCTTGGGCTCCAAAGTCACTGCAGATGGTTACAGCAGCCATGAAATTAAAAGATGCTTGCTCCTTGGAAGAAAAACTATGACCAACCTAGACAGCATATTAAAAAGCAGAGACATTACTTTGCCAACAAAGATCCTTCTAGTTAAAGCTATGGTTTTTCCAGTGGTCATGTATGGATGTAAGAGTTGGACTGTGAAGAAAGTTGAGCACCGAAGAACTGATGCTTTTGAACTGTGGTGTTGGAGAAGACTCTTGAGAGTCCCTTGGACTGCAAGGAGATCCAACCAGTCTATCCTAAAGGAAATCAGTCCTGAATATTCATTGGAAGGACTGATGCTGCAGCTGAAGCTCCAATACTTTGGCCACCTGATTCGAAGAACTGACTCATTGGAAAAGACCCTGATGCTGGAAAAGTTGAAGGCAGGAGGAGAAGGGGATGACAGAGGATGAGATGGTTGGATGGCATCACTTGATGGACTTGATGGACATGAGTTTGAGCAAGCTCTGGAAGTTGGCGATGGACAGGGAAGCCTGGTGTGTTGCAGTCCATGGGGCCGCAAACAGTGGGACATGGCTAAGCAACTGAACTAAACTGAAGACCTGTGTTACTGACCAAGGAAATGAAACCATTCTGGACCCATCCAAAGGTGGACTTTTCTTTTCTGCCCCCTCTTGCTCCTCTGACC
This sequence comes from Bubalus kerabau, assembly GCF_029407905.1. Taxonomy (NCBI): domain Eukaryota; kingdom Metazoa; phylum Chordata; class Mammalia; order Artiodactyla; family Bovidae; genus Bubalus; species Bubalus kerabau. The sequence goes on along the minus strand of NC_073624.1, from coordinate 128,915,839 downwards.
AGGCCCTCTGACATCTTGCCCAACCTGACACACAGATCTGACTGGACCTCTAGACCATCTGGGCAGCCACATCTTCCCCAGCTCTCCCCAGTTGTAAGTCCTTAACTGGTCCTTTGAATTCCAAGAGCTTTCTAGCTGGGTTTTTCTGTTTTGCTTTACAATGAGTATAATAACTCCCCTTGGAGACATTCACTCCTTGAGGCTCTGGTCTGGATTCTGTTTGATTCATTCTGTACCTTCTCAGCTTCCCAGGGCTCCATGAAATATTTGTCATGCAAATTAATGTGCCTGTGATATCCTACTTGTGGATGTCCTTAAAATAAACTGTTGGGGATAAGCAAAATGAAAAAGAATGCATCTCACTTTAGCAGGGACCCCCATTTGTCCAGAGGATGTTTTGTTTTCTCTTGTTCAGAAGATTTATTTTCATTTAAGAGCCAAGGTATGTTTTCTTTCCTGGGTAAGTTATGTGTGTGGTTCCTGCAGCAACAGCTGCAGTGGATGTTGACTTACTGCTGAGAGCAGGAGAGGAGGAAGGGGGACAAGCCCAGAGGAATGTCACAGTCAGCTGGGTGCCCAGAATCTGCCACTGCCCCATAGGGTGGGGGGTGGGGTGGGGATGTGACCAAAGGCTGAGATCACAGTTGAACCACACAGGAGAGGGCTGATTTGCGTCAAATAATACTCTAGTGTAAACATGAGCCAGAAATGCATGGTGTTTTAAAACAGCACCATGGGAATTCCCTGGTAGACCAGTTGGTTAGGGGCTTCCCTGGTGGCCCAGATGGTAAAGAATCTGTCTGTAATGCAGAAGTCCTGGGCTTGTTCCCTGTGTTGGGATGATCCCCTGGAGAGGGGTATGGCAACCCACTCCAGTATTCTTGTCTGGAGAATTCTGTGGACAGAGCCTAACAGGCTACAGTCCCTGGGGTCACAAAGACTTGCACATGACTGAGCAACTTAAACTTTCCAGTGGTTAGGGTCCTGGGCTTTACTGCTGTGGGCCGGGGTTCTATCCTTGTTTGGGGAACTAAGACCCCGCAACCTGCATAGTCCAAAAAAAAAAAAAGGAGGAAAACTTCAGCACCACCACATCTGGTAAATGATGAAGCTCCCTGAAAACTCAAGAGTTTTTCTCCACAGTGATTCCAACACAGGCCTTTTCCATTTAAATCTCTTCATATTGAATAGAAAGTACAAAAGAACTCGGCACAAACAAGGAGACAAACCAGATCTGTACAGGAAGGAAAGGGAGAAAATTTTTAACAAAAAAAGATAAAGGGACTTTGAGCTATGACTGGAGCCTGAGATTTGCTTCTGGCCCCATCCCCTATTTCTTGTTTGTTTCTAGAAGCTCTGCTTCCTGAAAACAAGGTTCTTTATTATTATATTATTATCATCTGTGACTCAGGCTATAGACTGGACCACTTTTAATATCCCATGAAGGAAGTGGGCTGGTAGAATCTGCCACTTACCCATGTCACAGAGGTAAGGAAGTGGCTTAGAACTCTTCCAGGCCTCAGGGTGCCTGTTTGTGAGTGACTTAAAAGTACTTAATGGCATCCTAGCAACCTGCTCATTTTCCAAAATAGAAAATGCATTCTTGAGAAAATCCTTCACATTCAGTTTTCTTGGGGAGAAAAAAATTCCTCTAAAAATGTTCAGTTTCAGTATGAGACTCGCTGCTTTCCCTGATAGCTGGAGGTCACTCTAGTGATTCATTGGGTGCATTAAGTTAATATGTAACTTGAATAGCAAACGATGCCCAATGGCTGAGGTCAAAATGTTCTGTTTGCATGAGCTAATTTGCTGTAAGTTAATAGTTAAATCATTAGAAAATTGATACCCACTAAGAGACCTGAAAGAGAAGGTCCTGTTTCCAAAAGGTCACCTTATTTCTCCAAGTCTAAAGTGCACACTGCAGAAACTCACAATCTCAGAGGAACAGGAAATGCTGTGGGCTTTCAGCTTTCTGCTTCAGTAGGCTTTACAGCAGACACTCAGGAGTTAACTGGGAGGGTGCTCGAGCTAGTTGAAAGCAAAGCATGGCTTGTCCCAAAAAGACACAGTGGATGATGCTGAGGCTGGGAGATGTGAGGGCAGAATGAACACCATTCGGCAATATGGTATTGCTGCAATGATGATAACCCATTTGTCTGTACAAGTGCCTTCTGTTGGTATGAGATCATTAAGCTTAACTGTATCGATATGTTCCTAACCATGTAACTAGTAGAACTGAAGAATATCCTGCCACCAAGAAACATGCTGGAGGTTCACACCTGAGAGGTTCTTCGGGAAAGCTCCAATCCTAATAACCCAGTCTCAATGCTTACAACCACCCAAGGTGCTGTTAAGAGAGCTGGAGGGAAGGCTGAGAAACCCACAATTAATAAAACAGAAACTGAACAAGGAACTCTGCACTCAGATCTTGCCAGACTAAGCCTCAAAGTCAACATCCAATCACATATATTTGAAGAATTAAAAAGCAAAAATAAACCTCATAGAAAAATAGCTGAAACTGCCAAATAAGAACCCTGAACAAACTTCCTCATACTCGGTTCCCATACCAAATTGGGAATTTTCCCCAGAATTTTTTTCAAAGCCAAGATTGGTGAGGGTAAGCCAACGTTTTAACATAGGCAATTTTTACCTGGTTTTGGTTGATATTGTTGCAATAACATACAAGTGGTATCTGGCAAACTGGCAACACATGTTTAAAAATTAGCTTGCCAAAGAACAGTCTGGATAATTTTTAAATACTTCATTATATAATTGAAAGGGGACAGTCTGGGGGTGTAACTGTCTCTGCCTGCATGGATAAGGGAATTAGACATTGACAGAAATGGACCAGGTAGGAAAATTAAGTGGCAATGCAATTTAATATGTTTTTTTTTTCTTTTTCTTAAATGTTGCAACGATGTGAAAAGCCTTTTGGTGTTAGGGTTCTTTCCTTGTTCTTGAACTTTCTGCCTTCCAACTTCCTAGAACAGAAAGGAGGAGATGCAGGAGGAGCAACATGATGTGAAAATGAATCTGTGATCTTCTGAAGATCCTACTTCCCCATAACTGGCTCTGTGTCTATTGATGATGCAAATACACTCTGAACTTCAGTTTTTACATCTTGAAAAATCTTAAAGAGATTAGATGAGGTGATCCAAATCCTTTCTTTTTGTAAATTTCTCCCAGCACTGTCTTTAAGAACAATGATGGAGAAGCAGGCAAGTTCTCAGACAGAAACCAAGGTCTCATCCTAAATTCTCCTTTCTCAAGTTACAACTTCCTCCACTTCTTTGTTATTTGATTCAGGAATAGAGAGTCTATCTTGTGATTTCAGGATCAGCTAAGAATTTTTGAAGAAGCTTGGGGTAAAAAGAGGCTGTCTGCACTGAGAATGACCTCACCGTAGGAAATGGTGATTATAGAAATCACTCTCTTTGTATATGTACATATATACAATGGAATATTACTCAGCCATTAAAAAGAATACATTTGAATCAGTTCTAATGAGGTGGATGAAATTGGAGCCCATTATACAGAGTGAAGTAAGCCAGAAAGAAAAACACCAATGCAGTATACTAACACATATATATGAAATTTAGAAAGATGGTAACGATAATCCTGTATGCGAGACAGCAAAAGAGACACAGATGTATAGAACAGTCTTTTGAACTCTGTGGGAGAAGGCAAGGGTGGGAAGATCTGAGAGAATAGCATTGAAACATGTATATTATCATATATGAAACAGATCGCCAGTCCAGGTTCGATACATGAGACAGGGTGCTCAGGGCTGGTGCACTGGGATGACCCAGAGGGATGGGATGGGGAGGGAGGTGGGTGGGGGTTCACGATGGGGGACACATGTACACCCGTGGTGGATTCATGTCAATGTATGACAAAAATGACTACAATATTGTAAAGTAATTAGCCTCCAACTAAAATAAATAAATTTAAAAAAAAGAGAGAGAGATTACTCTCACTTGAGCACTTTAGTAAATTCTTTAAATTTTTTTTCCCTAGAAATATCTTGTTGGTTTGCTGGTTAAACAAGAAGAGGTACTAAAGTCTGCAGAGAAAAAACAAGAGGGAAAAGATGTCAGGGAACTTAGTCTTATGGTTGAGGTTTAGTTTTGAATCTACCTGATGGCTTTAGGAGAATAGGCTTGCAGTCTGGAGATATTCCAGGAGTTAATAATTTAGCTTTTTAATTTCATCTCTGCCAGCAAAATGAGGAGGTTAGTTTCAGACTGGGAGCCTAGGGGTAGCAGAGTTATTCCATCTGAGAGTTATCCTTACTGAGATATCAGTAAGGAATGAGCCTGATGACTGGTTTGTCGAATATGTACATTAGTTAAGTTTTGTATCAATAGTTTTCTTCAAGTATATACTGTACATTTTTACTTAAGACTCTAGGTCTCTTATAGATTGCTAATATGAATGGCATCCATCTAGATGATAATTTCTTTGTTCTCAGCTATTTTTTGGCTTTGCCACTGGATTGGTGGACAGAGGGCAATGAAGCAAGAAGAAAATAGCAACAAAGAAAATGCTATATGATCATTTCCATCTTTTATCTTCTTTATAATTTAATATTTCCTCCTAAATTTTGAATTCCATTTTTTATTCTTGATGCAATGTATTTGTTTTTTCTCTCTTTTCATTGATGAGTCCTTAGAACTTACGAGTGTCATACTTTTAAAAATTAATGGAAAGAGTTTTTTTCATACTTAAAAAATTAGAAAGTTATTCTTTTGTTTTGGGGGTTTTGTTTGTTTGCTTGTTTTGGGCTGCATTGTATGGCTTGTGGAATCTTAGTTCCCTGACTGAGGATTGAATGGGGGCCCTTGGCAGTGGAGCCCTAACCACTGGACCACCAGGGAATTCCTGAAAGTTATTCTTTTACATTCTCATTGATTTTCTTGCCAACCAGTATATATAATGTTACTCATTGACTGCATGTCCATGATCTTAAATCTAATTCATAGAAGGAAAGGAAAAGAGAAGAGTTCTTGAATTTCCACAAAATTCTTTCAGGAGCTGGCTGAAAAGGTGAATGGAATGGAGTAAAAACGGATAAGCAAATATGTAAATGTGGTTTAAGCTAACATAGCTTTGGGTCCCAAATTCTTGTTTATGGACAAGAACCCACCTGTAGTGAAATTCCGTGACCACCATTGCCAAGTAAGAATGAGGATATTATGATGAATTTTTAATAAATGTAAATGTATTTGAGTTAAAGAACTGTCCTTTTAAAGTATCTTTGTATTTTAAAAAATTCTTTTTTATGAACTAATGATAATAAAACATAGTTGTTTTTTTTCTTTCATGTCATTTTGGGAATAAAAATCGAACAACCCAGTGTCAGATCATTTAAAAATGACTTAAAATGTTAGATAATTTTTTGAAATTTCACTCAGGAACAATCCAGAATCTGGAAATCACTGCCACAGCCACAGATAGGGGGATTACATGGATTTGAACTCCAGGAGTTGGTGATGGACATGGAGGCCTGGCGTGCTGCGATTCATGGGGTCGCAAAGAGTCGGACACGACTGAGCGACCAAACTGAACTGAACTGATGTAGTGTGTATTCATCTATGGTAGAGGTTAGAGGTGTTGTATCACACACTTCCATGGCTGCTGTAACAAATGACCATAAAGTTGGTGGCCTAAAGCAGAACTGTATTCTTTTGTAGTTCTAGAGGCCAGAAGTCTGAGATGGAGGTGCCAAAGGGCCATGCTCCCTCCAGAAGCCCTGGAGGGGGACCCTTGCTTGCCTCTCCCAGCGATACAATGCAGCACTCTGTGGGGCTCCTGGCCTCAGAGACTTTCTGTGTCCCCATTTCTTTGATTATGGGAAACAGCCTTCATTCATCTTCCATGACTTTCCCTGAGTTCCAATGGTCAGATTCAAGTAGTTGTTAATTAGGGAAGGAAGGGGATGGGATACTAAGGAGAAGCAAACAATCAAGAACAGCCTTGGGGCAAGGTCCTGTTTCCCCATCAAAGGATACACACAACGATATCTTTGAGTTATTTTGCAAATATTGAAAGCCCCTCCAGGGGGGAGACGTGAATGATTAACAGTGGTGTGCTGCCCACAAGCCTGTAGCTCCCAGACCAGGTGGGTCTGAAGTCTGATGATGTTGATCTCTGCTTGCCTCATCACCCACCCATGAGAAAAATGTCCACAGAATGATCAGTCCCTCTTTGAACAATTACTATAAAACTTCTCACTACCCTCCCCAGGAATTTGAGAGCATGAGCCCTCTGTGTCCCCCTTTGCCTGAGAAAGCAATAAAACTATCCTTTCCTTCTTCACCCAAAACTCTGTCTCCTAGATTTGACTCAGCACCAGTGTGCAGAGAAGCTGAGCTTTAGGCATCACCAGCTTCTGGGGGTCACCCTGTGCTAGACTTCCTCTGTGTTCTTCATCCTCTGCCTCCATCTTTACACTGTTGCCTCTTCTGTTTGTCTCCTTGGGTCCAATCTCCCTCTACTTTTTTTTTTTTTTTAATTGTTTAAGTTTCCACATGTGCCATGTGGCAGGTAGAATCTTTTTTCCCAGACCAGGGATTGAACCCACACTCGTTGCATTGGAAGTACCAAATCTTCACCTATGGACCACCAGGGAAGTCCTAACTCTCCCTTTTTCTTACATGGCTAATCTTTCTACGTCTAATCTCCACTCTCTCATGAGGATACTTTCCATGATTTCCCTTGTCTTAAGATCCTTAACTTAATCACAACTGCATAGACCCTTTCTCCAAACAATATTTATACATTCCAGGGATTAGGGTGTGAACATAGTTTGGGGAACAACTATCAGCCTACCCCAGGCATCCAACTTGACTTATTCTAGCCAAGCTCACTCCCAGGTCACCTGGATGTGGCCTGGACTAGAGAGAGGCAGATTTAAGTGCTAGGATGGAAATGTCTTCAGGTGGTACCATAACTGGTTTTTTAAAGGTCAAGTTATGAATTTTCTATTTTGGTTATTTCTGGATGATAAAATTATAGAGGGTTTCTTTTCCCTTTCTCAAAATATTTTTATTTAATATTTTAAAATATTAAACAAAATCAAATACTATTAACAATGTTTATCATTGACTATTATTAGTAAACAAATATTTAATAAATATTATTAAATAAATAATATTTTAAAATTAAAAGTTTTTCTGTCACTTAAAATTTTAACCTGGGTCTCCTGCATTGTAGGTAGATTCTTTACTGTCTGAGCTACTAGGGAAGCATCATTAAATATTATTAAGTAAATAATATTTACATTATATTGTTAAATAAAATTAAATACAAACACTATATTAGCAATAATATACTACAATTAATGTGTTTTTGTGATAGCAGCAGTTGATCATTTTAAAGATTATGTTTGAAACATGCTCCAAATAGTCACCATACTAACTTCAGTTTGTGGATGAAAATGTTAAATTAACCGATATGAAGCAGAAAGAACTCTGTGTTTGTCTAGGCTAAGGGCATATGCAGGAGATGAGGGTGGAGCTAAGCTGGCTTAAAACTCAACATTCAAACACTGAAGATCATGGCATCCCATCCCATCACTTTGTGGCAAATAGATAGGGAAACAGTGGAAACAGTGAAAGATTTTATTTTCTTGGGCTCCAAAATCACTGCAGATGGTGACTGCAGTCAGGATATTAAAAGATGCTTGCTCCTTGGAAGAAAAACTATGACAAACCTAGACACCACATTAAAAAGCAGAGATGTTACGTTGCCAACAAAGATCCATCTATTCAAAGCTATGGTTTTTCCAGTAGTCATGTATGGATGTGAGAGTTGGACCATGAATAAAGCTAAGTGCTGAAGAACTAATGCTTTTGAACTGTGGTGTTGGAGAAGACTCTTGAGAATCTCTTGGACTGCAAGGAGATCCAACCAGTCCATCCTAAAGGAAATCAGTCCTGAATATTCATTGGAAGGACTGATGCTGAAGCTGAAACTCCAATACTTTGGCCACATGATTCAAAGAACTGACTCATTTGAAAAGACCCTGATGCTGGGAAAGTTGAAGGCAGGAGAAGGGGATGACAGAGGATGAGATGATTGGATGGCATCACCGACTCAATGGATGTGAGTTTGAGCAACTTCTGGGAGTTGAAGATGGACAGGGAAGCCTGGTGTGCTGCAGTCCATGGGGTTGCAAAGAGTCAGACACGACTGAGCAACTGAACTGACTGAGGGTGGAGCTGGAGAGAGGTGGAGAGAAATAAGCTGTTTATGAGCCGTACAATGGTTGTATGCTAACATTCCTCAATTTTAAAAAAACGTATAAAATAGATGACTGTGGTCCCCATGTGTAAAATGCAACAGTACAAAAGTCCCTGTCAACTTTTAACCCCTAGCTTTCATTCCTATGCCCTCTGATCTCCAAAGATACTCTCTATAAATAGCCCACTCTACCGTTTCAAAAATTTTCAAGGCTTTACACATGTACAAAATTTGAAAATGTTTGACATTTAGCCTATCTACCTTTATTATAATTTCTAATTTGTCATCTTATTTTATATTAGTTTATACACCATGATTTCTTATTTAATTTCCCTTTTCCTCCTTTTGTTAGATGGCTAAAATTGTGGTACTATTTTTTTTTTCCCTCTAGGAGGTTTAAAAGTTATTCCATCTTTTTTCTATTGTGTTAGTTATTATTCTTACATTTTTATCATGCCCATTTCAACACATATTAATCTAAATTAACTTTTATCTCTTTCTTTACTAAAAGGACAAAATCTTAGCACACCATTATTTACCCTTTCTCTCCCATTACTTTCTATGTCATATCACTCAAGAATTTAGTTTTAGATTTGTGAACTTTATTATTTACTACATATTTCAATTTATCTATATTTTCCTGGGTTCTTTGCTTACTATTCTTTAGCTTACATTATATGTGGGTTCTTCCTTGGGTTGAATTTTTATTCCATTGTAAATAATCCTTGAACAAGCAACTCTAGAGCAGGTTTATTTCTGAGGGCTTCCATGTCTACAAGCTTTGAGAAATCGCTATTCTACAGCTCTGATGATTCATAAAGATACATCTTGGCAATTTATATTTCTCTTACATGATACTAGTGACCCATCCTATGTAAAAATCTGTGTCTTTCTTCAGTTAAGATAAATTTTCATTTATTTTTCTTCATATTTTCCTCCATTCAGTCTTCTCTGTTTCTGGAATTCCTATTAGAACCCACAATATAACTCTTGAAATGTTTCGACTCTTTTCTTTAACTCTTTTGACTCTTAACTTTCAACTCTAAACCCTTTTAACTCAACTTTAAACTTTTTCCTCAGTCTGACCTTTTATGGAAAACCTTTGCTAGCCTCCATTTTAGATCATTAATTTGTCCATTACTGTGCTCATTTGTCCATTCACTCTTTCCATTATATCTCCTGTCTTTATAATTTTAGAACCTCAAGAATTATTACTTGCTTTTTGGTTGTTTTTCCTAACAGCATATTCTAGTTATACTGTGCAAGATCATCTCTCTGATGACATGAATTTTAATGCTTATAAGTTCACTTCTTTTTCACAGATTTTCCCTTGAGTCAAGGTTCTGTCTCTTCTTTTTGTATTTTAATGGTTTTCTCCTGAACTTCTGGTGTTCTGACTCCCTCTAATTACACCTAAGGAGGAAGAACTAGATGAACCAGTGCCCCACGAATAGCTAGTTTGGATTCGCTCTTCCGCCTGGAGAATCCCAGGGATGGGGGAGCCTGGTGGGCTGCCGTCTATGGGGTCGCACAGAGTCGGACACGACTGAAGTGACATAGCAGCAGCAGCAGCAGCAGAGGAGAGAGTAGCTATAACTGACCAGAAAGTAGTTCTTTAATTATCTTGATGGTCACCAATTGCTGACAGTGAGCTTGGGTTTCTCTGTCTGCTCTTATCTTCCTGAGTAGTTTTTTTTTTTTTTTTTTTTTTTCTGTGCATAAGCTGGGCTGTGGTTTCATTAATTCTTGACAATTTAATCCATGTACTTTCTATCTTTTAGAAATTCCTCACAATTTCAGGACCCCTTCGTGTTACTCTCTAGTCTCCCAGTGCTGTCATGAATTTAGTCTTTAAAAGATTTATTTTTCCTGTCTTAAAAGGATTTGCGGGGGAGGTGTGGGTCTGTAGACAGGTGCAGTCAGCCCTTCCTCTTCACCCACTCCACCATATCTGCAAGATGCAGATAAAAAACATTATATGGCATAAGCTCTTTTATTCTTCAGTTTTAGGAAATGTTACTTTCCATCAAAGAATTTTATAACTAATTAAATTATACTATCCAAAAGTCAAAGCTTTAACAATTGAACCACGTGGTTGTAAATTGCATTGAAACACATATTCCTTTCTCTGGTTTGGTATTTGAGGGAACTTCCACGGAACCAACCACGTGTTTACACGGATGGCTGTGGAATGTGTCCTACTTTCTGGGTGGCTCTTTTCAGGCCTCCTGTTGTTTCTGTTGCTTGGTCCCTTTGGCCACATCAAGCAGTGTTCCGCTCTTAGTTTATGACTGCTAGCACGTTTGCTCTTCTTTCAACTTCCCTCTCAGTTTTCTGTGGTATGGAAAACCATATGACAAAGCATCTTACAAAAGCTCATGCTGTAGATAATGGACTTTAGGGCCAGGTGCTAAAGAAAAGGTGGCTTTTTGTAAACCATTTCAGAGATGCAGAAACATTTTGCTTGTTTCTAGACCCAGGATTTTTCTCCAACTAAATTGTTTACTAGAAGTATGACTTACAGAGATATATCTGTGTGAATAGCCTTGTCATTAAACAAAAAGATCACCATATATATGTGAAAGTGTTAGCCTCTCAGTCATGTTCAATTCTTGTTCAATGATCCCATGGACTTAGCCCACCAGGCTCCTCTGTCCATGGAGTTCTCCAGGCAGGAATACTGGAGTGGGTTGCTATTTCCTTCTCCAGGGGATCTTCCTTAACTGGGGATCGAACCCAGGTCTCCTTCATTGCAGGCGGATTCTTTGCCAACTGGGCCACTATGGAAGCCTCTAGTGGCTCAGTTGCAATTAGTGCCCATTTACAATTCTGAAAAGACTTAAAACAAAAGAGCTCATGGGATGAGCCAGTGGCGGGAGGCAGCAGTTGGGCTTGAAACCGTAATTAATATTCATCCACTCTTTTTTCTCCCACCCATATGTTGGATTCTTCTCACCCTCCAGACTTTCCTACTGGTCTAAGTTGACTTGTCCAGTGGGACCCAGACCTGATCCCTGAGGAGTCTGAACTCTAGTCACCTCGTTCCTATGTCAGGCTCTTGTTGCCATGGTTATCAGCAGACATGAACCTGCAGGAAGTACCCCAGTGTGTCTCTTGAGCTCCAGACACACTCCTCCCTGTTTGTTTGCATGTCAGCATTTCTAGTTTCTCATGATAACCATGGCCATCACTCACACAAGGGAGTAAATATTTCCTTTGCTGCTGTGAGCACAGAGGTCCAAATTAACCAGGCCACAGTGCATCTTGGAGCTCAGTAAGACCCTTACTGGTTTGCCTAGTGGAAACATTCCAATTTCTAACACAACAGACCTTAAAGTTGTGGGGGCTGATGCACAAAGTCTGAGAATGGTGATAGGACCCCACCCTACTTCTACTCCTTGATTTCTGGACTGCAGATCTTGCTGTTGGGGATATGGCATCTCATGATTGTTGTTTGGTCAAAGTATACCATGTCTTGGAGGAGGGTGCTCCAATCCCATCTGAGGTCATCCCAGCTGGTTCTTTAGCTGAGCCTCTTGGAGGTCATTCCAATATTTCATCAGGTGGATGACTTCTGAGGTAACAGAGTTCTTGATAGCACCAGTGGATTCCATGATGATGTGCCCATTGTCAAACCTCCTTCTATGTAAAGTGGATCCTTGGGTACCAGGCAGTGTTACTTGAGATTCCCACATTGGGAAATGACCCTGCAATCCTAAATTAATGGTACTGAAAGAAGTAGGGCAGGCCATGAAGCCTAGCCCATGCCTGGGATAGAGCTGAACATCAAGGACAAAATACCACCCCCTTCACTAACGGTGGAAGTAAACTTGGGGGATAGTGCCAGACTGTACTGTGAGTGCCTGACATTAAGCTTTCAATTGCTGGGGCACCTATTCAAAGACATCCATCTCAATTATAGGCATTGCCAGCTGCACAGCTAGGTAAAAAGCCAAGTGGCCTCATCCTTAAAGTTCCCCTTTCAAAAAGCCCTAAATAACTGACCGCCTGACCGACACCACCTCGCTTCCTGGGCTTTAATTCCCACTCTTAAACTCATCCACAAATGGTGAACCTATGGCATAGGCATAGCATCTCAACCTCAGCCCTAATCAAGGCAGAAGCCCAGGTAAGGGTGCTCTCTCCCTCCAAACTCACCCTGTGGTGCTGACTGCGCCGTGTGCCCTTCAGTAACCGTGAGTAATAAATCTTGATCCTTCAAGTTCCCTGATAGTTGTTGCTGAGGCTCGTCCTGCCATTATACTAAAAACCACAAGGGCAGGTCCAACCACAATATTGACTCTGAAAGGAGAAATGTCCATAGTGGGCGGGGGGTGGGGGGGATGGAGGCAGGTGAATACTTCAGGCATTGCTAGCTGATAGCATCACTATCAATAGGCTGGACCTGTTGCAGTCACAGACCTAGGGCTCAACTGGGCTGAATAAGAGCAAGGTCTTTGGCGACATTAGAAGCAAAACTCTAACAGTGACCTGGAGAGTACAGAAGCCAGAGTACAGAGTGCAAGAGTGGTCAGGTGAAGGTGGCAGAGGGCAGACAATTCTGCATGATGGTGAAGGAAATGGGAGAGGTACTGAGAGTGTCTCACGAGGAGAGGGACATGATTGAATTTTTTTTTAAGACAAGTGTGCCCAGAACATATTTAAGTATTGATGAAAGTAGTTTAGAGCCTTGAGGGAAATTGAGCATTCAAGAGAAGAGGAAGATTGATGGAAAGATATCATTGAGGAAGTACACAAGACCTAGAGTGTGGGGGAAGGACTCAACTTAGCTGGAGGAGAGATCTAGGTTGCAGGTGATAGAGACACTAAGTGGGTGCAGGTATAGAGGAACTTGTGGGGAGACAGTTATGGACACAGCCTTAATTGAGCCTATAGGATGTGAGGATTCAGGCCTCAATAGGAATCGTGAAGTAAAAAAGTTCTTGAAGATTCCTTTAAATTCATGAATACAAGAGCAATAGGTGTCTTGTTAGCTCAGTAGTAGGGACTTCCCTGGTGGCTCAGATGGTAAAGCATCTGTCTACAATGTGGGAGACCGAGTAGTAGTAGATTTTTTTTTTCACCTTAGCAGAAGTCAGTTAATTATAATAATAGGCACCATTTACTGTGCTTACTGTATGCCAAGCACTGTACTCTGCATTTTGTGTTTATATTCCTTTCATCCTCACCGTAACTCTAGGAAGTAAGCTTGTAGACGTTGTCATCATCGACAGACAAGAAAATGAAGGTGGCACGTGTCTCACAGAGCCATTGTCACCCCACCACACCGAGCCCGGGGACCGTCTCTCACCTGGACTGTTCTCTGTCCCCTTGGTTTGATTCTTTACTCCCTGAATCCTATTCTGCACACACAAAAAAAGATTATATAATTTATCTCCCACACTGTGAAACCCTCTAGAAAGCTACCGCTGATGACTGAATAAAATTGAATTTCCAACAAGACCCTACTTGACCTGGCCTGCTTATTGCTTCGATTTCATCTCATTTCCTGCTGCTCAGCTCAACATGCTCCAGTGTCCAGGCCTCTGGTGTTCCTCAGACTCCTTGAGTTTATTCTTGCATTGTGGAATTTGCACTTAATGTTTTCTCTGCCTGAAATGTTCTTTCCCTAGGTTTTTGCAAAGCTGGTTCTCTGTTGTCATTCCAATCCAGCTCAAATGGCATCTCTTTGAAGAGGCTTGCCCTGCTTGGGAAGAGAGAAACCAAGGATAATTCCCAATCAGCAACCTAAGCTGTCTCCCTAACATTGCTCTGTTTTAATTTTATTAAAGCTGTCACTCATAGCTATTTTTTTGTCATTTATTAACTGCTTTTCTCTTACTAGAGTTAAAGCTCTGTAAGAACAAAAGCAAAGAAGCAAGACTTTCTTACTTTCTGCTATATAATGTTGGGCTTCCCTGGTGAGTCAGATGGTAAAGAATCCGCCTGCAATGTGGGAGACCTGGGTTTGATCCCTGGATTGGGAAGATCCCTGTAGGAGGGCATGGCAACCCACTCCAGTACTGGAAATGGAAGAATCTCTTGCCTGGAGAATCGCCATGTTCAGAGGAGCCTGGTGGTCTAATGTCCATGGAGTTGTAAAGAGTCAGACTCAACTGAGCAACTAAGCACAGCTCACAGCACGGCTATACATTATCATTTAGAAGCTGGCCTGACACATAACAGGCACTGGGTAACTGTTGCTGAATGAATGAAAGAATGAACTCAATGAATGAATGAATCAAGTTGCATATTCTGTGTATCTTTTGATGTCAGCACACATTTCATAAATGACAAAACTAGATCCTCCTCCCCTTTTTTAATATTATTTTTTATGAGAACCATTTTTAAAGTCTATATTGAATTTGCTACAATATTGCTTCTATTCCATAATTTGGCCTTTTGACCATGAGGCATGTAGGATCCTAACTCCCTGACTAGGGATTGAACATTTAAAGCAAAGTCTTAACCGCTGGACCACCAGAGAAGTCCACTAGAGCCCTTTTTCACTCCATGACTTTAGTGTCACGTGACTCTAGTCAGGGCAAGTTTCCACCTCCATTATATTAGGAAGATCTGCAGAGTCCATTGATTGCCTATCAGTCACTCTAAGACTCATTTACAGCAGATATTATCCTTGGAACAAGCTGCCTTCCCGGGTGGTATTTTGTCAAGGTCTGCTGGGAGTCAAAGCAATGGAATGGCAGCACGTAGAGAATACCTCTGTCATGCCCTGAGAGACTGATGTCATTACTTCCATGCCACAGACTTTCACTGGCCACATAGCTGGTTCCAGCTCCTGTGGGTCTCTCTTTCACAGGCACGAACTTGACTGTAAGAAAATAAAGATTTCTGCTGAGTGAAAAATAAAAGAAATTCTTTGAAAAAAAAAAAAATAGTATGCAGGAGACGTAATGGAGGCCAAGGGAATTAGAAATGGTCCAAGTTGCTCTTTTGATTTCTGATATATTTCTCATCTGATGAAGCCAAGTGATTGATAACTGTCAAGCACTTCTTTATGATCTGAGATGGATGTTGTATCCACTTAGAATTTTAGAAGAACAGTTACCAACGATTATTTCCTCATATTAGTGGGCCCGAGGATTTTTCTAAAGTGAATGGATGCCCTTTAGCTCTTCTTGTTTTGGAGGGGGAAAACATCTGTTCTGATTCTTCAGCTGGAAAGGCTCACACTACCTTCTTTTCCTCTTTAAATTAGTATCTACAAGGAAGGAATAGGAATATTTAAAAAACAAAGAAACAAACAAAGAGACATGCCTCGTCTCTCAGTGTATCATCTAGGTTTAATCAAGAAAACAATGCACAACCCAGGGAACTCAATGGAAAAAATTTAATACAGGGAACTAGTTAAGAAGGTGCTAGAAGACCGGAAATGGCCAACAGGGGACAGTAAAGGAACACAGAAAGAGAAACAGCTGTTGGCTACCACCACAAAGGAAGAAGAGTGTTATGGATTCAACTGTGTTTCCCCAAAATGATATGTGAAGTCCTCACCTGCAGAACTTTCAGTTCAGTTCAGTCGCTCAGTTGTGTCCAACTCTTTGCGACCCCATGAATCGCAGCACGCCAGGCCTCCCTGTCTATCACCAAGTCCCGGAGTTCACTGAGACTCACGTCCATCAAGTCAGTGATGCCATCCACCCATCTCATCCTCTGTCGTCCCCTTCTCCTCCTGCCCCCAATCCCTCCCAGCATCAGAATCTTTTCCAATGAGTCAACTCTTCACATGAGGTGGCCAAAGTACTGGAGTTTCAGCTTTAGCATTGTTCCTTCCAAAGAACACCCAGGGCTGATCTCCTTCAGAATGGACTGGTTGGATGTCCTTGCAGTCCAAGGGACTCTCAAGAGTCTTCTACAACACCACAGTTCAAAAGCATCAATTCTTTGGTGCTCAGCTTTCTTCACAGTCCAACTCTCACATCCATTCATGACCACAGGAAAAACCATAGCCTTGACTACACGGACCTTTGTTGGCAATGTCTCTGCTTTTGAATATGCTATCTAGGTTGGTCATAACTTTCCTTCCAAGGAGTAAGCGTCTTTTAATTTCATGGCTGCAGTCACCATCTGTAGTGATTTGGGAGCCCAAAAAAATGAAGTCTGACACTGTTTCCCCTGTTTCCCCATCTATTTCCCATGAAGTGATGGGACCAGATGCTATCCATGATCTTTAGAAAGGGAATTATACCTATATGTAGGGTTATTGAAGATATGACTAGCTAAGATGAAGTCATCTTGGAGGAGAGATCTGGAGTTCTTATAAGATGGGGGGAGACCCAGAGACACTCCCAGAAGGAAGGAGCCATATGATGGCAGCAACAGAAACTGGAATGATGTAAACAAAGGAAGGCACAGGATTATGGCTAGCCCCAGAGGCTAGGAGAAGGTGAGAAGGATTCCACCCAGAGTCTCAGGGAGAGTGTCTCTAATAACCAACAGCACGATCTCAAGTGTCCAACCTTCAGAACTGTGAAAGAAAAAGGTTTTATAGTTTTAAGTCACTCGGTTTGTGGTTCTTCCCTAACAAAGTTAAAGGAACTAATATAAGGGGCTTCCCTGGTGCTCCAGGGGTTATGAATCCACCTTGCATGCAGGGGACACATGTTTGATCCCTGGTCTGGGAAGCTTCCACATGCTGCAGGGCAACTAAGCCCACGAGCCACAGCTACTGAGCCTGCACCGAGAGCCTGTGAGCTGCAGCAAGACAAGCCGCTGCAATGAGCAGTCCACACTCTGCAACTGGAGAGTAGCTCAAGTTCTCCACAACTAGAGAAGCCCATGCAGTGACAGAGACCCAACACAGTGAAAGATAAACAGATAAATAAAACCTTAAAAACAAACAAACAAAAATAAATCAGTGTAGAGATCAAATGTAAGAAATCACACCACGGACAAACCAGTATGGCCTTAGCAAATATTAAGGCCCAGGAGGAAGCCTTTGACATGCATGGAATCTTAGTGAGTTCACAGTCAGTACATCTAATGGGTTTTGGCCTTCCTGACTGAAGGGCAGATTAGAGGTTATTATAAATAGAGTTCTCTGTTGTGAATGCTTGAGTTGCTTGAACAAATTCAGCTGTGCCCTATTCAAACCACAACAAACAAAACGTGAAACACGGAAACTTGCAAAGAGGCCTTGAAAGACCCTACAGGCCCGCGTGGGAATGATGCTAATCACAGCTCCAAACAGCCCAGCTCTGCACAGAGCACAGCAGGACACACAGTTGGCCTCTGTGCGTGAGAAAAACCGCTCTATGTCTACAGTGCTTAGTTGTAAACTAAGAGAAGGGAGAAAAAGACAATCTGAACTGGTAGGGGCCCTCAGGAACAGAGTGTCAGGAATAGAGTCTTGCACGGAACCTTCAGAAAGATCGGGAATCTAAGAGGAGGAGAATAAATAAATGTGGGTTGCAAATACAACAAATGTAAGCCAAGAGAGCAGACTTGATTTGTAGGTATAATAAGGAACATGTGTATTTCTCCCTGGATGTCTGTAATTGTTTCCCCTGGAGAGTGCTGTGGACACTTGCTTACACACCCCTGTAAGCTACACAGCAGGCAGTATATTTTAGTGGTCAGATCAGCATAAAGTAGGTAAGTGTTTTCCCCAAAACAAGCCAACAGGTTAGCCACAGAGCTAAGACGAGCCTTCTCAGGACTTTGATCATCTGTTTGAGCCACGCTGCAGCTCTCGAGGGGCCCAAAGCACGTTATCAGCCTCATGAGGGATGCTGCCAAAATGCAGAGACTACGTGTGTGCAGTCCCTGTTCCTCAGGGTCCCTGTACAACTATCGTACATTTTTATTGCTGAGAGATGGAAAGGGAAGAATTGACACACGTGAAAAATCAAGTTGTCAGAGCACTGCCTAGGTACTTAAAAAAACATATATATTCCTAGTGTTTAATATCTAAATGCCTTACTGCATTTGTCTCTTGAGAAAACATTTGAGTATAAAAGCCACATAAAAGATATCCTGGAGATCTTTATATAAAATAAGAAGTCGCAGTTACCATCTCTTAGAAAACACAGAAGCAGAGGCACTTCTATTGGGCGGCATGCTCCCCGCTTAACTAGAAGGATAGTAAACTCATTTACAATTTCCAAAGGGTATGGAGCAGATGCATCCTACAGACAAACTCATGAAATCTGAAGACCAAATACTGTCATAAAATAAAGGCAGTATTAACCTTTATTATTAACCTAATAACCAATATTAGGCTTGTGGAGTTATTCTGTGGACTGGTAGAAGAACCTGTAAATGTTTGTTGACTATTTAGAAGGGAGACCACGATACTGGATGCTTGGGGCTAGTGCACTGGGACGACCCTGAGGGAGGGTATGGGGAGGGAGGAGGGAAGAGTGTTCAGGATGGGGAACACATGTATACCTGTGGCAGATTCATTTTGATATTTGGCAAAACTAATACAATTTGTAAAGTTTAAAAATAAAATAAAATTAAAAAAAAAAAAGAAGGGAGACCAATGGAAAATGGTTACCTATTTTTTAGTACATCTGAGAGTTTCCTTAGAAAAGTCACTGGTAATTCATTGACATTCTCCCACAGTTGTGGCAGAGAAGGCAACGGCACCCCACTCCAGTACTCTGGCCTGGAAAATCCCATGGGCGCAGGAGCCTGGTAGGCTGCAGTCCATGGGGTCGCTAAGAGTCGGACACGACTGAGTGACTTCACTTTCACTTTCCACTTTCATGCATTGGAGGAGGAAATGGCAACCCACTCCAGTGTTCTTGCCTGGAGAATCCCAGGGACGGGGGAGCCTGGTGGGCTGCTGTCTATGGGGCCGCACAGAGTCGGACACGACTGAAGCGACTCAGCAGCAGCAGCAGCAGCAGCACGGTTGTGGCCATTGTGCTGTAGTCACTGCTGGGGAGGGGCCTGGAAACAGGAAGTGAAATCAGACACCTGTTGTCAGGTTCCATTTCTACTACATTATCCAAGTAACCATCCCACTTCTGTGTGCATTTTTTCCCATTGTTAACACAATAGGATGTTACTTTTCCCATCTCTACATTCTTGGAATGTTACTACTGTCATGCCCTTTGTAGGGCTTCCCTGGTGGCTCAGGGATAAATAATCTGCCTGCCAATGCAGGAGATGTGGGTTTGATCCCTAGTCCAGGAAGATCCCATATGCCATGGAGTAACTAAGTCTGTCCTCTCTGTTTCTTAATGAGGAATCCCTAGACACATAATATGCTCCCATAAAGAAAACAAAAAAACAAAAAAAAACCTTTGCAGTTATGTGAAAACATAGGATTATGTAAACAAAAAATAAATCTTTTTGGAGTGTTTAAAATAGTTACTTAGCTATATAAAGGTAAATTATTTCAAGTGATTCTAAAATAAAGTAATTTTGACTGATATTCCCTAGCAAGATATATACTAAAAGTGAAAAGAAACCCCAAAGAAATTAACTGTATTGAGTACTTATTTTGTTACTAGTAACATTGGCATTGTTTTTTTGAAACAGACACACATAAAATGAAAATGTTAACATCACTAGGAACAAATTTTCATCAAAAATGATCAGAGTTACAAATATAAAATCATGAAGTAAAAACTCCTTAACTTCTATTTCGCTATGCTATACCATTATGCTCATGGGGTAGTCTTTTTTCTTTTAAAAATGCTTATTTTCTAGTTCTGTCTATTGAAAGAGCTAAATAAATACACCTAGGAGCAATGAGTAGGTATGATCTATAGGTTTTCCTCTTGCAAATCTCATTGGAGAAACAGCTACTTCCCATCTGGTCTAGGGAATAGACAAGATGAGCCTGGAACAACTTATCTCTTCAGGAAATACAAGAATCTAAGACCACTGAGGTTGGGTCTGCAGGGCTTAAGATTCAACCTGATAAGATCCCCACTCACCAAGGATGGGCCACTTTGTTTTCAAAATGAATAATACTTTAAAAAAAGGTAAACGTATCACATATCTTATTATTCATGAATTCAAAATGATACTGAAAAGAAAAACCACCATTGGTTGTTGCTGAGACGTGCTAGGAAACTGACTCACCCTTTTAAAAGTTTAAGAGTCTAATATGTATCTTGCTTTTCCTGTATGGTCCTGATCTTTCAAGACAAGACTGGGACAGGAAAAGATCAGGATCGGGGCAGCATTTAGTAAGGTCTGTAGACAGTCTCCAGGAACCAAACAGATCTTTCGTCTTTCTCAAGGAAGACTCTGATCATGGCAGTTATTGTGAAAAGTAAAAAATGATCTATATGTGCATGCTAAGTCACTCAGTTGTGTCCGACTCTTTAGGATCCTATGGACTGTAGCCCTCTAAGCTCCTCAGTTCATGAGATTCTCTGGGCAAGGATGCTGGAGTGGGTTGCCATGCCCTCCTCCAGGGGATCTTCCTGACCCAGGTATCGAACCCCTGTCTCTTAAGTCTTCTATATCCGTGGAAGGGTTCTTTACCACTAGTTCCACCTGGGAAGCCCAGAAAACAATCTGTGGTTCCACCCAATAAGCCTCAAAAATATCTAGAAATTATAATCCTGGAGACCCCAGTTTGATTCCTGGGTAGGGAAGATCTGCTGGAGGAAGGATAGGCTAGCCACTCCCATATTCTTGGGCTTCCCTTGTGACTCAGCTGATAAAGAATCCACCTACAATGCGGGAGACCTGGGTTCAATCCCTGGGTTGGAAAGATCTCCTGGAGAAGGGAACAGATACCCACTCCAGTATTCTGGCTTGGAGAATTCCATGGACTGTGGTCCATGAGGTTGCAAAGAGTCAGACATGATTGAGTGACTTTCACCAAGATGAGGAAGAGCCCTGCTCTCTCCAGGACTTCTAGTGTTTTGTTCAGCATCCACTGATGTAGCCCAGAAATTCCACTCTGACAATGTTACATTCTCAGATAAATATTTTTTTTAGGTTTGGGTTTGGTGGTAAAGCTACAATCATGATCAAAGTCCCATAAAATGTCAGGGTGAGAAAAGTGGCCCAAGCAAGCATCTGTTTCAAATCATTTTAGCACTGCAGAACTCTTTGAATACATGATGGACACTGTGGAAAATAAAAACACATAGAGAACAATTCACACACAATTTTAAGGAGTTTGAAGAATCCTTGCTATCCATGGATCTATTTGGGGGTCAATGGATTTCCGACCAGGACTTTCAGGAATTCATGTAAGATGTGCTTTAACTAGCGAGGCCATCTGAGGATGAACAGCATCTTTCATGCATCACCTTCCAAGATATCCTGATCATGGACAAGATCACAGGAAGGGGTGTTCATATGGAGCAGTTCCAGGAGCTCAAAGATCCTCAGGAGGGAGTAATCATCTAGCTCAGGTGGAGATGGTAGGGAAAGAATCAGAGTCACCTTCTTTAAAATCCTAAGGTCCCCAGGAGCCTTAAGGAAGAAGGTGAAGCATGAGCGAGGTCCCAGGTACTAATGTGCTCACAGAGTTGCTAGGCATCAGCTGGGTACATAAAGAGAACACCCACCTGGAAGGGATTCACACTTTGGCTTTGTGTAAGTTCTCTGGCTTTCTGTAGGACCTCTCTCCATCTGAGAATTTGCCCTGAGTGATGTTCTTGCCAGGACCCCATGGCACAGAGGCTGGAGGGTCCTAGGAAGTGCTGCTGACAAAAATCCAAAGTGAAGCTGAAAGGGACTTCAGTGGTTCCCTGCTGATGGTCATGGACTGGACTTGGCAATGAGTAGGACATCTTTGCACTCTTGGGGATGAACCAAAATACAAGACCAAGTAAAGGAGAGTGGAATGCAGAAGAAAAAAAAAGGCTTTTATCAAGATGTACAGGAAGGAGCCAGTAAGGGCTCCAAACCTCCTTTTTCAGAAGAGGAACAGGATTGTACTTCCTTCTCACCAAGCGATGCCAGGAAACCCGTGAGGTCATGCCAGAGAGAAGAAAGTGAACTCTTTCTAAGAATGACTTCTGAAAGCCTTTCACAGTGCCAGTGAACTAAGACTGGCCTGGGTGGTTAAATCATTTCAAGCTTTATGACTTACCTTCCAGGTAAACCTGCTCACTAATCTCTCTCTGCATTTCCCAGGGAAGGAGCATCCTAGAAAGGTTCAAGCTATTTATAAAGAGCGTGCACATGCTTCATTGTTTCCCAGTCCTTTAAGGAGCACACAGAACTACAGAACACATGACTTAGATGTTCATGAAGCAACACGGATCTTGCAAGTGTAAAATGCAGGATAGGATAACTTTTTACTGAACTTTAAAGAGAGCTAGTTAATTTTTTGAAATAGTTGCCTTTGATGAACGAGAAAATGGAAACTCGGGCCTGGGTAGGATGGGATTCTAAACTGAACTTCCTTGGACAATGAGAAGTTGTCTGTGGTGAAGATGCATTGTGATGGCACATTTGGCCTCCGTGAGTGAAACTAATGTACAGGACTTTGGATCACTCTGATTTACTAGTGAAATGAATCTCTGGACCATCTTTCTTATGCCCAATCCTTCAGTTAAATGCACATTGAAAATACCTTTCCTCCTCTTGGCCAGGGAATTTAGGAAGACATTGTCTGAGGAACTCATTCACAGCTTCACAGCCAGGAGAGGTAGCAGATAATATAGGGGTGAAAGTGTAGGCTGCAACAGGCAATGCTAGGGTTATGTTGAAACCAATGGAAAAAAAGGTTTTCTGTAGCAAAAATGAAACATCATTTTATTTTACTGCTCTGTTGAGGCCCCTTCCTGAGAAAACAAGCCAGGTCTGTGATTCTGGAACTGGGTAGTTCCTGAGAAATGTGTTCATCCAGGGCCTGAAGGAGCAGGTGAAGAGCAGAGGGTGTTGCCAACTCACATGCTTTGTTGTTTAGAGCTGCCTGGGGAGCAATTACAAACATACACCTGCAGATTACAAGGCAAGAACTCCCCCAAGTGATGTGTGGTGGCATGCAGGACCTGCGTTCTCAAGAGGCCGCTGCCTAGGAATACTTCCAGGTAGAACACTGCCTCCCTGGGAGGCCCATGACCCCAGCTTAGAGGTTGGCCCACAGAGTGTGTATGACTCACCTTAAGGACTAGAGACATTTAGAGGCAAGAACACTGAGCCTGTGAGTGTGAGAGAAAGATCCAGGTCATCTGCAAATCTGGATCCCATGCTTCCTACAAGTCCAAGAGCTTCTGACAGTTCAAAGCCTTCCTTTCAACAGCTCAGGATGGAAGGCATAGTATGTGTGGAACCACTGTGTTCTCAGGCAGGGAGAGGCAATGGAAAGTTCTGTGTGTTCCAGAAACACAGATTGTCTTCAGTTCTTCCTCCAGATTTGTATAAAATGCGTACATTCAAGGGAGCAACTTTGAGTGTCCACCATGTCTGAGGTGATGTGCCAGGTGTAGGGGAATTGGTGACCCATGAAGACAGCCCGAGTGGCCACAAGAAGGCACGTGGATATAGCTAACCTGCTTCTTCTCCCCAGCCATGGCCCTTTATAGCCCTGCAATTCTGACCTTGGAGAAAACTAATGCTCAAGAAGGAAGGTGGGGACCAAGGTCGCCCTCTGTCTGTCCCCAGGACAGTTCCATGGAGAGCCATCTTGAGCCATCACTATGGGAAACCTCCACTCAGGAGGGCAAAGCACACTTGTCACAAACATTTTGATAATCGGCTTCAAAGAACCAATGACCTTAGGGGAAGCCACATGATGAGAACCTCGCAGACTTGGGTGAACTTGATTCCCTGGCTGCCTTTCCACTCTGCTGCCTTGACGGTCACTGAATGCCTCCCCATCACCACCACGCTTGCTCCAGGGGGCTGTCTTCATGTCCTCGACACCATTGCAGGGGGCCCTGTAACCATCTGACAGGACCTGTTTTTCCAGACCTCTTGTCAGAGTCGGTCAGCTGTGAACAGGGCTGGCTGAGCAGAAGAAAGGAGAGTGAAAAAAGTTTTGGAATTGCTGATTTCTTCAGAAGTCATCCAAGGTTCTGTCTGGTTTCTTATGAGGATTTCAGTGACTATACACATTTATTTTAAGCACTTTTTTTCAAGTTTATTTTTGCAGATCAGCATATTATCTTAAGATCTCATTTTTACACAGTGATAGAAAGTAGTAAATGGAAAAATAACCATAAAATCAGAGAAAACAGAGGATGCCAAAATTCACCACTTTCTCTTGCTAGTCTTTGTCCAGTTCATATGATATCTTGACATCATTATAGAGTCTATAATTTCAAGAAATGCATGGCACATGGTCTATCATTGCTGATTATTATTTTTATTCATTTCATTTAAATGTTTAAAGACAATATATAATAGTAATATGAGGTAAATAGATAATCAATAAGAACCTACTATACAGTACAGGAAACTCTACTCAATATTCTATCTTATCCTATATGGGAAAAGAATCTGAAAAAGAATGGATATATGTATGTGTATACTGAATTCCTGTGCTATACACCTGAAAGAAACACAACATTGTAAATCTACCTCAATATAAAGTAAAAATTAAATTAAAAATAAGTACACAATTTTTTTTAAAAAAGAAGATGGGAGATAATCTAAAATCCCACCAACTGTGCTCTACAATTTCCAATCTTTGTCTTTCTTTCCACATATGTTATTTAGACACAACCATAGGCTATGCTTGGTGCTTCCCTGGTGGCTCAGATGGTGAAAAATCCACCTGCAATATAGTAGACACAAGTTCGATCCCTGGGTTGGGAAGATCCCTTGTAGAAAGGATGCCTACCCATGCCAGTATTCTTGCCTAAAGAATCCCATGGACAGAGGAGCCTTGTGGGCTGCAGTCCATGGGGTCACAAAGAGTAGGACACAACTGAGTGACTGACACAAACACGTAAGTTATGCTTGACTTTGTAATCGTTTATTATTTACTTAATATTGTAACAAATTACACTACAAAAAGTCCTATATTGCATCATCAGTTCACTTCAGTTCAGTCGCTCAGTTCTGTCCAACTTTTTGCGACCCCATGAATCGCAGCACGTCAGGCCTCCCCGTCCATCACCAACTCCCAGTGTTCAATCAAACTCATGTCCATTGAGTCGGTGATGCCATTCAACCATCTCATCCTCTGTAGTCCCCTTCTCTTCCTGCCCCTAATCCCTCCCAGCATCAGGGTCTTTTCCAATGAGTCAACTCTTTGCATGAGGTGGCCAAAGTATTGGAGTTTCAGCCTCAGCATCAGTCCTTCCAATGAACACCCAGAACTGGTCTCCTTGAGGATGGACTAGTTGGATCTCCTTGCAGTCCAAGGGACTCTCAAGAGTCTTCTCCAACACCACAGTTCAAAGCATCAATTCCTCAGTGCTCAGCTTTCTTCACAGCCCAACACTCAAATCCACTGAAATCCATAGCCTTTACTGGGCGGACTTTTGTTGACAAAGTAATATCTCTGCTTTTTAATATGCTATCTAAGTTGGTCATAACTTTCCTTCCAAGGAGTAAGAACCTTTTAATTTCATGGCTGCAATCACCATCTGCAGTGATTTTGGAGCCGAAAACAAAAAAGTCTGACACTGTTTCCACTGGTTCCCAATCTATTTCCCGTGAAGTGATGGGACCAGATGCCATGACCTTTGTTTTCTGAATGTTGAGCTTTAAGCCAACTTTTTCAGTCTCCTCTTTCACTTTCATCATCAGGCATTTTAGTTCCTCTTCACTTTCTGCCATCAGGGTGGTGTCATCTGCACATCTTAGGTTATTGAGATTTCTCCTGGCAATCTTGATTCCAGCTTGTGCTTCTTCCAGCCTAGCGTTTCTCATGATGTACTCTGAATAGAAGTTAAATAAGCAGGGTGACAATATACAGCCTTGACGTACTCCTTTTCCGATTTGGAACCAGTCTGTTGTTCTATGTCCAGTTCTAACTGTGCTTCCTGACCTGCATACAGATTTCTCAAGAGGCAGGTCAGGTGGTCTGGTATTCCCATCTCTTTCAGAATTTTCCACAGTTTATTGTGATCCACACAGTCAAAGGCTTTGACATAGTCAATAAAGCAGAAATAGATGTTTTTCTGGAACTCTCTTGCTTTTTCAATGATCCAGCGGATGTTGGCAATTTGATCTCTGGTTCCTCTGCCTTTTCTAAAACCAGCTTGAACATCTGGAAGTTCACATTTCATGTATTGCTGAAGCCTGGCTTGGAGAATTTTGAGCATTACTTTACTAGTATGTGAGATGAGTGCAATTGAGCGGTAGTTTGAGCATTCTTTGTCATTACCTTTCTTTGGGATTGGAATGAAAACGGACCTTTTCCACTCTTGTGGCCACTGCTGAGTTTTCCAAATTTGCTGGCCTATTGAGTGCAGCACTTCCACAGCATCATCTTTCAGGATTTGAAATAGCTCAACTGGAATTCCATCACCTCCACTAGCTTTGTTCATAGTAATGCTTTCTAAGGTCCACTTGACTTCACATTCCAGGATGTCTGGCTCTAGGTCAGTGATCACACCATCGTGATTATCTTGGTCATGAAGATCTTTTTTGTACAGTTCTTCTGTGTATTCTTGCCACCTCTTCTTAATATCTTCTGCTTCTGTTAGGTCCATACTATTATTGTCCTTTATTGAGCCCAACTTTGCATGAAATGTTCCCTTGGTATCTCTAATTTTTTTGAAGAGATCTCTAGTCTTTCCCATCCTATTGTTTTCCTCTATTTCTTTACATTGATCGCTAAGGAAGGCTTTCTTATCTCTCCTTGCTATTCTTTGGAACTCTGCATCCAGATGGGAATATCTTTCCTGTTCCCCTTTGCTTTTTGCTTCTCTTCTTTTCACAGCTATTTGTAAGGCTTCCCCAGACAGCCATTTTGCTTTTTTGCATTTCTTTTCCATGGGGATGGTCTTGATCACTGTCTCCTGTACAATGTCACGAACCTCATTCCATAGTTCATCAGGCACTCTGTCTATCTAGTCCCTTAAATCTATTTCTCACTTCCACTGTATAATCATAAGGGATATGATTTAGGTCATACCTGAATGGTCTAGTGGTTTTCCCCACTTTTGTCAATTTAAGTCTGAATTTGGCAATAAGGAGTTCATGGTCTGAGCCACAGTCAGCACCGTCTTAGTTTTGCTGACTGTATAGAGCTTCTCCATCTTTGGCTGCAAAGAATATAATCAATCTGATTTTGGTGTTGACCATCTGGTGATGTCCACGTGTAGGGTTTTCTCTTGTGTTGTTGGAAGAGGATGTTTGCTATGACCAGTGCATTTTCTTGGCAAAACTCTATTAGCCTTTGCCCTGCTTCATTCTGTATTCCAAGGCCAAATTTCCCTGTTACTCCAGGTGTTTCTTGACTTCCTAGTTTTGCATTCCAGTCCCCTATAATGAAAAGGACATCTTTTTTTGGTGTTACTTCTAAAAGGTCTTGTAGGTCTTCATAGAACTGTTCAACTTCAGCTTCTTCAGCATTACTGGTTGGGGCATGGGCTTGGATCACCATGATATTGAATGGTTTGCCTTGGAAACGAACAAAGATCATTCTGTTGTTTTTGAGATTGCATTAAAGTACTGCATTTCGGACTCTTTTGTTGACCATGATGGCTACTCCGTTTCTTCTAAGGGATTCCTGCCCGCAGTAGTAGATATAATGGTTATCTGAGTTAAATTCACCCATTCCAGTCCATTTTAGTTCACTGATCCTATAGAATGTCGACGTTCACTCTTGCCATCTCCTGTTTGACTGCTTCCAATTTGCCTTGATTCATGGACCTGACATTCCAGGTTCCTGTGCAATATTGCTCTTTACAGCATTGGACCTTGCTTCTATCACCAGTCACATCCACAACTGGGTATTCTTTTTGCTTTGGCTCCATCCCTTCATTCTTTCTGAAGTTATTTCTCCACTGATCTCCAGTAGCATATTGGACACCTACCGACCTGGGGAGTTCCTCTTTAAGTATCCTATCATTTTGCCTTTTCATACTGTTCATGGGGTTCTCAAGGCAAGAATACTGAAGTGGTTTGCCATTCCCTTCTCCAGTGGACCACATTCTGTCAGACCTCTCCACACCATGACCCATCCGTCTTGGGTGGCCCCACATGGCATGGCTTAGTTTCATAGAGTTAGACAAGGCTGTGGTCCATGTGATCAGATTGGCTAGTTTTCTGTGAGTATGGTTTCAGTGTGTCTCCCCTCTGATGCCCTCTGGCAACACCTACAGTCTCACTGGGTTTCTCTTACCTTGGACATGGGATATCTCTTCACGGCTGCTCCAGCAAAGTGCAGCTGCTGCTACTTACCTTGGATGAGGTCGCCCCTCCTGACCTTGAATGTGGAGTAGCTTCTTTTGGCTCTCCTGCACCCGTGCAGCTGCTGCTCCTCATAGTAACGCTTAATTCTATATTGACTCATAGTAATTTCTTAATTCTAATTTTATTTACACTCACCTGTGTTGCTCATGTGTCATTTTACTCTAATGGGATGATGCTGCACATGCAGGGTGGTCTGAAAGCTGAGTTTTGCCTTCTCTTTTCTTCTCCTCCTCTTTCTGTCTTTGTCCAACTGCTGACCCAGTGACTTGCCCCAAATTTAGCTTTCTTACCAACATGATGTGAATTCCTCCCTGCTTTCCTCCAGGCTCATAAAATATAATTGTACTCACACATAGCCCTCTGGCTTTGTTTTACAAAACTGGAATCATATTTCTTTGCATCCTCTTTTCCTGCTCAGTAGAGCTCTAATTCATTATTTGTGATGGCTTTCTAGAACTCCACGGACAGGGTGTCTCATAAATTATTCAAAAATTTCTCTATTCATAGTTGTACTGTTCATGTTTATATTTTTTAACTCTACAAACACCTTATACAAGCATTCTATACATCTAGCCTTATGATATATTGATAATTTTTTCCAATGGAAAATATTGCCATGGGTGGGATTGCAATTTATTTTATTTTTAAATAGGTATTGCCAATTGCTATCCCCAAAAGGCTATAAATATTCACATTTCCACTATCAGTTTGGAGAGTATGCTCTTTTTTTTGTTCCCGTCAGCAAAAGGCTCCTCTTTGAACCTAGCATTATGGATGTAAGTCATATGTCACTGCTAATTTAACTTGCAATTTTCATGCCAGTGAGTTTGAATGTCCTTTCGTTATACATCTCAAATATTTGGAGTTGCTTCCCTGTGAATTGCTTGTTCATACACTTTGCCCATTTTTCTATTGAGTTGTAGGTCTTTTTCCTGTCAATTTGTGAGAGCTGTTTGTATAGTATAATTTTTATTTTGCCATCAGATTTCAAGTATAATTTCTCTTTACCTACATTCTATCTTTTCCTGCATAAACTTTCATGTAAATATATCTGTTTTTCCTTAACAGCTTCTGAACTTCCTGCCTTGGTTACGAAGGAACTCTCAGTTTTGAACGTGATCTCTCAGATTTTTTTCTGAAGGTTTTTATGGTTATATGTTTATATTTCAGTCTTTAGTCCTTTTGGAATTTAGATGTCTATGTGATTTGAGACAGGGGTGCAGTTTTACTTTTTTTCATGTAGGTAGGCAGTTGTGACAGTTTGTTGACTAAATCAAACATTTTCCACACATAACTAAAAAAAAGTGACATTTGCTTATTTTGCATTCTTATGTAAACTTGCTTTTCTAGCTTAACTACATTGTTTCACTGATATGTTTCTATCCCGAAATCATTGCCATATTTATTTAATCAGATGCTTTATATACCTTTTCAGTTTGTTTTCTTCTTTAAAAAAACAAAAAGTTTTTCTACTTTTCTATTGGTATTTATTTTCCCATTTAAACTTGTATATGATCTTATGTAATGACTTTAAAAATCATTGAGATTTGCTTGCTGTAATTAAGAGCAAAAGTAACTGTGACTTAAACAAGATAGGAGTTTTAGTTTTGTCTGTGCTTTTCTTACCAAAAATGAAAATATAAGCAGTCTAGGGTGGGTGTCTCAGATTTAAGTGTAAAAGACCAAGTTTTTCTTTTTTAAACCATCTTTCATTTTACTACTTCATATACAAGATGGTGTGCTACTCGTGTACCTTCCAGTAGAAAAGACAAAATGGAAAAGAAGAGGTCAAGCCACGCCACCCTCTTTTAAGAATGGAGGTTGGGCAAGCAGTGGTTCCACATTACCCAGAGGGGATATGCTTCAAGACCTCAGTGGATGCCTCAAACTATAGCATGTACTGAACCGTATACATACCATGTTTGTCTCTATACATACACACCTATGACAAAGCTTAATTCATAAATCAGGCACTGTAAGAGATGAGCAACAGTAGCTAATAGTAAAGTAGAATGATAACAACGTACTATAGTAAAAATAATGTGACTGTGTACTCTCTCAGAGTACTGTACAAATCTAATGCCTTTTCCATCTTCACCAAGCACTTATCATGCACCGTGGCTGTAACTTTCGTGGTTTGAGTGTGACAGCAAACCCAACACTAATTTCTTCTTCCTTCTTCACAATTTCATAGAAGTTTCATTCTTACTATCTTAGCCACCTCAGCATACGATTATTTTTTTCCTTTTCTTATTAAGACAGGAACTTACACTTTTTCACTTAAAGGGAGCTTTTTATAGCTTCTGTTTGGCATATCTGAATTGCCTCCATCATCACACTTGCACTTTGGAGCCACTATTAAGTAAAATAAGAGTCACTTAAACACAAGCCCTGTGATAAGGTGACAATCTGATAACCCAGACGGCTACTCAGAGTCTAATGGGTAGGGTCCACCAGGCAAAGGGACGGTCCACATGAAAATGGTGAGAAATTTAAAACTTATGACATGTTTATTTCTGAATTTTCTATTTATTTTCAGACCTCAGTTGACAGTGAGTAACTGAAATCATGGAAGATGAAACCACAGGTAAGGGAGGACTACTGCATAACTTCTGTCTGCACCCCACTGGCCTGAACTTGATCACACAAGAGTGTCCTGTTGCAAAGGAAGACAAAGTTACTGTAATACTGTGATTTGTAATAAGAAATATATATTTGATCTCTGTCCCCAGTCCCTGACACAAGGCTTCTAAAACTCTTGTAGGTTCCTAAGTTCTAAGAGCACTAGGAGCATTGTTCATTGTTTGAGGTGATTCTGGGTGGGCTCCTAGTTGGCTCCTGGAAGGGGGCTGGCCACCAGCAGACAAAGCCAGAATTATAAGCTTGGAATTTTCAGCCCCAACCAGTTACTAGAGAGAGAAGATGGGATGGAAAAAGTGTTAATGTTTGCTCATGCCTTTGTGAGGAAGCCTCCACAAATCCCAACAGTATGGGGTTGGGGAAGATTTCATGGGGTGAACCCAGGCATTTACCAGGAGATGTTCCATGTTCCAGGAGGGTAGGGCATCCCAACTCCATGGGAACAGAAGCTCCTGTAGTCAGGATCCATCTAGACCTCACCCTATGTATCTCTTCATCTGGCTGTTCATCTGTATCTTTTGGCAGATCCCTTAATAAACTGGTAAATGTGTTTCCCTGAGTTCTGAGAATTGTTCTAGCAATCAACCAAATCCAAGGGGGGGAAAAAGTCATGGAAACCTCAGATTTGTAGCAGGTAGGACAGAAGTTGTGAGTAACCTGGGGGTGTACTACTTGGGGTGACATCTGAAATGGGGGGCAGTCTTGTGGAACTGAGCCCTTAACCTGCGGGATCTGATACACCCCCAGGTGGATCACGTTAGAATGGAGTTAAATTGTAGCACACCCAGTTAGTGTCACAGAGAATCACTAACTGGTGATTCTAATCACTAACTAATCACCCTTAGTATGGGAAAAGTTCCTATACTTTTAGTGACCCAGAGGTGTCAGAAGGGAAGTGTTCTGTGTGAAGGTAGAGGAGAAAGAGGAGAGAATCATGGGTTTTTCCAGAACACTGGAAAATACAGTGTTGTTACAAATAGCCCTGGGTACTTATTAAGACAGGAAGAAGCATGCACACTAGAATGAATTCCTCTCTACCAGAGGATTCTAACTGCAATTGCACATCACTTCATGGCAAAGAGATGGGGAAACAATGCAAACAGTGACAGGCTTTATTCTCATGGGCTCCGAAATCACTGAAGATGGGTGACTGCAGCCATGAAAATAAAAGACCCTTGCTCTTGGAAGAAAAGCTATGACCAACCTAGACAGCATATTAAAATGCAGAGACATTATTTTGCCAGCAAAGGTCCATCTAGTCAAAGCTATGGTTTGTGTAAGTGAGATGTGAGAGCTAGACCATAAACAAGGCTGAGAACTGAAGAATTGATGCTTTTGAGCTCTGGTGTTGGAGAAGACTCTTGAGAGTCCCTTGGACTGCAAGGAGATCAAATCAGTCCATCCTAAAGGAAACCAGTCCTGATTATTCATTGGAAGGACTGATGCTGAAGCTGAAGCTCCAATACTTTGGACACTTAATACGAAGAGCTGACTCATTAGAAAAGACCCTGATGCTGGGAAAGACTGAAGGCAGGAGAAGAAGGGGACAACAAAGGATGAGATGGTTGGATGGCATCAC
Organism: Bubalus kerabau; assembly: GCF_029407905.1. Lineage (NCBI taxonomy): Eukaryota > Metazoa > Chordata > Mammalia > Artiodactyla > Bovidae > Bubalus > Bubalus kerabau. Next base: position 128,883,111 of record NC_073624.1, on the reverse strand, counting down.
CGACTCAATGGACATGAGTTTGAGCAAGCTCTGGGAGATGGTGAAGGACACAGAAGCCTGGGGTGCTGCAGTCCATGGTGTCGCAAAGAGTTGGACATGACTGAGTGACAGGTCAGCAACAAATGCAGTATAGTAGTAACACAGAACTGCAAAGATGTACTTCATATGGAATTAGGTTTTTCTAATTCAAAAAGTTTATGCCTTCTCATTACTCAGCATTTATCTTCTCCAACTGGTTTTATAAGTTTCTTTATTGAGACTTCTGTCTTTCATTTTACATTTATTCCTAGCTCATGCAAATTTTGGGGAACTATTGTAAATAAAATAATCTTTTTTTCTATTTTCATATGCAGGTCTTCATTTCTAATATAAAGAAAAGCTGTTGAATTTTGTATTTTTAACATCCATCCAATTTTCCAATTTTTCTCTTTTATTAAAGCAATTTCTTTTTTTTTTTTTTTTTTTTTTTTTTTTTTTTTAAATTTTTAAATTTTATTTTATTTTTAAACTTTACATAACTGTATTAGATTTGCCAATATCAAAATGAATCCGCCACAGGTATACATGTGTTCCCCATCCTGAACCCTCCTCCCTCCTCCCTCCCCATTCCATCCCTCTGGGTCGTCCCAGTGCACCAGCCCCAAGCATCCAGTATCGTGCATCGAACCTGGACTGGCAACTCATTTCATACATGATAATTACATGTTTCAATGCCATTCTCCCAAATCTTCCCACCCTCTCCCTCTCCCACAGAGTCCATAAGACTGTTCTATACATCAGTGTCTCTTTTGCTGTCTCGTACACAGGGTTATTGTTACCATCTTTCTAAATTCCATATATATGCGTTAGTATACTGTATTGGTGTTTTTCTTTCTGGCTTACTTCACTCTGTATAATAGGCTCCAGTTTCATCCACCTCATTAGAACTGATTCAAATGTATTCTTTTTAATGGCTGAATAATACTCCATTGTGTATATGTACCACAGCTTTCTTATCCATTCATCTGCTGATGGACATCTAGGTTGCTTCCATGTCCTGGCTATTATAAACAGTGCTGCGATGAACATTGGGGTACTCGTGTCTCTTTCCCTTCTGGTTTTCTCAGTGTGTATGCCCAGCAGTGGGATTGCTGGATCATAAGGCATGTCTATTTCCAGTTTTTTAAGGAATCTCCACACTGTTCTCCATAGTGGCTGCACTAGTTTGCATTCCCACCAACAGTGTAAGAGGGTTCCCTTTTCTCCACACCCTCTCCAGCATTTATTACTTGTAGACTTTTGGATTGCAGCCATTCTGACTGGTGTGAAATGGTACCTCATAGTGGTTTTGATTTGCATTTCTCTGATAATGAGTGATGTTGAGCATCTTTTCATGTGTTTGTTAGCCATCTTTATGTCTTCTTTGGAGAAATGTCTATTTAGTTCTTTGGCCCATTTTTTGATTGGGTCATTTATTTTTCTGGAGTTGAGCTGTAGGAGTTGCTTGTATATTCTCGAGATTAGTTGTTTGTCAGTTGCTTCATTTGCTATTATCTTCTCCCATTCTGAAGGCTGTCTTTTCACCTTGCTAATAGTTTCCTTTGATGTGCAGAAGCTCTTAAGGTTAATTAGGTCCCATTTGTTTATTTTTGCTTTTATTTCCAATATTCTGGGAGGTGGGTCATAGAGGATCCTGCTGTGATGTATGTCAGAGAGTGTTTTGCCTATGTTCTCCTCTAGGAGTTTTATAGTTTCTGGTCTTACATTTAGATCTTTAATCCATTTTGAGTTTATTTTTGTGTATGGTGTTAGAAAGTGTTCTAGTTTCATTCTTTTACAAGTGGTTGACCAGAGTTCCCAGCACCACTTGTTAAAGAGATTGTCTTTAATCCATTGTATATTCTTGCCTCCTTTGTCGAAGATAAGGTGTCCATATGTGCGTGGATTTATCTCTGGGCTTTCTATTTTGTTCCATTGATCTATATTTCTGTCTTTGTGCCAGTACCATACTGTCTTGATAACTGTGGCTTTGTAGTAGAGCCTGAAGTCAGGTAGGTTGATTCCTCCAGTTCCATTCTTCTTTCTCAAGATCACTTTGGCTATTCGAGGTTTTTTGTTTTTCCATACAAATTGTGAAATTATTTGTTCTAGCTCTGTGAAGAATGCTGTTGGTAGCTTGATAGGGATTGCATTGAATCTATAGATTGCTTTGGGTAGTATACTCATTTTCACTACATTGATTCTTCCAATCCATGAACATGGTATATTTCTCCATCTGTTAGTGTCCTCTTTGATTTCTTTCACCAGTGTTTTATAGTTTTCTATATATAGGTCTTTAGTTTCTTTAGGTAGATATATTCCTAAGTATTTTATTCTTTCCGTTGCAATGGTGAATGGAATTGTTTCCTTAATTTCTCTTTCTGTTTTCTCATTATTAGTGTATAGGAATGCAAGGGATTTCTGTGTGTTGATTTTATATCCTGCAACTTTACTATAGTCATTGATTAGTTCTAGTAATTTTCTGGTGGAGTCTTTAGGGTTTTCTATGTAGAGGATCATGTCATCTGCAAACAGTGAGAGCTTTACTTCTTCTTTTCCAATTTGGATTCCTTTTATTTCTTTTTCTGCTCTGATTGCTGTGGCCAAAACTTCCAAAACTATGTTGAATAGTAATGGTGAAAGTGGGCACCCTTGTCTTGTTCCTGACTTTAGAGGAAATGCTTTCAATTTTTCACCATTGAGGATAATGTTTGCTGTGGGTTTGTCATATATAGCTTTGATTATGTTGAGGTAGGTTCCTTCTATTCCTGCTTTCTGGAGAGTTTTGATCATAAATGGATGTTGAATTTTGTCAAAGGCTTTCTCTGCATCTATTGAGATAATCATATGGTTTTTATTTTTCAATTTGTTAATGTGGTGTATTACATTGATTGATTTGCGGATATTGAAGAATCCTTGCATCCCTGGGATAAAGCCCACTTGGTCATGGTGTATGATCTTTTTAATGTGTTGTTGGATTCTGATTGCTAGAATTTTGTTAAGGATTTTTGCATCTATGTTCATCAGTGATATTGGCCTGTAGTTTTCTTTTTTTGTGGGATCTTTGTCAGGTTTTGGTATTAGGGTGATGGTGGCCTCATAGAATGAGTTTGGAAGTTTACCATCCTCTGCAATTTTCTGGAAGAGTTTGAGCAGGATAGGTGTTAGCTCTTCTCTAAATTTTTGGTAGAATTCAGCTGTGAAGCCGTCTGGACCTGGGCTTTTGTTTGCTGGAAGATTTTTGATTACAGTTTCAATTTCCGTGCTTGTGATGGGTCTGTTAAGATTTTCTATTTCTTCCTGATCGAGTTTTGGAAAGTTGTACTTTTCTAAGAATTTGTCCATTTCTTCCACGTTGTCCATTTTATTGGCATATAATTGTTGATAGTAGTCTCTTATGATCCTTTGTATTTCTGTGTTGTCTGTTGTGATCTCTCCATTTTCATTTCTAATTTTATTGATTTGATTTTTCTCCCTTTGTTTCTTGATGAGTCTGGCTAATGGTTTGTCAATTTTATTTATCCTTTCAAAGAACCAGCTTTTGGTTTTGTTGATTTTTGCTATGGTCTCTTTTGTTTCTTTTGCATTTATTTCTGCTCTAATTTTTAAGATTTCTTTCCTTCTACTAACCCTGGGGTTCTTCATTTCTTCCTTTTCTAGTTGCTTTAGGTGTAGAGTTAGGTTATTTATTTGACTTTTTTCTTGTTTCTTGAGGTGTGCCTGTATTGCTATGAACTTTCCCCTTAGGACTGCTTTTACCGTGTCCCACAGGTTTTGGGTTGTTGTGTTTTCATTTTCATTCGTTTCTATGCAAATTTTGATGTCTTTTTTGATTTCTTCTGTGATTTGTTGGTTATTCAGCAGCGTGTTGTTCAGCCTCCATATGTTGGATTTTTTAATAGTTTTTCTCCTGTAATTGAGATCTAATCTTACTGCATTGTGGTCAGAAAAGATGCTTGGAATGATTTCTATTTTTTTGAATTTACCAAGGCTAGCTTTATGGCCCAGGATGTGATCTATCCTGGAGAAGGTTCCATGTGCGCTTGAGAAGAAGGTGAAATTCATTGTTTTGGGATGAAATGTCCTATAGATATCAATTAGGTCTAACTGGTCTATTGTATCGTTTAAAGTTTGTGTTTCCTTGTTAATTTTCTGTTTAGTTGATCTATCCATAGGTGTGAGTGGGGTATTAAAGTCTCCCACTATTATTGTGTTATTGTTAATTTCTTCTTTCATACTTGTTAGCATTTGTCTTACATACTGCGGTGCTCCCATGTTGGGTGCATATATATTTATAATTGTTATATCTTCTTCTTGGATTGATCCTTTGATCATTATGTAGTGACCATCTTTGTCTCTTTTCACAGTCTTTGTTTTAAAGTCTATTTTATCTGATATGAGTATTGCTACTCCTGCTTTCTTTTGGTCCCTATTCGCATGGAAAATCTTTTTCCAGCCCTTCACTTTCAGTCTGTATGTGTCCCCTGTTTTGAGGTTAAAGCAATTTCTTAAGGGATCTTTTGGGTTTTCTAGGTATGAAATTCAGTAAATAGAGATATTATTATTGCTCCTTTTCTAAGTTCTTGTGAATTATTCTATTGCCTTGTTACTGCACTTACTAGAACCTACATCATATTGGTTAATAACATAGATAGAGGGGATTCTATGATATTTATGATTTTAACTGAAATGGTTTTCTTTCATTATTTGAAATATTTTCTGTTGGTTTTGATAGGTCAGTTTTTCAAATCATCATCAAGTGGTCACCATTTATTCTTACTTTATTCAAAGCTTTTACTAAGAATGCCTAATAGATTTTCTAAATGCCTTTTTAGGATTTATTAATGTGATCATATTTTCCCTTAATTTATCAATGTTATGAATTTTGTTGATAGATTTTATAGCATTGAAGCACCCATATAATGCATGTATAAATCCCAATTGGCCATAGCATATTAATCTCTGGAAACATGGAAAATATTGAAGTGTGTTTGGTGTATTTTGGTTATAATTTTTGCCTCCATAGTTACATATGATATTGGTTGAGATTTTGAAAATATTAGTTAACATATTTAAAAATACTTATCTTTACCAGAATTTGGTACTGAAATTATGTCAGCTTCATAACTATAGTCATGACAGCCTTTCCATTCTTTTCTTATGGTTTAGAGTTAGAAGTTTAAGGAGCAGTAAAACCATCTGGACATGGAATCTTTAGCGATGGTAGCTCTCTTTAAACACTTTTCCAAGTCTTCTGTGGCAATTACTCTGTCTGTTCTCTATCTTTGGTCAATTTTGGCAATTTATGGGAATGCCAGACCCCCTGACCTGCCTCTTGAGAAACCTATATGCAGGTCAAGAAGCAACAGTTAGAACTGGACATGGAACAACAGACTGGCTCCAAATCGGAAAAGGAGTTCATCAAGGCTGCATATGGTCACCCTGTTTATTTAACTTATATGCAGAGTACATCATGAGAAAGGCTGGGCAGGAAAAAGCACAAGCTGGAATCAAGATTGCCAGGAGAAATCTCAATAACCTCAGATATGCAGATGACACCACCCTTATGGCAGAAAGTGAAGAGGAACTAAAAAGCCTCTTGATGAAAGTGAAAGAGGAGAGTGAAAAAGTTGGCTTAAAGCTCAACATTCAGAAAACAAAGATCATGGCATCTGGTCCCATCACTTTATGGGAAATAGATGGGGAAACAGTGGAAACAGTGTCAGACTTTATTGTTTTGGGCTCCAAAATCACTTCAGATGGTGACTGCAGCCATGAAATTAAAAGATGCTTACTTCTTGGAAGGAAAGTTATGACCAACCTAGACAGCATATTAAAAAGCAAAGATATTACTTTGCCAACAAAGGTCTGTCTAGTCAAGGCCATGGTTTTTCCTGTGGTCATGTATGGATGTGAGAGTTGGACTCTGAAGAAAGCTGAACGCTGAAGAATTGATGCTTTTGAACTGTGGTGCTGGAGAAGACTCTTGAGAGTCCCTTGGACTGTGAGGAGATCCAACCAGTCCATCCAAAAGGAGATCAGTCCTTCAAGGACTGATGCTGAGGCTGAAACTCCAATACATTGGCCACCTCATGTGAAGAGTTGACTCATTGGAAAAGACCCTGATGCTGGGAGGGATTGGGAGGAGAAGGGGACAACAGAGGATGAGATGGCTGGATGGCATCACCGACTCGATAGACATAAATTTGGGTAAACTCCGGGAGTTGGTGATGGATTCATGGGGTTGCAAAGAGTCAGACACGACTGAGCGACTGAACTGAACTTAACTGATGGTATATAGGAAGTATTTCCTCTAGATTTTCAAATTTTTTACTGAGAAGTAGTATGAGGTATTACATTGTTGCTCTTTTTAAAAGTTTCTTCTCTGTCTATGGTTGTTATTTTTTTTCCTCCTTATTCCTAATCAAGTATACTTTTCAGTCATTTTTATTTCAACATTAAAATTTTTATCATAATTACATCCAAAAGTGTTTGTTTGATATTTTCACAAAACTAGCCCTTGGGTTTAGTTACTCTCCAGTTATTTAGTTATTCTCCTATTTTTTATTGTTTATGGTTATTTTTATTTTCACTTTTATCTTTATTAATATCCTCCTCATATTTTCCTTTGGTTGCTTTTATTGTTATTCTAATCTTCTGTAACACAGAATAAGCTCATTCCTTTTAATCTTTCTTTTTAAATAAAACATTTAGGTATTTAACATTTCATTTAATACAACTGGGAGAAGGCAATGGCAACCCACTCCAGTACTCTTGCCTGGAAAATCCCATGGACAGGGGAGTCTGGTAGGCTGCAGTCCATGGGGTCGCTGAGAGTCGGGCACGACTGAGTGACTTCACTCATTTTTCACTTTAGTAGAACTGGGCTTCCCTTGTGGCTCAACTGGTAAAGAATCCGCCTGCAGTGCAGGAGACCTGGGTTTGATCCCTGGGTTGGGAAGATCCCCTGGAGAAGGGAAAGGCAGCCCACTCCAGTATTCTGGCCTGGAGAATTCTATGGACGATATGGTCTATGAGGTTGCAGAGTTGGACACACTGAGCAACTTTCACTCACTTAGTACAACTTACACTATCTTTCAGTTGTGATTGTCTCTTTGTTCTAAAATTTGTCTGAGATCATATTTCTTCATTTCTAAGTAATAATTTTGTCATATTTTATTATTTATTCTAACTCTGTTGAATAGTGGTAAGAAACATGGACTTTAAAAATCTCTTCTTTCTTTGTTCCATGAATTTAGAAAATACTTTTTATTATCTATATGCAGAGCTATGGATTCATAAATTTCTTTATGTTTTCAATTTTTTTCTGTCACTTATGACTGATTTTTAAAGGGTTGGATTAAAATCTCTCACAAATATTACTGTTTTATATAAATCCTCTTCTAATAGGTTTTGCTTCATAGATTTAGCTGCTATTTTTGTGTGTGGGCACAGAGGTTTACGAGTTATTATAAGCTTTTTAATAGTTTGTCTGGGTTATCTGAGAAGCAGACACCAAGACAGAATTAAATATGGCAGAATTCTATTAGGGGAGATGCCTGGGAGAGAAAGTGGGAGGGAGCTGGGAAAGCCTGGAAGAGCCATCAGATCCTGCAAGTCTGACCTCCAGTACAGGAGAGACTGAGGAACCTTCTAGACTGCCTGAGTCTGAATTATCAGCTCAGCAAGCCTGCCAGGAAATCCCTGAGACAACGTTGTCAGTCAGGAGAGTCTTGTGTTTTCCAACAATGAGCCTACCTCAGACCCTGTTCTCTGGGTCAAGGTCACTGTCTGGGTGTCGCCTTGGGGACAACCAGCCTCATCACATGTGGAGGATAGCTTTGAAGGGCAGCAGTGTAGGCTCGTGGTCAGTTATGCTCTCTGTAGTTGGAGGTCAGCTAGGTGTACTCTAACAACACCCAGTTTTAAGAAGTATGTTTATTTAAGAAATACATGTAACTTTTTATTAACTGAGTGTTTTATTATTTTCTAAATCTATTTGCTCATGGAATCATGTTTTCCCCACCAAGCCCATGAAGCCTACTCTGGGAAATGTTCTTCCAATTGCATGTCTTTACGCGTCGTCCTTGGTCATGTCTAAAATATCTTACCAGTGATATTTATGAAGGCAGAGAAAGCATTTATATCAAGTTTGCAGCCAATATAGAAAAAGTGGAAAACTAATTCAATTGATTCACAGATGTTCCTCTTCCTATGCACCAATCCCATTCTGAAAAGCATTTTGAAAAGCTCTTTGCTCATAAATTCACAGGGAGGGAGGGAGGCTGTTTTAAATTTTAAATCCCTGGATCCATCCCTACAGAAACAGGCAAGGGGCATGCCTTTGAAGCATTATAATTAGGCATCCGTTTTCTCCTAGCTGATATTTGTTCTGTGGGCATTAAAAGTTTTAGAGGCAGTTAATATCCATTCTAATCCCTGAGGATCTTTGAAAGTGGTTCTGTTAACTCCTTAGATGCCACACAGCATGTATCTGCCATGGCTGTCATTGCATACCTTGCTTTTGTGCAGATTCAAGGGTCTCTTAACTCACCCAACCATCCATGGCTTGTGGCAGAAGTTTTCTTGGCAGCATCCCCACCATGCTTTCCCTTTAAGTCCTTTAACTTTGGACGATTTAGTCAAATACAGTAAAGCTAAAAAGCCTACTCGGTCGACTAATAGCATCTGATCTTTCAACAACATCCATCTCTTTTCTTCATCTTGCCTGTTACCGCCAGTGACTCACTTCATCCCCGAGAATCATTTCTCCTGTCGATGACTCACCCCAGGTGCATGTGTTCCGTGTTTCTCATTTCCTCACCACTTTCCATTTCTAAAAGTCACTTCCTCTGTTTTCCTTGTAATTGTAAGTCTCTGTTATGAACCCTTTTGATATTTTCTCAGTGATGCTTTAAAAATATTGTGGTTTAGTGATGTTCTTAAAAGAGCTCAATAAGAAACAGACTGTTGAACAGCATGGCGTCCGAGTTGAAAAAGAGTATGCAGACCACTAATGTTGTTTGTTGGTGGCACTGGGACCTGAAAAACTAAATATAGAGAGATGATTCTGTATTCATTTATATGGCTAAAGGGTATATATGGATAACGTCACATATGGCTATCTGGTCCCTCTGAGATACAGATCCTTTTAGAACAAACAGGGGGAAATGACACCTATGGACTTCAGACAACAAACTGGTTCACCCTTAAAATCTCTTTTAAAACACCTTTTCTCTGCCGGTCCTGGTTAACTGGTAACCTGGATCTTATTTCTAACTTGATTCAGGTAGCTTTAGCCTTTAACTGAAAGGCACCAATTCACTACTGCTGATCTGACATTGATACATACAATTCCTGATTTCATTCTTGTGGACAAATCATAAATCCTAACCTCAACTGGGTTGGTGATATCTAGTCTGAGGTCCCGGATCTTCCTTACTAAAAGGCAAGAATTTCATTAACAGATAATAATCTTAACCTGGGTTCCTAGTTCTTCCAAGACCTACATTTGGTTGTAAGGTTCATTTTTTAAAAAAAAATAAGAAATATTTATTTAATTGCAGTTTGTCATAGTGGCTTGTAGCAGACTAAGTAGTTGTGTGTGGGCTTAGTTGCTCCATGGCATGTGGGATCTTAGTTCTCAGACCAGGGATCAAACCTGTATCCTCTGCATTGGAAGGTAGATTCTCAACAACTGGACCACCAGGGAAGTCCCCAACTGTATGATTCTTAGGTGTCTCCTTGAGTACCTGGTGGGATTATCCCAGATACTTCTTACCACTTGAATAGTGGTTCAAACCTCTTAGAGAAGAAATGAAACTAACTTTTGGTCTTCTATATATGACTCAATAAAAGAGGCTTAAATAAGTCTCAGTTCTGGTGTCCTTCTTTTTTCTATTCCTGAAATCAGTTGTGTGTGCGTGTGTGTGTGTGGATGTTCAGTCATGTCTTCTCTTTGCGACCCTATGGACTGCAGCCCACCAGGCTCCTCTGTCCATGGGATTCTCCAGGCAAGAATACTGGAATGGGTTGTATTGGGGAAGGAAATGGATCTTCCCAACCCAGGAATTGAACTCTCATCTCCTGCACTGGCAGGCAAATTCTTTACCACTGAGCCACCTGGGATGCCCCCCTGGGATCACTTGACCCCCATCTATTGGTTTATGCCTATCTCAGTCTCTATGACAAATAAGTACTCTAAGCAGGAAAACATTAAGTGTCTCCATTCCCACAACATTCCCCTACCCTGGGGCTCAGCATCCACCCCCTGATACAATCCTTGACCTTGTGTGTCTGTTCTGATAACTGGGCTTCCTGCCATGACTCCACCTATGCTTTGTATCACTTCTGTAAATAAGCCTCTAAAGAGACCATTCAAAATAGTGTCAGGAGTCATAGGACACTGTGATCAGAATTAAAGAACAACCTAAGGAATGGGAGAAAATATTTGCAAATCATGTATCTGTTGAGGATTAATATCCAAATATATAATCTCATTACAATAAAAAATCACACAATCAATTAGAAAGCAGGCAAATGACTTGGATAAACAGTTCACCAAAGAAGATATGAAAATGACCAACAAGCACATGAAAAGATGTTTCATACTACTAATCATTAAGGAAATGAAAATCAAAGCTACAGTGAAATACTACCTTACACCCATTAAGATAGCTACTATCAAAAATTAGAAAAGTGTTGGCTAGAATGCAGAGAGATTAGTTCTATTGTGTACTGTTGGTGGGAATGTGAACTGGTAGAGCTGCTGTGGGAAAAGTATGGCAATTCTTTAAAAAATTAAAAATATGATGACCACATGATTCAGCAGCTCCACTTTTGGGTATATAACCAAAAGAATTGAAAACAGGGACTCAAAGGGATATTTGCACACTCATGTCCACAGCAGCATTATTCACAATAGCCAAATGATAGACCCAAGCAAGTGTCCATCAACAGATGAATGGATAAACAACATTTGGTGTATACCTATGATTGTAATATATACAGATGATTGAATATATACACAGCAAAAGGGAAGGAGCTTCTGACATATGTTATGACTTGAATGAAACTTGAAGACATTATGCTAAATGAAGTCAATAACAAGAAGAAAAATAGTGTCTCATTCAACTTACATAAGATACTCAGAGTAGTGGAATTCATTAAAATAGAAAGTGGAACAGTGGTTGTAAGAGGCTGGGGGGCAAAGGGAATGAAGAGTCATTTAATTGGTATGGAGTTTCCATTTTGTAAAGTGAAAGAGTTTTGGGGATTGGTTGCATGACAATGTGAACTTATGTAAGGCAACTGTACACTTAAAAACCAGTTAAAATGATAAGTTGTATGCCATGTATATTTGCCACAATTTTTAAAAAGTACCAAATTGAATTAAAAAACCTAAATAGATGAACTGACTCTGTTCTTATTGTGCATTTCACTAAATTCTTCAGAACTTAGGTGCTTTATTGTAGAATGGGGAGCCAAATTTATTCCTAATCATATCCCAGGAACATGGAGAGAGTTAAATGAGACAGTCTATGAAAATTACCTTGTAAACAATTTAGGATTATTTTAGTGTGAGATATCAGTTAGTAAAGTATAAAGTTGGGGATGTTTAGGATGTCTCTAAGAAGCCAATGGAATTTGAAAGAAATGTATAGAGTTAAGAATCCAAGGGACCGGAAGTACAGCATGGATGTGCAGCTTGAGCCAATACATTTCACCAAGGACTTACCCTGCATCCGGCTCATCCTAGACACTACTTGGAACAGCCTCTGTCTTTGCTAAGAGTATTGAATTAAAGATGAAAACCCAAACATTCGTAACACACCATATTAAGGAGGAAACAGTGCGGTAGGGGCAGGCAGGGGAGCTTGAGAGAATGCTGGCTTCCAAAGGAGGCAGACAGACTTCTCAGAGGAAACATCTGAACAGAGGTCTGAAAGTTGAGCAAAGAGAAAGGAAAACATGTTCTAGGAAGAAAAAATAACTTGTGAAAATGTGTGAAAGTAAGACAACAGCTGATGACAGCACCTGAGGCGCTAGAAGAAATTCCTCAAGGAGTTTGGGACGGGAAAAGCTAAGGGTCAGCAGGGATCAGATCGCCTGTGGACTCGTGAGCCATGTTAAGGCATCAACATTTAATCCAAAGGGTGATAAATGCCACTGAAGAGTTTTAAGTAGGTAGTGGCATCATCAGATATCCATTTTATGAAGGTCACAGGTTATAGGGTAGAAGAGTGTACCGGGGTGAGGGTGGAGATGCTCAGACAGGGCGTAGAAAAATCATGCAAGAATCCAGATAAGGATGGTAGAAAACAACACAGACTTTCAAGGCAAATTTAGGAATTAATATGACAGAACACCACTTTACATTGGAAGCTGGGGAAGAAAGAGGAGCATCAAGGTGATAGGCTGGCAACTGTGAGGTTGGTGGTACCATTCCTGAAGCAGGGAAACACAGAGCAGATGTTCAGTTTAGGGTACACTGGGTTTGAAATGACCGAGGGGCATGCAGATGGGAGGTCTGGGCCAGCTGAATGCACAGGGGTATGATCAGGAGAGGAATTAGAGCCAGAGATAAGGATGTGGCAGTCTATATCTGCCTATATATACATATACGGCAGTCTATATATACGGAGAGTAGTGGGAGCCATGGATGTATAAAAAAAACCGTGTAGAAGTGAAGATGATATAGGAAGGTCAAAAACGAGGTATGTGATATGGAAACTATATAATGGGAATCAAAATACACATAACCGTTCATGAGCAATAATACAAAATATGTATAAAAGGGAATGAAGAAGAAACAGAAATATTGGGAAAAGGGAAGGACACGGTTTCTTAAGAAGTTAGGTGCAAATAATTGCTTATGTTTTTAGTTGGGAGAAAATGCTGCGTAGCTAGTATAAAATAGGAAATAAAGGAAAAATATTAAAGGTATAGTAAATGGGAAAATACGGTGACAGGAATATGTTCTAATATAGTTCAAATACATAGAGTGAATGTAAATGATAGAAAACAGCCACTAAAATTGACTCTGGATTTTAAAAACTAAAATCTAATTTGTTGTTAGCAATAGACAATCTTGAAATAAAAGCAAACAAATGTTTGAAACACAGTATTTTTTTTTCTATAGCTTCTTACTTCTGCAGCACTTACTATGTGCCAGGCACTGTCCTAAGCACACGGCAAGAATTAACTCATTTAATCCTCATAATGGTATTATGAGAGAGTTGTTATACTATTAATATCCTCACTAATGGATCATTAAATCGTGGAGGTTAAATAATCAATCCAAGATGAAATAACCAGCAAGTGTCAGAGCTGGGATTCAAACCAAGTGATAAAGCAAGATCAAGAAAGTTATGCAGATAAGGATGGAAAGAAAACAGTGTTCAAATTTTAATATCTGACAAAACAGAATTCAAGACAAAAAATATCATACTAGCCAAAAAGGGACATCAGATATGAGTGAAAAGAAAAACAATTATATGTATCTTCAAAATAAGAGCTCAAAGACAAATAAACAAGCATATAAAGATACATTTAAATATCACTTTCTCAGAAAGATCTTCCTGACCCACCCATTATGGATTAACTCTTGCCTTGTACACCCTAAATTCTCTATCACCCTCCTGCTTTATTTTTCTCCAAAGCATTTACCACTACTCTGTGGGTGTGTATAAGTTGTTATTATTTATTTATTATTAACTACCCTAGAATATAAAGTCCATGAAAGGCAAGGATTTTGTTTTGTTTAACACGGTATTTCTGATGCCTAGAAGTGTGTCCAGCAAATAATAAGGTGTGGAATAAATGTTCACTGAAAAAAATAAACAAGCAAATGAATGTAAATAACACAATTAATAAGATTGAAGTACTGCATATATAGGGGCTTCCCAGGTGGCACATTGGTAGAGAATTTGCCTGCCAATACAGAAGATGCAAGAGATGCGGGTTCTATCCCTGGGTGGGGAAGATCCCTTGAAGTAGGAAATGGCAACCCTCTCCAGTATTCTTGCCTGGAAAATTCCACGACAGAGGGGCTTGGCAGAGTACAACCAATGGGGTTGCTGAGAGTTGGACATGACTGAGCACACACACACATACACACACACACACACACACACACACACACACCCTGTGTATACAGCTGACTATGTGTACATATCCATACCCAAAGGATGCAGAGTAGATACTCTTCTGAATCAAAATGGAATAGTCACAAAAATTGACCATATGTGAAGTCATAATGAAAGTTTCAAAGAAAATTTCAAAGAAATACATGATGTTTTATAAAACTAATGTAATAGTAACAAAAACAATCATTATAAGTCAATATAAAGAATATTCAAACATTTAAGCAATGTACTAAAAAATGACACTAAATAATAAACTAAATAATCTTAAAATCTAAATAACTAAAAAACTGAATAAAATAAAAAGTAAATTGGTAACCAACTAAGAAGTAATCTCTGGAGCAGGAACTGGCAACCCACTCCAGTATTCTTGCCTGGAGAATTTCATGGACAGAGGAGCCTGACAGGCTATAGTCCATGGGGTTGCCAAGAGCTGGGCACGACTGAGAGATTAACACACACACAAGAAGTAATAGTTAAACTATACTAACAAGCTAAATGAATATACTACATGAAAAGAAATTAAATAAAGCTAAATGACTTGGCTAATAATAATGATGTAATCATATGTTAGCCATCTGAATGTAAACCTTCAATCTTGATTTGAACAAAGTAAGAATATAATTGGGTGCAGGGACAGTAGGGTGTGTGTGTATGTATGGGTGTGTGTATGCGTGTATATATGTATTGGGGTGTGTGTGTGTGTGTGTGTGTTTGTGTGTGTATATGTATGTGTGTTTGGGGGACATGAGAGAGACCCAAGCCCCATTTTTGTAATAGAAGGTTAATAGGCAATGTCTAAACTTGAAAAGAAAAAGAAAACTTTTTCTTATAGGATGCTGTTTTGAAATAGCGAGATGTAAACCAGAAGAAACAGCCAAGAGAGTATAAAATGAGTCCATCTGGGGAGTGGGAACTAGGAAAAAAACAATCGTGGTAAGGGGACTGCTCTTTTATGATAAGCTTTATGGTACTGTTTGACTTACTAAGCTGCTTCTGGGTTACTTTGATAAAAAATTAAAATTTAATTACAATTAGATGAAATTGTGGACCTACTGATAATGAATCGTAGTCATACTCCTAAAAGATCTATCCAAATTGCTTCCAACTTTTCAAATGAAGAAAATAAAATAAGCCTTAGCAGTGAAGTAATATGTGACATATTCGGAGAGAGTGATGAACTAGGTCTTGAAAAAGAACAGCTAGGCTACTCTGTCGTGTTCTCCACCCACACAGGGACTAGCCAGTCATTACACATGTCCTGTTTTCCCAAGAAATATTGGCAGAGGAAACTTTGATTTATCACTATTTCATGAGGAGATAAATTGGCAAAGGCTATGGAGCAAAGAGTATACAGAATATAGGTCTGAAACTGGAAATTTTCCAGCTGGATTTAAAAAGAATTGTTGTAGCTAAAGGGGATAGTTATTCATTCACTAAGAACGTAAGAGTACCTAAGCATAAGGCACTGGGCTAGACTTTGGGTGGGGAGGTGTTTATAGAGATGGATGGGTTGCAGACTCAAGTCACTTAACAAACTACTGAGGATGATCCGAACACATGGAAATTAAATAAGATGGCACAGTCAGTATATCAAGTCACTCTGGCAGGGTCTCAGGAGCAGCTTAGTTGGATATACTACACAGTGATGCATTTTTACATTTTCAATATGTAGGTCTCAAGGAAAAGACAATGGGAAAGAGTGAAGATACATTCTGTAAAGTTGAACTGAAATGTTTGCATGGAAGAAAAGAGAAAGAAAGTTGACATCTAAAACATGGAAGAGGAAGAGGAATCAAAGGGAGAGAGAGAACTTTAAGATAGGAATAAGAACCCTGAGCCCTAAGGTTGATAAATCTTTGGTTGCAACCCACAGAACCAGTTTTAGGAAGCCAGTTTTAGGAAGTAAGTGGACGGAGGGGCTGGACTGCCATGCCTGTGTGTGTTGATATTTATTTCTACAAAGCATCACAAATAGTCCTGGCGTGATGGATAGCTGCCAGGGTGGTCTCTCCATACCCTGAAATCTTCATGTACTGAATTTTTGCTTAAAATAAACAGGCTGTATATGACCTAGCAATCCCACCCTGGAAATACATACCAAGTAAACCAGAATTGAAAGAGACACAAGTACACCAAAGTTCACTGCAGAACTGTTTACATCAGCCAGGGCATGAAAGCAACCTAGATGTCCATCGGCAGATGAATGGATAAGGAAGTTGTGGTACAGATACACAATGGAATATTACTCAGCTATAAAAAAGAACACATTTGAGTCAGTTCTAATGAGGTGGATGAAACTGGAGCCTATTATACAGAGTGAAGTAAGTCAGAAAGAGAAATATCAATACAGTATAGTAATGCATATATATGGAATTTAGAAAGACGGTAATGACGATCCTTTTGAGAAATCTGTATACAGGTCAGGAAGCAACAGTTAGAACTGGACATGGAACAACAGACTGGTTCCAAATAGGGAAAGGAGCATGGCAAGGTACTGACTTACATGCAGAGTATATCATGAGAAATGCTGGGCTGGAGGAAGCACAAGCTGGAGTCAAGATTGCCGAGTGAAATATCAGTAACCTCAGATATGCAAATGACACCACTTTTATGGCAGAAAGTGAAGAAGAACTAAAGAGCCTCTTGATGAAAGTGAAAGAGGAAAGTGAAAAAGTTGACTGAAAATTCAACATTCAGAAAACTAAGATCAAGGCATCTGGTCCCATCACTTCATAGCAAATAGATGGGGAAACAGTGGAAACAGTGACAGACTTAAATTTGGGGGGCTCCAAAATCACTGCAGATGGTTACAGCAGCCATGAAATTAAAAGCTTGCTCCTTGGAAGAAAAGTTATGACCAACATAGACAGCATATTAAAAAATAGAGACATTACTTTGCCAACAAAGGTCCATCTAGTCAAGACTATGGCTTTTCCAGTAGTCATGTATGGATGTGAGAGTTGGACTTTAAAGAAAGCTGAGCACTGAAGAACTGATGCTTTAGAACTGTGGTATTGGAGAAGACTCTTGAGAGTCCCTTGGACTGTGAGGAGATCCAACCAGTCCATCTTAAAGGAAATCAGTCCTGAATATTCATTGGAAGGACTGATGTTGAAACTGAAACTCCATCAGGTGGCTGAAATTTTGGCCACCTGATGCGAAGAACAGACTCATTTGAAAAGATCCTGATGCTGGGAATGATTGAAGGTAGGAGGAGAAGGGGACAACAGAGGATGAGATGGTTGGATGGTATTAGTGACTCAATGGACATGAGTTTGAGTAAACTCCAGGAGTTGGTGATGGACAGGGAAGCCTGACGTGCTGCAGTCCATGGGGTCTCAAAGAGTCAGACATGACTGAGCCATTGAACTGAACTGAACTGAATGATGATCCTGTATGCAAGGCAGCAAAAGAGACACAGATGTAAAGAACAGACTTTTGGACTATGTGGTAGAAGGCAAGGGTAGGATGATATGAGAGAATACCATTGAAACATGTATATTACCATGTGTGGAATACATGACCAGGGCAAGTTCAACGAATGAAGCTTTTGCTGCTGCTGCTGCTAAGTCGCTTCAGTCGTGTCTGACTCTGTGCGACCCCAGAGACGGCAGCCCACTAGGCTCCCCCGTCCCTGGGATTCTCCAGGCAAGAACAGTGGAGTGGGTTGCCATTTCCTTCTCCAATGCATGAAAGTGAAAAGTGAAAGTGAAGTCACTCAGTCGTGTCCGACTCTTTGCGACCCCATGGACTGCAGCCTACCAGGCTCCTCCATCCATGGATTTGCCAGTCAAGAGTGCTGGAGTGGGTTGCCATTGCCTTCTCTGCAATGAATGAAGCAGGACACTCAAGTCCAGTGCTCTGGGACAACCCAGAGGGATGATGTGGGGAGGGAGGAGGGAGAGGGGTTCAGGATGGGAGGACACATGTGCACCCATGGCTGATTCATGCTGATGTATGGCAAAAACCAACACAATATTGTAAAAGTAATTATCCTCCAATTAAAATAAATAAATTAACTTAAGAGTAAATAAATAGGCTGTAAATGGGTGCTTGCCCACTTTGATGTTACTTTCGTATTTTTGTTGCCACAGATATTTTAATCTGGATTTTCTTTAATATTTGAGTTGTATTTGGAAAAAAATTTTTTCACTGTTTTTTACTTAAGTAAAAAGATCAGTTAAATGTGGCTTTCGGCAAAGGAGAGAAGACTCTTAAAATTGTAGCTTTAAAATCACAACATCTGAAGATAAAAAATGGTAATCAAGATGACAGTCTTTAAAAAGGAAAAACAAATGTAACCACATTTGTGGGGCTGGGTAAGAAGTAGTGCTGGAAAGCCTTGAGAACTTGGGAAAATATTTGTTTGACCAAGAAGTATCTTGGTTTGGGGGTGAGAGAAAAAGCCAGGCTAACAGGGTGACTCAGAGAAGGGTCACAGAATGTGGCTCCAGGAAGGAAAGATTTGGTCAAAATCTTTCTAACATAGATTAGAAAAAGGCACCTGACAACTACTTAGCTAAAGACTTTATTCAGCAACAATAATACAAGCACGTATACAGCAATTTCAAGAAAGGAATGCCGTTAACTTCAAAAATCTAAATAGCACTCTTTCCTGGTGGCTCAGACGGTAAAGAATCTGCCTGTAATGTGGGAAACCCAGATTTGATCCCTGGGTCGGGAAGATCCCCTGGAGAAGCACTCCAGTACTCTTCCCTGGAGAATTCCATGGACAGAGAGAAGAGCCTGGCAGGCTGCAGAATCGCAGGGAGTCAGACACGACTGACAGACTAACACATATACACCCACATCTCTCAAGGATAACTGGAATTACAGAGCTTTTAAAAGTCACAGCCACAGGGGCCATCAGTTTACCCAAAGTCAGAAATGAATTAAGAAAAACAATAAACTTGTCAATCAGTACAAACCAAGCAGTCGTGATAGTAAGAGAAAAAAAAAGCAGTGTTGGGAAGTGCTTTGTGTTATTGTTTTTGTTTTGTTTTCCTGTTGTGGCACTTCAGCTTTTCTCTGTGGTGTAGAGAATCTCAGAACAAAAATATGTGGTCATTGGAGTCAATATAAAATTCATATCACACTGATAGGGACTAAGTCACTTTGAAGAGTAGTGTAGGGTTATAGGTGCCTCAGTGGTAAAGAGTCTGCCTGGAATTCAGGAGATGAAAGAGACACAGGTTTGATCCCTGGGTCAGTATGACCAGACAGAGGGGCCTGGTGGGCTATAGTCCATGGGGCTGCAAAGAGTCAGACACGACTGAAGCAACTTAGCACGCATGCATAGCATACTGTTAACCTGATTTGAACCATCATTTTATGACTACATTTAAAGGCCCGATCAATTAACAAAGTCCAGTTTCATGGGCTCTTCCAGTTGAGCAGCTGAGTGGGCACCGGATGTGAGGTCAGGCTGGACCAGCAGATTCTACTTTAACATCAGAGCCTAGGAAATCAGGCACATAGCTGGACTAGGATGCAAAAGCTCCAGGAAGAGCCCAAAGTAACCATTGCTGATGGCCTGAGAGAAGGGAAATCATCTCTCGGTTTCTCAGTGTCCTTGCTTGGCTTCCAGGGCTTTCTGCTTGCTTCTGTCTCTACCCCCTTCTCCCCCCATCTCATCCCCTGATCTGGAAGCTCCCATCCTCACTGTGGAACTAATTCAGGGTGCAGCTGCGCCTCCCAGGGCCGCCGTTGGCCCGGGATGCACCTGACTGCAGTTATTCAACAGTCTTCCTGGAAGAGGTCCCTAATGTTTCTCTCACTCCCCCAACTGTGAATTTGTCCAGGAAGCCAGGAAATGCCCTGTGGAACTTGAACTGAATGATCAGATGAAGCAGGTCACACAGGTCAAGTGATGACTCATGCTTTGGAACTCATTTCATCCCAAAGGGAAAATCCATACTCTTGTCCTGAATGCTCTGAAATAAATTGCAAAGGTTTAGAAAGTCTAAAAATAAATGCTTCCCCGGTGCAGAGTTGTCGCAAGGAGCAAATCCCTAGATTGGTTTTAATTTCCTGTCTTGTAACAGTTTCTAAATTTGTGAAACCCTGTGCCATGTCTTCAAAAGCTGCCAACAAGCCTTGCTTTGTATTTAATGAAGAGACTGAGTCATAAAAGGTCAACTGATGTTTCCAGGGTCACACTTACATAAGGAAAGGGACTGGAATTTTTGCTCAGGTCTCTTTGCCTCTTTCCTCCTTCTTCAAGCCACCTTCCCCTGATTTCTATCTGATTATCCTTTGGTTCTTAGAATGACTAGACACTTACAGCTCATACCACCCAATCTGGCTTCCAATGTCTGTGGGTCTATGCTTTTTCTTTTGTTTGACTTTGGTTTTCGCATCCTTCCCATGGGAGATCAAGAAGGATGCAGCCTGAGGCCTTAATCAGAACCTAAGTTAAATACACTTTGACTATTTTAAAAAATGGTTGTTCTGTTCAAGATGCTGGACTCCTTGAGGAGCTGTGTTTCAGAACGCGAGCTGCTGTCTCGTAGAAGGCACTGGGGTCTGTTTCTCTGCCGGCAGACAGAACACAGGGATGCTGGTGGGCTTGGTGTTGGCTGCTGTGCTGAGTGCATCACACCACCAGCTACGTACACAGCATTCGCAGGGTTCCCGGAGTGAGAGCCCCCCAGGAAGCTCTGCCTGCCTGGCCTGGTTCACCAGATAGGGCTGTGGGAGAGAGAATGCCCAGAAAAGGATAAAAGTTTCAATCAAACTTTGAAAACTCTGTCCCAAATATTGGCAATTATATTTCCTTTTATATATTTTTAAAATTTTATAGTAATTTTTATATTTCCTTTTAAATGGCAATGGAAACTTTTCTTTTTCACGGTGCTACCGATAATTCTTTCAATAGGACAATGTGCAGATCCTTTTCTGCTTCCTACTTTCATCATTCAGAGCAGACGTGTGAGGCATTTGATGGTCAACAGACTTCATTGCTTTTAATGCTCTAGAACTGTCAAATCACGGTCTGATTGAGGGCAAGTGCTGACCGTGGCAACTGGCTACAGACTTCTGATCATGAGTGTGCTAAATCTGTGATGGCCCTAAGCGGCTGTGCTTTCCAGCAGCCCCAGGAACCATCCGCAGGCCCTCAGCATAGTTCTGATACTCTGTTCTGTCCCCTGTAGGGGTCATTACATTTTTTTGCAGACATTTGATTTTGGAAAGGCTTGAGATTTCTGTCTTAGTTCCTCACCCATAGGTGCTTTTTTTTTTTCTTTCCCTGGCTTGTTGGTATCCCCACTTCAGTTTCTAAGAATGTTCTCACTTTCCACGTCTCTTTCTTTTCATATAAACTTTGCTCTTACAGGAGATGGGGCACTGCATAAGGAAAACTGGATTTTAAGTGCCAGCTTGCCACTTGCCACCCAGTGCGCCTAGCCAAGTCAGCTTACATTTCTGAGTCTTGATTTCCTTGCCTATAAAGTAAAGATCAAAATATGTTTCTGAGAATACATTAGCTCCAGTTCAGTTCAGTTCAGTTGCTCAGTTATGTCCGACTCTTTGCAACTCCATGGACTGCAGCTCGCCAGGCTTCCCTGTCCATCATCAACTCCCAGAGTTTATTCAAACTCATGTCCATTGAGTTGGTGATGCCATCCAACCATCTCATCCTCTGTCATCCCCTTCTCCTCCTGCCTTAAATTTTTCCCAGCATCAGGGTCTTTTCTAATGAGTCAGTTCTTCACATCAGGTAGCCCAAGTATTGGAGTTTCAGCTTCAACATCAGTCCTTCCAATGAATATTCAGGACTGATTTCCTTTAGGATGGACTTGTTGGGTCTCCTAGTAGTCCAAGGGACTCTCAAGAGTCTCCTCCAACACCACAGTTCAAAAGCATCAATTCTCTGGTGCTCAGCTTTCTTTATAGTCCAACTCTCACATCCATACATGACTACTGGAAAAACCATAGCTTTGACTAGATGGACCTTTGTTCCAGTGATGTACTATTTGAGTGTGTGTGTGTGTGTGTGTGTGTGTGTGTTGCCCAGTCATGTCTGACTCTGAGATTATGTGGACTATAGCCCTCCAGGCTCCTCTGTCCATAGAATTCTCCAGCCAAGAATACTGGAGTGAGTAAGCCATTCCCTTCTCCAGGGTATCTTCCCTATTAGGGATCAAATCCAGGTCTCCTGCATTGCAGTCAGATTTGTTACCATCTGAGCCATCAGGGAAGCCCCACTATATATAAATACCTTTAAAAATTATAAAGTGACCTACAGATGGCATGAAACATAACTTTATAAGATCTTGTCCTCTGTGTGTGTGTGTTAGTCGCTCAGTCGTGTCCGACTCTTTGCGACCCCATGGATTGTAGCCCACCAGGCTCCTCTGTTGGGTTGCCATTTCCTTTTCCATACTTACCCTCCATGAATTCTTATTAACAACAGTCTCCATGAGTGTTGTTGGTGAGACCCTATTGGGCGTGTTAGGGATGAGAAAATTCCTCTGCTTTTCTTGTTTCCTCTTTCACTCCAATCACTTCAACTGTTAATCTTATCCTCTTCAACCATATTCACTTTTGTGAGCTACCACAAATCTTTTGTCTATTGGGGGTGATAAATTATTTAATAAATAAGTAATTAGTAACATAAATATAAATTGGTTAATGATAGAAGGCACAATCCCTGCTTGTAAGTGGTATATATAGGGTTGGCCAAAAAGTTTATTCAATTTTTACCATAACATTGTATGGAAAAATCCAAACAAACTTTTTGGCCAACCCAATATATCATAACGGAAACACATCTAATGACACTAGCGATGTTTTTGAAGCTCTGAGTGAGTGGGAGAGTTGGCGGGTGATAGGGGTGGGATGCGAGAGATCGCCAGGCATGGGGAAAGAGAGAAGAAGGGGCGGCAGGAAGACCTCCCTTGAAGAAGCCTTGAGGCCAAAGGAAAAGAGTGAAGAGGGGCTTTGGGGCCAGGGAAGGAGATGAATGAAGTTGCAAACACAGGAATTGGGGAACATGTTCAGGAGAAAACAAGGTAGCTTGGTCTGGCTGGAATTGAGGAAAAGAAAACTGAAGTACAAGACAAGGAAGTGACTTTTTTAACATTTTTGATTTATTTTTAATTGAAGGATAATTGCCTTACAATATTGGTTTCATTTCTGCCATATATCCACATGAATTAGTCATAGGTGTACACATGTACACTCCCTTTTGAATCTCCCTCCCACCTCCAACTCTTTCTCACACCTCTAGGTTGTAACAGAACCCTGCTTTGAGTTCCTTGGAGTCACACAGCGAATTTCCATTGGCTATCTATTTTACATACTGTGCATTAACACATGTACATGGAACCAAGAAAGATGGTACTGATGAGCCTATCTGCAAGACGGCAATGGAAATGCAGACATAGGAACAGAGGTATGGACACAGGCAGAGGGGAAGAAGGAGAGATGGTGAGATGAAGGCAGAGAACGTCATGGAAGCATATACACCACCGTATGTAAAAGAAAGGGACTTTTCAGAGTCAGAGCTTCTTGAAACCGACGTGCTGCTGGTCCCTGTGTCTGTGTAAAATCCGTGGGGCTTGGAGACAAGACACCCAGGTTGGAGTCAGCAAGTCTGCTTTCCTTTCTAGCTCTGAGTCATAAAGCAGCCTTGAACTTCAATTGCTTTTTTTTTCCAGAAAAAGAATTCTCACTCAACATCAGTGTTGCAACACATCAGAGGGCTGTACAAGTAATTGGTGGCTATGGTGATGGTTTAAAGTTTGTGGATACTTTTATTTCATTAGAAATCACTTGTTCCAATCTTTCTTGGGGGAAAGGAAAGGGATGACCCACAGACAGAGAACAGATTTTGGTTGCCGGCAGGGAAGAGAGGTTGGGGAAGGATGGATTGGGAATTGGAGATTATCAAACTATTACATAAAGAATGGATAAACAACAAAGCCCTACTGTATAGCACAGGGAACTACATTCAATATTCTTTAATAAACCATAATGGAAAAGAATATGAAAAGAATGTAAATATATGTATAACTGAGTCACTTTGTTGTGCAGCAGAAATTAACACATATTGTAGATCAAACTATACTTTAACGAAATATTTTTTTAACATGGTGTTTGACATCATTTAAAGGGACCCTTTTATCATGTAAAGCATCTTATTGGTGATAAGATTAACCTTTTGCTAACTTAATAGCTGTGTGTGCCACACTGAATTTTCTTTGAGAGCAACATGTCTGAAACTGCTTAGCATCCATTACATAGTAAGGTTTCCACCAATGCTGACTGTTCAGCTATTCCTGACTTTTTTATCCCACCAGTGGGGTCCCCTGTGTGGCTGTGGGTAAGTCCACAGCCTCAGCTTACCCAAGCCTAGCCATCTTCTGTGTCTTTTACCAATGGAAGACAATACACAATGGCACATTTTACACAAGAAGGAAGATGAGACTTTTCAAGTTCACCAGACAAAATCCAGGTGTGAGCATTGTGAAGTGAGGAAAAAAGAAAAACAAACACCAGGAACTTTGACCATTCCTCTTGGTTTCATAGTAGTCAACTACCAAAGACAACTACTCTACTAAAGTAGACTGAGTTCTTTTGTGTTTTTTCCCCCAGCTTAATTGAGATATTTTTGATCTATGCATATGTACATTTAAGGTGTACAGTGTGGTGAGCTGATACACATATTCATTGTGAAATGATCACCAAAGCAATATTAACACCTTCATTCCTTCACATAATAATCATTGTGTGTGTGTGTGTGTGGTGATGACATTTAAGATCTATTGTCTTAACAGGTTTAAAGTATGTAATAAGCTAATTTTAGTCACCATTCTGCCCATTAAGCCCCTA
Source organism: Bubalus kerabau (assembly GCF_029407905.1). Classification (NCBI taxonomy): domain Eukaryota; kingdom Metazoa; phylum Chordata; class Mammalia; order Artiodactyla; family Bovidae; genus Bubalus; species Bubalus kerabau. The sequence continues at coordinate 128,858,110 of NC_073624.1, read as the reverse complement.
GAATTTGTTCACCTCTCGTGGGAAGGTGTGCATTGCTTCATTTCCCCATCCTACTCCCCAGACCTCGGCAACCCCTATCCTACTGCCTATTCCTCTGAGTTCAACTTTTTGTAATTTATTATTATAAACATTTTATCTTGAAGAAATTTACAGGAAAGTTAGGAAGAGCACAGACTTCCTTATATCCTTCACCCAGATTCCCCCAAGTTTAATACCTTATGTAACCATGGAACATATATCAAAAGCAAGAAATTAACATTGGTGCAGTACTATTTACTGAACTACAAACTACTCCAGTTCGGTTCAGTTCAGTCGCTCAGTTGTGTCCAACTCTTTGCGACCCCATGAATCACAGGACGCCAGGCCTCCCTGTCCAACACCAACTCCAGGAGTTCACCCAAACTCATGTCCATCGAGTCAGTGATGCCATCCAGCTATCTCATCCTCTGTCGTCCCCTTCTCCTCCTGCCCCCAATCCCTCCCAGCATCAGGGTCTTTTCCAATGAGTCAACTCTTCGCATGAGGTGGCCAAAGTACTGGAGTTTCAGCTTTAGCATCAATGCTTCCAAAGAAAACCCAGGACTGATCTCCTTCAGAATGGACTGGTTGGATCTCCTTGCAGTCCAAGGGACTCTCAAGAGTCTTCTCCATCACCACAGTTCAAAAGCATCAATTCTTTGGTGCTCAGCTTTCTTCACAATCCAACTCTTACATTCATACATGACCACTGAAAAAACCATAGCCTTGACTAAACAGACCTTTGTTGGCAAAGTAATGTCTCTGCTTTTTAATGTGCTCTCTAGGTTGGTCACAACTTTCCTTCCAAGGAGTAAACGACTGCACTAATTTTTCCACTTATGTCCTTTTTCTGTTCCAGAACTCAATCCAGAATACATATTGCATTTACTACACATGCACACACCACACGCGTGTACACACACACACACACATTTTTACTGTATCTCTCCATTTCTTTCAAAGAAACCCAAATCCAAAACTTTATCTCTCTTCATCTCCATATCCTCTATTTCTCTACTTATATTTATTTCATCTTTTATTTTCTATTGCAGTAGAGTTGATTAACAATATTGTTTTAGGTTCAGGTGTGCAGCAAAGTGATTCAGTTATACATGCATGTGTCCATTCTTTTTCAAATTCTCTTCCCATATAAGTCATTACATAATATGAGCAGAGTTCCCTGTGCTATACAGAAGGTCCGTTTTGCTAATCTGTTTTAAATACAGTAGTGCATACGTGTCAATCCCAAACCCCCAATTTGTCTCTCTCAAGTTCAGCTTTTTTATTTTATTATTTTTTTTCCCTCATAGAAAAACTTTATTGGAAAGCCGGGAAAACTACCAAGATATGAATGAAGACAAAAAATAAAAAAAGTTCAGACATAAAGTGTATGACCTTGGTTTAAGTGGAAATGGAACCGTTTGGTGGTTTGTAGTTAGTGACCTATATTTTCACTTTGTGGCATTGCTGCTGCTACAGCTAAGCCGCTTCAGTCGTGTCTGAATCTGTGCGACCCCATAGATGGCAGCCCACCAGGCTCCCCCATCCCTGGGATTCTCCAGGCAAGAATACTGGAATCGGTTGCCATTTCCTTCTCCAAGGCACGCATGCTAAGTCGCTTCCGTTGTGTCCGACTCTATGCGACCCTATGGACAGCAGCCCACCAGGCGCCTCTGTCCACAGGATTCTCTAGGCAAGGATACTGGAGTGGGTTGCCATTTCCTTCTCCACCAAGTTCAGCTTTTTTAGACTTCACATACACGTGAGATCATGCAGTATTTGTCTTTTTCTGTCTGACTTATTTCACTTAGCACAACACCCTTAAAGCCCAACCAGGCTGTTGCAGGAGGGAGGTTCTTGAAGGTAGGATGCTTTGCACAGTGCACCAGGTCACGAGGTCTCAGCAGGAACCAAAAGGGATAAACTCTCAAACCATGGCATCGTTTTCCTCCAGCAGATTCAGGGAGGAGTGGGTCTGTCTTGTGACTGGAGCAATGCTGAGTCACTGAGAGGCTGACCCATGTGCAGCCATGAGCCAGCCCAGGCCTTCCGAGAATGAGGGCAATTGTACAACCTTCAGAGAAAAGAACTTATAAATTAGGATTGGCAGCCAACCTGATAGACCTAGGACTATTATGAAACAGAAAGACCTTCTGCCTGCTGACTTTGGGAGACTTGAACCCAGCAATGTGAGTGTTTACACCCAAGAAGCTATTGGTCACCATGGATGGTCAAACAAATCTCATTTAAATTGATGTTTCTTTGTCTCTTTCTCTGTTTGTGCCTCATGTGAGATTATGCAACTATATGCATGTGCTAGGCAGACAGTTGATGCTATTTAGCTCTGATTTCATTTGGCCTCTTAAACAACAGCCTATATACCAATAGGATGATTTTAGTGCATATCGACTCTCTGTGTGTCATGTCAAAACATCAGAAGCCGTGGGAGACACCAGGCTGAGCACACATGGCCGGGTAGGATCCCAGAAGGATGTCTTTCATTAGGGGGCAGTAAATGAGAGCCACAAAGCCAGCTTAAGTTCCTTTTGACCCTTGCTTTTGGAAGCGTGAAGTCCTAGCCTGAGATTCCCTGACTCTTCATTCTTCTCTCTCTGGGGCCAGCTTTTACTTGATCCATGCCTTCCCTCGTGTTGGGACTTTGTTGGCAATTAGTCAGTTAGATTTCTGACCAGTTCTGCCCCTACCTTGGAACCCCCTCTCCCCCAGCATCTGCTTTCCCTGTCTGGTCGTTTGGGAGCTCGTCTGCCTGGCTTTGATCCTGACCCATCTCTTATTGGTCTTCCCTGGTAGCTCAGTGGTAAAGAATCCACCTGCCAATGCAGGAGACTTGGATTTGATCCCTGGGTCAAGAAGATCCCCTGGAGAAGGGAATGGCTACCCACTCTAGTATTCTTGCCTGGAGAATTCCATGGACAGAGGAGACTGGCAGGCTACAGTCCACAGGATTGTAAAGAGTTGGACACGACTTAGTGACTAAACAACAACAACGTCTCTTATCAGCCAAATGAACTTGGACCAGTCAACCTCTTTAAGGCTTTGTTTCTTCATCTGTCAAGTGGACAGACTAATAACTCCATCAGTGTTGTTGTAAGGGGTGAGCGAGTTACCACATCCGCACTGATTGGGCCCAATAATACTTGCCAACCATTACTCAAAGCGTTATAGTTATTGGGCAGTCAGCATCTGCCTTTCTATAGTACAGCCTGTGACTGCAAGATAGATGTCTGCTCCAGCTATGTTTTAACCAGCACCCTGACTTTTTTTGTAATGATAATAATACATTTTATTTAATTTTGTATATCCAAAATATCAGTTTAACATGATACTTTTATTGTGGTAAAATACATATCACACAAAACTTACCATTTTCACCACTAAGTATACAGCTCAGTGGCATTAAGTATAATTCACACTGCTGGGCAGCCACCACCACCATCCATTCACAGAACTTTATTCCTCTTATCCTCAAAATATAGAATGCTTCACAAGTTTGAGTGTCATTCTTAAGAAGAGTCCATGCTAATTTTCTCCATATCATTTTCAATTATCCCCTGCTACCCGAAATCTCCCCAGCACAGCACATGGAGATTTGCTGATGGCCTGAAAGTGACCAATGTGTGCGAAAGTGCCTTCCAGAGTCACTACATTTAAACATAATGCAATTCCTTTGCAACAACACACCTCTTCAGAAATGCTGCACTGTGAATTCTGTGACCACCCACTTTAGAGAGACAACTGCTGCTGCTAAGTCGCGTCAGTCGTGTCCGACTCTGTGCAACCCCATAGACGGCAGCCCACCAGGATCCCCATCCCTGGGATTCTCCAGGAAAGAACACTGGAGTGGGTTGCCATTTCCTTCTCCAATGCATGAAAGTGAAAAGTGAAAGTGAAGTCGCTCAGTCATGTCTGACTCTTAGCAACCCCATAGACTGCACCCTACCAGGCTCCTTCGCCCATGGGATTCTCCAGGCAAGAGTACTGGAGTGGGGTACCATTGCCTTCTAGAGCCTGAATATTTTAAATGTGCTTTCTCACCAAGTAATTCTTGGTTAGTTGGAGGCACTGGTTAATAAATTCTTCCCAAACAAAATAATGCCATTTGCAGCCTCGTGGATAGACCTAGAGATTATCATACTAAGTGAAATAAGTCAGAGAAAGACAAATACAAAATGACATCACTTATATGTGGAATATAAAACAATGATACAAATGAACTTACTTACAAAACAGAAATAGACTTACAGACATAAAAAATAAACTTATGGTTACCAAATGGGAAAGGGGGAGGAATAAATTAGGAGCTTTGGATTCACTTATATACACTGCTGCTGCTGCTAAGTCGCTTCAGTCTTGTCCAACTGTGTCCGACCCCATAGACAGCAGCCCACCATGCACTCCCATCCCTGGGATTCTCCAGGCAAGAACACTGGAGTGGGTTGCCATTTCCTTCTCCACATATATATACTACTATATATAAAACAGATAACCTACAAGGATCTACTTATAGCACCGGGAACTGTACTCAGCATTTTGTAATAACCTAAAAGGGAAAAGAATCTGAAAAAGTATATCTATATCTATGTGCGTGCATGCTCAGTCACTTTAGTCATGTCTGACTCTTTGCAACCCTATGGACTGTAGCCCTCCAGGCTCCTCTGTCCATGGGATTCTCCAGGTAAGAATACTGGAGTGGGTTGCCATGCCCTCCTCCAGTGGATATTCCTGATCCAAGGATCAAATCATATCTCTTAGGTCTCCTGCATTGGCAGGCGGGTTCTTTACCACTTATGCCACCTATCTATATCTATATCTATATCTATATCTATATCTATACCTATATCTGTCTGAATCAGTGTACTGTGATTCACCTAAAACTAACATGACATTTTAAATTAACTATATTCATATACATAAATAAATAAATTCTTTTTCAAACAAGCATATTCTTTCCATAGATTTTAGACATGTGTCTTTTGTAGAGGACACTTTAACTCTGTAGTGTAAATATGGTTGTTCAGCTTCAGGTCAGATTTAAAACATGGTTATTTAGATGAAGTGTAGAAACCCTTGGTTTTGTTTCTTTCTATGCCACATGACTATTTGGAACTCATCTCAGGATAGAAAAGAATGCAGACATCCTTTGGATGCAGACAGGATTTGGGGATTAAATACCACCCGAGGTGTCCCTGCCTCTCTTCATGCTGAGTTTGGCCGTGTGACCTGCTGTAGCTGAAAGGAGTGCAAGCAGAAATGGCCTCCCTCCAGCCAACTCTGAAAATTGTGTGAAGCTGGTGTTGTCAGGAAATGATGACGCCCCCACCAGCCTGGGTGCTTTGGCAATTCTGAAGATCAGAGACCCCTTCTAGTCAGTGGTAACTGTAGTATAAGCAGAAATACACTTTTATGGCTTTAAACCCTTGCGATTTGGGGATTATTCATTCCAGCAGCACAATCAACCCTATCCTGACTAGTACTCATTTTAAGTAACAAATATGAAAAATTCACTAAATCACTGAAGGTTTTCTTCCCTTCCTCCTGTATCTCCAAATTCTCCCCTAGCCATCAGCAGAAACAACTGGAAAAAAAAAAAAACCTTTGGAGCATAATTCTAACATTACTAGTTCTTTTATTTGTTTCCCAGCTCAGATTCCGTGAGGTAATGAGCCTTTTAAAGTGACTATTTTAGTGATCCTCCGAGGTAATATAGTTACTGGTGGGGATTAGTATATGGGAGCATCTGTCTGTCAATAGTCTTCACGACATTCCCTGTCATTCTCACTTGACAGATATATTTTAGGGCTGAAAAGTGATTTTCTTTTTTTTTTTTTTTTCAAGTTAGAGAAAATGCACTCCTAAGTGAGTCAATTCTCCTGATTTGAAAGTACAGGTTAGACACCTTCCAAAGGTGACGATGTGAACACAAGGAGGTCTTGGGCATTCTACCCATTTAGAAGAGAGGGAAGGAGACTCATTTGAGACCCAGGGAGCCTCTCCCCCGAATATGCACACACACAAAATATGCATTCAACTTCAAAAGACTCACGGTACTCCTGAACTCAGCTGGCACATTTCCACTTGCCCGAGAAAGATGTCCTGTGGCACAACCACATCATGTAAAGAAAGTCACACCCAATTAGAAAACCTGAGCCCGGGCTCCAGCGCCACCACTCACTAGTCGTGAGATCAGAGCCCCGTGCTCTTTTAGAGAGGAGAAACCTCTCCTGAGGGCAACGTGTGTCACACAGCCGCCAAACAGGGCCGAGGCTATAGAGGTGCTTAAGACTCCGGGCTGCCCTCGGCACCCTTCTGGGTTAGTGTACAGATTTCCCATCTCCCTCTCCCCAGTTCTAGTCCCAGGGGGCCCATTTCCAGGACACTGACTGGGCCTCCTTTGCCAGTGGGTAGGGCCACCGGGTTTTAAAAAGTCCCATATGGGCCGCCCTCTGATCCTTCCTGCTCCAAACTCATTCTGCCTCGCTGAGTGAGAAGAAGCTGAGAAAGAAAGGCAGAGCCCGCCCTGCTAGGGTGGAGTCCCTTATTCTCTTTTGTCTTCTTCACCAATCAATGGGCTTTTTGCTTGGAGTGAAACACTAGGTTTATGCTTAGGGAATAGAAGAGGTCCTCTCTTCATGCTGCAGGTTCATCCACGTGCTGGAGCTCCACAGGAGCTCAGCTGAAAATAGAGGGGGCCTGGAGTCCCTCATCTATTATGTCTTATCTCTACTTCTCCCTCGGGGGATCAGGAAGGAGAAAGGGTGCTTGGGGATCCATGTTAGGTATTCCCGAGTTCTCCAGCCAAGCGTCAACATGCCCTAGCCCCACATGAGTGCTTTAGGAAAAGTAGCCAGAGCACAACCTGGGCAGTGCTCTGGAGGCATCGATGGGGGAACCATTCACTGTGGGATTATGGTGAACCAGCCTGGTTCACCTCCCTGCTCTGTGAGTAGGGCATGAAAGGAGCTGTGTGCAAGTGTTTTACAAACTGTAAAGACAAAAGGGAGACGGGGCTGTCATGCTCCAATGATGGCGGTGGTCACCCCAACTTATCCCAAGAAGGATGGGGCTGTCTTGGGTGCCTGCTCCATTCCCTTCCCACTTCCGAGGTTCTGCAGGGCCTACCCTCTGTCTGTGAGGACTGTTCTTCTGTGCAGGGAAATAATTCCCTGATCTCCAATATGCTTTCCAGGCCCCTTTGAGATTTTGCTTCTTTCTTTTCTTTTGGGAGTTAAGAATCTAGGTCAGAACGTCTTCTAAATTTAAAGAACTTACTTGAAGAATGTCTTCTTTCTTTGCTCAGGCTAAAAGCAGGCCTGAACACCAGTGCTGGGTCATGTTTGGAAACTTCCCGTGAGTGGGTAGGATAGGAGGGCCTAACTTAACTGGAAGTAGATTTTGCTCAAATGGTATGCAATCTCTTCAAGGCAATGTGTAACTCAACTACAAGTTTTCCTCATCTCTTCTCCTTTCCTTGTCTGTTCTCCTACAGATTCCCTGGGCTGTTGGGTTATATGACATTGGAAAAAGTCACATCACATCACAAACCAAGATATGCCTTCTCTTTAGTCACTTGTGACCCAGCCAGCACTCCCTGACTCTCACCTCCTGCTCCACAGAGACCAAGGAATTTATACCTCCTCTCAGCTCTTTATCTTTGGCATGGCTTCTAGGATTCACTAGCCTCTGATTTCCCAGATCAAGGGGTTCATCATTTACATGCTTGCATGTTCTTGCCTGGAGAATCCCAGGGACAGGGGGGGTTGGGGAGCCTGGTGGGCTGCCATCTATGGGGTCGCACAGAGTCAGACACGACTGAAACGACTTAGCAGCAGCATGCATACTAAGTCATTTCAGTCCTGTCTGACTCTTTGTGACTATATGGACTGTAGCCTGCCAGGCTCCTCTGTCTATGGGGATTCTCCCAGCAAGAACACTGGAGTAGGTTGCTATGCCCTTCTCCAGGGGAGATTCCCAATCCAGGGATTGAACCCATGTCTCCTGTGGCTCCCGCATGGCAGGTGGGCTCTTTAGCACTGAGCCACTGGGGAAGCCTCATGCTTTACATACTTGGCCTTCTATTAATACTCTCTAACGAGTTCTTATGCGTCAGTGAGAAGCAGCCCTGTTTATTCATGTGTCAGTCTGGAGACCTAACCGCAAATAATTTTAGCATGTGTGCAGAATTCTCTGAAGCCTGTATGTGAGCCTAAAGACTCCTCGGATGATTTTCTAGTAGAGTCTGCACTCTTGCTCCCAGCAGTGGAAGCCCTAATTTCAGGACCCAGCTGGGTGGCATTGCATTCCACCCAGAGCTGATGGCACAGGGAGAAGAGGAAACAGCTTTGTTTTTTTGTTTGTTTGTTTTTTCATCTCACTCTGCAAAACAGGACTATATCTGTTCCTGTCCTTTTAAAATTAGAGAATTTGAAAATTTACATTGGTTTGCAAATTGATTGTCCAGAATGTAAATAGAAAGCTATATATATTAGGCATTTCTGAGGGTGGACACAGAAGTTTTGTGAGTATGAACACAGCTTAGGAGGGTACAAACTCCCTTGTGTGAAAAATGATTAAGACCAAAAGTCATCTTGGCTCAACTGAGAACCTTAGTGCAAGCCCAAGACCCCCGTCTATCATATCAAACATGATGTCCATTCATTCATTCATTCAACTGAAACTTTAGCACTGACTTGTGCATGCCAAACTGGTAACAGAGTACTGCCAAGAAGTTCAGTCACATGTAAGATCTAGAAATGTGGATAGAAAATCACAATATAGTGAGATAAGAATCAGATGATGAGCAATCAAGAAGGACAACAATTTTGAGACAAGAACAACACTACTCATTTTTAAAATTAGAAAAATTCCAAGGCAAAGAATCCATAGACTGTTTATAGAATCCATGAAGTTAAATGTATATCTGTTCACACATGTGATGTATAAATATCTGTTTCTCATGGATTATTACTTATATGTTTATCAAATGTTCATAAAAGCAAATGTTAAAAAGCAGATGCTAAAACAGATTTCTGAGGTTCAGAGTGGTGCTTTGCTTACTAATAGTGACATCATCCAGAGAAGGCAATGGCACCCCACTCCAGTACTCTTGCCTGGAAAATCCCATGGATGGAGGAGCCTGGTAGGCTGCAGTCCATGGGGTCGCAAAGAGTCAGACATGACTGAGTGACTTCACTTTCACTCTTCACTTTCATGCATTGGAGAAGGAAATGGCAACCCACTCCAGTGTTCTTTCCTGGAGAATCCCAGGGAAGGGGGAGCCTGGTGGGCTGCCGTCTATGGGGTCGCACAGAGTCGGACACGACTGAAGCGACTTAGCAGCAGCAGCAGCAGCAGTGACATCATCTCCCATTTATTCAACACTATCAACAATCCTGCCCCACCCAGGCATTTCCAACCAAGTCTCTGCAATAACATGCAGGAGGCTTGAGTGGGGATTAGCAAAAATGGAGCCTTAACTGGAGGAAGAAGATGATTGCCAAGTGGAATTGGTCACACACTCCAACCACTATATGGTTGGTCCTATAAAATGTTCCATGTTCACTTGAAAGGAATGTGTATTCTGTTTTTTTGTTTTGCATGTGATGTCCTGAAAATATCAATTAAGTCTGATTGTTCCATTGTATCATTTAGGATCTCTGTTGCCTTATTGATTTTTTTGTCTAGATCTGTCCATTCATGTCAGTGGGATATATAGTATTCTACTATTATTGTATTCCCATCAATTTCTCCCTTTATGTCTGTTAGTATTTATGTATTTGGGTTCTCCTATTTTGGGGGCATGGGGTTTTCTAGGTGGCACTATTGGTAAAGAATCTGCCTGCCACTGCAGGGGATGGGGGTTCAACCTCAGGGTCAGGAAGATCCCCTGGAGGAGGAAATGGCATCCTACTCCAGTATTCTTGCCTGGAAGATTCTGTGCACAGACTATAATCCCCTGGTGGACTATAGTCCATGGAGCCACAAAGAGTCGGACACAACTGAGCGACTGAGCACGCATACACCCACATGGGGGGCATACTTGTTGATGAGTATAATAGCCTCTTCTCTAATTGATCCTTTCATTGTTACACAGTGTCCTTCTTTATCTTTCTTTATTTCCTTTGTTTTAGAGTCTATTTGGTCTCATACGAATTTTGTGAGCCCTGATTTCTTCTCATTTCCGTTTTACCCAACCACTATGGACGGTCATATATTTGAGTCTCTATTGCCTGCTGGAAGAGAGATGATTCCTGATCGGGCAATGTGCCCTCCAACACACCAAAGTGAGCACTAGAGCCTGTGGGCCTCTGGCCAGGGCAGGGTGTCCCTCTGCCCCTAGGTCTCCCCAGCATCCGCCCCATGGTTCCCTGGTTGATGTGATCATGGTCACATGGTAGATTTTCATATTTTCTCAACACCTCCTGCTCCTTGGAAGAAAAGCTATAATAAACCTATACAGTGTATTAAAAAGCTGAGACATTACTTTGACAATAAAAATCCATATAGTCAAAGCTACGGTTTTTCCAGTAGTCATGTATGGATGTGAGAGTTGGACGATAAAGAAGGCTGAGCACTGAAGAATTGATGTTTTTGAACTGTGGTGTTGGAGAAGACTCTTGAGAGTCCCATGGACTGCAAGGAAATCAAACCAGTCAATCCTAAAGGAAGTCAATCCTGAATATTCATTGGAAGGACTGATGCTGAAGCTGTAGCTTGAACACTTTGGCCACCTGATGTGAAGAGCCGACTCACTGGGAAAGATCCTGATGCTGGGAAAGATTGAGGGCAAAAGGAAAAGGGAGCAACAGAGAATGAGATGGTTGGATGGCATCACTGACTTAATGGACATGAGTATGAGCAAGCTCTGGGAGATGGTGAAGGACAGGGAACCCTGGTGTGCTACAGTCCATGGGGTTGCAATGAGTTGGACGCAACTGAGCAACTGAACAACAGCACCTCCTGGGAGTACTACGGGGTCTGAAAGCTATACTCTAGCACTTTTTTCTTTATTGGGTCATGGTGGAGGAGTTCCTGTTTGAAGAGGTAAACTCTCTTCGTTTACCTACAAAACGCTTTGGCCCGCTTCCTGTTAATTGGTCCTCTGAGCACCTCTGAGGTCTCTCCATAGCGCTCCTACTTGGCACAGAAGCAGGCTGCCTTTGCACTTAACATTTCAACTGCAGGCAGATGATTCTGCTCAGTGACAACACGGAGAGTGAGAGAACAAAGGTGGGATCTTTTTTTCCTCTTCTGGGGCTTTAAATCTAGTTTTAGACACCAAATATTTCCAAATTAAAGAAAGGTAAAAATGCAAAACCAGTTCCAACTCATAAGGAACGGAGTCATCTCCTCTGCTGCCATGGCTCTTGCTGCTGCCCTAAGACCCTGGTGGCAATGTTGTCAGCCTGGAAGGCTTAGCTCTTCTGTCTTGACTGTAGATTCTCTCCATGAGATTAGGAACCAGGTATTTTCTTAAAGATTTTTTTTTTTTTAATGTGGATCATTTTCAAAGTCTTTATTGACTTTGTTACAATATTGCTTCTGTTTTATGCTTGGCTGTGAGGCTTTAAGGATCATAGTTCCCCACCCAGGGATCAAATCTGCACCCCCTGCATTGGAGGGTGAAGTCTTAACTATTGGATGGCCAGGGAAGTCCCCAGAACTAGGTCTTTTCAATTTCGCATCCCCAAGGCCTGTCATGGTATTTGCTACTGCTGGGTGCTCTACATGTGTTTGAGTGCACACATGCTAAGTCGCTTCAGTTGTGTCTGACTTTTTGTGACCCCATGGACTGTAGCCTGCCAGGCTCCTCTGTCCATGGGGTTCTCCAGGCAAGAATACTGGAGGGGGTTGCCAGGCCCTCCTCCAGGGATCTTCCTGACCCAGGGATTGAACTCACATCTCTTGAATTTCCCGCATTGGCAGGTAGGTTCTTTACCACTAGTGCCATCTGGGAAACCCTCTATATGTGTTTGCTGCTGCTAAGTCACTTCAGTCGTGTCCGACTCTGTGCAACCCCATAGATGGCTGCTCACCAGGCTTCCCCGTCCCTAGGATTCTCCAGGCAAGAACACTGGAGTGGGTTGCTATTTCCTTCTCCACTATATGTGTTTACTGGGTGCTAAATTTTCTAAGGGCTAAATTGGTGGAGCCATCTTCTTCACACTGACTGCCATGGAGTAGTCAGGGTTTCACTATTCAGTTACCTAATGATTCAGAAGTCCCTGGCACAATGTTAATAAAGCAGAATCATATGAGCATCACAAAGTGAACATCAGCCAAGATTCCCTCACTCTCCAGAAAGCATCACTTGTTCAGGGTAGCAAAATGGCAAGGACAGTTCTCCTCATTAACCATGAGGTGGCATATGTATTATGCACATTTGTGTGTGTGCCTGTGTGCAGAGATTAATGTGCCAAAGTACAGTCAAACATATGCACATGTATAGTGTGATTTTGGGGAAATACTGAGACAACCAGTAATAAAAACACATTTTGTGTATTTTAAATATAATTTACCTCCCCGCAGTCAAGGGGTAAATGTAAGGAGTGGTTCATATGAGGAAGAGAGGTTGATATAGAGAGCCAGGAGATGGATGCTCAGGAACGAAGACACCATTCTAGGAAAGAAGAACAGGGAGGAAGGGACTCCCAGTGAGGACAAATCCTCGATCTCTTGCCCTATATTCTAGGGACCCAGTGGTGAGGGCTGCCAGAAGTCCTGTGTCTGTAGAGGTTCTTTGAAGAAGAGAGTCAGAGCGGACCCCTCTGTGGGCCACTGAGGGGCTCGGGGGCCTCCTGCATCTGCTCACCATCAGCTCCAGCTGCTGGGGGAGAACCACAGCTACCCAACCAGGCTGGGCTCTCAGCAGAAAGCAGGCAGAGCCATCAAAAGCCTGTGGTCTGGACCTCTGTTTCTGTGAAACCAGCTCTGCCATCCATCCACGGTGGGGAGTTAACCACTCTCAGACTTCCCCCTTCATTTCCAAAATGGAGCTACTAACAGGATTTCCCTGGCAGTCCAACGGTTATGGCTCCTCCTCCCAGTGCAGGGGGTGTGGGTTTGGCCCCTGGTTAGGGAACCAAGATCTCACATGCCATGCAGCATGGCCAAAGTAAAAATAATAAAATGGAGCTACTATTTGACCTCATGGGTCCTCAAGAGAATGCACGCAATGCAGTGCCTCCCGTGTAGACAGAAAAGTGATCCGTGGCCATCCTTGCTAGAAGTTATCACTGCAGGGAGAGGCTGGATTCTCACTGAAAACAGCTGAGATGGGGGTAGGCCTGGGCCAGGCAGAAAATTTCAGGAGATGAAAATTTCAGGAGAATTTCAGACACTTGTTCACATTCAAAGACTCCTAGGAAGAATAACGTTCAAAACTTCACATCTTGGTTGGGAAGAACCTGAGAGCTGTTTCTTGTTGTTTCAGATTTTGTTTAATTGAAATATAGTTGATTTACAATGTGGTGTTCATTTCTGCTGTATGGCAAAGTGTCTCAGTTATGCATATATATATCCTTTTTCTTTAATATGTATATATATTCTTTTTCTTTTCTTGTTCATTGTGGTTCATCCCAGGACACTGAATATAGTTCCTTATGCTACAGCAGGATTTTGTTGTCCATCCATTCTGTAGATGGGACATGAAGTATGAGAGGTGCTGGTCACTGGAGGGGGTGACATCACAGGAGAAGGGTTAAAGTACAGGATGTGAAGGGTGGTCAGAAGCAAAAGTAAGCTGCAAATGAGCTCCTCCTCTCTGATCATTTAGGGGTGGAGGAGAGGGGGGCTAGCCAGTGCCTCTCCTGCCCTCATCCCACTGCAGTCTGCCCAGTAGACAACTCAAAGCAAGACTTATTCTTGTGAGGCCCATACCATCAGTGCCTGGATGGCTTGGTTAAACCCACTCTCTGTGGTCTTCTGTGCCCAGATGTGATGCAGAATACCTCAATTCCCCCTCACTCTCCTGTCCCAGGCTGGAATTAGGACTGAACAGATGGAATGTGACCAATTTGAATCTCTGCCAACTTGGAGGTCAAATCTTATGATATTTTCTTGGAAACGGTGTGAAAAACCCAAAATACTCAAAAGACAGTTTTTCTTGGGATATTTTTGATTTATCTGGAGCCAGAAAGTTGAAGACATTTACAAAAGGCAGATTTCTATGAGGAAAAAAGAAAAGACTTTTATTTTTTTCATCATGGCTTTGCCTGAAAGCCAGACTCTTTTCAGAATGTGCAAATTGGAAGCAGATTGGGTAAGTGCTGCTGTTTACCGCTTGGGCCTTTTGAAGTTGAGAAAAAGCCCAAATATGAACCAATCGATTTATCTGCTCTTAGGAGGCTTATCTGTCAGGAGCTATTATCTTATATTGTAGTAATAAACGCGCCTTGCCTACTGATGAGAGAGGAGTGGAGCTCTGCACGCTTCCAAGAGGAAATACATCAGGGCAACATTGCCCAACAGATGTATTAAGAGAAACCAGTTCCCTGAGATGAAAGTACATTATCTGTGATAACCAAGCTTGGACACAAACCAGATTAAACAAAATCAACTTGGTCTCTTTTCCTTGGGGAAATTCAGTTTTTGGTATAAGCTTAATATTATATATATGCTGCTGCTGCTGCTGCTGCTGCTGCTAAGTCGCTTCAGTCGTGTTCAACTCTGTGCAACCCCATAGACGGCAGCCCACCAGGCTCCGCCGTCCCTGGGATTCTCCAGGCAAGAACACTGGAGTGGGTTGCCATTTCCTTATATATATATATATTCCATATCTTTCACTATGATTTTTCAAGGGTGAGAAGTCAATACTTAGCATTTCTTAAACTTATTTGATGATATTTTTCTCTGAAAATAATTTTCACAGAACACATATTGGGAAATATTGCACAAAAATCACTCATCAATTTATTGACAATTGATGCATGGTCAGATATTTAAAATAATAAATTTGGTAGCCTTCTGTAATCTTTAACCTTCAAACTCTTTGGGAGACAAAAGTCCATCACTAATTCTAACCAAATTAGCTGCCATTTATTGAAGCTGTGTGTGTGTGTGAGCTTAGTCACTCAGTTATGTCCTACTCTTTGTAACCCTATGGACTGTATAGCCCTCCAGGCTCCTTTGTCCATGGGATTTTATAGGCCAGAATGCTGGAGAACACTGCCATTTTCTTCTTCAAGGGATCTTCCTTCGGATCAACCCAGGGATTGAACCCTTGTCTCTTGTGTTTCCTGTATTAGCATGTGGATTTTTTGCCACTGTGCCACCTGGGAAGCCCCTTATTGAGGCTAATAAATATTAGCCTCAAATATTAAGGAAATATAAAACCAACATGATTTCTGCATGGAAGAGCTATAAAATAAATACATGAAATATACAAGGTATATAAAATAAAATAGAAACAACTCTTGTTTTTGTCTGTGGACGGGGTGTGTTAACCAGGCAGTTATGAACTGAGCAGTTGTAGATGATTTCATCCTGTGGAGACATACGATGTGGCTGTGCTTAGTCACTCAGTCATGTCCTACTCTTTGCAACCCTATGGACTGTAGCCCACCAGTCTCCTCTGTCCATGTGGATTCTCCAGGCAAGAATACTGGAGTGGGTTGACATATGAGAGAGAACTTAAAATCCAAAAGGCAGGGATTTTTTTTTTTTTTATATCAATTAACATTCATTTCAACTCTAAAGGAGAAAGGAAGGGTAATGTCTATTCCTGATTGAACCAAGAAGTATACAGACTTACAAGCCTCCAAGGTGACAGTTGTTGGAGTAACACTGCTCAAAAATAAAATGCTCTCAGATCACCATTGTATAGTGGGAAACAGTGAGCAAATGCACAGATGGGCACACAGGCATGCAAGTGCACACATGCGCACACACACAGACACACACACATGCTCCATTCCAGGCTGAGAAAAGTAAAACTTAAACATCCTGGCCATTGGAGTAGAAAGAGATGGGATTTTAAGCTCAGTACATCTGATTCTCATTCCAGTGAACGCAGAGTGTTTCTCTAAGAGATAGCCATCTCACAACAAGTTAGAAACATTAAAAGCGAGAAAACCTCAGTGTTTTTCTTTCTTTCCTGCTCAGTGGATTGCTCTGCTCCAACTCAGTTGTCAGATTCCATTCACAGGAGATGCCACTGGAGGAAGAGAAGTGGATAAAGTTTGCTCTCAATGAGATCCACACCCCGAGGTAAGTTATGTGCAGGACTAAATCATGTCATAGAAACAAACCAGTCCGTGGTGTGGAGGAGAGAGGGAGCAAGCCAGCTATGGACAGCGAGTTTGTCTTGAAAGTTGGGTTGAGTACAAGATGTGAGAGAAGAGGGTGCTAGTTTGGCAGCTGCCCAGAAGGGCACTAAGTCAGAAAAGAAGTGTTTTCTGCATTTAGGCTTGGAACATCACTAGGGACTGACCAAACTAGCCTGAGAGGCAAAAGAAGGTGCCCTATCCATCCCCCAGCACTTAAGTGAAAGCTAAGAGCTGGTGTGGGGACGGGAACAACCTTGATGGCTTGGGAGTGAATCCCAAATTACAAATGGCTTAAGACCCGGGAGGCAGAGGAGACGAGTTCATGGGCAGGAAGGTGATGAGGGCCTGGGGGTGGATAGCTGAAGAGATCAGAGAAAGAGAAGGCCACCCGGCTGGGTTCCTGGCTTGGTCTTGACTTTAAGGAACTGGCTGCTCATTCCCTCTCTCTCTCTAAGGCTCCTTCAAGCCAGCCCTGGGGAACTTCTGGGACAAAGGTATATTCAGAGATCTAGGAGTAAACTACCAGGCTGGGTCCTCCTCTGCTCTAGAAACAAACAAACAAGTGGCATGTGTCTCTAAGAGAAAATAGTGAAATTAAAGACCAGAACCAGCCTCTGCTGAGAGAATGACCCTCTCAGACTTCAGACCTCTCCAACTCTAAGCCAGGCGACCCCAAATATCTTCTTCCCCAGGAGTCTGCACCAGAAGCTAGCTGCCTTCATGGTGCCATGGATGACCATCACACCTGGGATCTGAGTCATTTTGGAGAAGTGAATGCCATTATTTAGAGTAAGAAAGTCCTGAGGGAAATTAAGAACGACCCCCACCCCACCACCCAGGGTGTGAGAAGCCTTGGAGAACAAGCCCGGTCTGCCCCAGCTGTCGTCTCTCCCAGCAGAAAAGATGTGACCAGTGGACTCACCGTGAAATACTGGTCACGGCTTAGGAGAGCCTCCTCTCAGCACTTAGTGTGGAAAGAGAGCAGGAAGAATTCAAAGGATGAGTAAAGAGACTTCAGACATCTGACTCGGGGGTAGGAGCGGACTGATGGGGTCAGAGTCATTCCAGTTGCCCAGTGAGAGCTCGGCCAGCCTCAGGACAGTCCTGCTTCCCCAGCGCTTGGGCACAGGGGCCAGGTGTCCTGGACTCTGCACACAGGCTCAAAGAACGGGAAAGAGGTGATGATCAGAGTTTAGCTAATGTTGCCTTTGAGCCACAGTGGAGGCTGCTGAGCTGAGTCACAGCCCTGAAAGGAGCATGGGGCTGACAAGGATGGTCTTCAGGACAGAACTCCTCCCCAGGGCTGCATTCCTCGTCAGCACTGATTTGGGTACAGGTGGCCCCTGGGGAGGTCTGGAACATCAGGACCACAGTTTCCTCTTTGCTCTGAATTATTGTGGATGACTCTTATTGAGTGTGCTCAGGGTGCACAGAACAGCGCCAGTCAGCCCAGATCAGCTTCCTAAGGGAAGAATTCAGGCTTAGAGGAGAACATGGGGATCCAGACTCAGCACTCTGCCTACCAGCCAAGAAAAGTGTTCTGGGTCTCTGGGCTCTGTGGGTTCCTATTCTATAGAGATAATGTGTTTCAGTCATGTCCTAACCAAGAGACACGACCATCAAAAAGACTTGCAACCAGGCCACCTGGACACACAGTTTCCTTGAGGTTTGTTAATGAAAGGAGGCTGGAAAAACCAGCATGTGGCGGGGACATCTGGCCGCCACTCCAGAGTCTTGAAAAGGACAGCCCGTAATGACTAGTTGTCCCTTGCAATTACAGTCATGTCTCTGCCAAGAAACACCTCCTTTCTGGAACATGTCATGTACAGAGCCATTTTCCAAGTCAGTCAATTTCTTTCTTGTGAATGCCTACCAGGTGCTCTATTTGGGGGCACAGTGGCCTGGGGTCCACATGGGAGTGCTTCCGCAGTCCCCTGATGACGTCATATGGATGTGAAGCTCTTGCACCCACCTTTGCCTATTGATTCTAGGTCTTGGACCAGATGGAGGCTTTCTACCCATTGCTACCTTGACAACAGGGAACCCCTTAGAGGGGGCCCTGGAAATCCCATGGGCGGCCGAGTAGCCTGCAACACCTGTGTCCAATTTCTTCATTCATTCACTCAACATACACTTGGCAAGCACCCACTGCGTGGGGAACTGTTCTGGGTGGTAGGAATGCAACAATAAATAGAACATAGTCTGTCTCGAAACAGCTTACACTTGTATACTTTAAAAAGGTAGTGAAGTCTTTCCAGTGAAGAAGGTATTTGATAATGCCAACCAGGGCTGGATTTAGAAACTGAGAAGCATGGTATTCATCCTGCAACCAGCATAAACTCCCAGGGTTAGGAGCCAGCTCTTTCCTTTTTCAAAACAAGGTCACTGGACTATACGTGATCTCCCTCAGACCTTCAGTCTCTTCAGACCCACCTGTGCCCCTGGGAAGGCTACTGCCAAGGAGAGACTGTCACTCCTTCAGGAGGAAGACCCCTGGGTGGCACTGGAGTTTCCTGTCATCTCAGGAGTCTGGCTGGGCACCTGCCCTCCCATTACATGAAGAGAGACTCATGGGTGCCAAGCAAGCCTCAGACACCTGAAGGGCTGGCTCCTTAAGAAATGAAGAAGCTTATTGAACCCCTCCTATGTGCCAAGTTCCTTCTTCCCTTGGCTTATTTACATGAACATCAGAGACAGAAAAGCTGAGGCCAGAGGGGTTAAGTCACCTGCAGAGAGGCAGAGCTGTGAAGCCCTGGAGACGGGGATGGGCTTCAACCACTGCAAGGGAATGAGTGAAAATTTCATTAGTGAATGAATGAGCGAGCTGTGGGTGACGGGACAGACTGCGGACTGCTGGGCTGCAGCTACTGCCATTGAGTCCAGCAATGCATCTGCTCTGGGTGAGGGTAGAGATGACAGGTGTTAGAACACCAGGTTGGAAAAGCAGATGAGGCTAGGCTGAGACACCAGGTTGGTTTTGAGTTTCTCCATGATCGCTGGGAGCTGCAGAGGGTTGTGAGTGCGGGAGCCGCAGTGATGGTTAGGTCACTGTAGGGTCTGGGATGCTCACCTGGCAGCACTGGGTGTGAGGGAGGTGGAGAGACGGGGAGAACGCTTCTGAAGCTGGAAAAGAGGAGCTGAGTCAGGGACAGAAGGGTGGCCAGAGAAGAAGTATCCAAAGCCAGACATGTTATGGGTCATTTATTCAGAATTAATACTTGCTGTGTGCGTGCCTGCTCAGTCGTCCCCAACTCTTTGTGACTCCTTGGACTGTAGCCCACCAGCCTCCTCTGTCCATGCAATTTCCCAGGCAAGAATACTGGAGTGGGTTCCCATTTCCTACTCCAGGGGATCTTCCTGACCCAGGGATCAAAGTCACGTCCCTTGCATCTCCTGCATTGGCAGGCAGATTCTTTACCACTGCACCACCTAGGAAGTCCTTTCCTCTGTACCTCCTGAGCAAGTAGGAAATACAGGGGAGAAAGTGATCAAATCTAGCTGGGAGATCATTTCTTTCTTCTTTTTTAAAGGTTAATCAATTTATTTTAACTGGAGGATAATTACAATATTGTGATGGCTTTTGCCATGCATCAGCATGAATCGGCCAAAGGTATACATGTTTCCCCCTCATCCTAAATCCCCCTCCCACCTCCCTCCCCACCCCATGCCTCTGGGTTGTCCCAGAGCACCGGCTTTGGGTACTCTGCTTCACGCACCAAACTTGCACTGGTCATCTATTTTACATATGGCAATGTACATGCTTCAGTGCTATTCTCTCAAATCATCCCACCCTTGGCTTCTCCCTCTGATTCCAAAAGTCTGCTCTTCACATCTGTGTCTCCTTTGCTGCCCTGCATGTAGGATTATCAGTACCATCTTTCTAAATTCCATACATATGTGTTAGTACATAGTATTTGTATTTCTCTGACTTACTTCACTCTGTATAATAGGCTCCAGGTTCATCCACCTCATTAGAATGGACTCATATGCATTCCTTTTTATAACTGAATAATATTCCACTGATGTACCACAGCTTTCTTATCTATTCATCTGCTGAGGGACATGTAGGTTTCCATGTCCTAACTGTTGTAAATAGTGTGGCAACAAACTCTGGTGTACATGTGTCTTTTTCAATTCTGGTTTCCTTGGTGTGTATGCCCAGCAGTGGGATTGCTGGGTCATATGGCAGTTCTACTCCCAGTTTTTAAAGCAATCTCCACGCTGTTCTCCACGTTGGCTGTACCAGTTTGCATTCCCACAAACAGTGTAAGAGGGTTCCCTTTTCTCTACACCCTCTCCAGCATTTATTGTTTGTAGACTTTTTGGTGGCCATTCTGACCAGTGTGAGATGATACCTCATTGCGGTTTTGATTTGCATTTCTCTAATAATGGGTGGTGTTGAGCATCTTTTCATTTATTTATTAGGCATCTGTATGTCTTCTTTGGAGAAATGTCTGTTTAGGTCTTTTGCCCACTTTTTGACTGAGTTGTTTATTTTTCTGGAATTGAGCTGCATGAGCTGCTTGTATATTTTGGAGATTAATTCTTTGTCAGTTGCTTCATTTGCTATTATTTCTCCCATTCTGAGGGCTGTCTTTTCACCTTGCTTATAGTTTCCTTCATTATGCAAAAGCTTTTAAGTTTAATTAGGTCCCATTTATTTACATTTGTTTTTATTTCCATCACCCTGGGATGTGGGTTGTAGAGGACCTTGCTGTGATTTATGTCGGAGAGTGTTCTGCCTACGTTTTCCCCTAAGAGTTTTATAGCTTCTGGTCTTACATTTAGGTCTTTAATTCATTTTGAGTTCATTTTTGTGTATGGTGTTAGAAAGTGTTCTAGTTTCGTTCTTTTACACATAATTGACCAGATTTCCCAGCACAACTTGTTGAAGAGACTGTGTTTTCTCCATTGTATATTTTTGCCTCCTTTGGCAAAGAAATGGTGTCCATAGGTGTGTGGATTTATCTCCGGATTTTCTATTTTGTTCTGAGAGAGTCAGTTCCTAGGCAGGTTGATAGGGAGTCTAGGGGTCCCCAAGGAGAGAGGGGTCTGGAATTCTCAAGGAGGAAGAAAGAACAAACTTTTTTTCTTTCTCCACATTCCTTAGGATTATATAACAATAATGTATACTGCCTAAGGACAGTCTTTGGATTCAACCTTCTGTTATCTTAAAATGTTAATTATGGGAGTAGACCTGGTCTTTACAAGGATGTATTTTGCCTGAGGACAGTATTATCTTAAAATGTAAATTATGGGAGTAGGTCTGATGAGGTCTTTACAACTTCAAGATATTCTTTGGATTATATAACTTCATTGTTAACACTAGCAAGGGGGTACTCTTTCTGCCCCCTTCTGATGCCTATGTCAGAAGCTTTTTCTATCTCCTTTATACTTTAATAAAACTTTATTACACAAAAGCTCTGAGCGATCAAGCCTCGTCTCTGGCCCCGGATTGAATTCTTCTCCTCCGGGGGCCAAGAATCCCGGTGTATTCGCGTGATTCAACAACAACCTTTCAGTTCCAATGATCTATACTTATGTCACCATCAGGGTGGCCTGCCTCTCACCCCCAACACTTCAGGAGCTAAATTCTCCATTGCCCCGCCCCTGTCCACCTCTTCATTTCCCTGTTTGAATTAATACCATCGTCATGGCCAGAGCCCAGGAACAATGAGCTCGGAAGAAATGTGCCAGGTGTGTCCTGCCATTGTGTGTGTCTCTGAGTCAGGCACTGTGTTAGGTGCCAGGGATACGAGTGTGAAAGGTGTTCTCCTGGCCTTCAAGACAGGATGCTGGGGGACAGCAGACGAGTGTGCGCAGTCCATTGTGGGGAAGAGACGGGGCAGGTGAGTGTCCAAAGGGAGCCTGGTGCTCCCTATGCTTCTCTGCACTCTGCCCCTTGGTCACAAAGGTGCCATGCAGATAAACTCAGCATTTTCCATCTGCCCAATTCTACCTCTAGTTTCAACTCCTGAAGCAAATACCACCAGATGTCCAAAATAAAGCTATGGCTTTTTAAAGCCTTGAGCAATTCAGTTCCTGCAAAAGTGTTCAAAGAGAGCCACAAATTTGATGAATAGGCAGCTTGGGTTTTAATGCCTTCATCGCTGTAGTGCCTCTGAGAGGCATTCATTTATTTTCCACTGATGCCCTGCCTACTTCCAAAAATGTTAAAAGCACAAGTACAATAAAACTCTTTAAATGACATGTGTGGATTAAGCTCTGAGTAATGGAGTAGGGAGGAGGGGACTTTCAGAAATCTAGAACTAAAAGGAAACTACTGAGCAGAGACCTTAGCTCCAAACTTTCCAGCGGCCAAGAGGAAAAGAAGAAAAAGGAAGTTTAAAAGAATCAACTAGGGCTTCCCTGATGGCCCAGTGGTTAGGACTCACCTGCCGAAGCAGGGGACACAGATTTGATACCTGGTGGGGGGAAGATCTGCCAGGCACCAGGGCGACGAAGCGCTGCGACTGCTGAGCCTGAGTACTGCAACTCCCGAAGCCGGTGCACATGGAGCCCAGGCTCTGCAACCACGGAAGCCGCCGCAGTGAGAAGCCAGTGCAGCACAGCTAGAGAGCAGCCCCTGCTCGCCACGGCGAGAGAAAACGTGTGTGCAGCAGTAGAGACCTAGGATAGGCAGAAATAAGTACATAAATATTTTTTTAAATAAAAATTAACTAACAGTTTAAAACATTTTTATTATAGTATTCCGGTTCCATCACTTCATGGCAAATAATAGATGGGGAAACAGTGGAAACAGTGACAGATTTTACATTTTTGGGCCCCAAAATCACTGCAGATGCTGACTGCAGCCATGAAATTAAAAGACACTTGCTCCTTGGAAGAAAAGCTATGATCAAGCTAGACAGCATATTAAAAAGCAGAGACATTACTTTGCCAACACAGGTCCGTCTAGTCAAGGCTATGGTTTTTCCGCTAGCCGTGTATGGATGTGAGAGTTGGACGATAAAGACAGCTGCTGCTGCTGCAGTCGCTTCAGCCGTGTCCGACTCTGTGCGACCCCATAGACGGCAGCCCACCAGGCTCCCTGGGATTCTCCAGGCAAGAACACTGGAGTGGGTAAAGAAAGCTGAGTGTCAGAGAATTGATGCTTTTGAACTGTGGTGTTGGAGAAGACTCTTGAGAGTCCCTTGGACTGCAAGGAGATCCAACCAGTCCATCCGAAAGGAAATCAGTCCTGGATGTTCATTGGAAGGACTGATGCTGAAGCTGAAATTCCAATACTTTGGCCACCTGATGCGAAGAACCGACTCATTGGAAAAGATCCTGATGCTGGGAAAGATTGAAGGCAGGAAGAAAAGGGGATGACAGAGGATAACATGGTTGGATGGCATCACTGACATGATGGACATGAGTTTGAGTGATCTTCAGGAGTTGGTGATGGATAGGGAAGCCTGGCATGCTGCAGTCCATGGGGTTGCAAAGAGTCAGACACGACTGAGCGACTGAACTGAACTCAACTGAAGAATTCTTAACATGATGTCTACCCTCCTAAAAATTTTTAATGTATTTTATTGAAGTATATTTGATTGTGTTAATTTATGCTGTACAGCAAAGTGAATCAGTTATACATGTATACGTTCCTTTTAAAAATTATTTTCCATTATGGCTTATCATAGGATATTGAATATAGTTCCCTGTGCTATACTGAGGGACCTTGTTGTTTATCCAGCCTATATATACTAGTTTGTGTCTGCTAATCCCAAACTCCCAACCCTCCCCTCCCCCATCCCCCCCATTCCTTGGCAAACACAAGTCTGATCTCTATGTCTGTGACTCTGTTTTTTTCTCATAGATAAGTTCATTTGTGTTGTATTTTGTTTTTTAAGATTTTTTTTTGATGTGGATTATTTTTAAAGTCTTTATTGAATTTGTTACAATATTCTGTCTGTTTCATGATTTGGTTTTTTGGTCGAGAGGCATACGGGGTCTTAGCACCCCAACCAGGGGTTGAGCAATCACCATCCTGCTTGGATTCTATGATCCTGACTATTGAAATACCTCGTACAAGTGGAATCAGGCAGTATTTGTCTTTCTAAGATTGGCTTATTTCACTTAGCATTATGTCCTCAAGATTCATTCATGTTGCCACATGTGGCAGAATTCCCTTCTTTTTAAAGCCTGATACTAATTCCATTGCATTTATTTACCACATTTTCTTTAGCCATTCACCTGTCAGTAGACATTTATGGCTGTTATGAATCATCATACTGCTAAGACCATGGAAGTACAGATATCTCTCTGATATCATGATTGCATACTTTTGGATAAATATCCAGACGTGACATTGCTGGATCAGATGGCATTTCTAGTTTTAATATTTTGAGGAACTTCAATACCCTTTTCCATAGTGGCTGCACCGTTTTGCATTTCTACCAATAGTGTACAGGGTTTTTTATTTCTTCACATTCTCACCAACACCTATTGTCTTTTGTTGGTGACATCCAACCTGACAGGTGTGAGGTAATATCTCATTGCGGTTTTGGTTTGCATTTCCATGATTAGCGATGCTGAGCAGAGAAGGCAATGGCAGCCCACTCCAGTACTCTTGCCTGGAAAATCCCATGGATGGAGGAGCCTGGTAGGCTACAGTCCATGGGGTCGCTAAGAGTCGGACACGACTGAGCGACTTCACTTTTCACTTTTCACTTTCATGCATTGGAGAAGGAAATGGCAACCCACTCCAGTATTCTTGCCTGGAGAATCCCAGGGACAGTGGAGCCTGGTGGGCTGCTGTCTATGGGGTCGCACAGAGTCGGACATGACTGAAGCGACTTAGCAGTAGCAGCAGTGGACCATTTGCATGTCTCCTTTGGTGAAATGCCTATTTAAGCCCTTAGCCCTTTTTAAAATCAGTTTATTAGATTTTTACTGTTGAATTGTGAGAGTCACTTATTTTTCTAGATATTAACCCCGATCAGATATGTAATTTACAAATATTTTCTACTATTCCTTAGGTTGTCTTTTCATTCTGTTAATTGCTTTCTTTGCTGTGCAGAAACTTTTTAGTTCAATGTAATTCCACTTGCTTGTTTTTGTTGCCTGTGCTTTTGGTGTCTTACTCATGAAATCATTGCCAAGACAAACGTTATGAAGTTTTTTTCCCTGTTTTCATCTAGGAGTTTTACAGTTTCAGGTCTTACCTTCACATCTTATCCACTTTGAGTTGACAGTTGAATATGATGTAAGGTTAGGGTTCATTTCAGTCTTTTGCATGTAGCTATCCAGTTTTTCCAAATGGAAACAAGTCTTTGAATCGGTAGAAGTGAATCTTTTCCTAGCTCTGAATCTTAGGACACGCTGTCTCCTTCACTGGTTTTAAACCAGCAAAGATATCTGTTCACGTGCCATCTCCTCCCAGACGGGGAACCCCCTGAGGACAAAGACTGTGTCTTAGTTCCTTTTTTCCTCCAGATATTAGTGCATAATAGACATTTGATAGATACTCTGATGAATAACTGAACATATACATTTTTGTATGAGGGTCTTTAAATAGCAAAGGATAGAAATTTAGGTAAGAAATGTTCGGGGAGCTTCCTGGGTGACTCATTGGTAAAGAACTCGTCTGTCAATGTTAGGTCCCTGGGTCAGGAAGGTCCCCTGGAACAGGAAATGGCAACCCACTCCAGTATTCTCGCCTGGAAAACTCCATGAACAGAGGAGCCTGGTGGCCTACAATCCATGGGGTCACAAAAGAGTCGGACATGACTGAGCACAAAAGAAATATTTAAAAATAGGGACATTGTTAATTTGGCCATATCTGATGTGGATTCTCACTGGACAGCTGAGGGATAACATTAACTCCTAGGTCTTTAATCCCTTTCTCTGAAGCCACTGAATTTGATATGCAAAGAGTTATGTTAT
The DNA here is from genome assembly GCF_029407905.1 of Bubalus kerabau. Classification (NCBI taxonomy): domain Eukaryota; kingdom Metazoa; phylum Chordata; class Mammalia; order Artiodactyla; family Bovidae; genus Bubalus; species Bubalus kerabau. The sequence goes on along the minus strand of NC_073624.1, from coordinate 128,831,921 downwards.
GCAACTAGATTTTAGTTATGTAACTAAAGAGTTACATATGTCTCAGAAGCTACTTTTGCCAATTATTTTAAAGATTTTTGAATGGCTTTCTCTTCTAGTATAGTGCTTAACCTTATTTTTTCAAAAGAAGAGCCATAAAATTTAGTACCATTTCCGTAGCTAATGCTAAAGAAAAAAAATTGAATAAATCAAGGAGCATGAGAGTCGTTAGATGAACAACACGCTTTCTTACTTCTCTGGGTATTAGAAAAAAAAAAAAAAACTATTAAAGCTGCCTAAGTAAATTTGTATCCCCTTTAAGAATAAGCCAACCAGACACATGCATATGAAACTGTGTATTTATAGTTCCCTATATGTGTATATATATATTCCTTTTCCCTATATATTTCCATAGAGCCTGCAGTTGTCCCAGCCTTCCAATAACCCCTTTTCCACAATCAGCCTGGCCCATCCTCTCATTCTGCTTTTTGGGGGTTTTTTGGCCATGCCTCTCGGTATGCAAGATCTTAGTTCCCCAAGCAGGGATTGAGCCCTGCTGTGGAAGCTCAGAGTCCTAACCACTGGACCACCAGGGAAATCCCCATTCTGCAACAGATATGTATTAAACATCTCTTATGTGCCTGGCCCTGTTCTCGATATTTGGAATATATCAATGGGGAAAATGTGGAGCTTATCTTCTATTCTTTCTGAATATTTTTCTGTATGCATGACCACAGCATCCTGAGGCTTTTCAACCTGATCTGCCCCTAGAAGCTGAGCACATGTTGGCCTGGTCCAGCCATCTGGGGCATCTGCAGAGCAGGTCAGGTAGAAAATATTCTCTACTGACCATGTGCATCCCTGGATTCTGGTCCAGTTTCTGACCAACTCATGCTAACTTCGAGCAATTTACTGACCTGGGTTGGATTAGATAAGATTTGAATTTTTAACTTGGATTCATGGTTTCTCTGGAATCATACAGGATGTTTTTCTGCAGCTTTTTCCCAGTGGAACAGGGCTAATAAGTGAGGGGAGAATGAAAAGAGTCCAGATTGACTTGATCTGATGCACATTGAAAACATCAAAGGGTTTATGGTGAAAGAGAGTTGAATAGAGCTGATTGGAAGATGATGGGAGTAAGAAGAAAGGTGGAGCAAATTGAGTTGGGTGGACAGCGAATTTGGGGAAATCTAAGAGAGAAGGGAGATTTTGGTTGGCATTACTGTCTGTGTGAGAAATAAAGAGGCAGTCCAGTAGTTGGTTAAAACTCCATGCTTTCATTGCAGAAGGCACAGTCTCAATCCCTGGTCTGGGGACTAAGATTCCACAGGCTGTGCAGCATGGCCCCCAACCCAGCAAAAAAAAAAAAGAAAGAAAGAAAGAAAGGGAAAGAGAGATGGTGAAAGGAGATTCCTAGATGTTTTCTTGAGTAAAATGAAATTTCTTTTAATATTTGGTGAGAAACCAGTGATGAATTGAACTGATTTATAAAATCTTTGTTTTCTCAAAGCTTTTATTCCTCAGGCTGAGATTTTACATCAATTCTGGATCAATATATGTGCATCAGACAGGATTCGTGGTTGAAGGTAACAGACCTCAACTCACACTGATCAAGCAGAAAACGGGTTTAATGAAAGGGTTTGGGATTCTCATGAAACTGCTGGGAAGAGCAGATAACCTGACTTAGGCTAAAATTCCAGGAACATTGGTCACAATTATGCTGCAGGCTTGATGAGAAACCTTTATGACCTCTGCCCCACTGAACGCCAAAGGATGTTACAGTTGTCGTCCATGGTACTACTTCTGACAAAGGTCACAATCTTACAAATAATTCCACCTTTGAAAGCTGATGGTTCTGCCTCTGCACTTACAAAACTCATTGACAGTGTATTATTTCTCTGGCATCCAATAAAGTCTACTAGAAGTAGGTCTGATGGGTGAAGAAGAGGTCTCACACTATACCTTAGCTTTAAGGAAGTAGATGCAAGGTCTGTAAAACTGGATATTCTCCAAACGTAGCTTCTAGGCAGCCTACAAATACCAAGACCCACTAGACTCATTGGGGTTTCCCTGGTGGCTCAGTGGTAAAGAATCTGCCTGCGAGGCAGGAAACCCAGGTTTGATCCTTGGGTTGGGAAGATCCCCTGGAGGAGGGCATAGCAACCCACTCAGTATTCTTGCCAGGAGAATCCCATGGGCAGAGGAGCCTGGCAGGCTACAGTCCACAGTGTTGCAAAGAGTCAGATACAGCCGATGAGCAACTGCTCATTGATCCCTGAAATCCTCTATGGAGAGTGTTACCCTAGACAGATAGTGCTGGCGCTTGCATTAGACTCAGAGCTAGTGAGGATGCTTAACAGCTGTGTCTGGGCTGAGACGGCACCAACCCCAAGCAATCTGTGACGGCAATTCCCTGGTGGCACAGTGCAAAGAGTCAGACATGACTGAGCAACAAACCAACAACTATATAACAGGGGAAAGGGCAGCTCTTCTCAGTTTGGCCACTGACCTCTAAGCTTAGACCTGAGGTGAGGTTTTAGGAAGTGAGAATGAAGCAGAAGGAAAGAAGGCTCCAGGTGGAGGTCTGGGCTCTGTGAGGCAGTAACAGCCTCCGCTCAGAACTCACCTCCCCCATTGAGAACAGCCTCCTGACCACACTGAGACTCCATCCCTGGGTGCCTTTGACCTTGATGCACATCCCTAGAACTACAGAAATGATTTTCCTCATGGTACTGAGACGGGCACCTGCTATTCTTTGATAAGTTTTTTCTCATCACTAAAAGAAAAGGGGAAAAAAGCACTTACTCTCCTTGATTTTCTCCCCAACTGTTTTCTTCCCATTTTTGTGTGCCCAAGAAACTCATTTTTGTTTTGCAAAACCCAGTCCCCCAAAATAAAAAACCATTACCAACATCCAAAGCAGTTTTTAAAGGGAAACTTTTTCACAAATAGTTTCTGATGACTTTAGCCAGAATTAATTACCAGCTTCCTCTGTGCCATCTTAGTATTTTTTTTTTTTTTTTAGCCTTTGATTACAGCACATTTCAGCCTTCTGGCACTTACTGCACTGTCTTAGCTCTTCTCACTGTAGCTCAGGTGTCCCAGGCTAGAGAAGCATGGGGGACTGTGTTTACTATCGACATTACTTTGCAACTCATTAACCTCAGGTCAGAATCTAACTCCATTATAAATGGTCAAAGAAGGTGACATGGATTTTAATGGCCATTCCACACGAGGAGTTTCAGATTATATTTAGAAAAAGGTCAGCAGTTTGAGATTAACTGGAGAACTCCCCAAGGAGACTCTTTTGGGAGACCTGGCATTTGTTGGGATAAATAAATTTGGAGTGTGTCTGAAAAGAAAGAGAAGTCTTCGTACCTAAGGTCCTTACTGTCATTGGACTCTGTTCAATGACAAGTGTGAGGAAGGCCAAAATTCTGACTTTCCTGCTAAAGCATCCATGAGAGACCCCTGAGTGCTTTCTCCACTCCAAAGGGTGGATGGGAGCAGGCCACAGATGCACTGAGGTCTCAGAGACCACTCTTTTCCTGTTCTCCAAGCACTCCACACCACTTACCCAGGATTGAAGGGCAGATAGCCCTCCCATCTCATTTCTGCTTTCTTCCAAGATAGGAATTCTTCTTAAGCAATGGGTAAATGAAAGGGCAGGCCACCTGGGCAGCTCCCCACGGGCAAATCAGAGGACATAGAGCATCACTAAGATAAATTTAAACCGCAGTGCTTATTAACTCAGGTCTCTCTGCACAGCTTCTCCTCCAGCTGGTGAAATAGAAGTTGGTCCTTTGTCACTGAACTCTGACAGAGCCTTAGGGAAGAGAAAATTTTAAAACAGCTTTTTCCGATGCTCCCATGACTACTGAGAATTTTGAGATGAACTCGGGACAAATCGGCTTAAGTTTTGTAGTGAGCTGAAACCCTGAAACCAAGTAATGCATGGCTTAGCACTGTTTCGGAGAGGGACTGTCTACACATTCAATCATTGTGTCTCTCCAGAAGTACTCAGATCAGAAGAAATCTGAGAATAGATTTTTTTTAGAAAAATGGAAGAAGACTTGACAGCCATTTTGAGATTGTTGATTCGGTTTGGGGCATTCAGAGAGTGTTGATTAGTAAACTAACATGTTTCTATATATATTAAAAAAAAAAAAATGTGGCCATGCCATGTGACTTGTGGCATGTGACTTGTGGGATGTTAGTTACCCAACCAGAGATGGAACTCGTGCCCCTTGCCACAGAAGTGTGGAGTCCTCACCACTGGACCACCAGACAATTCCCTAAAAGTTTTACTAATGAAAAATGAGTTTCTTTTTGTTCCCCATTCATGAACATTGAAGATAACTTTTACAAATGTCAGGCTCCAAATTTCACAGTCTGGCTGGGGTCTCAGCACACCTCCACCCCCTAATCCACACAGCCAGGGCCATTCACGTGTGCAAGTGAGAGACGCCCCCTCTGGCAGAGCTGCAGAACCCAACTCCATCCTGCCAGGCCTTTCCTGTCCCTCATAACGCCCGCGGGCTTGCCTGTCTGACGCCCACAGACCCCTCACCTCTGTCCAGCGTGGCCCTTGGAGACTTGGTCATCCCACCTCAGAGCCCCTCCTTGTCTGCTGTTACTCACCTGTGTCCATGTCCTCCTGCCTTTGCCTATCCCAGCTTTTTGAGGACAGGGAGGCTTTATTACTTTTCTATATTCTCCCCAAGAGCTAGCACACTACCAAAAACAGGGTAGACATGTGTCTTTTGAATGAAAAAAATAAGCAGATGAATTAGCGGCATAGGTTTCGACCTCTGCCTGCGGACACTTGTAGCTTCTGCCAAACCCTCCTACATCTCAGTGACTTCAGTCCTGCTTCCCAACTACCTACCTGCCTGGCCTTGTCGCTGTCTACACCCTGGATAAACATCGTCTTCAACCGAAGGGAGTGGTGGGCCTCCAGTCATGCCTTCACAGCTGGTGAAGATTTGGATGGGATGGGAATGGGGGTAGGGAAGGGAAGTGGGGACAAGCTCCCAGGGTCCTTGACAGGCTTTTTTGGCATTGCTTCCTCTGCTTCTAATGCATTTTCCATCTCCTCCCATTACCTCTCTGCTTCTTTCCGAACCACCACCAAAAAAAAACCCCAATAGTATTGTTCTTCATAGCTTTTATCAAGTGACAACTCTTTCATGAAGATTCCCTGATCCCCCAGACAAACTTAGGACTAACCTCATTCCTTAGCCACCTAAGTATCTTTTCTGAACTTTCCAGCTCTGATCTCAGGGCCTGAATTGTCTGTGTTCATGTCTCAGCTCCACAGCAAGCTCACGGCCTTCCTACAAATGGGTATTTTTTTTTATCTTTTTCTTCCCATAAGTGCCCAGCACAGTTGATATTCAATAAATATTTCTTGGATTTAATTTAGATTTAGATTTCAATTTAGATTCAGCTAAACCTTCCAGATTGACTATTTTAAGGGACAACCCTTGACTGGACACTGATGTGTTGTTGAAACCCATTTTGATTTGTATACCATGAGTGCTGCTACCCCACTGTTGGGTTATTCATGCTCTAGTTACACCGTCTATCAACTAGCTTCTAGTTACCCCATCTATCAAGTTTCAAAGAATCTTAAGTATTTTAATGACTTTGCACATTGCATTAGACTTACAAGTGAAATGACTTCTTCCTTTCAAATGCCGAAATGGGTACCTGGCAGCATCAGGAACCCAGGACCCCTGAGTGAACTTCCCAAGCCCTCCCCCCTCCCACCTCCTCTAACAACTGCAGCTCAGGAGGAGTAATAATATCCTCCACTTAGATAGCACCTTGCCCCATCCGCTTTTCACTGAGTTTCATAAACACTAATTAATGCAGTTTAGACGTTAGTCTCAACTGTTTACCCTGGCTCTCAATTAATTACCTAATTGCCAAGCTAGGAAGACATGGCTTGCATATAATTTTATCAGCATGTGCACGCACATGGGTGACTCAGATTCACGGAGCTGCCCTTTAGTGAAGCAGGAGATACACACACGCTGTGGCAACAGAAACAATGGAAGGGCCAGCCTAGCCTCTCAGGGCCTTGGAAGGCAGGTGCTGTTTATTATAAACTCCCCACTTCACAGTGGGCTGAATGAGTCACCCCGAGGCCAGACAGCTTTTCCAAGGTGTGAGGAAACCTGGCTCTAACTTTGTTTAAAAACTTGTGTTTGTGCAAATGTGCTTGAAAGCTTTCAGAGGAAAGGGCTTGTCCTCTTAAAACAACCTGTTTTAACAGAAAACAAACAGTCCGTTCCGTTCCCTGTGTGGCTGGACAGTGTCCATGGAGCATTCATAAAGGAGGGGGAGTGAGGGGTGCTAGCTGAGACACCTTAGTCTCAGGGGAGCTGAGACTCCATGGGGTCTGAGGATGGTGTGGGTGGGGGATGTTGGGAGGGAGGGGACTTGGAGGATGCCCTTCTGCTCTGCCTGGGACAGAATGTCAACCAGAGTGCCCAATGGGCTCCAGAACTCATTAGCCAGACCAGAAGGCAAGGCTCTGCCTGAGAACTCTTTTATTTTATTTGCTTATTTTTGGCTGGGCTGGGTCTTCGTTGCTGCCTGGGCTTTCTCTGGTTGCAGGCTTCTCATTGTGGTGGCTTTTCTTGCTGTGGATCATGGGCTCTAGAACTTGGAGGCTTCATTTTTTGTGGCTTAGTTGCTCCACGGCATGTGGGATCTTCTTGGACCAGAGGTAGAACCCATGTCCCCTGCATTGGCAGGCAGATTCTTAACCACTGGCCCACCGGGGAAGTCCCCTGAAGAGACTTTTAAAGTGGGGCTGTGCTGAGTGTGTGGGGCAGAGCAGAAGGCTCTGGGCAGGTTGACAATGGGAATCGGGGACACTGGAGTGAAAATCAGGGGTGAGGGCGTGGTGACTTTAAATCTTAGCCCTGCATCTGTGTTCTTTTACCATGTGTATTTCATTCATAGTACCAGCGATGACATCAAGCTGATTTTAATATTAATATATTTCACATTGAGCATTTCAGTGCTAACCATTATGAGAAACAAATTATAGATATAAATATAGATGTATATATAAATATAGATATAAACCGAGAGGAGATGATGAGGATTCTATTATCTTACTAAATTCTTGATTATTGTCTCTAGCTCTTGACAGCATTCTGCCTACAGATTTCGTTCGGTTTCATCCTTTTCAGAATCAAGCAGAGAGAGACCTTCTCAGCTCCTCACTCTTCTGGATCTTATTTCTGAACTGATGGGAGGGATGTTGCTATGGTAAGGACATGTTATTTCATAAATGTTGACAAATCATCTCCCTAATACCCTATTGCATCATCTTCTAGGCGATTTTCATAGCTTTGGCGAGCTTGGCTGTGCTTCAGGGTGCCACCTCACAGGCCTGAGTGGGTAGAGACACAGAGGGAGACCGGGCAGGACGCAACTGTGACGGCAGACTCAAGCCAGCTGTGGGCTTGGCCCCTTAGCTGAGAGTCAGTCTAATCTCCGTGCCTGAAGCACGGGCGCTTGGGCCTGCTTACACTGGCAGAGCGTTTAAGGCCGTTCAAGTTAGGGGAGGATCTGGGCAGCACCGGTGGGGTGCATGGCCCTCCATCTCAGGCAGGAAGCACTCTTAGGCTTCTGAGTAAGAAATCTGCCAAGAGCAGGACCTCAGCAGGTGGCCCTGGGTTCAGAGCATAAAACTAAGCTGCCGGAGAGGGGAGGCTGGCCAGAGTTAGGCCAACTATCGAGAGTCTCATCAAACAGGTTACGGGTCTCAGGGAGACTCATTTGAGTCAGAAGCTATGTACACACATGTCCAAGGCTCACCTTCTGGGTCCTGGAGACCAGCTCCCGGGCTCAGAGTCTCAACACACTCACTTCTTCTTTCCTTTCTTTTTTGGCAATGTTACTATTTTTATTTGGAAATTGAAGGTCTTATGGTGCTCTGTGACTCTTCTCTGGTGGCTCAGTTGGTAAAGTATCTGCCTGCTATGCAGGAGACTTGGCTTTGATCCCTGGGTCAGGAAGACCCCCTGGAGAAGAGAATGGCAACCCTGTCCAGTATTCTTGCTGGAGAATTCCATGGACAGAGGATCCTGGCAGGCTACAATCCATGGGTTGCAAAGAGTTGGACATGACTGAGTGATTAACACTTTCACTCTCATGGTGCTCTGTATTTTTTTTTTTTTTTGAAATATAGTTGATTTACAATGTTGTGTTAGTTACACATGTTACATGTTAGTTTCATGTGTACAGCAAAGTGATTCAGTTATACACACACACACATACATACATATATATTCTTTTACAGATTATTTTCCCTTATAGGTTATTATAAGCTATTGAGTAGAGTTCTCTGTGCTGTACAGTAGGTCTGTATTGGTTATCTTTTTTTATATAGTAGTGTGTATGTCAGTCCCAGCTTCCTAATTTATGTGCACCCCCTCCCCACTTTGGTAACCATAAGTGTATTTTCTATGTCTAAATTGGCACATTCACTTCTGATGTCCTGGTCAGAGCTGATGGGGGTGGAGAGGGCTAGTGGAAGCAGAGGCTGGCAGTGACTCACATCAAGCCTAAATTCTCTGCCCTTTCACTTCCTTGAGAATCCAAACAATACTTAACCTTGCGCAAATCTAATTCTCAACTGCATCTTTCTTAAAGGGTTGTTAAACAAAGACAGCTATTAGTGTTTAGTTAAAGTGATGTGATCTTAGTGAAGGGTTATATTTTAATACAAATAGTAATAGTGGTTGAATCAGAGACCACTATTGCTTACCTCTGTGAATTGCACATGAAGAAAACAGATTTGCTGGGTAGATGCATCTGCTAACAGTCCCCACTGGCTGTTCACCTGGGTGACACTCTTCAGAAATGGAATTCACCAAATTAAATGTGTTTAGAGACAGCAAGTTTGAGTGTTGAGCGTGCCCTTCTTGCTTTTCTCTTCATTTATGCTTTGCTTCTCATCTTTCATTCTTTCCCTCTCTCCTTTCCTCCCCTACCCTGCCCTCCCTCCCTTCTTTCCTTCCTTTCTTCCTTCCACTTCCTTTCCTTCTTTCAGAGACTCACATATGCAAAACCAGGCACAATGACTTGCCTAATCAAAGCTGATGGAGGGAGCCATTCCCTAAGTAAGACTAGAAAAGGAACAAAGATATCTGTCTCAGTCTGGGGGGCCAACGTAGGCTGATTCCAGGAGAGCTGAACTGTTCGAAGGTGTAGGATTTAGCCAGGTGGAGAAGAGTGTTCCGAGTAGCAGGCATCACAGATGTGGAGACCCAGCAGCGTGAGAGAGCCGAATGCATTCGAAGACCATCAGGTGTGGGCAAGATCTGGCACAAAACAGTGCGAGGGAGTTGCTCTGGCCATCCAGCCTATGATGTGGGGGATCTTAAATCCAACCCTGACTGAGGCCCCCTCTCTTCCTGCTAGTCTCTGAGTGTTAGCCTCTATGATCAATAATATCTTCTCTGTGTCACATTTACTCATGAACAACACAAGGAAAACGTTCCCAGGATGGAGGACAACTTCTCTCAAGTCCGGAGTTATCCTTATCTGAACAGGGAGCTCTCTGACAAACCTGGTGCATCTTATGGACTTTGGGTATGATCAAGACACAGTGAGTCAGCGGCTTCTTTCCCATGACATGCAGTAACCTGGCCACACACTGCTTTCATGTTGATGAATACTTCCTGCAGGTTGGGGAAGAACAGGCTTGAACTTAAAGAGTACGCTGAGCTCCTAAGGGTCAGGAGTGCCCGGCAGTATTGGCACCTTTAGTCCTGTTGGGTGGTATTCCTGATCTCCAGATGCCAATGGCCCACAAGTGGATAAAGGGAAACCCAAAGGGGAGCACTGAAGTGAACAACCAAATGATGTTGTCTATTATCTCTCTAGACAATAGCCCCCACTCTGTAACTGGGAGTGAGACGTGCTGTGGGCAGGAAGCTATGGATTAAGAGGGAATTGCAAGTAACATTATGATGTGGACAAAGATGTCATCTGTAAAATCTCTGTGCAATTTTCCTTCTTCTCAGGCGTGCCTGAGCTGCTGCTGCAGTGTCTGCTCTTTTGATGTTACCTGGCTCTGAAGATCTTTTCAGTTTCCCATAAGTTACCCTCAAGATGTAACAGAAGCGAGGACCACTGAAAAGAGGAGACTGACATCACTTACAGAAGGTTTTGGAGCAGGGGTTGGAGCTGGAACGTCATAGATGATTCATTAGGAGATACAGGCAGGGACCAGATCTAGAAGACGGATTTCTTCTTCTCTGAAAGATTTTTCTTTCTTTCTTGGTATCATCACAATTTCAGACTGCTTATAACAAGAAAGAGAATTTGGAGTAGGGATGAAGAGGTTCATTTCCGGGATAGCATTCCAAGGACAATGAGAAAAGAGTAGTTACTGGGATTCATTAAGGTATAATCCCCTCAACATTAATGGCCTGTTACTTTGGCCTAATATTTCTTCAGATTATTATGTTAACTTTCTTTTCAAAAAGAAAAACCAAAAAACAAAACTACAGGTTTGGGTTTACTACTCCAATATTTGGAGAAGGCTATGGCACCCCACTCCAGTACTTTTGCCTAGAAAATCCCATGGGCGGAGGAGCCCGGTAGGCTGCAGTCCATGGGGTCACTAAGAGTCGGACACGACTGAGTGACTTTACTTTCACTTTTCACTTTCATGCTTTGGAGAAGGAAATGGCAACCCACTCCAGTGTTCTTGCCTGGAGAATCCCAGGGACGGGGAAGCCTGTTGGGCTGTCGTCTATGGGGTCTCAGAGAGTTGGACACGACTGAAGCAACTTAGCAGCAGCAGCAGCAACTCCAATATTTTATTTGAGGAACAAGAAGATTTTGAGAATAATTAGTCTTCCATCAGCCATCTTTGCATTTTCTATAAATTTTCAGAGAAATATGAAAAGAACAATACAAGATAATGCCACTTTTCATGACTTTTTGTCATCTTTTGGCTCTGATACCAGGAAAAGAGTGTTTATTTTTAAGCTAGTATAGATCAAAATTTTAATGGCATTGCAAATGTCAGGGTTGGCAAGAACAGATTTCTGTTACCAGTGGCAGAAAACAAGGCTAAGTTCAACTCCTTTCTGTTTCATTTCCTTTTTAATGATATGGAAGCCTTCCATGGTGGCTCAGATGGTAATAAATACACCTGTGATGCAGGAGACTCGGGTTCGATCCCTGGGTCCAGAAAATCCCCTGGAGAAGAGAATGACTACTCATTCCAGTATTCTTGCCTGGAGAATCCCATGGACAGAGGAGCCTGGCAAGCTGCAGTTCATGGGGTCATGAAGAGTCAGACATGACTGAGCAACTAATACTAATGATATGAAATCACTCTCAGATTAACTGGACACATAGCCTCTGTCACAGAGAAATGGAAACAATATCTTCCCATCTGCCCATGGAACTTCAGAAATGTGTCTCAGGAGGCTCCAAGGAGCTAGGGGTCTTTATGTCTTGGAGCAGAAATAATTTGGTGAGAGGCAAACTGATAGATAAAAAGTGATTTATTAGAATAGGACGCTTGTGAGGCTTACATGCAGGTGGGTGAGAGGGTTCTGCACCCAGAAAACTTAGTGGACTAGAGTCTTACAGTCAAAGGAGAAGTGGAGACGGGAAGAAGACCACCTTCTTCCTAGTTCTTGAGTAGATGTCAAGCTTCCATCATGAGCTCCCCCTCCACGTTGGGCAGGGGAGTTTTCTTGTCCCTATGTGGTCAAGCCAGGAGTTCTCAGAGCACAATGGAAATAAGCAAAAATGTGGTGGTAACATGAGAAGGAAATGATAACCCACTCCAGTGTTCTTGCCTGGAGAATCTCAGGGACAGGGGAGCCTGGTGGGCTGCCGTCTATGGGGTCGCACAGAGTTGGACACGACTGAAGCAATGCAGCAGCAGCAACATGAGAAAAATGGTAAATCATCTCAGGTTTCAGCATAATGTCCTTCCCTTATTTTTTTGCTTTTAGTGTGCCCAGAGAGCACGCCTTAGGAATCATTAACTTGCTGAGCTCACTGGGCAGGATGTGAGTCTTATTCCACCATTGTTTTATTGTTTGGGGGCATGTCATATGCTTCTATTGCATGGCTTTGTTGCTAAGCAAGCCTGCTTGGTTTCGTGATTAAGCAAACCTGCTTTCTTGAGTGATCATTAACTTATGAGGGTCTCCCATACTTTTTTCTCCGCTTACCATCCCCCAGTGGGATTAACTATTTAATTACCTACTTTGTCTTTTTACTCTGTCTGTATCACTCAGGTTAACCAAGAGCAGAAGACATGAGATTCTGGTAACTAACTTTTTCATAAAGCTGGCTTGAAACCAACCATCCTTTAATATAAGCATGATTAAGGAGAGGTTTTGAGAACTGTTACTTTTAATCAACTAACTTCCTGCCACTGTTGTTGGTTGGGTTACCTGGTGGCACATTTTACAGCTAATCGAGGCTGACAGATTCACAACAGACATTTCACAGAAACATTTTTAAAGATTTTTCCCGAGCCCTGGAAGGGACTGATGAGTAAAATCCATTTTGAACATTTTCCAAGACAATGTCATCTGAGCCTTGCTCAGCACCACAGCCCTATAGAGACACAATCAAACTTTTGTTCATTTGCTAAAACAGACTCAAGACTGCTTCCTGAGGAAAACTGTGGCCTTACCTGCAGAAAGTGTAAAGGCATTTGGGCACAGAAAGCCAGAAGCTCAGAATAGATCATAAATATCAGGGTTGCTAAGAAGTTTAGAGCAGTTAGAGTTTTAAGATACATTTCTCAGAGGAAGAGGTTAGTATTCCGTACTAGGTCTAACACCTAGAGAGTTAGTCAGTCACAGGTGGTAATGGGATTCTTGGTGGTAGATGAAACAGCCTGGAGCAGGACAGATTATAAAATTTGTGGGATCCAGTGCAAAACAAAAAGGCAGAGGCCCTTGTTCAAAAATTAGGAATTTTAAGGTGGCAACCCCAGAGTGTCTGTCTAAGGCAGGACTCTTCTGAGTACCAGTAACTGCACAGGTTGAATGCCCATCAAGAGCCTGCAGGGAGGAGATAGAGTGAAATCAAGCCTTAATGATGAGATCCTAGGGGAAATCAACTGTTAAAGAGAAGAGACAGACATTGAGACAGGGAGGTCAAGGAGGTAGAAAAAGAGGCGAGGACAAATAGATTCTCAGAAGCCAAGGGAAGTCATACAGAAACCACATGAACCTTCTTCCTTGTCCTTGTACTTCCAGCATGCTGGCAGAAAACATATATCCAATTGCTGTGGGATGTAGTCACCTGTCTAATGTTCTAATGCTATAAGGATTCAAAAGCACCCTTGGCATTTTGCAGATAAGAGGTCATCATTGACCCGATTAATAAAATTGAAACAGCCAGATGCCAGATTCTCCTGAGAATGGACAGGGAGGTGAAATAGTGGAGGCAACTCCAAGGACTGTCTGCTGAGCAAGAGGAGAGGATTGAAACGATGGCAGTACTTCCCTGGTGTTTCAGATAGTAAAGAATTTACCTACAATGCTGGAGACATGGGTTTGATCCCTGGGTCAGGAAGATCCCTTGGAGAAGGGAATGACAACCCACTTCAGTATTCTTGCCTGGAGAATTCCATGGACAGAGGAGCCTGGTGTGCTACAGGCCATGGGCTCGTGAAGAGTCGGGCACAATGGAGTGACTAACGAACACACCTGTTGGAGATGCTCAGCTATGAGAGGTGGTGGTGATGGTGGTGGTGGTGATATTTTATGTTTTTTGAAAGATGGGAGGCAAACCATTCAATATCACAGTAATCCAAGTCTATGCCCCAACCAGTAACGCTGAAGAAGTTGAAGTTCAACAGTTCTAATAAGACCTTTTAGAACTAATACCCCAAAAGATGTCCATTTCATGATAGGGGACTGGAATGCAAAAGTAGGAAGTCAAGAGACACCTGGAGTAACAGTCAAATTTGGCCTTGAAGTACAAAATGAAGTCAGGCACAGGCTAAGAGTTTCGTGAAGAGAACACACTGGTCATAGCAAGCACCTCTTCCAACAACACAAGAGAAGACTCTACACATGGACATCACCAGATGGTCAACACTAAATCAGATTGATTATATTCTTTGCAGGAAAAGATGGAGAAGATCTATACAGTCAGCAAAAACAAGACCAGGAGCTGACTGTGGCTCAGATCATGAACTCCTTACTGCTAAATACAGACTTACATTGAAGAAAGTAGGGAAAACCACTAGACCATTCAGGTATGGCCTAAATCAAACCCCTTATGATTATACAGGGGAGTGACAAATAGATTCAAGAAATTAGATTTGATAGACAGAGTGCCTGAAGAACTATGGACAGAAGTTTGTGACATTGTACAGGAGGCAGTGATCAAGACCATCCCCAAGAAAAAGAAATGCAAAATGGCAAAATGGTTGTCTCAGGAGGCCTTACAAATAGCTGAGAAAAGAAGAGAAGATAAAGACAAAGGAGAATAATATACCCATTTGAATGCAGAGTTCCAAAGAATAGCAGGGAGAGAATAAGACAGCCTTCTTCAATGATCAGTGCATAGAAATAGAGGAAAGACTAGAAAGAGATAGAAATAGAATAAGAAAGACTAGAGATCCCTTCAAGAAAATTAGAGATATCAAGGGAGCATTTCATGCAAAGATGGGCACAATAAAGGACGGAAATGGTATGGACTTAAAAGAAGCAGAAGATGTTAAGAAGAGGTTGCAAGAATACACAGAAGAACTGTACAAAAAAGATCTTCATGAGCGAGATAAGCACAATGGTGTGATCACCACCTAGGGCCAGACATCCTGGAATGTGAAGTCAAGTTGGCTTTAGGAAGCATCACTATGAATAAAGCTAGTGGAGGTGACGGAATTCCAGTTGAGCTATTTCAAATCCCAAAAGATGATGCTGTGAAAGTGCTGCAGTCAATATGCCAGCAAATTTGGTAAACTCAGCAGTGGCCACAAGTCTGAAAAAGGTCAGTTTTCATTGCAATCCCAAAGAAAGGAGATGCCAAAGAATGTTCAAACTACCACACAATTGAACTTATCTCACACACTAGCAAAGTGATGCTCAAAATTCTCCAAGTCAGGCTTCAATAGTACGTGAATTGTGGACTTCCAAAAGTTCAAGCTGGATTTAGAAAAGGGAGAGGAACCAGAGATCAAATTGCCAACATCCGTTGGATCATAGAAAAAGCAAGAAAATTCCAGAGAAACATCTATTTCTGCTTTATTGACGATGCCAAAGCATTTGACTGTGTTCAGTTCAGTTCAGTTCAGTTGCTCAGTCATGTCTGACTCTTTGCAAACCCATGAACTGCAACACGCCAGGCCTGCTGTCCATCACCAACTCCCAGAGTTCACTCAAACTCATATCAATCGAATTGGTAATGCCATCCAGCCATCTCATCCTCTGTTGTCCCCTTCTCCTCCTGCCCCCAATCCCTCCCAGCATCAGGGTCTTTTCCAATGAGTCAACTCTTTGCATGAGGTGGCCAAAGTGTTGGAGTTTCAGCTTTAGCATCAGTCCTTCCAAAGAACACCCAGCACTGATTAAAATGGACTGGTTGGATCTCCTTGCAGTCCAAGGACTCTCAAGAGTCTTCTCCAATACCATAGTTCTAAAGCATCAATTCTTTGGCACTCAGCTTTCTTCACAGTCCAACTCTCACAACCATACATGACCACTGGAAAAACCATAGCCTTGACTAGATGGACCTTTGTTGGCAAAGGAATGCCTCTGCTTTTGAATATGCTATCTAGGTTGGTCATAACTTTCCTTCCAAGGAGTAAGCGTCTTTTAATTTCATGGCTGCAATCACCATCTGTAGTGATTTTGGAGCCCAAAAAAATAAAGTCTGACACTGTTTCCACTGTTTCCCCATCTATTTCCCATGAAGTGATGGGACCAGATGCCATGATCTTAGTTTTCTGAATGTTGAGCTTTAAGACAACTTCTTCACTCTCCTCTTTCACTTTCATCAAGAGGCTTTTTAGTTCCTCTTCACTTTCTGCCATAAGGGTGGTGTCATCTGCATATCTGAGGTGATTGATATTTCTCCCGGCAATCTTGATTTCAGCTTGTGCTTCTTCCAGTCCAGCGTTTCTCATGATGTACTCTGCATATAAGTTAAATAAGCAGGGTGACAATATACAGGCTTGACGTACTCCTTCCCCTATTTGGAACCAGTCTGTTGTTCCATGTCCAGTTCTAACTGTTGCTTCCTGATCTGCATATAGGTTTCTCAAGAGACAGGTCAGGTGGTCTGGTATTCTCATCTCTTTCAGAATTTTCCACAGTTTATTGTGATCCACACAGTCAAAGGAGTTGGCATAGTCAATAAAGCAGAAATAGATGTTTTTCTGGAACTCTCTTGCTTTTTCCATGATCCAGCAGATGTTGGCAATTTGATCTCTGGTTCCTCTGCCTTTTCTAAAACCAGCTTGAACATCTGGAAGTTCATGGTTCACATACTGCTGAAGCCTGGCTTGGAGAATTTTGAGCATTACTTTACTAGTGTGTGAGATGACTGCAATTGTGCAGTAGTTTGAACATTCTTTGGCATTGCCTTTCTTTGGGATTGGAATGAAAACTGACCTTTTCCAGTCCTGTGGCCACTGCTGAGTTTTCCAAATTTGCTGGCATATTGAGTGCAGCACTTTCACAGCATCATCTTTTAGGATTTGAAGTAGCTCAACTAGTATTCCATCACCTCCACTAGCTTTGTTTGTAGTGATGCTTTCTAAGGCCCATTTGGCTTCACATTCCAGGATATCTGGCTCTAGGTGAATGATCACACCATCATGATTATCTGGGTCATGAAGATCTTTTTTGTACACTTCTTCTGTGTATTCTTGCCACCTCTTCTTAATATCTTCTGCTTCTGTTAGGTCCATACCATTTCTGTCCTTTATCTTTGCATGAAATGTTCCCTTGGTATCTCTAATTTCTTGAAGAGATCTCTAGTCTTTCCTATTCTGTTGTTTTCCTCTATTTTTTTGCATTGATCGCTGAGGAAGGCTTTCTTATCTCTCCTTGCTATTCTTTGGAACTCTGCATTCAGATGCTTATATCTTTCTTTTTCTCCTTTGCTTTTTGCTTCTCTTCTTTTCACAGCTATTTGTAAGGCCTCTCAAGACAGCCATTTTGCTTTTTTGCATTTCTTTTCCATGGGGATGGTGCTGATCCCTGTCTCCTTTTCAATGTCATGAAACTCTGTCCATAGTTCATCAGGCACTCTATCTATCAGATCCAGTCCCTTAAATCTATTTCTCACTTCCACTGTATAATCATAAGGAATTTGATTTAGGTCATACATTAAAAGATGCTTACTCCTTGGAAGAAAAGTTATGACCAACCAGATAGCATATTGAAAAGCAGAGACATTACTTTGCCAACAAAGGTCCGTCTAGTCAAGACTATGGTTTTTCCAGTGGTCATGTATGGATGTGAGAGTTGGACTGTGAAGAAAGATGAGTGCCAAAGAATTGATGCTTTTGACCCGTGGTGTTGGAGAAGACTCTTGAGAGTCCTTGGACTGCAAGGAGATCCAACCAGTCCATTCTAATCAGTGCTGGGTGTTCTTTGGAAGGACTGATGCTAAAGCTGAAACTCCAATACTTTGGCCACCTTATGCGAAGAGTTGACTCCTTGGAAAAGACCCTGATGCTGGGAGGGATTGGGGGCAGGAGGAGAGGGGGACAACAGAGGATGAGATGGCTGGATGGCATCACCGATTCGATGGACATGAGTTTGAGTGAACTCTGGGAGATGGTGATGGACAGGGAGGCCTGACGTGCTGCAATTCATGGGGTCGCAAAGAATTGGACACAACTGAGTGACTGAACTGAACTGAATGGTCTAGTGGTTTTCCCTACTTTCTTCAATTTAAGTCTGAATTTGGCAATAAGGAGTCCATGATCTGAGCCACAGTCAATTCCCAGTCTTGTTTTTGCTCACTGTATAGAGCTTCTCCATCTTTGGCTGCAAATAATACAATCAGTCTGATTTCGGTGTTGACCATCTGGTGATGTCCATGTGCAAAGTCTTCTCTTGTGTTGTTGGAAGAGGGTGTTTGCTATGACCAGTGCATTCTCTTGGCAAAACTCTATTAGCCTTTGCCCTGCTTCATTCTATATTCCAAGGCCAAATTTACCTGTTACCCCAGGTGTTTCTTGACTTCCTACTTTTGCATTCCAGTTCCCTATAATGAAAAGGACATTTTTTGGGGTGTTAGTTCTAAAAGATGTTGGAGGTCTTCATAGAACTGTTCAGCTTCTTCAGCATTACAGGTTGGGGCATAGACTTGGATTACTGTGAGGGATATCGAATGGTTTGCCTTGGAAATGAACAGAGATCATTCTGTCGTTTTTGAGATTGCATCCAAGTATTGCATTTCAGACTCTTTTGTTGACCATGATGACTACTCCATTTCTTCTAAGGGATTCCTGCCCACAGTAGTAGATATAATGGTCATCTGAGTTAAATTCACCCATTCCAGTCCATTTTAGTTCACTGATTCCTAGAATGTCGATATTCACCCTTGCCATCTCCTGTTTGACTACTTCCAATTTGCCTTGATTCATGGACCTGACATTCCAGGTTCCTATGCAATATTGTTCTTTACATCATTGGACCTTGCTTCTATCACAAGTCACATCCACAACTGGGTATTGTTTTTGCTTTGGTTTAATCCCTTCATTCTTTCTGGAGTTATTTCTCCACTGATCTCCAGTAGCCTATTAGGCATCTACCAACCTAGGGAGTTCCTCTTTCAGTATCCTATCATTTTGCCTTTTCATAATGTTCATGGGGTTCTCAAGGCAAGAATACTGAAGTGGTTTGCCATTCCCTTCTCCAGTGGACCACATTCTGTCAAACCTCACCATCATGACCCACCCATTTTGGGCAGCCCCACACGGCATGGCTTAGTTTCATTGAGTTAGACAAGACTGTGGTCCTAGTGTGATTAGACTAGTTTTCTGTGATTATGGTTTGCGTGTCTGCCCTCTGATTCCTCTCACAACACCTACTGTCTTACTTGGGTTTCTCTTACCTTGGACGTAGGGGGTATGTCTTCACCACTGCTCCAGCAAAGCGCAGCTGCTGCTCCTTACCTTGGACGAGGGGTATCTCCTCACAGCCGCCCTTCCTGACCTTGAACGTGGAGTAGCTCCTCTCGGCCCTCCTGCGCCCTCACAGCCACCGCTCCTCAGACGTGGGGTAGCTCCTCTCGGCCGTCGCCCCTGACCTTGGGCAAGAGGTAGCTCCCTCAGCCACGCTTCTGTGCAGTCTGTCGCAGCCAGCACGCTTCTGCCGCGTGGTCCGTAGCAGCCGGGCCGATTCTACCGAGCATTGCTGGAATCAAGATTGCCCGGAGAAATATCAATAACCTCAGATACGCATATGACACCACCCTTATGGCAGAAAATGAAGAAAAACTAAAGAACCTCTTGATGAAAGTGAAAGAGGAGAGTGCAAAAAACTGAGATCATGGCATCTGGTCTCATCACTTCATGGCAAATAGATGGGGAAACTATGGAAACAGAGAGAGACTTTATTTTGAGGGCTCCAAAATCACTGCAGATGGTGATTGCAGTCATGAAATTAAAAGATGCTTGCTCCTTGGAAGAAAAGTTATGACCAACCTAGTCAGCATATTAGAAAGCACAGAGACATTACATTTCCAACCAAGGTCCATCTAGTCAAAGCTATGGCTTTTCCAGTTGTCATGTATGGATGTGAGAGTTGACTATAAAGAAAGCTGAGTGCTGAAGAATTGATGCTTTTGAACTGTGGTGTTGGAGAGGATTCTTGAGCATCCCTTGGACTGCAAGGAGATCAAACCATCAATTGTAAAGGAAATCAGTCCTGAATATTCATTGAAAGGACTGATGCTGAAGCTCCAATACTTTGGCCACCTGATGTGAAGAACTGACTCCTTGAAAAGACCCTGATGCTGGGAAAGATTGAAGGCAGGAGGAGAAAGGGATGACAGAGGATGAGATGGCTGGATTGCATCACTGACTCAATGGACATGAGTTTGAGCAAGCTCTGAAAGTTGGTGATGGACAGGGAAGCCTCTCGTGTTGCAGTCCTTGGGGTTGCAAAAATCCAACACGACTGAGCGACTGAACTGAACTGAACTGAACTGAAGATGGGAGAGAATTACACGTTTTCACGCAGAAGAAAAGGAGCCAATGGTACAAAGTAAAAAGTTGGAGAATGAGAGGAGAAAGAAAAATGAAGAGAAGACAGGAAATGACCAAAGCTTAGAGGAGAACACTCCTATGGGTTGAATGGCATAAGATTCTGAGGTCTGGCGAGGCTATTCACTTTGGGAATAAAGGGATAGTGTATTGAGGAAAAATAAAGTAGAAATGGAGGTGGGTATAGATACATTTTCAGGGGGATAGACTTGGAGATGGGAACAGAACATGCTTTTTGCTTCTTTTATCTTCTGTATGAGGTAGGAGACCAGGTCATTTGTGGAGGTTAAATACTGAAATCCTTGCCTGGTAATAAAAAGTTGACTTTGATTTCTATAGTTCCTTACTGCAGACACTTCAAAGTCCTTTAGTAACTGCTACTCTTAAGCAACCTCTTCTGGTATTTTGATAGACCTTTTCATTGTGGTATTAATTTCTTTTCCAACTAATTATTTCTTTATATCAAAGAAAAACTTAGAAACTTGAAATATTTCTCCAAAGTCTTAACCAATATCAGAAAGAGATTTTCTTTCTATAGCATTTTATAGGGTAATCATTTCAGAGCATAGAGAACAGAATCAGAGCACGATGGCTGAAAATATAAGACTACTGGGGAAAACCCTTTGCGATGCTAGTTTTCTTGAAAAAAAAAATATTCTGTTTGAAGTAGAACTCTGGTGGGGGGATTATTCTGTTAATTTTCCTCCCATAAAACAATATTTTCAGTTTCTTTCTGGCAGAAGGACTGTATCTTAGTCCAAATGGCAGCTCAACCGTGACGGTTTAACATGTTAAGTATGCAAAGTAAAAATTGCAGCCTAACAAGGCTACCCTGTCAGCATTTCTTATTGAGTCTTTGTTATTCTTATTATCTGACTGAAGTAACACCTTTTATTGGCTCAGAAATGTTTGTAAGTTTGTTGTTGTTAAGTTGCTAAGTGTTTCTGACTCTTTTGCAACCCCACAGACTATGATCTGCCAGGCTCCTCTGTTCACGGGATTTCCCAGGCAGAATATTGGAGTGGGTTGCCATTTACTTCTCCAGGGAATCTTCTCGACCCAGAGATTGAACCCTCATCTCCTGCCTTGGCAGGCAGGTTCTTTACCACTGAGTCATCAAGGAATGGAGAAGGCAATGGCACCCCACTCCAGTACTCTTGCCTGGAAAATCCCATGGACGGAGGAGCGTGGTAGGCTGCAGTCCATGGGGTCCCTAGGAGTCGGACACGACTGAGCGACTTCACTTTCCCTTTTCACTCTCATGGATTGGAGAAGGAAATGGCAGTGTTCTTGCCATTTCTTGAAGGAACTCCAGTGTTCTTGCCTGGAGAATCCCAGGGAAGGGGGAGCCTGGTGGGCTGCTGTCTATGGGGTCACACAGACTCGGACCCGACTGAAGTGACTTAGCAGCAGCAGCATCAAGGAAGCCCTAATGCTATCACACAGAATAGCATTAGTTACAATCTATAGTCGGACATTGCTCAAAGTGACATGAAACAATTTTGAGCAATACCTGTATCCAGGTTTTCAGAGGAGGAGTAAATGCCTCTTTGCGACTAGAGGGAGATAAACTGAAGTCAGCTCTACCATTGGAGACGCTGATAACATCTGCAGCACTGGGCTTCTTGGGTGGCTTAGCTGGCAAAGAATATTGCCAATGCAGGTGATGCAAGAGACATGGGTTTGATCCCAGAGTTGGGAAGATCCCCTGGAGAAGGAAATGGTAATCCACTCCAATATTCTTGCCTGGAGAATTCCATGGACAGAGGAACCTGGCGAGCTACAGTCCATGGGGTCACAAAGCGTTGGACATGACTGAGCACGCATGCACACACACACAATATCTACCTTGGGTAATATCTATAGAGTGAGCTGAGGGGGATCCTTTTTTTCTGACTTCATTTCTACAACTGTTATGGTAGGTTTCTTTACTCTGGTTTTTACTTTTCGAGATGATGGTGGAATATTAGCTATTACTGTTACAGGGTGTGGCTTATTTACATGACTCCAGCATGTAGCATGGAATCACTATTACTTTGGGTTTGTCCTAAAAGAATTGCCATAAGAATTAGATGACTTTCCAGGGTACCTGAAAAAGTAGGCATTTTCCAGCTTAGGCTGAACAAATACTGCTGATTGTTAAGGAGACAATGTAGTAATGGAATATTGAGTTTAGAATCCATTTTTGTATTTTTTTTTTTTTTTTTTGCATGAAAGTCAGTTTGTGTTCTTATTGGCTTTACTTTAGTGCTTTTAACTCATCCCATTACTTTTGGTCCCTGTGACCTGGACTTAGGAGATAGAGAATTAAATCTGAGACATGGTCCTTTTTAAAGAGTGCTATGATGACCTTGATAAACTGGTTTTCCATAGATTTGTAACATATAAGCCTTGTCTTGGACCATTGTTGTTGCTTTCAAAAACCCTTCTTTTCTCTCTTTCTGTAAGCTTGTATCTAGTTGTGGGTAGATTTCCAAAGTGCTCCTCTTTTTTTTTTTTTTTTTTTTGAGAATGTTTTTGAGAATGCTTTCTTGGAATTACAGAGTTGTTTTCAGCTGTATCTTATGTGTTTGTTTTAATATCTTTACTAATGTTTTAAGCTCTCTTGGTCCTTTGATTCTTCTGGTCAAATCTTTTCTGTTCATAATCTTTTCTTGCCAGTTCACCTCAAATATCTGCAGAAACAGCTTTAATCCTGTCGTTTAGTGTTTTTCTCGTCTGAATCTCCTCTGACGTCTTTCGGTAGATAAAACATTGATAAACTAATATATGACAGCTCCATTCTTTAGCTTCCAGGTTTTCTTATGCACCTTTTTATACTTTGTACTCGGCTCAAAATCTTCTCAGCATCTTTCAATACAGATCTCATATTGGTTATTTTAAGCTTAATGGAATTCTATGGAAGATCAGGGAGCCCTGACATCCGAGATTCTTTCAACTGAAGTACGTCCTTTGTATCTTTTCTCTTTTGGCCAGTGATGAATATCATCAGACTTCTGTGCAGTTGCTTTAGCCGTTCCTTGTTCTTCATAGGTAGAAAATTTTTGAGTGGACAGTGTGTCAAGGCTGTTTCTCCTCTGAGGATTCCATCCGATTTTTAATCTAGTTAGTGAGTTTTTGTCTGAAGATTCACTTATTCTTTTCAGAGAATCATGGTTATTCAAAATTTGTTCCAAGAGTCCTACATTTCCTGTATGACATGACAGCTCCATTATTTTTTTTTTCTTCCATTTTCTCTCTTTGATATTTTATCATCCTTTGAAACAGGTACAGGAGCAAATCTGCAAGTTTCCAGCATATATAACATTCATTCATTCAGCACTCGCAATCCCTTAATTTTGCTATTTTATAGACTTATCACCTTTTAATGTATGTATATATATATATATATATATATAAAACTTGTATATGAGCTTTCCTGGTGGCTCAGATAATAAAGAAACTGACTGCAATGTGGGAGACCTGGATTAGATCCTTGGGTTGGGAAGATCCCCTAGAGAAGGAAATGGGTATCCACTCCAGTATTCTTGCCTGGAGAATCCCATGGACAGGGGAGCCTGGAAAGCTACAGTCCATAGGGTTGCAAAGACTCAAACATGAATGAGCAGTTAACACTTCATTTTATAACTTGAATACAGATTAAGTTCTCTGTCCTCAATATCTGAAGGATTTCTGGTTACCTTAGGTAGCAGTGAATATTTGTTGAATGAATATAAAAAATACAGATGGAATGTTTTCTATTTCAGTGTATCACATCAACTTGCATATGGATAATATGCGGGATAGTTCTCCATTCTGATCCAATTTTTCTTTGCTGAAATCTATGACTGTCAGCCTTTAGAAAAAAAATTTAAAATACTTATGCTGTTTATGGCCATGCTGGGTCTTCATTGCTGCATGCAGGCTTTCTCTAGTTGCAGCGAGCGGGGGCTACTCCTTAGCTGCAGTGCACAGGCTTGCCATTGCGGTGGCTTCTCTTGCTGTGGAGCACGGCCTCTAAGGCACACGAGCTTCCGTAGCTGCAGCTCTTGGGCTACAAAGCACGGGCTCAGTAGCTATAATGCACAGGCTTAGTTGCCTCGAGGTGTGGGGGGGTCTTCCTGGATCAGGGATTGAATCCACGTTCTCCGCATTGGCAGGCAGATTCTTTACCACTGGACCACCAGAGAAGTCCTGACAGCCAGCATTTTGAAAAACTTTGGGGTTTTATCCCAATAAAAACCCAATTGGTTCGCCACCTCCAAGTCACAAGCTATAGAGGAGGTTCAACTTGGAAAGGGACCTTTATGTTTGTTACGTCCATTATTTTTTTCTCCCAATAGCACGATGAGTTAATGATTATTTCCATCTTATTGGAGGTAAAAAGTGGAACCCTAAGAGATTAAAGTTAGAAAATTAAAAGGGAAAAACCTGATTTTGAGCATGAACTTATTCCCAAACCAGAACTCTTCCCAAAAATGTTTTAAAAATTATTCAGTGACTCATGTTGTGTTGAGAAAGAAATAGAACAAACAAGATGCATTTCACCTTTGAAACAGAAAAGGAGGTGGGGAGAAACTAATGTCTGCAGTTTTCATCAGTAATTCCAACACGGGAAACAAATCTATTTCCAATTTGGCAAAGTATCCAGCTCTCTTAGAGAACTGATATCTTGGCTGGGATCTGAGAAGCCGTATAAATACAATTTAAAAATCATGAGCAATTGAGAAATAATTTCTAGATACAAATAAGTCTCAGGCAATCTTCCATTTCCTCTCAGTACAACGAAGGTCATTCCTCTTTGTTTGGGGCTAAGTTCCAAAATGTATGAGCTCTTTAACTTCACCTTCTCATAATGATTCACACGGACTCATCCCCACAGACTCTGAGGAGATAGAGGATGCAAATTGGTGTTATTGTTCAGTCGCTAAGTACTGTCCGGCTCCTCTGTCCACAATCTCCTGGAGTTTGCTCAGATTCAAGTCCATTGAGTTGGTGATGCTATCTAATCATTGCTACATCTTAAGTCCCTGCTCACTCTGTGACCCTTTTTTCTTTTTCTTGGTTTCTGTTTGGCTTTTATTTATAAACCACCAAAACATCTGGCCAATTTACTTAATATCCAGATGTTTTGGTCTAATTTACATTGCTAATTTTTTTTTTTTACTGAACATATTGACTTTTTGGGTAAATATAGCCTGAGTGAAAGTGCATGAAGGTTGCCAGCTGACGGAAAAAAGAACTAGATGGCAATCAACAATCAACATCTGGTCCTCATCTCTCTATTGCTTCCTGGCTCAATCAAAAATAATGTGCCTAATCTTTGAAGAAATTCTTAGAGAAGTGAAAAAAATCTTTTGACATATTTACCTTATCAGTATCACAATCACAGAGAAGCTAGACACAGCCAGAGGCAAAAACAGGATCCCTATCTGGGAAATTGCCTGGGTAGCTGCACTCATTGCACCATGGGGATAAAAGTAAGATGAGAATTCAGATCCCAAATGGTCAAAATCATTTGTCACACCAGCCCCACCATTCACTTTTCCTTCCCAATGTATCCCATCATGTTCATGATAAACGTCTTTAAGTGTCTTGGTAAAATGCCACCCTGGGGGAACCACAGACAAGTGTTTCTCTCCTCTCTTGACTGTGACTTGAAGCATCACTCCATCCTTCAGGTCCCATGTCGTAATGAACATCCTGTCCTGTGTTCTATGGTGATATTAGTCCTTGATCCCAGAGCCTGGCCCAGGCAGACAATATGGCAGCTGGATTGAGTACCAAGGTCCACACTACATCATACTTCATGCCCTTCCACAGTGTAAAGGCGGTAATTAGACTGACATAGGTGTGACCCTTCCTATTGCCAGCAAGGTAATTGATTTCTGGTTGATAGATCACAAATCAAAACTCATTTCCTATATAAATAATGTTATCATTATAGTTCTGTTCCTAGAATCACATTTAATGACACAAATACACCAAGCTGTACCAAAGAAAGTCAAAAAGGGAAAATACACATACATGATTTTACAACTATTTATTAATATTGTAAAATGAAATTGATCTATTTACTTTCTGTGAACTTTGTATGTAGATCAGATCAGATCAGTTGCTCAGTTGTGTCCGACTCTTTGCGACCCCATGAATCGCAGCACGCCAGGCCTCCCTGTCCATCACCAACTCCCAGAGTTCACTCAGATTCATGTCCATTGAGTCGGTGATGCCATCCAGCCATCTCATCCTCTGTCGTCCCCTTCTCCTCCTGCCCCCAATCCCTCCCAGCATCAGAGTCTTTTCCAATGAGTCAACTCTTCGCATGAGGTGGCCAAAGTACTGGAGTTTCAGCTTTAGCATCATTCCTTCCAAAGAAATCCCAGGGCTGATCCCCTTTAGAATGGACTGGTTGGATCTCCTTGCAGTCCAAGGGACTCTCAAGAGTCTTCTCCAACACCACAGTTCAAAAGCATCAATTCTTCGGTGCTCAGCCCTCTTCACAGTCCAACTCTCACATCCATACATAACCACAGGAAAAACCATAGCCTTGACTAGACGAACCCTTGTTGGCAAAGTAATGTCTCTGCTTTTGAATATGCTATCTAGGTTGGTCATAACTTTCCTTCCAAGGAGTAAGCGTCTTCTAATTTCATGGCTGCAGTAAGTACAACATAAAAAACAGAAAAATGTAAAAATCATATATTTTCCACTTGAATTTCATAGTTTAATACGCCTGAGTCACTACCACCGAGGTCAAGAAGTAGAAGCCCCTCAAAAGAACCCTCTCTGTTGTCCATATTGTCTATCCTTCATTTCTATCAATAATGTTTTATGGTTTCTGTGTATAGGTCTTTCATATCTCTCTTTTTGTTTATTACTGTTTGATGTTTTTGTTTTTTCTTTAAACTGGAGTATAACTGCTTTACAATGTTGTGTTAATTTCTGCCATACAACAAAGTGAATCATCTATATCGATACATATATCCCCACCCCTCTTCCCGCCCACTTTAATGCCAATGTAAATGGTACCATTTTAAATCTAGAAAGATGGTACTGATGAACCTGTTTTCAGGGCAGCAGTGGAGGCGCAGACATAGAGAACAGGCTTGTGGACTCAGTGAGGGAAGGCGAGGGAGGGACGAGCTGAGAGTAGCATCGAAACATATACACCACCGTATGCAAAACAGATAGCCTGTGGAAAATTGCTGTATGAGGCAGAAAACTCAAACCTGGTGCTCTGGGACAACCTAGAGTGTGGGATGGGGTGGGAGGTGGGAGGAGGTTCAAGAGGAAGGAGACGTATGTATATGTATGGCTGATTCGTGCTGATATATGGTGGAAACCAACACAATATTGTACAGCAATTATCCTCCAATTAAAAAAAAAATTTAAAAAATTGAACCATTTTATACATTCCTTTTTGATATGTTACTGATATAAGGAAAGTAATTTTTATATTGAATTTAAAGTCTTTGATAAATTTACATATTATTTCCACTGCTTTATCTGTAGATCCTTTAGATTTTCTGCATAACAACCTTGTTATTTGTTACTTTTTCCCCCTTCTCAAGTTCTTACGTCTTTTCTCTTCCTTGTTCTATTTCTCTGGCTAGAACTTTCAGGAAAAGTTTGAATAGAAGTGATTATAATGGTCATCTTTGTGTCTGGAGTAAAACTTTCATCATTTTAACAGTAAGGAATATGCTTGTTCTGGAACTTTTCTGTATATTCTTGGTATCATGATTAGACTGTTCTCATTAAAAGATGTGGAAAATTCCCCTCTCTTTCTATTATTGGAAAGGATTTGTATGTAATTAACATTACTTTTTTCTGTTAATATTTGGAAGAATTCACCAGTGAAATCATCTGGGTGAGCAGTTTTTATTTTGAGGTTTTTAACTATGAATTTACTTTTTGTGTGTGTCAATTTTTAAAAGTTGTATTTGTCTAAGAATGTGTCCAGTTAACTAAATTGCCAAATACACTAGCATTGGGTTGTTCATTATATTCTCTTATAATTACTTTAATATCTGTATTATACGTAGTTTTGTTGTGCGTTTTTTTTTTCATTGTTTTATCTGTTTTTTGGGGGCCTGGAATTTATGAAATTTTATTTTTCTTTCCAAAGCACTCCTCCTTGGCTTTCTGATTCTTTGTATGGTGTGTTTATTTTCTTCTTAAATTCTACCCTTATCTTTATTATTTCCTCCCTCACACTTTCTTTGAGTTTTTCTAACTTCTTCAGATAGATGGCAACTTGTTTGTTTTTTAGTTTCTCTTCTTTAATAATTCTAAATCTTAAGTTTTTCTTGATGTGTGGTTTTAGTTCCATCCTAAAAGTTTTGCCACATAGGAATTTCTTAATCATTTGATTCAAAATATTTTCTAATTTCCATTGTGATTCCTTATTCTACCAATGTGCTTTTTAGACATTAATGCTTAATTTTTGTACATATAGAGATTTTCTAGTTTACTAACATCCTGCAGAGATCAGAGGACAAAATCTGTAGGACAGACCATCATAATTTGTTGAGATTGTGTTAGTCCCTCAGTTGTGCCCAACTCTTTGCGACCCCATGGACTGTAGCCTGCCAGGCTCCTCTGTCCATGGAATTCTCCAGGCCAGAATAGTGGAGTGGGTAAGCCATTCCCTTTTCCAGGGGATCTTCCCCACCCAGGGATCGAACCCAGATCTTCCGCATTGCAGGCATATTCTTTACCATCTGAGCCACCAAGGATTGCTTTATATCTAAACTCATAGTTGGTATTGTTACATGTAAACTTGAAAAGGAAGTGTAGTTTTTAGTTGCTGGGATCAGTGTTCTATATATGTTATAAGGTCAAGTCTGTTAATCACATTGTTCAGATTTTCCATACCCTTACAGATTTTTGTATGTGCATCCTATCAGGTATTGAAAAGTGTTAAAATCTTTTAAAATCTTCTACTATGATTTCAAGTATTCTATTTCTATTTTTAGTTCTGTCAATGTTTGCTTTATAGATTGAGACTTATTATTGGGTAGATATGACTGTCAAACTTTTATAACTTCCACATCATCTCTTTCCCTTTGGTAATTCTTCTTGCGTTTAAAGTCTGTTATGTCTGATAATAAAATAGTTACTGTATCTTTCATTTGCTAGGAGTTTGCAGTTTACCTTTCTCCATCCTCTTACTTTCAATCTCCCAGGTCTTTATTAAGCTTGTAGTGTCCTTGTACTAAGTATGTTGGTCACTTGGTAGTGTCTGACTTTGCGACCCCATGGATTGGTACCTGCCAGGCTCCTCTGTCCATGGGATTTTCCAGGCAAGAATACTGCAGTAGGTTGCCATTCCCTTCTCCAGAAGGTCTTCCTGACCGAGGGATCAAACTCGGGTCTCCCACATTGCAGGCAGACTCTTTACAGTCTGAGCCACTAGGGAAGACTTATAAGCAGACTAGTGTCCCTTGTAAGCAGAATATAGTTGTTTTTATCCAGCCTCAGTACTTTGGTTTTTCAACTGAAGCATATGGCCTATTTAAATTTAATGTAATTACTCTGTTTTCTATCTGTCCCAGCACTTTTCTGTTCTTAGTTTCTTCTTTATTATGTACTTTTGTATTAAATGCTTTTATTATATCTATCCCCTATCATCTCCTTGTTTTACTGTGAGTCCGACACGACTGAGTGACTGAGCATGCACACCGGAAGTGACCATGAGAGCATGAGAGCATGGTCACTTCCGGTGTGCATGCTCAGTCACTCGGTCGTGTCGGACTCGTTGCAACCCCACAGACTGCAGTCCTCCAAGCTTCCTTGCCCGTGGGATTTTCCAGTCAAAACAGTGGAATGGAGTGCCATTTCTTTCTCCATCCGAGACGACTATCTAAAGATTAGACCATCCCTCCTTGGCTCATTAAAACTAATATAAATAAGCCCTTTTCCCACTTCCTAAAAAATATAAGGAATTTAGGATTCTGTAACATCTTTTACCCCATCCCAATTTGTATGCTATTGTTCTCAAATTTTCCATATATTTTAAACCATATATCACTGTTGTTGATTTTTATAGCCAATATTCAGTTAGATTTGCCATTTAGATTTATTTACTTACCATTTAGATTGTTCTTCATTCTTCCTGAATCTCTAAGCTATCACGTAAAATCATTTTCTTCAGAATTGCTTCCTTTAATATTTACTCTATTAGGAGTCTACTGGTGATGAATTCCCTCAAATTTTTGTTTATCTCAAATTATGTTATTAGCTTAATTTTTAAAGAATTTTCACTGGCTATTTTCTTCCAGCACTTTGAAAATATAATTATTTTACTGACCCCACAACTGATTGAATAAAGAAACACTAAATGAACAAATAAATGAATAAAGCAGTGAAAGCATAGGATTATATAGGTGACAATGAGTAATCCCACTTGTCTGGAGTGTAAGGAATTCAGAAAAGGAGGCCAAAATGTGGAGAAGTATACACATACACACACACACACACACACACGCACACACATGTGTGCAGGAACAAGGTCTCATATCGAATGCATTCATCAATGAAAAAGTGAAAGTGTTAGTTGCTCAGTTGTGTCCAACTCTTTGTGATCCCATGGACTGTGGCCCACAAGGCTCCTCTGTCCATGGGGATTCTCCAGGCAAGAATACAGGAGTGGGTAGCCATTCCCTTTGCCGGGGGATCTTCCCAATCTGGGGATGGAACACAAGTCTCTTGCATTGCAGGCAGATTCCTTACCATCTGAACCACCATAAATGTTCATTAATTTATTACATAATTTATTTTTGTAATTAAAATCTTATTATAATAGATTCTGGCTATACAAAATGCATAAAATGTTTCTTTAATTGTTCTGAGGGGGGTTTATAATCTAGCAGATAAGTATATATTTGCT
This sequence comes from Bubalus kerabau, assembly GCF_029407905.1. Taxonomy (NCBI): domain Eukaryota; kingdom Metazoa; phylum Chordata; class Mammalia; order Artiodactyla; family Bovidae; genus Bubalus; species Bubalus kerabau. The sequence goes on along the minus strand of NC_073624.1, from coordinate 128,800,824 downwards.
TATTTAAAAGGTAACTTTATGCTACTTTGAATCTTTCTTAAGGACCAACCACACTTTCATAACTTTTAGAAAAGTCACTATATGTATTTACATAGACCCATATGGCAAATCTACAGACTAAACCAGTACAAATATTCCCCTAATTGTGCATGAAAAAAGACTAGTAATTTAGTATCTAGCTTACATGAGACAGTCTGCTACTTGGAAACATAATAATACATGAAGGAAATAAAACTAATAGAATGAAACTAAATATGTTCTAGAAATGAGAAATATAATGTATTTATTTACTTTTGAATTTTACTATGCTTTTATTTATGCAGGTCAGGAAGCAACAGTTAGAACTGGACATGGAACAACAGACTGGTTCCAAATAGGAAAAGGAGTACGACAAGGCTGTATATTGTCACCCTGCTTATTTAACTTATATGCAGAGTACATCATGAGAAACGCTGGACTGGAAGAAACACAAGCTGGAATCAAGATTGCCGGGAAAAATATCAATAACCTCAGATATGCAGATGACACCACCCTTATGGCAGAAAGTGAAGAGGAACTACAAACCCTCTTGATGAAAGTGAAAGGGGAGAGTGAAAAAGTTGGCTTAAAGCTCAACATTCAGAAAACGAAGATCATGGCATCTGGTCCCATCACTTCATGGCAAATAGATGGGGAAACAGTGGAAACAGTGTCCGACTTTATTTTTCTGGGCTCCAAAATCACTGCAGATGGTGACTGCAGCCATGAAATTAAAAGACTCTTACTCCTTGGAAGGAAACTTATGACCAACCTAGATAGCATATTCAAAAGCAGAGACATTACTTTGCCAACAAAGGTCTGTCTAGTCAAGGCTATGGTTTTTCCTGTGGTCATGTATGGATGTGAGAGTTGGACTGTGAAGAAGGCTGAGCACCAAAGAATTAATGCTTTTGAACTGTGGTGTTGGAGAAGACTCTTGAAAGTCCCTTGGACTGCAAGGAGATCCAACCAGTCCATTCTGAAGGAGATCAGCCCTGGGATTTCTTTGGAAGGAATGATGCTAAAGCTGAAACTCCAGTACTTTGGCCACCTCATGCGAAGAGTTGACTCATTGGAAAAGACTCTGATGCTGGGAGGGATTAGGGGCAGGAGGAGAAGGGGACGACAGAGGATGAGATGGCTGGATGGCATCACTGACTCGATGGATGTGAGTCCCAGTGAACTCCGGGAGTTGGTGATGGACAGGGAGGCCTGGCGTGCTGCAATTCATGGGGTCGCAAAGAGTCGGACATGACTGAGCGACTGATCTGATCTGATCTGATCTGATGCTTTTATTCAGAAAGATAGTTTTTACAAATGCTTCTCTTTGGATAAAGATAAGACAATATGGAAAAAGCTACATGGAATATCTATGTTCCATAGTTAACTCATACTTGCCCAGATAAACATTGAGCAAAAATGTGGTGGATACATACTAGATATATTGATGTTGGAGAGACAAAGAAGGAATATTCAGACAAGATGGAAGAGAGCAAATGAAAAAAGCCCTCGCAGAGGGAACGTGTTCAGAGCAGGCCTTTCCATATGAGAGGCGCACTGCTGGCCTAGTAGAAGATGCTACTGCTGCTGCTAAGTCACTTCAGTCGTGTCTGACTCTGCACGACCCCATAGACGGCAGCCCACCAGGTTCCCCTGTCCCTGGGATTCTCCAGGCAAGAACACTGGATTGGGTTGCCATTTCCTTCTCCAATGCATGAAAGTGAAAAATGAAAGTGAAGTCACTCAGTCATGTCTGACTCTTCAAGACCCCATGGACTGCAGCCTACCAGGTTCCTCTGTCCATGGGATTTTCCAGGCAAGAGTACTGGAGTGGGGTGCCATTGCCTTCTCCGAGTAGAAGATGAGAGCCTTCCAAGTAGAGGGCTTCCATCCTGTTTTCTTTCTGTGGATGACTGGCTGCAAGGGGACAGATCAGTGGTCTCGAGCATTACACAATGGCCCCTCCATTCTCACCTGCCTAGTGCACAAGTCTTTGTCTCCGTTCTCAGTTTATCTCCAACCCTTTGACCCTGTGCTCTAGTTTTTCCAAATCAGTACATACCCTTGCTTTTCGTTCCTCATTTTGGGCGCTCCTCTAGCACTGACTGTTGACATTCTGTCTTGGACACAATTTGGTATTTGTTCCCTGGCTTCACGTACTGTGGATACAGCTAAAGATACACGTCTGCCTTCCCTCCTACCCACATATGCTTCATGGGGAGATGGCTTGGAAAGTCGGGGTATGTGTTTACAAAAGACTTTTCCTAACGCGATAGCTTGGATACGGGAAAAATTAACACAGATTTCATCTTTTACTTATTTTTTCCAGGTCTATGAAACTAATATCCTTTTTCTGGGCCTTACTATCAATAAAAACATATGTTAGACTCTTGTAATCCTACTGTCAAAGATATGAAAACAACTGAATATAAAATCCAGTAAAGAAAAAAGAAGACTTTAATGATGGAGTTGCATTTTCTTTACAAGTAAAAATTCACGTGAAGAAGACAGAACAGGCTTTAAAACTAATCATCTTTTTTTTTTTTCTACCCTGTATTTAGGTTTTAGTGAGCTCTTTCAGAAATAAAGGATAAGAATCTACAAGCCCTACCTCACATTGTTTTAATAGCCTGGATTCTTCTGTTTCCTCTTCTCCACAGTTTTACAACTCTCTCCAGGCCCATAAATTTCATGGTAGTAATAGGCCCTTCCAGAAGAAAGGGACAAAATGAGATAATTGACATCTCCCCCAATCTTGCTGCACTTGGGTTCAATTATTCTCTTCTTTAATGGCCCTTTCCCCCAGTCCCCCTTCCCCTAACATAAATCATATACTCTATGAATTTTCAATTAGCTGTTGGGTGGCCAGCTTCTGGATCTGTAGGAGACGAGCAGAAGGAGAGCTGATTCCTAGGCTGCCATTCAGAACATGCCTTTAACAGGTATCTGATAAACCTGCTCTGTGTCCACCAGCCTCATGTCAGATGTGCTTTCTGTTTGGTGCATTCGGAAGCTTCCCCTTGCACCCTGGGCAAATAGCCTGGCACCGTTGATAGAGGTCCTTGATTATCTTCCCAAGCATTAGTGCAAAGGCACACAGAAATGTAAAGGATTATTCATTACCAGGGCTTCCCAGGTGGTGCTAGTGGCTGTCAGTGCAGGAGATGCAAAAGAGACTCCGGTTGGATCCCTGGGTCAGAAAGACACCCTGGGGAAGGAAACGGCAACCCACTCCAGTATTTTTGCCTAGAAAAATTCATGGACAGAGGAGCCTGGTGGGCTATACAGTCCATGGGGTTGCGAAAAAGTCAGACATGACAGAGGATACACGCATTCATTATAAGGAACTCCAATCAATTGGGATGGATATTGTAGCCCAATAATAACCATTTTTCAAATGGCATGTTAAGTTCTTTTTTTCTTTAGTGGAATATAATTGCTTTGCAGTGTTGTGTTAGTTTCTGCTGTACAACAAAGTGAATCAGCTGTACATATACATACATCCCCTCCCTCTGGAGCCTCCTTCCCACCTTACCCCCCATTCCACCCCTCTAGGTCATCACAGAGCCCTGAGCTGAGCTCTCTGTGCATGCCACATGCAATCTAAATAGATAGCTAGGTTCCCACTAGCTGTTTTACACATGGTGCATATATGTCATATATGCGTATGTGCATATATGTCAGTGCTGCTCCTCAATTCGTCCCTCCCTCTCCTTCCTCCTCTGTGTTCACATGTCCACCCTCTGTGTCTATGTCTATTCCTGCTCTGCAAACAGGTTTCACATAGACTGTTTCAAAGCTCAGGTTTCTCCCTTGAGTATCTTACGCTACAGGGGGAGAGGATGGGGGCAATCCACTCTTCTGTTATTATTACTGTAATGTGACATCGCTTGTGCCTGAGTTTAGGAAGGTAAATATCTCTGACTTGAGGTCATTCATATATTAGGTGGTTCTGTCTTTTATAATGAATAATAGCTATTGGTCAAGCAGCACTTTGGTTATTTAAAATATTCTTCAACTCAATAGTAGTTGCACTACAGAAACCCCTTAGGATACTTGAGAAGTAGAGTCAAGTCAGGTAGATAATCCCTTTACAATCAATTATTAATGAGCTTATATCAATGCAATGGTCCAGGGGATAATGGCTTACAGTCTGAGACATTACTGGTTACTAAATCATCTATGTTCACTGTCTGAGAGCTCAGTCTAATATATGTCACTGAAAAACGCTAGAACTACCCAAAGCCGAGGTCTCAAAGTTACAAAATGACAGTTAATACTTTAAGTGATAAGGTTTACCATCTAAGTCTGCACTTACAGTTGCTTTTAAAAATGAAGAGTTCTGGTGGCATTAGGCAATGTAGCCTCCACCAGCAGAAGGAAGGAAGACACCATCTCCTCCAGACAGGCTTGGGCTGAGGCCACGTGCCCGGCTTCCCTGGACACATGAGGTTGTGATTGCCATAACTCCCTTCCTGAAGTTCAAGTACCAAGGATGAACTTGACTGCGTAGAATCAGGGTTTCTGATAGTGTATAGGAATGGACAGACAGGCATTAAATCCTTTACGTGTGTGTGTGTGTGTGTGTGTGTGTGTGTGTAATACATGCTTTTTTTTTTGGCTGCTCTGGGTCTTCGCTGCAGCGAGTGGGCTTTCTCTACTTGTTGCATGATGGCTTCTTTGGTTGCAGAGCTGGGCTTCCCTGGTGGCTCAGACAGTAAAGAATCCGCCTGCAATGCAGGAGACCTGGGTTCAATCCCTGGGACAGGAAGATCCCCTGGAGAAGGGAATGGCAACCCACTCCAGTATTCTTGCCCAGAGAATTCTACAAACAAAGGAGTCCTCCTTGGGGTCACAAAGAATCGGACATGACAGAGTGACTTTCATGGGTTCTAGAGCACCTGGGCTCTCTACCTGTGCTCTACAAGCTTAGTTGCCCTGTGGCATATGGGATCTTAGTTCCCAGACCAGGGATTGAACTCACATCCCTTGCATTGGAAGGTGGATTCTTAAGCACTGGACCACCAGGGATGTCCGTGGGCATTAAATCTTGAACCTTGTCTCAGGTTCTACCCATAGGATTTGACCCATTGTGACTGAGTCCTCTAAATTCTCTAATGGAATTACAGAATCACAGAGCTCATTTAAATCTCCCCATCCCTCTTCCACATGTGGTATCGAACCTCACTTTGATTCTCTGCCATAGGATTGGATCCTCTGCTTCTTTTCCATGTTTTTCATGCATGCTAGCTTTGCTGTTTTTTGACAGAAATACAAATTGAGGGGGTTAGAAACTGTATCAGACAGTTTCTTTGTAACTCTCATATTCCTTTGTTCATTTTAAATGTTCACTAGTTATTGAATGGGTTGATTTAAGACAAGTGACTTTAGTTTTCAATGTCTCAGTTTATTTGCTCACAAAAAAGAATGTTACCTTTCAGCCTCCTGAATATTATTTAAATCACTGAACTTATGAGCGACGCAGCAAGAGATTATTTTATAGAAATTGCTTCTTTACTGAGTTGCTTCATACATGCAATACATTATATTAAAAATAAAATCTGGTATTTCAGTAAGAATCTCTGGTCTAAAGGCTCTGGAATGAATCTTAAATGTGGAGGGAAAACATGATTTTTGTGTTCATTTTGAAAAAGAGTCAATCATCCTAGAGGAAATAAATGGAAATAATGGGGGAAAGTACCTCCCTAGATATTTAGAAGATTTTAAGTGTGGTACATTTGTAAGAAGCTTTTTGGAGGGAAGAAGAAATGGATGGGGTGAAAGATTCACCAAAATTTGGTGAACAAGGCTTTTGTATGCCTTCTTTGCCAAAGCTCAGTTCTTTCTGGGTCTAGCCTGGATGATGCTATAAACTTCAGTGTGCAGATTTAGATTCTTCTTCTGTGTTTCAAAGTGTAAGGTCAAAAGCTTAGACCTGAGTGGGAAATCTCATGTCACTTAGTAGTTCTCCCCCAAATAAGCTGGACTGTTACCTCTGCAATTATTGTCAAGTTGATGTGGAAGCCTGTAAAAATCATCAGTTACCACAGGGGAAAGCTGACTCACTGAGCCAGCAGCTGATCTGAAACATCTCCCCTGTGTTAAGTGAAGCCATTTTTCTTCTTTTCATTCAAAGCATGTGGTTTTCACTGAATTAATAAATCAAAGTTTATTTCATTTGTTAACAAGGTTGTAGTGGTTAGAGGTTGGAGACAAAATGGAGAAAGGATACATTTCCCCTGCTCTCATCATAAGGGCCAGTAGTCATCAGCCTGATGCTCAGTTCAGTTACGGGGAGATGTCTCTTTGTGCCTAAGTAAGTCACTCTCCCTTCTCTCTGAAAGTGAGCAAAGGATCAACTCAAAGCAAAAGAGTAGGGGAGGGATAAGTTAGGAGTTTGGGATTAACACAAACACATTCCTTTATTAAAAAATAGATAACTAACAAGGGTGTACTACATAGCACAGGGAACTATACTCAGTATTTTGTAATAACTTACAAGAGAAAAGAATCTGGAAATATATATGTGCATATATGTATAATATGCATATATATTTTATATCTGAACCACTTTGCTGTATACCTGAAACTAATACAACATTGCAAAACCACTCTACTTTAACTTTTAAAAAGGCAGTATTGAATCTATTCTACTTAATTGTTGCTGTTCAGTCACTAAGTCGTGTCCGACTCTTTGCGACCCCGTGAACAACTGCATGCCAGGCTTCCCGGTCCTTCACTATCTCTTGGAGTTCTACTCAATATGTATTAACTATTTGACTTACATCCCAGAAAAACTCCTTTTGAAATTGCCTTAAAGAAGACAAAAGTCCTGGTTAACCACCAAACACAGTTTGCTGAAGTGCAAAATTGGTCAGGCTAATCAAATCCTTTTCTCTGACAATAATCAGCCAGAAAGAGAACCAGGGAAAACCACAGGTATTTTATTTTAAACACAGACTTTTATTCTGAACTATGTACTATACTAAATAGTAGGATGACATGAGCTAAGTTACATAGCTATTATGTGACCCTACACATGATGAGAAATTCATATATGAAAGTGATTTTTTCAAGATGGCAATGCTAACTTAAAATTGCATAACAACTGTGTCCCAGGCTGTTGGTTCTAGACTCAGTACTGCATAACCCCTGAATACTGGATGAGACCACCTTTCATTCATTTTCCAGTTAACACTGAGACAGATGGGACAGAGGCCTTGGAATATAGGGAGTCAGTGTGTGCTTGGTAAATTTGCAACATGAACTGAGAAAAGTACAAGCAGGACAGAGGAAAATGCATATGTGTGTTAATGGCAAAAACATGAAGAGGTTAAAATAGAGGAGCTGACACTGTCAGCAGTGGAAGAAGGCTGAGAGGATCACAGTGGGAAACAAGAAGTGCTACAGCCGGACAAGAGCTGAATTCCCACTCGAGGAATCCTAGGACCGGGAGAAATCGTGCTCGAGAAATTGGAGGGGGTCTGACATGTACCTACAGGCATGATTTTAGAAATGGAGTTTTGACAACATTCTGTCTCTAAAATGGTTAAGAAGTGACTCTACAAGCTGCATGAACATAGAAGCCATAAATTACATGGTAACTTCCCTGTCTTTAGATGAGAAGAAAAGAATAGAGACAAGTTATGATGTGGACATATTTGGAATGTTACCAAAAACTTTCTATTGCAGCTCCTTTTCTGAACTTGGTTAACTCAGTCCATGAAAACTATGATGTGATTCTGCTGAGAGCTGGAAGGGTGGCTAAGATGATTTTCCATAGTCCTTTTTAGAGCAATATTTGCATATTATTTTCACAGGCCTTGGAACCTTTAATCCTCAAGACATCTCCATTGTATAGGGATTATTAGTCTCTAGGTATAAATGTGGATGCCAAGTCTCAGAAAGATTAATGTCTTACTTAGCCTTGAATCCAAGTTTACTGAGTGCAGTTCTCATGCATTTCCAACTGTGTCAAGTTGCTTACAATTATGTGAAAATATGTGTGTCTCTTTCTCTTTTTATAAGTCCATGCAAAGAAGATATAAACTGTAGTATATTTCAAGGGAGAAATTGCACCCATTGGTTTCTTTCTCTAAGGCAGGGAGTGAGATAACACGAGCAAGTGGATAGCCTTCTGGTTTAGCAGAAGTGCTAATGGAATGTGAGCTTTAGAAGTATGATATTTATTTCTGCTTATTTGTTCTCCAGCACAATCTTTTATTGGCGCAATTGTATTTTCTATTCTTGGAGGACATTCAGGAATGAGATGTGTAGTGCCTATACCTGACTGAGGGGTGTATTTACCCTCTCTATTTGTATTGCGGTTTTGTTTTTTTTTTAAGTATTTTCCTCCATTTCTAAAATTTAGTGATCCAGGTTCTGTCTAAACTATGTGACCTCATGATGCTAAGTATGCCTTGCATGGCACATAGCTGTGCCAAAATTGCCACATCCTATTTGTTTACTTGGAATTGATCAGAAGATATTAAAACAGTTTTAAAAATTATCTCCACAATTACTTTCTGGAGAATTCAAAGTGTCCTATCATCTATTTTGGGAAAATACCAGTTGAAAAGGAAGTTTTTGCTTTTGGCAGGGAGAGCAGCACAACTTGAAATGCCATCTCTTTACATTTAAGGAAAGATTATTTGATGGCCATTTCCCTATCTCCAGTATGCAGGGGAATCGATTTTCTTTTCACAGCTTTCCTTTCTAATACACACATTGCAAATATTCTAAATTGACAATAGGCTGCCCGCTTAAAATCAGACCTTGCATAATTCATACTATTATAAAATCTTTCTTTTTTAAAAAAAATTGTTTATTTTGACTGCACTGGGTCTTAGTTGCAGCACTTGGGATCTTTAGTTGTGGCATGTAGGATCTAGATCCCTGATCAGGGATCAAACCCAGACCCCCTGCATTGGGAGCTCAAAGTCTTAGCCACTGGACCATCTGGGAAGTTTTGATATAAAACCTTTCTGAATGCTTATATTTTGCTGCTAGCCTTTATTTGTGCCTGGAAAGTGACCACTGTGAATGATAATATGGTTGACCTTCCCTATCCATGGATTATGCATCCATAAATTCAACCAACCATGGATGGAGAATGTTGGGGGAAAAAATCCAGGAAGTTCTGAAAAGCAAAACTTGAATTTGCCAGTCACTGGCGACTATTTAGGAAGCCTTTACTTTGTGTTAGGTATTATAAGTAATCTAGAGATGATTTACGGAGAAGGCAATGGCACCCTACTTCAGTACTCTTGCCTAGAAAATGCCATGGATGGAGGAGCCTGGTGGGCTGCAGTCCATGGGGTCGCTAAGAGTCAGACACGACTGAGCGACTTCACTTTCACTTTTCACTTTCACGCATTGGAGAAGAAAATGGCAACCCATTCCAGTGTTCTTGCCTGGAGAATCCCAGGGACGGGGGAGCCTTGTGGGCTGCCGTCTATGGGGTCGCATAGAGTCGGACACGACTGAAGCAACTTAACAGCAGCAGCAGAGATGATTTAAAGTATATGGGAAGATGTGCATGGATTATATGCAAACACTAGGCCGTTTATGTAGAGACTTGAGTATCCTCTGATTTTGGCATTCCCAAGACAAGAGGTGGGGTGTGGGTCTTAGAACCACTCCCTCTCGGATACTGAGGGAAGACTGTACTTTAGAACACTGACAGTTCTGGGGGATGAATGTCCACATAGGTGGGCTCCAGTTCCTGAGCTCACAGCAGCTTCTTTGGTAAAGGACCATCCTTTACCCTGGATCTGGTCTTGGCCTCTGGTACATACACAGTTGCCTAGGAAGTTAAAATTGGAGATTGACTCATCCTGGTATGATACATTGCGGTTGGAAGTTTATGGGGAAAAAAAAGCCACCAACAATGAATATGCCTTTTTGGATGTTTTCCAATTCTGGGAATCTATCATGCTTCACAGAATTTTTTAGGAACAGAAGGTAGAAATAAATTGAACAGCTTCCTCCAATCTTCCTCAGTTCGGGGTCAAATAGGAGACTGTCTCCTCATTTTATCTTTAAGATTTTGTTCCATAGTAACATGCATATCTCTTGAGTAATGCCACAGTTCATTTCCTTGGAGGGAGTTGGCTCAATATCACCATTACATATTTATGTGGTTTTGTGGGGAAGTGAAGATCAATAGAGGTCTTTCCAGCCACGTGACCACATGAGGGATTTCTTTTCCTGCTCTATTTATTATTTATGAATACCTCCTTGTGAGCAACACTGTCCTCAATGTTGAATAGGACAGAATGAGAGGACTGTGTATAAGCTTAACCCAGAGCAGTGATATTACTGTGAAACGTGGTATTTTACTGAAATGTGCCTAAAATTATAGAAGCTATTCTCATGAAAAACATTTTATCAGTCACTATCATGTTTCAAGATAACATCCAGACACAAATTTAATGCAGTACATCTCATCTGTATATATTCTTTGGAAAGAAACCAATATTATTTGGAAACATTCAAGCCTTTTCTAAGGTCATCATGAAATTCTGACTGGCATGAAGTGGTACCTCATTGTAGTTTTGATTTGCATTTCTCCAATAATTAGTGATGTTGAGCATCTTTTCACATGTCCACTGGCCATCTGTATGTCTTCTTTGGAGAAATGTCTATTGAGTCTTCTGCCCAGGTTTTGACTGGGTTGTAATCAAACAATCTCACTCTTGGGCATGAGCCTGGACAAAACTATAACTCAAAAAGATACAAGCACTCCTATGTTCATAGAAACACTATTAACAATAGCCAAGACATGAAAACAACCTAAGTGTTCATTGATAGATGAATGGATAAAGAAAATGTGGTACATATATACAATGGAATAAAACTCAGCCATAGAAAGAATGAAATCATACCATTTGCAGCACCAAGGAGGCAAATAGAAAGTATCATACTGAATGAAACAAGTCAGAAAGAGAAAGACAAATATCATACGATGTCACTAAGATGTGGAATCTAAAATATGGCACAAATGAGCCTATCTACAAAATAGAAACAGACTCACAGAATTAAGAACAGACCTGTGGTTCCCAAGGAGAGGGGAGGGAGAGGTATGGAATGGGAATTTGAGGTTCAGTTCAGTTCAGTTCAGTTCAGTCACTCAGTCGTGTCCGACTCTTTGCAACCCCATGAATTGCAGCACGCCAGGCCTCCCTGTCCATCACCAACTCCCGGAGTTCACTCAGACTCACGTCCATCAAGTCAGTGATGCCATCCAGCCATCTCATCCTCTGTTGTCCCCTTCTCTTCCTGCCCCCAATCCCTCCCAGCATCAGAGTCTTTTCTAATGCGTCAACTCTTCGCATGAGGTGGCCAAAGAACTGGAGTTTCAGCTTTAGCATCATTCCTTCCAAAGAAATCCCAGGGCTGATCTCCTTGCAAACTACTACATTTAGAATGGATAAACAAGGTCCTACTGTATAGAGCAAGGAACTATATCCAATCTGGGATAAACTGTAACAGAAAAGAATATTTGAAATCTGTATATATACATATATATGTGTGTGTGCATATATATATATATATGTATATCTGATTTACTTTGCTGGTACAGCAGAGATTAGCACATTGTAAATCAACTATAGTTCAATCAAAAAAAAAAAGAAAGAAAAAAGGGGGAAGAGAGTACACAGGCAGAGAAATAGTAAATGCCCAAGACTGAGCTAAAAGATGTCTCGTGTCTTTGGACCAGACTTCTCGTCAAATGTATACACTGGATTCATTCAGTGTAGGTTTTACTCCAACAAGCATAAGGGAGAGGGTCACATTTTCACCAAAAGTTGGGGAAAGAAGGACATGGTGGTGGGCCTGACATGAGAAGGTGGGAAAGCCTAGATTTACAAACACCCTAGACACACACCCCATGACCTAGTATAAATCACTCACTGGGTCCCCTGGAGTTGGAGAACTAGACCGAGAAATTCAGGAACTGGAAAGTTTCCTAAATGGGCTCCATCCTTTCCCCAAGAGTAAATGGAAGAGTTTGCATGGGGAAAGAGCCATAAGTGAAGTCAAAATGAGAGAGCTTTTCACCAGGTACTATGGCTCTGGTAGCCACCCTGGCTTCTCTGGGGCTGGTGCATCCCTGGGAGCGTGGTCACCCTTCCACCTGCTCTTTCAGGGCAAGGTGGGAGCTTTTGATCTCATCCTTGCTGAGCTGATGGAGCCACTCATCAGTGGAAGCCTAAGAGTCATTTCCCCTCCAGGGCTACGTGCACTGAAGTTTCACAAAGGGCTGGACTTAACAAAACATGACATACAATCAGATCTCCAAGTCAGACGCGACTTGTTTGGCTTTATTTACACGTTGTATTGGTGCTGCAGGGGGAGGAGGAAAGGAAGGGACGGGGAGACAGTTTTACAAAGATGATCTCATCAGTCACTGACAGCCCGAGTGGAGGCGAGTCCCGCTGATTCCGAGTTTATTCTCTCCTGGTGATGGCTTGCTGCTGACAGGGACATGTCCAGCTTGCCCACACTTTCTCATGGACATGAAAGGCCTCTCTCTGGTGCTCTTTGCCTGTCCCTGTGACCGTCTCTGCAGGTCCTCCCAGGTGCCTCTGTTGCCATGGTTGCTCCCCAGTGCACACAAGATGCTAAAAATAAATGCCAAGTGAAACTTTCCAGCTGCCTGGGAAAAGAGAGTTTTCTGTTCTCTTTGTACTTATATCCAATTGGCTCACAGCTGATGTGCTCTGAGAAGCTGGGTCGAATACAGATGCCATGCCCAGAGTCAACAGATGGGCTGGGGGTGGAGAGCATCTTTATGGGTTAAAAGCTGCCAGGAAAGTCAAGAGCCTAAGTTCCATGACCTTGCCTCCACTGTGTGCTTCTGAACAAATCAAGTCATTTCTCAGGGTCTTAGTTTCTTCGACTGGAAAAGGCAAAGAGCATCCAAGGAGCATTCTCACTTTATGAGTGTGCATATGCTTTCCGATTTTGAGTTTGAAACATTTCTGCGTAGCAGACCCAACTCCTACGTCGACTGTGTGAGCTTTGGCAGCTGATCATGGTTGCCTCAAATCATTATCAAATAGAACTTAAAAAGTAAGCCTTGTGTGACCTGATGTTATAATTTGTATGACCAAATTACACGCAGACTCTAGTCTGTTTTTGTGTTAATGTTGTTGCTTTTGTTTTGATTCATTCACTTTTTTCTTTATTCAACAAATTATGACCAAGTTCTCACTGGGCATTTGGCTTTAATACAGCCAACACTGAGCTCATTGCTGTTATGAGAAGGAAGCACTGGAAAGCCTTGTTGTTTAGTCACTAAGTTGTATTAGACTCTTTTGTGACCCCATGGACTGTAGCCCGCCAGGCTTCTCTGTTCACAGGATTTCTCAGGCAAGAATACTGGAGTGGGTTGCCATGTCTTTCTCCAGGGGATCTTCTCAACCCAGGGATCGAATCTGCATCTCCTGCATTAGCAGGGGGATTCTTTACCACTGAGCCACCTGGAAACCCCTGGAGAGCCTTGCTGCTGCTGCTAAGTTGCTTCAGTTGTGTCCGACTCTGTGCGACCCCATAGACAGCAGCCCACCAGGCTCCCCCGTCCCTGGGATTCTCCAGTCAAGAACACTGGAGTGGGTTACCATTTCCTTCTCCAGTGCATGAAAGTGAAAAGTGAAAGTGAAGTCACTCAGTCATGTCCGACTCTTCGCGACCCTATGGACTGCAGCCTACCAGGCCCCTCCGTCCATGGGATTTTCCAGGCAAGAGTACTGGAGTGGGTTGCCATTGCCTTCTCTGTGGAGAGCCTTAGATATCAAATAAATAGAACATAGGATTAGGAATAAAATGAAATCAACATCACAAGGATAAAATACAAACATACAACATTAAGATGTTTCCTGATTATAAAAGACATCTGTGTCTGGAAAATCTCAACATTATTTAATTTTCTGCTGGTAGTGTTCTGACATTATGACATTTAATATCTGAGTTATAGTAATTATATTAGCCTGAACTATAAGAAAAATGTTTTTTAAAAAAGCACAAAACAAAACAAAGTATAATGAGAAACACATTCATGAACTATTGCAGAGACCATGTCGTGTAACTGATTCGTACCAATAATATTTAATACACACCAAATGGGAATGAGTCACTGATACAAGTAAAATCAACCTTGTAATCTGTAGCAGTGCCTTTCAGGGAAGTGGCTACTAGAATTCTCTAGTTACAAAACAGAAACAGAGGCAGAAATAGGATAACTAAGGTTTCTTCCATTACCTGGTATTGTCTTTTGATTTTATATGCTCTGTATCCTTATGAGGAGGAATGATTGCCATCTTTTGGAGACAGTGCAAGGGATGTTCTTCTGTATTTAGCTGTATGTAAAGTAATTTTAACATGGTAAGCTGGCAGCCTTTGTGTTCTGATATTAACTCCTCTGGGCTTGGAAAACTTTTCTAAATTGTAAGGACCCAAGACATTATAAAAATCTCAAAAGGATGCAGTGTAAAAGCACAGACCTTGTATAGGATAGAGCCTGGAGACCTCATGGATTTGCAAGAAAATTTAAAAGTAGGGAATTCCTTAAGAACTTTGAAACATATTCAAATGGAAAGTCAGGCTTCAAAACAGGGAGAAGCTGGAGTGTTCTGTGAGCTGCTGATATGAGGCAGAGGCGCTGCAGAGAATGAAGGTTGCATCTCCTATATCTCAAACCACAAACAAGCCCAAGTTGCCACTGTGCCCAGTTGAAAACCAGAGCAGAATAAGCTGAATTAATTTAGGGGTTGTATCCACTTTATGAACTAGCTAGTGAATCTTCTTCAGTCATGGAACAGGTTAGGACCAAGGCAGGAACTCAGAGGAGCCTCGTGCAGAGGCCCTGCATGCAGGAGGCATCTGGATATGTAAGTGACTTCCCTCCAAAGTTCCCATGACTTGACTTCTGTTGGGGTATTAGGGCAAGTCCTAGAGGAGGTGCCGAGGTATGAATATGCTGATGTTTGTAGTAGTGGGGGAATGCGCAGCACATGAATGAGTGGTGATCACCTTGTAAAGCACAGAAATATCAATCACTATGTTCTGCACCTGGAATGAATGGTGTTGTAGGCCAATCACACTTCATTTTTAAAATCGATATGAATGACCCGTGTGTGATTGGTCAGTACTCTATGTCAGTGCAAGCACCATGAATTGTAATGCAGGACAAATGCCTGTGTACAAAGTGGCGGCGGCGGCATCACCCACTACAGAGAACAATTCGTTAATCAGGCGATCACTGCAAAGGCGCGTGTGCTCAGCCGTGTCCGACTCTTTGCGACCCCATGGACTGTAGCCCGCCAGGCCCCTTTATCCATGGAATTCTCCAGGCAAGAATACTGGAGTGGGTTGTTGTACCTTTCTCCAAGGGATCCTCCTGACCCGGGGATCAAATCCATGCCTCCTGCATTGCAGGCAGATTCTTTACTGCTGAGCCACAGGGGAAGCCCAATCACTGTGAACATCTTGTAAGTCAGAACGTGTTTGGGAAATAGCTGATAGATAAAGGACCTTAAATTAACTTTTTCCAGCAAATATTCACTGAGTACCAAACTTATACAAGACATGATGATAAAACTCAGAAAGAAGTGGTTTATTCCCTTATAAATTATTTAGATAAATGAATAACACTTCCATGACCTCACACTTCTTTTGCACTGAATTTTGTTAAGTGGGAGGAAAGTGGCTGAAACAGAAGAAGCAGTCTGTGAAAACCACTGGCACACTGCCTTGGAGGGCGAGGGTAGCCAGGTGGAGAGAGACTAGAGTGGAGATGAGGAGAAGGCAAGACTGGAGAAGGCATGCCATCTGAGATTTGTGAGCAGAAAAGGGGCAAGGCCGAGCTGGACTCAAACTTAACCTGAGAAAGCTGTATATCAAGTACATTTCTTCAATTCTTTCAAGTTGAAAAAATGGAGGGAAGAGGGGGTAAAAATGGTTCACCAGGTTCCCAGACTGAAGTAGACATAAGGGTTATTTTTGGACACTTCAGCCATAAATGCACATCTGAATAAGACTCCCCCACTAACATGGGAGAAGATAACTTAGAGAAAAGTCAGGCATTCCATTTTTTATGTGAAAGATCATGCTATCTGTATGTGTTAGCTAGGACAGAATTTCCTTTCTTATGCCCTTAGTTGGGAAGGTATTTCAGTAGTAAGATTTACTTCGCCTCTCTGCATCCATGTTTTTGAGGTAGGAAAGGTGAATCCACTGTTGCACCCTTAAGACCTGGCCTGAGACCTCTTGATGACTAAATGATGTGTGTATTTACAAAAGGGTAGATGATATGGCTGGAGAAGCCACTCATATAGCCCACATTATCTTCCTAGGAAATTACAAAACTATATCAAACCATATAAAAGTCATTCCTAATATCCCAAATGAGTATAGGATAAATTAGAAGAATGAGAGAGAGCAGGGGTGAAAAAGCCAAGGGGTTTATTTCACTAGTTCTAGATAAAATTAGTAGGACCTAACCTAAGTTGGTGACAGAGAAGACAGAGAGGCAGAGATTTCTCATAAAGTTATAAAAAAGGGAAAACGGGGGTAAGAGGGCTTAAAGATAGCTAAAGTTTCACATTAATGGGGGAGACAGATGAGGAGGGATTTAGTGGGTGGTGATGTCAGTTAGATGACACCTCCTTTATGGCAGAAAGTGAAGAGGAACTTAAAAGCCTTTTGATGAAATTGAAAGAGGAGAGTGAAAAAGTTGGCTTAAAGCTCAACATTCAGAAAACGAAGATTATGGCATCTGGTCCCATCACTTCACGGTAAATAGATGGGGAAACAGTGGAAACAGTGTCAGACTTTATTTTTTTTCGGCTCCAAAATCACTACAGATGGTGATTGCAGCCATGAAATTAAAAGGTGCTTACTCCTTGGAAGGAAAGTTATGACCAACCTAGACAGCATATTGAAAAGCAGAAACATTACTTTGCTAACAAAGGTCTGTCTAGTCAAGGCTATGGTTTTTCCAGTGGTCATGTATGGATGTGAGAGCTGGATGGTGAAAGCTGAGCGCCGAAGAACTGATGCTTTTGAACTGTGGTGTTGGAGAAGACTCTTGAGAGTCCCTTGGACTGCAAGGAGATCCAACCAGTCCATTCTGAAGGAGATCAGCCCTGGGTGTTCATTGGAAGGACTGATGTTGAAGCTGAAACTCCAATACTTTGGCCACCTGATGTGAAGAGTTGACTCATTGGAAAAGACCCTGATGCTGGGAGGGATTGGGGGCAGGAAGAGAAGGGGATGACAGAGGATGAGACGGCTGGATGGCATCACCGACTCGATGGACATGAGTTTGTGTAAACTCCGGGAGTTAGTGATGGACAGGGAGGCTTGGCGTGCTGCGATTCATAGGGTCGCAAAGAGTCAGACACGGCTGAGCGACTGAACTGAACTGAACTGATGTCAATTAGAGGCGTTGGTTTGAAAGTGGTTGGGAGGCCAACCACCTTGAGACTCTGACAAATAGGGAATTAGAATTCAGGGAGAGGCTGGGCGGTGGAGAGAAATTTGCAAAAGATTTGCAAAGATATATTTGAAGAATTGGAGGAAAATGGATATTGCTCAAATGGATATGGAGTTTTACCAATTTTTGAAAATATTAAATATTTACCAACAAAATCTAAATTGTATTTTTCCCTGAGTGATAAAACTGGTCTGGCTTCCCATTTAATTTGGCTTTTGTTTTCGGAGTCTCCTTGCAGCTCAGCTGAGGTCTCCTCATCTCATGCTGGGACCTCTTGCAAAGTCCTGGGCCAAACACTTTGTTTTATGTGCCAGAGATTAACCCAATTCCCTCTCCTTTGTCCCCTTCTCTGTACCGGGCTTCCCTGGTGGCTCAGACGGTAAAGACTCTGCCTGTAAAGTAAGAGATCCAGGTTCAATCTCTGGGTTAGGAAGATTCCCTGGAGAAGGAAATGACAACCCACTCCAGTATTCTTGCCTGGAAAATCCCATGGACAGAGGAGCCTGGTGGGCTACAGTCCTTTGGTCCGCAAAGAGTCTGTCACAACTGAGCGATTCACACTTTCACTAGCACTCTACAGGGTGCAAAGGCAGAAGCTCATTATTCCTGCATCTATTCCAGCTAGAGATGCACCAACATGAAACAAATGCATTTATTTCTGAGCAGAAATAGGCTCACAGACATAGAAAACAAGCTATGGTTACCAAGGGGAGAGGTGGGTAAATTAAGAGCTCAGGTTTAATATATACATGCTCCTGTATATAAACTAGAATAACAAGGACCTACTGTATAGCACAGGGACCTAAACTGAATATCTTGTAATAACCTATAAGGGAAAAGAATATAAAAAAGAATATATGTTTATGTATAACCAAATCACTTTGCTGTTCACCTGAAACAAATACAGCATTATAAACCAACTACATTTCAATAAGAAGTTTTAAAAATAAACAAAATTGGGGACAAAAAGATCCATAGGCAGAGAGAGCTCGAGGAGAAGGTTAAAGCAGCAAATGGGCTAACATGGCCTCTTTCCCTTCTGTTTCATCCTGCCTTGTACATGGACATGGCACCTGGAGCCAGGACCAGTTATAGTGCGGCAACAAGCATGAGAGAAAGGGCAGGAGAATTTCAGAGGTGATGGCTCTGATGGAGCTGATCCTCCAAACCAAGGCCAGCAGCATCCTACCTCCAGTTTTCCCTCCATGTGAGCAAAGCAATCCTTGCCTGTGTAAGCCAGTCAAGTCAGGGTTGCTGTCCTTCCGGCCAAGCCCATTGCTAATTGATGGACTCTACCTCAGCTTTGGGGGAATTCCCCAAAAGCTGTGCTCAGGTTTTCTATTGCTGCGCAACAAGCCACCTCAAAGCCTAGAGGCTTAAGCAGCAACAACACCATTTATATTGCTCACAAGTCTATAATTTGGACAGGGCTCAGAGTGGATGGTTTGTTTCCATTCCAAGTGGTGTCAGCTAGAAAAGCTCAGCGGGAGACTGGAGAATACATTTTAAGATGGTGCACTCATGTAGCTGTTGGTTGGTCTTGGCTCTAGGTCTTGGTCTTGGCTGTTGGCTGGGAAAAATTTGGGTTTGGAATCAGAGGCCCCTGTTCCCTTCTCTGTGGGCCTCACTGCAGCTGTCTGGGCTTCCTTACAACATGGTGGCTGGATTCCAAGAGAGAGCATAAAGAAAGAACACGGTGCACATGTGCAACATTTTTATGATCTAGCCTTAGGTGTCACATAGTGTCACTTCCACCACACTCTATTGGTTGAGGCCGTTACAAACACTTGCCCAGGTTCAAGGGGCGTGGACATGAACATGGCTTAATAGGGACGCGACAAGTGCCTAGAGCATGAGGAATGAAAGATGCTGCTACAGCTGCCTTTGGGAAATGCAACCTGCTTAAAATGCAATTAGCGATGGGCTTGGCCAGAAGGACAGCAACACTGGCTTGACTGGCTTACACAGGCAAGGATTGCTTTGCTCACATGGAGGGAAAACTGGAGATAGAATGCTGCTGGCATTGGTTAGAACATCAGATGGTCATTGCTTACTATTACTTACCTAGTTGAAGTCTAGAGATTAATAATTTGCCATTTATATTATGGGCTTCCCAGGTGGCTCAGTGGTAAAGAATCTACCTGCCAGGCAGGACACATGGGTTCAATCCCTGGATCAAAAGATCTCCTGGAGAAGGAACTGGCAACCCACTCCAGTGTTCTTGCTTGGGAAATCCCATGGACAGAGGAGCCTGGTGGACTTTATCTATAGGGTCACAAAGAATTGGATATGACTTAGTGACTAAACAACAATATTTATATTATAGAAAAGAGGAATAAGTAAAAATCAGAGTATTGATTTATTGCAAAAATTCTGCTAAAGTTTTTGAACAAAAGAAGTCACAATGGCTTCACAGACTCCCCAATTTCTCAGTGAGGTATTTTTTTAATTGACAGTATTTTGAGGTATTTCTTTGCATTGATTACTGAGGAAGGCTTTCTTATCTCTCCTTGCTATTCTTTGGAACTCTGCATGCAAATAATGTATATCTTTCCTTTTCTACTTTGCCTTTGGCTTCTCTTCTTTGCAATGAAATAGAGAAAAACAATAGAATGGGAAAGACTAGAGATCTCTTCAAGAAAATTAGAGATACCAAGGGAACATTGCATGCAAAAATGGGCACAATAAAGGACAGAAATGGTAGGGACCTAACAGAGGCAGAAGATATTAAGAAGAGGCTGCAAGAATACAGAGAAGAATTACACCAAAAAGATCTTCACGGCCCAGATAATCATGATGGTGTGATCACCCACCTAGGGCCAGACATCCTGGAATGTGAAATCAAGTGGGCCTTAGCAAGCATCACTATGATTAAAGCTAGTGGAGGTGAAAGAATTCCATTTGAGCTATTTAAAATCCTGAAAGATGATGCTGTGAAAATGCTGCACTCAATATGCCAGCAAATTTGGAAAACTCAGCAGTGGCCACAAGACTGAAAAATGTCAGTTTTCATTCCAATCCCAAATAACGGCAATGCCAAAGAATGTTCAAACTACTGAAAAAATGCACTAATCTAATATGCTAGCAAAGTAATGCTCAAAATTTTCCAAGCCAGGCATGAACCATGAACTTCCAGATGTTCAAGCTGGGTTTAGAAAAGGCAGAGGAACCAGAGATCAAATTGCCAACATCTGCTGGATCATCAAAAAAGCAAGAGAGTTCCAGAAAAACATCTATTTCTGCTTTATTGACTATGCCAAAGCCTTTGACTGTGTAGATCACAACAAACTGTGGAAAATTCTGAAAGAGATGGGAATATCAGACCACCTGACCTGCCTCCTGAGAAATCTGTCTACACGTCAGGAAGAAACAGTTAGAATTGGGCATGGAACAACAGACTGATTCCAAACTGGAAAAGGAGTACATCAAGGCTGTATATTGGCACCCTGCTTATTTAACTTATATGCAGAGTACATCATGAGAAGTACTGGACTGGATGAAGCACAAGCTGGAATCAAGATTGCTGGGTGAAATTTCAATAACCTCAGACATGCAGATGACACCACCCTTATGGCAGAAAGTGAAGAAGAACTAAAGAGCCTCTTGATGAAAATGAAAGAGGAGAGTGAAAAAGTTGGCTTAAAGCTCAACACTCAGAAAACTAAGATCATGGCATCTGGTCCCATTACTTCATGGCAAATAGATAGGGAAACAATGGAAACAGTGTCAGACTTTACTTTGGGAGGCTCCAAAATCACTGCAGATGGTGATTGCAGCCATGAAATTAAAAAACGCTTGCTCTTGGAAGAAAACCTATGACCAACCTAGATAGCATATTAAAAAGCATAGACATTACTTCATCAACAAAAGTCCATCTAGTGAAGGCTATGGTTTTTTCAGTAGTCATGTATGGATATGAGAGTTGGACTATAAAGAAAGCTAAGAGCTGAAGAATTGATGCTTTTGAACTGTGGTGTTGGAGAAGACTCTTGAGAGTCCCTTGGACTGCAAGGAGATCCAACCAGTCCATCCTAAATGAAATCAGTTCTGAATATTCATTGAAAGGACTGATGCTGAAGCTAAAACTCTAATACTTTGGCCACCTGATGCTAAGAACTGACTCATTGGAAAAGACCCTGATTCTGGGAAAGATTGAAGGCGGAAGGAGAAGGGGATGACAGAGGGTAAGATGGTTGGATGGCATCACTGACCTGATGGACATGAGTTTGAGCAAGACCTGGGAGTTGGTGAAAGACAGGGAAGTCTGGCATGCTGCAGTCCATGGGATTGCAAAGAGTCGGACAAGACTGAGCGACTGAACTGATACTTGACGTATGGACACGACTGAGGGACCGAACTGATATTTGATGTATAATATTATATAAGTTACAGGTGTACAATACGGTGATTCACAATTTTTACGTAATACTCCATTTATTGTTATTGTTTTACTCTTTGTTTTATACAGTGTATCCTTGTTACTTTGTTATTTAGTGGCTAAGTCATGTCCGACTCTTTGCAACCCCATGGACAGTAAGTCTGTCGGGTTTTCCAGGTAAGAACACTGGAGTAGATTGACATTTCCTTCTCTGGGGATCTTCCTGACCCAGGGATCAAATCTGTGTCTCCTGCATTGGCAGGTGGATTCTTTACCACTGAGCTACAAGGGAAGCCCATATCTTTGTAGCTTATTTTATAACTAATAATTTGTTATCTTTTAATCCCCTACCCTTCTTTTCCCCTCCCTCCTTTCTTTTCCCCACCTGTAACTACTGGCTCGTCATCTATATCTGTGAGTGCTCCCTTTTTTGTTATAGTCACTAGTTTGTTGCATTTTTTAGGGTCCACATGTGAACTGATATCAGACAGTATTTTTCTTTCTCTATCTGACTTATTTCACTCAGCATAATGCCCTCCAAGTACACCCATGTTGTTGCAAATGGCCTAAATTCATTATTTTTTATAGCTGGGTAGAATTCCATTATATATATACGTGTGTGTGTGTGTGTGTATACATATATTGGGGATTCCCAGATGGCTCAGTGGGTTACAAGTTCCCCTGCCAGTACAGGAGATGCTGGTTCAATCCCTGAGTCAGGAAGATCCCTTGAAAGAGTGTGTAGCAACCTACTCCAGTGTTCTTGCCTGGAGAATCCCATGGACAGAGGAGCCTGATAGGCTATAGTCCATAGGGTCTCACAAAGAGTTGGACATGACTGAGCAACTGAGTGTACATTTTCTTTACCCATTTACCTGTTTCTGTGAAAGGTATCTATATCTTAAGACTTGTCTTGATGATCTAATGCAGTTTGGGAGTCAAAGCTGGATCGTTATTTAGTTAAAGTCATCCTCTCTGAGGTACAGCTGTATAGGTGCTTGGTTTGTCTTGCCTGCTCCCAAAGAGGTAAGAATAATCTATTGTGAGGGCAAAAATTGAAGGTTGTGTATATACGCATGTGTGGGTGTTGGGGGATCTTTGATCAGAAGAAAGGTATTACAGCATAGGGCCACCTTACAAGAGAGCAAAAATAATACCCTTTGGTTTCATAAAGAGCCACATTTACCCTTAAATAGTCCTCTTTAGGCTAGACTGGGGACTTCCCTGATGGTTCAGTGGTTAAGAATCCGCCTGCCAATGCAGGGGACATGGGTTCGATCCCTGGTCCAGGCAGATCCTACGTACCATAGGGCAACTAAGCCTGTGCACCAGAACTACTGAGCCTGCACTCCAGAGCCGGTGCACCGCAGCAGGAGAAGCCAGCACAGTGAGAAGCCTGGGCACCGCAATGGAGAGTAACTCGAGCTGGTGCTCACTGCGACTAGAGAAAGCCCATGCACAGCAATAAAGTCCCAGAGCAGCCAAAAATAAATATGCAAACTTTTTTTTAAAAAGATAAACTATGAGTCCAATTACTTCAGAAAATATGAAAGGATGCTATGCCAGCCAGTAGCCAGTCTGCTCTGAGACCCACTCCTGCCCTTGCCCTGCAGCACTGTATGTAGCGCTCAGAACTGCATTTCCATGATGCTCCTGTCTGTTGCAGGCCTATGAGAAGGCGAGAGAAAGGATGAGCTAGGATGGTTTCCCCTGCTCTGCCTTCTCTGCTGTCATCAGCAGGGGCTGTATCTCCCTGCGCCATAGGCAGCTTCTGCTATGGCCTCCCAAGAAGCCCTTCCTCCCTGCATTCACACTCCTGTATGATTCCTCATCCTTGAGTGTGAGCTGGACATTTCTAAGCGGCAGAGCACAGCAAGAATGACAAGATGTCACTTCCAAGACTAGGTGAGGATAAAAAGACTGATTTCTGTCTTGTTCACCGCCGTTCGCTCTGACGAAGCCAGCTGCCATGTTGTAAGTTGCCCTGTGTGGCAAGAAGCAGACAGAGACCTACGGGCAACAGCCTGGGAGGAGCTGTGTCCTGCCAGCAATTGCTTACATTGGGTATTCAGGTAATGGCAGCCCTGGCCAATCCCTAGATAACAGACTTGACGGAGCCACAGCCTGGAGACTCTGCTAGGACCCTGCCTGGATTCCTCACTGTGAGATAACACATGAGTTTTAAGCCACAATGTTTGGGGTGATTTGTTTTGCAGCCACAGGTAACTAATACATGTGTCTCCAGTTTCCAATAGCAGCTTCTTCCTTTGCTATTAGCAGACTTGATAGGGCCTGGGCTCTGGTTTCTTTAACCCTTGTCACTTCTTCCCTGGGGACAGAAGTGGTGTCTGCTCTTGTTAATTACTATGCTGCCTCCCTCTACTCTGTTTAGGTTTCCAGATCACTGCTGGGAGGGATTGGGGGCAGGAGGAGAAGGGGACGACAGAGGATGAGATGGCTGGATGGCATCACTGACTCGATGGACGTGAGTCTGAGTGAACTCTGGGAGTTGGTGATGGACAGGGAGGCCTGGAGTGCTGTGATTGATGGGGTCGCAAAGAGTCGGACACGACTGAGCGACTGAACTGAACTGAACTGAATCCCTGGTATAGTGTCCCACCCTGGATAGTTTTTGTCTTTCTAGGTGAATCCTGACTAAAAAGGGTACAGCTCCCAAGTGTGGAGAAATGCCTCCCTTTTGCATCCATGAGGCTTCTTTTTTTTTTTTAATGTATGCATTTATTTATTCGGGGCTGTGATGGCTCTTGGTTGCTGTGCAGGGTTTTCTCCAGGTGTAGAGAGCGGAGGCTGCTCTTCCTTGCAGTGTGAAGGCTTTTCACAGCAGTGCCTTCTCTGGCTGTAGAGCATGGGCTCTGGGCCATGTGGGCTCAGTAGCTGCGGTGCATGGGCTTAGTTGCTCCGTGGCATGTGGGATCTTCCTGGACCAAGGATTGAACCCGTGTCTCCTCCACTGGCAGGAGGATTCTTTATCACTGAACTACCAGGGAAGCCAATCCATGAGGCTTTTTCTCTTTCCATTAAAGTCAGAGGCTTGAAGGGGCTGGGCTAGGCTTTGTATCTCTGTAGGACTGAGTCCCATGGTGTTCAGCACCAAAAGCAGGCAGGTAGTGGCAGAAAAACTAGGTACTCTTTCATACCTACTTTTCTGTTTATAATTTCATGATCTTTCTATTAAAGGGAGCGCCCAAATTTATTTAACCTTTCATCTGCCAATCTGGGTCTGCCCCACTGCTTCAAATACATTGGATACCAAAACTGTTGAAGGCCTAAAGAAACTATTTAATCCAATTAAAACAGCACTTTAATCAAGAAAAAAATCTAGAATAATTGGTTTACTGTCACTACCCAAAAGCTTTCAGTCTTTTTTCATTTTCCTCTTTTCACCATGGCTTTCAGTGTCTATTTTCACATGAGTTGGTCTTAAAAAGAAGCACATCAAAACATAAAAATCAATAGGATTAACCTTTGTTGTAAGGGATAAACTCATATACTTAGTCATCTTCTTTGGATGACCAAAACTTATAGGCTTTTGCTCAGAGAAGCAGATTGATCAATCTTCTTACTTGTCATTTAGCAAGTCTGATTTGCAGTTAAAGTCTCTTTCCTTTAGGGAGAGGTGGGTAACTAATAAAATAAGAAAGAGTGAGAGTCAACCCTGCTCCCTGGGAAAAACAGGAGTCACTGTAGGAGAAATTTCCATGTGACAATTACTTTCTTAGTGACAGACTAGGCCAGGAGATACTGTAAGTATTGAGTCCAGTACTTTGACAGAGAAGATTCTTGCAGGCACAGGCCAGCAGCAGATTGACACAGATTAATACTTATGAAAATAATAATGAAGACACACACTAACACACCACATTAAAATTTATTAAGAAAAAATAGTATTTTAAATTACCAAAAAAGAAAATGACTATAAAGTTTCTTGTCAGTCTTGAAATTGTTTCCTGGAGCAACCAGGAAACCTTTGTAGTTTTCATTTAGACTTTCAGATTCTGTAATCTATGACTCCTTTGCTCAAAAATAGCTTCCTCTCCACCCAATCATTAAAATGAAATAAAAATGATTGCATAATCTATCTGCAACTGCGTTAATTTGTAGAAAATAAAGTCTCAAGGAGGCAAACTCAACTCTTTTGAATCTTTGGTTTTTAGAAATGTCCTGCCTTCAATAAGCTTTAGCAGAATAAATGCAGAAGTACAAACCAATTGTATTTAGAAAGTGGCATTATGTTGAAGAATCAGGAATATTCCCCTTCTGTAATTGAGCAGAAACCACTCAGAGCAGAGTAGCTTCTGCTAAACTGGAAGGATTGCTTAAGTCCTATCCCTTCCTTATAGACTCTTACAAGGTAAGAGCCAGGAGGAGTCTTAGAGATTATTAATTCCCCCTGCATTGTTGGCAGCCTCCTGGCTCAGTGCTCAAACCTCCTGGCTCCCAGTTCAATGAGAGAAGTAATTTCATTGCCTGCAAATGTGGTTATAGGCAAGGTTGACTCAGTGGCTGTATTTTCCCTTGGAGGCAAATTGGAGACTCTAGGTAGGAGAGCCTCAGTTTTCAATGTTTGGGTAGTAGGACCTGTCTTACTTGAATGATAGAAGCTCTGCCATGAAGAACAATAATCGTGGGAGTGAAAATGGTCACAGATGAATCATTGGATTGCAACAAAGATGAAAAATATTGTCATATTCTCTATGATGTCCAAACAATTCCTAAGCTGGAAGCCAGATTGCAGTCTCTTTCTTTGATGTGCTTTATTGTCTTTTTAATTGGCCATATCTATTTTCCTACTTATAAATGGGATAAACTTTAAGAGCAACTACAAAAAGAAAAAGGCATCATATTCTAGATCTTATTTCCTTTAGAAAGAACCAAAAAAGCTTAGTTATCCAAGTTGTATGTTCTTAAGGATGGTGGAAAATCAGGTTGCTATTGTTGTTGAGTTGCTAAGTTGTGTCTAATTCTTTGTGATCCCATGGATGTAACCCACCAGGCTTCTCTGTCCTCCACTATCTCTCAGAATTTGCTCAAAAGCATGTCCATTGAATTGGTGATGCTATCTAACCATCTCGTCCTCTGCCGCCCCCTTCTCCTTTTGCCTGCAAAATTTCCTAGCATCAGGGTCTTTTCCAGTGAGTTGGCTCTTTGCATCAGATGGCCAAAGTATTAAATATTCAGCTTCAGAATCAGTCCCTCTAATGAATATTCAGGGCTGATTTTCTTTAGAGTTGACTGGTTTGATCCCTTGCAGTCCAAGGGACTCTCAATCATCTTCTCCAGTGCCACAGTTTGAAAGCATCAGTTCTTTGGCACTCATGCTTCTTTATGGTTCAACTCTCATGTCTGTACATGACTACTGGGAAAACCCATAGCTTTGACTAAATGGACCCTTATTGGCAAAGTGGTGTCTCTGCTTTTTAACACATCTAGGTTTGTCGTAGCTTTCCTTCTAAGGAGCAAGCAAACTGTGGAAAAGCAGGTTAAATTTCTATAAATACACAACAATACAATCTGCAAATAGCAGTAGAAATAAAATATAGATTCTCTTAAACTAAAATAGGGCTTCCCTATAAAGTTCAATAACTCTGTTATTAGAAACCCTGACTGAAAATTTTAAGAACAAGAGGTTATGCCAAGGTTTCTAGGTTTATTTTTGTTTGTTTGTTTAAAAAAGTACTCATTCAGATTGAAATCACTGAATGGATTTATGGTATTTAAACTTAAGGAGGATTGAAAATTATAGCCATGCCATATAGATGGGATTATACAGGACTCAGAGAATTAAGACTAAAAACATTTCTCATCTCTGTCAATTAAATTTGATTTTTCTTGCTTCCTTTCCAGCCAGAGTGCAAAAACGGATGAAATGATAAAAAAGAAAAGAAAAATATATAACCTTAGTGAAACAACAATTTCAGGTAGAAAACCAACTTAAAATCTTTAGGTAGTAAATGTCAATTCAGGTTCAGGAGATGTCATCTTAAAGAGTATAAGATTTCTTTTTACATTATCTCTAAACTAGAAAATATTTCCCTGGATTTGGTTTAAGAATAACCTTGATATATTATAACCTTGAGTGGAAGCTGGTGGTGAAGTTAAAATACATGAAACTATTGCCTTGATCAGAGTTAAGGAGTGAATAGGCGCTGAATCAGTGAAAACTGGAGAAAAGTGGCAGCTAAAAAGAACGGGGAAAGGCATCTTAATCCAAAACAGGCTTCCTCCCCACCTGGTTAAGTATCTGGTATTTTAGGGAGCTGACTCTCACATGTGTCTCTTCCTGACTGCTGGAGTAGATTCAAATTCCAGAAAGTATCCTATTTAAAATAAATATTAATATACTTATTTTCTCTTCCACTAGTGACTGAGCTCAGCTAATTTCTCTTTGGAACCACAGTACCTGGCACCATACTTGGCATAGAATAACACACCAAGACTGCTTGATGGATGGATGAGTGGGTGGATAAATGGGGAAAATGAGTGAATAGACATTTATTCAAGGGACCTTGTCATATGCCCTATCCTCTTGGGGTTTTACAGACCCAAACTAGATATGAGCCAATTTCACCTGTGAAATGGACCTGTGGCATGGCACCTCTCCCCCCAGGAAGGTCCTCAAGATATAACAAGAGTTCAACACATACTGACTTGATCAGTGACAATGCTAAGGAGCGATTCTCTCATCTCCAAAAAAACAAATAAGAAACCAGAGCACTGATATTTCTTTACAGGGAAGAGGGGAAACAGACAGTTTGTAATGACTGATCTCAGTGACTTAACTATATGTTTACAATCACTACAGATGCCCTTTCCTTGCTGGTGTCTCCCCCCTGTACACAGTGACACCCCCTCTACCGGATCCGCTCTTTGTAACCATGAATTGGGACTAAAGTGCCAGCAAATTTGATTTTATTGTTCTGCATGAACACCAGTCAATTTTCCAAGTGGGGCTACTAAAGATGATAATTGTATGTTGTCTAATCTTGTCTGGATGTGTCCCCTCTAGTGGTTTCCCGCTGGTAAACCACTGAAAACATCAAAGGATCAGAACAAGAGCAAATGAAATGTAATGCGGTCTGTTCTTTGAGCCAATGCGAGCCTCCTGTTTGAAGAGTATCACTAATGTGTATACAGACGTATGGAGAGGCATACATAGAGGTATAATTTTTTCCCTCTAGGGCAGGATTTACTCAGGGAGTATACTGAGTAATAGTCAATAGAAGGTATGGTAATAAATGATCAGATTGCACTTTTGGGGCACTTGACTGATTATCTGGATTGTTAGATGTTGTATTTTACCTGTCCTGGTGCTGAAAGGTTTGAGGAATTCCTTCCTTTCCAGGGGAACCCAGGCTACCAGAGCTGGTCATTAGTGGATAATTACCAGAAATCAGAAACTATCTTGAACAACATGTTAATGTAAAAAGTCTCATCTGAGACTTGTTTTGTGCTTTATCTCATATAACTTGTCTTTTGGGAGGAAACAATCATAGTTTATTATTGATGACTTGTGCTGTTGCATGGAGAAGAGATGAGGAAAATGAACCTAATATATGACCCTATGGAGAAGGCAATGACACCCCACTCCAGTACTCTTGCCTGGATAATCCCATGGACGGAGGAGCCTGGTAGGCTGCAGTCCATGGGGTCACTACGAGTTGGACACAACTGAGCAATTTCACTTTCACTTTTCACTTTCATGCATTGGAGAAGGAAATGGCAACCCACTCCAGTGTTCTTGCCTGGAGAATCCCAGGGATGGGGGAGCCTGGTGGGCTGTCGTCTCTGGGGTCGCACAGAGTCGGACATGACTGAAGCGACTTAGTAGCAGCATGTGACCCTAAAGCAATTGCTTTCTGTTATGAGAATGGAGTTAGAGAGCACATTTTATCATAATTACTTGCCCACATATACCTTCAATGCTCACTCTTCACATCCTGCTCCTCTCATTTCCTATGGGAAACAGTCAAGTAGATAATGGAAAGAAAAGACCATGTTTAAAACATAGCACAATCATGAAAAAAGTGGGGTTTTGGCCCTATGTACTCAAAAGACAGAAAGCTCACTTACAGACATACCTTATTTTACCGCGGTTCACTTTACTGCGCTTCTCAGGTGCTGTGTTTTTCACAAACTGAAGGTTTGCGGCAACTCCGTGTCCTGCAAGTCTGTCAGCACTGTTTCCCCAGCAGCACTTGTTCACTTTGTGGTTTGGTAATTATTGCACCATTCCAAACTTTTTCATTATTATTCTACTTGTTATAGTGACCTGTGATCAGTGATCTCTGATGCTGTTCAGAAGATGGTTAGCGTTTTTAGCAACAAAGTAGTTTTTCCTTAAGGTGTGGACCTTGTTGTTTTAGACATAATGCTATTGCACACTTAATAGACTCTGTAGAGGGTAAACGTAACTTTTACATAAAATAACTGGGAAATCAAAAAAGTCATGTGACTTGCTTTATCGCCCTATTTGCTTTATTACCATGGGCTCGAATGAAACCTACAGTGTCTCCAAGGTGTCACTGTACATTTTCAACGTTTTACACCCTCAGAGGGGCAAAAACATATAAGTCCTGCCTCCCTCTGTATTGTATTCTCAAAGCAATACCATACGCTCATAGCATTCTTCAAAGCTCCCTGAACAGAGGCCAAGTTATAAGACTGATTTATCTCCATCACGTATCAAATGCAGTTAGAGACACAAGACATAGATTGTACCTGTTACAATAATAACCAAGAGTTTGAGATAATATCTACAAAATCCAGTGACACATACAGTCAATTTGGACATGACTGAAGATTCCCTAGATTGGGTTCAGGTATGGAAAGGGCCATGTTCACAGCGATCATTTGTCTTCCTTGGGTTTTCACTCCCATCTGCTAATACAGAATACCACCTCTGCTAAATTACCGGCTGACTCACATGTTTCTGAGCATCTTTGAGGTTGAGTCTTAAGTACATATGACTGATTCTATCTTGTATCTTCCACCAAGTGTACTGTGGCTTCCCTTACCGGGTAAAGCCACACAGCCAGACACCGCCACGTGAATGAGTCCTTTTCATCCTCTTCCTCCTGGCCCAGTCCTGGGTACCCTGTTGCTGCTTCTGTCACCTCCTGCAGGGCACTGCTTCAGATGTGCCACTGATGTTTGCATTTTTTTGTTTTGTTTTGCTTTGGGGGTTTTTTGCTTGCTTGTTTTTGGTCGTGTTGGGGCTTTGTTGCAGCGAGGAGGCTTCTCTTGCTGTGCTGCAGGGACTTCTCTTTGCAGTACTCAGGCTCAGCAGTTGTGGCACATGAGCTGAGTTGCTCTGCAGCAAGTGGGATCTTAGTTCCCTGACCAGGGATTGAACCTGAGTCCCTTGCATTGGGAGGCAGTCTCTTAACCACTGGACCACCAGTGCTGTTTGGAGACCAGGGATGAATCTAGGGACAATCTTAGTGTGTTGGGTCACACTGTAATAGAAAAAAACAAGTGCAGCTTGCTTGTGCCACATTGGATTTCAAATGATAATTTTAAAGTGTAATGCTATTTCTCCCTAGAATACACTATGGATATATGGAGGTGGGTTCCAAGATAAATTGATATGGGTGATAGCCATCATTTTATCCTAAAATACACTCTTCCCTTGGACTCTGAGGTTCTATAAGTGGCTAAATGTGTCATTTTCCCTTGGATGAACTAGTTCCCAGCAGGCACATTCAAACCTCTGGAGAGTCAATACGTCCCCCTTGGGGCTATCTTCTCATTCAACAGATGCACCACTAGAGACCTGTCTGGGGCTCCAGCTGGGATCTTTGGTAACAGCTCTTAGGAATTCAGATGTAGATCAGGCCGTGACAGAGCATTCCATGGAGGAGACGATCAAGGCCCTAGACACTCACTGCATGCACAGAGTTTCCATTCTAGGGGGGAAGAGAGAGGCCACGAACACAGGATGCAGGGGGAGGTTTGTGATGGGCCAGCTTGGGAGGCCACAGGAGACACAGTGTGACCTGACCTTACCTAACGCAGGGTCAAGGAGGGGCCTCCTGGGGGAGTGCTTTCTGAGACCTGAAGGATAGATAGCCGTTAACTAGACAAAGGCAGCACGAAAAGCCTGCTGGGGGCTCTGAGGTCAAGTGTGAGGAGCAGAATGAACTGAGAGGTGCTTGGTAGAGAACAAGGCGAGAGGGGGCCAGATCAAGGAAGTAAGGTTTTATTTTAGTTTAATTTTGAAAATTATTGAAATACAGTTGATTCGCAATGTTGTGTTAGTTTCAGGTATATAGCAAAGTGATTCAGATATATTTATATTATACTTGTAAATATCTATATATAAATATATTAGATATATACACACGTATTATGCGTGCATGCTCAGTCACTCAGTCACATCTGACTCTTTGTGGCCCTATGAACTGCAGCCCACCAGTGGAGTCTGTCCATGGAATTTTCTAGGCACAAATACTGGAATGTGTTGCCATTTCCTTCTCTAGGATATGTACATATATATTTTTTTCGTTTTTAATGTTTATTTTTTTTTATTGAGAGGAGTTAAAGTTGTATCTTGGGGGCAGTAGGAAGCCTCTCAATCTTTTTTTTTTAAGTTTTATTTTATATTGGACTATAGTTGATTAGCAATGTTGTGTTAGTTTCAGGTGTACAGCAAATTTTTCTAAGTTCTTTCTCCATGTAGGTTATTACAGAATATTGAGCAGAGTTTCCTGTGCTATACAGTAGGTCCTTGTTGGTTATCTGTTCTATATATCACAGTGTGTATGAGCAGGAAGGGGAGTGATCTGACTCGTGTGGATGAAAAACTGCAGTGGGGCAGATGGACTAGAGAAGAGGGACACAGGAGACAGGAAGATAGACTGCATAAGAGACTGTTGCTAGTGCCTTGGCAAGATATGATGGTGCAGAGAACAGGAGGGGCACATATGTGCAGGAGAGACTCAGGGGTAGAGTCGAAGGCCAAGTCATTGGCTGGATGAATGCATGAGACCAAAGAAGGAGTTCAGGGGAAGTCCCAGGTTTCTGACATGACAAATATGTGGGTGGAAATGGCATTACTGAAACAGGATCACAGGAAATAAGTGGTTGGTCATATGATGGTCATATTGAGGCCTATTTGATTTGGGGCCACCTGTGAGGCATGCAGGTAGATGTTGACTTAGTGCTGAGGTTCATAAACCGCAGGAGGAGGGTAACTATAAACACTATAAGGATGGGATTTCCTAGGGAGAAGGGAAGGGTAGGAGGTAACCCCATGGAGCATCAAACATGAAGAGAATAGGAGCTTCAGAGGGTGTGAGGAGTGGGCAGAGGGAAGAGGGGTTTCAGCAGCAGGTGGCAAAGGTAAGCGAGTGAGAAAACATTGCCATGAGGGCCAGGAAGCTCATGTTGGAGCCAGACTGTGGAAGATCTAAGTGTTAGTGAGGTGAGGGGTGGTGGCTCAGATGGTAAAGAATCCTCTTGCAATGTGGGAGACCCGGGTTCGATCCCTGGGTCCGGAAGACCCCCTGGAGAAGGGATTAGCAACCTAATCCAGTGTTCTTCGTGGCTCAGCTGGTAAAGAATCCGCCTGCCATGCAGGAGACCTGGGTTCGATCCCTAGGTTGGCAAGATCCCCTGGAGAAGGGAAAGGCTACCCACTCCAGCATTCTGGCCTGGAGAATTCCATGGATTGTATAGTCCATGGGGTCACAAAGAGTTGGACACGACTGAGCGGCTTTCACTTCACTTTCCAGTATGCTTGCCTGGAGAATCCCATGCACAGAGGACCCTGACAGGCTAGAGTCCATGAGGTTGCAAAGAAGTCAGCCACAACTGAGTGACTAAGCACGTGTGTGCGCGCGCGCACGCACACACACACACACACACACACACACACTGTGAGGGGAACTTGGACCTTATCCAGTAGGCACCAAGTAGCTTAGGAAGGACTAGGGCCTGGAAATCTACATACTTAAAGTAATGTACATCCGGTAGTTTGAAAGTTGAGGGGTAGGAAGCAAAGATCTCATTTAGGAGAGTTGTCTTGTGGAGAAAAGCACCTGGGGGAGGGGGTTACCCAGGGGGAAGGGTGACCAAGGAGCCTGGTGTGAGAGATCTTGGGGGAAACCAGAGGACTTCCATGTTGCAGGGAAGGGCAGAGATAGAGAGTGGTCCAAGGAGACCCTCCTGCGTCTGCTGTTTCACGGACTGACAGCACTTTTGTCACAGGTAAAGCAGCCAGCCTTGGCGGAGACTGACGGACTTGGCTTTAGGTGTGTTGAGATGTGGGCAATGTTGCAAAATACTGATGGAGGTTATCTGTAGGTGAATGAAAATGGTGCTGCTACTGGCCCTCTGCTCCATCACATCTCTGCCATTCTAGAAAGAAGTAAAATTTCACACTAGTTAAGTTCATTCTCCACTCCCGATTTTACAATTTCTGGAAACATTGGATTTAGAAATACTATGGTGTTTTGATTTGGTTTTATTGTCTTTTTGGCCTTACTTTTTGACCTTAAAATATGGTCTTACTCTCTCCACATCAAAGATTGAAGGTTCAGATTTTGTGGCAAGAATTTACACGGTTTATTCTTGGCCACTCTTCTCATATTTCTCGCCGTTGTCTCCTCACCCATTGTGCCCTTTATGTTCCTGTCTCTCTTCCCTTATTCTTTCTCTGTCTGCTTAGGTCTCTCCCAAGGATGTTCAAGTGCAGCTATTCTTGGCCTAAATGCCACAGAGAACTGAAGGTCAGAATGGAGAAGCACACCTTTTTAATTTCCTGGGAAGCAGAAAGCAGAAACTCTCTGGTCTTGATCAGAAACATTTTGAATTTATCTCTATTTCTCTGTTAGAACTCCTAACAGTTTCTGAGAAACAACTGTCACCTTATATGATATAAATGTCATTTTATAAACATCTGTCTCTAAAGTTCTGATAGTTTTTCTTTATGGGAGAACAAGTACAATCTCAAAAGAGAGTCTTATTTACCACTATAACCTCAGTGCTTTATACAGTTCTGGAGCCCAGTTCCCAGTTGTTCAATAAATAAAGGGACAATGAAGACAGGCAGAAGACCCTTTTATTTTCTCACTAAGCTTTCAGCTTTTTCTAATCTTTTCCCCAGGGGGTAAGTTGTTTCACCAACATGACAGAAAGACTTGGACAGCAGTCACCAGGTACCTTGAAATGTCTTGCACATTGAGGCTGCTTAGAGTTTAACAATTAAAAATGTTATAGGAGACTGTTGAAATTAGGAAAGCAAGAGTTTGCCAAACTGTAGGCAGCTTTAAGTGTTTTCTGGGTGGCACTAGTGGTAATGAACCTGCCTGCCAATGCAGGAGATGTAAGAGACGTGGGTTCGATCCCTGGGTTGGGAAGATCCCCTGGAGGAGGGCATGGCAACCCACTGCAGTATTCTTGCCTGGAGAATCCCACTGACAGAGGAGCCTGGTGGGCTATAGTCCACAACTGAAGCGACTTAGCAAGTCTGCAGCTCTAAATTCATAACCAATATGAGAAAGAAATTGTATGTAAAAACTAAATATATTTGCAAATGTGCGTGTGCTTATACACCTTTTCTGTATTCAGTTCTTATGACCTAGCGGCAGTGTGCCTGGCGCTTTTTGGTGTGATTATTGGTAGACGCCATCTAGTGGTGGAGAGTAGCAGCTGTTCTTAGAGCCATTCAACTTCTATGTTAATTATTATTACTTTTTTATTTCCTAAAGGTAGAATCCAAAACACTGCTTAAAGTCTCAAGTTAAGTCTCAAGTAGGAATAAAATTTGGAGGATTAAGGTATAAACTTTTGGGACTTCTCCGACAGTCCAGTGCTTAAGACTCTGCTTGCCAATGTGAGGGGTGTGAGTTCTCTCCCTGGTGGGGCATCTAAGATCCCACAACCCACAAAAAATCAAAAATATAAAACAGAAGCAAAATTGTAACAAATTAAACAAAGCTTAAAAGAACCGTGTAATCCATTCACCTGCTCCTTTATTCATTCATCAGATATTCATCAAGCCCTTCCCCTGTGCTAGCTTTGGTATGAAGGACTCGAAATAAAATCTCAGTGCCGACCTTAAATAGTAAGAGGAAATGGTAAACGTCGGTGGCCCACTGTGTTTTTGGCACTCAATAATACCCCACATCATATGGAATCATCACCATGGCCCTCTGAGGTATGACTATCTCCGTTTTTCAGATGAGGAAAATGGAACTTTGAGATATCACTTGTCTATAGTTCTGTATCTAAGAAGCGTGCAAACTAGATTCAGAGCCTGCGTTTTCTGACACCAAAGTGGGTGAGCTCCTAAAAGTCAACAGTTCAGGCTACAAAAGACAGGACAAAGTGGGAGAGGTGTGTGAGTTACATACAGTTTAGGCCTTTTTTTGTTTCTTTTTTCTTGAAGTGAGATGAAGCAAAAAGGCAGAAGACCATTTTAAGGGTGGTAACGTTTGTGCAAGTCATTTAGCTGTGGGTCTGGACTAGAGAAGGTAAGGGTAGAAAATATGAAGAGATGTGGCCAAGAGTTTGAATCATCAGAAAAGAAATAATCCATCTGTCTTGGACGATTCTTGGAGATACATTGGATTGGGAACATTACAACAGAGACCAACATATAGGAAGGATATTGGTCCCTAATCTTTGATCACTCCAGCCAGTATTGCTTTTCCAGATATCTGTAGCACCTGTCTATACAACATGACATTTTTTAATGCATTGCCTTTCCACTGTTCTTCAAATTGTTTCCTGTGTAAAAATCCCAGCTCAGCTCTCTCTTGAGGACAGTCTCATTTCTATGTAATGATCTTGTGTTGGAGAAGGAAATGGCAACCCACTCCAATATTCTTGCTGGACAATTCCATGGACAGAGGAGCCTGGCAGGCTGCAGTCCACGGGATCACAAAGAGTCGGACACGACTGAGCGACTAATGCTACTACTACTACAGGGTGGAACACAGTAGGCCTCGAAATATACTTGCAGAAATGAGGGTTCTTTTTTTTCCTAATTATTAGATGGTTTCTTCTTAGCTCCTGGGGATAATATGTGGCAAGAGCACACTGTTTAATGACTCTTACCTTATTCTCCTGGCTTCCACTTGAAGAGGAACATGCGCTTTATTTTTATCAGCACTATTGGCATGGTCATGACCAGGATCAGTAACCCAGCTTTTTGAACTGCAGCTTAACTTTTTTTGAAATTGCTGCAGAACTTGGCACTTCTTATTTTGCTTCACAAGGCCATGTCCTACCAAGTTTCTGTTTCCATTTGGAAAGAAAGGAGAAGCATGCCCAGGGCACGTCCACATGGGACGGCTTCTCCTCTAAGAAAACAGGACTTGACCCAGACGAGGCACCCTATAAGAGTTTGTTACCGAAGTGAGTCAGCCTGTGCTAGACTTCAGGGCGCAGCTGTCTTCACAGCGTGCCTCGCATAGCCGCTTCCGGTGGGCTTGTCCTCCTTGCTTCCTCTTGCTGGGAGTGCACCCTTCTCCCCTCCTGGCTCAGCCAGTCTGACGCCACGTGGCCCAAGCTTTGTTACCTGCAGACAGTTGGCTCTCTTACTCTGCCTCTAGGTGCCTCTCATCGGTGGTCCTGGAGCAACCTCTCATGAACTTCACATGCTCCAGTGTACAGCCCTTTGGAGCCTTCCAGTCTAACATAATGGACTGAATGTAGCACGGAATTAATATATATTTGTTGCAAATTACGAATATTCATTTGACTTAAAAGAAATACTTAAAAAAGAGAGTTGACTTTAAAAGAAATACTTTTAAAAACAGAGTTAAAAATACTTTTAAAAAGGTAGGGAAGGGAAAAAGAAATGAGAGTGGGACCCGAAAGCTTTACTTAACTTAGACTTAGGTATTCAGGTTTATTACAGTACATGCATATCATCTGTAAGTAGAATCTTTCTGGAGTGTGTCAAGGAAGTCAAACTCCCGTTCTACTCAATTCGAAGGTAAATAGATCCAAATACCAGCCAAGGTCAGCCAACAAACTCACAATCTTGGAATGGGGTAGACAGCTGGTATGTCTTTGAACTCTGGGCTTCTTTACACCTTTTAGAGGAAGATAGGTAAGATTGATGTTGGAATTATTTCAGAGGGAGTTGATGTGCTAATTCAGAATTGTAAAGAGCATTACTCCCTTGAGTTTGTTGCTTTAGGTACTCTTAGGATATTATGAATTCATAGGAGAAAAAAGACTTGAAAGACAGAAGTGAGGCTTAGAGAACAGGGAATCTTGACCTGAGGGAAGGTGGAGGTGAAGAGATGAAATTGAGGATTGTTCACTCTGGCTTTTATGCAAATATATTTTCATACTTCAGAGTTTATATTCTTCTTTAAAACTTCAGGGAAGTTTATAGCTTTAATAGAAAAAAGAGTTTTTTTCAGTAAGATATTCTAAGGCCAAAATGATGAGCTGATGTATTAATGCATGCATGCATGCATGCAGGCTAAGTCGCTTCAGTCCTGTCTGACTCTTTGCGACCCTATGGACCATAGCCTGCCAGGCTCCTCTGTCCATGGCATGAATACGAGAGAGGGTTACCATGCCCTCCTCCAGGGGATCTTCCCAACCCAGGGATCAAACCCGCTCTCCTTGCAGCTCCTGTATTGCAGGCAGGTTCCTTACCGCTGAGCAAGTGGGGAAGCCCCGATATATTGAAAGATGCTATAGTTCCACAGGCTTTAGCCTAAGTTTCCTTTCCCTGAAAAAGCAAGAAACAGATGGGCTGCAGGAAAGAAGACCAGGGAGGGGAGACACACACATTACATCCAGTAGGATTTCCAGAATATGTTCTTTGGTGAAGAAGATCCCAAATCATCCCTAGGCTTGGTCTCTTGAAGATCTCAAGATCTGCCAGAAGGCGAACACCTTGTAGGTCTGGCCCTGGGTGGGATCACCACCATCCAGAATTGGCCAGGCCTGGCCAAGGGACTTTGTCATATTTGCTACGGCCTAGAATGTTCTGGAAGGCTGCATGTGACCTTGGTTCTGGGAATGCAAGAAACTCTGAAGGACTTTCATAAATGCTCACAACAGTTTACTGTCAACCATAAGCATTTTTAAAAATGCTGCCAAATTTGATAGTGGCCCAAGGGCTTGTGAAAGTGAAGTGAAAGTCGCTTAGTTGTGTCTGACTCTCTGCAACCCCATGGACTGTATAGTCCATGGAATTCTCCAGGCCAGAATACTGGAGTGGGTAGCCTTTCCTTTCTCCAGGGGATTGTCCCAACCCAGGGATCGAATCCAGGTCTCCTGTATTGCTGGCAGATTCTTTACCAGCTGGGCCACAAGGGAAGCCCAAGAATACTGGAGTGGGTAGCCTATCCCTTC
Organism: Bubalus kerabau; assembly: GCF_029407905.1. Taxonomy (NCBI): domain Eukaryota; kingdom Metazoa; phylum Chordata; class Mammalia; order Artiodactyla; family Bovidae; genus Bubalus; species Bubalus kerabau. The sequence continues at coordinate 128,761,582 of NC_073624.1, read as the reverse complement.
TCCAGCAGATCTTTCTGACCTAGGAATTGAACCAGGGTCTCCTGCATTGCAGGCAGATTGTTTACCAACTGAGCTATGAGGGAAGCCCACTTAGGCTTTTTCAATTTGAGTTTGCAAGACTAATGACCAAATCACTTTGCTGTACACCTGAAACTAACACAACATTGTTAATCAACTATACTCCAATATATAAAAAAACGTTAAAAACCAAACTAGCCTATGGCTAAGGTTTATATATATATATATGAAATTAACCACTGATGTCCTCTCATAAGATTTTGGACACTCCTGGATTTCATATCTTTAATAGTTTAGTTATGCTTGATGCACTAATAAATTTTGTCTGTAGGCACTTTTCTTTAAACTTTCTGTAGACATATTTTAAACTAATGTATGTCAGCAGTCACCTCATCACTGGTTATATTTATAGCTTTTTCATAAGCATTGTTTATTTTCTATCAAAATATGTTTTGGTTGTTAGTCAAAACTAAAATAAAGGCTTCCTTATTAGATCATTATGGACATTAAGGAGTAAGTCAAGGCTTCTTCCTCATCTGTCAGACAGTGGACAGTGCAGCCTCAGCACCAAGAGCCACCTTGGTGACAATCCATAGACTCACGCAGTCACTGCCTTAGGAGTCCAAAGGCTGAGGGGGGCGTGGCTCTTTTCCTCACGGCCCTTAGAACAGTGGGAAAAATGACGACGCGTGCAGTTCTGTGAAGAGTGAGAAGCACTATGGTGTGAAGGGGGAGGTCTGTTCTCTCTCGACTCCTGCAGGAAGTGTCCGTCCATGGCTGCTCCTGTGTCCACATCTCGAGTAGAGTATCTGCCATGTGTGGGGATGGGCACAGGTGAGATGGAGAGATGATGAAGAGCAGGGCCTAGTCCTCTGAATGTTTATCCCCAGCACCTGTTGGAACATCACAGGGTCTCCACACATGTTTGTTAATAAACTGCAAACTTGGTATATACTGCTAGTGAGGTGACAGGAGAACACAGAGGTTTGGTCACGTCACAATATTGCTCTCTGGCATGTTTTATTAAACGCATTCCCATATTGTATAGCCCTCTTTTACAGAGATATAAAAGGCTGTACAATGTTTACATGCTTTAGATCACAGAGAAATATAGCATGGGAGGGACCGCCCCTAACTTTTAAGAGGGTTATGTTCTAGGGTGTGTTTGGGATGGGGAAGTACTAAGAACATTATCTCTCCAGGAAGAACCTCCAGAAAAGGAGGAACTGAAAAGAAAACTCTGAATTCAGTCTCAGGAAACACAATCCCAGCGGCTGGGCCACAGTGAAGCCGGCTCAGGAAACCCAACGGTGGGACTGGAAGGTAAAGTATCGTCTACATAGCAGTCAATTCCTGTTAGTGAACCTTTAGGCACAGTCAACTCCAGAATAGCTTCAAAAGTCCTCAGAGATCCTTTAATCTTTTAGCAACCAATTCAAGTGTCGAGCAAATTACAGTTTCAAGACAGTTTCAGGTAAAGCTTCCTGGGTGATCAACATGTCCTAGCAAAGTAGAAAAGGTGGGTATAAAAAGTTCATTTTCTCTCCATCGAGATCAAGATCTAAGAGCATTTCTCCTCTGGGTGGAGGGCGGCCTGGAGGCGGAGTGGGCGGGCCCGGGGGCTGGGCTGGGGCTCCCGGACCGCACGCCTTTCCCAGCCCCCTTCCAGACTCGGAAAGCTGTTCGCAGCATTCCTGCGCGCTGGCATCGCCCGACCTCGTGCATGTTTCTCAGTGCATCCTCCCACTCCAGCTCCTGGGGGCAGAGGGCCTCCGGGGACGTCCGGGGAGCCCTGGGAGTGGGCACACAGTAGAGTTCGCCCCTCCTGCCGTCTTCCTGTGAACCAGCGATGCGGCAATCCTGGGGCAGGTGCCTGCGTAGGACCCGGCAGCTGTGTCGTCGGCCGGCGACGCTCAGGCTCTCCTGGGAGGTGTGTGTGTGGAGGGGGGTGGGGGCGGGGACCCGGCGCCGTGGGGGTGGGGCGGGGTGGGGCGCGATTCCGGAGAGTGTAGGCCCGGCAGGGACACTGCCAGGGGGCGGCGCGGAGCCAGATTCGAGGGTGTGTATGTGTGTGTGTGTGTGTTTCTCCCTGACTCTTTGGTCAGGTCTTTATTCAAAATGAGCTGTCCAAAATGAGTTGACCTTCAGGGGATAAACAGACAAGTTTGTGCAGCAGGATTCTTCTCTTCCGTGGTGGGCTTTCTGCGGGGCTTCCCAGTGGCCGGTTTCTTGGTTTCTGCAGCCTCCCCCACCCCCACGCCTCCGCCGACCTCCCCCCCCACCCCCCCCGCCAAAGACTTCTTCAGTTTCTTTACAAATACAGCCTCCTTTCCTTTCTTCCCTACTAAAGGCTTCTTGCCTGGAACCCCTCCCCATCTGATCTGGCTTCTAGGTCCACTGCTGCCCTATCCTCCCGGAGGTTTGATTCTTAGCCTGCCCAGGTGCATGGCCTTTGCACGTGGGTTTAGTTAGATTCAACATAATTCTCAGGCTTCTCAGTGGATTCTTTTTCAGGACCCTGCGATGACTCTCCTTGCTTGGTGCTCTGGGACTTTTAAGAATTCTCCCAAGGTCTGTGTTGAGCATCTCGTGCATGGGAAGGTTGTAGTTACTCTTGAAAGAGTCAGGTGCCATACAGATCATCTCACTTGCTGAAAGCAAATTCGAAACGGTGCCCACCAGGAGCAAGTTTCAAAATGTTCAGTTTGTCTACATTAAGCAGAGTAATTCCTTTTAAGGGGAAGGGAGAATTAGGGAGCTAGCGATGTTCCTCAAGGCCTTGCTACCATCTTCCCAATGATACGCGATAAGGAGTCCCCTGCCGTGCGCACAGCCAGCGCTCATCTGCTCAAAGGCGGAGACCTGCTGATATTATTCCAGGCCTTAGATTTCTGAAGAAGCCAAACAGCCCCCTTGTTCCTCTCATCGCCTTCAACATCATCTTCAATCAACAAAGGAAGTTCAGGACTTCCTCAATACGGTGACCTTTAGCCGTGACCAGCCCGGTAAGGCCGAGGCAGCCAGGGCAAGGCAGATGGCACACCACTGCGGGGCCAACGTGCCAGGTTTGGTTGGCTCAACGTGCGGGCCCCACGACGCGTCAATTTCCCCAGTTAAGAATCACATTTCTCAAATTGTAGGAATTAAAAAAAGATTATGTCTTGCTCAGTAAGAATTTTCGGCAACTGTCTCTGAGAACCCAGTAAGACGCCAATTACGACATCACTGCAACAGATTTCGGGATTTTTAACTTATCGCTGCCAGAGGAGCGAAAACGAATCCCAAGGAGGACGGAGACAGCGTTCCCGCACCACGGGTGCAGGTAGGCTGCCCCCCGCCTGAGGTCGCGGGCGCCGCGCAGCTCGCAGCCCCCCGCCCCTCAGGAGGAGCGCCGAGCCCCTCTGGGCCGCGCCGCGCCAGTGCACCGCGGGGCCTGGGAACCGCGCACCGGCTGCGCGCGGAGTCCCGCGGGGCGGTGGGACGGACGGCGCCCGCTCCCAATCGCAGGGCGGGGCCGAGGGGGCCGGCGGGCGGTGGCCAATGGGAGGCGGCGGAGCGGACGGGGGGCGGGGCCGCCGGGCGGGCGGGCCGCGGCGTCGGGAGCCGGCGCTGCAGAGTGGGAGCCCGGGAGGAGCCGGCGGAGCCGGAGGAGGACGGAGGAGGAGGAGCAGCAGCGCCGCGCCCCCGCCCCGACCGCTCGCCCGCCCGCTCGCTCAAGCGCAGGCCGATCGCTCCAGCCGCAGCCGGCGGGTCCCGGCCGCCTCCCGCCGGAGCCCGGCGCGGGCAGGGTCCGGGCCGATGGGCAGCCCCGGGCAGCGGCGGGTGGCGAGGAGGCGGCCCCGGTAGGCGCCGCCGCGAGCTCGCGGGCTGCAGCAGGTCGCGGCGGACTGCGTCTCCGAGGTGCGTTCGGGGCGACGAGCGACGGGAGGCGAGGCGGGGTCCGCTCGGGAGTCTCCGGGTCGTGTCCCGGGACCGTCCCGAAGTGAGGGGCTGCCCTTGGGGGCACCTCAGGGGGCCGACCGCGCGGCCGGGGCGCGGGGCGGGGGTCCGACTGGCAGATGCGCCAGTGCTCCAGAGTCCGGGGTGAAAGAGGAGCCGTCGCCGTTCGTTCTCAAAGTTATCGATCGGCTGAAAGGTTATCCCGGTCTCGTTGACGCGAGCACTAAACGAGGACTCTCCGGGCGCGCAGCGACTCCTCCGTGACTAACCCGAGAAAAGAGAGAGAGGTTGCCCGGCACGGCTCCCCGGCGCGCCGGGCGGGGTTACTTGCTGAACTTGCTGCAGGGTTTATTCCCCGGGAAGACGGTGTGCCCGGGGCCCGAGCCCTCGCAGCTCCCGCCCCTCTTTGTAAGGTCCCAAGCGGCCAGCGAGCTCCCTTCCTTGTGGCCCGACGGCTCCCCGGCTCCCCTGGGTCCGCAGCTCGCTCCATCCTCCGTTCCCGGTCCTGCTTGGGGGCCCGCGTATCCTTGAAGCTAGTTTGACCAGGTCCTGGGAGTATCCCCTTGAGCACCTACAGATTAATTTCAACCGCGCCGCAAACCCAAAGAATCAATCTCGGTTCATCATCTGTGAGCGAGAGCCGATGCTTCTCGGGAAGAGAAAACAAGTTGGCATGGCCCCTCTGGGAGATATTTGTCATCATTAACCTGCTTCAGTTAAATTAATTCAGCCCAAGATGACTCCAGCGTGAGTACTGGAAACATCAAGTGCATTGGCCACGGAATTGTGGTCACCAAACAATCTGATTTTGGTCAAAACGCAATTGTAGACTTTTTGAATTTTGTTTAGACTTAGACATGGTTTTTGATAAGGATGGCCTTCTTTTTTAAACAAAGAATTTTGGTGATTCTCATAGGTTTGCTCAGTAAGTTCCAAATAGTCACTTAGATTTTTCTTTTCTTTGCCTCTTTTGTCTGCAGTTTTCATTTCTAAATGTTAACACTAGATGGCTTTCTTATGACAGGCATTTAGTAAACTGCGCTTTTGAGTTGGCTGTCTGCAATCCAGGTTGTAATTCTTCCGGTGTTACAGTCAGTAATGGGAGAAAAAAAAATCCCCAAAACTGTTGCTTTCTTTGAAATATATTATTTCCCTGTAAAACTAATATTTATGTAGATGTCATAAAGTGGTCTGTTACTTCTGGTGTTTCTAAAGATGTATTTCAGGAGACAACTTGGTTACTGTTTTTAGTCACAAATTTAAAGATGTCTGTTTTTACTTGAAAAATTTAAAGTTCTACCATGAGACTTAAAAAAAATTCTATTTATATAACATTTCTACTAAGGATGTTTTTTGCTTACCTTAGTAGCTAGTTGCTTGATTCAAAACAGTATAAAAGAATGTAATTCATGAGAAAGTGCAATCTTTCTTGAGTTTTTGGTACACATAATATTGATTCTTTCTAAAGACTCTGTTGATGCATTTTGGGGAAGAGATGTTGTTGAAGTATACATGTATGAGTCAAACATTGTGTTGGGGCCATTTTTATTTCCCCAACTGATATTGGATTGGGTGTTTCATTTCTAAGCACAACCCTTTTTTTCAAAAGTACCATGACTTGTAGTTGGCCATTTAGGTAGCAGCAGGTTCTTAATTTTGTGTTTTCAGGACTTTTTCTCTAAAGTAAGACCATGGCAGCGTGTCCAAATCTTGCCTAGGTAAGCAGACTCATTGAGAAGCTGGAGAAATACCTCAACATTTCTCATAGCTGTTACTTATTGTGTGTGTGTCTTACCCAGCTTAAAATATGATATGTTAAATTTGTTGGTTCTAAATTAGAGCATATTCACAAATAGCTGGGGAAAAAAAAAATAGACCTCTCTCGCAAACATCTGGGAAGTATGGAATGAAATGAAATCAGAAACAGCTTTTATCAGTACCCACATGCTACCTATAGATGGGGTGAAATGAACTTGGATAAGAAGCAGTGTAAGCATTTGGTGTAGAAAATAAACCAGGAGATAAATTGCAGGTGTGGAAGTGGAGCTTCTGGCTTTATAGTATGGGCTGCACATTTTCCCTAGTTGATTTAAGTGTAAATTTTCCATCAAGTGCTTTTGATGTGTTTAAGTCTTAGCCTTTCTCAAAGAGCTATAATTTTCTGGAATGAAAGAAGGAAATTGTCAGCATCATGATTTGACTTTTATGGTACTTATTGTAGTTAAAGCTGTGTAATACCGTTGGTGAGTTTTGTTTTCTTTTCTTTTGAGACTGGAATGGTATTTAGAAGGCTTCCCTGATACCTGAGCTTGATCAGCACCTGTCCACCTTGAGGCATCTCTTTACCTGAGGTCAAAGGGGTATTTTTTTTTTAATTTTATTTTATTTTTAAACTTTACATAATTGTATTAGTTTTGCCATATATTTATTCTTTTTGGAAATCTATCTATTCTTCAAAGTGAGGAAATAATAGTGAGGTATCTTGAAAGGGCAATGGGCTGGTAACTGAAACTGGTTTTAGAGTGCTGTGTTTGGTCATCAAAACTCATTTAAAGGGGTGCGTTTCCTGCATACTTTCCAGAGAACTGTGTGTTTATATAGATACAGCCCCCTCGTCCCCAGTCGCAATTAATAGATGCAAAGGGTTTTTGTGTGTGTGTTTTTTTTTTGAGATTGAGGAAGGCATTGTGTCTTTGAACTTATGATCTGCTTAAGGTGGTGGTTTAGGATTACAAATCCCTTCAAAGACATGATGAATTCGAAGAAAATTTAGACTATTATTGTCAACTGAAAAGCAAAGTTTTTTTTTTTTCCTGTTTTGAACTTGAATGAAATATGAAATACATGCCTAAAGAATATAGGGAACCATATTCCAGATTTTCTCCTTCTATTAATGAACCTGTTCCCTTACAGGGTGATGTGACAGGAACCTCTGGCTTCCTGCTTCTAGGGCCTGGCACAGACGAGCTTGGATAAAGTTTTTTCATGATCCCTTTCAGCACCAAAATTTTAGGTTTCTTTAATGTTTTAAATAAATGTATATATAGAGTAATGAACATGACTGATTGGGTTAGCTTATGTTTTTTCATGATTGTCTTTTCTTTCTTTGATTTATAATAAGTTGGTATGGTGGTTTAGTGCCTGCCAAGCAGGAGACCTAGGTTCGATCCCCGAGTTGGGATGACCCTCTGGAGAAGGAAATAGCAACCCACTCCAGTATTCTTGCCTGGGAAATACCACGGACAGAGGAGCCTGGTGGGCTACAGTCCATGGGGTCACAAAGACATACCTGACTTAGCATCTACACAGCAAAGCTGGCACGTGAACATTCATGAGAGTTACACCTGACTTAGTTTACACCTGGAAATCGAGGATTCAGAAATTGCTTTTCTGTTACAGTGACATTTAGCTGTGACCCCCTTTTGAAGGGAGGATAACAGCGCGATAGGAATTAAATGCCTCGTAAATTCAGAGATAAATTATTTTGATCCTTTGTGAACTTGATTCATAAACTTTGGTTCCAAAGAGTGGTCCAAGGAAGCCAGATCTTACAGGAGAGGTTCTGTTTCTTGAGAGGTTTCACATTTAGTGTAACCCACTTCCTTTATATACATGTGTATGTGTGCGTGCATGTGTGCTAAGTCGCCTCAGTTGTGTCTGACTTTTTCTGATGCTATGGACTGTAGCCCAGCAGGCTCCTCTGTCTATGGGATTCTCTAGGCAAGAGCACTGGAGTGGGTTGCTATTCTCTTCTCCAGGGGATCTTCCCAACCCAGGGATCGAACCAGCCTCTCTTATGTCTCCTGCATTGGCAGCAGCTGGGAAGGCTGTGTGTGTGTGTGTGTGTGTGTGTGTGTGTGTGTGTGTGTGTTGTCATAGTAGTAGTATTAGTTGCTCAGTTGTGTCCCAGCCCAGGGATCAGGCGAATTCTTTACTGTCTGAGCCACCAGGCAAGCCCCATGTGTGTGTATGTGTATGTATGTATATATATATATATATATGTATATGTGCGTGTGTGTGTAAAGTCGCTCAGTCGTGTCCGACTCTTTGCGACCCGTGGACTGTAGCCTACCAGGCTTCTCCGTCCATGGGATTCTCCAGGCAAGAATACTGGAGTGGGTTACCATTTCCTTCTCCAGGGGATCTTCCAGACCCAGGGATCGAACCCGGGTCTCCCGCACTGGAGGCAAATCTCTCCCCCCGCTCCACCATACAACATTGTATAGCTAATTTGGGTGATAGCAAAGAAGAAGGTATGCGGTAAGTTGAGTTTAGTTGTTGTAGCATCTCTTTACCACAAAAATCTAAGGTTATCCTTTCATATCATTCCTATACTTTTTGTTTCTGTCTACTTCTAAAATTAAAAATCAGAGACAAAAATTAAATTTTATAGGTTGTCAGATTTGCCACTTTTTATGTTGCTATGTACATATATTGAAAATTAACAGCAGCAATTCCTGTCTACTGTCAAGGTATTTCATCAAGATACACTGATATACCAAGAAGAAATGAACAAAAAAAGGGAGGACATGTATGTGTGTTTTCATTACTGACGTAGGAAAAGTTCTTCGTCCAGAGAGGGCATAGGTTAAAATTACTCCTGCAGGTGTATATACCACCATACGCAGACAGTTTTCCTTTTGCATAGATCAGTGAAAACTTCACTATGGACCAGGGTTTGGGAATCACTGACCAACTCAACTAACCCTTCTTTGATGTTGGGGTCCCTTTATATATCCACATGTGGCCTAGTAAGGAATGGAGAGTTCCACCCTTCTGATGTTTTGACCGGAAGGTGGTTTTCTCCCTGTCGAGTTGAAATCTAATTATACCTGTTAATAGGAATTCCATCCCCTTGGTGGCCTCCAGAACTAAACCTTCTGTAGAGGTGTTCTAGTTGCTCACTGAACAGTACCTGTCCAGGTGCGGCCTGGAGCTGAAGTCTTCCTGCTTTTGACCTGTGCAGAGTACAGTAGGGGTGCCCTTCCTTCAACTTGCAGGTTCTGTCAAGGTCACATTCACCTTTTTACTCAAACTCAGAGAGTTTCCTGTTCACGCGAAGCTCTAGTTCTTAGTCACATGTTGTCTTGAAGCCACGTCTTCCTGTCCTATGCTAATGCTGCTGCTGCTGCTGCTAAGTTGCTTCAGTCGTGTCCGACTCTGTGCGACCCCGTAGACATCAGCCAACCAGGCTCCCCCGTCCCCGGGATTCTCCAGGCAAGAACACTGGAGTGGGTTGCCATTTCCTTCTCCCATGCATCAAAGTGAAAAGTGAAAGTGAAGTCGCTCAGTCGTGTCTGACTCTTAGCGACCCCGTGGACTGCAGCCCACCAGGCTCCTCCGTCCATGGGATTCTCCAGGTATTCGTTGGACTTTGTCTAATTTTATTTTGGCTGATTCTTCCCATAGTGCTTTTGGGAATTTGATGCTATTATCAAAGCACCTTTGCCAACCTTCCCAAATGAATGCTGTCTGCACATTAGATACCTTACCTAAGTTGCTGGCTACACCGTGAATGGCATCCCTGAAAGTTTCCTTCTAGGATTGGTTGTGAAGTGCAAGTTGCTCAGTCGTGTCTTACTCTTTGTGACCCCGTGGACTCTCCATGGAATTCTCTTGGCCAGAATATTGGAGTGGGCAGATACCCTGAAAGATCATGTCAGGCCTTCTTTGTTGGTCCTGCTGACCAAGTTACTCCAAGAACTGAGTTCATTTCCAGTGTGTCTCTAGTAACTTGAACCATGCTCTGCATGGTGGGGGATTGAGGAATAGCTGTTCAAAGATTGACTGAGGGAGGGACTGAGAAGCTAGGGCTGTACTGTGACCTGTGGCCTCTGGAGGTCTTAAACACTAAAAAGATGGTGGGAAAAAGCAGAATGTTGTGGACTTTCTTAAACACATCTTGCAGTCTGGTATTGTCTCATTTTGAATGGCTTTCAGATATTTGGGGACAGGCACCATCTTTTCCCAATTCCCTGTGTCTTAATTAGTTGATACTCTTTTCTTCCTGTTTCATAAAGAATCATTTAGCCATAAGGGGTGTCTTGAGTGCTACCAATTGGATTACCCTATGCTTTTCACTTTTGTGTAGTTGCTAAATCTTCCAGGAGAAGCTCCCAGTTAGTTGAGCTGTTTAAGAAATCAGAGTAGTCTAAAGTAGGCTATTTAGTAATGTGTTCAAGTACTTTGAAGTGAAAGGAAAAAAAAAAAATCCAGGTAAAGAGCCAGTGTTAAAAATGGTTACTGTGGAAAGTAATTATGCTTGGGTGAACACAAAATTATGTATGCTTAGATGAACCATCATGTAGACATTTAAAAAAATCTCTGACTGTAATGCTTAGGGCACAGTAGCGGGTGTGGTCTGCATGATTGCTTTCACTGTCTTCAGGGGACTTTGATAATTGTTGTACCCTTTGGAAGGACTTCCCTAGTGGCTCAGATGGTAAAGTGTCTGTCTACAATGCGGGAGACCCGACTTCAATCCCTGGGTTGGGAAGATCCCCTGGAGAAGGAAATGGCAATCCACTCCAGTACTCTTGCCTGGAAAATCCCATGGACAGAGGAGACTGGTAGGCTACGGTCCACAGGGTTGCAAAGAGTCAGACACGACTGAGCGACTTCATTTTCTTTGGAACAGTGGATATTCAAATGGTTCAGAAATAGGGTAGGGGTACAGTCCTCTTTATATTGAAGTTTCTAATAAGTACTTTTAGGAGTTATGCTTGGGTTCTTCATACAGAGCACATGCTGTTGTTCAGAGTATTTAATGATTTAATCTAAAGAACAATGATTTCTTTGTAGTAGGGTCTCTAAACTTTTTCCAGTGTGCATCCCAACTATACAGAATTTCCTGTGCTTAATATACCTATGTGCACATACACGTTTGTCTATATGTGCTTGTGTGTGTGTATGTTTAGTATAGTGCGTGTAAAGAAGTGAAAGTGTTACTTGCTCAGTCGTGTCTGACTCTTTGCGACCTCATGGACTTTAGCTCACCAGGCTCCTCTGTCCGTGGAATTCTCCAGGCAAGAATACTGGAGTGAACTGCCATGCCCTCCTCCAGGGGATCTTCCTGACCAAGGGATCAAATCCATGTCTCCTGCCAATATCTATCTATCTATCTATCTATCTCTCAAACGGTAAAGAATCTGCCTGCAATGCAGGAGACCAGGGTTCGATCCCTGGGTTGGGAAGTTCCTCTGGAGAAGGGAATGGCAATCCACTCCAGTATTCTTGCCTGGAGGATTCCATGGACAGAGAAACCTGGTGGGCTATAGTCTGTGGGCTCACGAAGAGTTGGACACGACTGAGCGACTGACACACACACACACACACACACACACACACACACACACACTGTGTGTGTGTGTGTATATATATATATAACTTTACATGTTAAATATAGACATTGTAAGTGCGTGCTCTGTTGCTCAGTCATGTCGACTCTTGCAACCCCATGGGCTAAAGCCCACCAGGCTCCTCTGTCCTTGGGATTTTCCCAGCAAGAATATTGAAGTGGGTTGCCATTTCCTCCTCCAGGGGATGGACATTATAAAACATAATAATATACATTTTAAGAAGTCTGATAATAAACCTAAATGAATATTGGAGTGTTGTGATTCTTAAGAGTTTGCTTGTTACCCTTTGACATGTGTGGCCCGGGTCCTGAGACCACTGCTCTCTCACCCTCTCTGGTTATAGTTCAAGGCTGTTTGGAAACAATTTCTCTGGGGCCTGCAGGGTCTTGTTAATGGAAGCATAAGACAGACTCTACCCTTCATAGGTCTTCTGTTTACTGTAATTGTTGTTTATCCTGAGGACAGTTTTTACTTTGGCCAGTTTTCTTCCAGAATTGGTTGTGGGTTGCTTAGTGAAGTCGCTGAGTCATGTCCGACTCTTTGTGACTCCATGGACTATAGCCTACCAGACTCCTCTGTCCATGGAATTTTCCAGGCAAGGATACTGGAGTGGCTTGCCATTTCTTTTTCCAAGGGATCTTCCCAACCCAGGGATTGAACCTGGGTCTCCCGCATTGCAGGCAGATTCTTCACTCTTTGAGCCACCAGGGAAGTGCAATGGGTTGCTTAGCTTGAGGTTTCAACTTGGGGGTAGGGTGGGAGAGTGATGATGTGGTGGAGGATACCATTCTCCTTGCAGAGTTTCTGGTTGAACTCAGCTGTCTGGGGAGCATCATATTACTGAAGCATAGTGGACACAGACCCGGAATGAGGATAGAAGGACGTTACTAATCATGTGGTCATCTAGAAACTTCTAACTCAGAGAAAACCATAGTTCAGAAAGATACATCCACTCCAATATCTATTGCAGCACTGTTTACAATAGCCAAGATAAAAAAACAACCTAGATGTGTATCAACAGAGGAATGGATAAAGAGGAGGTATAACATAAATGAAAGTGGAATATTACTCAGCCATGTAAAGGAACAAAATTGGGTCATTTATAGAGACGTGGATGGACCTGGAGACTGTCATACAGAGTGAAGTAAGTTGGAAAGAGAAAAACAAATGTTGTATATTAACATGTGTGTAATCTGGAAAAATGGTGTAGATCATCTTATTTGGAAAGCAGAAATAGACAGAGGTTTAGAGAACAGATGTATGGGCACCAAGGGGAAAGGGAGGGGTGGGGGGAATTGGGAGTGACACATGTATAGTATTGATGTATAAAACAGGTAGCTAATGAGAATACATAGTATGGTGCCAGGAACCAAAGCAGTGTGGTGACCTGAATGGGAAGGAATTCCTACAGGGAGGGTATATATGTGTATGTATAGCCGATTCACTTTGCTGTACAGTAGAAACCAATACAGCGTTGTAAAGCAACTATGCAAAGTGAAAAAAGTGAAAAGCAATCGTACTGCAATAAAAATTAATGGAAAAAAAAAGCAAGAACAATTTTGAAAGTGTAGGTTAATATTGGCTAGGACTGGGGTGCACAGTCACCCCAGGTGCACGACCGGCCAGGGTCCTAGCTTCTGGAGAGCACGTGGGCTGGAGCGGAGGAGGGGAGGGCCTGGTAGCCGCCAGCTCCGCCTGCACTGCCCGTCCTGCCTCCCCGTGTGCTGAGCCATCTTACTCTATAGCGTTTACTCTCTGGCCTGACATGATGTTGTACATGGGTTTTCCTGTGTTTATCTTCTCCCTCCCCTCCATAGAATGTAAGTGCCCTACGAGTAGGGACATTTCTGGTCATTACTGCTGTATTCCGTGTACTGCCCCGGTTTCTGGCACATAATAGCCTCTTAGCAAACAAATGTTTGATAAAGGCAGGACTGAAAGCCCCGGGTTTAAACACGAAAGCACTGTGTGTCTTGGCTTTTGTTGAACTAAGGAAGTGTTGCCTTGAGGTTCTCATTATTTCTATTGTAAATGATCTACCCAAACAGCCTTTTATGCCTTATTTTATATCTTTTCTGGGTCACTTGAAATGACCTGTAATTGAACTCTGATATCAAAGTGCTGAAAATGGACAAGTAGTTTCTGAAGAGGGTGACAGCGGAACTGCACCTGTTATACCATTATTGCCCCATTCCAAGGGGTGTGGTTCAGGGAGGGTGGGCACCCCGGGGTGAGAGGGTGTACTTTACACCTTTCCCAGGTTTCAAAGTCTGATACCAACTCATAACTGCATGGCCTTGGCCTTACTGGGATCAGATGAAGCTGCAATTCACTTACAAGTCTGGTTTGGACTCCTTAATAAAGATAACTGGAAAGAGAGGATTTCTGAATTGTTCCGTGTTATCTTTTCTCTCTCAATTGATGATAATTTCTACAGGAAATAATGATTTTGTAAAATCGATCAGTAGTGTATGTACACCTTCTGCTAACGTAGTCCTTTTACTTTGAGAATTGCAGAGTGTGTTGGAATATTACTTATGCCTTACGTGCAGTAGGTGCTTCCTAAGCATAGGTAGAAGCCTTCTATCTTAATATCCTGACCTGGTACTAATTCCTATAGTGCATGAATTCAGGAGGATATCATTGTAACTCCTGCTTGTTTAAATGTGTGTATTAAGGTTTGCTATAAGAGCTGAGGGCGAGGCTGAGAGATTAAATAATAGTAAAATCACCTAATCTGTCAGCAACTTTGTCATTTGAAGATCATTGGAAGTCATTTGCTTGGGATAATGGATCTGTTTAAAAGGTTTACTTTTTTTATTAAAAAAATTTTTATTGGAGTTAAGTTGATTTACAGTGTTGTGTTAGTTTCAGGTATATAGCCACGTGAATCAGTTTTATATATACATATATCTTTTTTGGAAAAAGTTTTAAGTGAGAGGAATGAGGGAGGGAAGTTAATGTTTTTGACTTAGGAACAGGATAAAGAACTGGGGAGAGAGATTCCTGAAGGTAGATTTCAAAACAGCCATAGTGCTTGAACTTTTATTTGTGGTCTCCTCCAGACTGGAGAACCTTACAAGGCTGATGCGATTTACAACCCCCTGCCCGCTGCCCCACCAACGATGTGAAAACTGAGATTTCAGACAAGAACACACGTGATTTTCTGAATCTTAGCTCTGAAGAGTTTAAACTTGCCTTTCTGCTCCCATGTGAGACCCTAGGTACCTTGTGGGGTCCTATTGATCTTAATAAATCATAAAAAGAATGGGGGACATGGGTAAAGAAAGTGTATTCAGAGGAGAAAGCCAGAATTATGTCACTGCTGCCCCTGCAAGAGGGAAGTGGTAGCCAGGAACAGGCTGCAAAGCCATTGTTCTAGCCTAAAACCCTTCTATCAGCCAGTGGATCCTCTGTTATTCATGAGAAATTTTGTAGTTTAACAGTTCTGCTGATCGAACCAGGCTCTCTCCTCTCTGCTGGGAAGCGAGAGGGCTATCCTGTGATCCTGCGGAGAACATTTCTTTCTCTCCTGAGTCTTTGCCAGGATGAAAAGAAGGATCAGAGGAAACCGATTTTCATTTTGCATTTATACTTCGCTCGATTTGCATCATCTTTGTTTAAGTCAGTTGAATGTGAAGCCCTAAATAAATTTCAGGCATTTAAATATTTAAAAGGATTCCTCCACCATACTAAAGTACTCATTCAAAGAATGAGTACTTGCAACAAAGAAAATAACCCCCTTACAGACGTAGCCCATACAGGCTCTGCTCACCTTGTCACTGAATTATAAAACATTAATAGCGGAGTGAGAATGGAAACAGCCGCAGAAATGCTTGGCTGGCTCTGTTCCAAAATATTGTTTCCCTGGTAGAGAAAGCAGGACGATTTGTTTAAAACTGGCAGTCAGCCAGTCAGAAGAGCTCTGACGCCATCCGTGTGGTAACTACTCTGCTCCGACTGCTAATTTTAGGCTAGTTAAATCTGGGTGATGTCTGATGGCTGTTGTCGCTGTGTGTCTGGCTATGTGGAGCTTTCTAAATCTATCCTCTAGGCCTGGCATCACAGCATCACAGCTCACACTTCTTTCCCAGACGCGCTGTAGCACAGAGGGGATGTTGAGTTGGCCCAGGATATGTGGACAGAGTGAGGAGCAGGCCTTGGGAGGGTGTCAGGAGGCACTGCCTTTCATCTTACGATTTCCTTTGCTACTTGGTCCACAAACGCTTATCGTGCTTGGCTCCTGCTGTGGGAAGCGTGGAGGAGGATGCAGAGAGGCCCAGCCTCCAGGCAGCAGTCTAGGGACAACATTTGCTTGTTTTCTGCCTATTCCTGCAAACTTTGGGGCTTTTCTGGTGGCTCAGATGGTAAAGAATCTGCCTGCAATATGGAAGACCCAGGTTCAGTCCGTGGGTCCGGAAGATTCCCTGGAGAAGGGAATGGCAACCCACTCCATTATTATTGCCTGGAGAATTCCATGGACAGAGGAGCCTGGTGGACTAGAGTCCATGGGGTTGCAGAGTCAGACACGACTGAGTGACTAGCAGTTTCACTTTCACTGCAAGCTTTCACCAGTTTAACACTGGCCTTTCTGGGGAATTCGCTGATGGTCCAGTGGTTACGATGTGGCACTTTCACTGCCATGGGCCTTGAGTTCAATCACTGGTCAGGGAACTAAGATCCTACAAGCTATGTGGCGTGGCCAAAAAAAAAAAAAAAAAGGCAACAAACCCGCCTAAAAGCCCCCAACTGAACTTTCTGGAAAAGGTAAAACTAAGGCGAAAGATGAGAATTTTTAAAAAAGCATTTGGGACCTCCCTTGGAAGAGCAAAGTAGCATTTCTTTGCTACTGCAGAAGACGGAGATGGGATGAGGGCTTGGTGGAGTGGTTCAGTGTTGCTGGTTGCGCCTGATTCTTCGGAAGCCGTGGAGCCTGGCAGGCTCCTCTGTCCATGGATTTCTCCATTACCATGACTGGAGTAGGTTGCCATTCTCTTCTCCAGGGGGATCTTCCTGACCCAGGGATTGAACCACATTGTAGCTCAGATTCTTTACCATCTGAGCCACCAGGGCAGGCTGGAGTGGTTTGGTCTCTGTGTCTGGCTTACTTTGCTTCCAGGGCAGTGAGTAGGAGCCAGTTTTCAAATGGGGATGGCCACACAATCTTAGGTTCTCTTTAATCTCTGGCATCTGAGATTTCCAGGTTACCAGGGGGTGTCCTGGGGGTGAGGCCCTGAGGGCAGGGACCTGATAACTCTATCCCAGGCTTCTGGCCCAGGGAAGTGCATGGCACAGTCAGCAAATGACCAGACTCAGCATTTCAGGCTGCAGGGGAACCTTGAGGTTATCTTGGAATCAGTCTTCCTCTTGGTACCAATTTATAAATAAGAGAATGTGAAGAGAGTGGTTTGCCACCTAGGCCCACTGTTTTTGGTAGAACGGACTGCCCTGTTAGGTGACCTGGTCTGGCTGATGGCCATTCATCACATATATTAGAAGATTCCTATGTAAGAGGGACTCTTGGGTTGATGGGCACTGCCCCTTCTTTCAGAGTGAAGACTCTGGGTGATGAAGTGCATGGTGGGTGGGCATATAGTCAGGAGAACATTCAAGGAAAAGGTAGGATCCGGATTAGGCTTTGGAAAATGGTCAGGTTTGAATTTTTGTTGAAGGGCTCTTATATGCAAAGCCACTCATAGCTCTGTATGGAACAGCAGATACAAATTAAACCCTGTCTCTGTTAGCGGTTTCTCAGATCATAATACTGTCTCCATCAACTTACTCTGCCTAGGACCAAACTTAGATCCCAGCCTGGTTTGGGTTTTGCAACCTCTCAGAGAAGGCAATGGCAACCCACTCCCATACTCTTGCCTGGAAAATCCCATGGGCAAAGGAGCCTGGTAGGCTGCAGTCCATGGGGTTGCTCAGAGTCGGACACGACTGAGCTACTTCACTTTCACTTTTCACTTTCGTGCATTGGAGAAGGAAATGGCAACCCACTCCAGTGTTCTTGCCTAGAGAATCCCAGGGACGGAGGAGCCTGGTGGGCTGCCGTCTATGGGGTCGCACAGAGTCGGACACGACTGAAGCGACTTAGCAGCAGCAGCAGCAGCAGCAACTGGATTTTATTAACAAAAACAGCTTTAAGAAAAGTGATGGACAGTATTTTCAGAGTGATTGATTAACTTATCTGTCATGTGAGATAGTCAATCTGATTCCCTTCCCCCATTGTAATTTGCTAAAGATTATAGAATGTATCTGTAAACCTAAAGCAGAAAATACTCTGGACTCATCAGAGATGAAAAGCCAACATTTTAAAACAAATTGAAATATAATTGACATATAACATGATTCTAGCTTCAGATATAGAACATGATTCAATACTATTATGTATTGTCAAATGATTATCACAGTAAGTCTAGTTAACATAATCTGTTGCCACATAGAGAGATACTGATTTTTTGGTCTTGGAATTATAACGTTTTTTTTTTTTTTTTTTTAGTTATTTATTTGGCCATGCTGGGTCTTTGTTGTGGCACTTAGGATCTTCAGTTGCGGCGTGTGGGATCTGTTTCCTGACCAGGGATTGAACCCAGGCCCCGTGCATTGGGTGTGCAGAGTGTTAACCACTGGACCTCCAAGGAAGTCCCAGAATTTTAAGATCTACTCCCTTGGCAATTTTCAAATATACCTTACACTGTTACCAACTACAGGTGCCATGCCGTACATTAATCACATCCCCTGGACGTATTCATCTAATTAACTGAAAATGTGTACCTTTTAGCCACATTATTTTGGTATGAGATCACTGACTTTGTTTCAGTTGTTTGTTCGGAGAATACCACACAAGTATTATATTTGAAATTCAAGGTCCCATTGTTTTAAGACTTCATATTTAGAAACTTATAACTTTTGGTAATTCATATACCAAAGTGATTTACTTTAAAATAGTTTTGAGCAATCAGTGTTCAACTGAGGCAGCCTTAGGAAGCATGGCTGTGGACAGTGAGAGCTTCAGTCGCTCAAACACCTCGTCTACCACTCCGGCATCCCTGGGACCAGCGTTCAGTTGCTATCCACGAGCTCTTTTTACGTCCTGTGAAGTAGTAGTAAGTGCTGAGTAAGATTCGCGTACTCCTTTACGCTCTAAAACAAGAGATATCAGCATAATTAGCATATACTTTCCCTCAGCCTATTTTCATGCCAAATTTCACATAGGTGAGAGTTGGACTATGAAGAAGGCTGAGCACCGAAGAATTGATGCTTTTGAACTGTGGCATTGGAGAAGACTCTTGAGAGTCCCTTGGATTGCAAGGAGATCCAACCAGTCCATTCTGAAGGAGATCAGCCCTGGGATTTCTTTGGAGGCAATGATGCTAAAGCTGAAACTCCAGTACTTTGGCCACCTCATGTGAAGAGTTGACTCATTGGAAAAGACTCTGATGCTGGGAGGGATTGGGGGCAGGAGGAGAAGGGGACGACAGAGGATGAGATAGCTGGATGGCATCATGGACTCGATGGACATGAGTCTGAGTGAACTCCGGGTGTTGATGATGGACAGGGAGGCCTGGCGTGCTGTGATTCATGGGGTTGCAAAGAGTCGGACACGACTGAGTGACTGAACTGAACTGAACTGAACTGAAGATGAAAGAAAGAATTATATAGTATCCTGGACACGTATACTCACCACTTAGATTCTACAGAATGTTAGCATTTTATTGTATTTGCTTTGTATATTCCTATCCATCTCTGTCTACCCATCAATGCTTTTTTTTGTGTGTGTGTGTGTAAATATTTGAAAATAAGTGGCACATGTCAGTATACTTCACTGCTAAGTACTTCAGCACACATATCATAATTGAGTCTAAAACTTTAAAATTTTTTTGAGGCAAAGTTTATACAGTGAAATGCACTGTATAAGTGCATTTTAAGTGTATCATTCTAGGAGTTTAGGCAAATGCATGTAGCTAGTAGGGCTTCCCTGGTGGCTCAGATGGTAAAGAATCCATCTGCGATGCAGGAGACCCAGTAGTGGTAAAGAACATGCCTCCCAGTGCAGGAGACATAAGGGATGTGAGTTTGATCCCTGGGTCGATCCCAGGAAGATCCCCTGGAGGAGGGCCAGTATTCTTGCCTGGAGAATGCCATGGACAGAGGAGCCTGGAGGACTATGGTCCACAGGGTCAAAAAGAGTTAGACACGATTGAAACAGCTTAGCATGCACGTACACAGGTACCTATGTAACTCATACTTTTTTTAAGATATACCTACCACCCCAGAAAGTTATCTCAGGTCCCTTCCCAGTGTTCCCTCCCTACACCCAGCCTAGGCAACCACTGTCCCTTTTTTCTGTTTGTTTTGAGTAAGTTTCGCCAGTTCTTGAACTTCATGTAAAGGGAATCCGGCCGTATGTACTCTTTTGTGTAAGGCTTCTGTCTCTCAGCAAAATAATTTCTGCTTTCCCACCCACTTTTAAGTATATTATACCAGGCTGGCTTACCTCGGCCTTGGTCACATGGTCACATGCTCTTTTCAAGGATCCTATTGTCAAGTGGTATCAGGAACAAGTTTCTCTTAGGTATTTGTATATTTTTCTTAAGTCTCATCTTTCCCAACAGGGGTGTGGTTTTCATGTCTGAGATGGCCGTTTTCTGAGTGGGGCTCTTGAGGACCCGGTGCTGCTGCTGTCCGTTTGCCGGTATGTGCTGCAGGGCTGCAGGCCAGCTCCAGGCATTCAGTCGGGCTCTCTGGCTTCTGAAGAGATGGACCCAGACCCTCCATACGCATCATCCCATTTATTGTGTTTGCTACTTGGAAACCTTTAGGTAAAAGAGAGCACGTCTCATTATTTTTGCAAACCTATTCTTAGATTTGTGATAAACTTCTTAAAGAAGTTTGACATAGAAAATAAGTTTTTGTAAGGCATCTTTGAGGAACAGAGTTGATCTTCTGTATTCATAGGGATTGTTTTCAGGACAATGCCCCCCACTCAGAAACCAAAACCCAGGGATGCTCAAGTGTTGTATATGAAATGGTGTAGTATTTGCATATAATTTACACACATCCTTCCATATACTTTAAATCATCTCTAATTTACTTATACTACCTCACACAGTGTAAATGCTATGTAAATATTTGCAGGTGTGTGGCAAATTCATGTTTTGATTCTTTGGAAATTTAAAAATATTTTCAATCTGCGATTGGTTGAATCTGCACTTGTGGAGCCTGGGGAATACAGAGGGCCAACTGTAATTTCTAGTTCAAATGCAAGAATTCTGAAGACTAAAATTTCCTGACTTTTATGACACTGTATAGAGGAAACTAACCAAGTAAGGCTGAACTATTAGGAGATTTTAAAATCATCTGTGCTGAGGAGATATTTGCTGGCAAAATAAAATCCTAGTTGATTTAAGAATAAAATGCCAGGATTAACTGCCCCCTTTGCTCTGCCCACTGTTATTGGAGTTTCAAGTTGCTAAACCTCTCCAGCTATGATCAAAACCAAGAAAAAATTTCTCCTCAGTAGTACTGGTCTAATATTTATACATAGTGTACACACATCCCCCACAGGGTGCTGTCAGTGCGTGAAGACTTTTCTTTAAGGCTGTGTTGGGTAGAGTAGTTCTTCCTGCTCTAAAAGAGACTCCAGAATGCAGTGTCAAACAAGAGAGAGGCTGACTCCTTTCTTGAGTGACAGCTCGAGGTCTGGGCAGGTGGGCTGCTGACACTCAGGGACCCGGGTTCCTTCCATCTTGTTTCTCTGCTTCCGGTCTTTGTCCTCACTGGTTGGTGGGAACCCACTGGGCACGTCTGCACTCAGGCTGGCTGAAGGGGAGGGGGCACTCAGGAGGTGGTCATCCGAAGACCCCAGAAAGAATCTGTATCACTTCTGGCCTTGTCCTCTGGAGAACTCAGTGACCTGATCATGGCTCACACTCAGGGGTCGCTGAGCAGTGTCCCCGTTGATGCTGCAGAAGTGGTCTTGCCTTTGACATAGAGCATGCTCAGGCAGAGTGACTTCCTTGTCAGATAGTTCCTGCCTACTCTGTCCTGCCAGGCACCATCCTAGGGAGGGACTCAGGTTCTGGGGTGGGTAGGCAGAGGGGGGTGTTGCTCTTAAGGCTTGTTCATTCTGGAAGTAGAGTCGGTCTCCTGGTAGTATTTGCTCTTGGTGGAATGCTCTTTAAATTGGACCCAGTGCTGTCTTCTTTTTTTATTTTCCACTTCTCAGGCAGTTATCTTTATTTTTTTAATTTTTTTTTTAATGGAGTATCATTGCTTTACAATGTTGTATTAGTTTCCCCCCTACAGTGACATGAATCAGCCGTGTGTATACATGTATCCCCTCCCTCTTGAGCCTCCTTCACATCCCTGCATCCCACCACTCTGGGTTGTCCCAGAGCACCGGGCTGAGCTCCCTGTGCTATACAGCAGCTCAGTGCTGGTCTTCTTGAAGTGCAGTCCTGGGTGGAGGATGGGAGGGATTAAGTCTGATAATAATGAGGTTGCAGACAGATTCTGTAACTTGGAAAGAAATGTTTCCTGGGGACATGGATTAGGGAATGTAATAAAGGACTAGTTCCCCGTTTAAAACTCAGTCTCATAATAGAAGGCTTAAGAGACACTTGATGAATGGAACCCTGGTAATCATTTATTCAGGAGCCCGAGGGCTTCTGGGGAGCAGAAACCTCCCCAGCAAGTGCAGGAGCTCTGGCTTGTGTGTCATTCAGAAGGCAATTGCATGGGGTCCTGGGGCATCTCCAACTCAGAGAGGAGCTGTGGGGTCTCGGGTGCAGCCTAAGGACGTGGTTGTGCATGTGATTCCCCCTCTTCTGAGGAGCTAATATCACACTGTGTGTGCGCGCGCTCATGTTAGTTGCTCAGTTGTCTCTCAACTCTTTGAGATCCCATGGACTGCTTTCCTCCAGGCTCCTCTGTCCATGGAATTCTCCAGGCAAGAATACGGGAGTGGGTTGCCGTTCCCTTCTCTGGGGGGTCTTCCCAACCCAGGGATTGAACCTGGGTCTGCTGTATTGCAGGCAGATTCTTTACCGTCTGAGCCACCAGGGAAGCCCTAACATCACACTAGTGAAGTGAAGTCACTCAGTAGTATCCGACTCTTTGAGACACCATGGACTGTAGCCCTACCAGGCTCCTCCGTCCATGGGATTCTCCAGGCAAGAATACTGGAGTGGGTTGCCATTCCCTTCTCCAGGAGATCTTCCTGACCCAGGGATTGAACCCGGGTCTCCCACATTGTAGGCAGATGCTTTACCATCTGAGCCACCAGGGAAGTCTCAACATCACACTGCTTTCCCCTAAAGTAGCTGGTAGACTCTTTGTGAGCACCTTGAAAGGCTCTTGAAGTGATAATCTGATCGATGGGAGTGGCAGCCTGAGGGACCCAGGGGAGCAGATGTGAGTCTGTCTGGACTCCAGGGGCCAAGGTCACTGCCCCCTGGGTGCCAAGGGTGGTGATGGCGGGGAGTGGTTACCCTACATGGGCTCTGACTTCTGTGTTCTCTAGCCATCCTGTGGGTTTTCAAGGATTTGCAGAGTGAGCCTGGTGGTACCAAACATAGCTGTTCCTTCCATGCGGTCGCCTGATGACACCTGTAATGTGCTGGGACTGTGAGAAGTTCAGGGGCTGCATCCAGCTTTGAGTTTATTCAAACTTCTGTTTTTTTCCTGGAGGTTGGAGTGTTCATGTTCTTGAATGACGATCTGAGTGATAGAATTGCCTGCGTCACTTTCCAGTAACCAGTGAAAGGCGGGGAAGTGAAACTCCTGGTTGAAATAAATGATGCTTGACTTTTTTAAGGCTGGAGAGGCTGAGCAGTTTATTCTTTCAGCAGGAACATCAGGGCCTCTTGACAATCTGGGAGTCGCCTCGGTTTCCTTTCACTGGCTGCTGTCTGTTCAGGCTGCGGTGCAGATGGCTTGTGCTGAGTTTGCTAGTTTTTGCCAATAACTTAAGCGTGGAAGGAATCAGGGAACCTCCCGAGCGATGAGAACACAGCTGCTGAGGATAACTTGGAGCGAAGAGGAGCGCTCCTCAAGCCTTTCACTGGCTTTGGGGGCAGTAGCTGTGGCTGAGCAGCTACAGATGGTGTGTTTGCAGCTCGCACTGTGGCAAGTTTGGGTTTTTTTTTTAACATCTTTTTATTTGTCGTGAACAAAAGAGCCCCATGTGGAGCCTAATCAGCTAGATCAAGTGTATATAACTTCAGAGGACGGTGCCTCTCTCTTGACTGAAATACTAAACTCCTGTGTAAAGGAAGAAAACTAGCCTGGTGATTTATTGGCGTCTGGCTAAACCTGACACGCCTCCAAAATGTGTGCACTTTGACTTTCAGTTAATGGGTAAACATTTGCATCAGCCTTTGCTCTTATAAGTCACTATTCTATCCGCCCAAATCCTTCATTTTTTTTTCAGCCTGCGCTGTTGCGCGAAGTATTTGGCAGCCCCTGTGGGGAGTGTGGGCCTGTATCTCATGTATTGAGTGAGTTTAATTTGTAGGTAGAATGATGTGAAGGAAAAGGAAATGCTTCTGGAGAGGGTGCTGGTGTCTCAGGGGTTATGTCTTTCATGGGAAGAGTGGGAGAAGCTGCCAAAAAAATTGCAAATATCCTAATAATTCTCACAGAAGTGGCTTTTTTTTACCTACCACATCCCACTTAGTTTCTTCTGTTATCTTTGGACTCAAAATAAAGACCTGTCATGCCCTGCTTTGAACCCTGGGGACAATTCTTACGTTGTTGTGTCCCAAACCGCCCTGGCTTCCTATTGTTCACCTGCTGTGGATTGAACAGCAGCACACAGCACCCGAAAGATCCTATTCAGTGCACCCTTACTGGAAATGAACCAATTTGATCCCCATCAAGAATTATTTTTGCCATTATATCTTTTCTGTTCTCGAAGTATAACTTCATTTGGAGGTGTTCAGATCCTTCTAATATTGTCTCTAAAGTGGTATCTTGATTTTGTTCACAGTTTTAAATCCTTGTTGCTTTCTTCTGAATGTTTATTTTTTATTTTATTTAAATTGTTTTTAAATCTTACTAATTTCTTAATATTTGATGACTTGTTAAAATTTTGGATGTATTAGGTTAAAATGAATATATTATTAAAATCAATTTGATCTTTTAATTTAAATAAGCAGGGCGACAATATACAGCCTTGACATACTCCTTTTCCTATTTGGAACCAGTCTGTTGTTCCATGTCCAGTTCTAACTGTTGCTTCCTGACCTGCATATAGGTTTCTCAAGAGGCAGGTCAGGTGGTCTGGTATTCCCATCTCTTTCAGAATTTTCCACAGTTCATTGTGATCCACACAGTCAAAGGCTTTGGCATAGTCAAGAAAGCAGAAATAGATGTTTTTCTGGAACTCTTTTGCTTTTTTGATGATCCAGCGGATGTTGGCAATTTGATCTTTGGTTCCTCTGCCTTTTCTAAAACCAGCTTGAACATCTGGAAGTTCACGGTTCACGTATTGCTAAAGCCTGGCTTGGAGAATTTTGAGCATTACTTTACTAGCATGTGAGATGAGTGCAATTGTGTGGTAGTTCAAGCATTCTTTGGCACTGCCTTTCTTTGGGATTGGAATGAAAACTGACCTTTTCCAGTCCTGTGGCCACTGCTGAGTTTTCCAAATTTGCTGGCATATAGAGTGCAGCACTTTCACAGCATCATCTTTCAGGATTTGAAATAGCTTAACGGAATTCCATCACCTCCCCTAGCTTTGTTTGTAATGATGCTTCTTAAGGCCCATTTGACTTCACATTCCAGGATGTGTGGCTCTAGGTGAGGGATCACACCATGGTGATTATCTGGGTCGTGAAGATCTTTTTTGTACAGTTCTTCTGTGTATTCTTCTATATTCTTGTATATTGTGTGTATACTTGCATATTCTTATATGCAGAATACATCATGAGAAACGCTGGGCTGGAGGAAGCACAAGCTGGAATCAAGATTGCCAGGAGAACTGTCAATAACCTCAGATATGTAGATGACACCACCCTTATGGCAGAAAGTGAAGAGGAACTAAAGAGCCTCTTGATGAAAGTGAAAGAGGAGAGTGAAAAAGTTGGCTTAAAGCTTAACATTCAGAAAACGAAGATCATGGCATCCAGTCCCATCACTTCATGGGAAATAGATGGGGAAACAGTGGAAACAGTGTCAGACTTTATTTTTTGGGGCTCCAAGATGGTGCAGATGGTGATTGTAGCCATGAAATTAAAAGATGCTTAATCCTTGGAAGGAAAGTTATGACCAACCTAGATAGCATATTTAAAAGCAGAGAGATTACTTTGCCAACAAAGGTCCATCTAGTCAAGGCTATGGTTTTTCCAGTGGTCATGTATGGATGTGAGAGTTGGACTATAAAGAAAGCTGAGCACTGAAGAATTGATGCTTTTGAACTGTGGTGTTGGAGAAGACAATCTTGACAGTCCCTTGGACTGCAAGGAGACCTAACCAGTCTATCCTAAAAGAGATCAGTCCTGGGTGTTCATTGGAAGGACTGATATTGAAGCTGAAACCCCAATACTTTGGCCACCTCATGCAGAGTTGACTCACTGGAAAAGACCTTAATGCTGGGAAGGATTGGGGGCAGGAGGAGAAGGGGACGACAGAGGATGAGACGACTGGATGGCATCATCAACTCGATGGACATGGGTTTGGGTAGACTCTGGGAGTTGGTGATGAACAGGGAGGCCTGGCGTGCTGTGATTCATGGGGTTGCAAAGAGACGGACACGACTGAGCGACTGAACTGAACTGAACTGATCTTTTAATTGACTTAAAAATTAGTAAAATTTTAAACTTGGTCACACATTAAGGTCACACTGTATTTTTATGGACAGTGCAAGGCTAGGCCTGGTCATGATCAACAGTCGTGTCATCTCTGAATGTTTAGATTACAGGTAATTTCCAGAATTGTTGGAAGACAGTTCTATATTTGATGCCTTTGGAGAACATATAGACCCCTGTTACACTTGGAGGTCATCCCCTTGACTCCATTGGAGGCGTGTATGACTGCTAGAGACCACCTGTAACTTTGCTTTTTGCCTGTGATCTGGGACTTCTGAAGCCTTGATCAGCATACCTGTGAAAAAAATGTAGTATGAAGTCTTATAAAAATGATATATTTTCAGTATAATACCTTTTGGAATAGAGACCTTGTCAAGTTCATTGGAAAAGTACTGCTTACCATCCTGCTCATTCAGATTCTCAGCTGAAGTTTAAGTTGAAGGTCAGAGAGCATCC
Organism: Bubalus kerabau; assembly: GCF_029407905.1. NCBI lineage: Eukaryota > Metazoa > Chordata > Mammalia > Artiodactyla > Bovidae > Bubalus > Bubalus kerabau. The sequence goes on along the minus strand of NC_073624.1, from coordinate 128,734,998 downwards.
TTGGCTCTCTGTGTTTTGGGTCTTATTTGTTAGCACATATAGCTTTTTTAAAAAACTCATTTTAGAAGTGTGAGTCAAAGTTGCTTTGTGGACCAAGGTGCTTCCTCCAGCTGTATTGCCTCTATTTCTCTTTATGTATTCACTTTATTCTGCTTTTATCAGACACTTGCCCTGGTGTTGTGATCAGTTCAAGCTTGTAGAGACTGGTGTTGGAGGTGGGGGGCTCCCATGCTGAGGGGGCCTGAGCCCTGAGCTGATCTTGGGACCTGGGATCCCATCCAGTTGCCAGGGTTGGTCCTTGTCAGGGTTGTGTGTGGAGCTGTGTTTGTTTGTGAGATTTGAAGGCAGACCCCAGAGGGCTTATAAATATTTTATTGTTTATTAAACTCAGTAGAATTTCTCATGTATTTCATTAAAAAAAATCTGTAGATATAAGCAAATCTCTCTTCTTCCTGTCATTTTTGATAGTCCTTAGACTTAACCCAGAAAATGACACTCCTATGAATGCAATCACAATACACGTAGGAAGAAAGAAAGTCATTTAAAGAATTGTGCAGTTCATTCACTGAAACTGAGCATTAGGGGATTAAAATGATGAGTCACAGTTACACACACAGCATTTTCTTGTTCTGTAACTATGACCAAACAAAAGTAATGCAAAAAGGAGCAGTTTCCCATGTTAAGTGCAATTAATTTCAAACAAATACCACTCATATCAGTATTTAAAGGTTGTAATGTGGTAAGTGAGCTTGCTTGCTTCTTGCTTATTAATTTATCTAGTCAGGGTCAGATTGATGACATGCTGTTTGCAGGAGATAATATATATCTAAATAGTTTCTGCTTAAAAAAAAAAACAGATTTATCTACTTATTTATTTATTTTTGTCTACACTGGGGCTTCCTTGCTGTGCGTGGACTGTCTTTAGTTGCGCTGCATGGGCTTCTCATTGCGGTGGCTTCTCCTGTTGCAGGCGCAGGCTCTGGGTGCTCCGGCTGCAGCAGTTGTGGCGTTTGGGCTCTAGAGTGAGGGCTGAGTAATTGCGGTGGATGGACTTAGTTCCCTGTGGCATGTGAAATCTTCCCCGACCAGGGATTGAACCTGTGTTCCCTGTATTGGCAGGTGGATTTTTAACCTCTAGACCACTAGGGAAGCCCTCTGTTTTGTTTTAATACCATTGATTATAGAGAGATCCTCTCATGGAAGACATGCATTTTTGCATTGATAGAAACGGAAGAAGAGATTTTAAAGCACTTTCAGTAAATTCAGTTTATTCACTTTAAACTTTTATGCAAAACGTAAGCAAATTATGTATTTCACAATTTATCTTTGAGTCTGTCACTGGTGGCCAGTTTATCCTCTAAACTTATAGTATGTTTGTCTTTTGATGAACAAAATGGATTCTGGATTTTGTGTACTTCTATGTCACAGTTGACAACTAACTATAAAATATCACAGTCCTAGTACTCGCAATGGTCATGCTTAGTCATGAGTCTTGCCGTACCAGTCCAGCAGCTTCCAAACTGCACTGCAGGTAGTTGATGTGGGTCATTACCCTGAGTTAGCTTTCAGAGAAGCGAAGTTAAATTGTGAAATACAAGCCATTAGAAAAGGGATCACTTTAAAATCAGCTTCCTCTTCTTAAAAGTGGGGGAATAGCATTAGGTAACATCTGACTTCATGAAGACAGGTCTATAGTGAGGGAGTAGTTGGTGGATAGGATGATCTTTGGAAGAGTTCTTTTTTTTTATTAAAAAAATTAAAAAAATATATTTAGCTGTGGCTGCACTGTGTCTTCATGCTGCACTGGGCTTTCCCTAGTTGCGGCGAGTGGGACTACTCCTCCTCGCAGTGGAAGCGCTTCTCATGGTAGTGGCTTCTCTTGTTGCGGAGCGTGGGTTCTGGAGCATATGGGCTTCAGTAATTGTGGTGCACGGGCTTAGTTTTCCTGTGGCATGTGGGATCTTTCCCGACCAGGGGTTAAACCCCTGTCCCTTGCACTGGTAGGCAGATTGTTAACTGAGGCACCAGGGAAGTCTGGAAGAGTTCTTTTGTGCTGGGAAATGAAGGTAGGGCAGAAGGGCGTCATAGCGCCTCTGGCCAGGTTGGCCTGCCTGGCACTTAGTGGGTGTTTCTACCTCAAGGGCTTGTCTTAACCAGGAGTGCTGGTCAACCCCTAACTGCGCATGGACCTCCTCCTGTGTGCGATATGTACATGGAGATACAAATGTGCAGCAAATATAGAAAACCTTTATTAACTTGAGTCTTCTGACAGTACCCAAATGCAAAGATAATGTTTTAAGTAAGAGAAGGCTCATATATAATTGGCTGAGGTTGTGTTAAGAGGGTAGGACAAGAGAGAGAATACTGAAAGCAGTGGACAGCCGATTTGTTTGTTTTCCAGGTGGTCTGTCCTCTGCGCCATCTCTTGCTGGACCTTTGTCCCCTTGTGAGAGGCTGTACCTGAGATTCTCTGTCTGTTCTTCTCCAGAGATGAAAGGTGGGGTCTGGGTGGGAGATGGAAACTTTTACCAGGTAACCCTACACCTGTGCTGGAAGGCTTCAAACAAAGCTGCTCCTCCAGGGCTCCAGGTCAGATGTTAACAGGCCAGAGGAAAAGAGGGACGATGTAGGTTTCCTGTGTATTCCAGTCACTCCAGTCTGCTAGACCAAGCTGTGTGCAGTTTCTAGTGAAGTAGGAGATTAATAATTGTGCAGGGATTTGAGGTGGGGAATTTACCCCAATGACATAATTACAGTTGCTCTAAAAGACTTATATAGAAAGATGCTCATGCAGTATTAGTTATAGCGTGCAAAACTGAAAAAATATTGGCAGTAAGACATTAAATTATGATTCTCCATATGATCAAGTAATTTAAATCAATTAAATAGCTTGTTTTATAAGGCCGCTTAATGACATGGGAAAGTGTGCATAGAATATTAAATGAAAAAATTTATTGCTAAGCAGTGTATATAATAGATCCCCATTTCACAGGAAAATTAAGTATGCATATGCATTAACAGAATAGGATACATTAAAAAATTTACAGTGGTTATTACTTATGATTGTGTTATGTCTAATTATCATTTTTCCTCTTTTGCATTTTTTTCCAGTTTTTTCTAAAACGAACATATTAATTTTGTAACAGGAAAAACATAATATTAAAATATTTGAATTATAGAGACAGGTATGATGGTGGTGGTTTAGTTGCTAAGTCGTGTCTGACTCTTGTTAACCCATGGACTATAGCCCACCAGGCTTCTCTGTCCATGGAATTTTCCAGACAAGAATACTGGAGTGGTTGTTATTACCTTCTCCAGAGGATCTTCCTGATCCATGGATTGAACCCAGGTCTCCTGCATTGTGAGTGGTCTTCTGCATTGATGGTGGATTCTTTACTGACTGAGCCACTTGGGAAGCCCTCTGACAGATATATGTGTCCTTTACAACTATTAGTATGTTTCTGTATAGTTTTTTGGCTTAATATGTAAATTTGGTTTTATTTTATTATGTAATCTTTTTTGATTTGTATTTTTGAGTTATGTTTAACAGAAGTTTTCGAGACAAGTAATTAGCAAACATTTATTAGATACTTCTATGTCTAATAAATATGTTTTTAGTACATGTTCTTTACCATAAAGGCATTTATAATCTAAGTTGAATATCATGTAGGTAGATGTCCTTTGAAAATTATTTGATCTTGTATGTTAGAGTTTAAGCATTAGATTCATTTAACCCTTTGACTGCCTTCTTTCATTTAAACTTGTTGCATGGGGAAAAATATGTATACTTTAAAGGCATTAAATTCATTCATGGAATTTACTTTTTACTATTAATAATGTAATTTATTTGTATGGCACTGAATGACTTGCATTTATATACATTACTTTATTTAGTTCTCACAGCTATCTTTCTGTGGTTGTGGAGACATTTTCCCCAGTTGTTATTAAGAGTTAAATTAGAGAGTTTGGTGTTTACTTTAAAAATACCATTCATACTCTGCCTGTTTTTGAGAGGGAGTCTCAGGAGGGAGGGGATATAAGTATACCTATGACTGATTCATGTTGATGTATGGCAGAAACCAACACAATATTGTAAAGCAATTATCCTTCAGTTAAAAATAAATTTTAAAAAAAGTCTTTTTTAGCATTATATTAGTAATTACTGGCCCTTTGATATTATGCTTTTTGACATTTACATTAAAAATAAAAATTAGCTAATTTGTAAGTTATAAGGTCTCAAAAAAAATAGTTCATTCTTCTTGCATGCCTGTTAGTGCTCCTATTAAAATTCTGAAATGACTTATTAAATTAAGTGCAGTGTCGAAGGCTAATTGTCTCTCTGTGAATTAGTCTACATGAATTATGAGAGAATGATTTAAGAATTATGTTTGAATAGCAACTCTGGAGTCAGCTTTTAGTATCTATCAAATTGTAATGATTGTAGATGAAGAGTATTAATCAGTTATGAAGTCCATTCTTGTGCTGTTATGAAAGATGCCTCTAAAATACATGCAGTGTTAGTGTCCTTGAATTTATTTCGGTTGTGAGCATCCCACATCTGTGGCACAGACGTGTGGTCTGAACACGCTGTGTCTAGAGCAGCCCTCCTCAGCGGTCAGAACGCAGTGACCATCTCTGGCTCTGAGAACGGTCAGTGCGTGTTTGTGTGTGTGGGTTGGGGGGAGGTGATGGATTAGTAGAGAATCAGAGATCCTATATCTAAATTTTTTTTTTTTGTTTGTGAAATTGTATTTCATATGTCAGTGTGATCTTAGTGGGATGAGTGTGAAGTGTGGTGCCACCTTTATTCAGCCTGTCTCTTGAGCACCTACCACGGTGGTTTGGGTACTGTGGCAGCCCTGAGTTCGAATCAGAGTTCACTGCCACCTTGGTAAGTTGCAGCTTGCTTTACATGTCTCTTAATGTTTTTTTTATTATTTTTGACCATGGCCTTGGCATGTGGTCTTATAGTTCCCTGACCAGGGAGTGAACCTGTGCCTCTTGTGTTGGGAGCATGGAGTCTTGACCACTGGACCACCATGTCTCTAAATGTGATGGAACATGGTGCCTGTTGTGAAAGCTGGTTGTGAGATCGCTGAGGATGCTTGTGCAAGTGCTTTGCCTGGCACATGGTGGGTGCCCAGTGACTTCAAGTCACTGTTCCTCATTGGCATTACTGAGCACCTAGTGTGAGCTGAGGCAGCTGCCTCATGTGTGGGCATGCTAAAAGCACAGGAGAGGATGTTCTGGTGAGGAAACATACTACTGCCTTCCAGCTTAAGCCAAAACCCAAAAAATCAAGGATCTCTTCAAGGATTGCTATTCCTTTCATGAGTGATTGGGTTCGATCCCTAGGTCGGGAAGCCCCTGGAGGAGGGCATGGCAACGCACCCCAGTATTCTTGCCTGGAGAATCCCATGGACGGAGGAGCCTGGTGGGCTACAGTCCATAGGGTCTCAAAGAGTCGGACACAGCTGAATGACTTAGCACACACGAGTGATTGGAGGGTTGGAAACAAAGTTGATTGGAAGAAACTTGGCTGGAATCTTGCAGGGGAGGCTCCCTCAAGCTGAACAGCCTTCTGGAATCCTTTGAAGAATCCCGAACTTGGCTGAGGAAGCATTGTGCGCTGTGTTCTGCTGGCTGGAATTAAGCCCTGTATGGAGTCAAATCAATTTGCTTGAGGAGTACCATTTCTCAGATGTAAAGAGAGAGTATGTAGCTGACAGGTATAGGATGACCAGAGACATTTTGTGGATGGAGTTTCATGTTCATTCCTGTTTAACTTCCTGGTCACTTAACTTCTTGGATTTCAAAGGTGTCTTTTGCCAGATACCCTTTTACTTCCTTGGAAACAGGTAGCTACCTACCTTTCTGAATGCTTCTGTTAGGACCTAGAAAAGGAAGTTACGCTGATAAGAGTGGTGAAGTAGTCTTGTGGCTGGTGTTAGGGTGGGCCTGAGGGCCCCGGGTGCATCTGAATGTCACTGTGACCTCCCGTGTGACCGGCCGCGCTCCTGGCCTGCACGAGCGCTCCCATCCCTCTGGTCCTTCCCATCCAGCGTCTGTCCTCCGCCACACTTTGCATCTCCTGGCCTCACGAGCAGTCCCCAGCTTACCCTCAGGCCTGTCCTTGTGCTTCCGCTGCTTGACCCCAATGGACACACCCACGTGTTGGAACACCTTCATCTCCCTCCCCGCAGCTTCCTTGGGACCCCTTTCTTCCCTTGCTCCTCTGGGTGCGTCTGGTCATTTTCCCTCTGCCATCCATGCGCTCTCCTGCCCTCGGTACCTTTGAAGTGTTGGGAGTCCTTTGGTCTTCTCCCTCTGGGTGACCCTACCCTCCTGGTAGCCTGTCTTACTGTCTCTGTGATAGAGACCTCTACAGAGTTACCTGTCTGACCTTTTTCTTGCTACCTTCTTGCCATCTTCCCTGGATAATCTTGATACATTTCAAAGTAGATGAGCCCATTCTGGAGCTTTTATCTTCCCCATAAATCCCTTGTATACTCTCTTCTTCCCAGTATGATGCTATCAGCACCAGCCTAGTCTTCTGGTTAGACCAACCTTGCTGTCCACTCTAGCTTAGGCCTCACGCCAGTCAGTCTAGTCGGTCACCATCATCTTCTGCTTCAGAAATAATTCTTGAATCTCTTTCACTTCCACTGCTCCTGCCTTACTTCTGGATGAATTTTCCTTCTTAGAAATAGCTCCTTAGCCTCTGTGTCGGTATGGTACTCAGTAGTCACATGTCCCCTTTTACACTGAAATTAGTTAAAATTGAAAATGGAAATTCAGCTCCCCAGCCTCACGAGCTGTATGTCACGTGTTGGGGAGCCGCATGTGGCTGGTGGCTGCCATACTGGAGAGCACAGCAGGACACTCCCAGCTGTGTTGGACGTCACTGCCCAGCTGGTGGATGGTTCTCTTGGACATCACTGTCCAACAACTGACCTCTCTGTTGTGAGTTCTCTCCTTCTTCATCTCATCCTTCTTATGGTCGCCCGGTGCTTGCTTTGTAGAAACAGGAAGTCAGGTATGACACACTCCTGCCTGAAAATGTCTGTTGGATACTGACATGTGGTCTGGCCCCTCAGCACAGCACATGAGTCCTTCACTGCTCACTCCCCCGCTTTGCCCTGACCTGCCCTCCAAGCTCAGAGACCCCTGCTTCTCTCCCTTGCCTCATCCCTCTCTGCTTGCAATAGCCCCCTTCATCTCCTTCAGACTTACAGGCTCATCATCTTTCTCTGGAAGTGACATTTCCCCACTGCCATGCAACCTGTGTTTGCTGCCCTGACCCCCTCATTTGGGGGGTGTCTCTAGGGCACCATCTTCCAATGTTTTTATCCATGTACCTTCTGAAATAATCTTTTATAAACTATGCACTCCTTCCCTTGGGAGTGCATATGTGTCTTACATTTTATATAAGGTAATGTCAACTTACATTTTAAGTTGATTTCTGACCTTTTTTTAAAAATCAAAAGTTCATCCTGTGGCGGATTCATTTTGATATTTGGCAAATCTAATACAGTTATGTTAAGTTTAAAAATAAAATAAAATTAAAAAAAAAAAAGTTCAAATGATTTATTTTTGTGAACAATAAGTAGAAAACATTAAATATCAAATAAGATGAAAATAATAAGAGAGTTGACTTAGTTGGGATACATCTTTGGCAGTATGACTTGAAAGAATTTTTGCATTTTGATTTTAACCACCTTATATAGGTGATTGGAGAAGGCAGTGGCACCCCACTCCAGTACTCTCACCTGGAAAATCCCATGGGCAGAGGAGCCTGGTGGGCTGCAGTCCATGGGGTCCCTAAGAGTCTGACACGACTGAGCAACTTCACTTCCACTTTTCACTTTCATGCATTGGAGAAGGAAATGGCAACCCACTCCAGTGTTCTTGCCTGGAGACTCCCAGGGACGGGGGAGCCACCATGGTGGGCTGCCGTCTATGGGGTCGCACAGAGTCGGACACGACTGAAGAGACTTAGTAGTAGTAGTAGTATAGAGGTGATTAACCACCACTTGCATATAGTTCAAGTATGTTTGTTATCTGTGCTGTATCTCTAGCTTGGCTTGAACAGTTTGGCATTTGGGGAAAAAATTCCAGGTATTTTCAAGAGAATTTGTATCGTTAACCTACTCTTCTCATTTATTTTCTCTGAATCCAGAACATCTCCAAATGGGCCAAGTTTTGCTCCTAACAGAAAAATGCTTAGGCATAAAATTGGAAACCTTTCTGAGTTTAAGCAGTCGTGGTTAATCAATAAGGAGACTCCCTGATAATCATTATTTTGATTACCCCCTTTGTTTGGTGTCTCAGAGGTTTCCGAACTTTGGAACAATGCATCAGGGTAAGATTTCAGTGAGAGGGGAGCTGTTGGGAAGATAGGCATGTCCTTTCATTGGCAGGTGGAGATCTGGAAATTGATTCCTTAAATCAGCCTTCAGTTTAGTTCAGTTCAGTCTCTCAGTCGTGTCCGACTCTTTGCGACCCCATGAACCACAGCATGCCAGGCCTCCCTGTCCATCACCAACTCCTGGAGTCCACCCAAACCCATGTCCGTTGAGTCGATGATGCCATCCAACCATCTCATCCTCTGTCATCCCCGTCTCCTCCTGCCCTCAATCTTTCCCAGCATCAGGGTCTTTTCCAATGAGTCAACTCTTCACATCAGGTGGCCAAAGTATTGGAGTTTCAGCTTCAGCATCAGTCCTTCCAATGAACACCCAGGACTGATCTCTTTTAGGATGGACTGGTTAGGTCTCCTTGCAGTCCAAGGGACTCTCAAGAGTCTTCTCCAACACCACAGTTCAAAAGCATCAATTCTTCAGTGCTCAGCTTTCTTCACAGTACAACTCTCACATCCATACATGACCACTGGAAAAACCATAGCCTTGACTAGACGGGCCTTTGTTGGCAAAGTAATGTCTCTGCTTTTGAATATGCTATCTAGGTTGGTCATAAGTTTCCTTCCAAGGAGTAAGCGTCTTTTAATTTCATGGCTGCAGTCACCATCTGCAGTGATTTTGGAGCCCAGGAAAATAAAGTCAGCCACTGTTTCCACTGTTTCCCCATCTATTTGCCATGAAGTGATGGGACCGGATGTCATGATCTTAGTTTTCTGAATGTTGAGCTTTAAGCCAACTTTTTCACTCTCTTCTTTCACTTTCATCAAGAGGCTCTTTAGTTCTTCTTCACTTTCTGCCATAAGGGTGGTGTCATCTGCATATCTGAAGTTGTTGATATTTCTCCCGGCAATCTTGATTCCAGCTTGTGCTTCCTCCAGCCCAGTGTTTCTCATGATGTACTCTGCATATAAGTTAAATAAGCAGGGTGACAATATACAGCCTTGATGTACTCCTTTTCCTATTTGGAACCAGTCTGTTGTCTCATGTTCAGTTCTTACTGTTGCTTCCTGACCTGTATACAGATTTCTCAAGAGGCAGGTCAGGTGGTCTGGTATTCCCATCTCTTTCAGAATTTTCCAGTTTATTGTGGTTCACACAGTCAAAGGCTTTGGAAATGTCAATAAAGCAGAAATAGATGTTTTCCTGGAACTCTCTTGCTTTTTCGATGATCCATCGGATGTTGGCAATTTGATCTCTGGTTGCTCTGCCTTTTCTAAAACCAGCTTGAACATCTGGAAGTTCACGGTTCACGTATTGCTGAAGCCTGGCATGGAGAATTTTAAGCATTGCTTTACTAGTATGTGAGATGAGTGCAATTGTGTGGTAATTTGAGCATTCTTTGGCATTGCCTTTCTTTGGGATTGGAATGAAAACTGACATTTTCCAGTCCTGTGGCCACTGCTGAGTTTTCCATATTTGCTGGTATTTTGAGTGCAGCACTTTCACAGCATCATGTTTCAGGATTTGAAATCACCCTTCAAGCTACTCCTTGAACTTTGCTCATGGACTCCTGAGAGTCTTTGGGGCCCTTGGAGCTTTGCACCTTGCTTGGAATACCGCAGCCACGGGGCAGGCTGGTCTCCATCATGCCTGGCCTTGGCAGGGCAGCCTGGTGTTCAGATGTGGCCGAATCCCATTTTCCCTGGCTTTGGCCTGCCCTGGGCTCTGCTGTTTTCCTTGGAGGTGCTGCTGGGGACCGCAGCTGAAGCCCTCTCACTCCTTGTGGGTTTGTCTCGGCCACCGCCAGCCACAGGAAGCAGGTTCCTTGCCTTATGCTCAGGGAGGAATGGAAGTATTTTTGTCGTTGAAAACAACTGTTTTTATAGAGGCCTGCACGATTCTGTGGAACATTACATAACCAGCCTGAGAGGCCTGGGAGGATGATCGTGTTCCCTCCGGCTGGCTGCAGGTCTGTGGCGTGTCCTGAGGCTTCTGTTCCTTCCTGATGTGACCCTGGGCCTCCTGTTCTGGCACCAGCAGGAGCCCAGGACCAGCCTCTGCTTGCTGCCTGGCCAGCTCAGACCTTGCTGTGTCGGCCAGCAGTCTCTCTTGTTAACATAGATTGTCATCTCTTTTAGGAAATTATATAAACACACACCCCCAGGCGATAGAGAAAAAGAAAAAGTCAGTTTCAGGCAGTGAGAGTTTGATGCCGTCATCCTAGCAACTCACC